>NW_028227256.1:115240131-116440131 GCF_978045245.1 Mus caroli | reverse complement strand
TGACTCAGTTTCCTCACCTTTGAAATGGTACCCACGGCATGGGAGTAGAGGCACAGAATTAAATGAGATAATATGATGCTAAGGGGTGGGGGAGCTAATAATCAGAATATAGCATTTCCTGAGCATTAAATGTATGTCAGGCGGTGCGTGGCCAGTTTTGAAGGATATTTTTGTGTGTGGCTGGGGGTTGGGGGGGGGTAGTATGTTCACACATCAGGGATACACATGAGTGCATAGGTTTATGTGTGCATGTGTGTGTAGGCATGTGGAGACCAGAGTGGAGTTCCTTGGTCACTCTCTACTTTGTGTCTCAGACAGGGACTTGCACTGAATCTGGAACTCACCAAGTAGACCAAGCTGGTGGGCCAGCAGGATGCAGGGATCCATCTGCCTCTGCTGACCCAGCACTGGGACTATAAACTCCTGCCACCAGGCCCAGCTTTCTGTACCTGGGTGCAGGGAACATAATTTAGGTCCTTCTGCTTTCTTGACAAGCACTGTCCCAACTCAGCCACTGTCCCCAACCCTCAAGGACACTACCAAGACCACTTCTGAGCGTGTACTATGGCTTAGATAAACCATCCCTGTGCAAACCCAATCCTTGAAGGTATCGCTGCCTTCACTGCTCTTGGAAGCATTTCACATTGACGTGGTAGAAATGGCTATTTTTCCAAAATACCATTGACCTTTTCTCCTTCAAACATAAAATATTTGAAGCCAGAGGCTAAATTTCCCAGACTCCTTTGCCTCATGCCCTGCCCTTGACTAGGCCTTTACAAATGGGACATGAGCAGATAATCGGTTGGCTACACGTGTAGCTGCTTAACAAGGTGTGTATCCTTCCTCCACACTCTAAATCCCCACTCTCCCCAGCTAAAACCCAAGCCGTCAGGGACCCCGTTTAACCAGCCAGCAACAGGCCACAGGTCAGCCAGCAACAGCCCATGCACAAACCTGACTCGACACCTGTGTGTAAATAAAGTTTTGTTGTAACCAAACACACCTCTTCATTTACATATTTTCTATGCTTCCTAGGATGGTTAGCCTTGGTTGTAAACTTGACAGGATCTAGAATTATGAAAGAAACAAACATCTGGCCATTTCCGTGAGGAACTTTCCAGAGTGTGTTAACTGAGGTGGATCGCTAAATATGGGT
Source organism: Mus caroli (assembly GCF_978045245.1). Lineage (NCBI taxonomy): Eukaryota > Metazoa > Chordata > Mammalia > Rodentia > Muridae > Mus > Mus caroli. The sequence goes on along the minus strand of NW_028227256.1, from coordinate 116,438,975 downwards.
GGTATCGTTCAATGCACTGGGGACCCAGGCTGAATAAAGGAGAGAGAGCTGAGCCCCAGCAATCACTGCCCTCTGCTTCCTGAGTACAGATGTCATGTGACCAGCTGCCTAAAGCTCCCGCCACTACACACACACACACACACACACACACACACACACACACACACGACAGACTGTACCCTGGCCTGTGAGCCAGAATCAGCCTAACCTTTCCTTAGTTGCTTCCATCAGACATTTAGTCATAGCAAAGTATAAGTTACTAATAAAGCCCTTTAGTGTCACATGGCAAAGCTGAGGAGCTATAAGTGAGACCCACAACCCACAGAGTCTTCAGAGAAAACACCTGCTGCTCTCGGGATACTCAGACGCTCTCATCACTGTGGCAAAGCACCCAAAAGAAAAGAGAAAGGGTTTGCTACGGCTCGTGGCTCCAGAGGTCCAACCACGCCTGGCTGGATCCATTTCTTTGGGCTGGAGACAAAACAGAAACATCATGGAAACAGGAGCCTGTGGCCAGAAAGCAGCGGGGAGGGGAGGGAGAGGGAGGGCAGGGGGAGAGAGAGAGGGAGAGGGAGACAGAAAGGCAGAGACAGAGACAGAGACAGAGACAGAGACAGAGACAGAGACAGAGATGGGGAAACAGGAAGTGTCTGGGGATTGTGCATCCCTCATAGGCATGCCACCTATGATCTGTTTTACCCAACAGCTCCCATCACTCATGACTGTCATCAATTATGAATCATCAGTGATTTAACCCATTGATTAAGTCAGAGCCCCTTATGAGCCATCACTTCAAAAATCCCCACATCAGAATTCCACTGCACCGGGAACTAAGCCTTCAACAGGGAGCCTTTGGGGAGATACTTCATAGTCTAGTATTAAGCCTGAACTATTAAGTGCAACTGAAATAAACAGGATCAGACTGGGTCCATGGTTACACAGGTAAAGTGATTGCCACATAAACATGATGGCCTGAGCCCAGATCCCCAGATCCCATGTAGAAGCTGAGCACAGCAGTACATGTCTGAAGCTGAAACATTACTAATGCGAGGCAGACAAGGGAGACATCACACTCTCCCTGGCCGGCTAGCCTGGGTGCATAGCAGTAGACAGCAAGAGAACCTGCCTCAAACAAGATAGAAAGCAAGGTTGTGAACATCACCTGCATACTATGGCTCTCACAACAGAGAGAGACAGAGACAGAGAGACAGAGAGACAGAGAGAAGTTGAATTTCTTTCACTAAAGTTTATTATTTAGAAATAGACTGTTCACAAGGTGACCCAAACACAGAAAGACAAAAATGTTCTCTGTCACAAGCGATCCTAACCCAGAGTGTACACATATACACATGGACACTGCTGTGGGTGTGGGTAAAGCTTAAAAATCTAGAGGGAAACACAGAGGACAGCAATGGGTGATGAGAAGCATGACGAGACACATGGGACATGAAGGAGGGATTAATGCACAGTGGGGACGATACAAGGAGGATGCAGGGTGACAGGAGGTAGGAGAGACGGAAAAGGGAACCGAAAAGCACACTGTGTTCTAAAACGCCAGAACGGCACTTAACACGTTACATGATTTTTAAAAGTACAAATTTCAAAGAAACACACTGATTTCACAGAGGCTCTGGGCTTTCGAGTTATCCGTGGCTCTAGCTCTATTTTAATCCCATTGTGTCCAGAGGACGTCATCGAATGAATCCCATCTTTTGAAATCATTTGGGCCTCTTTACTGTGGGGGACATGGGATAAAGGCTGGAGAGCCTCAAGGGATAAACATTCCAGGTGCACTTGAAAGGAGCCTGAAACCTGTGACCCCCTTTTTAAAAACAGCTCTTTATAAATCTCTCCCCCAGCATCGTCGGGGGTGGAGGCAGTTTGTCCGCCCTCTGCTTCTCTGCACGTGGCCAGAACTGCCCCCTGGGCTCGGCTCCCGACGAGCTCTGATAGTTCATCCTGGTTTTTTTATGCTGAGAAAGAAAACAATTATTCCCACTCAGCATCCTCTTCCTTTCCAGGGATCTCTGTGATCAGGGCATAGAAGTCATGCTGACGCCAGAAATGGTCCAAGTGGAATTCCCCATGCTGATTCACAGGGACTCCAAGAAGGAGAAGTAAGTGGGTGTTTCTGTCCGGGGTGGAGGGTGGAGGTCAGAGATGTCACAAGGTCTGAATCTAAGTGTGCCCAGCACTGAAGGAGGCACACCTCCAATGCTTCAAATATTCAAATGCACGGCATCCTTTATCTGCCGTCCCCTCCTTCAAATGGTTTTGCAAGGAAACCTTTCAAAACTGAATCCACAGAGCTGGAGAGACGACTCAGTGGTTAAGCGTGCACACTGCTCTTGAAGAGAACCTGAGTTCAGTCCCCAGCATCCACACCAGCTCAAAACTGCCTGTGTGTCCTGCAGACCCAATACCCTTCTCTAGCCCTTTGGGCATTGCATGCACATGCACAAACCTACACACACACACACACACACACACACACACACACTTCGCTTAAAGAGCATTAAAATATTTTTAAAACTTGCATCCGGATTTAGGGAGGATCCATCAGTAAGTGCCCACTGGGCAATTGTGAGAACCTGAATTTGATCCCCCAGAACCTATGGTTTGTGTTGTTTTGTTTTGTTTTGTTTTCAAAGAGGCAAATTGGACATGGTGGGACATGCCTTTAATCCCGGCTCTTGAGAGATAGAGGATCTGTGTGAGTTCAAGGCCACCCTGATCTACATAGTGAATATCAGAACACCCAGGGCCACATAGAGAGACCCTGTCTCAAAAAAAAAATGGGGGAAGAAAAAAGAAAAAGATAAGGCATGATAATGTATGCCTGTAACCTCAGCACTTGGAGAGGCAGGGGCAGGAGGATTCCTGGGGCTGGCTGGACAGCTTAACTGAATTAGTTAGCTCCAGGTTCAGTGAGAGACCCTGCCTCAAAAAAATAAGGCAAAGAGACTCTGGCCACACACACATACACACACACACACACACACACACACACACACACACACGCGCGCGCGTGCACACACAAACATGCACTCAACACATCCACACAGGCATACACATGGATGTAAGCACAGCTATGGCTGACTGTATCTTGTAGGATCTGTGTGACTGGTTTCTTGTCACCCTCACGGTGATGTAGGGTGGCAAGGATGACCAGCGTAGGAGGTAGAGACTTCCATTCAGAATTCACCCATGGAGCAAACTGCATAGCTGAGACCCAAGTCCACTTCTAGTCACTTAGGAACTAAAGGTTCTCAACAGTTAGTAAGTTACTACTAAATGTAACTTCCTTTTTTCTATATCAAAGCAAAAATTTCCAGTCTTCATGAGACATCAGGGTAATTTGCATGGTTTTAAAAAGTTGCCGGGCGGTGGTGGTGCATGCCTTTAATCCCGGCACTTGGGAGGCAGAGGCAGGTGGATTTCCGAGTTTGAGGCCAGCCTGGTCTACAAAGTGAGTTCCAGGACAGCCAAGGCTATACAGAGAAACCCTGTCTCAAAGAAAAAAAAGTTTATTTACTTGGTGTGTGTGTGTGTGTGTGTGTGTGTGTGTGTGTGTGTGTGTGTGTGTATTGGTTCTCTCCTTCTATGATGTGGGTCCGAGGAATCAAAACCCCATCTCAAGTCAGAGGAGCAACTGCCTTTACCCACTGAGTAATCTCTCCAGCTTCTAAATTCTTTTAAAGTATATTGATTGATTGATTTTGTATGCATGCATGTGTATATATGTATGGGCCTTCATGTACCATGGTACATATGGAAACAGGCATATGGAAGCCAGAGGATACTTGTCTCTCTCCTTCTACCATGTGGGTATTAGGGATGGAACTCAGTCTATCAGGCTTAGGGAAGCGTTTGCCTACAGACCTATTTAGCTGGCTTGACTTTCATGTTTTAATATCTTGGTATATCTTTATTGTGTTTCCAATATCCAGGGATTTCAAAGACTCCACCCAGTCACCAGAAAAGGTGGGAGAAAGGGTGCAGGAGGAGATGAAGAATCTGCGAAGCAAAGCTCTCAATACGTACCTGATTCTAGACTAAAACCCACTGGTGTGCCCGTTGCTCTCCTTGCCTTCAAAGGTCACTGAGGTCCTCTGAGTTCATTTACATTCAAACCACTTTTGGAATTAAAGTTTCTAGAGACAAGAATTGAAATGCAGATGCCTTGCTCTAAACTATATTTTTTCTTTCTGAAAATAAAAATATGCTGTTATGATGACCATGCTGAGAGATTCTTAGTGCAAGCCTTTGTGCTGGAGCGAAGCCTTCTCGAACAAGCCAAGAGTCAATGTGGCAAGGGTCAATGGCCTGGGGCTGGGGAGAAGACTCAGTCAGTCAAGTGCTTCCCTTACAAGCATGAAGACCTGAATTTGATCCCAAGAATCCATGCAGAACACTGGTATAATAGTACAAACTTCTAACCCCAATGCTGGTAGGCAAGAAACAAGAAGAGGGGCTCAATGGCCAGTCAGTCTAGCCTACTTGGTTAACTCATTAGCCTGTAGTGAGGGACCTAGTCTCAAAAAACAGTGTGGCCAGCGTCACAAGGAATTATGCCTGAGGTTAGCCTCTGGCTTCCATACACATATGCACATGCACTCATGTGCACACACACACACACACACACACACCACTAAGAGGCTAAGACCCAGGCATTCCTGTTGCTGTTTCTGGGTATTGTGGTGTCAGATGGATCTGGGAGGGATGTGACCTCCCACCTCTCCCCAGAATTCTCTGAAAAAGCCACATGGGTGAGAACACTGGCTCCTGGGGTAGCTGTGCTGGGAGCAGAGCCTGGCTAGCACTGACCCTGGGATAGCCATCGTTAGACAACTAGAACTCACAGGTGTACTTGGAAACATCTGTACAGCATCTGGAACTTAGGGAACTCCCGGAAGCACATGGGGGAGGAACGGGGGTGGGGGAGTCATCGCAAAGATGCCAGGAATTCTGGTAGCCAGATCTTTTTGTTGTGTTTGTCAATGAGATTCCACTCATATGTGCAGGTGAGGATGGTTGATGGTGTTTGGGTTCTGTCATACACATTATTATCCAATTGTGATAGGACGTTGTGGTAGTTTGAATATTCTTGGCCCAGGTAGTGGCACTATTTGGAGGTGTGACCTTGTTGGAGGAAGTGTGTCACTGTAGGTGTGACTTTAAGACCTTCCTCCTTACTATGTGGGAGCCAGTCTTCTCCTAGCAGCCTTCAGATGAAGATGCAGAACTCTCAGCTCCTCCTGTACCATCCTGCCTGGATGCTGCCATGCTCCTGCCTTGATGACAATGGACTGAATCTCTGAACCTGTAAGCCAGCCCCAATTAAATGTTGTTCTTATAAGAGTTGCTGTGGTCATGGTGTCTGTTCACAGCAGTAAAACCCTAACTGAGATAGATGTATTCTGTTCCCTTCTCTGTTCATGTATGTATGTATGTGTATGTGTATGTGTATGTGTATGTATGTATGTGTGTATGTATTATGCAATTACATGTCTTGTTGCTGCAACAAAATACCCAACAAAGTGACTTAGGAAAGAAGGTTTCACTTTGGCTCATGGTTCCAGTGACTAAAGTCTGTCATGGCAGGAAAGATATGCCATCAAGTAAGGAAGGCATGGTGGCAGGAGCATGAGGCAGCTGCTCACTTGGCATCCACAATCAGGAAGCAGAGAGGTGAACGCTTGTGCTTCAGCTGTTGCCAGTCTTTCTTGGACCCACTGAAAGGGCTCGAAAATCACTGAAGGAAGACCCCAGACTCAGATAATGTACAAACTAAAGACCGTTTACTATGCAGAAACAACCAGGATGCAGGGGTCAACCATTTTTCAAACTGGCCACCTGAAGTAGAAACTTCTAGTTTCTTTGGAAAGCTAGTGATATCAAATGGTGTTTTGCTGGGGCACGCAGGTGAAAAGAAAGTCTTGATAAAGCAGACACGTAAAAGACTGTTTTCCTGAAGCAGACACTGGTGAAAGGATGTTTTGCTGAAGCAGACACATGAAAGGACACAAGATGAAGGAATATAAATATGACCCACAGGCAGTGGGAAACCGGCACTGAGCTTTGGTTTGGTTTGCTCTGCCTCGCTAGTCTTCACTAATGACAGGCATGTATTGGTTCGCCTTACATAGCATTGTTGAAGTCAATTTGTGGTAACGCTGCCATTGAGAGAAACTCACCAAGAACTGCTCATGAGTTTCCTGCAGCAGCCTGCTACTTCCACAGCCTTGCTTGGGGCCTGTTGGTGAGATTGGCAAGGGCTTCTTTGAGATTGAACTACAGCTGCTGGTTCATGCCTGGTGTCTGCCTGCTGAAAGGACTGGACGGTAGCTGCCAGTTTGTGTGTGCTGTCTGCCTGCCTAGAGGACTGGTCTGCAGCTGCTAAGTTGTATTTGTTGTTTGCTACGGGACTGAACTGCTAAGGAAGAACACTGCAATCTCCCCCAAAGAACTATTGCTGAACAGGTCCACTTCCCCCATATCCTAATAACTTTTCTACTACCTCTGCTGGGAGATGGGCTAGAGGAGAGGTTAAACCCTTATTAAAAGTAGTTTGCAAGAAATGTATGCCTACACTGACCCCAGACAAAGGCTCTCAAGCCTTCTTATAGGGAACCTGGTGAACTCTCTAGAAGGATTAGGTAATCTAAAATGTCATTGGTGGGTGCTAGGGAGTCACAGGTAGTCAGAGGTCTGCATTCCTATGTCATGACTGCTTAACCATAGAATGAGATCTGGTTGCCCAACACAGACGTCCCATTCTGAGATAAGATATTTCCCCATCTGTGTGGTTATTCTCCAGATTGTTCTTTGGGAGAGGGTTGTATGACCTTGTTTCTGGGTTTTCTAGTCTGTTCTTGGAACTGGTGCCTTGTGGCCTAGTTCCTGGAACGTATGGTGTTCCTGTTCCTGAAGCTGGTGCTTTATGGCCTTCTTTTTGAAATCCAGCCTGGTCTTTATTTTTTTTTTTGATTTTTAATATTTTTATTACATATTTTCCTCAATTACATTTCCAATGCTATCCCAAAAGTCCCCCATAGCGCCCCCCACTTCCCTACCCACCCATTCCCATTCTTTTGGCGCTGGCATTCCCCTATATTGGGGCATATAAAGTTTGCAAGTCCAATGGGCCTCTCTTTCCATTGATGGCCGACTAGGCCATCTTTCGATACATATGCAGCTAGAGACAAGAGCTCCGGGGTTCTGGTTAGTACATCATGTTGTTCCAACAATAGGGTTGCAGATCCCTTTAGCTCCTTGGGTACTTTCTCTAGCTTCTCCATTGGGAGCCCTGTGATACATCCAATAGCTGACTGTGAACATCCACTCCTGTGTTTGCTAGGCCCCGGCATCGTCTCACAAGAGACAGCTATATTTGGGTCCTTTCAGCAAAATCTTGCTAGTGTATGCAATGGTGTCAGCGTTTAGAAGCTGATTATGGGATGGATCCCTGGATACGGCAGTCTCTAAATGGTCCATCCTTTCATCACAGCTACAAACTTTGTCTCTGTAACTCCTTCCCTGGGTGTTTTGTTCCCAATTCTAAGAAGGTGCACAGTGTCCACACTTTGGTCTTCATTCTTCTTGAGTTTCATGCGTTTATCAAATTGTATCTTATATCTTGGGTATCCTAAGTTTTGGGCTAATATCCACTTATCAGTGAATACATATTGTGTGAGTTCTTTTGTGATTGTGTTACTTCACTCAAGATGATGCCCTCCAGGTCCATCCATTTGGCTAGGAATTTCATAAATTCATTCTTTTTAATAGCTGAGTAGTACTCCATTGTGTAAATGTACCATAATTTCTGTATCCATTCCTCTGTTGAGGGACATCTGGGTTCTTTCCAGCTTCTGGCTATTATAAATAGGGCTGCTATGAACATAGTGGAGCATGTGTCCTTTTTACCGGTTGGGACATCTTCTGGATATATGCCCAGGAGAGGTATTGCTGGATCCTCCGGTAGTACTATGTCCAATTTTCTGAGGAACTGCCAGACTGATTTCCAGAGTGGTTGTACAAGCTTGCAATCCCACCAACAATGGAGGAGTGTTCCTCTTTCTCCACATCCTCGCCAGCATCTGCTGTCACCTGAATTTTTGATCTTAGCCATTCTGACTGGTGTGAGGTGGAATCTCAGGGTTGTTTTGATTTGCATTTCCCTGATGATTAAGGATGTTGAACATTTTTTCAGGTGTTTCTCTGCCATTCGGTATTCCTCAGGTGAGAATTCTTTGTTCAGTTCTGAGCCCCATTTTTTAATGGGGTTATTTGACTTTCTGGAGTCCACCTTCTTGAGTTCTTTATATATATTGGATATTAGTCCCTTGTCTGATTTAGGATAGGTGAAGATCCTTTCCCAATCTGTTGGTGGTTTTTTTGTCTTATTGATGGTGTCTTTAGCCTTGCAGAAGCTTTGTAGTTTCATGAGGTCCCACTTGTCAATTCTCGATCTTACAGCACAAGCCATTACTGTTCTATTCAGGAATTTTTCCCCTGTGCCCATATCTTCAAGGCTTTTCCCCACTTTCTCCTCTATAAGTTTCAGTGTCTCTGGTTTTATGTGAAGTTCCTTGATCCACTTAGACTTGACCTTAGTACAAGGAGATAGGAATGGATCGATTCGCATTCTTCTACATGTTAACAACCAGTTGTGCCAGCACCATTTGTTGAAAATGCTGTCTTTCTTCCACTGGATGTTTTTAGCTCCCTTGTCGAAGATCAAGTGACCGTAGGTGTGTGGGTTCATTTCTGGGTCTTCAATTCTATTCCATTGGTCTATTTGTCTGTCACTATACCAGTACCATGCAGTTTTTATCACAATTGCTCTGTAGTAGAGCTTTAGGTCCGGCATGGTGATTCCACCAGAGGTTCTTTTATCCTTGAGAAGAGTTTTTGCTATCCTAGGTTTTTTGTTATTCCAGATGAATTTGCAGATTGCACTTTCTAATTCTTTGAAGAATTGATTTGGAATTTTGATGGGGATTGCATTGAATCTGTAGATTGCTTTTGGCAAGATAGCCATTTTTACAATGTTGATCCTGCCAATCCATGAGCATGGGAGATCTTTCCATCTTCTGAGATCTTCTAGAATTTCTTTCTTCAGAGACTTGAAGTTTTTATTATACAGATCTTTCACTTCCTTAGTTAGAGTCACGCCAAGATATTTTATATTATTTGTGACTATTGAGAAGGGTGTTGTTTCCCTAATTTCTTTCTCAGCCTGTTTATTCTTTGTGTAGAGAAAGGCCATTGATTTGTTTGAGTTAATTTTATATCCAGCTACTTCACCGAAGCTGTTTATCAGGCTTAGGAGTTCTCTGGTGGAATTTTTAGGGTCACTTATATATACTATCATATCATCTGCAAAGAGTGATATTTTGACTTCATCTTTTCCAATTTGTATCCCTTTGATCTCCTTTTGTTGTCGAATTGCTCTGGCTAGGACTTCAAGTACAATGTTGAATAGGTATGGAGAAAGTGGACAGCCTTGTCTAGTCCCTGATTTTAGAGGGATTGCTTCAAGCTTCTCACCATTTACTTTGATGTTGGCTACTGGTTTGCTGTAGATTGCTTTTATCATGTTTAGGTATGGGCCTTGAATTCCTGATCTTTCCAAGACTTTTATCATGAATGGGTGTTGGATCTTGTCAAATGCTTTTTCCGCATCTAACGAGATGACCATGTGGTTTTTGTCTTTGAGTTTGTTTATATACTGGATTACGTTGATGGATTTCCGTATATTGAACCATCCCTGCATCCCTGGGATGAAACCTACTTGGTCAGGATGGATGATTGTTTTGATGTGTTCTTGGATTCGGTTAGCAAGAACTTTATTGAGGATTTTTGCATCAATATTCATAAGGGATATTGGTCTGAAGTTTTCTATCTTTGTTGGGTCTTTTTGTGGTTTAGGTATCAGAGTAATTGTGGCTTCATAGAATGAGTTGGGTAGAGTACCTTCTGTTTCTATTTTGTGGAATAGTTTGTGAAGAACTGGGATTAGATCTTCTTTGAAGGTCTGATAGAACTCTGCACTAAACCCATCTGGTCCTGGGCTTTTTTTAGTTGGGAGACTATTAATGACTGCTTCTATTTCTTTGGGGGATATAGGGCTGTTTAGATCATTAACCTGATCTTGATTCAACTTTGGTACCTGGTATCTGTCTAGGAACTTCTCCATTTCATCCAGGTTCTCCAGTTTTGTTGAGTATAGCCTTTGGTAGAAGGATCTGATGGTGTTTTGGATGTCTTCAGGATCTGTTGTTATGTCTCCTTTTTCATTTCTGATTTTGTTAATTAGGATGCTTTCCCTGTGCCCTCTAGTGAGTCTGGCTAAGGGTTTATCTATCTTGTTGATTTTCTCAAAGAACCAGCTCCTTGATTGGTTGATTCTTTGAATAGTTTTTCTTGTTTCCACTTGGTTGATTTCACCCCTGAGTTTGATTATTTCCTGCCGTCTACTCCTCTTGGGTGAATTTGCTTCCTTTTGTTCTAGTGCTTTTAGGTGTGTTGTCAAGCTGCTAATGTGTGCTCTCTCTAGTTTCCTTTTGGAGGCACTCAGAGCTATGAGTTTTCCTCTTAGAAATGCTTTCATTGCGTCCCATAAGTTTGGGTATGTTGTGGCTTCATTTTCATTGAACTCTAAAAAGTCCTTAATTTCTTTCTTTATTCCTTCCTTGACCAAGGTATCATTGAGAAGAGTGTTGTTCAGTTTCCACGTGAAGGTTGGCTTTCTATTATTTATTTTGTTATTGAAGATCAGCCTTAGTCCATGGTGATCTGATAGGATGCATGGGACAATTTCAATATTTTTGTATCTGTTGAGGCCTGCTTTGTGACCAATTATGTGGTCAATTTTGGAGAAGGTACCATGAGGTGCTGAGAAGAAGGTATATCCTTTTGTTTTAGGATAGAATGTTCTGTAGATATCTGCCAGATCCATTTGATTCATAATTTCTGTTAGTTTCACTGTGTCCCTGTTTAGTTTCTGTTTCCATGATCTGTCCATTGGTGAAAGTGGTGTGTTGAAGTCTCCCACTATTATTGTATGAGGTGCAATGTGTGCTTTGAGATTTACTAAAGTTTCTTTAATGAATGTGGCTGCCTTTGTGTTTGGAGCATAGATATTCAGGATTGATAGTTCCTCTTGGAGGATTTTACCTTTGATGAGTATGAAGTGTCCCTCCCTGTCTTTTTTAATGACTTTGGGTTGGAAGTCAATCTTATCAGATATTAGAATGGCTACTCCAGCTTGTTTCTTCTTGCCATTTGCTTGGAAAATTGTTTTCCAGCCTTTCATTCTGAGGTAGTGTCTATCCTTTTCTCTGAGATGAGTTTCCTGTAAGCAGCAAAATGTTGGGTCTTGTTTGTGTAGCCAGTTCGTTAGTCTATGTCTTTTTATCGGGGAGTTGAGTCCATTGATATTAAGAGATATTAAGGAAAAGTAATTGTTGTTTCCTGTTATTATTGTTGTTAAAGTTGGCATTTTGTTCTTGTGGCTGTCTTCTTTTAGGTTTGTTGAGGGATTACCTTCTTGTTGTTTCTAGGGCGTGGTTCCTGTCCTTGTATTGGTTTTTTTCTGTTATTATCCTTTGAAGGGCTGGATTCGTGGAGAGATAATGTGTGAATTTGGTTTTGTCGTGGAATACTTTGGTTTCTCCATCTATGTTAATTGAGAGTTTGGCTGGGTATAGTAGCCTGGGCTGGAATTTGTGTTCTTTTAGTGTCTGTATAACATCCGTCCAGGATCTTCTGGCCTTCATAGTCTCTGGTGAAAAATCTGGTGTAATTCTGATAGGCTTGCCTTTATATGTTACTTGGCCTTTTTCTCTTACTGCTTTTAGTATTCTATCTTTATTTAGAGCATTTGTTGTTCTGATTATAATGTGTCGGGAGGTATTTCTTTTCTGGTCCAGTCTATTTGGAGTTCTGTAGGCTTCTTGTATGTTCATGGGCATCTCTTTCTTTAGATTTGGGAAGTTTTCTTCTATAATTTTGTTGAAGATGTTTGCTGGTCCTTTGAGTTGAAAATCTTCATTCTCATCCACTCCTATTATCCGTAGGTTTGGTCTTCTCATTGCGTCCTGTATTTCTTGGATGTTTTGAGTTAGGATCTTTTTGCATTTTACATTTTCCTTGATTGTTGTGCCGATGTTCTCTATGGAATCTTCTGCACCTGAGATTCTCTCTTCCATCTCTTGTATTCTGTTGCTGATGCTCGTATCTATGGTTCCAGATTTCTTTCCTAGGGTTTCTATCTCCAGTGTTGCCTCCTTTTGGGTTTTCTTTATTGTGTCTACTTCCCTTTTTAGGTCTAGTATGGTTTTGTTCATTTCCATCATCTGTTTGGATGTGTTTTCCTGTTTTTTTATGTAAGGACTTCTACCCGTTTGATTATGTTATCCTGTTTTTCTTTAAGGATTTGTAACTCTTTAGCAGTGTTCTCCTGCAATTCTTTAAGGGATTTTTGTGCTTCCTCTTTATTGTCTTCTGCCTGTTTAGCAGTGTTCTCCTGCATTTCTTTAAGTGTGTTATTAAAGTCCTTCTTGAAGTCCTCTATCATCATCAGGAGATATGCTTTTAAATCCGTGTCTAGCTTTTCCGGTGTGTTGGGGTGCCCTGGACTGGGCGAAGTGGGGGTGCTGGGTTCTGATGATGGTGAGTGGTCTTGGTTTCTGTTAGTAAGATTATTACGTTTACCTTTTGCCATCTGGTAATCTCTGGGGTTAGTTGTTATCGTTGTCACTGTTTAAAGATTGGAGCAGAAGCTGTGTTCCACTCACCAGCAGTCCCAAAATCCTGCGGCGGGGGTCGTGGGTAGCTGGCGGGTGTCAGGCCACCCTGCTCTCCCGCTACCCCGGCGCTGATCCGGCCGGATGAGGCCTGTGGCCCTACTCAGGCTGGTTTCTGCTTCCCTAACTAATGCAGTCTCAGGTCCCGCGCAATTGGATTGGAGCAGAAGCTGTGCTCCACTCACCAGAAGTCTTAAGATCCTGTGGTGGGTGTCGTGGGTAGCTGGCGAGTGTCAGCGGACCCTGCGCCCCAGCTGCCCTCCAGCCTGGTCTTTAAATGGAGACAAAAGGGGTTTAATTTGTCCTCTCACCACCAACTGCAGATTAAAGACACACACAGACTTTATAAAAGCTTAGGCACTCTAGCAGGTCTTCTTCCCAGCTAACATACAAGTCAATTAACCCAACGATCCTAGTCCACCTCTGCCTCGTGTCCCGTTCTCTCTCTCTCTCTCTCTCTCTCTCTCTCTCTCTCTCTCTCTCTCTCTCTCTCTCTCTCTCTCTCTCTCTCTCTCTCTCTCTGCATGTCTGACCTCCTCTATGTCATGCTGGTGAATCTTCAGGCCCCTGATTCTTCCCATAGTCCATATCTCTCTCCGGAAGTCCTACCTTGTCTGTCAGATATTTATTAAACCAATCAAAAGTGAGGAAGATGTATGTTTACAAAATATGGAGCCAGGTAATGAGCCATAAGAATGACAATATGTAAGTCCAGCCACTGGTCATCTCTTTGCCCGTACAGAATCAAGACTTGGATAATATAGAGACAACCTTCACACAGCACAACAAAATGTTACCCCAATGCTCAGCTCACGTCCTCCTTTTTACTCAGTCTGGGACTGCAGCCCAAGAATGGTGATGTCCACTGTAGGATGGTTTTCCCATCTCAATTAACTTAACCTAAGTAATCCCTCTGTAAAGAACCTGGTATAAGAGACATGCCCAGAGGTTTGTTTCCAAGATGATTCTAAATCCCACCAAGTTAACAAATAAGACTAGCCATCAACAATATGTTTTTATAAATTGCCAAAAATCTCTCTTTGGCTTACACACACACACACACAGACACACAGACACACACACACACACACGTGTGCGTTGACATTAATTCCAGGACATGACATTAATTCCAGGACATGTATGACTCGCTCCTCTGGAAAGGACAGCCATTGACTGTCAGGAGACCACAGGAGTCCATCACTGATCAGGATTCCTTCAGGTGACAGGCACCTGCAGGACAACCCCTCATCTCCCATCCCATGGAATGAGTGGTCTGTTCTCCTGAATCTGTTTGGCAGAGTAAGCTGGCTTCTGCTGTGTCGAGGATGTAGCTCAGTTGGTGGGGTGCTGTGGAGCCTGTGTGAAGCCCAAGTTCCATCCCAGCACTGCATGGATGGGATCCTACATTTATTACGTCTACTTAGCCTCTGGCACCACAGAGAACATCCATAATAGAATGGTTACATAGACCATGTTGGCGATCTTGTGCCCTCTGGTGGATGCTACAAGAAATACATCTCTTGCCACCTCAATTTCTACACCAACCAAATCCAGATCATCAGAAGAGCTTTCCCCACCCCTTCTTCAGATCTCCTTTAAAGGAAAAGAGGCAGGGAAATGTCCCCTGCGTTTTATTCTGCAGTCAATGCCATGGATAAAGCTCCTTCATTGCAGCCATTGGCCGTGTGGTGTTCAGAGGTTCCCTGGGTTCAGTCACTAAGTTCCTTGAGGATAGTGGATGTGACAAGGGCATCTTGACTGAGGGACTGGGAATCTCAAGTGCATCGCTTGCTTCTGAAGATCTGGCAGCTTGCTTTTTCTTACACTTACCAATGTTTTTTCTTTATGCTTACTAACATTATCTATTAGATTTAAACTAGGGGCTGATCAGGCTGCAGTAAACTGTACCCTCTAGAGAACCTGTCTGAATCTGTAACAAGCTTCTCAGTCCTCAGCACCAGGACTCCAGAAAAGAAATGCTAAGTTCCAGACCAGAAAGCTCCAATTAATTTCACCTGCAAGCCTCCTGTCCCCCACCTACACCTCCCTCACCTGTTCTCATAGTCTGGGATCCCCGATGCTGCAGCCTCCTGTTCACCCTATACTCCCCAGCCCCCACCCATTCTCATTGTTGATTCTGGAATCCCTGCTCTCATAGAGAGAGGGACAAGTCTTCTGAGAGTTTGGGAGTCTACCTAGCAGAGGGTCTGTCTAACTCATAGTTCTGAAGGCATGGAAGTGCACACCTTTAATCTCAGCAGTCAAGAAGCAGAGGCAGGCAAATGTCTGTGACTCAAAGCCAGCCTGGTCTCTATAACAAGTTCCAGGCAAACAAAAGCTACGGTGAGACCCTGTCTCAAAAACAAAGCAAAACAACAAAAGCAAGCAACAAACAAAGCAGACAGCACCTGAGTGAACAGAGAAACTAACAAATGAGAACACTCCGTGGGTAGAAAACAGAAAGGTTTACTGGGGATCCAACAGACAAGGCCACCTTTTGTGTGGTGGGGGAGCAGAGAGAAATACACAAAGAGCAGGAAGATCTGAGACAGTCTGGGGGTCAGCATCCTGACTCCAGGTGCCAGCAGGAATGATGAAGCAGAGCCTGGAACAGATGTGGTCTGCAGGGACCGGCAGGTTGGGAGTTCCAGGGTGTGGGGATGGTGAGGTGAGGGTGGGGAGCGGGGAGGGGATTCTCTGAGGACTTCAGAGTTACAGTTCTTTTAGACAGTACTCAATGAAACAGCTTTCTCAGCTGATCTCTGTGAAACAGCTCGTGGGCCTATACTTTGTTCAGGGTTCATGAGGGCTATATATGAACCTTGAAGAGTGAGGAGGAGTTTTCAGGGTGAATGTAAGTCATTGGCTGGAACTGAACATACTGGAAATGTCTCATTTGCATGGAGAGTTGGCCCAGGGATCTCAGGTACTTGCTGGGGGGGGGGGTGTCTTGGGGAGGGGGGAGAGAAAGTTGAACCTGTAGGCTTGTCAAGGGCTTCATGACCTTCCTCAGTGTGGGTTCAGGCACTCTAGATAAAGTCAAGCAGAGAATAGGGAGACCTGCTGGAAAAGGGTCCTCACCCAAGGTAGTGGACCTTTGAGGGAAGGTCAGGAGAGGTTCTGTGACAGGGCAAGGCAGTACAGAGGCTCCTCCATTTTTTATCCTTGCTAAGGCCATTTTAGGTTTAACTAGAATTTGATCTCCTTGGTAGAAAAAAAAACCCATGAAAAATCTCCCAACTTTATTCTAGGAACCTGAGGTCAAGATGTCCCAGAAAATGTATCTTAGCGTCTGTTAAATTGCCTGGTGTGCGACCCTCCCTGACCAGTTGTTTATCTTTGCTTCTGTTGAATTACTTGCTTCTGTAAAACTCCTTCCAGCAGCTGTCAATCGAGATACCAGGATGTAGGGGATGGGGGGGTTGCCTTTAAAAAAAAAAAAAAAACCTTACTCTAAACACTCAACCCTATACTTGGGTCTCAAATACCTGAGTATAGTCCCAGCCAGCTGGAAGAAAGACTTTCAATTGGCTGTAAACTATGTCTGAGTGTTCATCTCTGGCTCCTAGTAGCAGTTCCTGGAAAACAGGAACCAGCTTAGGAAATGTACTTCTCTTCTAAACAGAAAGTCATCTTTAGGTTTATTTATCTGACAACAATCCTGTTTACTGTGCCGCAGTCCTTCTGTTTGGAAAAATGTCACCAACACTGCCATTTATGAGATGGGGAGAGGGGTTTGTGTGTGTGTGTGTGTGTGTGTGTGTGTGTGTGTGTGTGTGTGTGTGTAGAACTATGTCTGAGGTTGACCATGAACATGAACATGCACACACAAACACACAGAGCAAGAAACAGGCCAGGGTGGCGCCAAAGTATACCCAACCATGAGTTGCTCAGCCAGGACAATGACACTCTCTCTCTCTCTCTCTCTCTCTCTCTCAGGAAGTGCGTGCCTTTAAAGGGTCTCATGTTGTATGTTGGCTTGGCCAGCTTCCTTTGGGGCTTTGGAGACAGCTCAGCAAGTAGACAGCACTTGCCATGCAAGTGTGAGGCCCAGAGCTGAGCTTCCCAGAACCCGTGTCAAAGCCTGGTGGGCATGGTAGCCTGCCTGTAACCCGTTCCATGATAGGTGTAGACAGGGCTTCTCAGAACAAGATGGCTTACTAGACTACCAGACTGGCAAACTCTAGATTTAGTGACAGACCTTGCCTCAATCAATAGGTAAAGAGTGACTGAAGAATACACCTACCATCAGCCTTAATCCTTGGCATGCACATCCACACACATATAAACATGCACACACACATATGTGTGCACATACCACATATACACATACATACAAAAAATTTTAAAAGCAAAACCTTGAGGTGCATACAGAAAGTAGTCAGCGGGCTCTAGCCCCAGTAACCAACAGTGGTTATCTTACACAAAGTGATAAACCAGCCTGCTTCCATCTTAGGCTTGAAAGCCATCTTATAGTAAAGACAAACTAGATTCATTCCTGTTTATAATTAAATATGTTTTTCAAAGATAGGCCCATGCCACCTGCAACCTTAGCTACAAATGGTTTTTTTTCACTGCCTTTTCTAAGAAACAGCAACCCTTTGTTTCAAAGGGTTATTATAACCATAGTTGTATAACTATTGTTGTGATCACCTACAGCCATGTCTTTGCTTCAGGAGGTCGTTGGTGACCTGCTTGCTGTGTTTATATTCTGCTCCCACAGCCCCGCCACCCCCCCACTCCCACTGCTTCTTAATTACTCTCTCTTCTACTTTCATCTCTCAGCGTATAACAATGGATTTCATGAGGGTTGCTTACAGGAGCATGGGTGGGAGTTATTTGAAGGAGCACAAGCATCGCCCCAGAGGCTACACTACTGAAGAAAACGTCTTTCTCTCCCCAGCATCCATTAACTTGCCCATAGGTTCTCCCAGAGGGGTGAGGCCTCCCAAGGACCTCTCTGCTCCATGACAGATATTGACCAGTCCATTGCATCTGACCAGGAGTCACAGCTGCTGTTATGGCTCCGACTTTACCACTTACTGTAGAGATGCAACAGAGAGCACAGTAGTCTTGATATCTGGACCACCAGCTAGTCAATGACCACCATAATCTTTACACCCTGTTTCTCGGACTTAACTGGCCATCCATTGTTCCACATACCTCATATTGGTGGGCTGTTTGTTAGTCCCTTCCACAACTAACATCATGCCTAACATGACCATAACAACAGTCTGGTCTAAGAAAGAGCTCTCTCCCTCCCCCGGGCCATAGCTAAGGGTGGTAAGAGCTTCACCGAGACCCAGGAGTTCAGTTCTTAATGCTGAAAAAGCAAAGCACCCAGCCTGGGGCATTGGTGTTTTCCTGGCTCTGGACTAAGACTCGGGTCAGAACTTTTGCATTGGTCCTCTTGCTCTGGGGGCTTCAGGGTTTGACCAGTGCTAGGCCATAAGCAATCCTGGCTGTTCAACTATCTGAGAGTAGAGCTTGGGTCTTTGGCCTTCTTAGTTGTATGGACCATAGAGATCTGCCTGTCTCTGCCTCCCAAGTGTTGGGACTAAAGATCCGGGCCACCATGGCCATGGAACCAATGCTTTTTATTAAACTTCTTCGCACATACTCTCACCTCCAGGTTCTCGTTCCCTGGAGAATCTGAGTAATACTGGGGGTGAGTGTGTTTTAAAGGACCAACTAAGCTGGGGGATGGTGGCGCTGGTGGTGGCAGCAGCAGTTGCTGTGGTGTGGGCCTTTAATCCCAGCACCCAGGATGTAGAGGCAGGTGGACCTCTGAGTTTGAGGTCAGTCTGGTCTACAGAATGAGTTCCAGGACAGCCACAGCTACATAGAGAAACCATATCTTAAAAACCAAAACAAAACATCAACTAAGTTCACCCAAAGTGTGGTTTGAGATGTCTCAGGAAAATTGATTTTCAAAAAAAAAGGAAATTGTGAGATATAAATAAGGAAGATAATCTGTAAGGCGTGTGGATTAATTGAAACTTGACTATAAACCAAGTAGAATAATATCTTTATACAGAAATTCCTGGATGTATTAAGGTAATATTTGTAAACAGACTTTATGCTTAAAGATATGAGATAGCTCTAACCTACTGAATAGTAATGAAAACACTAGCAATGGTGAGTATTATTTTAACACCCAAAGCCCCTGGGCACTGCTTTTTAGAAAACTCCTCAGACTATTAATGAGATGGCTCAAGTGGTAAAGTGACTGCCACAAAAGCATTCAGACTTGGGCTCAGTCCTCAGCAGCCACATAAAAACAAACAAACAAACAAACAAACAAACAAACCCAAAAACCTGGCTGTTAATGGTGTATGATTGTAATCCCAGCCCTGGGGAGACAGAAGCAGGCAGACCCCTGGGGCTCACTTGACCAGGCTGGCTACCTTAACTGCTGAACCCCAGATGCCAGTGAGATACCCTATCTCCAAAAATGGGTCAGCTGTGTCCTGAGGAGCAACATCCAAGTTCACCTATAATGAATGAGCACACATTTGTGTATTCACGCATCTACCATTTGTTGGGTGTGCCTTCTGGTAAGTATTTCTTACTTAACTCTAATATGGTCTACACCACACTTCTTTTCTTGTATTGTTTTGTTTTGTTTTTCGAGACAGGGTTTCTCTGTATAGCCCTGGCTGTCCTGGAACTCACTTTGTAGACCAGGCTGGCCTCGAACTCAGAAATCCGCCTGCCTCTGCCTCCCGAGTGCTGGGATTAAAGGCGTGTGCCACCACGCCCGGCTTTACACCACCCTTCTTGCTGGTCTCACAAGGTCACTTGACCTTCGGAATGCAGCGGTCACTGGCAGCAATTCCAGACCTTCCTGTCCTCGCTTTTCTCTTTAAGCTTAGCTCTCCTCCCAGCGTACTGCACAGATACCTATTCTGCGCTGACAGAAATCCCGGCCAGCAGGTCTCTATCTTGGCTCCGAAGGGCGCCGCGACACGGCTGAATGGGTTAACAAAGTCCTCAAACTTCTCCACCTCGCTCGCCCTGAATAAGACCTTAGAGAGCAGACCTCAGAACCACAGCAGAAGCGCAGCTCCAAGCCCCGCCCACAAAGCCCGTTCCGCCCACAAAGGCCCCGCCCACAAAGGCCCCCCAGACCGGCGTGCTTTGCGCCTGCCCAGTCCGGCGCGGGAGCGGCGTGTTCCAAGGTTGCTACCGAGGTAAGCTCTCCTCTTGGCTGTGAGTTCTCCTATGTCCAGCTTCCGGGTTCAGTCGTGTTCCGGTTGTTGGAAGCAGCCCGGTGTGTGTCAGGGCAGAATCACATTGAGAACTCTTCTAAAGCCAGAGCCTACACCTGCTTCTAGGCCAACTGCGAGACTCAGAGGCCGACCCGGGAGAGGTTGGTTTTTTTTGTTGTTGTTGTTCCCTTCCAAGGACCCTGTCTTTTCTAGCCTCAGTTTCCTCTTGGAAAGAATGAGTTAAATGAGTGATACAGAACCCTACGTTTTGTTTACAGTAGTACATTGCTAATCAAACGCTTCGCGGAGATAGGAATAAAGTGAAATTTCATCCAAAGAGAAATAACAGTCATAATTAGTGACATAATCACAGACGAAATAAGGTGCCCAGAATATTCAAAAGTGCGCCTGTGAGACTTTGTCTCAAAGAAAAAACCACCACCAATTAACTTTAAAAACAATATTAACTTTGCTAATGAGTGAGGTGGATGGTCTGTTTGGTCTGTTTGTGTATATATAATAGATAACATTTTTAAAGTGAACAGCTTGCTATGAATCTCTAACGGCCCGTGATCAAATACTGAACCTCTGCTATCAGTGGCTAGCCTGCCAAGAAAAGTGTCACATGACGAATGACCTGAACAACAGGAGTTTATTTTTTCTTAGTTCCAGAGCTGGAGGTCCAAGACTCAGGTGTGGCCAAGCTAGGCTCCCTGGGCATTTCTGCAAGGCTAACAAATGGCCATCTTTCCCCTCGATCTTCATGTGGTATTTTTTCTGAATGTGTCCAGATCTGAGCTCGAAAGCAGTGAGAGTTGAGTATTGCCATCCCAAGAACCTTCCGTTTCTATTTCAATGATAGACCGAAGCTCCAAATACAGCCACCTCGTAAGATAATGGAAATGTGGCTCAACCATGGGAGCTTGGTGGAAGTAGGGACACCACTAGTCCAGCATGTGACACTGCCACTTGGGGTTTTGGCCAATAAACCTGTCCAGCTGCATCCCTTTTCACAGCTGGAAATAAACTGTTGTGGTATGGGCTCTGAAGTAAGGATGATTTTTTTTTTCTTAGACTGACTGAATCCAGTGAATTCTCTGTGTCCTCAGACTCTATATTTGGTGATACCACCAGCTACATATCAAAAAATGTTTTGGAAGGAAAATTTGTATCTGTACTGAACATGGCTTTATTTTCTGGCCTTTAATTCCTAAGCAGTATAGCATCACAAATTACAAATGTAGTGTTTGCATTGTAATAGGTACTGTAATAACAAATACTAAGCCTTTTTGTAAGAAATGAGCATGTGAGGATCTTGGAATGTTTGTATCTTGAATCTAATCCTCTAAGGATATGCACATATAGTATTTATGTATAAATGTGTGCGTTTAAATATTCCCTGTGTTTATTAGTGTTACATGTATTTCCTAGTACAGTTGGCTGTCTGTGTCCATGCATTTTCAATCAGCCAAGAACTGAAAATATGCAAGCAAAACTGTGTCTGCTGAGCAGGCAGACATTTTAGTCGTAGTCTAGCTCTATATGTAGTATTATGTTATAGTGGGTATTATAAGTAGTATGGAGATAACTTAAAGTATGTGAGAGGTGGACATATATATATATGTATATATATATATATATGAGAGCTCATATGCAAATGCTATGCTATTTATATAAAGCAACTGATGGTCTTTGATTTTTGGTATCTGTGGGGATCCTGGAAGTAAACCCTGTAGCCACTGAGGGACAGCTGTATACGCAGTGCTCTCAGAACTGTGTCTAGCATACAGTAGGTGATTAAACATGTGAATCCTAAGTCAGAGAGTCACTCCAGGATGAGTGGTGGTTGGAGAGAGGTTGTCGAATACTTAATGCTGTGTCTAGCCATTGCAATAAGTAATTACAGCCATTGCCAGAGGATGTCCACCACTGCGAGACACTGAAATGTCCTCTCTGTATTTACCCATCACAGTTGCTATACACCTGGCTGCCAGATGGGAGAACTGATTCTGTGAAGCCTGAGGTGTCGGACTCTGGATGGAACCCATACTCTCAGCCACAATGCAGTGTCACTTCAGTTAAGAACATTGTGGCCCCGGAGGCTGTGTAGCCCACAACCTGACAGAACCATCGGCTGACTTCTCTTATTCTTGGCCAGTCTATCAGCAGAGGCAGTACTCATGGCTGGTCCTCTGTGGAGGGCTGCAGCCTTTATACAGAGACACAGAACAAGCCTATTGGTGGGCTCCTGTGCAGGCCTGTTTGGGGTTCAAATCTCATTTCACCTCTTCCCAGATCCCATAGTCCAGTGGCTCTACCAGTACTGGCCTCAGGGTCAGCCAGCTCCTCTTTCCCCTCATCTGTGGAGCCTCTTCCAAGAGGTGCTAAAGGACATAGGTATCCCTTCGGGTCACTGCTACAAGCCTTTTACCGCCTTCACTTTTCAGCCTGTGAGTGCTGGCTTCCCACGGTTGCCTGCTGGAGCTGTGGTGGGAATCCCTGCCATCTTCCTGGGTGGCCCTGTGACCAACATTGAACACTCTGTGATCATACATGGACAAAGAGTGGATTGGCAAAGCCCAGCAGGCACCAGGCTGAGAGATGCCCTGACCCTGTCTCATAATGCCCAGAAGTTTGCCTTGGCCAAGGAGGTGGTATACCTGGAGAGTGGTGTGGCTGCCCTACAGACCCTGCCAGCCCCAGCTTGCCTAGCAGGAACATGGGCAATAAGTGTGGGTGCCAAGCATGCCCTGGGGCTCTACGGAGGTCCCATGAGCTTGCGAACTGCCTTCAACTTGGTGGCAATAGTGGTAGGCTATGTAGCCTATACCTTTTCCAAAGACTCCCTCACTCTTGCCCTGGAAGGCTGGCTGGACCGCCGCACGGCCTCTCTGTCTGCAGCCTATGTCCAGGGTGGAGTGGAATTCTATGAGAAGATTCTGTCAGGAAACTTAGCCCTACGCAGTCTTTTGGGCAGACAAGGAGAAAAGCTGTACACACCAAGTGGAAACATTGTCCCCAGACACTGGTTTCGCATCAACCATTTGCCCTACACCACCCGCCGGGACTCTCTACAACAGATGTGGAGGGCGACAGTCAGCCCAGGCCGCTTCTGAGAATCCAGGCAACAGGGCAGTCCTGGCTCGCATAGGCACTGCCTCGTGATGAACTTGAGATGAATCTCTTAGTGTGGTTGCACCCACAGCCCAGGGTCAGAAGAGTGACTGTCTTTGGAGTTAAACAACTCAACTCTGTCCTCGCCATGAATAGACTTTGGCTGAGCATGAGTCCCTATATGAATCTTGAGTCTTGTTTACCTCAACTATGAAGTGGGGAGGACTGATTGTAGGGTGGTATGAGATTGTGAGCCCAAGGGCCTGGTAGAAAGCAGCATAAATAAACAGGGCTTTCTTCCCTAGTGGTCTCTGAATTCCAGTGGACTGTGGAAGTCAAACCATGAGTCACCACCAGACATGTTTCTGATATATCCACCCTTTCTTTCTTGCAGTGGAGAACTGCCCTAATCTACCAGATAGCATATAGCTAATTTATCCCTTGCCTTAATCCTTGGACAAGAGACCCTAGCAGGACAAGGTGAGGAGACTTGTGATCACAGAGTTAGGCCTAACTTGGCCATTCACATCATCTTCTCCTTGGAAATTATCTCTTCCCTGGGCAGTCTTGAAGGATACCAGCCTGGGTCCAGTGTAACTCAGAGGAAAGGCCACACCGTAGGAAGGGTACTCTGGTGGCTGTGGTAGGCTGAAGAGTGGCAGGGTGGGATAACCAGTGGCTTCTACTCAGACTTTGTATGTGGTTTAGAGCTGAGTGCACTGCCAGCCATGGGTCCTTCCCCTGGGCATGGCAGGCTGAGCTCTTGAGGACAAGGGACTCTAGAGCAGAATACAGTATGGGCCTGATACATGGATGGTGTTCTAGCTTTCTCTTCTGTAGATGTAATAAAAAATACTCTGACCAGAAGCAACTCTAGTAGGAGAGGATTACACTTCCAGATCACACCCAGTCCATCTTGGAGGGAAGTCAGAACTGGAACTCAAGTCAGCCCTGGTGTCAGGAACGATGGGAGAATGCTGCCTTCTGGTAACTCTAACTCCCAGGCTCTGCTCAGCTAGCTTTTTATACAACCCAATACTACCTGCCTATGGATGCTACTATCCATCCATCAATAGTGAAGATAATCTCCCACAGACACACGGAGACCAGTCTTCAGTTGAGGCTTTCCCTTCTCAGGACTGTAGGCTTTGTCAAGTTGACAAATCTAACCAGGACAGATGGATAAAGTAGTTACTGGATGGATGGCTCTCCATCCAGGCTGACAACACTCTACAGACTCTGGGGCATCCCTCAGTTGCTGCTGTTGCTGTATGCTGCTAGCTACAGGGCCAAAAGTCCACATCAACACCCAGATGGAAAAGTCTGGACACCATGGGCTCCATCTTCTTGGCCCTTAACACTCTTAACACTACACTATCTACTCTTAATCTTGCCAGGAACCAAGATGGTGGCATCAGGCCTCTCAATTTATCAAGTGCTAGGGTTTAAATATGGAAGCTGTGTCCCCATTGTGGCAGTGTTAAAAGTAGGGAAACCTTTGAGAGGGGGCGCCCAGTGGGAGGTGATGAGGCCCTTTGGGGTATCATCTTCAGGAAGGATTTGTGTTGGTCTTGCACAGTGAGCTCTGGCAGGCACAAGTAACTAAGGCTTTGGTTTGCTTTAGTTTTTGAGATGAGGTCTCCCTGGGTTGCCCTTGCCAGCTCAGCCTTCTGAGTAGCTGTTGCTGCAGATGAACCACCACACCAAGCACAGTTGTTAGACTAAGAGCAAGACCAGCGCAGCGTCCACACTGTGGTACACATCTGGAATTGCAGCATTTTGGAGGTTTGGGCAGGAGGATTACTAGTTTGAGGCCAGCCTGTCTTAGAATAATAAACATGGCATGGTGCCTCAAACCTATGAACCCCAACACTTGGTAGGTTGAAGTGGTTAGAGGTTAACATGGGTTACGTAGTGGTGAATTCCAGGCAAGACTGAGCTAGGCCAAAACCCTATCCAAAGAGCAAGTCCTTCCCCCATGGCTTCCTGATATTGTACCTTCTTCCATGACACCTTGTTCAAGGTGTCACCAGAGATGAGCATGAAGAAGCAGGTGATATTTTCCTGAACCTCCAGAATAATGAGCTAAATAAACCTCTTAAAAAAAAAAAAAAGATCCAGCCTTAAGTTTCTTCTTATAACAGCTGAAAACACCAATACAGGAAGCTAGCCCTGGGTAGAGGAGGAAACTAGTCCCTGAAATAGCTGCTTATTTCTCTCTCCTGCTCCTGGTCGAAATCTTCATTTCCACTCAGAATTTCCCATGTGTTTACATGCTCCCTGCTCCCCTCCCTCAGGTAATGTTCTCTCTCTCTCCCTCCCTCCCTCTCTCTTTCTGTGCATGCGTGCTTGTGTGTGACCATATTCAAAGGGGCCTGAACTTTACCCTCAAGGTGACAGATTCTGGCTTCCCAGCTTCTGGCCCTGCATTCATGGGGTGTGGCCAACCTTTTGTCTGGAAGCCATGAAAGTCTCTTCAAACCTGCAGTGGGAGCAGATTTCCCTGGCAGCTGTAGCTGCCTAGATCCATCCGTCACCATATTCATACAAAGCTGTGCATGGGCACGGTGACAGTGCCCCCTGAAGCAGCTTCCTACAGTGGGGACGGTGGCTCTGAAACTCCCTCTCCACAAGCCCAGGAAACCTTCCAGAGAACTCTGCTATCTCTGTACTCTCTGGTGTCACAAGGACTTTTTGGAGCTGGGAGATAGCTCAGTCACTAAAGTGTTTGCTTTGTAAGCTGAGGACTGAAGTTTGATCTGCAAAACCCACATTTACAAAAAAAAAAAAAAAAAAAGGCCAGGGTTCTAATTGGGGAGTCAGGGACAAGTGGATTCCTGAGGCTCGTTGACCAAGCACCCTAGCCTGTTTAGTGATTTTCTAGGTAAATTGAAAGACAGTTTCTCAAAAAAGCATGATTAAAGATAAAATTGGGTTAAAGTCACTTGCCACCAAACCTGACAGCCTGACACACATACCTGACAGAACCAACTCACACAGCTGTCTTTTGACCTCGCCCGTGTAATGACACACACTCACATACACACACACACAAATAAGTAAGTAAGTAGGTAAGTGAATAAAATGTAATTTAGAAGCTTTTTAAAAGATGGTAGCAGGGCTGGAGAGATGTCTCAGTGATTAAAATCACTTGCTGCTTTTCTAGAGGATCCAAGTTCAGCTTCCAGCATTCGCAATGGTCTGCTCATAACCACCAATCACTCTGGCTCCAAGGGATTCAACACCTTTTGACTTCCTTGGGCACCCACATACTTGTAGCATATATAGAAGCAAAAATTAAAAATATATGTAGTGACTAAAGAAGATGTGCCCCACCCCATACAAACCTCCCACCTCTCCTGTCTCTTCCCCCTTGGTCATTCATAGGCCCTCAACCTCATGTTCTCCTGCCTGGTTGTCTAATCTCAAGGGACCTCAGCTAACACTGTTGCTCCCTCATCCAGGCAGACATATGAGCTCCTAGGGCCTCACTCCTGCCCTCAAGTGGCTCTCAGTTCTACACTCACACCTCAATGATCGCTCATGAGACCTGAACATAGGAGATGCGTGAAGGAGCACAGGAGAAAGGGTCTAATTCAGCTTGGATTGAAAGTACAGAGAGGACTTCTGAGAAGACATGCCCTGCTCCCTAAATCCGAAGGATTGACCCACATAAGAATTGTCAGTGTCCGCCGGGCGTGGTGGCGCACGCCTTTAATCCCAGCACTGGGGAGGCAGAGGCAGGCGGATTTCTGAGTTCCAGGCCAGCCTGGTCTACAAAGTGAGTGCCAGGACAGCCAGGGCTACACAGAGAAACCCTGTCTCAAAAAAAAAAAAAAAAAAAAGAATGTCAGTGTCCATACATGACACTTGTTATGTGCCATGTGTTTTGCATACATTAGCTTATATTATTCCTGCAATATTCATATTACTCTGTTGCAGTCTGAATATTTGTGTCACCTCCAAATTCACGCACTGAAACCTGAGCCTGTCTGCTACTATTAAATGGTAGGCCACTAGGGAGGTGTCCTGGTTTGCTGTGACCAGACGCTGACCAAAAGCAGCTTGAAGAGGACTACATGTATTTGGCTTACAGGTTACAGTCCATCATGAAGGAAAGCCAAGGCAGGATCAAGGCTGGAAGCTGAAGGCAGGAACTGAACCTGAGACGGTGGAGGAGTGCTAGTTAATGGCTTGCTTCCAGGCTCACAGTCACCTTTCCTATACAACACAGGACCACCCATCCAAGAGTGACATAACCCATAGTCACTTCACTAATTAGCAGTTTTAAAAAATGCCCTCCACAGGCCGGGCCGTGGTGGCGCACAGCTTTAATCCCAGCATTTGGGAGGCAGAAACAGGTGGATTTCTGAGTTTGAGGCCAGCCTGGTCTACAAAGTGAGTTCCAGGACGGCCAGGGCTATACAGAGAAACCCTGTCTCGAAAAACAAACAAACAAACAAAAAATGCGCCTCACAGACAAGACCACAGGCCAATCTGATGGAGTCAATTCTTCAACTTACGTTTCCTCTTCCAAGGTGTCTCTAGTTTTTATTGAGATAACAAAACCATCAGGAGTGGCAGCCATGCCCTAAAGGACTTCCCCAAACTACAGTAGAGCCTCTTGTGTGTGTGTGTGTGTGTGTGTGTGTGTGTGTGTGTGTGTGTGTGTATGCGCGCGTGAGAGAGAGAGAGAGAGAGAGTGCACGTGTGTGCATGCCATGGTGTGGTGTATTTCTTACCCTGGGTATATGCATATGGACATGAGGGTGCATGTGAACATGTGTGTGCATGCTTGTGGAGTCTGGACAGTAATGTCAGTTGTCTTTTCCTGATCTTTTCATCTTTTTGAGATAAGGACTCTCACTGAACCTGAAACTTTTCCACTCAGACAGGCTGGCTGGACAATGAGCATCATGGATTTGCCTGTGTCCGTGTCCACTGTCATTTTCAGCATTTAAAAAATTATTTATTCGGGGCCTAGCAAACACATAAGTGGATGCTCACAGTCAGCTATTGGATGGATCACAGGACCCCCAATGGAGGAGCTAGAGAAAGTATCCAAGGAGCTAAAGAGATCTGCAACCCTGTAGGTGCAACATTATGAACTAACCAGTACCCCGGAGCTCTTGACTCTAGCTGCATATGTATCAAAAGATGGCCTAGTCGGCCATCACTGGAAAGAGAGGCTCATTGGACACGCAAACTTTATATGCCCCAGTACAGGGCAACGCCAGGGCCAAAAAAAAAAAAAAAAAATGGGAACGGGTGGGTAGGGAAGTGGGGGGGAGGGGGGACTTTTGGGATAGCATTGGAAATGTAATTGAGGAAAATATGTAATAAAAATATTTTTAAAATTATTTATTTAGTCATTGTATATGAATGTTTGCCTACATGTATGTATATGCACCATGTGTGTGTCTAGTACCTGTGGAGGCCAATAGAATATGTTGGATCTTCTGGAACTAGAGTTATGAATGGTTGTGAACTGCCATGTAGGTGCTAGGAACTGAACCTCTGTAAGAGCAGCAATTCTGGGTCATGCCATTAACTACTGAGTCATGTTTCCATCCCCATGCTCAGCATTTTTTAATGTGAATTTTGGGTATCTAAACTCAGGTCCTCATGCTTGCATAACAGACACTTCACTGGCTGATCCATCTCCCTAATCCATTTATGGATTAGGCTTCATCCTGGCCTGGTACCCTTAGAAAAGCAGCAGTAGGCAGCACTGATCTCTTTGCTCCTATTCTTGCTCCTGCTCCTCTTCCTCCTGCTCCTGCTCCTCTTGCTCCTGCTCCTGCTCCTGCTCCTCTTCCTCCTGCTCCTGCTCCTCTTGCTCCTGCTCCTGCTCCTCTTCCTCCTGCTCCTGCTCCTCTTGCTCCTGCTCCTCTTGCTCCTGCTCCTGCTCCTGCTCTTCCTCCTGCTCCTCTTGCTCCTGCCCCTGCCTCTGCCCCTCCTGCCCCTGCCCCTTCCCCTGCTCCTGCCCCTGACAGTCAGTGTTCAGAAAGCATTTGCTGAATGAATCAACGGGAGAGAGACTGATAGTAGAAGCAGCATCAGGAAGGAAGGTGTATTGTAGCTTATACCTTCAGATGGTTTTTAGTCCATTGTGGCTGTGAAGGTGTGTTGGAGAAGCTCAGTCGGTGGTTCCAATAGTGGCTGCTCACTTCACTGGGGATGTGCTGGTCAATTCTGACAATCCAGAATCACTGAGGAAGAGAGTTTCAATGGAATTGTCTAGATTAGGTTGACCTGAAAGCATGGCTGTGGGAGAGTGTCTTGATTGCTAATTGATCTAGAAAGACCCAGCACTATTTCCTAGGTCACAAACTACGGCAAGAAAGCCAGCTGACAGCAAACAAGGAAGACTTAGGTTCCCTGTTCTCGAGAGACTTGTGGCTGTGCGGTGGTTTGAATGAGGTGAACCCTATATTCTCAGGTGTAGCCTTGCTGGAGGAAGTGTATCACTGGGGGGTAGGAGTATTTACTCATGGTCCTCTAGAGTAATAGAACTTAAGGTATATATATATATATATATATGATTTGTGTGTGTGTGTGTATGATTTATTAATGGTTTACAGGCTGTGGTCCAGCTACTCCAACAATGACTGACTATGAAAGGAAAAGTCCAAGAATCCAGTAAGTGTTCAGTCCATGGATGTCTCTGCTCATCTTCAGTATACGCTGGAATCCCAAAGCAGTAGGCTCTAAGCTAATGAAGGAATGAACTTGCAAGCAAGGTGAGGGCAAGCAGGCAAAGAGCGGAATCTTCCTTCTTCCATGTCCTTATGTAGGTTTCCAGCAGGAGGTGTGGCCCAGATTAGATCTGGATTAATGGTGTGTCTTTCCACCTCAAGATCTGGTTTAAAGGCATGTCTTTTCCCAACTCAAAAGATCTGGATTAAAAGTGTGTCTTCCTACCTCAAAGAGCCAGGTGAGAAGTGGACCTTCCTACTTTAAGCAAAACAAACAAAACAAACAAACAGGAAAAAAACCAAGAATCCCAAACAAACAAACAAAAATAAACAAACAAAACAAAACCAAATAAACCACAGGTCTGCCCTTCATTTTTGGGTTCTAGTCCCAGATGTAGTCAAGTCGACAACCAAGAGTAGCCACCGTGGGCTTTGGGAGTTCGAGAGCCACATGCCACTCCCAGTTCACCCCCTCTGCTCCGTCTGGGGTTGAATGTGTGAGCCCTCAGCTCCTGCTTCAGCTGGCATACTTGCCACCCACTGCCATGTTTCCTCACTGTGGCAGTGATAGATTCTTATCCCCCTGAAAGTGTAAATCCACGTAAATCCTTTCTTCTATCAGCTGCCTTGGTCATGGTGTTTTATCACCGTGATGGGAAAGTAACTAATGCAAGCTGTCTCCAGCTCATCCGTGACCTCCCTGCAGTTATGGGCTGTAGCCCAGGACTGTAAGCCAAGTAACCACCCTAAAAGATGCTCTGCTCCGGGCATTTTATTACAGCCACAGAAATGAAAACGGGAACTGGGGACCAGGAAACAGCCCAACAGGAAGCAGACTGGATATAACCTTCAAAGGCTTACCCGGAGTGGCCAAGTCCTGCCTGCTGAACTCCCGTTCCTCAGGCTTCCATCTCTCAAAATAGTCCCACTGGCATGGGGCAGTTAAGACAGTTTCAGAGCCAAGTCACAGCAGTGTCTGGGCTGTGAGAGTCATTTCAGTGTAACCTTTCCCAGGGGGCCATGCAACAGAGAGGCTGCTGCAACCAGACCTCTCAAGCCCAGCCTTCTCCCCTCTGGGTAAGGCAATTCAAAAGGGACCCACCGTCTTATGACCTTGTTTCTAGCGAATGCTGGAATCCTCTCTCAACCATTGTTCCTTAGGTCCAGACCTGCCTGGTTGGCATCTGTCACACTGACTGTCCTGCCTGGTCCATGGGGGAAAGTATTTCAGTAATGAAGTCCGGATGCAGCCCCTGTAGGGGACAAGTGTGCAAATGTCCTGGGCTATAGCCAGCTCACAGGCTGTGAGAGTTCCCAGGAGCTGGCCCAAACTGCCTCACCCTGCCTTTGGTGCCCACGCCTGCTAACCCTGAGAAATCATTGCCTTCTCTCCACCTCCCAACTCCTGTTCTACCCATTTTTGAATGGCCTCCGGGGCTGTCCCTGCCAACCTAATGAATGTCAGACACCATCTGTTGCCTAAGCCTGTGGCAGCTGCTGGGAACATGCTTGCATACATATGAATTGATTTGGTTTGGCCTTGTGATAAGACCCTGAGATGAGCAAAGGAAGGATTTGCTAAGTTAATCAGGGGTCACATCAGCCTGAAGAAGGCCTGACAACACAAGAGCAAGACCTCAGGGGTGGGGGATAGTGGGAAAGAGGTGGGGCTGACACAGCCAAGGAGACCCAGTAAGCTGTGGACTTAGAAAGAAGCTTTAAGTTGCAGTCCTGGCACCTGTGTGCTCATGAGAGGAACAGGCCGACGTCTCTCTGACAGGCCAAAGCTGAGGTGGCCCTCAGCAGAGGTGGCTCCTGACATTCCATGGAGATGACTTTTCCTCTCCTTATTCTGCCCAGCTCAACACTGGAACTTATCCCAGGAATAGAATTATAGCTACCAAACCGGGAGCTAGCCTATTTCCTCATCTAATTGCCACTAAAGTCCTCAAAGGACAGGCAGGCATCTGGGCTGGGGATATGGCTCAGTGGCTAAAGTACTTGCTGTTCATTTCTGAGGACCTGAGTTTGATCTCCTTCCACGATGTATGCTCCAGGCCTTGGACTCAGGTCAGGCATGGTGGCAAGACCTTTACTGCTGAGCCATCTTGCAGCCCTTTCTCCTTCTGCTTTGATAAAGGAGGTCACAGGGGGATAGGGGATGTAAAATCATGTATTCCAGGAAGTTTGGTAAGGTAGAGCAGGTTGAGACCCGGAGACCTGGTGGGCACACACCTGAGGCTCAGGCAACTTCCAGGTCCCTGCCAGACTCCTGGCTTGGAACACATGTCATGCTTCTCACATAAAAGAAACATGTCCTATGGTCACATAGGCCCAAGACAGAGTTCTCCTATTTAGTGAGGTACCTAGAGGCCTGGAGGGCTTAGCCAATGAGCTTCCCTTCCCAGACACTCCTCCCTGCAAAGGGTATTTAATCTCAGGCCCGCCCGCCCTGAGAACATGGGTGTGATCTTACTCACCCATTTTCCGCCATAAACTGTTTAGAACCATGGACTGTCTCTTTTCATCAAGATCCATGGCGGGGAGCCACAAAAAAGGCCTTCACCTACAGAGCCGCAGCCTAATCTCTCATAGAAGGCCTCTCTGCTCTCCCAGTCACAACTGCCACCAAGCCTGCCTCTGCCAAACTGAGGACAATCACCCTGTGAGACAAGCCGGAGTTCCCCTTTCCTCCCCAGCCCCGAACTAGATGCTGCCACCAGCCCATGGACCCCCGACTCCATTCTTTGCTCTCTGTGACTCCCAGTGTCACCTGGATGTCCAAGAATCTGAGAAACACACGGCCCTGTCCTCTTCGCAGGCCCGAGTACCACCATACCAGCTCTGGCTTTCTCACCCCTGGAGCAGTGCCTTAGAGTTTCTGAAGAGCCTTGCACCTATCTGGGTGCAGCATGGAATAAGTATAGTTAAACTCCCCACGTCCCACCTCCCCAAGTGACCATATCCTGTGACAGGGTGGACATGGGCTTACAGGGTGACTCTGGAGGTGCCTTTCAAAGGATTGCAATATAAGGGAAAACCATGGGTCTTAGTGCTGCACTAGAGGGTTGGGATGTGTCTTTTACTGTAAGTTGAATTTCTGGTGAGATTCCTAGAAAATCACAGGTTTGTAGCTAGAAACTGAGGAAAAGTCTTTCATACACAGAATGTAAGCACAGCTCCCATCTGTCCTAAGGTCTTACCTGAAGCGTCTCTATAGGAGAAGTAGCATCTCTGTCAGCAGCGCTCACAGCAGATGTTGACTGCCTCTCTGACAAACCAAAGACTTTGGCCAAACTCCAGAGCACAGAGTCGTGTCCCACCCCACCCCACCCCCACTTACACATGGAGAAACTGAGGCACAGAGAGGCATGACCAGAGTATCCTGCTGTAGAGCCAGATGATTCTGTAGGAGTCCATGATCCCATATTTTTCCCTAGGCAGCTGCTGCAGCATTTTCAAGAGCACCACCCGGGGATGGCTGAGGCAGACAGTTCCTTAGCAGCCTAGTGATCGGGAGAATCCTGTTCTGGACGATATTGTAGAGCCTTTCCAAACTCATCAGAAAGCTGCAAAAACTATCTTCCTGCGATGGGAAGATGGCCCAGTGGTTAAAGCATTTGACCCAGGTTTGGATTCTCTAGAACCCGGGTAAATTCTGTGTGGACGTGGAGGCTGCCTGTAGTTCCAGCCTTGGATAGAGGAGATAGAGATCCCCAGAGCAAGCAAGGGATGGAGACTAGCCTTATCAGTGGACTCTGGAATTGATTGAGAGACCCTGCCTCAATGAATAACACAGAGGAGTGAAGGAGGAAGATTGCTAGCATCAGCATCAGTCCTCCACGTGTACACATACACATTCAACCTACACATGTGCGCACACATAAACACACATGCATACACACACACAACTAAATTTAAAAACACCTCTTTTGCAAGCATTTAAGAATGTTGTTGTATCATCCTGTTAGGAATTTGAGCACTAAGGGACTGGGAAAGCAGATTCTTGCTTTTTCTAGCCCCTCCCCCCACCTTTCACACCCATGTCTTTGAGAAGCTGAAAGGCATGCGCAGATGTCAGGAGCTGCTCTCATCTGTGTGGTCACAGGCCCGCCCCTCCGTTCCCATGGCAGCCTGGCACATGCTGCCTGTACTTTTTCCCCCCATACTGTAGTCTGTCTGGCAACTTGTCTGGCTCTCCCAACTGTGCTGTGAATGGCTGGCGGGCAAGGCTGGGCCAGTTTTCTACACCTGGCTGGGCACCTGGCCCAACATAGGTGTTCAGAGACCAGTGAATAGGAAGGTGCCCGTGGGAAAGATGGAGCAAGAGCCGAGAGGTAAGAGGACACACTGTGAACTGAGGCCTATGGGCCAAGAGCATTTCTTGAGCACCTGCTTTATGCAAGTCGCCGTGCAGAACTCTGAGGAGACCAGCTTGTAAGACTCATACGCAGTTTCTAAACACTGAATGTAATTGGGGTTGTTTTTAAACTTAATGGCCCATGGGTGAGGTAAGTTGCATATAGCTTGTGGTGTATAGAATGTATGAGTGGGGTAGCAACACAGCCAGTGGCCTTGGGCCATGCAGCTCGCTCTACCCTAGCTAGCTATGTGGCCTTGATTTACACAGAAGGCTGGCTCCATGCCCACTTTTTGCAGTGTTCAGCCCCGATCTGCAGCCTAGCATTGCTTCCTTTATTGAGTAAAAAGTATGTGGTGCCCCCAGTCTGCAGGTAGGCCCAGCCCTAGAGATAAATTAGGCCAGGGAAAAGGAGCAGAGGCTACAACCGCCTTTTCTCAGTGTCCACAGAGCATCCAGCAGGGTTGGGCCCAGGAGGCACGTGTCAGAGTGAAGAATGGGCTGCCTGCCATGGAACAATGTCCACAAAGCCCCGCTGGGGAATGGGCAGACAGTTTCACAGCTAAAAGCTCTTGCTGCACGAGGATGAGAGCCTGGGTTCAAATCCCAAGCCCCCACCTAGAAAGCTGGGAGCGGCAGCTGTAACTCCTGTGCTGCGGAGGGTAGAGACAGGAGGATTCCTCTGGGTAAAAACAAAGCTATCCAAGCTGTGAAGGACACCTGGGCAGGTCCTTGAGGATCATAGTTGAGCCAAGGTGTAGCTAAGTAGGTGGCTGCTGGGTGACTGTCCACAGCACTGTGAGTTTTAGGGGAACTGGACCTGGGGAAAAACCCTGTTACTGCTGTCACTTTGTCCCGTGACCACAGGACTTAGGCAGGGAGATAGCACTTGACACAAAGCTGCTGCTATCAGTTACTTCCCGCATTGCTGTGACTAAACACCTGGCAAGAAGCACCTACAGGAAGAACGGTTTGCTTTGGTTTATAGGCTGACGGGAGGCCATGGCATTGGGAGCACGAGGCAGCTGGTCACATGACATCTGAAGTCATGGACAAGAGCGTGAACAGAAACTGGGTCAGGCCATAAGGTCACAAGGCCCAGTCTCAGTGGCCCACTTCCTCCAGTGAGTCTGCAACCCACAAACATTGTCTTAGTTTTGCTTTCATTGCTGTGAAGAGATACCATGACTGTGACAACTCTTATAAAGGACATTTAATTGAGACTGACTTACAGTACAGAGGTTTAGTCCATTATTATCATGGCAAGAAACACGGCGGTGTGCAGGTAGACATGGTGCTGGAGAAGGAGCTGAGAGTTCTACGTCTTGGTCTGCAGGCAGCAGAAGGAGACTATGTGCCACACTGGGTGTAGCTTGAGCATAGGAGACCTCGAAGCCCACCCCCACAGTGACGCACTTCCTCCAACAAGGTCATACCTCCTAATAGTGACGCTTCCTATGGACCAAGCATTCGAACACATGAGTCTATGGGGGCTATTTCTATTCAACCACCACAAAGGTTCTTCGGCCATCCCAGATAGCCCCACCAGATGGAGACCGATGAGTTCATGTGGGAACACTTCCCATTCAGTCCACAATACCTGCCGCATCTCCATCACCACCACCACCTCACTGCTGGTGCCTATTCCGTGGGCGCTAGGCTTTATTCCAAGCTTTCAGGGAAACAGAATGGTTAGGAATCATGGACCAGCGAGAGGGCTCAAGTTCCATCTTTGGGACCCACATGGAGGAAGGAGGAAAACAGTTCCCACAGATCATCCTCTGACTTCCATACACGGATGTGGCATGCCCAGGCTCAAACAAAGAATCTTCAAGCATTACATTCTACAAGGGCACAAGCGACCAACAAGGAGGAAGTATGATAGAATGGGAAAGGACTGTAAGCCTGCTAGGGGAATGGGACAGGGAATGCTAGGGGGCATGGTCATGTATCTCCAGGAAATAGGGCAGTAGGAGAAAGCTGGTTCTCAGGAGGTGATGATGGCTGGCGTGAGAAATGGGAGGAGCCAGGTAGAAACCTGGGAAAGTACTTCCTGGAAACCTGGGCTTGGAACATGTTAGAGCAGGTGAAGGGACTGAAAGTCACAGGACCGCGTGGACCGCGTTGGCTCTTGTGAGGGAAGGGCTTGGGCCTTCCTCGTCCTCCAGCAAGCCTACTTCTCTCTGCTACTAAACACTCTCTTTACTAGAGACTCTTCCTCCCATGCTTACTTGTTTCCTTGCTTTCTTTCTTTGATTTTTGTTTGTTTTGTTTTATTTTTCAAGACAGGGTTTCTCTGTGTCATCCTGGCTGATCTGGAACTCACTCCGTAGACCAGGCAAGCCTCAAATTCAGAGATCTGCCTGCCCCTGTCTTCGTAGAGCTGGGATTAAAGGCCGGTGCTGCCACCACCGCCTGGCTTAGAGTCTCTGGGACACTTAGATCCCTCTGTGCCTCATTGCTTCCTAGCAGCCCACGGGGTGTACGAGTGGCTGTCAGGATTGTGTTGCTGCCCTAACCTAGACAAGAAGGGGAG
Organism: Mus caroli; assembly: GCF_978045245.1. Classification (NCBI taxonomy): domain Eukaryota; kingdom Metazoa; phylum Chordata; class Mammalia; order Rodentia; family Muridae; genus Mus; species Mus caroli. The sequence goes on along the minus strand of NW_028227256.1, from coordinate 116,402,244 downwards.
GGAGACTCGGGGTGTCTTGTTGGGAAGATATTCTCAAGCACCGTTCTTCCAATGGTGGCCATCACAGAATGGTTAATTGACAAGATCAGAGGAAGCTAATGTCACCTTTGGTTCTCTGTACCTCGTTGCCATCCTCAGCAGTTCAGTGGTGACAAGAAGGACTTTGTTTTCCAGCTGGGAAAGCGCGAGTAAATTGGCTCTCTTAGGAATGATCTCATGGAATAATTGCATATAGAGTTGAGCGACTCTGGAGTTCAGGTCTGGCTTTCCTTTCTCAGATGTTTTGCCTCTCTTAGGATGCTCCCATCTCCATGCACCACCAAATGCAGGACACCCATCTCTCCTTTCTGCGTAGAGAGCCTGTCCTGCTCCAGGTCCATCCAGGTGTTCATGCCTTCAATAGCTCCTGCATCCTGGCCTTTGGTGTTGATACGGATTGGTCCTGTTCTGTTCTGTTTAGGTACCAAAAGTGTATATGAACATGTCTTTGCTAACTCCTTACCATCTGTGGCATGGGGATATCTCCTTGAAGTAGTCGTTTAGAACTGTTCTCCTTTGCAGTAAGGAGAGTAGCGTACCTAGGGTCCAAAGGAAAGCCTTCATTGTGAAATGAAGCTGTTCCATGGTACCTTTTAGAAAGCATGTGAGTGATGTTAAGGCCTAGGTAAATGTTAAGGCCTAGGTGGATTTCCGAGTTCCAGGCCAGCCTGGTCTACAGAGTGAGTTCCAGGAGAGCCAGGGCTACTCAGAGAAACCCTATCTCGGAAAAACCAATACCAAAACCAAAACCAAAACCAAAACCAAAACCAAAACCAAAACCAAAACCAAAACCAAAACCAAAACCAAAACCAAAACCAAAACCAAACCAAACCAAAACAAAAAAACATGACTAATGCTGGCAAGGATAGGGGTAGAGGCACCTTTTATGCATAGCTAGTGGAAATATAAACAAGTTTAGCCACAACAGAAATCAATATGGAGGTTCCTCAAACAAGAAATAGAGCTGCCATATGGTTGAGCTGTTCCCTTCCTGGAAATAGAGCTGACGGCTTCTAAGTCACCAGGCTTCACCCTTGTTCACCCTTGTTTGTTGCAATGCTATTCACTACAGCACAGTTATGGGACCAGTTCAGGGTGTCTGCTCATCAAGAGAAGAATGGATGTAGGACATGTTTCCACGGGAAGCAGCCAGCAGGGAAGCGATGCTTCTGATTACAGCTAGACCTCACAGGCTCTTTTCCCTGCTGCTGACAGTTGTAAGAAAACCCAGCTCCCGGAGGAGCGTGCACCACGCGGTCTGCCTTAGAATGGAACGGTGCTTGTATTATCTACTTTTCCTTGTGCATATAGAGCGCATGGGGGCCTGCGGGTGGATGTCAAGTGTCTTCTGCTCTCCACCTTGTCTGTTTGTCTGTCTGTCTGCTTGCTTGTTTGTCACACAGGGTCTCCCCCTGATCTCCGAAGCTCACGGATTGGCTACCCTGGCTGACCAATGAGCTCAAGGGATCTCTTTGCCTCTCATGATGTGGCATGCATAGGACCTATTTTTCTCCCCCTGCCTGCCCCCTTTTCCCTAGAATCTCATTCCTCAGAAAGGCGAACTTGAAGTAATTGTACGCAAGTTGCCACAACTTCTTGGTGAAGTTGGAGCTCCAAATAGAAATGTAAAATTCAGAGCAAAATAAAATTACTTTCGTTAGCACTTTGCCTAAGCTCCGCCCCACAGTTACCTGGCAACAGCCAGGTTGCCTGACTTACTATAAAAGGGGCTCCGCCCCCTCCTGGCCTCCTGCTCTTGCCTTCCTGCTCGGACTCTGTCCTCTTCCCGCTTCCCCCTCTTCCCATTCCCCATCCCCACCCACATGCTCATAGCCAGCTTCTCTTCTCTCTTCTCTCTTCTCTCTTCTCTCTTCTCTCTTCTCTCTTCTCTCTTCTCTCTTCTCTCTTCTCTCTTCTCTCTTCTCTCTTCTCTCTTCTCTCTCTCTCTCTCTTCTCTCTCTCTCTCTCTCTCTCTCTCTCTCTCTCTCTCTCTCTCTCTCTTTCTCTGCCTCTACTACCCTCTCAACTCCCCTCCCCATACCCTGAATAAACTCTATTTTATATATTCTAGTCGTGTGGCTGGTTCCTCAGGGGGAAGGGATGCCTCAGCATGGGCCCGCAGAGGCACCCCCTTCCCCCATACCTCACCACACATCCACCAAAACACATCCCCCCTCTCCTTATCTTTTAAAAAACACAACAACTTTTCTTTTAATCAGAGTCAAGAGATAAATTGAGAGTAGCATGGGTCTGGGGAAAGGGGCAGGGGTCTGGGGCACTGCTGTGGTGGAAGACTTGAGTCTGAGTCAGAATGTTCTTGAGCCAGGGAAGAGAAGATGTCTCAACCAGTAATGTGTTTGCCACACAAGCATAAAGAACCGAGTTTGGATACCCAATACCCACTTAAGATGCCAGCTGTGGTGACACTAGTATTCATAGCTCCGAGGAGGTGAGACAGAAGGATCTCTGATCCTGGCTGGCCAGCCAATCCAGCTGAGTCAGTAATCTCTGGGTTCAGAGCTCTCAAAAACAAAAAGAAATAACAAAAACAAACAAGCAAACAAAACCACAGAAGGACTGGGGAGATGGTTTGGTGGGTAAGGACACTTGTACAAACGTGAGGACCTGGGTTTGCCTCCCCAATACCAGGGTAAAAAGCAAGGCATGGCTGTGGGTGCCTGTAACCCCAACATTGTGGGTGGGAGCAGATGGACCCCAGGAACATGCATCCGTACACACATGCACATACATGAATGTGTACACATGCAAGCAACATGTAATTTTAAAGTTTGTGCTATGTATGTCCATTTGAAACAGCTACAGACGCTGTTGCACCCCTGTTCTGTATTGTAGCGAGCTGAACCCAATGGATCTCAGAGGTTTATGGGGATTTTGTGGCAGGGAGGGACTTCTCAGAGTCTGAGTGCCCAGAATCCTGACAATCTGTGAATGCCAGCTGGCACAGGTTAATGCAGGTGTCCCTCTAGCCAGCAGGGGGCGCAAGTTCCCTGTGGCCTGGGGCCAGGCAGACTCCCAGGAGTCTCTAGGTGGAGAAAGACAGCAAGAAGGCCTGAAGGCTGAGATTCTAGCATTTATTAATAACCCTCAAGGGGGAGTGCAAGCGTAACCACCCCCCACCAGGGTCAACCCTAGCCCCAAGCCTGCGATTTCCTCCAGAGACTTCCCCTGCTCTCCCCAAGCCTCTTCCTCATCTGTAATCTAGCAAAGGCCGGCAGAATTTAATGGTCATTATGGTTTTCCAAGGCTTCTTGGCCTGAGGAAGGCTTGGCCTCTGGTGTTTCTCAGGTTCTCCAAGCCTGTAAGCTATAGAGAGAACCCCGTCAATTAGGGCACAGGAAATGACAGATGTTGGAGAATAATCATGATCAGAGAAATCAATCCAAATGCCCTCCATTACTAATGGAAATAAAACAAATTGTAGACTCATCGTGTTGTGTGATCTTTTTTAACTGATAAGAACTCTGTCTTGGGGCTGGGGGTATGGCTCAGTTGGTAGAGTGCTTGTACAACATGACAAAGTCCTGGGTTCCATCTCCAGGACACATAACCAGCATGGCAGTGGTCATAGAACTGGAGGGGACGGGGCTGGGGTGGGGGGATGGGATGAGAGGATCAGGTGTCCAAGGTCACACACAGCTTCTTTTTTTGTTAATTTAATGTTAGTTTCTTTCTTAATTTTTAAAAAGATTTATTTATTTACTCTATGTATATGAGTACACTGTAGCTGTCTTCAGACACACCAGAAGAGGGCCTCAGATCCTGTTACAGATGGTTGTGAGCCACCATGTGGTTGCTGGGATTTGAACTCAGGACCTCTGGAAGAGCAGTCAGTGCTCTTAACTGCTGAGCCATCTCTCCAGTCCCATACTTGGCTTCTTAAGGAAGCAGCCTGGGATATGTGAAACCCTGTCTCAAGGAAAGGCTGTCTCAGTGCTGGGGTCGGTACCAGCGTCCGCTGTTGTGGGTCCCTGGATGATGTGACTGTCCTTGACTTGGCCTCTCGGGTTCTGCATCTGTACCGCCCCATGCCTGGTATCTAGAATGACCCGATGCTCCATGAAGAGGGCCGTGGCTGAGGGAGAGGAGAGTGTCGACATCACATTCAAATTTAGAAAGTGTTTGGAAGGAACAGTCTAAAAATGCTTGCCTGGAAGGGGAAGGATGTTCTGACAAAAAGCAAAAGCAGGAGGCATACTGGACCCTTGCTGCATTTAGACATCAGTGCGTATACCATAAAACTATAGTCTGAAGATTCATAATATTATAAATCTATGAGATGGTGCATCTTATAAGAAGAGGAGAGGAGGAGGGCAGGAGGGGAGGGATATACAGAAGAGAAGGCAGCTAGATAAAGTAGGCCGCATGAGCTCAGATGGCCTGGTTTTTCCTCAGCCAGACTCTCACCCAGCTTAGAACTGGAGGAGGTAGCATTTCTTAGAATCTGTGCTCTCTGACTGAATTTCTCAGTTTATCCACTCATGGAATGGGCTGATGAATACAATCATTGTGTTCTCTGTGATGCCAGATGGAGCTCAGTGTGTGTGTGTGTGTGTGTGTGTGTGTGTGTGTGACTAACCCTGTGTCCAGGTCATTATACGACTCACCAAGTGTGAACTTCCCTTTCTGTCCCCTCAGTCACATTGAGGTGGGAAAGTCTCTGCTCTAGCTGTGAGCTAAAGGAGGGAGGGAGGGAGGGAGGGAGGGAGGAAGGAAGGCAGGCAGGCAGGCAGGCTTTGAGACAAAAGCCTTGTACTGTGCCTGTTTTTTCCCTGACACTTCATAAGCAGTTGAAAGGTAGTGAATGGACAGGTGAGTGTTCTGCCTCTGCCCAGCTTCTCTCTGTCACTATGTGTGTCCAACCTCAGCCTGTGGACCACATGTGACCCAGGGATAAGGAGACCTACAAAAACTGCTCAACATAAACTCTCACTTCCCCCAAACAGGAGATTGTTTGAGATTTCCCCAGGGATTGCACGGCGAGCACTTTACCAACAGAGGGACCGTCCGAGTTAGAGACTCTCTCCCTTCAGTCTGCTTAGAGCTGGCCACATGTGCATGTGAGTGTGTGCGTGTATATATATATTTATTACCTTGGCCACAAGACATAGCCTGATGTGGGGAATGTCATGTTCTAGGAACAAGCACTAGTGTTATAAGAGTAGAAGTCCCCAGAGAGTCGATCACCACGGTCCCGTTAGGGTATGTCCCCTGTACCTGCCCCCTTACTTACTATGTATCTCTAGCTTGGAGTCTTGCTCTGTAGACCAGGCTGGCCTTGAACTCACAGTCATCTCCCTGCTTCTGCCTCCCAAGCGCTGGGAGTAAAGGCTCTCACACCAGTTCCCATGTTTATATGTCTATTGGGGAGAGGATCGGGTGCATGTGAGTCCACAGGCCAGAAGACAGCACCGAAACCCCAGAAGCTGCAGTTATAGGCAGCTGCAAACTGCCTATGGTGAACTCTGTAATGCAAACTTGGGTCCTCTCCATGAGGCACAAATGCTCTTAACCACTGAGCCATCCCTCCAGCCCCATGGTCTCCGCTCAGGTGGCCACCCACTGGCCCACATCCATTCTGCACACATCTCTTCCTCTGCTTCCTCTGTTCTGGCTCTGTGCCACAGAGGGCATGCTGGGTCTTAGTCGACAACTTCCTTACACCCACCCTCCCCTCCCTCTTTTCGTTGAGCAAAAGCTTGGTTACATTTGTGTTTGGATAGTTGTTTCGTTTTGTTAGTTTGCTTGGAGCAACAATTATGTACTCAGCTGAACACACCCCATCCTGGGCTGGACCGTGGTCCTGTGGCTACGGAGTTGTGCAGCCACTGTAGCTAGCTGGCCTCTTTGTTCTGGAAGGATCACATTGCCCAAGGACTTTCATCTGTATCTCCTTGGCCTATACTTGATCACAAGGTCCCTGGTAACTTCAAGAGTACCAAGGAAGCAAGCCTTTTTTAGCTGCCGGGTAGGTACACTGTCGACCTGAACAAAGTCTCTGTTTTATTCATAGGAACACTGAGGAAATGGATTTGGGGTAGGTCACCAGCAGGACCACTGTGGGAAATGAGGCCAAATCTCCCCAGGCTTTCAGAGCTGATGGCTCTGGGCAACAGCCGTTGACTCACTCTGGGTTCTCACAGACAGGCCATATTGACACAGTGCAGCCCTTGCTTTATTTACCAGAAAGGACTGAATGATCTAAAAGCACTGGCTGCTGTCAAACAGTGCTGAAGGTAGTGCCTCTGCCCCAAGAGCTGCATTGTTCAAGGCTCTCCACGGGATGTAAGGAGGTAAGGAGTCTCCATGGTGACCTCAGGCAATGGGATGCCATGGGCAAAGTGCTTTATGAGTGAGAGCTCTAAGAGGCTTGCATGGGGCAGAGGTCTGGCTCAGTGGATACAATGCCTGTTTAACATTCGCCAAGCCCTGGGTTGGAGTCCCAGCACCACACAACATTAAGCAGGCTGTGGAGTGGGGCCTCAGAAGCAATACCAGCAAGAATGGAAGCCAGACACCATAGGTAGTGTCCCCACTGTCACTGAGGTCCTGCACACCCAGAATGCCTACTGGTGTACCCACTCAGTGACCCCGCCCCTGGCTCCCGGGCCCAGGGCTCCAGGGCAGCACCTTCTGGCTCTGCCCTCAGTCCCAGGCAGGCAGTGACAATCTCAACTCTGAGTTCTTTGGCTTCCGGTCTCCATCCACCATGTAACCAGAATTCTGCCTCCTAGGCTGTGTGCTTTAAATATCTCCCGGCGGTTTCTCCTCTGGGGTAGATCCTGACTCATGCAGACGGCACAGTAAACTCCCAACACCCATCACTTAGATGCAACAACGGGTGCCGCTCTTGCTTCGTCTATTTTTATTTTTTGTGGGGAAAAATTCCCAACCACCCTGGCTCTGCCAAACGGTTTCAGCATGTGCCTCTCAACACAAAGATGCCTTCTCACTTACATAATTCATGTGTGAAGTCCCTCATACCTGTGTTCAAGCAGCATACGTTCCTTATGAGTGTCTAATAGCCAGCCTATGGTCACAGGCTCTCAAATATTCCAAAGGTGCCTACATCACATAGGTTTATTAGAATCTGTGTTTAAGCAAGATCCACACTGTCTGGTAGGTATGTCTCTTGCCTGTCTTTTCTTCAGGCTAGGAAGGAACTCAGAGCTCTGTGAAGGCTAGACTTCAGTGTCTTTTAATCTTAGCTTCTCCATCAGCAAGTATCAAGCATCACTGCGTACATGGCACACTCTTATTACTACCAGAACCACACCATACACCACACACACATGCACACACACACACACACACACACACACACACACACACACACACACACATGCACACACACACAGATACATGTTTTTAAAAAATAAAAAATACACCTATAGACTATGTTCTATAACTATGTCTGTGCCTAACAGACACTCTGTGACGAGGACTATTTTGAGAGTATTACTATTAACTAATGATTGGTGATTTCTAGCTAACACTCTTGCCCCACACCTCAGTCCCTTTGAATTTATCACCACAAGTACCGGAAGCTTTTGACGGTTACTGATAATCTGAGAGGATATCACCATGTACCACACCTGTAACCCATCAAGACACAAAGCAAACTGGTCATCACCAGAGGCTAGAGGAGAGGGAAGCCTCTGATGGCTTCATAGGGTGAGAAGAAGGGGTGAGGAAAGGCCTTGGAACACGGTGAGACAGGGGATTGAATGTCCCAAATGCCACTGAGTCATTTGCTCTCAAGTGGTAAATTTCATGTCCTGTGGATTTTACCCAGTAAAAAATAAATAAGTACACTCCACTTAACCAGTTTCAACCAACTCAGATCTGCTAGATGAACCACGCCCTGGCCTTACCACTGTTTCAGACCATATGAGCAGAAGACAAAGTTCTTCTTGAGGAATTGAAATATCAGGGAGTGCTTGGGAGGCATGGCTCCTCCATCTGGGGAGTCAGTGTCGGAGAACCCCCTTCGGATGATGTGAGCCTGTCAGAAGTCTGTCCTTCGATTGGAGATGGCCATCCGAGGCGAGCAGTTCACATGCCTAGCGTGTGCCTGGATCTTTAGGGGCTCTGTATATCTTGGGCTATTCCGTAGCATGACCCATACAAAGGGCCTTCCACTGTCAGCAGGTGCGGGGGAAGGCCAGAGGAAGAACTCCAGAAGCATTGTCCTCTGGAGACGGTATTCAGATACCCGACATAGAGGGACCCATAAAACCCATGGAGAGGAGCCTCAAGTGTCCCCTGAAGATATTCATGTCCTTCCTCTACCTCTCCTCAAAATCCCTACAGGAAAGGAAAGGCGCCAAAAGAGTAAGCAGAGCGCTGGGGAGCGGCTCCAGTCAGAAGAGCGCTTGCTTATATTTGATTTTGCAGAACACACATTAAAAAGCTGCGTGTGGTGGTGCAAATACTTGTCATCTCAGAGCTGGGAAAGCGGAAACGCACAGCTAGACAGTCTCGGCATAGCAAAAGGCTCCAGCTCAAGCGAAAGACGCTGTCTCAAAAAACAACAAAAAAAGTGAGGCTGCCGAGGTGCTCATGGATGATGTCACTTACAGACAAGCATGACGATATGGATTTGATCTCTGGAACGCACCAAGTGGAACAAGAGTACCAACGCCCTCGAGCTGTCCTCTGACATCACAGTGGGCTGAGCACTTCCCCGTTCCCACACAACAAACAAATACATGTAATTTAAAGAAGAAAAAGAAAACAAGCTGGAAAGCACCTAAGGAACTACATTGGAGGTAGACGACTGGTTTCCAGAGATGGACGCACGCACGCATGCACGCACGCACACGCAGCACACACAGAAAGATTGACAAGCAGCTCCATGCTCCTCCTGCCAGTCTCTTGGCTAAGGGCAAGCTGGTGCTAGGCAGGCCGTGGTGTTAGGTCCTGTCCAACCTACAAGTCCTGGACCACAATAGAGGGGCTTTTAGAATCTGGAAATAACCAGAAAGTCGTGTTATCCACTAAATAGATTGTTAAAGATTGTGAACAGGAGATTTTATATTGATCCTCAAAACGACGACACAGCACGGGGCAGAGAAGGACAGAATCATTTCATGCTTGTACCTCACAGAGAAAACAAATACAATTGCTTAGTTTCTTTCCTACAAAATGTGTTTGGTCATGCTTTCCTGTTGAGTACTGGAAATGTTCAGTGGAGTAATACTTGAAAATCACCAACACTTAGGCACCAAAGAAAATGTAGACTAGGGGCTAGGAATGTGGCTCAGTTGGTAGAATCCTTGCCTAACCTGCGGTGCCCTAGGTTCAGTTCCCAGCATCACATAAAACAGGCATGGAGGTACATGCCTGTAATTCCAACGCAACGGTAAGAATATTACCACCATTAGCAAGAGACCAAGGGTTAATTGGTCAAATGTGATAACCCACTAGCAGATAATTATGTACAGAGCTTAAAAACTCACAGGAAGGGCTGGTGAGAAGACTGTGGAAAAGGAGCTGTAGCTTGTAGCCTGAGTTTTATACCTGCGACCTGACCTAAGCTGAGGAACCTACTTACCATATCAAAGAGGAGCTGGCCACCAGATTCTCCCAGCATCCCTCAGCTTCTGCTTATTACAGGGTCCTCTTGGCTTGGATACCCTGCCCCCTACTCTAAATTTCTCCAGCCCAGGAGCTGAGCTGCCCTTCCCCAGCTGCCCCTTCCTTATGTAACCCAACCATTTTGGTTAACCCGTTCTTTTCTGGGTCTCTGGCTACTGCAGCTGGCTGCCCCCCCCCCCGGGCCTCTTAATATGGTTCAGGATCCTGTTCACTCTGGACTCTTCCAGATGTGTCTGCCTCTGGCTATGCTCTTCCCATGTATCTAGAGTAAACCTCCCCAACCACACCCAGGAGCAGTCCTTTCCTTTTTTATTTCCTTTTGTCATTCGGGACCCACACAAGTGAGATGGGAGACCAGACTCCCATAAATTGTCCTCTGACCTGCTGGCATGTGACTCCCACATACCATCCACACAAGTAAATAATAAGTGGAAAAGAGTTACTCTCATATAATAACATTATTATTTAGGTATGGCATGCCAAACCAAGCACAAGGACTCCCCAAGATCATCCACTAAATTCCAGGCAATGGTTTCCTTTAGTGAGGAGGGCTGGAGGAGAGACCCTTAGATGCAAACGTGACACTTCATTCCTCGAGCCAGTAGCTTCAGATACTGGATTGCTGTATTAGATCCCATTCGTTCATCTTGTGTGATTTAACTACTTTATTTTAGAATGTGCATTAGTAAAGGGGCCCGGGCTACACAGGAAGGCTGACTACTAGACTCACAATTTTCTTCTTTGTAAATAATTTTGTGTGTGCATGTGTGTGTGTTTGTGTGTCCATGTATGTCTGTGTGTGCATGCATGTGCCATAACGTGTGTGAAGAGGTGAGAGGATATCTCGGTGGGATGGATTCTTTCTTTCATCTTTTACATAGATAGATTCAAGTTGGTGGCTTGTACAACACCTACCTTTACCCCCGGAGCCATGTCACGAACCTCAATTTACTTTGTTTTCTATGAACTTAACCCTCTCCTAACCTAGGAGAAACATTACATAAGGCTTCTTCCCTTTCTTCTATTCCTCTTCTTCCTCAACCTCCTCTTCCTTCTTCTTCTACAAAGGGCCTCATGTATCCCAGTCTGGCCTCTAATTCACTAGTAATTGAAAATGACCTCCTACCTCCTTGTGTGTGTGAATGTAGGCATGTGCAAGCCACAGCAGGTGTGTAGGAATATAACCGCAGGAGTGGGGCTTAGCCTCTTACCTTGTTTGAGGCAGGGTCCCCTGGCCTCTGTGCACACCAGGCTAGCTGATTCATGAGTTTACAAAGCTTTCCTGTGTCTGCCTCCCATCTCACCCCAGAAGAGATCACAGACATGCATTCCTGCGTCCAGCCTTTGCATGGTTTTTCATATTCATATAGCAAGTATTCTACCCACTGAGCCATCTTCCCTGCCCAAGGTTGAACTTCTGGTCCTCCTGCCTCCATCTCTCAAGAGCTGAGATTATAAAAGTGCAAGAACTCTATCAACTGAGCCACACCTCCAGCCCACAACTAAGCCTTCTTCGTCAATCAATATCGGAGAGTTCAAGATGTCTGAGCCCAAATGTGGTCAGGGACAAGACGGGGAATGCCGCCAAGCAGGTGTGAAGTGGCTGAGTGGCGTGCAGCTACAGGTGCCATCTTGGAGACCTTGGGCATTGTGGGAAGAGCGAAGCATCCATGACAGACTAAAAGCTTGGCTATATGCAGACATTGCAAATGCACTAGTGACAATGAGGGTGGGTTCTGCAGTGGCGGGAGGGAGATACAGAGAAGGTATCATTGGGAGAAACAGGGGCAAGTCCAGCCTGGAGGGCTGTCAGTTACAAAATGACATCCGATCCAGCCGGAGGTGGAACCGTCCTGGGTAAAAATGGAAGCAGCTAGCGATTGCTATTTATAAAAATAACTACAAAGGCTTGACAACCCAGAGAGAATGCTGAAAAAGTAAATTGAGGGCTGTTGGGGAAGTGTTCAGTGATTCTCATCTTCAAAGCATTTCTGAGACATGAGCTCATGGCTCCTCCTTCCAGAGCAGTCCAGGGGAAAATGGTGGTGGAGGAGGGAAAGCAGAACTTGGGTAACCACCCCACAGGGGGTGGGGGGAGCAGACACCCACCAGAGACGCTGCTACTCTCAAACATTACCCCCAGTTGTCTACTTCTTCAAATGGCAGCCTCTTTCCTCCCACATGCCTGGGGCTTGGGTGTGTAATGACAATGGGTAGAGCAGCCACAGAGCAGCCAGTGCCAGGAATTGGGCCAGGTCACCACTAGGCCCAATGTTCCAGGTGACAAAGGCCAGGAAACAAAAGGCCGCCTGGGCTTCTGATCAAGAAGCCACTTTGAAGAAGGATGGAGGCAAAGGGGATTTGGCATATTTAAAGTCCCTCTTCTGAGAAGGTTCTGTGCTTATTTATGCTTGTGGAGTGTATCACTAACTCATCAGATCAACTTATAATTTCTGATGCTCCTGCCTCCACCTCCCAAAGGCTTGGACAGTCAGCGTGTGCCATCATACGCACGCAGTTCACGCAGTGCTGGGGAGGACATTGTGTTTGCCAGGCTGTATGTTCTCCTGATCTCTTGGGAGGCTGTGTATGTATGTTTATGTCTGTATGGACCACATTTGCTCTTACATAGTGCTGGGGATTGAAGTGTTATACCCATTGAGATGTTCTCAGCCTGTGGCTTCATCTTTTATGTTAGGGAGTAGCACAGAGTTTGCCAGAAGAAGGGTTTGTCCTCAGATAAAGTGAAAGGGATGGGATGGAGGGCACCAGAGGAACAGGAAGCATATTCCACCCACCCCCACCCCTACCCCATCCCTAACCCCATCCCTACCCTCACCCCCAATAGTTCGAAAGCGCTAAGTGCTGGCCAAGTTCCCACTGCTGTGAGTCCTACAGGACTGAAGCCTACAGCTCAGAGTCAGTCTGTCACAGAGGGAGAAAGCAGACTGTGGTAGTGGAGCATCTCAGATAGCCTCAGCAATGAGACCTCGCCCTGATGCTCTTATTCCTGCTTCCTACTCAGTCCTCTCCTCTGGAAGCTTCTATAAGTGTTCCCAGAAGGAGTGTGCGTTTAACTCTTCTGTGTCCCCAGGATGGCTTCATCAGGGCCATCCATCACACTGAGTTGGAGGTAACTGGTTGCTTGTCTCCTCGTGGAATCCCAGCCTCTTAGGCAACATGGGAGCCAGTTTCCCTTGCTTGCTTAGCGTTTGTGCTTTCCAGAACTTGTCTCATCCAGATCTCCTGCAAGGAAAGCTCTAATTGGCCTGTGTCTTAGGTCAGCCTCCCAAGAGGTCAGGGAAAGCAGAAAAGTCAGGGTTAGGTCAGGAATTAGGAGGGTGTGATGTGAGTATGGGATATCCTCCATAGGGCTCCTGTGTTTGAACACTTGGAGGAAATGGATCATTGGGGGTGGGTCTTGAGGGATGATAACCCACCCCCACTTCCTGTTCATTCTGTGCTTCCTGGCTGAGGGTATGGTGCAACCAGCTGGCCTCCTGCTTCTGCCATTATACTTCCCCAGGGACATATCCTGTTGAACTATAGACCAGGGTAAACCCTTCCTTCCTTAAGTTGCCACTGTCAGGTATTTTTGTCATAACACGGAGACCATTACATGTGGCCTAACCTGTAGGTGCAATGACCAACAGGTCCAAATGATCTCTGTGTATAAGAAAGGACCAGATGCTGGGATCCATCAGTGGACAGAAAAGGGCATGGAGTTTAAATGAGTGATGGACTGCATGTACACAAATCAACAAGGTAATCCCAGCTTAGCATAGTGATAAGGACTTCACCTAGCATATATGAGACCCTGGCTTCAATCCTCAGCACTGACTGGCTGTGCAGGATTCATTCTGTGACCAGACCAAATGCCCTTGAACTTCTCTGTAAAGTCTTCCTAGTTCCTTTCCTATAGTCAGGACTTTTCTTCCTTTGGGGAAGGGACTCAGAGGTTAAGTGCCAGTTTGTCCCTGTGCATTCCTTACAAGCATCCCTCCTTGGCTGGGAGGCAAGCATTACAAGAGAAGATCCTGGCATGGAAAGAGCTGCCAGCTGGTCCCATACCCACATCTTTTCAGTAAATTTCTCTCAAGCATATGTACACATACAAATACGCCTTCTGTTGAATGCAGTGAAATTATCTTTCACAAAGGCTGGAGAAAATATGAGACCATGAAGTCAAAGCTGGGCTTTGGGACAAAGTACAGTTTTCACAGAGAGACTCTATGTCACTCTGGCTTTTGGGTGTGGGATTTTAATAGTCAACAGATTTGTATGGCCTGGGGAGGCTTGTTTGTCAGTGTCTAGTGTCCTGAGAAAGGCTTGTCCAACCTGGCTAACCAGATACTCAAGTCAGGCTGAAATATCCCCTTCTGGAGACTTAAGATGAAATGAAGCCAGGCATGGCGGCATACACCTTTAATCCCAGCACTGGAGGCAGAGGCAGAGGCAGAGGCAGAGGCAGAGGCAGAGGCAGAGGCAGAGGCAGAGGCAGAGGCAGAGGCAGAGGCAGAGGCAGAGGCAGAGGCAGAGGCAGAGGCAGAGGCAGAGGCAGAGGCAGAGGCAGAGGCAGAGGCAGAGGCACAGGCACAGGCACAGGCACAGGCACAGGCACAGGCACAGGCAGAGGCAGAGGCAGAGGCAGAGGCAGAGGCACAGGCACAGGCACAGGCACAGGCAGAGGCACAGGCAGAGGCACAGGCAGAGGCACAGGCAGAGGCACAGGCACAGGCACAGGCACAGGCACAGGCACAGGCACAGGCAGAGGCACAGGCACAGGCACAGGCACAGGCAGAGGCACAGGCACAGGCACAGGCACAGGCACAGGCACAGGCACAGGTACAGGCACAGGCACAGGCACAGGCACAGGCACAGGCACAGGCACAGGCACAGGCACAGGCACAGGCACAGGCACAGGCACAGGCAGGAGGATCTCTGTGAGTTCAAATCAGCCTCGTCTGTAGAGAGTTCCAGGACAGCCAGGGTATGCAGACTAGTTCTATGTCAACTTGACACAAGCTAGAGTCATCTGAGAGGAAGGAACCTCAGTTGAGAAAAGGCCTTCATAAGATCTGGCTGTTGGGCATTTTCTTAATTAGTGATTGATGGGGAGGACCCAGCCCATGGTAGGTCTTTCTGCCCCTGGGCTGGTGGTTCTGGATTCTATAAGAAAGCAGGATAAGCAGGCCAAGAGGAGTAAGCCAATAAGCATCAGTCCTCCATGGCCTCTGCATCAGCTCCTGCCTCCAGGTCCTTACCCTGTTTGAGGTCCTGACTTCTTTCAATGATGGACAGTGACATAGAAGTGTAAGCCAAATAATCCTTTTCCTCTCCAACTTGCTTCGGTCATGGTGTTTCATCACAGCAATAGAAAATCTAATTAAGACACAGTGCAGCTACTTTCTCAAAAACAAACAAACAAACAAACAAACAAACAAATATAAATGAGACATACAAGGTATAGGAAGTAAAGGAAACTTAGAAACTCCAGAAAGTTTCAAGATTCACAGGTCCCCGCACTTCCCAGAACAAAACCTTCTCCAATATTATGCTATTTAAACTCTGTGTGTGTGTGTGTGTGTGTGTGTGCACAGTATGCGTGCATGCATGTGCACCTACAGGAAATGCAACTAGATGTCATTTGGAGATTTTTTTTTTTTTCTTTTTAGTCTCCTAAAAGACCTCGTCCTAGGCAATTGTTCCTAACCTGCTCGAGGGTAGAGTAGCTAGTACTTTCTCTTGAGAGATTTGTTTTTGTTTTGAGGTTCGGTCAGGGTCACATGTATCTCAGGCTGGATTCCAGCTTGCTTTAACAGCTCACCAAGGCTGCGTTCCAGCGTTCCAGTGTGACAGCTTCAGGCAGCCCCACCTCTTCTGCTGACTGGGATTGCTTAGATGACTTTGGGGATGGGCCTTGGGACGCACAACTTTCAGGAGTTTCCTGAGTCTCCTTCCAGGAGGGAGGGTTTCAACCTGAAGGAGCCAGCTGCAGAAGCCACAAAAGTGCTGCCAGCAGCGACACACACCTACAAGTGCATATCCAGCAAGAAAGGCAAAAACTGTCCCCAAACGCAGACTAGATGTTCCCCATTTGTCTTGTTTTGGGATACTGGGGCTTGGACCTGAGGCCTCGGGTATACGTGGCAAACACTGCACAAACGAGCTGTCTTGTCTCCGTGGCCTAGCTTTCATCCTGTATCTAAAGAGGATGTCCCATGCACGTTAGCTTCAGATTCTTCAGCCAGACCCCTGGCAGACACAGAGAGTTTGGTTTAGATCAATCAGTCTTCCTACGCTGCTCTCAAGAGCTGGAAACGGGCCACTGTCCCTTGACTCTGCTACTTTAAGAAGCAGAGGATAATTGAACAAAACTGAAGGCTGGAGAGCTGGTTAGGTGGTTAAGGGCACTTGTTGCTCTTCCAGAGAACTCAAGTCTGTTTCCCAGTCCCTGCATGAGGTGGCATACAAGGCCTGTAACTCCAGCTCCAGGGGATCCGATGGTCTCCGCGGGTACCTGCACATGGGTGCCATAGACAAACACATAAAGACAAATCTTAACAAAACTAAACCCCAAGAGGGGCTAGATCACGGAAACCAGGGGGATTATCAGTGGTACAGCACTACATAAAACCTCGTGTTTGGACTTGGACTCCAGTTTCAGCTGACGTCTGCTTTTTCTCTCGGGGAAATAATATTGTTTGTTCATTTAACAAGAGTGTATCTGAAAGTTAAAGTAAAAGAAGTTGTGCCTGTCATACAGCAGGTACATAATTAACTTCCTAGGATCATACTTAAAAGCATGGTGTCTCCACACGGAGACCTACAGAATCAACTCTCCTGGGCCTATAGGGGTTCACAGAGACTAAGAACCACCAACCGAAGAGCACACAGGGGCTGGACCTAGGCCCCTAGACATTTGTAGCAGATGCACAGCTTGGTCTTTATGTGGGTCCCCCACAATTGGAGCAGGGGTTGTCTTTGACGCTGTTGTCTGCAATTGGATTCCTTTCTCCTAGCTGGACTGCCTTGTCCGGCCTAGGTGGGAGAGGATGTGCCTAGTCCTGCTGAGACTTGATGTCCCAGGGTGGGTGGTACCAAAGGGCTTTCCTTTGGAGAATGGGAAGGGACATTAGGGGAGGAATTTGTAAGGGTGAGACCAGGAGGAGAGGAGGGAGTGGGGATGTGATCAGACTGTAGAGTGAATAATAGATAGATAGAAAGATAGATAGATAGATTATTTAATTAATGAAATAAGCATAGTGTCTGATAGATCACAGATATGTAATTAAATTTATAGTCTCTGAATACAGTAGGCACATATTTACTGCATAATAAAAACCATAGCGTCAGGCTGAGATGGCTTGTTTGGTGAAGAGCTTGCCTTACAAGCACAAAGACCCAAGTTCAATCCCCAGAATCCACATAAAAATGGCTGGATATGGTGGCTCAGGCTTGTAATTCCAGACCTAGAGAGGCAGATGTGTATCCCTGGAACTCACTAACCTAGCCTACTTGGTGTGTTCTAGGCTAGTGAAAAACTCTGTCTCCAAAAAAAAAACCAAAGTAGGTGTGATGAGATGATTAGGCAAGTAAAGGTCCTACAGATTGTTCCTCTGAACTGCACACACACACACACACACACACACACACACACACTCTCTCTCTCTCTCTCTCTCTCTCACACACACACACACACACACACACACACACACACACACATACACACACACACCATGACACAGACACACAGATACACACACATACACACACACTCACACACACACACATACACTCTCTCTCTCTCTCACACACACACACTCTCTCTCTCACACATACACACAGACACACACACTCTCTCACACACACACAGACACACACACTCACACACACAGACACACACACACTCTCACACAGACACACACACATACACACACACCATGACACAGACACACACTCTCTTTCACACACACACACTCACACACACACACACACACAGACACATACACTCTCTCACACACACACACACAGATACACAAACTATCTCTCTCTCACACACACACCATGACACAGTAAATAAATAAATAAATAAACGTAATGAAATCTTTTTAAAAGGTGTCTTTATCGGTCTGTATGTGTATGTGTGCTTGCTGCATGAGGTTATGTGTAGCACAGGCTTGCAGATGCTCGAGGACCCCCTGCATACAGAGTTACAAGTTGCCTGATGTGGATGCTAGGGGTCCAACTTGGGTCCTGTATAAGAGCAGTAAGACTGCTGAGCCATCTCTCCAGGCCCTCATTTTTTCCAAAGATTAAAAACCAAAAGGTAGTTGGCACCTAAGGAACAACAGCTGAGGTTGTCCTCTGGTGTCCCTGTGCAGGCGCACCTGCATATGTACAAACATGCACATCCGTGCACATAAACACACACAAACATGCACAGGCAAGCATAGCATCTGACATAACACAGACATAACTTAAGTGTACAGGGTGCATGCACACAACGGGCACACATCTAAAGGCACAGTGTTTGACACACAGTGAGTATGCAGGTGTACTGTCTTCCCCAGGCTCTGCCGAACTTCAGCAAGTGGCCTGCAGCCCTGCATCTCTGATAGTCATTGGTGTGTGGTGAGCATTTAATAGATACTGGAAGTCTGGCCAAACGAGTATCCCTCTGAGTTATCAGACTCTTTTCCCCTCCCTAATACTAAGAAGCATTGGAAAAACAGCATAGCCCATTCTTGCTTTGATGCTAGCAATATTTTCGGTAGCTGAATTTGAATTTCAACTATCACAAGTGTGTGACCTTCATTTCCACACAGCTGTGGTCCTCTTTTATTTGATTTTTGATTTTCTCTTCCTGTTTTCTTGGTTCTCTTTATCTCCTTTTGGTTTTGTTTTCTTGGTGTACTGGTTCTAAGTGTCCATGGTATACGCTACACTTGTAGAGAGAGATGGAGGGAAAAACAGGCATGAAGGCAAATGAGATCTTAGCTTAACTAAGGACCCTGAGGACGTATTGAAGCCTTTCCCCCATTAGCAAATGAGTTTCTTCCCATGCTGGTGCAGTTAGTACCAGACTTTCCAGCAGGCCTTGTTCCAAGGGGCCATGAATGCCAGCGGGGTACTGTGGCCTAAAAGATGTCCACAAAAAAGGCCTCTTTTAGAAGGCAGCCCACATTGCACAGTTGGCAAATGCTAAGCCCAGCGTTCCCCCAGCTTCCAGAGGGAAATGAAAGACGCTTTCCCCATAGCTTCTCTTCCAAGCTCTTACAGCTGGAAGGGCAGGGGAGCCAAGTTCCGCCCTTTTCAGTGTGGGTTGTCACTAGCATGCCAGGATTTTCTGATAGATTAGCCAAACACCCAACACAAGAGAAAGGCCTATCACGCATCTTTCTGCTTAGCCAGCATTAAATGCTCCATTCCACCCCAAAGAACCTGACTTTTCCTTTTTTTGCCTTCTGCCATAGCTCAAAAACACCACTGAGGAGATATTTCTTCTAAAAGCTGACAGAGGGACTTGGAAGAAAGTAGTGGGGGGGTCCCAAGCAGACATCTTATTTGTAACTCTACACCCAAAGGTCCTTGTGATTCTTAGAATCTGCGAGGGTTTTCTAGGATCACTGCTGAATTTTTCCAGACTGAGACGTAGATGCCCAGAGGATTAAAGTGGCACATCCAAGGTCATAAGCCTGGTATAGGAGAGGGCTAAAGCTAGAGCTGGCCTGTATGTATATGCATGTGTGCATTTGTGGGAGTGTGGGGGTGCGATGTGTGTGTGTGTGTCTTTGGAGGGGTGGAGGGAGAATAAAAGGGCAAGAGAGAGAGACAGAGACAGACAGAGAGTGCAAGCAAGAGTGCATGTGAGCTCGTGAGCACGTGGAGCCAGACATTCACTTCCTGTATCTTTCTCAGTTGCTCTCCACCTTATTTTATGAGTCAGGGTCTTTCACTGAACAGGTTTACTCACCAGTTGATAGACTTGCTAACCAGAGAGATCCAGGGATCCACCTGTCTCTTTCCTGGGTGCTGGAGTGACTGATGTGTGGCCACATCCACTTTTCCATGGCTGTTGGGGATCAGGTCTTCATACATTTTCAAGCCTGTACTTTACCTGATGAGCCATTTACCCAGCTCCAGGTCATACATTTTTCATATAAATATATATATATATATATATATATATATATATATATATATATTATACACACACATACGCACACACACACACACAAGCAAGTATGGTGCATTTTCTTGATTGATGACTGATGTTGGAGGACTGAGCTCACCATAGGCAGTGACTCCTCTATGGCTTCTATATCAGTTCCTGCCTCCTTGTTCCTGCTTTGAGTTCCTGCCCTGACTTCCCTGGATGATAGTCTGCAATCTATAAGATGAAGTGAATCTTTTTTTCTCCCCAAGTTGCTCACGGTCATGGTATCTTATGACAGCAATAGAAAAGCCTAGCTAAGATGGCATAGTTATCCTCAGACTCTCTGAGATGCTTTTGTGTTTGTTTTTTATCACTAGCCCCAGATGGCCTGGAGCTCACTGTGTAGCTCAGGGATGAGGTGTTGATCCCCCCTGCGTCTACCTCTAGAGCGCTGCAGTGCTGGCACTCAAGCCCAGGCCCTCAGACATGTGAGGCATGCATTTTACCAACTGGACGCATCCCTAGGCCTCCTATAAGTTAATGATTCCAAAGTTGATGCCTTTCCAATGGACAAAGGGCAGATAGCCTCCCTTCTGTCTTATTTTAAACAGACACCCCAAATAGCACAACCAAAGAGCCTAGTTTGTTTTTCTTGTCATGCAAAATAAAACAGTTTACAGCAGACATTCCCTAACTCACAAATAAGCCAGCATCCCAACAGTGTGTTTGGATTTTTGCTATTTAGAATCCAGGATGTATTCTTCTTCCCAGGAAATCACATGATCAAGTGTGGGTAGAACCCCAGGCAAGGTCATGAGGGTCAATTTAACTAAAGAGTAACCACACTGGACTCCAAACAATTCTCTACCATATTACAGTTCTCTATCATATTATTTCTGTGAAGAGAACACACACATGCCCCTACACACACACACACACACACACACACACACACACACACACACTATACACTGTAGTTATGGCCTGGAAAGAGGGAAACAGCTTCCCTACCAGGACCCCAGTGTGAAGATGCCCACTTAGCAAGGGAGCTGGCAGCTGGCCACATGAATTCAGGAATTGTTCGTTTTTGCATAACAAGAAAAAAACCCCAAAGTGGGCTCTTTTGTTTATGCTATTTCGGGTGTCTGTTTAAATTCTGGAGCTCCTGAGTCTCCACCTGTCTCCAAGGAACTCAGGGCAGTTAATGGTGGTTGGGGGAAGAGGAGCCACTTTCTTCAGAGGTGTAGCCATAATCCTAATGACACTCAGTGGGCCACACATACTCAAGAAGGACCTAAAGGTAGTCGGGGACTTGTGGGAAGAAGAGGGAGTGGGAGGGAGACAGGAGAAATTATGATAGAAATGCACTATGCACATGTATGAAATTGTCATGGAAGCTGGGACTTGGGTATAGCTCCATGACAGGATGTGTTTAGTGTACACAAAGCCCTGGGTGACAGAAATACATGAAGCTGGTCTCAAGTCACCTCTATTGCTCAAAAGGTAGACAAATTCTTTCTGCTCTCTGAGCCTCATGGAGGATTTATAAGGACCTTATAAGGAAGATAACGTAAGCAAAGAGCCCCTCACAGCATGTTGCCGTGGCAGGCAAGCTACAGGTTTACAGGGCTGATTCATGAAGAGGACCCTGTTGTGCCAGTTAAAAGATATGGACTCTTCCCTTAGAGAAGAAGGTGGGGTCCGAGGCAGGAGGCCTGAGCAGGGCAGACAGTGTTGTTCCATGCAGCTACCGCAGAAATGGCTTCCCTGAGCAGTGGACAGTCAGCAGCAGCCCCAGTCTGCCTGCTGCCCTATGCCAGCATTCCTTCTTGTCTCTCAGGGACTCTCTGGCAGCTCCCACACTGCTTCTGGGCCCTTTCAAGTCTCTTTGCAGTGACTTAAAATGTTCAGGCGGGTATACAAGCAAACTGTAAACATTAGAAGGAGCAGAGCTGCAGCCTAAGCCTCAGCCTCCCATAAGCTAAGCCTGCTTCATGCCCTGACACTGCTGGGCATGGGGTTCGGGACGGGGGCGGGGCGGGGCGGGGCTGGGTCTGACTTGCTAGCTTTTCTCTACAAGCCCTACCTCATACTTACTGGCTTGGTTTTGAACAATTTGAGGTCAGGCCCAGAGGGAGAAAACAACAGGGAAGGAAGGCACTGTAGCAGGGCTGGCATGGGGTCCCTGGGGTGTGTAGCACCCAGTATTCAATGTTTCCTGGGGCCTATGGCTTAAAAGTGGACCCTTGGACATCCCCCCACAGACAATACCATACACACAGACCCTCCCCACTCCCCACCAACACCCCAACCCCCATACAGACACCCCTACACACAGACAACCCTCCACAGACAGACACACACAGATACACTTCCCCCACACAGAAACACTCCCCACATACAGACACCCCACAAACACCATACACACACAAACACACACACACACACACACACACACACACACACACACACACACACACACTGTCTCAGAGAGAGCAGAAAACAACAGAACCTTGTTCCAGCATGGGTTGCTGGTCCTGAAACTATAACCGTCTCCAGAAATCAGGAGGATTGGTGGACTGACCCAAGGGGTATAGTAGAAAACCCTTTTCTTTCCTTTTCCTTTGGTGTGTGTGTGTGTAGAAATCTGAAAATCACCTCAGGAGTAGGTCCTCCCTTTCCACCTTGTTTGAGGCAGGGTCTTTTTGCCATTTGATTGCTGCACAGGCCACCTCACCAGCCTGCAAGCTTCCAGGTACCCTTTCCCCACCTTCTATTTTGTCACAGGAGCCTTGAGATTAAGGCCACATGCTCCCGTGTGCAGATTTTATGTGTGAGTTCTGGGGGTTCTAATTCAGGTTCTTATATTAGCACAGCAAGGACTGAGTCATCTCTCCAGCCCCTGATGCAAGCTGGAGCTGGAAGGCCAACTCTATGCCCCAAACAGGCCCTCTGTCAGTGGTGTAGTCCCCACAGGGGACAGTCTTTTTTTTGTTTGTTTGTTTGTTTGTTTGTTTTTCTGAGTATCACAAAAGCTTATTTAGCAAAAAGTTCCATATGAAAATGTACATGACCTAATTCTACATCACAACCAAACAGGCCTTTGGGGGAGAGATGTGGACACACTGCTTGCGGAACACTGGTCAGACTCTTTCCAAGGCTTCTAACATGATGGCGCTGTTTCCTCAGATGACCACCATGCCAGTGTTCTACTGGCCACTGGTTGTCATCTCCACACACTCGTCAATCACAAGGTTCATAAAGGGATCAAAGCCCCTCAGTATTCCTTGGACATGCTTGCCACCCTTTAACTTCAATGACAACTTCTTGTCCATAAACTTTTTCAGTTCGGGAGGGTGGGCTTTGCTCATGGCGACTCCTCAGCAGGCTTGGCACAATGGTAAAGGAGTCGGGGACAGACTCTTTATGTGAACATGTATGTCTGTATTCTGGGTGGGGAAGGGACATAGTGTGGAGGCCAGTGGACAGTCTCAACTGTTGGGCATTTCTCCAATGCTGTCCAAATTGTTGTTGTTGTTCCTGTTGTATATTTGTTTGGGGAAGTATTGGTTGGTTGGTTGTATGTGTGTGTGTGTGTTTGACATAGAGTCTCTCACTCACATGGAGCTTAAGCTGCCTGACCAGCAAGTCCCATAGATCTGCCAATCTCTATCCCTCAAGACTGAGATTACAAGTGCACACTGTCACACCTGGCTTTAAAACAAAACAAAACAAACAAATATAACATGGTATGTTAGTTTGGGTTTCTAGTGCTATAATAAAACACTATGAGAAAAAGCAACTTAGGGTTTATTTCAGCTTATAACTCTCATATCACACTTCATCACTGAGGAAAGTTAGCGCAGGGACCCAAGACAGGCACCTGAATGTAGGAACTAAACCAGAGGCCACTGAGAAACACAGCTTATTATTAGTGTCCTGCTCCTCATGGCTCATCTACTCAGCCTGCTTTTCCCCATTCACCAAGAACACCTATGCAGGCTCTCTCACTCACCACTGTGGGCTGGGTCCATCCATATTAATCCTTAATCAAGGAAGGAACCTACAGACTTACTACCGGCAATCTGACAGAAGCACTTTCTCAATGGAGGTTCCTCTTCCCTGATAACTCTAGCTTGTGTCAAGTGGACAATATAATCAGTCTATCACCAGAAAACATGGGATCTGGGGATCGAACTCAGGCCCTCATGCTCACAAGGCAAGCACATTACCAAATAACACGTCATTTCCAGCTTCTGATACAGATTCTTGGCATTCTCTCAATGCTGGCTCGGGGACCTCTGCTTAGACTGAGACTTCCTCCAAAAGGGCAAGTCAGATTGCTGAGCTCTAGCTTCTCAAAGTTATTTTAATGCTCAAAGTTATTCTTTGCTACTTTGTGGGTTCTTTTTTTCCTTAATTTCTCCCTCCCTATTTCATCCCCTATCACTAGATAGGAGAGAAAGAAGAGGATAGGGGAGAGAGAGAGAGAGAGAGAGAGAGAGAGAGAGAGAGAGAGAGAGAGAGAGAGAGAGAGAGATCTAAATCTAATTTCTTTCTTCTTGTTTCTTCTTTGAGCACAACTACTAACAAACAAACCACAACCCACAGCCCCTGAACAACCCATAACCATTCACACTACCTCTTGGGGCCCTAGTATTTAGGTACCCTCTGAAACATTCCTAGAGTTCCAAAAGTCACACAATCGCAGAAACTAAGGCTGGCAAAACCATGCCTCTGCTAGAGCACGAGACAAATCATAGTCAGCTTCTGCAAAGCAGGCCTGTATCCCACACCTGGGAATAAAACAAACATGTTCTTATAATATTTCTGTGGTTTTTAAAGAAACCAAAATTCCAGAATTCTCACTACACAAGGGTGTACCACCATGCCTAGCCTTTCAGCACACTTTCTGGGTTTTGATCTCAAGTCCTAATGCCTGGGAGATGAGCACTTTATCTATTAGGCTATCTCTTCAGCCCAATATATTCACATTCTGTTTCTTCTATTCTTCTCTAGAGATTGATGTCTATAGAGTGCCACCATGAATCCTGACCTGAAAGATCTTCCTGGTGCTTAGCAACCTCAACTGGGACTGTCAAAAAAGCAACTGTATAGTGTGATGTAGGCTGTACCCTGTGGTGAGTAGTTCACCCCTCATTACCTTGTTGGTTTAGTCATGTTGTTACTGCAGTGAAATATCTATATCTGGATATTTTATAAAGAGATGAAGTTTTCCTGTCTCAAGGATCTGAAGATTCAAAGGCATCCTTCATTGACTTGACTTTGGAGGTGACCTCCTGGTGGATGTCTCCCCAGTGGAGGAAGGGCGTAAGAGAAGGAAAGATCACATGGTGAGAAAGGAAGCCAGAGAGAAAATGGATTCCTTCGAGACCTAGATTACACTGTGACGCTTATGCTCCCAAGGGCCTTCCACTATGCTCTCTCACTTAGGACCAGACTCCTGGTCCACAGACTTTGGAAGACACACTCAGACCATAGCTCATTTTAACATTTCTGTGCCTCTCTTTGTTCAAATGTGATATGAGTTGATAGTGTACCTACCTTATAGAATCACCCGGAATATGAAAGGAATTAACTCCTGTCACATACTGGTGGCCATAGTGACTACATAATGCATGTTACCTGCTCTCGACCCTGTAGCGAGTTGTGATTGCTTAAGGAAACATTTTAAAGTTTCATACCTGCTATAGTCATATATGTTCATGATTTATTTTATTAATTTCAAAGCAAATGGGCGAGCTAATGCTGCCAAAACCACTAAAGAGGGAGCATGCATTCACAGGCTGTCGGTGAGAGGGCAAATTGATAGTCTCTGGGGAAGATCATTTAGCAATAAATTTCAAAAGCTCTAAAAATGCTTTTGAGCAACCAGTTTCACTTCTAGGAATTTATCCTGAGGAAATAAGTGAAGAGCTAATTCATTATTAACGAGAAAATTACTCTTTGAAGTATACTAGGAATGAGAAATGACCAGAAGTCATTCGAATACTTTATAATAGTTACATTTCAGATTATATAAACCATGAGATACCATGCAACCACTAACAGTGATGTAACAGGGATGAGAAGATAGCTCAGTGAGTGAAAATGTCTGCTGCACAAACCTGAGGACCTGAGTTCAAATCCCCAGCATACATGTAACTGTTGGGAAGAGTACATCAATGTTTATAAGCACAGTACTGTCGGAGACAGAGACAGGAGGATGGATGGGGCCTAGCCTAGCTACAGGGTAAGAGGTCATTACAAACGAATAAAGAAGAAGGGTGATACAGGAGAGAACCTGAAGCCCTCCTTTCCTCCACACGTGATAAAGTACATATACCAAACAGCACAGAGACAGACAGACAGACAGAGACATAGACAGAATCATAACTAGCTCTATATCATTGTCATGAAGCACAGTCATGATACATAGTATATATATATATATATATATATATATATATATATATATATATATGTGGAGAGAGAGATTAATTTTTATTATATTGATTTATTTATGTGGGAGGTGGGAGACATGTCTACTATGGCATGGCATGTGTGTAGGTCAGAACCAGTTCTCTTTTCCAAACATGGATCCCTGGGATCAGACTCAGGTTACCAAGTATCAGACTTGGTGGCAAGTGCCTTTACCCATTAAGCCATCTTGCTGGCCCCTAGAGAAAAGAATTTTATGTGTTGTGGTTCTGGGAATGACTCCAAGGCCTTAAGCATGCTAGGCAAACACACAAGTAGCCACATCTCTAGCCTTAAAATGTTACTTTTTTTTTTTTTTTTTTTTTTGAGACAGGGTTTCTCTGTATAGCCCTGGCTGACCTGGAACTCACTTCTGTAGACCAGGCTGGCCTCAAACTCAGAAATCCGTCTGCCTCCGTCTCCCAAGTGCTGGGATTAAAGGCGTGCGCCACCACTGCCTGGTTCTTTTTTTTTTTTTTTTTAAAGATTTATTTATTTGTTATATGTAAGTACACTGTAGCTGTCTTCAGACACTCCAGAAGAGGGAGCCAGATCTCGTTACGGATGGTTGTGAGCCACCATGTGGTTGCTGGGATTTGAACTCTGGACCTTCGGAAGAGCAGTCGGGTGCTCTTACCCACTGAGCCATCTCACCAGCCCTCTTTTTTTTTTTAAGATATATTTATTAATATATCTAAGTACACTGTAGCTGTCTTCAGACAAACCAGATGAGGGTGTCAGATCTCATTTTGGGTGGTTGTGAGCCACCATGTGGTTGCTGGGATTTGAACTCAGGACCTTTGGAAGAGCAGTCAGTGCTCTTAACCACTGAGGCATCTCTCCAGCCCTACACTGTTCCTTTTAAAATAGTCTATAGTCGAGCCGGGCGTGGTGGCGCACGCCTTTAATCCCAGCACTCGGGAGGCAGAGGCAGGCGGATTTCTGAGTTCGAGGCCAGCCTGGTCTACAAAGTGAGTGCCAGGATAGCCAGGGCTACACAGAGAAACCCTGTCTCGAAAAACCAAAAAAAATAAAAAATAGAAAACAAAATAGTCTATAGTCTACGACTTTCCAGAACATGCAGATTTATTATAGTATGAAATAAAAATGTCTGTGCAATTTTGTCTCTTGCTTTTGTTTTACTTAACACTATGCAGGAAATGTTTTTCATTTTTATGTGTTTGGGTATTTTGTTTGAGTATATGATATATTCCTCATGCATGCAGTGCCTGCTGAGGCAAGGAATTGGTGCCAGAACCCTTGGAACTAGAGTTACAGTTGGTTATGAGACATCATGTGGATGCTGGGAATCCAACCCTGGTCCTCTAGAATAACAGCCAGTGTTCTTCAGTGCTGAGCCATCTTTCAAGCCTATGCAGAAAATATTTTGTCCTTGTAACAAACTTTCTACAAGCTTCAAAGGCAACACTAACTATTAAAGTGATGCTGGCTGATTTAGATTAGATAGACAATGTCTTAGTTTCTTTTCCTGTTATTGTCTTAAGGGAGGGAGAAAGGATTTGTTATGGCTCCCAGTTCAAGGGCACAGTCATCATGGAGGGACATCAAGGTGGCAGGAGTGTGAGGCAGTTGGCCACATCACATCCACAGTCAAGCAGAGGGGGAATGAATGAGTGCTACAGCTGTGGTGGGCAGCTCTTACTCCATTGACACAGTCTAGGATCTTATCCCAGGGAATGGTACCGCCCACAGTGGACTTTCCCCACTTGAATTAATGCAGTCAAGGTAATTTTCTACAGGCATGCCCAGAGGCCCATCTCCTCAGTGATACTAGAGTCTGTTAAGCTGACAGTGCTAACCATCACAATCCTTTATTGTTAGAGAAGCTTATTTAAAAATCTTTAGAGCTGGGTATGGTGGTAAATGCCTTTAATCTCAGCACTTGGAAGGCAGAGTCAGGTAGATCTCTGAGTTCAAGGCCAGCCAAGGGCAACATAGTGAGACCTTGTCTCAAAAAATATTATTATGTTTATTTCTTTTGTGGGGAGGCATATGCATGCCACAGAACATGTGTGGAGACCAGAGGACAACCTTCAGGAGTTGGCTTTCTCCTTCCATTGTGTGTGTTCTGAGGAACAAACACAGATCATCAGCCTTAGCAGCTATCGCTTTTACCTTCTGACAGGTCTTCCAACTCTCCAAAACCATTTTTTTAAATGAACTCATCGTTAAAATCTCTGCACATCGTTTCTTGGTTCGTGTGTACAGGGGCAGGTTTACTGGCACCACCTCCATCCATCCCTGGAATTACAGCACTGGCTTTTTATGAATGTGACGGGGATCCAACTCGGGTCCTCAGATAAGCATCACAAACATGTTACCCACCACGCCCTTTCCCCATCAGCAACTTGTTTTGACCCCTTTTCCCTCTCCTCTCCTTCCTCACTCTCCTTCCCCCGGGTTAAAGATGGGTAACGCCATGGCTGGCACCTCTTCAGTTTGGCAGCTTTGTTACCCTAAACTTGAAGTAGATGTAGCAGCTATGGGGAGGGCTCTCTCAGCCAGTTACTTACAAAAGGATGGCATATAGGTTCTCCAGAGACATCACCAGCAGCTGCAAACAATATCAGTGTTCAAAGTATGGATGAAGGGTGTTGCTTATAGGTTCTGTGCCAGCAGGTGGGAAGCCTAAGACAGTGACATTCCTTAGGGTGTCTCTTCATCTGTCCCTTGCTGTTTGGCTGGGGAGAATGGGGGGACTGTATAGATCCTGTCCACAGGTTCTCATTATATCTGCAAGAGTCAGTGATAATCAGCTTTTTATTTTCCCCAGAGGGAGAAACTGGGACCAAAGAACTAAAAGCAACTTGCGGAAGTTTCTTCAGCTCAGCTGTGGGGCTTACGCTGACCCCGAAACCCAGCACCCTTCCCACCGCCCAGTCCTTTTCCTTTCTTGGTACCTCCATTATTAGACCACCTGGATATTCTTAGCTAACAATGGACGACATAAATAAATGCACGGTCATTTCCCCACATTTCCGCACAGGTCCCCTGCAGATGGCCAAGCCCTTTCTCTGAACACAGCTTGAAAAGGCACCGTGCAGAATGGAAAGACAGGATCAGCATTAATCATCCCAGAACAGCTCAGACCAGCTTTGCAGGAGAGAAATGGGCTGCAGGGAAGATTGGCAGCTGGGGGCCTGATGTGGGGAGACTCCAGGGTAGAGGCTTCTGCGGGGTCAAGGAGCCACTTTAGGACTCAGTTCCCAGGGTGAACACTGTCTGCTATTCTCCCCCGCAGAAACCAGACCAAAGTTCCGAGGATATCAGTCCCTAGGCCAAAGTCCAGTCCCTAGGCCAAAGTCCCAAAGATGGCGGGGTGAGGGGTGGGGCGGGGGGTGGGGCGGGGGTTAGCCTATAAGGAAGAACCAAAGTAAACCCTGTACTATATAGTTTGAGCCTCAAATGTTCTCCAAAGCCCAGATGCCAAAAGTTTGGTCACCAAGGCATGGCACTATTGGGAGGAGCCTGGTGGGAGGAGCTGAGGCTATTGGAGACATGCCCTTGGTTGACATATTGGAACCCCAGTCACTCCTTCTCTCCCCTCCTTCCGGGCCACTATGAGGCAGACAGTCCTCTTCTACATTGTCCTTCATGATATATTGTGTTGTTACAGGCCCAAAGAAACAGAGCCAAGGAACCGTGCACCAATTTTCAGAAACTGTGGGCAAAACAAACTTTCCTTTCTTATTAGTTATGATCTTGGGTGTTTTGCCTAGTTTCAGATTCGAGGGTAGTTGCAGAGATATCCCCGTTAGGGTTTTCTTCCACAAGATTTGGGAGATAACACGGCATGAGGACCTGAGTTCAACGCCCCATAGCCCAAGTAAAAGGCCAGCGTACTGGTACACACCTGTGATCCCTATGATAGAGAGACCGGGAGAGTGGGATGAGGGGTAGAGACAGGGAGATACCTGAGGCTTGGTAGCCTGCTAGCCCAGCTATTTGATGAAGTTTCAGACCAATGAGAGACCTTGTCTCAAACAAAAAGTGGGAACGGTCCCGAGGAACAACATCTGAGATTGTCCTCACACCACTTCCCATACACAATAAGCACATATACATAAAATTAAAAGTAAATTAAAACAAACAAAGGGGCTGGAGAGGTAGCTCAGTGGTTAAGAGATGTATTGCTTTTTCAAAACACCAGAATCCTGTTCCTATCAGAAACTAACAGCCTGTAACTCCAGCTCCAGGGGGATGTAATATTTCTGGCTTCTGCTAGCACCTGCATTCACCCATGGAATTCTGTTTCTTCTTTTCCCCTCCCGCCTCTTTCTCTCAGACAGAGGAAGGAGGGAGGGAGAGAGCAAGAACAGGAGAGGGAGAGGGAGAGAAGGGAGAGAGAATTTAAAAATAAAATAAATATTAAAAAGCATGGAATGGCTTTTTAGGTAGGAAGCACCCCAGGCACTGGGGAGAAAGGGCAGAGACATTGTCACAAGACCAACCTGCCTGTAAGTCAGACTCGGGACACTTTGTAAAGTGTATTTCCCAGTCTGTTCTCAGACAGACAGGCAAACCATTGTTCTCAGAAAACAGCAACTGCTTCTAGGGAGTGAAGCGGCTGGGTGTGACAATGTTGGGAAGCTGGTTTTCCAGGAAGACATAAGGCCATTCTTTGAAAAAGACATGGGAAGTCCTTCTGGATAGGGTACGTGCTCTCCAGTGCTCCCCACAATTAAACACCCCACATTCAGTGACTTCCCACAATGCTGTTTATCAACACACACTTTTGTAGGCCAGCAGCCTCCAGGGCCACAGGAGATTCAGGGACAGGTCCATTTTCTTGTCGTTGAGCAGAATTCAGTTCCATGAGGCTAAGGCATCTTTTCCTGCAGGCTGTCAGCCCCTGGAGAGGCTTCTTAGCTATGTACTAGAGACATCCCAGAAACAGCAACAGGCCCTGTCTCATCATGCCAAACCTGTATCTTTTCTTCTGCCACACCTCTGCCTAAGACCACAGCCAGCCATGGTCCTCTAGCTTTTGGCCTAACTTGCTTTATTTGCGTGTGTGCATGTGTGTGTTTGTGTGTGCACTCACACATGTATGCATGTGCATGTCCTCACTTTATTATTTTTTGTGTTGCTGTTTGCCTGCTATTAAACTAGTTTTGCATTGCATTGAAGTAACTTGTGAGAGTTCATTATTAAATTAAAATGCAGAACTCTAATGCCAGAGAAATGTTTATAAATAAAATAAAGCTGATATTTTGCTGGGGGTGAGTTGTAAGACATCATTGTTGTCTGGTGAAAACTGGATACTGGCCTTCGATACTACAGGAAAGATTTACATTTCATTTCACCTTATTTTATTTTTTACACACACCCATAGATTTTTCGTGGATATATATGCATGATATGCATTTGTGTATGTCTGTGCACTTCTGTGCGCTCAGGTTGATGGACATGTGGAGATCAGAAGTCAACTCCAGGCATTAGTACATGCCATCTCTACCAGGTAGATTCTGGGACAAACTAAGGTAGATGGTCCTTCTTACTGGCCTTACTTTGGGGACAAGGTCTCTCATTGATCACTGATTTAGCTAAACTGGCTAGCCACCAATCTCAGTGATTCTCCTGTCAGTGTTCCCAGCATTGGGATCACAGATACATGTCATCATACCTGTTTTCAAGGGGAATAATGTGTGTGTGTGTGTGTGTGTGTGTGTGTGTGTGTGTGTGTGTATGTGTGTGTGTGTATGTGTGTGTATATGTGTGTATGTATATATGTATATATATGTATGTGTTATGTGCGTATTTGTATGTATGTGTGTATGCATGTGTGTATATAGATATGTATATATGTGTATATGTGTATATTGTATATATGTGAATATGTGTGTATATGTGAACATGTGTATGTGTGTGTATATATGTATATGTGTGTATGTGTGTGTATTTGTGTGTATGTGTGTGAATTTATGTATATGTTTGTGTGTATATGCATATATGTATGTGTATATATGTGTGTATATATGTATATGTGTGTATTTGTGTGAATGTGTGTGGATTTGTGTATATGTTTGTGTGTATATGCATGCATGTATGTGTGTGTATGTGTGTATATGTATATATGTGCATATGTGTATGTATGCTCACATGCTGGTACACATACACGAGTATGTGTGCATGTATGTGGATGCCAATGACAGGTATCTTCCTTCCTCACTCTCCACCTTATTTCACTGAACCAGAACCTCATCAGTTCAGCATGCTAGCCAGGAAGCCCCAGGAATCCTCCTGTGTTTTCACAGTGGAGTTATGTACACATGCCACCATGCCATGCTTTTTCTATGAGTGCTGGAGATCTGAACTCAGGTCCTCATGTTTGCACAGAAAGCATTTTACTGACTGAGCCACCTCCCCGGCCCCTGTGTGATTCAGTGGAGCCTACCTGGATAATCTTCTTGTGTAAAAATCCTAACTTGATTGTATCCACAAAGTCCCGTTTGCGGATTACAAACTCATATCTGAGAACAAACTCTTAGGCTCTGGGGATTAGAAAGTGGATGTTCTTAGGGCCCTGTTATTCTGCCTTCTTTAGTCAGATCAGGCTAGGAGATTTGCTCATCTTCCACGAGATGTTACACTCAAGTAATGTAAAAGATGTTACACCCTGTCACGTTGACCAGACAAATCACGTGACAGAGTGTAGTGCGCTAAAGCTAAAGCAAGTGCCAGGTGGGCATTATACAAGCAAGACAAAGTGCTGTCCCCAGCAGTTTGCGTCAAGCCATCCATCAGATGCATGGAGTAATTAACGTTCACATGGCTTTGGGAATGCAGCTATGCAGGTCAGCTCGGAAAGCATCTCTGTAAGACCTGACACAATGAGACCCACTCAGTTTGCCTTCCATGCTCCAGCTTTTCCAGGGGCCATTAGGAATTTTCTGGAACTTTGTGAACTTCATCTGCCAATCCTCCCAACCATTGTGGATTAGTCCCCCCTAGCTCAATGGCTTTCAAACTTCCTAATGCAGTTTAATGCAGTTCTGCATCTTGTGGTAACCCTAACCATAAAATTATTTTGGTTGCTACTTCATAATTGTAATTTGCTCCTGTTATGAATTGTAATATAAATATATGATATGCGGGATAATATCTGATGTTTGGTCCCTGTGAAAGGGTCGTTTGAACCACAGGTTGACAAATGCTCCAAGTTTTAGACCCTTGCCCTTGGCTAACTCCATTCCCACAGCCTGCATGACCTTCCACCTCCCTGAGGCCCCAGTGCATCAGAGAACAACACCTGAGAGCTATGGGGAATCCAGAAGCTTAGTCCCCACCCAGGCCAGCTGAAACCAAGTCAGCTTTATAATACAGTCCCACAGAAAGTTCAGTCAGTAAAGCTCAATTGTCAAAGTATTTGTCCTGCAAGCATGAAATGCTCCCCAGACTTTTGTAGAAAGCAGAGTGTGTTGGTGTGCGCCATTAATCCCAGCAGAGCAGGATCAGAGGTGGAGACAGGAGGACCCTTGCAAGCTTGCAAGCCAACGAGCTAGGCGCATGTGGCAGACTTGCCAGTAATGAGAAACCCTGCACCAAACAAAAGGTGGGGTACACCTGATACACCTGAGGTGGAGAACACTTAAGGTTGTTCTATCACACACACACACACACACACACACACACACACACACACACACTGAAACTTGGACACATCACAGGGGTTTGTTTCTAAGTACTTGAAGGCTCCTAACTTTTGTCAGGGGACAATGACAATGGACAGCTCCTCTTATCGCTCATCCTTAATGCTCTCCATTCTTTGTGCCCCAGAGGACTTCCCTTGCATAACATCAACTTACAAATGAGGGGAAAGATGGATGTAACATTTGCTTTTCTGAGACTGGTTTTGTTCACCTGATATGATTACCTCCAGTTGCATCCATTTCCTTGTAAATGATGTAGCTTCATTCTTTATGGTTGAAAGAAATTCATTCCACTGTGTGTATACCACATTTCTCTACTGACTCCAAACATGCATGTACATAAGGATGGGAGCAGAGCAAGGGGGACAATAGACTATATAATTTGTATGATGGCCCTTTTCTTCTCTTCCTTCCTTCCTTCCTAAACTTGCTGGTTCCATTCCCAGCATCTATGCAAAAGAGCTGCTCATGACAGCACAGACTTGTGTAACCACTGTGCCAAGGAAGGAAAGACAGCTAGATTCCTCAAGCTTGCTGGGTAGCAGTCCAGCAAATTGGTGCGAAGAGAAGAGGAAAAGAAGGAGGAGGAAGAAGAAAAGGAGGAAGAGAAGGGGACTGTGAGAAGAGAACAGAACTCAAACCAGGCTCACACAGCCATGGAGGCCCTAAAAGTGCCCAGCAGCTGCCGTGTTGATTCTCTGTCCCTGGTCTGCCCACTGCCAAGCTAGGACTTGTAACCCACAGGCAATTACGATATTTGTTTTATTTGGAAGCCTCCAAATTATGTTTAAAAATACTTCTGGGTTTCCTTCCGAAGGCAGGTTGGGGAAGAGTCTGGAATGAGGGGAACCACAAAGCACTGACAGAGAGCAGAAGGAGGGAGACAGAGCCCCCAGAGATGCTGTTTCCAACTGTGCCAGAGAGATGCAGATGGGGAAGGAGGGGAAAAATAAACTTTTAA
Organism: Mus caroli; assembly: GCF_978045245.1. Taxonomy (NCBI): domain Eukaryota; kingdom Metazoa; phylum Chordata; class Mammalia; order Rodentia; family Muridae; genus Mus; species Mus caroli. Next base: position 116,367,314 of record NW_028227256.1, on the reverse strand, counting down.
GCCACTCTAGGAGATGGGGAGAAAACCAGAGCATGGGTGGGCCTGGGAGCCCTTCTCGCCCACATTTTAGGAAGAAAGAAGTTTCATTTCAGTAATTGTGGGTCTTTCTCAGAACAGCAATTCTTATGTATGCTTCTAAATTATACACTATAGTTAAGTGTGGGGAACATCACCCAGGATTGATGCCTAACTTTGCCCTTTCTGAGTCAGCTTTGGATGGGCCTTGTAGTACCTGCTGAAGTGACATCGCTGAGCCTGGAAACTCAAGAGTGGCCCAAGCAGCACGAAGTCCTCTCTCAAAAGTAAGTACTGAAGCTAGGCATGGTGACTCTCCTGAGACCCCAGCACTCAGGAGGTGGAGGCAGGAGGATCAGAAGTTCAAAGTCATGTGCAGCTACATACCAAGTTGGAGGCTATCCTGAGCTACCTGAAACCCTGTCTCAAAAGACAAACAAAACAAAACAAAACAAAACAAACCCAATATGTTGCTCTGAGTAGACACAAAGTCCCACTCCTAACCAAGAAGCCATTTGGAATTAATTCTTGCTGGGAAAGGAAAAATTAGTTTTTCTCCAATACAATGTCACTGGGTGTATCAACCATATCACAGGGTGGGCCAATACCCAGTAGTAGTAGTAGTAGTAGTAGTAGTAGTGTTTGTTGTTGTTTTGGTTTTCTGTGCTTTTTTCTGTTTTCTTTTAATACTTTTGCCTTATTGAGTGTGTGTGTGTGTGTGTGTGTGTGTGTGTGTGTGTGTGTGTTAGTTTTGATTTGAGGTTTGTTTGTTTGTTTGAGAGAGAGAGAGAGAGAGAGAGAGAGAGAGGGAACTTGCAGCCAGGTGGGTAGAGAGAATCTGGAGGACCTGTGGGAGAGGAAAGACCATGCTCAAAATATATTATGTAATTAAAAAGAAAAAAAATACATGAACAGGCTCAGCCATTAAAGGCTAGCCTCACATCAAAAAAAATTACAAGGAATATGTATATAAATTAGCCAATACTTTCAGTAACCTTGTTATAATTAATATGGATTCAATAAAAGTGTTTGATCATTGTAAAAATGCAATCCCCTTTTCTACAAGAACTAGCGAGATACTCTATCCTGCTGTGAGCTCACTATGTAGAAAGGGCTGTCCTTGAATTCTGATTCTTCTGTTTCCACTTCCTGAGTTCTGGGATTACAGGCAAATGCCAGCACACCCAGTTCATGCCAGTTTACAGGGTGCTGGGCATGGAACCCAGGGCTTCATGCTTGCTGAGCTACATCCCCTGTCCCCACAATGCATTTCTGACAGATGTATTTCCCAATGGTAGCTCTGGGGGCTGCTTACTCAGAGTCTCGAGTTTAAAAGGCAGTAATATCTGCAAGAACTCCTCAAAGGTCTGAAGAAGACTGCTATACGCCCCTCAGTGCACACCTGCTTATCTCGGAAGTCTGTCTCCTATGCCTGCTAGCTGTGACCCTTGGCATTTCTCAACCCTGGGTCCTGGGCTCCTCCTCTTTAACAAGGAGCAAATAATGGAACCTCTCACAGAGCCAGGGAGAAGTGCAAGAGAAACATCATAAGGTACTTAAAGAAGTAAGAAATCAATAAACACCAGGGACCATACTGTTACATTTTAAGCTGTTAAATAGCTTCTATGGTGAAGCAATTCAGTTTTGAAATGAACTGTCAACACCAGGCAAGGGAGATTTGGTGAAAAGAAGCACAAGGGCCTGGGTTTAATCACTAGAACCCAGGCAGAAAGCCCACTGAGTTGGTTCCTGCTTATAATCTTGTCCCTGGTGAGATGGGAGTTGAAGATGGGCCAGCTAGCCTGGCTTATGTGGCCAAATTCACCCATCTCAAACAAAAAGCAGAAGTCACAGGAGGTCTGAAACCATAGGGTTGCTCCCTTACCTCTATAGGCACACATTCTTACACGCACACATACACAGGCACACAGGTGAGCATGTGTGCACACATACACAGATCCATAAATTGAAACAAAAATAAGTTTAAGTCCATCTGACCGAGGTTGTGCATGGATGTGAATGTCCTTAACCCCTGCACACATCCCTGCCCACTGCTTACTCCAAGTGATGGTTAACATTGATTGTTACCTGAACAGGATTTAGAATCACCTAGAAGTAAGCTTCTCACTTCATTTGTGAGGGATTTTATAGATTAGGTTAGACTCCAGGCATGCCCATTGGGGAGTTTCTAGATTGGGTTAATTGAGGGGGGAAGACTTACTCTAAATGTGGGTGACACCTTTCTGTAGACCAGTATCCTGGATTGAGTGAAAAGGGGGCAGTCTCTCAAGCAGCTGCGTCCCACTCTCTTTACTTCCCAATTATGGATACACTACAACCAGCTGCCGCACAAATATACATGCACACAAATAACGGGTTATGCCTTAGAACTCATCCTTCCTTAAGTTTCTTTTGTCGGCATGAATTGTAATGCAACAACAGGAAATGTAACTAAAGACACTGTCATAGTGCACGCTGTGGTCCGTCACCCCTTCTATAGTCTCTGGAGGCTCCCTTTCCTTGACCCAGCACATTACTCTTCCTTGGCTTTCCTCTAAGATCCAAGAGCTCGTTTCTAGTTGGTCTACTCACAGCCTATTCTTCTATAGCAGGGTTTGTGTCATGGGGCTCCTTCCTTGGCTGCATCATCTTCAGTGGATGCTGGAAACTGCAGAGATAATGCTCAACCTGGGTATACTGACTTTTCCAGATGCATGCGTATCTGTGATAAAGTTTAATTTATAACTTAGGGGTAGGGGAGACGGCTTGGTTGGTGAAGTGTCTGCCACACAAACACGAGGACCGGGGTTCTATCTCCAACACATATGAAAGAAGCCAGGTGTGGCAGCATGTGCTTTTAATACCAACACTGGGGAGGCAGTGAAGCATATTCCCAAGACTTAATGACATGTGCTGTGACACTGCCAACACATATAGGCACAGACATATACGTGCATGCACGTACAGAAATACATGCATACAAATAACTAAATATAATAATAAACACTTCAGAAATGTGAATTAGGATTGGGATATGGCTCAGTAGAGTGTGTGCTTAGCAGGCATGAAGCTCTGGGTTTCACCCCCAGTGCTTCATAAACCTTGTGTGGTGTTCTTGCAATCCCAGCACTTAGGAAGAAGAAGAAGCAAGAGTATCAGAATTCAAGGTCATCTTTGGCTATTGAATAAGTTCAAGGCCAGCCCAAGATATAGGAGAACTTGCTTCAAAAATAAGTAAACTCCCAAACAGATTTTCAGACCACGATGGGTAGCTGAAATCACAGAAGGAGATTGGGAGAAAACAGAATGGCAGCCAACGGGAGAACATTATCACCTGTGTCCACACACTGTTCTTATGACCCGTGCTATTGTTTATCTCTTAGCCTCTTTTATGCCGCCATCCCCACACAGACCCAAACACACAACTCTCTCGCCTATTATAAGTGTTTGAAAGTGTCTTGTATCCATTGTTTTCCTTGTCCATGCCCCAGATCTAATCACAGTGGCCTTTGTGAAATAAGCAGATAATTGCTCCGCCACCCGACTCGACTCCTGCTACCCCAACCTTTCTAAAAAACCTTCCATGTCTCATCTCTGCCACCAGCCTCATTTGGGCTTTCCTTCCTGGCTTATCTTCCTCCGTAGTAGCTGGAAAGAGTAAGATAGGGCCTCATGTTTTCTACCCCTGATGAGTTGAGCTGTTCACATTTATATACCGTTCTTTGATTTGTTTATTTATTGTTGTGGTTAGTATGTGAAAAGTCCCCCCACAAGCTCTCGAGTCGGAAGACTTGATGCCCAGTTATACTGCGGCAACACTACAGAAGATTTTGGGATCTTTAGGAGGTGGAGCCTTCTTGAGAGGAAGTGATTCACTGGGGGGGGGGGGGTGAGGTTTGAGGGTCCAGACCAGCTTCCTGTCCATTCTCCACTTCCTGTCTGAGGACACAAAGAGATCAGCTGCCTCGGACATCTTCTACTGTGTTTTCCCTACCACAATGAGCTGTATCATCTCCTTCTTAAACCAGGAGCCCAAACAATCCCTTCCACCCTTAAACTACCTCCAACAGCTATTGGCCATGCAACTGAGAAACAGACACGTTTTAGTTGGACTATTTGCAGAGGTAGAGGGCCCTACGTATGTGGGGTACTCCACCACCGAGCTCTATTGCCAACTCTGACTCACTGATTCTTTTTATAAAAAGCCTGTCTGACTTTGTTTTGGTAATTAATTTTTCTGAAATGTTTGTGTTTTGTTCCACATACATTTCTTGTAGCTGAGGAGAAGCAGCAGAGGAAGAAGCCAAAGCAGCATCTATGCCCAACACAGAACAAGTGAGGAAGAATGTCTGTCATACAGCAAAATGCAGCACCAGTCATAGCTGCCGAGTTAGGGAACCAACCTGAGTGTCCATCAACAGGGGAGTAGGTAAGGAAAATGTGATGATAGCTAGGAAGAAGATTGATAGACAGATGATAGGTAGGTAGGTAGAGAGATGACAGATTAGATAAATAGATGATTGATAGAGGATAGACAGATAGATAGATGATAGATATTTTTTATCCATAAAGAAGAATAAAGTTATGTCATTTGCAGAAAAATGGGTAGAACTGGAAGAAATCATTTTAAGTCATTCCAAAAAGATTAAGTCATTCCAAAAAGATAAATATCATGTTTTCTCTCATCTGTGGGTCCTAGACTTTTGACATACATACACTCATATATGTACCGATGACATGAAAGTAGAAGGGAAATTGAGGAACAAAGAGGAGTGGTAGGAGGATGGAGGGAGGACAGGTCAGGTAATGAGATCTGGGGGAATATCTTCAAAATACACCGTGTACTTGCATGAAAATGGCCTATGTCACCCTGTATAATGCTACTTTTTAAAATGTTTTTTATTACATTTATGTATTGGGTGCACACATGTGCCATGGTCATGTGTGGATGTCAGAGAACAAGTGCCAGGGACTGGTTCTCTCACCATTTCAGTCCTGGGGATAGAACTCAGATCCTCAGGCTCAGTGGCAAATGTCTTTACCTGCTAAGATGGGGAGAAAACCAGAGCATGGGTGGGCCTGGGAGCCCTTCTCGCCCACATTTTAGGAAGAAAAAAGTTTCATTTCAGTAATTGTGGGTCTTTCTCAGAACAGCAATTCTTATGTATGCTTCTAAATTATACACTGAAGGTCCAATAGTACACACACACATACACACACACACACACACACACACACACACACACAGGGTAAGGTGTCGAGTTATAAGGTGTCGAGTTATATAGCTGGCCTGAAACCTAATTTGCTATGTAGATCAGACCAGGTGTGAGTGAACTCACACATACCTGCCTACCTCTGGATCCTGAGTACTAGAATAAAAAGAAGAAGAAAGAAAGAGAAAGAAAGAAAGAAAGAAAGAAAGAAAGAAAGAAAGAAAGAAAGAAAGAAAGAAAGAAAGAAAGGAAGGAAGGAAGGAAGGAAGGAAGGAAGAAAGGAAGAAAGAAAGAAAGAAAGAAAGAAAGAAAGAAAGAAAGAAAGAAAGAAAAGAGAAGAGAAGAGAAGAGAAGGGAAGAGAAGAGAAGGGAAGAAAGAAAGAGAAAAGAAAAGGAAAGAAAAGAAAAGAGAATGACTTTCAGGGGCTGGAGAAGCAATTCAACAGTTGAAAGATGCATCACTCTTGTACAGAGTATGGCCATGGCTTCAGTTTCAAGCATCCACCAGGCAGCTCACAACTGTCTGTAATGCCAGTTCCAGGAGATCTATTGCCCTCCTTTCTTCTGGCCACCAGGGGTACTGCACACACATGGAATACATACATACAGGTACACAGAGATGCACATAAAGTTTAAGAAAAGGAATAGAATGAAGGGCATGCTGAAGGAAAGTCTTCAGCTGTGGAGTAGTTGCAGTGAAAGGATCAGAAAGTTAAATCCTTCAATAAAAGCTTATTCATTTTAAGTAATTGTATCCAATTTTACACATTGAAATAAAAAGTTTGTGTAAAGCTAGCATACATTTTGCCTCAAAGTTTCTCTCTAGTGTTTTGTGTACAGGAAATGAAAATTAAATATAGCTGTTTGAGTTGAGCTGTCTCTTAGATGTGAAAAACTTTGAGCGTCCTGTTTACTTTATAAAATTTTTATGAAAAGATCTATTTTTATTTATGTATATGGGTGTTGTGCCTACATTGATGTATGTGGACCATGTGCATACTTGGTGCCTGTAGAGGCCAGAAGAGGGAACTGTGTCTGCTGAGCCCTAAGACAGCCCTCTTAAAAAGAACTGACACTTATGACTGAGCAGACCCATCAGCTCCTAAGTTCTTTACCCAAAGTTCTTTTTCCTGCACTTGGATTATGGACACACTTGTGATAGGTCCCAAGATCTCCATCTGAGATCTTTAGCATCTAAGTTCTTTCTTTTCTTATGCGTGTGTGTGTGTGTGTGTGTGTGTGTGTGTGTGTGAGAGAGAGAGAGAGAGAGAGAGAGAGAGAGAGAGAGAGAGAGTTGTGTATACAAGTATTACCCGTGTTCATATGCATGTGGGGTGTGTGCATATATGTGGCAGCCAACACTGTGTCCACTGTCTTCCTCAGTCACTCTCCACTTTGTCTATGGAGGCAGGATCTCTTGATGAACTTGGAGAACAGGTTGCAGGTAGTCTATCAGCTAACTTCTTCTGGGGAATCTCATCTCTGCCTCTCAGCACTGGGGTTATGAGCAGCTGGCACAGCTACTCCTTTTTTTATTTGGGTTCTGGTGTTCTGGACTGTGGTCCTCACACTTGTAGAGCAATTACTTTATCTATTGAGTTATCTTCTCAACCCCTTTGGCATGGTGTTGAGTGATTCATGCAGGGCTTGCTGTTGTACGCTACCACACCAGGTTTGTGCAGCTCTAGAGATCCAACCCAGGGCCTCCTGCATGCTAGGCAAACACTCTGCCAACTGACTTATGTCCTCTGTCCTTTGGTATCTAATTTCTTAAAGCCACTCACTTTAGGATAAATGATGTGTTGACTTCACACTCCCAGTTCTCTTAACACAAATGAGCTTGGATTATACTATGTATTCCCACATTTTATCATACTTGGGATTTCTATCTGTCATGTAGGCCAATGCTGGTGGTAAAAGAAGAGGTGAGTAGGCCTTACACATTTTGCTCCCTGCTTTGTGGTCTCTTCTCATGGGTCTGTGAACAATCCAGCCTATAAAGAAAAAAATCAAGCTTCTGTATGGTGTGTTCCCAATGATGTGTAGCCACACACATTGGGATGGGTCTCCACTGATTGGGAATGGGTGGGTGGAGTAAGTGTGTGCAGTACGTGAGTATGAGTGTGGGGAGCTGGCGAGATGACTCAGCAGGTAAGAGCACTGACTGCTCTTTCCGAAGGTCTTGAGTTCAAATTCTAGCAACCACATGGTGACTCACAACCATCCATAATGAGATCTGACGCCCTCTTCTGGTGCATCTGAAGTCAACTATTGTATATATACTGTACATAGTATAATATATACTTTACACATATATATAAAATAATAAATAAATCTTTGGGCCAGAGCTAGCAGGGACTGAGTGAACAGGGCTGACTGGAGCTAGCGGGGTTGACCAGAGCAAGCAGAGGTCCTAAAAAAAGAAAGAAAGAAAAGAAAAGAAAGAAAAGAAAAGAAAAAGAAAAACCCAATAAGTGTGAGTGTGTGGGTATGTACGCCTGGGTGTACACATGCAGAGGTCACAGTAGGGCACTGGATGTCTTTCTCAATCCTCTCACTGAACCAGAAGCTCACTGTTTTGGCTAGACTGGCAAGCTAGCAAGCTCTCCAGATCCTCTTGTTTCCTCCCAGTGCTGGGCTTATAGGCATGCAAAGGCATGCCTGGTTTTTCACCTGTGAGCTGGGGATCCAAACTCGGGTCCTATGCTTGTATAGTAAGCACTTTACCAATCTGGAAACTGCATTCTTAGTCACTTTGGGATCATACTCCATGACTGGTGATTATTTGAGTTAATGCATTTATTTATTTATGTGTATCAGAAAATATACATGTAATCTCAAAAAATTTATTACAAATTACTTGCTGGGAAGACATGCAGTCTAAGGGCTAGTTGATTTATCATTGTATATATAAGTAACTTGTAGTCAGTATAAAGCCAGTAGGGTGTCCTCCACTACAGAAACCAAACATCTCCTGCTGCGAAGGTGCTTTTCTTTTCCACTGAATTGATCCAGGAACTAATTGCTTTAATGACTCTAATTTAAAAAAAAGAAAGAAAAACCACCGAAGTGAAATCCATCATTTTGTTCGTAGGGAGTTTGAACACCACTTTAATGAGTCTGACAGTTTTATTCGTACAGATTTCTCTGTTACACTGCCTTTATTAACTACACTGTCTTAGTTTGGGTTTCATTGCTATGAATAAACACCATTAATTCTTAGAAAGGCAAATATTCAATCGAGGCTGACTTACAGTTTCAGAGGTTCACTTCTTTATCATCATGGCAGAAAACATGGCAGCCAGCAGGCAGACAAGGTGCTGGAGAAGGAGCTGAGAGTTCTACATCTTGATCTGAAGGCAGCCAGAGACTGTCTTTCACAGGTGGCCACGAAGAGACTGTTACACACACACAGGTCAGAGCTTGAGCACTAGGAGACCAAGCCCACAGTGACACACTTCCTCCAACAAGGCCATACCTCCTAATAGTGCCACTCCCCATGGCCCAAACATTCAAACAGATGAGTCTATTGGGGCCAAACCTATTCAAACCACCACACACGCTTAAGTCTCACCTGGCAGGGATGAACTGCTCCTGTATACATGCATATGAGTTTTAGGTTTCCTCTGCAGTGCAAAGAAGATCAGCTCACTTTCCTGAACTCCCCCATCTCAGGCTGGACAATGCGACCCAGAGTCCCACATGGGCCATGTAAGAGCTATACAGCCAAGACACCCCTCCCCCCAGCCCCTTCTCATAGTCTTTTCCAGTTTTGCTTCTCTGCCTATGCATTAAGTCTCCCAAGAGCCCAAAAACTCTTGGTTTGAGAAGAGGACTGATGCTGATTACAGAAGCTCAATCACTGCCCTTTGTGAGCCTCAAAAGACTCCATTAGTCTTGTATTTACTAGTGGTTCCCTGTTAATGCTGTCTAAACCTCCCAGGCTCTGTTTTCATTGAACTGTAGAGGTTTATAGGTATAAGAAAATAAGAGCCATAGAAGAAAACATTAGGCCCTTTGGACCATGTTGGGTTTTCAGAATGCCAAATAGTCCCTCCCGAGTGGCTCCAGGTGATTTTTGCCTGTGATATCCCCGCAGCTATGCTGAACATTGTAGTCAGCCTCGGCTCCCATTAAGTTGGACAGAAGAATGGCTGGAGAGATATGAAAAGGACTCTGCAACCAGACAAGGGTTTTCCAGTACTATCTGGCCAGATCCTAATGGAATTTGGTTATGGGGAAGAGAATGTAGTAGGGACCAGAGCTGGAGAATTGACAGGCATATTCCCATCTTAGTAGATGGGAAACAAAGCATGAGGGTGTTCAAGGAATTTTCTAAGCAATAAGTGGAGGAAATACAATTTAATTTAATTTTACATAAAATCAAAAGGCTTTGCATAGCAAAGGGGGACATTGTCCACAGTGAAGAGGGGACATGCAGAGTGGAGAGAGTCTTTGCCAGCTGCTCATCTAACAGAGGATGAACATTCAGGCTGTGGAAGGACCTCAAGGACCTTTACAGCAAAAGAAGAGATAAGTCTATTGAAATGGGGTGAAGAATTCTCTCACAAGTAGGGAGAAAAGAGAGCACTTCCCTGCAGCTGTGAGGACCTGAAAATCATCATTTTGGCCTTTGCCTATATATGTGAGTGGTAGACATAGGTAAAGCCCATAGGCAAAGCTGCTGCATTTTTTTTGGATTGCTGGTTTACTATTGCTGGATTGCTGTTGATGGATTGCTGGATTGCTGGTTGGAGATATCCTGATGACAAAGATTGGGTTTGCCCTAAGGAACCCAGTGTTCTGAACATCAGGAAGTAACCTAGAGAGAGACCTAATCCCCCTGCCCCTCTAACCTTCTTCCTCTCCTATCTAGGGATGGAAGGGATTAGGGTGGAATAAGGGTTGGAAAGGTGATAGGTATAAGAACCCAATAAAGCCGGGCAGTGGTGGTGCTCGTCTTTAATCCCAGCACTTGGGAGGCAGAGGCAGGCAGATTTCTGAGTTCGAGGCCAGCCTGGTCTATAGAGTGAGTTCCAGGACAGCCAGGGCTATACAGACAAATCCTGTCTCGACAACACTATAACAATTAAGAACCTAGTAGACTTAGTAAGCATTGACATAGACCTCGCCTAGGTGACCCACTAGAAGCTTTTCTTTACCTCCAGCAAAAGTTCAGAGATAGAAGTGGAGGCGCACTGAAAGCTGGGGACATATGTCATAATAACACATCAGGTTTCCAGTATCTCACATCTAGGTGATTGCAACAGACTTTTGAATGTCTTTCCCCTGCACCTCAGGCACAGAGCAGAGCTCACTCCACATCACTGATCTTGTGGCATGGGAAGGGTGTGGGTGATGTATCTGATTGGGCACAGACACCCTGCAGGGGAAGATACTGTAACCGCTGCAGCTGGTCTACCAGGGTGAACCTCAATCTAAATCCAATCTCTCCTTACTCCACACCATGAAATTAATTTTTCTTAAACCACTGGCTTCATGGTCATTCTCCCTTCTTATACCCATTCATCACGCCACAGTTAATGCTCATGCACTCCTGCATTATTATGACAATAATCCATTGTAACACTGTAACCAATGGTGTAGTAACCAGTACTACACCACCAGGTACCTTTAACAGGCTCAGAAGTTAGCCACATCTCCTACTGTGGAGGAGATGGAAATAGAACTAGAGAATCCTTTATTTGGGGCTGATGAGATGGTACAACAGGTTCAAAGTTCAAAGGCTCTTGGACAAGCTAAATTCTATCCCCAGGACTCACATGGTGGAAGGGGTGAACTGATTTCTGAAAGCTGTTCTCTCGCCCCCACATGAGTGTCACACCATGGCATGCACACCCGCACCCAAAGAAGATAAATAAATAAAGAAAGAAAGCGTCAGACACCACTCCTTTCCTTTAGCTGCACCATGTGACAATCTGAGGAACTGAGAGTAACTGAAAGAGTCACTATACCATGGGGGACCATGAAGCCTGAAAGTCCCCCAGTGAGGGTGGGACTGCTCCATTGTGTCATCAAGCTATGGGTTTAGATAGTTATGGGTTTAGCAGTTGAGACTTGGAGGTGGGGGATGGGGGATCATGCAGAAGTCAAGGTGAGGGCTGGAATCTAAAAAGTAAACAAGAGTTTGGCAAAGAAAGGGGATTTGGGTATTATAATCCAAAGGGCAGGACTCTATGAGCTAGTGAGATGGCTCAGCAGATAGATACCTGTCCCCAAGCCTGCCAATCTGAGTTTGATTCCTGGGACACATGGTAGATGAATTCCTAAAAGTTGTCCCCTGATGTCTATACTTATACTATGTGTGTGAACACCCGCACACATAAACACAAGGCGCACAAATAAATATCATTTTTGAAAAACAAAGATGGATAAAAATCAGCTTAGGACAGATGAGGTTATCTGTGGTCAAAATCTGCACAAATACAATTGACAGATACATTGCCAATAAAAACTTCGAAGTCACCAAGTCTATCTAGTCAAGGCAACTCTGTTTAAAACCAGAGAAAGCTTAAAAAGGAGGGCCCGAATTCAGTTGATCCCTGAGAACCCTTGTGGCAGGGGGCAGAGAAAAGCTGGGCATACTGGTGTGAACTTGTGATTTCAGTGCCAGCCTGGGATATTTATCAATCAATCAATCAATCAATCAATCAATCAATCAATCAACCAACCAACCAACCAACCAACCAACCAATCAATGGTGGATGATGCCTGAGAAAAGATACCTGAAGACTTGTAGACTTGTCCTTGGTTCTCTGTGAATATATTCTCTCTCTCTCTCTCTCTCTCTCTCTCTCTCTCTCTCTCTCTCTCTCTCTCTCTCTCTCTCATATAAAATAAAATAAAATAAAATAAAAAAAAAACAAAGTTTGGGCCTGTGGGATGCCTCAGTAGGTAAAAAGACTTGTGGCAGAGCCTGACAATCTGAGGTCAATCCTCAGGACTTATGTGATAGAAGGAGAGAACTGATCCCCACATATGTCCTCTGATCTCCAGTCACAAAAATGAGCCACTTGACGTTGGTGCTGGCAACTGAGCTTTAGTCCTCTGCAAGAACAGTGTATACTCTTAGCGCACTGAGGCTGGGATGGGCTCTGTTGACTTAAGTTTGCCTGGTGTGGAGAGCACTGGTTTGGGACCTCAACACCAGTAAACCTGACTTGGTGGCCCACACCTGTAAACCCAGCAAAGGAAGGTGAAACAGAGTGAACCAGGATCAAGATTCGCCTCAGCTCTATAGGAAGTTCCAGGCCAGCCTGGACTACATGAGATTCTGTCTTGAGAAAACAAAGATTAGAACAACACCAAAATGATCTTCAAAAGTCTGGTATATGACAGACCCAGAGCCTGCTCAGTGTGTGTGTTGCTCTGGTAAGATCAAAATTTGGGCTCTGTAAAACTCAGGTCCAACGGTCTTGTAGCTGCCAAGAATGCTCTGGTGAGGAGTTGGCAGGCCTGCTCCACAGTGATTACCACTCTTAATCATGTGTATGCGTGGAGGTGTGTCCAGGTGCCCAGGGATGCCAGAGGTCAGAGCCCCTGGAAAGGAAATTATAGATAGGGCTGGAAACTGAACTCTGGTTCTCTGCAAGAGCAGTGCACGTTCTTAACCGCTGAGCCACCATCTCTCTAGCCCTAGACTTGTTCCTTAAAGACAGCGAGACCCACCTTGTGTCCCACTGACCTCATTACTTATGTTTGACCATCTCCCCTGTCTTCTCCTTGGCCCATTTCCATAAAGAAAGTAATGAAAGCAATCTAACTCAGTGTGCAACCCTGTTAAGTGTTCTGCCGGAGGTCCATGGATATATGTCTCTCTCTCTCTCTCTCTCTCTCTCTCTCTCTCTCTCTCTCTCTCTCTCTCTCTCTCTCTCTCTCCCTCCCTCCCTCCCTCCCTCCCTCCTCTCTCTGTGTGTGTGTGTGTGTGTGTGAGAGAGAGAGAGAGAGAGAGAGAGCTGAGAATAAGCAGTAAGAACCTTTTAGAGAAAGTTATCAGTAATTGACTTCTATTGACTCTAATAACAAAAGATGATTGGGTTTTATCAGATGCCACTGCCTTTGCATTTCATGTATGGTAATTCATTTTTACTTATATTTTATAAAAGGTTCACTGCGGATAGAGATAGGATTCTGCTACTTGCCTAGCATACACAAAAGCCCTGCTTTTAATCTCCGGCGCTGTAGCCATGTATGTCTGTAACCTCGGTTAAGTGCGAAGAGGACACACGGTGAGAAGTTCCAGTTCATCCTTTGCTACAGGGCAAGTACCAGGTCAGCCTGGGCTAAGATGACCCTGTGTCACAGCAAGTACCAGGTCAGCCTGGGCTAAGATGACCCTGTGTCACAGCAAGTACCAGGTCAGCCTGGGCTAAGATGACCCTGTGTCACAGCAAGTACCAGGTCAGCCTGGGCTAAGATGACCCTGTGTCACAGCAAGTACCAGGTCAGCCTGGGCTAAGGTGACCCGGTGTCACAGCAAGTACTAGGTCAGCCTGGGCTAAGGTGACCCTGTGTCATAGCAAGTACTAGGTCAGCCTGGGCTAAGGTGACCCGGTGTCAGAAAAAAAAAATCAGTGAAACAAACAAAAAGTATAGGGTCACAAAGGATCGGTCCGGTAGTTGCAGGATAATTGGAGGGTCATGGTGTGTTTTACATGGATGCTGTGTGGGAATGGTACCTGTCCAGATGGAAACTCTGCTGCACAGTAGAATCTCCTGGGTGATGGGGAAAAAATCTACATTGATATTCAGAGAAGGAAACCTCAATGGTGTGTATAGCTAGCTCAGCTGTTAAGAATGCTAATACAGATTCCAGCACTCACGCTGAGCAGCTCCCAAATGCCTGCTACTCCAGCCTCAGGAGCTCCAGCACCATCTCTGGCCTCCAAGGGAACTGCACCCACGTACCATCCACACATACACAAATTTTAAGAAAGGGAGCCTCATTTGTTCTACCATGGTTGGTTAAATGAGAGCAGGGATTGATTGTGGTGGAGTGTCTGTAGTTACTAAGAACACCTAGATATTGCTAACAAGCAGTCGGGGATAGCAATCTTCAACATCACTGTGCCCAATCAATGTCTATAGGTTGAATGTGCCACTGAAGCAGGCCGGCAGCCCTCGGCAAGTGCTTATTGTACACCAGAAGCATGCCTGACAGTGCCTTTTAGGTGCTGATCTACATGATACAAACATGGGCAGAGATTTTCCAAGCTTCTGTGGAAAAGGTCAACACATAAAGAGCCCAGACCAATAAACCTCTGGTGTTGACTTACAGTGGCATTTACATGCAGTGGAGGGATGAGGCTTGCCCCTCCTCCCCATCCCATTTTCAAAGAAAACTATGTAACAACAAAACCTCACCTAATAAGAAGGAGATTCCTTAGGTTGCTGTCTTCTAAGTGCTTAAAGGATCCCTGGATGTCATTCAAGGTCCCTAACGTTGTCTTAAGGATCTAACCATCCTTCCTTCCTTCCTTCCTTCCTTCCTTCCTTCCTTCCTTCCTTCCTTCCTTCCTTCCTTCCTATCTCCCTCCCTCCCTCCCTTCCTCTCTTCCTCCCTCCCTCTTTCTCTCCTCCTCCTCCTCCTTCCTCTTCTGTATTTTTTTTTTTTTTTGAGACTGGATCTCATACAGCCCAGTCTGTGCCTGAAATCACTTTGCAGACAAAGTTGACTTTGGTCTAACGAGCATCTTGATTCTAATTCCTGCTCCTTTGCACCATTGGCTTATATGGGGCTCTGGAGTCAACACAGGGCTTCTTGCTTGTTGACAAGCATTGTATCCAGTGAGCTACATCTCCAGACCTTCTAGCATTTATTTCTCTTCTTCGTCTTCTTTTTGTTGTTGTTGTTTTTGTTTTTTGTTTTTTTTGGTTTTTTGAGACAGGGTTTCTCTGTATAGCTCTGGCTGTCCTGGAACTCACTTTGTAGACCAGGCTGGCCTCGAACTCAGAAATCTGCCTGCCTCTGCCTCCCAAGAGCTGGGATTCGACCTCCATGTGGAAGCCATGCAAAACAAAGGAGCACTGTGCATGTGGTGATGTACTTAGTCCAGATGTGTGGATCCCTGTCCTCCATTCCCAGCTCTGCAAAGAAATCAACCGACAAATAAAAGATGAAGAATCCACTAGTCGTTTGCTCTCTTTCTGTGGCTCACCCCATTCGTTTACTTGAGAATAATGGAATGGAAATTTCTATCTCAGACCTTGGTCTAGGATATGATGAAATAATGACTTGAGAAACACCATGACTTTGTCTTCATCAGGTTTTCAGAGTCATTTGTGAACATACTTTTTCTTCTAATTTGGGTTGTGTGTGTAAGGGGTGCATATATGTGAGTGTCTGTGCCTGTTTGGGCATGTGTGAAAGTCAGAGGTTGACTTTGGGCTGTGTTCTCTATTGCTCTCCACCTTATTGTTTGAGACAGGCTCTCTTACAGAACCTTGAGTTTGTCATTTTGGCTAGACTGGCTAGCTGGCTGGCCAGCAAGACCACAGGCTCTTCCTGTCTCTACCCACCAGCACCAGGGTTACAAAGGCCTATCTCCATGCCCAGTTTTTTGTGTGGGTATTAGTGATCTGAACTCAGGTCCTCCTGCATACGTGTCAAGCATTTTACCCACTGAGCCATCTCCAAACCTCTATTTATTGGTAGTCCCTTAGTCCCTTCAAGGGAACACTCTCACATATTTTACCCTGCAATCTATAAAACTCTCACAAGACCATGCTTATCATTTGTGTAATTCACTCTAAGATTTTCTTGTTTATTCTAATTGTTTCACTTTTTTTTTCCTAAAATGCAGGTCATGTATAGTTCTCCAAATTGATCCCATAAACTAAGTCACAATCTTAAGAACGGAAAATATTCTGAACATGGTGGCACATGCCTTTCATCCCAGCACTTGGAATGGAGAGGCAGGTAGAACTTTGTGAGTCTGAGGCTAGCTTGATCTAAATAGTAAGTTCTAAAACAGTCAGAGCTACACAGGGAGATACAGTATCAAAACAAACAAACAAACACCAAAACAAACAAAAAACCCCAAACAAATAAAAAAGGAAAAGTCTTGTGTGGTGTTTTGAATAGGATTAGTCTCCACAGGCTCATATATCTAACTGTGTGGTCAGCAGGGAGTGGCACTAGTTGAGAGGGATTAGGATACTATTGGGATTGGCCTTATTGGAGTAGTTGTGGCCTACTTGGAGGAAGTGTGTCATTGGGAGTGGGCTTTGGGGTGTCAGAGGTTCATGTCAGGCCCATGTCCTTTCTTTCTGCTGCCTGAGGATTCAGATGTAGAATTATTTGTTAGTTCTCCAGCACCACGTCTGACTGAGCGCCAACATGCTTCCCACCAGGGTAACAATGGACTAAACCTCTGACACTGTAAGCAAGCCCCAACTATACGTTCTCCTTTATAAGAATTGTCATGGTCATGATGCCTCTTCATAGCAACAGAGCACTAAGACAACTTGTCTGGAGGACAGGGCCTACCTCTTATCTATAATCCCAACATCTATAAAGTACTGAATAATGTGGGATTTTAAATGAATAGTAGGTTATTTGTATTATTGTTTAATTACAAAGACTTAGATAAAGGTTAAATGGCTTACCTTTTGCACATCAGAGTCTTCTAAATAAATGTACCTATACACATTATATTCACATTCGGGGAGCAGATAAGACATTAATCTTGCATTAGGGGCACTATATATGCTGTTGATGTAATTTAATATTTCAGTCACAATCTGAGGTTCCCCTATTTTGAAATCATATAATTAAGTATATGTTCATATTGGGGCCAAGAATTGACCCAGTGGGTTAAGAGCATGCACTACTCCTATAGAGGACCAAGTGCATTTCCCAGTCCACATCCAGCTCCTCACAACTTCCCGTCACTCCAACTCCAGAAGATAGGGTACCTTTTCTGGACTCCACAGGCTGCACTGGTGTGCACACACCCACACACAGATACATTCACATTATTAAAAATAAATTTACAATGTTCATTTTCGAAGTCATTAACCCTCTCAAATATTTAAACGTATAAACTAGAATGATCCCGGACTGAATAGTGGTGAAGACCCTGGCACACAGAGCAATGGCCACTCGGGTGCCTAATCATTGGAACCTGTGATTATGTGCGTTACACAGCAAAAAGGACTGTAAAGATGTAATTAAGTTGAAGACTTTGAGATGAGGAGCTTATCCTGAGTCACCTGGCTGGACCCAGCACAACCCAAAGCTCAGCTTGTTCCCTCCTTTTTATTCAGTTTGGCACAGCAGTCCATGGAGTGGTGCCACATATAGTTAGGGTAAGTTTTTACAACTTAATTAATCTGGCATAGTTATTCCCTCACAAATATGCACAGAGGATTGTCTCTTAGGTACATCAGGGTCTTTCCATTGGACCCAGAGTTGGAGTATTAGGGATAGACTATCTGAGGGTTCTTCCTCTACTTTTCAGAGATGGAATTACAGGTGGGCCTCCACACTAAGCCAGAATTTACATGGGTGTTGGGGGTACAATGTACAATAAGATGAGTTCATACACACTCGTGTGTGTGTGTGTGTTCAGGAACATGTTTGCATATGTGTGTAGAGTCCAGAGGCCAGCCTTTGGGTGTTTTTCCTTACAATAGCTGTCAACTCTGTTTGTGAGACAAGATCTCTCACTGGGACTTGAGGCTTGCCAAGTAGGCTAGGCTGGCAAGTCGTTGAGTCTGAGAGATGTTAATGTCTCCAGACTTCCAGAGCTCGGATTACAGGCACACACCATCAGCTTTTTTGGTGGGTTCTGGAGACTGAGCTCAGGTCTTCACGCTTTCATGACAAACACTTTACCAAACAGAGCCAGCTCCTCAGTACCAACTGCCTCTTAGTAATTTCTAGCTGTGTTTTCAGACAGGGTCTCCCTCTGTATCCCCGACTGACCTGGAATTCAATATGTAGACCAGACTGTCCTCAGACTCACCTGCCTGCCTCTGCTTTCCAAGTGCTGGGATTAAAGGTGTGTGCCACCACATCTGGACATCCCCATTTTTTTTTTTTTTTTGTGACAGGAATGTATTCCTGACGGGCTTCAGATTCACTATGGATCTGACCATAAGCTTGGTCTGTTCTCATGTCCCTCTCTCAGGTCTGAGACTATAGGAATCCACACGCCATGCAGGTTTTACACTGTGTAGTGAACTCAGGATTTTGTGACTACTATGTATGTAAACACTTTATCAACTAAGCTACACTTGGTTCCATCCAATTATTGACCCAACATGTGACATTTTTGTTTGTTGTATTTTGTTGTTGTTGTTGTTTATTTTGTCAAAGTTTTTCAAGACAGGGGTTCTCTGTGTAGCCCTGGATGTCCTGAAACTCACACTGCAGATCAGATTGGCCTTGGACTCTCAGGAGTCCATCAACCTCTGCTTTGATATGCACTGCCTCAGCATGGGCCACCACCACCAGATCTGATGACACTGTTTTTGTTTTTAAGCTTTAAATTCTTTAAGTTTGCTTGGTTTGTAGTGCCTGGCTTTAAGTTAGGTATGAAGACTACAGATAGTTAAAAAGTTCAAATCCCTTCATCCCCAAGCATATGGCTAAGGGAGATAGATACCCAACTGAGGTCACTTGTCAGAGACTTGTGTGATACTCATAATCATTTGAAAGTCTGTGTATCATTTTTTTGGCATGGTGTGTATTTGTGTGTGTGTGTGTGTGTATGTGTGTGTGTGTGTGCATGTATCAGTATACATTCACGTGTGCAGATGTACATGCATGTGACAACCTTGGGTGTCATCCTTAAAGAGTCTATCTGCTATAGTATCTTTTAATGGGCTGAAGTTTACCAATTAGGGTAGGCCGGCTGGCCAATGAACCTCAGAGATCCACCTGTCAGTGCCAGGGTTATCGGCATAGGCTACCAAACCTAGCATTTTGTGTGTATGGGGGTGGGGTGGGGGTGGGGTGGGGTGGGGTGGCTTCTGGATTCCAAACTTAGGCCTTCACATTTGGAAGGTAAGCACTTCACTGAATTAAACATCCCCTGAGTCCTGAAAATCCATGTACCATGTATGCTTCACCTCAGAAGCTTAGGCAACAAAATTAAGTCATTTTAATATAGGTGTTTTAAAGTTAGATTTATATCGTTTTGAGCTGTCCCAGCAAGTGGGGTCTAATTTTCCTTTCTAGTCACCGCTTTGGCTACCCTCACGGACCTCAAGGTGTCTCTCTTTCTCTCCTGGCACTGGAAAGCAAACCTAGGCTTTCACTTTTGCTAAGTAAGCTCTCAACTACTGAGCTATGTGCGTGTTCTCATTACATTTATTTTGAGTGTGGGTGCACATTTATGCCACAGAGTAAATGTAGAAGTTTGGAGGACAAGTCAGGGGAGTCTATTTTCTCCTTCCACCATGTGGGTTCTGGGCTAGAACTCCAGTCATCAGGCTTGGTGGCAAGGGCCTCTCCCCAGGCTGCCATCTCAGCTTCTGAGCTCCTTCTCCTTCCCCGTCTCCCTCGGTCTCTGACTCGGTATCTCTATTCTGAGATAGGGTCTCACTCAACTTCTCAGCCTGCCCTTCAACTCATCCTACACTTCAGAAGTTATGGCCTGAGTTTGTTATCTGGAGTTCTGTTACTCATTTATTTTGAAGAGGTTCTTCCAAGTCACTGATGGTAGGGTAGCTTATGAGTCAGCTATAATACCCAGTCAAAGACTCTCCAGCCCTGTTGGTGCGTGGAGCCACTGCCAAAAACCAGGAGGCTGAACTTGGCTGTACAGGAAGAACAAACGCCCATTACCTCCAGGGCCTAGCTACCCGGGTTACAAGTCTTGCCATCAGCTACCAAGTCTAAAAGGCCCAGTCATCTTTGTCTGCCAACTAATTCCAAGTGAGGACAGAGCCCTTGCTCTTAATCTCTCAAAGCACAGCCAAGGGCAGACTGCAGACACAGGGAAAAGTCACAGTCAGGAGCAGTGTCTGCCAATATCCAGTAATGTTTGCCAGTTCTAAGGTGAAGAAGAAGAAGAAAAAAAAGAAGTTTTGCAACTTCCAACTGTTTAATTATCTTAATTATGTTTCTTAGGTACAGGATTAGATTAGGTATAAGATATGTATTCATAAGGTTGCTATATCTATAAAATGTAAGCAATATACAAACTGAACCAAAAAGTGTAAAACTCTATTACTATTATGTATGTAAGATGACAGATAATGTTTTGCTGACATGAAATTGTCTCTTGGGATGGAACTCACGGCTATGGTTATAACTAGGGCCAGATGTAAAGTCAAATGAGTGCTTGGTTAACGGGGTTATCATCAGATCATTCAGAAGAGTCATGGAAACACATGAATTGTTTTAAAGAATATAACTTAAATGAGAGCAGAAATGTAGTTCTCTCTCAATGAGAACCTGCAGGTACAGGAGCACTTTGTCTGCCAAGTCCACACAGGGCCCCAGAGTCTCTTGCTCACCCCAAATTCAGTGAAGTAAAATCTGCATTTTAAAACTAATTCTTGTAGCAGAAGATGACCTAATCGGACATCATTGGGAGAAGAGGCCCTTGGTATTGCAAAGATTATATGCTCCAAATACAGGGGAATGCCAGGGCCAAGAAGCAGGAATAAGTGGGTTGGGGAGCAGGGCGGGGGGAGGGTCTAAGGGACTTTCGGGATAGCATTTCAATTGTAAATGAAGAAAATATCTAATAAAAAATTGTTTAAATAAAAAAACCTCCAATTCTTTTCTTTTCTTTTCTTTCTTTCTTTTCTTTTTTTGTTTTTTTTGTTTTTTTTGTTTTTTCGAGACAGGGTTTCTCTGTAGCCCTGGCTGTCCTGAAACTCACTCTGTAGACCAGGCTGGCCTCAAACTCAGAAATCCGCCTGCCTCTGTCTCCCGAGTGCTGGGATTAAAGGTGTGTGCCACCACACCCGGCTAAAACCTCTAATTCTTACATTTAAAAATGTACCATAAGTGTATGTTCGTGCACATGTGTGCTGTGGTGTGCACGTCTTGTGGCAAGTCTGTGGATGTCAGATGACAACTTTCAGGAATCAGTTCTTTCCTTTCACTATGTGGGGTCTTGGGGTTGGACTCAGGTCATTACGTTTGGTTGCAAGTGTTGAGCCATCTTTGCCAGCCTAGAACCTGCATTTTAAACAAGATGTCCAGGTGGTAGATATAGAGATTAAAATTTGAGAAGCAGGCTGCAGAGATGGCTTAGTGGTTAAGAACACTGACTGTTCTTCCAAAGGTCCTGAGTTCAAATATCGGCAACCACATGGTGGCTCACAACCATCCGTAATGAGATCTGACGCCCTCTTCTGGTGCGTCTGAAGACAGCTCAGTGTACTTAGATATAATAATAAAGGCCAGGGACCAGAATGAGTGAGCTTGACTGGAGCGAACAGAGGTCCTGAATTAAAAATTCCCAGCAACCACATAATGGCTCACAACCATCAGCACAGCTACAGTGTACTCATATACATAAAATAAATAAGTAAATAAATCTTTAAAAAGAAATTTGAGAAGCATGAACGTATTTCCCAGTTCATTCTTCATTGAGAAATATGAAGATGGGGCATGGTCTAAAGTTTTGTTTTTGTTTTTGTTTTTTTTTTTGAGAGGGTCATATGTAGCCCAGGCTAGTCTCAAACTCATCACGTAGTGAGAATCACTTTGAATTTCTGATCCTCCTGGTTCCATGTCTTGAGTGCTAGAATTTCACACATGGGTCATTATGTGGGGTCTTACGCTGCCCTGAAGATTTAACCCAGGGTTTCACGCACTTAAAGCAAGCATCCTACTAACTGAGCCACGCAGCCTCTAAAGCAACCCTCCACTTCCTCTTCCTATCTTAGACAATCCCTCGCTCCTTCTTTTTCAGGGATGCAGGGAGGTAGGTGTAAGATGAATGTAGAATTTTCTAGGGATGACAGTGAGTGCTGGTATGTTAAAGGGCCCATCTCGGTGATTTCCACTATGAAGGCTCTGTTTGGGAAGTTACTCTGTTTCCGTGAAATATGCAGAGTAGGCAAACACATAGAGACAGGAAATAGATTATGACTTGGTAAAGGACTGGGGAGGAGAAAATAGAGAATGACCAGCAGGCAGGGGATGCCTTTTGGGGATTAGTGATGATTAGTAGTGACAGTCTTGAGGTAGAGTCAGGGCTGATGGTGGCACAGCTGTGAATGGCTCACCACGCCTGGCTTTTTACATGTGCTCTGGAGAATCTGAACACAGGTCCTTGTGCTTGCTCAGCAAGACATTTACTGACTGACTTTTCTTGCCAGACTCTATTTCAGGTATTTTCTTGAAACCCTACTCACCTGTGATTCAAAGGTTTTGTTCTTTCCCTGCCTTTATTTTCCCCTGCTAGGCAATGTCCTCAGGCATTCTGAGGGCTGCAGAGATGACTAAGAGGCTTTGGCTTAGGTAATAGCAGTGATCAAATCACGGACTATCAGCAATACCCACACAGGGCTGAGGATTGTGTAGTAAGACGAACATTGTGAAAAGCACTAAAGGGATGTTTAAACCTAGAGCCATCTGTGTTGCAGAAGGAAGAAATCATTACTTGGTGCCTGACTCTGGCGAATTCTCTTTGAACTTTTGTTCAAGGACGGATGAATGCTGACCCAGGTGAGATAAGAAGCATTTTAGCAATGCCACGAACAAAGGATTTCAAAACGGAGAGCTGGAGGAAAGAATACAGACTTAGGGAAGAACGAGTGATCGTCGGCTGGAGCTGTCCTGTCTCACTTGGGTTCTGAGACAGGGTATCATGGAGCACAGGCTGGCCTGAGACTTTCTGTGTAGTTAAGGATGTTCTTGAACTCTTAATCCTCCTGCCTCAGCCTCCTATGTGGTCAAGTGTCCATCACCAGCTGGACAAGAAAGAGTAGGAGCAGAATGGGAATAAGAAGAAGTTAATATAAATTATTGTCTTTCACAGTTTTGAACAGATTTTCCTTATCGGTAAAGTCATTTTGTCAACATGGAGAAAAGAAGCTTTGTAGCATGTGGGTGTTGGGCACTGAGGACCTTGTACATATACTGGGCATGTGCTCTCTCCTGAGGCCCTTGAACAAACCAACTATTTATATATCTATTTATCTATTTTGGTTTTTCAAGACAAGGCTTCTCTGTCTAGCCTTGGCTGTCCTGGAACTTGCTCTGTATATCAAGTTGGCCTGGAACTCACAGAAATCCACCTTCCTCTGCCTCCCAAATGGCAGAATTAAAGGCATTCATCACTACCACCAGGAAAAACATTTTTATAAATATGGTCTCTAGTGACAGAGATTGAGATTAAGATCTAACAAGAACCCTGGCCACAGAAAAGGGCACCCCCCCCCAAGGGGGTAAAAACGACAAGGACTTTTGAGGTGGGTCCAAGGATAAAGGAAAGGAATTTGCTGCCAAGTCTGGTTCAATCCTCAGAACACACATAGGATTACCAACTCTCAAACCTTGTCCTCTGATAGACAGACAGACACACAGACAGATGGGCACACATATTTTAGGTGTATACAAAATACAGAAACAAAAACTAAAAACAAGCAAAGAGGAAATGTGAGGGTCCTCCCAACTTACCCTTCCTTCATTTGATCCTAGTTGAGGTCACCCATTCTATAGGAATGTTCTATCATCATCAAGTTTGTATTACCCAGAAAATATTAAGGGTATACCCTCCTCAAGGCCATGGTATGATAATACCAACCCTCATTCTTAAAATGATTGAACTACTTTGATTTAAAAAGCAGTGTTCCTTGCACACAGAAAGCACCTATCCTTTGTTTTATCCATGAAACGTCTTTTGCTTAGGCTTTGTTTTCAAGGGCCTTATGTTTAGGAGAACTGATTGAAAACTGCACTTCAAAGCCTATACCCTCTATTAGCACTTAGTTGGGACAACCTGATGCCAGATTTCCCCACTCTGTGCTATTGCCCCTCTTTTGTGTCCCTAGAGTCCGTCAGTAGGTATTTCTTAGAAGAGGGAGGAGGGGCAGAACTGACAGTCAAGGAACCAATCGCTGCCTGGCGATGAGGTGTGGACATAGAGCCACGCCCTCCCCTCCCAACCCGCTAAATCCCGCCTCTCTCGCACCTGTGAGTACCAGTGCTTCTAGGCGGGCGCCCGAGCTCCAAAACCGGGTAGGAGGCGGGAAGGAGGCGGAGCAGGGGGCGTGGCTTCACCTCTCGCGAGACCGCCTCCTGTTGCCGAGGCCGCCGTTCCGGGGCTCTGACTGGTCGGGGGCTGCGCAGCCGCCATGTTCGGTTGCTATGCTGCGGCCTCGGAGACGGGGTGTGCTTGAGAGAGGAGGAGGAGACGGAGGAGGCGGTAGAGGCGAGGGAGGAGGAGGAAGGAGAGGAGGAGGAGAAGGAGGAGGAGGGTGACCGAGGCTCTCCTTTGCACTCTCACACAGAGCCGCCTCCCTGGAGTCACCGGCCGCCTCACGCCGCGCGCGCTTCCCCGCTCCGCGGACGCGACATTGTTCTTTTAAGACTCCCGGGAGCTGTCAGAAATCGGGGCTCCGGGACTTGAAAGAGACTTGACTTCGGCCCGCGGCTTGCGGGGACCGCGGCACTTTCGGGGCGCGTGTGAAGGGATTAGCTCATCTCGCCGTGAGGTGCGAGCGCGCGCCTCCCCGCGCACGCCAGTCCCGCCGCAGCCCCGCAGGATGACGGGGTGCAGGCGGCCCGCGGCCGTGGTGCGGCCGCTGTGGCGGCGGCTGTTCTCGGGGCGCTGAGAGCGAGCACCTCGACGCGGACCGCGCGCCTCTTTTCCCCGGCCGCGAGCCCGGGGCCTCCTGCCTTTTTGTATTTGGATTTTTTTTTTTCTTTCTCCAGCCGGGAGGACGCGGCTGTGATAACGAAGGTAAGAGAGGCGCTTGGGGCGGTCCTTTGCTCGGCCTGCTTGGGCCCCCTTTGCAGGTCGTGGGCGCGCACCTGAAGCTCGCCGGGCCGGGTGGCCAGACTACCCGATCGACTTCCCTTTTCTTAGTGGGTCCGAGCACTCGAATCTTCCTTGGGTTTACAGTTGAAATCTACTAGGGATGAGTGCACGGGAGAAGGGGTGGAATAGATGCGGAGATGAAATATTCCTAAACTCAAGGTAAGGCTGGAGAATCTTCAGTATTTCATTTGTGGGATTCTTTTTTCTAATTGTTAATGTTAGGTTAATTGACTCATATAAGCATCTTTATTTTTTTCCGCACGCGGTAGGAACACACACTTCCTTCCATTGAACTTGAAAGTCTCTTGTGACTTGCTAGTATTATACTTGCTTTTAGGAATCTGTAGTTGGGCCCAAAAAGTTGAGATGTAGAACATCTGAACTTAGATTTTTCATGCTGCTTTGGAATCGTCCCTACCTTCATGATGTTTAGATTCAGTGTGAGTCTGTAGTCAAGAACAGATCGGTGTTTGTGGGGTTTTGTAAAAAGTTAAGCACAGTCATTTGTGGCTTTCTGGCTTTACATTTTTATTTCGGTGTCAATGTTTGTTTTATAGTTACTTACAGGAAAAATGGAGCGTATGATTATCCTTTGTGGACAGGAACTGTTCTTACCAAAGCGTAGACACCTCAATTGTACCAGGACGATTTCTGGAAATCAGTTCAATACAGAGATTTAAGAAAAGCTAGAATGGTGTGTGTGTGTGTGTAGGTAGGTAGTTAAATGCATGTATGGATGCATTTGCTGGGGTTTCTAAAGTAATGGAACAATTTACAGTTTCACTGATAATCCATATCGATGTTTCCCTGAAACTTATGTCAGAGACTTTATGTTTGGCTTTGCATCACAGAGTGACATCAGTGTGGACAAGGACTACGTAGAGGGTTTTAAAAACTGCCTGTTCCAGGAGGACTAGTCATACCTAACTTTTGGAATGAACAATTCAAGAAATACTGAGTGTGTGACCAGATCTTGGGTCCAGATGAAATAACACAGTTATTTGGTCACATTTAAAAGATGGCTATGGAGGAAAAACAAGAAAAGCTAATGTATCTGACTTGTAAAGTCAGACTAGAAGACTGGAAGGACAAATACGGCAGCCTTCTGAGAACCCTGGGTTTGTGAACCTAAGTGTGTCAGAGGGGAAAACTTGTTTTCCAAAAGGGGAGGGATGACCTTAAACAATCATTCAGAGTACCTAGTAGACTATAACCTAGATATATTATTTAAATCTCGAATTTGAGGATTACAAATTTGATACTCTTTTAAAGAAAAAGCCAGCTTACAAGGAGAAGCTTAGGAGCTGTCTAGAACCATTTTATTCACTCATACGATCAGTCATGCCACCTTTTTTGTCAGAATACATTTCTGCTCCAATTACCACAGAAGCTATTTTTGTGTCTCTTCACATTTTTATGGCATTCTTATCTTTGTTCATATTTTGTCATAGCACATGTTCATGAATGTGATCTTGGTTTCTAAGATCTACGTAGTTATGTTTGTACGTGTACGTGAGTACATGACAGTGTTTTGTATTTACCGGCTCCTTAAACATTTGCTAAAAAGATTGTTTTAAACACAAGGAATCATCACTGGTTTAATAGTTTTTCTTAATACTGAGTTGGTTACAGTTTGTTAAGGTAGAAGATCAGAGATTCCTCAAAAGTAGTAACAGATGAGTGAGTATATGAGGTTCTTGTCTTGGGTTCCTTATGGCTTCTAGGTGGTGGTAAATTGTGTCAAGTCTTCTCTCCTCCCCCACCATGTCCTAATTGAGTAGCTTTAAAACGTTCCTAGTAACATTGTTGCTTTAAATTTATGACACTAATTTCTAATTTAAGCTAGGCATAACACCAGCATCTATTGAACACATTTGCTAAAAATACTTTCTGGGTCGGATGTACTTAGAATGCAGCCTCAGGAAGAACTGTTCTAGTGTGACCAGTTGTGGATATTATTTTTTAAAAGAACTTTAATAAAATAACAGAATCTTATTAATTAGATTTTTATCAGTTTAGGCATAGGTACCACCTTTTTAGTATATAAAATGAGACAGTAATAAATTTTTGTGTGATAGCAATAGAAACTTTTTTCAGATTTTAAGAAAACTTATGTGAACTCTATTGATTCTTAAGTACTCTGGTTTGTACACCTGAAATGTTTTAATTTTATGTATTGCAAATAGAGTTATAAAATGATGTATAGTGTGGATTGTTATTTATTTAGTATTTATGGCCTTTCCTTAACTCTGAAGGGGAGACCAGTAGTTAGGTTTTTGAGTAAATTATCTTTAAGGAGCAAAATACGAATTAGATAATTTAAAGGAGACGCTTATTGAGAGTACTTCTTTCCTCCGCTGAGAGGTTTGTTGTTTAAAAGCAAGAAACCTTAAAAAGCATGTAGGAGTCTAGTCTTGTTTGGTAGATGTTTAAGAGCAAATGGTTTAAAGGTCTGTTTGAATTCTTCATATTAGGAATGCAAAATTTGTGAATTTGTTAGGAATGTAAGTCTATGCAAATTAATGTAGCTAAATAGACATTGTTACTCATCAATGAAATTTGCTTATTGATAGAAATATACTGGTTTACAAACTGAGCTGAATTTTGGTATTTTTTCTGGATTTTTGCACGTAACAAAGTTTTTAAATGATACAGTTCAAAAATGTCAAATTTACTGGCTCAGTAGAAGCCTTAAAGATTAATTTCTGGAAGTTGGATTTTTTTGAGGGGAAGAGGCCAGTAAAGTACTGTAGAGAAACATATTGGTATGTTTCATGTAATGTTCAATTAGCACAGATAGTGAGAAGGAATGTAATGAAGAAGTAATATAGAATATTCTTTACTGGCATAGAAGAACAGTTGTCTAGAAATTGTACAATTTATTTTATAGTCTTTGAATGAAAATTCAGTATAGTCATAAAATATAAGGGATGTTTATTATA
The DNA here is from genome assembly GCF_978045245.1 of Mus caroli. NCBI lineage: Eukaryota > Metazoa > Chordata > Mammalia > Rodentia > Muridae > Mus > Mus caroli. The sequence goes on along the minus strand of NW_028227256.1, from coordinate 116,339,168 downwards.
TTCACAGTTATCTTTTATTTCATTATTCCCTGGTAGAAACAGTGGAAGAAAGGTATGAGTATTTGAAGAAATTGGTAAGAACTTAATGCTTAAGAGGAAGGCATTAATTTGGGAGGCTCGCTTATTTCTGTTTTCTCACAGGAGGTTCTGAGGAGTACTAGACAAAAAGAAGATCCAGAGGGGAAAGACTGTTAGTATTATCTGTTGAGTTCCAGACAGTGTACATATAAAAATGTTATTTCACTTAACTATCAAGTATACTCTTAAGGTGTGTTTATTAGTTCACTTGTATGTCAGCCTTGTGCCATTTGCTCCTGTCCAAGCAGAATTCAAACCATGCCTGTCCCACCCTAAAGCTTGTTCTTTAGAGCAATGCAGTCCAGTTAAGTTTTCTGTAGTGATGAAATTACTTTGCCCTCTCCCAAATTTATTGAAGTATAGTTGACACATATGGGGGAAGTATTTTTTCCCTACCCTGTTAGATATGGTAGCCATTAGCCATGTGTAGGGTGTGGACACTTGAAGTGTAGGACCGATTTATGTGAAAGACTGAGGTTGATGTTGCATTTTGTTTTAGTCATTTAAGTTTTTAGCCAAATGTGGTTGCTTGTTACATGGTCTGAGTTAGCATAGCTTTAAGATCTTGCTTCTGAGGTCTGGTATTCCGTCTTCCATGGGTTTACACAATTTAATTCTTGAGCTTCAATTTAACCTGTTGAGAAAATGACGGGATTACCAAGGCTCTGTTTTGCTTTAAAGTTCAGTAATTTCTTAGACCACACCAGTGGCATTTAATATTCACAAGCATTATTCTGAAGGAGTTTTCCCTCCCCACTGCGTTCATCACTCATATAAAGACTTTATTTTTGAGAAGAATATTTCTGCACATACTCCTATACACAGTTATTTGGTGAAAGCACTACTTTTTTTTTTTTTATCTTTTTATTTGTCTCACACTAGCCAAGGTGATGCTAGGTAAGTGCTCTGCTATTGAACTACATGTTGAATAAAAACTGAATCTTTAAAAATCCCATTTTTTTTTTAAGATTAACAACTTTACAAAATAGAACTGTTGTACATGACAGTGGACTCATAAAGCAACAGGAAAGAAAAAAAAATCCTTGCCATTTTCCCATGTAAGATATATAGCAGTTCCTATGAAATTAATTCTTAACCTGTTTGCTGGGCTTTGAAAACTTTCCTCCTGGTTTGATCTTACCCTAGTTCTTATTCTTTCTTAAAACACAGCATTGCTTTCCCCTTCACCCTTGTCTCCTCAGTTTATACATTTTTTGATTTTTCAGTCCATACCTTTTAAGTATTTCCAAGAACTCACTTTTTTTGCTAGATAATCCAGTCAAAACGATCTGGGTCTCAGACCTGGCAGTAAGTACCTTGGGGGTAATGTATATTTGTTTAGATATAATTTTGTATATTTTTCTTATATCAATTTAAAAAAGTTTTCATGTGTGTGTTCACATGTGTATACATGTGTGCGTTATAACCCATGCAGGTTCATGTAGAGGCCAGAAGTCAACATTGTAATGTTTTTTTCAGTCCTTATTCCCCTTTATTTTTTCAAGTTGGGTTTCTTTTTCTGTCTGGTTTTTTTGTTTTGTTTGTTTTGTTTTTTGAGACAGGCTTTCTCTGTGTAGCCCTGGCTGTCCTGGAACTCACTTTGTAGACCAGGCTGGCCTCAAACACAGAAATCTGCCTGCCTCTGCCTCCCCAGTGCTGGGATTAAAGGTGTGCGCCACCACGCCCGGCTGGGTTTCTTACTAATCCTGGACTAGAGTTTAGTGGTTCTGGCTAAACTGACTGGCTGGTGAGCTTGTTTCCCCTGCCTCATGCTTGGGTTACTGTTATATGTCACCATTTTCAGCTTTTGATAGGTGTTGGAATTAAAATTCAGCACCCAACTCTGAGCCATCTCCCCAGACCCTCTTCCTCCCTCCCTTCCCCTCCCCACTTTTTGTAAGTTTTATCTAATAAGTATAAGAACTTTTAAAACAAGAGTTGTTTCTATTGTTTCATGAGTTCAGCTTCTGTTCAGCAATTTTTTTAAAAGAAAGTTGTAATTAAAAAAAGATTAGTATTTACTCCAATCACCATTTGAATTGATATTTTTGTTTCCTTCCAGGCAACAGTCCCCCCACAATAACCCCCATTTGTGTGTATTTGTTAAAGTTTTGTGACAAAGATAGAATTTGAATACAATATATTGGAAACATTTCATGGTGCGGGGTCTTCAATATAAGAAAAAGATCACAGACTTTGGAACCAAATAAATGAGTTTAAAATCTAGTCTTTTATAAAAACCTTGGCAAATTATATGACCTTTAAGTTGATTTTTTGTTTGTTTGTTTTGTTTTTGAGACAAGGCCTCATGTTGTAACACAGACTTTATACCTTGAACAAATACATTCTTCCTGTCTCTGGTTTCTGAGTGCTAGTGTGGCTTTGAATTGTTGTAGAGTACTAAGAATGTATATATTTGAAGCATCTAGGATTATGCTTTAAGTAAGTGGCAAGTGGCATAGCCACTTTTTCTGTTTTATATTACCATGTTCATGAACATAATTTAAATGATAATTCAAACATTCAGATGACTTACTGTACCTAAAACATTTGCCTGTGGTTAGCCAGTTTTTTATTTCCTCAGTCTAAAACTAGAGGGCTGGGGTTATGGTTCAGGATTATCCCAAATATCTCTTTTGCAAAAACAGACTGTAGATGTTCTTATTTTGGAAAAAATAGTTATACCTTGTTTTAATTATTACATTTTTGAAAAATTTGTCTTATTGGGGACTAATGTGGCAAACATTCCTTTACATGTTAATCAAACATTTGAATTTCTGATATAGTGGCAACAGTGTTATCTATAAAGGTAAATATAGTTTGATACTTTCCTTTGAGTTCAAATTCTAGGCTGATTGTACATGTTCACATACACAATTTAGAATGACAGTGTATTAGGATCTGGGGGAAATGAGAATTGGCATTTGGATATGGTCTTGAAGGGTGAGTTGGAACTGATCAGGGTAGAAAGAATAGCTTATATAAAAGTCAGACTTGTGAAAGGGTATGTAGTATATTTAAAGAAATGCAAGTTGTCTGTTATATATGTGCATCTCTGAGTGGGCATAGTTTCTTGTTCCTATGTGTGTTTGCTCTGGTAGGGGATGGAACCGGGTCAGAAGACTCTTGTGCTTGGGCAAGTGGGGTCATATTTAGACCTTTAGAATGCATCTTCCTGTTGAGCATGTAAGAACTTGTAGGATGGTTTTGTTTGACTTTAAATCATCTCTTGGCTTATCCAAGTGGTAAAATGATTGTTTTATTTATTTGATGTCAGGTTGAGAAAAGTACGGTTTTAGAACCCACTCCCCCTTGGAATCTCTACCATGTCATAAAAAATAAAATGAATACCAACTCCTAGAGTAAGCATAAATTAAGGTCATGCCAAAGTCTTCATCTTTTTTTTTTTCCTTTCTAAGACAGGGTCTCACTGTTTGGCTCAGTCTGATCTCAAACTCTTGGCAGTCCTCCTGCCTCAACCTTATGGAGGCTGAGACTGCAGGTTTGAGTTGCTCTGTTTAGCTCAAAGATCTTTTACTTTCTCTTTTCTATTCCCACTACAAGTACTTAACTTGTTCATTGTTTTCTTTGTATATGACTGTGTGAATATGTATGTGAAATACCTTTTCATTTTCGTACCTTGTAAATTGGCATTAGCAATAGGCAGCGGTTATAGATACTTGGATAAGCAAATAAAATTTAAGTATAGGTTTTAGAAGTATGGGTTCCTGATTTTAGAGTTAATGGTACCAAGCTGTATAAGGGTATCAGGGAGGCAAGAATGTTGTTATAGTGGTGTAGGTGAGGTATGAAAAGAATTAGAGATGGGGAAATAAAGAATGATAGTATATTTAAACATAGGAGAAGGAGGAAAAAAATGAAGTTAGTGCTAAGATTTAGCCTTTGGCAGTTCTCCTTTGGAAAAGATGGGCCAAATACTTTTGGATATATTTAATGAACCAGCTGTTTTGCTGACACCATGATTGTCATAAGTTTACACTGAACTTTTGAGAATTAACACTTTGAAGTAATTTCACACCTAATGAAAATTCTTAAAGAGCTTCTGAAATCTCTTTAACCACATTTTAACATTGAACTAGCTATATACTATATATATATACACAAGATTAGCCTGGGGCATTTGTTGTGATAGCCTTTCATTTGTTCAGAGGTTCCCCTGGTATTAGAATTGATCCTTTTTTTTTCTTCTGCTGTATCTATTTTGTTGTTGTTTTTGGAGAGACTGGGTTTTCTGTGATGCAGGTAATCTTGATTTCATTGTATAGCCAAGGTCAACCTTGAACTTCCAATCCACATGTCTGTACATCCTAAATGCTGGGATTACAGCATGTGTCACTGTGCCAGGTTTAGGTGATGCTGAGGATGGAATGTAGGGCTTTGTATATGCTAGGTAAGTAACTCTACTGACCTAATCATGTCTTCATCTTAGCCCTCTTAACACTGTATCATGTTTTGATGAAACTACCTAATCTCTTTGCTGCTCTGTTCTCATCCTTAGTTCCACTTTGTGGTTGTTGTTTTTTGGTTATTTGTTTTTGTTTTTATTTTTGTTTGTTTGACTTTTGGGACAGGTTTTCCCTGGCTGTTCAGGAACTCCCTCTGTAGGTGAGGTTGACCTCAAACTCAGAGCTCTGCCTGCCTCTTCCTCCCAGAGTTCAGAGATTAAAGGCCTGTACCACCACCCCTGGCTCTAGCTCCACATTTCTGATGAGTGCACTATTTGTAATTTGATTAGTCTTTCTGAACCACTTGAGAATATGTTATAAACAGAAATACCCAAATATCCTAGTCTATATTTACCAAACATGGACAGCCTTTCACAAAACTGCCTGATCAGGAAATAAATGCTCACACTTAACTTCAGATCTATAAATGTCAGTCACATTTCCCCCATGATCCTAATGGTATTTCTTTGTCCTTTGTAGTCCAATTTAGAAGCTGATTTAGGATCATATATTGTATTTCATGGTCATGTCTCTCCATTCTTTTGCTCAAAAAATTTTTTTTGGCCTTTATTCTCTGTGTTTACTGTGTGCTAAGATAGTTGTATATAGGTTAGAAGACAACTTTTGGAAATTGACTCTCTTCTACCATGTGTATTCTAGAGATTGTTAAGTTTGGTGGCGTCATTTTTACATTCTGAGCGATTTCACTGGTCTCTTTTTACCCCTCTTCAGTTCAGAATCATTCCTCACTAACCCTTCTAGTCTTTAATGACTTTGACAGTTTCAAACAGTCTAGCCCTTTTATTCTGTAATATGTCCTGTTAGTTAAATGCTCCAATGGCTGCTCACATGCACACTAAGGACATTGTTGGCAGGAGTGCTTGCCACAGAAAGATGTGCTATTCTTAGTGAACCACCCAGAGACACAGTATTGGCCCACTACTGGTGATGTTTGACCTTGAACACTATAAGCTCATGCTTGTTGAGTGTCTCTGCTATGTAAATCATATGAAGTCAGGTAATGTGAAAACCTTTTGAATTTTGTTTTTTTTTTTTTTCCCCTGTTCTCATATTGGACACCCAACCTAAAGCCTTGTGCTGTCACTGAGATAAATCTCTAACCACCACTCTTTTTTTTTTTTTTATGGTGCTGAGGATCAATTCTAGGGCCTTCATATATACTAGACTCGCTATTCTTAGGTGAGGAGATACCCAAGACTGTACCAGGTCCTATCATCAGAGCTTAACCATTATTACTTAGGCTTACCCTTGTGTGGGGTAAACTCGTTGTCACAGATATTATTCATGGAATTCTGTTCCTATTCGGTGGTGCTTACTACTTACTGTGATTTGAAATTTGATTTCACTCCTCAAATTGTTCCAGATTTTGTAGTGGAAGCCTTTGAAGTTGACCTCTCTGTCTTCTGGCCATGTCTCTATCCTTGGTGCACTTCTAATCACACAGCGTATTCTGAGATTATCTTATTTTTCTGTTCCAGCTGTGCAATTATTACTTTCTCCAAGGAATCCTGAAATTTTTTCTTTTTTTTCAGAAGAGGAGATGTTTAGAAACAGAAACAGGCGCTTAGTATGTTTGTTTAAATTGATAAAACAGTTCTCATCTAGCACTTCAGAATCCTCTCTAGCCCTTTTCTCTGTCTGTGTTTATATTTGATTTTGTTTTACTTTTGTTAGTGTTGGAGTTTAGACCCAAGGACCCAGGCATGCTAGGCAAGCACCACTGACCCATGTCCCATTCTGTATTTGTGACTGTCTTTTCCATCAGGGAGAAATTGGTTCTCACCATTCCTTAGTGTAACTATTTACTTGCTCAGTTACTTTGTGTGCTACTTTTGTAACCCTAGAATAGTGTCTCCTTCCCTGCCACTTTTGAGGCCCATGTTTCCTCAAGTCAATGTTGTTACGATACAGTAGTCACTTCCCACTTATTTGTGTTTTCTCTAATCATACCAAAATTTGTAGAGAAATGTTAAACCTACTCGTGGAGGAGAACAAAGGTAAAATTCAGGAAGGTGTATCAGTCAGAGGAGACAACTCAGTTATAGCTGTTGACACATAAGGATCTTACAAAGATCTTAGTTCATTTCCCAGCACCCCCAAAGCCAGGTGTGGTTGCATAAGTTTGTGATCACAGCACTGGGTAGGTGGAGCAAGGTGGATTCTTAGGACTTTCTGGCCAGCCAGCCTAGGCTAATTGGCAAGTCCTCGGGTGCCAGTTAGAGACCCTGTCTCAAAATACAACACGTGGACAGTTCCCAAGAATAACACCCAAAGTTGACCTCCAGCATCTATATTCATGTCTGTACATCTACACATGTGCATGCAGGCACACACACACACACACACACACACACACACACACACTCTCTTCTCCCCAACAGACACATAAGCAATATACAATTTAATACATTTTTAAATTCATGTGCCTTTTGGTCTATAAATGTAAATAGCAATGCAAATTTTTCAAATTCAGATTTGTTGCTGCTTAAGCATCTTTATACTCCTGTACTTCGGTACTTCTGTGTAAGTCTGATTTGAAAGCTAATGGATTTAAAGTTGTTTAGGGTTTATAGCTCATTGTAGAAATATTCTGTTTGTCAGTGCTTATGAAGGTAACCATTGTGGTCTTAATCATCATTGAAAGATTAAGAGTTCTTAGATGGGGGGGCTGGTGAGATGGCTCAGTGGGTAAGAGCACCCGACTGCTCTTCCGAAGGTCCAGAGTTCAAATCCCAGCAACCACATGGTGGCTCACAACCATCTGTAACGAGATCTGGTGCCCTCTTCTGGAGTGTCTGAGGACAGCGTACTTACATATAATAAATAAATAAATCTTTAAAAAAAAAAAAGAGTTCTTAGATGGGAAGAGGACTGAATGAATATAAGAAAGTCTGCTTATTGAGTAAAAGGTAAAGTAGAGAGTTTTGTGAAAGTGTCAACTGCTTCTAAGTGAAAGCAAAAGCCAGAATGCTGTGATTTGGACTATTGGAAAGTTATTGGTGACCTTAGCTAATTGGTTTTCAGGTGTATTTTGGAAAGTCAACTGTTTGATTGATATATGGATTAAACATATATGCAAGTAATATAGTTCTTTGAGTTTCATCTCAGGCCCTATGGATTTTTAAGAATAGGTGGGGAATGTAGAGGTGGTTGCATAGCAGCATCTTTTGAGATGCTGCCAAAGTTATTGTGACTTACACTCACTAGAGACTTTATTGCTTTAGCAGAAGAGTTATAACATAGGGTTTTGTTAAGAAACACAATAGAGGAAACAAGATATAATGTGTCTATTATGTCTATATATAATAGACATATTTCTATTACTAGACAAATTTCTTTAAGAAATTGAGAAGGCCTAGATCAGATTAGGAGACAGCATCAAGAAGGGCATCAATTTATAGGTTGCATACATCTTAACATTTGTTGGGGCTAAGGAAAAGAAAGGTTATTTGGAAGACAGGTAAGCAGAACCATATGGCAATATCTACTATCAGAAACTGCTCTTAAATTAATTTTGGTAGATATTTGGATAGGTCCCTGCTCCCATTTCAGATGATTGTCTTAGTGAGTCTTTAGAGTAATACAAGCATCATTTGTTAACCTTATTTTTCCTTATCTATCTTCCTTCCTTCCTTCCTTCCTTTTTTTCATTTGTTTGTTTTTTGTTTTTGAAACAGGGCTTCTTTGTATAGTGGTAGCTGTCCTTGAACTTGCTTTGTAGACCAGGGTAGCCTTAAGCCTCTGGAATGCTGGAGTTAAAGGCATGAGCTACCTACCATGCCTGACCCTTTTCACCTTTATTCATTCTTAGAAGCTTATATTGTCTTTATTTAGGTAAGTTTGAAATCTAAGGTGCAGCTAGAAGTGATATAGATTAGTTATCATTAGTTATATGCAAATAATATAGCCACTGGAGGTAAGTCACAGTTTCTAGTTATAACAGTATGCATTATCTGACCCCTCTGACTTCCCGATTTATTTTATTCATTATTTTCAGACAGATGTCATATCTCAGGCTGGCTTGAAATTTACTGTATAGCCTAGCCTAACTTAAGATTGCAAGCATTTTGCCTTCTCTCCCCCTACCCAAGTTCTGGAATTATAGGCATGAGTCACCATGCCTGGCACAATTATTTTTAGAATTTCACTTCCTTTATTAAATCAGTAATGTGGCTACTTGGTTCAGATTTCAAAATAATATAAAAAGGTCTGTGTAGAGAAATTTGAACACTACTGCTGCTCCTTTCCTACTCTTTATAGGTAGCCTCTTTTTCTTTTTGGACAGTATTTTTATTTATTTTTTTCTTTTCAAGGCATGGACGGTATTTATTTTATGAAAGTAAAAACATATATAAATTATTTATTTATCTGTTTGTTTGTTTGTTTTCCGAGACAGGGTTTCTCTGTGTAGCCCTGGCTGTCCTGGAACTCACTATGTAGACCAGGCTGGCCTCGAACTCAGAAATTCACCTGCCTCTGCCTCCCAAGTGCTGGGATTAAAGGCGTGCGCCACCACACCCGGCTCATATATAAATTATTATTCACTTATTTTTGCATGTGGAAACTAGCATACTATATTGATGTTTTACATTAAAGTTTTTTCTGCACGAAGTCTACCTTGAAGACTATGACTTTAATATGTACAGACAGACTTCTTTCCTCTCTCTGTTCTTTTTAACAGGGTGACATACTTAATTGTGTAAATATAAAATGAAGGTAACAAATTCTGATTACTTAAGTTCTTCAGGTTTTTTTTTTTGGTCCTTTACCTTATATAGCTAATTTTCCTTTACCCCTTTCTGTATGGACTAGAGTTCCCACAGATATTTTTCACTGTGATGTAACTGACTTTATCTCAAATCCTCTAATGCTGACTTAAACTAACCTTTCAGATTTTCTGGCCCTGCCAAAGACTTTCTCCTAATTTCCATAGCCACAGTGAAGGCTGGAAGAAAAAGAGAAAGGCATGAAACTAATATTTGTTGAGCTGTACTGGGTACTGCAAGACTGGAGAGATGGCTCAAAAGTGAGGAGTACTTGCTCTTCTAGAGGACCCAGGTTTGAATCCTAGCATCCACATGGTGACTCACCAACATCTATAACTCTAGTTCCAGGGGATCTGTCTCTTGGCCTCCATGGGCACCAGGCATCCATGTGGCACACAAGCATGCATGCAAGCAAAGCATCTACTCATGCAAATAATACATTAAAAAAAAACCCTTAAGTGTATTGCAGTTAATTCTTTCAACATGTGGAGTAAGTAGTAGTGTTTTCTTTTTATGGATGAGAAAGTTATGGTTCATAAAGGAGAGTTGTCCAGACTTCCACATTCAGATAGCTCAGTATGTAAAATGTGTACTGCTCTCACAGAGAACCTGGATAGAGTTTCTAGCAACCATTGGGCTTACAACCACTTGTAACTGCAGCTCCAAGGGATCTGACAACCATTTCTGGCCTCTGCAGGCACCTATACACATGTAAAAACCCCCTCCCCAGTATATAAAATTAAAAATAAAAAACTTAGAACATTTTAAGTTGGTGTGGCGGCAGACTGTGATAGGAAAGACAAGTTTGATCACCTATTTTGTATCGCCTGTGAATTGTAAGAAGACTAAGGAAGAATAATATTTGCTGACCTGTGAAAATCATGTGAAATCCAAACTTTACTATCAGTAGGGTTATTATTATTATTTTTAATACATTGGATATTTTCTTTATTTACATTTCAAATGTTATCCCCTTTCCTGGTTTCCCCTCTGAAAAACACCCTCCCCACCCTTTTTCCTCTCCCCCTGTTCACCAACCCACCCACTCCCACTTCTTGGCCTTGGCATTCTCTCTCACTGGGGCATTGAGCCTTCACAGGACCAAGGGCCTTTCCTCCCGTTGACGTCCAACTAGGCCATCCTCTGCTACATATGCAGCTGGAACCATGAATCCCACCATGTGTACTCTTTGGTTGGTGGTTTAGTTCCTGGGAGCTCTGGGGGGTACTGGTTAGTTTATAATGTTGTTCCTCCTACGGAGCTGCAAACCCCTTCAGCTCCTTAGGTTCTTTCTCTAGCTCCTTCCTTGGGGACCCAATGCTCTGAATGGCTGTGAGCATCCACTTCTGTATTTGTCAAGGACTGGCAGAGCCTCCTAGGAGAGAGCTATATCAGGCTCCTGTCAGCAGGCTCTTGTTGGCATCCACAACAGTGTCTGGATTTGGTGATTGTATATGGAATGGATCCTCAGGTGAGTCAGTCTCTGGATGGTCGTTTCTTCAGTTCTCTACTCCACACTTTGTCTCTGTAACTCCTTCCATGAGTGTTTTGTTCCCCCTTCTAAGAAGGATCAAAGTATCCCCACTTTGGTCTTCCTTCTTCTTGAGTTTCATGTGGTTTGTGAATTGTATCTTGGGTATTCCGAGCTTGGAACACAACCACACTGATTTGTGTTATTTGTGGCTGAATGCATGCTATAATGCTAGAATTAAGTTGTTCCAATAGAGATCACCTGACCTGTAAAACCTCAACTTTTACAAATCTGGCTCAGGCTGGAGAGATGGCTCAGCAGTTACAAGCACTGGCTGCTCTTCCAAAGAACCTGGGTTCAATTCCCAGCACCCACATGATTCTTCACAAGTGTCTGTAACTCCAGTTCCTGGGACTCTGACATCCTCACATAGACCTGCCGCAAAACACCAATGTACATTTAAAAAAAATGTAAGAAAAATTTTAAAATCTGTCTTCTTATAGGAAAAGCTTTAAAATTTCTATTTTATGTATATATGAGTGTTTTGCCTGCATGTGTGTGTATGCAGCTATGTGACTATGTGTATGCCTGATGCCTACAGAGGCCAGAAGAGAACTTTGAATCTCTTGAAACTGGAGTTAGAGACAATTGTGACCTACCATGTGAGTGTTGGAAAACAGACACTGGTCCTCTAGAAGCCATTTCTCCAGCCCCCTCCTTGCAGGGATGTTTTATCAGCTCTGGTTAAGAATATTAAGTTTAACAGTTACTAGGATTGTTTCATTCCCTTGTTGTAGTTGTATTACCAGTTATGCAGTTAGATTTATTTATTCAATTTTTGAAAGAATAGACTTTTGAACAGTTTGGCATTAGAAATGATTTAGTTTTAGAACTAGGAGGTTATGCAGAGATACTGTAGTCTTGCAGTTCATGTAGTCCTGGACTGTCCAGTGGGTAAGCATTAACCAGAAGTGACAGCTTGAAATTCATTAAAAACCATTTGAGGCTGAGGGTATTTATCTTTGTGCTGGAGCCTTTGAGTTCATATGTAATAAGGCCCAGGATTCAGTCCTCAGTACTCATTAAAAGAGAAATCCATAAGCCGTATGTACCACATTTTGACTGTTTAGTTATATTCATTCTATTCCTTTAACAGAGGAAGAAATCATAGCTCAGAAAAATGGAGTGGCTGTCTCAAGGAAGCTGTGTTTGTTAAAATTTAGGATATTATCTCAGTGGCTTTCCAAGAATTCTAAATGTTTTTGTTGTTACTAAAAAGAGATGACCTCTGCAGTTGCTTTTGAAGCTCTCTTACAACATAGTAACTTCAGAATATCTATCTATCTATCTATCTATCTATCTATCTATCTATCTATCTATCTATCTATCTATCTATCTATCTATTTTCAAGACAGGGTTTCTCTGTATAGCCTTGACAGTCCTAGAACTCACTCTGTAGACCAGGCTGGCCTCGTATTCAGAAATCCACCTGCCTCTGCCTCTCAAGTGCTGGGATCAAAGGCATGTGCCACCACTGCCCTGCTCAGAATATTTATTTTAAGAATAATAATTGGTATAATGGATGCCCTGTTTTTGCTGCCTTCTTCATTCATTTGTGCAACAAAAAACATTTGTTGTTGTTGTACAATGACTTACTTAGGAAGTCAATTTAGGAACTTTTTTGTTATTTTTAACCAGGAGGAAAAAGCTGGCCCCCTGTAATTCCCTCCCCCAACTTCTAACACATAGGAGCAATGAGTTCTTTATATCTTAGTTTAACTTTTTTTTTTTTTTTTGAGTCAGGATCTCTGTTAAACCCTGGCTAATGTGGCTGGTTTGAAACTTGTTAATTTCCAGGCTGGTCTTAAACTCAGAGATCTACTTGCTTCTGCCTTTCAAGTACTAGGATTAAAGATGTTTGCCACCAATTTAGGCTAACCTCTTAATATGTAAATAGAAATGATTTCATTTCTGTTCTCAGTTTTCTAGTAGTGTTGAAATAGATTATACAATGGATCAAATAGTGGATTCTTCCATGGGTGACAGAAAAACACATTAAGAATGATTTTAGCTTGCAGAAGTAGAAGTCATTAAGATATGGTGATTAAGTAGATCTGTATTCAAGTGCCTCTTCTAATTTTGCTTGTACAATCTTGGGCCAGTCACCTAATCCTTCTAGCTGTCATGCCTAACCTTTTAGCATTTCTACAGTGTTCTCATCTCAAAGTATATGCTTGAGAACTATGCACAAGTCTCTCTCTCTCTCTCTCTCAAGTCTCTCTCTCTCTCTCTCTCTCACACACACACACACACACACACACTCACACACACGTAAAATAATAACAAAAAACAAAACCCTGAAGGTTGTAAGTTTACAGTTTTGTTTTTGTTTTTTGTTTTTCACATCTGTGTGTGCAGTTGCCTTTAAAGACCTCCCAGGAGAGCCATGGCCTGGAGCAAACTGCTGCAGCCAAGGGGATGTTCTCTACTGCATCTAGTTGCCAACTTAGTGAACACCAGCAGGAGCAATACTTTAGGCCACTGCGAAATCCATAAAGTCCATGGTGGGGCACAGGCCTGCATAGCACAGTGTGGGTGGGGATCCCCTAGCAACCCTCAGGTTACATGAACCTACAGATCCATATGGCATCTAGATGGCATCCATGCGCCACCTAAGTTTACAGTTTGTGTTGGGTAGCATTCATAACTATCCTTAGCCATGGGTGCCTGTAGGCTGCTAGTTGAACATCTTTGCATCTGCAAAGAGATAAAAATAGTGAACTATCACTGTTTTAAGAATGAAGTGATAGAAATAAAGTATTCTAGTTATTATTAGTATCTAAAAAGCAATGCCAACACTTAGTGACATGAAGCAATCACCATTTTATGATTTCTAGTTTCAGTGTGTGAGGAATTCTAATGTAACAGGGCCCAGGAATGATTGTTGTTTACTTTTCTACAATATAATATATGCTTACTGGGCTGGGAATACTGGGGAGTCAGAATGCTTGGGGAATAGAGGGACCCTGTCCAGGCATGCTTGTTTTTGTGTCTCATGACGCAAGCATAGGCTATAGATTGGAGCTCTTATTCATGAACTTATTGTGGCAGAGGGAGGGAGATATGCTAGCTGAGTTTTGAGAGAAGTGTCCTTAGAATGAGTAGTCCAAGAAAATCAGATAGAATGTAAAGCCTCTGATGGTCTTAGAAGTCATTAAGGCATTTTCTTCAATACTAGCAATTAACCAGTCTTCTGTCTGCTAGGCAAGCTTTATTCCTAACCCCTCCAAATTATTTCTAAAGTACTTTATATTGGTTAGCTAATATATGAGCTATAGGAGATGCTATGCTTTGAATAATTCTTGGACCACAGGTTACTTAGTTGATTAAATAAACAAATTAATCTTTGGCGTCTGATAGATTGATTTCAGCCTTTAGTGGCTGGAACACTAGATACTGCATTTTCTAGCCATGTAAAGTTGTCAGGGTTATGCCCCCTCTTTTTTCATCTTTAGAAATAAAGTTAATATCTCTCTATGACCATTTATAAGAACAGGTTGACAGTAGGTATGTCTTTCAGGTCTGGTTTTAAAGCTCAGTAGATATATGTACCAGAAACTTATGTTAAAGGCTAGTACTGGATAGGTATGCATACTATGTATATCTTTCAGGTCTAGTTTTAAAGCTCAGTGTGTGTGTGTGTGTGTGTGTGTGTAGCAGAAACTTAAGTTTAAGACTAGTACTGAATATTAATTTAAATGTTTATTTATTTGAGACAGTCTATCAGTCTATCATGGAGCTTAGGTTGGCCTTTAGCTGGTTTTATAGTTCAGTAGAACCTAGCATTTCTGATTCTCCTGCTTCTACTTCCCAAGTATGGGGATTAGAGGCTTGGACTATCATGCCAAGTTCATAATTTAGGTACTGAAGTTTTAAAAGTAGCATGCTGCCCCCTAGGGACAATACAGTATTTAATCAATTGTGGAAATTTCTCATCTTTGGCCTGCATAAGCTTATATTTGGGATTAGTATTAACGTTAGGCAGAATTAAGTTTTGGGTTCTTTGTTTGTTTGCCTTGGTTTGGTTTTCAGTTCTCTCCCCTTCCTCCCCTTTAAAAGAGAACTACGCTTTTATTTCTATGTTTCTCAGATGAAGCTGGCTGAGTTGGTTGCTATGAGAGGATTAGTCAAAGAGATCAAATCTCATATCCTCCTCTGATTTCTGGCTCTTCTTGGCTTCAGCCTTGGTTAGAATAGCCAGCAGCAGCAACAACAGTGGTGGTGGTGGCAACCATAAGGGCAGCAGTCACAAATGCAGATCGATTGGCCAAAAAGACCTTTCAATTAGTGTGGGAAGATGTACTCAGTCTCCTCAAGTCCAGGACCTACTTGTATCCATTGACAATACTAAGGTACTAAGGCCAAAGTCAGGTAATCAGTCTGCAGACAAACGCTGGCAACATTTGGACACCTTCTAGGATGCGAGAATGCAGAGTCTGCTCTGTGATGCCAAGTACTTCCAGGTTGTAAAGGCTGCCATGTCAAACATCTGTTGGATGATCAGCCCAGAGGAGAAGGGGGAAATGTTCCATGTTCACAGTGAGGCTTCACTGGCTACTACTTTGTCCGCACCAGCAGCTGGCACCTTATTGGCCAACAGCAACTAATCTTGATAAGGTCCTCAAAGTCCACGTTACCCTGGATATAAAGCAGCAGTTTCTCCAGAGCTTGGTTATTTACCAGATGCCCCTTCATGGCCTTGCACATTATGGTGTTCTTGCCCTTTAGTACCACAACCTTCCCTGTGGATCTGTTGCATCTTCTTGGAGCCCACATTGTTTGCTCCCACAGTGAAACATTTTGGCTAATCATCCAAAAGTTGGATGATCTTAAGGAAGTAGTTGGACTTCGAGGTCGCTGTATCTTTCCTGGACATCGTGATGGTGCATCAGGGATTGCCACACAGGGTTTAAACACTCTGTCACTCCAAAGAGGATGCCTGGTGAGCCCCCCCTTTATTTTATTATTATTATTGTTGTTGTTGTTATTATTATTGTTATTATTATTATACTGGCATAAGTAAATTTAGAATTCTCTCTTCTCAAATTAACTGGGTGGCTTTGTATTTTTATTTTTATTTATTTATTTTTTAATTAGCAGACTTAATTCTTTTATTTTTCTTGTACAAAATCCTTATGTAGTAGCCACAGCTGGAGCCTGGGTCCTCTGAACAGAGACTCTGGTGTGGGTTTTCACAAGATGATCAGTGAATTCCTGATAAGGAGACTTGGTGAAGACAGTCTCTTTCCAGAGGTCGGGGTCAGGTAGCTGTAAGTCTTGGAGATGGCATCAAAGGTGGCCTTAGCAAAGTTGCCCAGGGTGGCAGTGCAGCCTCTGGCTGAAGTGTAGCAGTCATCTATACCGGCCATCATCAGGAGCTTCTTGGGCACAGGAGCAGAGACAATGCCAGTGCCTCTTGGGGCAGGGATGAGACGCACCAGCACAGAGCCACAGCGGCCTGTCACCTTGCATGGAACAGTGTGGGGCTTGCCAATCTTGTTCCCCCAGTAGCCTCTCCGCACAGGGACGATGGAAAGCTTGGCCAAGATGATGGCCCCTCGGATGGCAGTGGCAACCTCCTTGGAGCACTTAACACCAAGACCAATGTGACCATTCTAGTCCCCAATAGCGACGAAAGCCTTAATCCTGTCCGCTGGCCAGCCCGAGTCTGCTTCTGCACTGGCATGATTTTCAGAACCTCATCCTTTAGGGATGCACCCAGGAAGAAGTCAATGATCTCAGACTCCTTAATGGGCAGGGAGTACAGGTAGATCTCCTCCAGGGACTTGATCTTCATGTCCTTAACCAGGCGGCCCAGCTTGGTGACGGGGATCCACTCCTTGTCTTCAGCTTTACCTCCACGAGCCCCGCGACCTCGACCACGGCCACGTCCTCAGCCACGGCCACGTCCTCGGCCACGAGCGGCCCCTAAGACCGCTGCCAAATCCTCCGCGGAAGCCGCCGCGGCCTCCTAATCCTGGGCCCCCGGGTCCTCCGGGCCCTCCCGCTGCACCGGCGTCATCCGCCATTTGGTGTTTTCCCGAAGAAGAAGCTTTATTTTCTTTTTGAAATTTTGCTAGCTTGCTATTTCCTTTTGAAATCTATTTAATTTGGAAATAGGTTTTTTTTTTTTTTAAAGAAAGGAATTCCAACCAAATGTTTATTTAGAATAAAAGATTAGATCATAAATGATGAAAGCTAATACTACAATTTTATTTTTGTTTTGTGGTTTCTTTTGTTTGTTTGGTTTAGTTTGGTTTTTCGAGACATGGTTTCTCTGTGTAGCATAGTCCCAGCTCTCCTGGAACTCGATCCGTAGACTAGGCTGACCTTAAACTCAACAGAAATTACCTGCTTCTGCCTTTGCCTCTGCCTGCCAAATGCTGGGATTAAAGAGGTCGCTGCCACCACCATTCAGCTACATTTTTTTTTTTTTTTTTTTTTTTTTTTTGGTGATTCTCAACCTATGGGGCTTGATCCCTTTGGGGGTGGTATATCATATATCTTACATATCAGGTATTTACACTATGATTCATAACAGTAACAAACCTACAGTTATAATGTAACAAGTATTTTTACTGAGTTTAGTTTGTATCCTTTGCCTTGATAAATTTGTCCTTTTTGTGTGTAGGCTTCTCTTTATTAGCTCATATTATCTGTAAATGAAGATACTTTTACTTCTTCCTCTTATTTACTTTCTTGCATTAATCTATGACTTGGATGCCTGTCCAAGTTAGGGTTTTACTGCTGTGAGTAGACACCATGACCAAGGCAACACTTATAAGAACAACATTTAATTGGGGCTGGTTTACAGGTTCAGAGGTCATCAAGGTAGGAGCATGACAGCATCCAGGGAAGCATGATGTAGGAGGAGCTGAGAGTTCTACATGTTGTTCTGAAGGCAAACAGGAAAAGACTGGTTTCCAGGCACTTAGGACGAGGATATTAAAGCTGCTGCTCAGAGTGATACACCTGCTCCAACAAGGCCCCACCTCCTAATAGTGCCACTCCCTGTTCCAAGCATATGCCTAAATAAAACTATCATTGATAGGATGGTTATGGTGACTTTTTCATATATGCCCTTGGTTGTATTGAATATATTATGTGTAGTATAATACATTCTTCTAGTCTTAGCCTGCTGACTGGTTTTGCACTGAGATGAACATAGTTCTGCACCTCTGGCATCCTGGATTTCCAGGAGTATGCAGAGAACTTTTCAGTCTTATGGATAGATATCTCCTTCTCCAGTTGGCACTATTTTTGTTTCAGTCATCTTCTTTTCTACTCTAGTGGTTACTGATACTTTTGGCTGTTATGTTATTGAATAATTACTGTTGATAATTTTTCAAAAAGTGCTTGGATAAAAGGATGTAACAGTCAGGTTTTAGATAAAATAAGCATGCTATGCTAGTAGGATTTTTTAGGTATCTGTTAAAATGGTTAGATAATGGTTTCTCCAGAAATTGGGACTTTGAGGAAGCGTCATGATCTTTCTTTTCTGATCTAGTGGTTGCAAGATGTTTCTATAGCTTTTACAATTGCTGGCTTAATGCTCCCCTTCTCTGACATTTTACTCCCTTTTATTGAGAATAGATTTCCTCACATAATATATCCTGATTACAGTTTACCCTCTCTCCACCCCTCCCAGTTCCTCCCGATTTTCCTCTTATCTGGAGTCACTTGTTTTCTGTCTCTTACTAGAAAACAAATTGGCTTCTAAGGGATAATAATAAAATAAGATTAAAAACTAACACATCAGAGTTAGGACAAACTAACAGAAGTAAAAGAACTCAAGACTAGGTGCAAGAATCAGAGAGCTACTTGTTGAAACACTCAAAAATCCCATAAAGAAAACTAAACTGGAAGCTGTAACATATATGTGGTAGACATGCTGCAGATCTGTGCAGGCCCTGAGCATGCTGCCTTTGTCTCTGTGAGTTCATATGAACATTGATCAGGATGATTTAGAGAACCTTAATTTCTTGGTGTCATCCATTCCCTCTGGCTCTTAAACTCTTTACACTTCTTCTTTGGTGAGCCTTAGGGAGGGATTTGATAGAGATAACCAATTTAGGGCTGAGTGTTGCAATGTCTCTCACTCTCTGTTATTGTCTAGCTGTGAGTTTGTTTGTTAATCATCTGCAGGAGGAAGCTTTTCTAAAGATGACTGGGCAACGTAGTGATCTCTGAGTATAGCGAATGCCATCAGGAATCATTTTATTGATGTTTTTTGTTTTGTTTTTGGTTTTTTGGTTGTTTATTTTTGAATAAGTATTTGGTTTTATCCTAAGTCCCTTGGCTATCTAGTCTCTGGACTTTAGTCACCCAGGTCTGGTTTCTATCTTGTAGAGCAGGCCTTAAGTCAAATCAGAGATTCATTGGTTACTCCCACAAGCTTTGTGCCTGGCATATATTGTCAGCAGGGCAGCATTGTAGATCAAAGGGTTGTGTCTGGCTTGGTGTTTTTGTTTCTTTCTTGGTAGCGTATAGAGTACCTTTTTGTACAAAAGACCCTAGAATGTAGAGAATGAAGGCTCTATTCTGTATTTAAAGAGTTGTGAGGTTTCTTTAGCAATGGGGCTTTGCCATCAGTTTGTGGAGTCTTGGCAACAGCCTGGGTTGTATGGAGGTTCTCATGGGATGGATTCCTTTGGCCAATAACTCAGATGGATATAACCCAATCTTGGTTCTAGAAGCTTCATTTGGTGACAGGAGATAGCCAGCTGGGACTCTGTCTTCCCCATTCTTGGTGATTACATTCAGATCACCTTCATGTAAATATTTGTAAACTTCTACTGTATTAGGTTTTTATACTACTCCTCAGTGGTCCTTAATTTTAGCTGTCTCTCCATGTGTTCCCTCCCTTGGCTCCTTCTTTCCTTTCCCTGTCCTTCCCCACTTGATCTCCCATTCCCACATCCCCATCCATAACCATCTATTCCTAGTCCATTGCTCTATATATAACCTCTGTAGCTCTATGGATTGTAGCTTAGTTATCATTGACTTAACACCTAATATCCACAAAAGCAAATACATCCCATATTTATCTTTTTGAGTCTGGGATATCTCACTCAGGATGATGTTTTCTAGTTCCATCTATTTACCTGCAAATTTCATGTTTTTTGAAGAAATGTCCAAGTAATAGTCCATTGTGTAAATATACCACATATTTTTTTATCCATTCTTCTATTGAGGGACGTCTAAGTTGTTTCCAATTTTTGGCTGTTATGAATACAGCATCAATAAGCATGGTTGAGCAGAAGTCTCTGTGGTAGGATAAAGCATCCTTTGGGTATATGCCCAAGAGTGGTGTAGCTGGATCTTGGGATAGATCGATTTCCATCTTCCCAAGGAAAGCCACACTGATTTATTTCCATACTGGCTGTACAAGTTTGTGGTCTCACCAGCAATGGATAGTGTTCCCCTTACTTCACATCCTTGCCAGCATGAATTGCCATTTGTTTTGTTGACCTTAGTCATTCTGACAGATGTAAGATGAAATCTCAAAGTGGTTTTATATGCATTTTCCTGAAGGCTAAGGATGCTGAACATTTCTGTGTTTCTCCACCACTTGAGTTTTCCCTTTTGAGAATTCTTTGTTTAGATTTGTACCCCATTTTTAAATTGTTTTTTCTTTTTCTCGATCTAGTTTTTTGAGTTCTTATATATGTTGGATATTAACTCATCAGATGTGTGGTTCTCATTCTGTAGGCTGCTTCTTTGTCCAAATGATGATGTACTTTGCTCTGCAGAAGCTTCTTAGTTCCATGAAGTCCTGTGTGTTAATTTTTAATCTTAGTGCCTGTGTTAGTGATCTTTTGTTCAGAAAGTCTTTTCCTGTGCCAATGAGTTCAAGGTTAATTCTTCAATCAGGTTCAGCGTATCTGGTTTTATGTGGAGGTCTTTGATCCATTTGGAGCTGAGTTTTGTAGAGGGTGATAAGT
Source organism: Mus caroli (assembly GCF_978045245.1). Lineage (NCBI taxonomy): Eukaryota > Metazoa > Chordata > Mammalia > Rodentia > Muridae > Mus > Mus caroli. Next base: position 116,318,362 of record NW_028227256.1, on the reverse strand, counting down.
ATGTAGCCATCCAATTTAACCAACACTATTTTTTGAAAATGCTTCCTTTTCTTCGTTTGATCTCTCTCTCTCTCTCTCTCTCTCTCTCTCTCTCTCTGTGTGTGTGTGTGTGTGTGTGTGCATGTGTATGTGTGTGTATTTCTGGCTTCTTAATCTAAAATTTGGTGTCTGTAGATTTGTGGATTATGTCTGGGTTTTCAGTTTGATTCTACTGATCAACATGTCTGTTTTTGTGCCAATATCATGTTGTTTTTTATTACTATAGATCTGTAGAACAACTTGAAATCATGGATAGTAATACCTCCCTCAGTTCTTTTTATTATTCAGGATTGTTTAAGTTGTCCTGGGTTGTGTTTCCATATGAAGCTGGAAACTGTCCTTCCAAGGTTTATGAAGAATTGTGTTGGAATTTTGATGAGGATTGCATTGAATCTGAAGATTGCTTTTGGTAGGATAGCCATCTTTACTATGTTAATCCTACTGACCAATGAACATGGGAGATCTTTCCATCTTCTGATACCTTCAATTTTTTTCTTCGTGTCTTGAAGTTTTTATTACACTAGTCTTTCACTTGCTTGGTTAGTTACCCCCAAGATATTTCATATTATTTGAGGCCATTTAGAAAGGTGTTGTTTCCCTGATTTCTTTCTTAGACTTTTTTTCATTTGTGTGTAGGAGGACTACTGATTTTTATGAGTAAATATTGTATCCAGCTACTTTGCTAAAAGTTTTTATTTTTGTGGTGGAGTTTTTAGGGTCACTTATGTATACTGTTACATTAGCTGCAAATAAAGATTCGTGATTTCTTCTTTTCTAATTTGTATTTCCTTGAAGTCTTGCTTTAGCTAAGACTTCAGAAAGTACTATATTGAATAAGTATGGAGAATGGACAACCTTGTCTTCTTCCTTACTTTAGTGGAATTGCTTTGAGTTTTTTCCATTTAAGTTGATGTTTGGGCTTGCTGTAAATTGCCTTCATTATGTTGAGGTATGCCCCTTGTTTTTTTTTTTTTTTAATATATTTTTATTACATATTTTCCTCAATTACATTTCCAATACTATCCCAAAAGTCCCCCATAGCGCCCCCCACTTCCCTACCCACCCATTCCCATTCTTTTGGCCCTGGCATTCCCCTATATTGGGGCATATAAAGTTTGCAAGTCCAATGGGCCTCTCTTTCCATTGATGGCCGACTAGGCCATCTTTCGATACATATGCAGCTAGAGACAAGAGCTCCAGGGTTCCGGTTAGTACATCATGTTGTTCCAACAATAGGGTTGCAGATCCCTTTAGCTCCTTGGGTACTTTCTCTAGCTTCTCCATTGGGAGCCCTGTGATACATCCAATAGCTGACTGTGAACATCCACTCCTGTGTTTGCTAGGCCCCGGCATCGTCTCACAAGAGACAGCTATATTTGGGTCCTTTCAGCAAGATCTTGCTAGTGTATGCAATGGTGTCAGCGTTTAGAAGCTGATTATGGGACGGATCCCTGGATACACCAGTCTCTAAATGGTCCATCCTTTCATCACAGCTACGAACTTTGTCTCTGTAGCTCCTTCCCTGGGTGTTTTGTTCCCAATTCTAAGAAGGTGCACAGTGTCCACACTTTGGTCTTCATTCTTCTTGAGTTTCATGCGTTTAGCAAATTGTATCTTATATCTTGGGTATCCTAAGTTTTGGGCTAATATCCACTTATCAATGAATACATATTGTGTGAGTTCTTTTGTGATTGTGTTACTTCACTCAAGATGATGCCCTCCAGGTCCATCCATTTGGCTAGGAATTTCATAAATTCATTCTTTTTAATAGCTGAGTAGTACTCCATTGTGTAAATGTACCATAATTTCTGTATCCATTCCTCTGTTGAGGGACATCTGGGTTCTTTCCAGCTTCTGGCTATTATAAATAGGGCTGCTATGAACATAGTGGAGCATGTGTCCTTTTTACCGGTTGGGACATCTTCTGGATATATGCCCAGGAGAGGTATTGCTGGATCCTCCGGTAGTACTATGTCCAATTTTCTGAGGAACCACCAGACTGATTTCCAGAGTGGTTGTACAAGCTTGCAATCCCACCAACAATGGAGGAGTGTTCCTCTTTCTCCACATCCTCGCCAGCATCTGCTGTCACCTGAATTTTTGATCTTAGCCATTCTGACTGGTGTGAGGTGGAATCTCAGGGTTGTTTTGATTTGCATTTCCCTGATGATTAAGGATGTTGAACATTTTTTCAGGTGTTTCTCTGCCATTCGGTATTCCTCAGGTGAGAATTCTTTGTTCAGTTCTGAGCCCCATTTTTTAATGGGGTTATTTGACTTTCTGGAGTCCACCTTCTTGAGTTCTTTATATATATTGGATATTAGTCCCTTATCTGATTTAGGATAGGTGAAGATCCTTTCCCAATCTGTTGGTGGTTTTTTTGTCTTATTGATGGTGTCTTTAGCCTTGCAGAAGCTTTGTAGTTTCATGAGGTCCCACTTGTCAATTCTCGATCTTACAGCACAAGCCATTACTGTTCTATTCAGGAATTTTTCCCCTGTGCCCATATCTTCAAGGCTTTTCCCCACTTTCTCCTCTATAAGTTTCAGTGTCTCTGGTTTTATGTGAAGTTCCTTGATCCACTTAGACTTGACCTTAGTACAAGGAGATAGGAATGGATCGATTCGCATTCTTCTACATGTTAACAACCAGTTGTGCCAGCACCATTTGTTGAAAATGCTGTCTTTCTTCCACTGGATGTTTTTAGCTCCCTTGTCGAAGATCAAGTGACCATAGGTGTGTGGGTTCATTTCTGGGTCTTCAATTCTATTCCATTGGTCTATTTGTCTGTCACTATACCAGTACCATGCAGTTTTTATCACAATTGCTCTGTAGTAGAGCTTTAGGTCCGGCATGGTGATTCCACCAGAGGTTCTTTTATCCTTGAGAAGAGTTTTTGCTATCCTAGGTTTTTTGTTATTCCAGATGAATTTGCAGATTGCACTTTCTAATTCGTTGAAGAATTGATTTGGAATTTTGATGGGGATTGCATTGAATCTGTAGATTGCTTTTGGCAAGATAGCCATTTTTACAATGTTGATCCTGCCAATCCATGAGCATGGGAGATCTTTCCATCTTCTGAGATCTTCTATAATTTCTTTCTTCAGAGACTTGAAGTTTTTATTATACAGATCTTTCACTTCCTTAGTTAGAGTCACGCCAAGATATTTTATATTATTTGTGACTATTGAGAAGGGTGTTGTTTCCCTAATTTCTTTCTCAGCCTGTTTATTCTTTGTGTAGAGAAAGGCCATTGATTTGTTTGAGTTAATTTTATATCCAGCTACTTCACCGAAGCTGTTTATCAGGCTTAGGAGTTCTCTGGTGGAATTTTTAGGGTCACTTATATATACTATCATATCATCTGCAAAGAGTGATATTTTGACTTCATCTTTTCCAATTTGTATCCCTTTGATCTCCTTTTGTTGTCGAATTGCTCTGGCTAGGACTTCAAGTACAATGTTGAATAGGTATGGAGAAAGTGGACAGCCTTGTCTAGTCCCTGATTTTAGAGGGATTGCTTCAAGCTTCTGACCATTTACTTTGATGTTGGCTACTGGTTTGCTGTAGATTGCTTTTATCATGTTTAGGTATGGGCCTTGAATTCCTGATCTTTCCAAGACTTTTATCATGAATGGGTGTTGGATCTTGTCAAATGCTTTTTCCGCATCTAAGGAGATGACCATGTGGTTTTTGTCTTTGAGTTTGTTTATATACTGGATTACGTTGATGGATTTCCGTATATTGAACCATCCCTGCATCCCTGGGATGAAACCTACTTGGTCAGGATGGATGATTGTTTTGATGTGTTCTTGGATTCGGTTAGCAAGAACTTTATTGAGGATTTTTGCATCAATATTCATAAGGGATATTGGTCTGAAGTTTTCTATCTTTGTTGGGTCTTTTTGTGGTTTAGGTATCAGAGTAATTGTGGCTTCATAGAATGAGTTGGGTAGAGTACCTTCTGTTTCTATTTTGTGGAATAGTTTGTGAAGAACTGGGATTAGATCTTCTTTGAAGGTCTGATAGAACTCTGCACTAAACCCATCTGGTCCTGGGCTTTTTTTAGTTGGGAGACTATTAATGACTGCTTCTATTTCTTTGGGGGATATAGGGCTGTTTAGATCATTAACCTGATCTTGATTCAACTTTGGTACCTGGTATCTGTCTAGGAACTTCTCCATTTCATCCAGGTTCTCCAGTTTTGTTGAGTATAGCCTTTGGTAGAAGGATCTGATGGTGTTTTGGATGTCTTCAGGATCTGTTGTTATGTCTCCTTTTTCATTTCTGATTTTGTTAATTAGGATGCTTTCCCTGTGCCCTCTAGTGAGTCTGGCTAAGGGTTTATCTATCTTGTTGATTTTCTCAAAGAACCAGCTCCTTGATTGGTTGATTCTTTGAATAGTTTTTCTTGTTTCCACTTGGTTGATTTCACCCCTGAGTTTGATTATTTCCTGCCGTCTACTCCTCTTGGGTGAATTTGCTTCCTTTTGTTCTAGTGCTTTTAGGTGTGTTGTCAAGCTGCTAATGTGTGCTCTCTCTAGTTTCCTTTTGGAGGCACTCAGAGCTATGAGTTTTCCTCTTAAAAATGCTTTCATTGCGTCCCATAAGTTTGGGTATGTTGTGGCTTCATTTTCATTGAACTCTAAAAAGTCCTTAATTTCTTTCTTTATTCCTTCCTTGACCAAGGTATCATTGAGAAGAGTGTTGTTCAGTTTCCACGTGAAGGTTGGCTTTCTATTATTTATTTTGTTATTGAAGATCAGCCTTAGTCCATGGTGATCTGATAGGATGCATGGGACAATTTCAATATTTTTATATCTGTTGAGGCCTGTTTTGTGACCAATTATGTGGTCAATTTTGGAGAAGGTACCATGAGGTGCTGAGAAGAAGGTATATCCTTTTGTTTTAGGATAGAATGTTCTGTAGATATCTGCCAGATCCATTTGGTTCATAATTTCTCTTAGTTTCTCTGTGTCCCTGTTTAGTTTCTGTTTCCATGATCTGTCCATTGGTGAAAGTGGTGTGTTGAAGTCTCCCACTATTATTGTATGAGGTGCAATGTGTGCTTTGAGATTTACTAAAGTTTCTTTAATGAATGTGGCTGCCTTTGTATTTGGAGCATAGATATTCAGGATTGATAGTTCCTCTTGGAGGATTTTACCTTTGATGAGTATGAAGTGTCCCTCCCTGTCTTTTTTAATGACTTTGGGTTGGAAGTCAATCTTATCAGATATTAGAATGGCTACTCCAGCTTGTTTCTTCATGCCATTTGCTTGGAGAATTGTTTTCCAGCCTTTCATTCTGAGGTAGTGTCTATCCTTTTCTCTGAGATGAGTTTCCTGTAAGCAGCAAAATGTTGGGTCTTGTTTGTGTAGCCAGTTTGTTAGTCTATGTCTTTTTATCGGGGAGTTGAGTCCATTGATATTAAGAGATATTAAGGAAAAGAAATTGGTGTTTCCTGTTATTTTTGATGTTAAAGTTGGCATTTTGTTCTTGTGGCTGTCTTCTTTTAGGTTTGTTGAGGGATTACCTTCTTGTTGTTTCTAGGGCGTGGTTCCTGTCCTTGTATTGGTTTTTTTCTGTTATTATCCTTTGAAGGGCTGGATTCGTGGAGAGATAATGTGTGAATTTGGTTTTGTCGTGGAATACTTTGGTTTCTCCATCTATGTTAATTGAGAGTTTGGCTGGGTATAGTAGCCTGGGCTGGAATTTGTGTTCTTTTAGTGTCTGTATAACATCTGTCCAGGATCTTCTGGCTTTCATAGTCTCTGGTGAAAAGTCTGGTGTAATTCTGATAGGCTTGCCTTTATATGTTACTTGGCCTTTTTCTCTTACTGCTTTTAGTATTCTATCTTTATTTAGAGCATTTGTTGCTCTGATTATTATGTGTCGGGAGGTATTTCTTTTCTGATCCAGTCTATTTGGAGTTCTGTAGGCTTCTTGTATGTTCATGGGCATCTCTTTCTTTAGATTTGGGAAGTTTTCTTCTATAATTTTGTTGAAGATGTTTGCTGGTCCTTTGAGTTGAAAATCTTCATTCTCATCCACTCCTATTATCCGTAGGTTTGGTCTTCTCATTATGTCCTGTATTTCTTGGATGTTTTGAGTTAGGATCTTTTTGCATTTTCCATTTTCCTTGATTGTTGTGCCGATGTTCTCTATGGAATCTTCTGCACCTGAGATTCTCTCTTCCATCTCTTGTATTCTGTTGCTGATGCTCGTATCTATGGTTCCAGATTTCTTTCCTAGGGTTTCTATCTCCAGTGTTGCCTCATTTTGGGTTTTCTTTATTGTGTCTACTTCCCTTTTTAGGTCTAGTATGGTTTTGTTCATTTCCATCATCTGTTTGGATGTGTTTTCTTGTTTTTCTGTAAGGACTTCTACCTGTTTGATTATGTTATCATGTTTTTCTTTAAGGATTTGTAACTCTTTAGCAGTGTTCTCCTGCAATTCTTTAAGGGATTTTTGTGCTTCCTCTTTATTGTCTTCTTCCTTTTTAGCAGTGTTTTCCTGCATTTCTTTAAGTGTGTTATTAACGTCCTTCTTGAAGTCCTCTATCATCATCAGGAGATATGCTTTTAAATCCGTGTCTAGCTTTTCCGGTGTGTTGGGGTGCCCTGGACTGGGTGAAGTGGGGGTGCTGGGTTCTGATGATGGTGAGTGGTCTTGGTTTCTGTTAGTAAGATTATTACGTTTACCTTTCGCCATCTGGTAATCTCTGGGGTTAGTTGTTATCGTTGTCACTATTTAAAGATTGGAGCAGAAGCTGTGTTCCACTCACCAGCAGTCTCTAAATCCTGCGGCGGGGGTCGTGGGTAGCTGACGGTACCCCGGTGCTGGTCCAGCCGGAAGAGGCCTGTGGTCCTACTCAGGCCGTTTTTCTGCTTCCCTAACTAATGCAGTCTCAGGTCCCGCGCAATTGGATTGGAGCAGAAGCTGTGCTCCACTCACCAGAAGTCTTAAGATCCTGTGGCGGGTGTTGTGGGCAGTTGGCGAGTGTCAGCAGACCCTGCGCCCCAGCTGCTCAGGTGCTTTTCTGACCGGAAGAGGGTTGTGGCCCTATGTAGGCCGGATTTCTCTCTCCCCAACCAGAGCAGTCTCAGGTCCCGCGTGATTGGACTGGAGCAGAAGCTGTGTTCCACTCACCAGCAGTCCCAAAATCCTGCGGCGGGGGTCGTGGGTAGCTGGCGGGTGTCAGGCAACCCTGCGCTCCTGCTACCCCGGCGCTGATCCAGCCGGATGAGGCCTGTGGTCCTACTCAGGCCGGTTTCTGCTTCCCTAACTAATGCAGTCTCAGGTCCCGCGCAATTGGATTGGAGCAGAAGCTGTGCTCCACTCACCAGAAGTCTTAAGATCCTGTGGCGGGTGTTGTGGGCAGTTGGCGAGTGTCAGCAGACCCTGCGCCCCAGCTGCTCAGGTGCTTTTCTGACCGGAAGAGGGTTGTGGCCCTATGTAGGCCGGATTTCTCTCTCCCCAACCAGAGCAGTCTCAGGTCCCGCGTGATTGGACTGGAGCAGAAGCTGTGTTCCACTCACCAGCAGTCCCAAAATCCTGCGGCGGGGGTCGTGGGTAGCTGGTGGGTGTCAGGCAACCCTGCGCTCCCGCTACCCTGGCGCTGATCCGGCCGGGTGAGGCCTGTGGCCCTACTCAGGCCAGTTTCTGCTTCCCTAACTAATGCAGTCTCAGGTCCCGCGCAATTGGATTGGAGCAGAAGCTGTTCTCCACTCACCAGAAGTCTTAAGATCCTGTGGCGGGTGTTGTGGGTAGCTGGGGAGTGTCAGCAGACCCTGCGCCCCAGCTGCTCAGGTGCTTTTCTGACCGGAAGAGGGTTGTGGCCCTATGTAGGCCGGATTTCTCTCTCCCCAACCAGAGCAGTCTCAGGTCCCGCGTGATTGGACTGGAGCAGAAGCTGTGTTCCACTCACCAGCAGTCCCAAAATCCTGCGGCGGGGGTCGTGGGTAGCTGGCGGGTGTCAGGCAACCCTGCGCTCCCGCTACCCTGGCGCTGATCCGGCCGGGTGAGGCCTGTGGCCCTACTCAGGCCAGTTTCTGCTTCCCTAACTAATGCAGTCTCAGGTCCCGCGCAATTGGATTGGAGCAGAAGCTGTGTTCCACTCACCAGCAGTCCCAAAATCCTGCGGCGGGGGTCGTGGGTAGCTGGCGGGTGTCAGGCAACCCTGCGCTCCCGCTACCCCGGCGCTGATCCAGCCGGATGAGGCCTGTGGTCCTACTCAGGCCGGTTTCTGCTTCCCTAACTAATGCAGTCTCAGGTCCCGCGCAATTGGATTGGAGCAGAAGCTGTGCTCCACTCACCAGAAGTCTTAAGATCCTGTGGCGGGTGTTGTGGGCAGTTGGCGAGTGTCCGAGGTATGCCCCTTGTATCACTAGTCTCTTAAGGAGTTTTATCATGAAGGAATGTTAGCTTTGTCAAAGTTCCTTTCTATATCTAATGAGATGATCATGTTGTTTTTGTCTTTCAGTCTATTTCTATGGGTGAATTACATTTAATGATTTATGTATGTTGAATAATCCAGGCATCTCTGGGATGATATCTACATAATCATGTTGTATGATCTTTTTGATGTGTTCTAGGATTTGGTTGCAAGTATTTTTGAGTATTGCATCTATGTTTATAAGGAAAATTAGTCTGTGATTTTCTTTTCTGGGTTTGTATGTGGATGGGTTGGGCATCAGGGTAACTGTGGCTGAGTAAAAATGAGCTTGGTAATATTCTTTATGTTTCTAGTTTTGGGAATAATTTGAGAAATATTGACATTATTGATGTTAACACTTCTTTGAAAGTTTGGTAGAATTTTGTGCTAAAACCGTCTGACTCTGGCCTTTGTTTGTTTGTTTGTTTGTAAGAATGGTAATAACTGTTTCTATTTCACTAGGGGCTGTAGGTCTGCTGAAATGGTTTATATGATCTTGATTTAACTTTGGTAAGTGGTATGTGTTGGGAAAATGATCCATTTCTTTCAGATTTTCCAGTTTGGTAGAGTAAAAGTTTAATGTGTATCCTTAGGATTCTCAGGATTTCTTTGGTTTCTGTTATATCCCCCTTTTGACTTCTAATTTTGTTAATTTGGATTTTTTTCTCTATGCCTTTTAGTTAATTTGGATAAGGGTTTGTCAGTCTTTCTGCTTTTCTTAAAGTATCAACTCTTTTTTCATTGTTTTTTAGTTATTTTTTTCTCTTATTTATTGAGCCCTCAGCTTGATTATTTCCTGCCTTCTACTCTTTTGGTCATGATTTCTTCTTGTTGTTGTAGTGCTTTCAGCTGTGCTGTTGTTCGAGTATGAGATCATTCCAGTTTGGTGTGTGTGTGTGTGTGTGTGTGTGTGTGTGTGTGTGTGTGTGTATCTATGTATATATGTGTCTTAGTTAAGGTTTTACTACTGTGAACCGACACCATGACCAAGGTCGTATAAAGGAGGACATTTAGTTGGGACTGGCTTACAGGTTCAAAGAGGTTCAGTCCATTATCATCAAGGCTGGATCATGGCAGCATCCAGGCAGGCATGGTTTCAGGCAGAGCTGAGAGTTCTATATCTTCATCTGAAAGCTGCTAGCAGAATACTGGCTTCTAGGCAGCTAGGACGAGGGTCTTAAAGCCCACATCCATGGTGAAACATCTACTGTAACAAGGTCACACCTACTCCAACAGGGCCACATCTTATAATAGTGCCACTCCCTGGACCAAGCATATACAAACCATAACAGTGTGTGTGTGTGGTGTGGTGTGTGTGCGCGCATGCGTGTGCTGCTTAAGCTGTAGAAGGGTTTTGTTTTTTCTTTTTTCTTTTTTTATGAACTTAGATGACCTTGTGTTTGGTGCTTAGATGTTAAGAATTACAGTGTCAAAAAAAAAAAAAAAAGAATTACAGTGTCCTTAGTGTTTTTTTGTTTTTGTTTTTCCTCTCTTTGAGTTTTTAGTGTCCTTTCCTATCTGTGATGGCTTGTATATGCTTGGCCCAAGGAGTGGCACTATTAGGAGGTGTGGCCTTATTGGAGTAGGTGTGTCACTGTGGGTATGGGCTTAAGACCCTCACCCTAGCTGCCTGGAAGTGAGTCTTCTACAAGCAGCCTTCAGGTGAAGATGTAAAACTCTCAGCTCCTTCTGTACCATGCCTGTCTGAATGCTGCCAAGTTCCCACCTTGATGATACTGGGCTGAACCTCTGAACCTGTAAGCCAGTTCCAATTAAATGTCCTCCTTTATAAATTTTGCCTTGGTTATGGTGTCTGTTCACAGCAGTAAAACCTAAGACACTATCTTTTATGATTAGTTTTGGTTTGAAGTCTGTTTTGTTAGATATTAAAATGGCTACAGCAGCTTGTTTCTTTTTTTTTTTAAGATTTTATTTTATTTATTTATTATATGTAAGTACACTGTAGCTGTCTTCAGACACTCCAGAAGAGGGTATCAGATTTCATTATGGATGGTTGTGAGCCACCATGTGGTTGCTGGGATCTGAACTCGGGACCTTCAGAAGAGCACTCAGTGCTCTTAACCACTGAGCCATCTCTCCAGCCCCAGCAGCTTGTTTCTTAAGTCCATTTGCTTGAAATATCTTTTTCTATCCTTTTACCCTGAGATGATACCTATCTTTGATTCCTTGATGTTAAGATGTGCTTATTGGATCCAGCAGAAGGATGGATCCTGTTTTTTCATCCATTCATTCTGTGTCTTTTTATTTGGCAGTTGAGACCATTGATGCTGACAAATATCAATGGGCAGTGTTTTTGATTCCTGTTATTGTGTATGCTTTCCATTTTGTAGTCTGGGATTATTTATTCCCTGTGCTTTCTTGACTATAGTTAACCTCTTTAGTTTTGGGGTTTTCTGTCTAGTGCTTCCTGTAGAGCTAGAATTGTAGATAGATATTACTTAAATTTGGTTTTATTGTGGAATGTCTTACTTTTTTCCATTTATTTTGATTGAAAATTTTGCTGGTTATAGTAGTATAGGTTGGCATCTGTGGTCTCTTAGAGACTGTAGCAATCCATCCAGACTGTGCCATTGACTTGGGTTTCTTGTCTTTCCTCAATTCCTATTATTCTTAGATTTGGTCTCTTCATAGTGTTCCAGATTTCCTGGATGTTTTGTGCCAGTTTTAGATTTAACATTTTCTTTGACTGAAGTACCCATTTCTTCTACCTTGTCTTCAGTGTCTAGAATTTTCTCTTCTACCTCTTGTATTCTGTTGGTAAGACTTAATCTCTGATGTTCCTATTCCCAAATTTTTCCTTTCCAGATTTCCCTCAGTTTGGGTGGTGGTATTATTATTACTATTACTACTATTAATTCTATTTCTACTTTCAGGTCTTGAACTGTTTTACTAATTTCCTTCCACTTTTTGTTTACATTTTCATAGATTTCTTTAAGAGATATTTATTTTCTGTTTAAAGACCTCTATTAAATTCATAAAGACTCCTTTAGGGTCATTTTCTTGTGCTTCAGCTATATTAGAATATTCAGAGTCTGCTGTTGGTTGCTGGGTTGTAATGGAGGCATATTGTCCTGGCTGTTATTGATTGTGTTTTTAGGCTGGCATCTAGTTATCTGGGATTGGGAAGATTGTAATTTTGCGTGTAGCAAACATTCTGGGATCATGCCAGATGCACCTACTGGGGGGTTCCAGGTAAAATATGTGTTTTATTATTGGGAGCTGACACTTAGGAATAGGGATAGGGGTCTGAAGGAATTTGGAGAAAGGCAGATGGTTTCCACCAGGATCTGTTTATTTAGTCTCCTTGGAATGGGGGTAGAGAGTGAAGAGAGGTCACCCCAAGAAGGTCTGCTATGGATGAGATTGGCGTATTGGCTTTGGAGGAGCAGCGGGAGAGGTAAACATCTGCAGTTAGTCTACTTGCTTCCCTGGTCAGAGTCGCCTCTGGAGTCCCACAGAAAGCCTGCTGGAATTGAGTCTGATAAAGCAGTGAGTGGGGAAGGGAAGCTAGGAGGGGATATCAGGTGATCTACTAGAGATGGCAGCAGTGAGGAAATGTGACCACAGCTAGAGTTCTGCTGCACTAGCTTGGAATGAGACTGGGGAATTTGGGTTTGGAGGGGCTGAGGGAGAAGTGAAGATCTGTAGTCAGCCTATTTGCTTCCCTGGTCAGAGTTGCTTTTTGTTTTTTCAAAGGGCCTACATTATTGGGACAAGGGAATTGAGTAAACATCTCATTTAAAAACTCTACAAAGCTCATTCTTACTGAGGTTTAGCTGTTTGTTTTTAAAATAAACCTCTTCAGGGTGTAGCAAGCAACCTTTTTGTTAATTTCCAGACTTTCTACAATGTTGATTTTGACACTTTACCAGTGCTCTTTTACCTTTATGGAGGAGTGGGTTTCCAGCAGTCTTCTTTTACCTTTTAGACACAGTTCTCCATCTTTTCTTTATTCTTTTTATATAAAGTTAGAAGTACCAAATTTTACAGTTGCCTTTCAGATGACTACTTTTTGTATTCAAAAGTGGAAATTATAAAGATTACAATTCAACAAAAGGTAACTTTATTACTTTCAAGTGGTTGCTGATTTTGTTTTTTAAAGATTTATTTATTTTATGTATACGAGTTTACTGTCAGCTTTTTTCAGACACACCAGAAGAGGGCATCAGATCCCATTACAGATGGTTGTGAGCCACCATGTGGTTGCTGAGAATTGAACTCAGGACCTCTGGAAGAGCAGTCAGTGCTCTTAGCCACTGAGCCATCTCTCCAACCCCCTGTTGCTTAGTTGTTGTGTTTTTTTTTTTTTTCCATATTCTAGCTTATACTTATGTTGAACTTTAACTCAACTTGGTGCTTTTTTATTTGGGCAGGCATTTTATGTAGACTAACCAGTAAGTACTGGTGGTTAAGTTGCATTTATGAACTATTAGCATGAAAAAAAGTTATTCTTGGCATTTTAGGACCAAGAAACTTGTTTCTAAGTTAATCATTTGTTGCTTTATTTATACAAATGTTATTATTTTTAGTGACACTCCATTTTTGCAGCTATGACTATGGTGCAGAAATATAAGTTATGACTTACTATCATGAATATTGAGAAAAGTAGATCAAGAAGAGTTGTTAGTGCTTTGCCAGATGCATTGTTGCATGGTTCTTCCTGAGCTTCTCACTGATCCAAAAATAAAGTTTACTCAGAGATTTTAAATTATAACTCCATGCAATGTGTTGTGGTAGATAAGGTTGTTAGAAGCACTTGACTGTTGTTACTTTCTAGCTCTAATTACAATCTAGGGTCATTTAATGGTTCTCTATTGGTCTATCCATAGCTCAAAGTACTAATTCCAATTTGTTAGTATTTTTGTTTTAGCTTTCTCAAATGAAACACAGAAAACTAGTAAAATGAGAAAATGGTTATTTAAATGATACTTGTTTTTCCAGTGTTTGGACATATTTTATTGACAAATTATCAAGTAAATCCAAGATTACCTGGCAAATTAGCTAGTAGAAGAGCATGCCTTTAATTAATGATAAACTTGATTAAGAATCCTTATAAATGAGATAAATGATGACAATATTTTTTAGAGATGGACATTTAAAACAGAATAAACTAATAATTTGAAAGTTACACATAAGACAGGAAGAACATTTGACTTTTAAGTCAGTGGATTCTCCTTAGTGAAGTTGAAATCATTGACTTCTTCAGTCAGATTCTCACCATTTTAAACAGTGTTCCTAATTCAAGCAATTCTATTGCCCTAGAAACTTTCTTCCAAGAGATTGAAAGAATGTATTGGGAATTTATAACCCAGAAATATTGACTCAGGAAGCAAGAAAAGGAAGAAAGACCAGATGTAACTTAAGAAGGTTAGCTCAAGTACTGGTTCTCCGTTTCTGTCTCTTCATGAAATTCAACCAGTAGTTGATTGTGTATTTTTAAAGTAATTGATCATTTACTAGTCAAAAGAAACACCATTTAGAAAAAAGTGCTTTAAACCCAACCCATTATTCTAGTTTTTAAAATAAAGGCATAACTTTTGCTCACTAGGAAAGTTATATAAATCAGAATTTCTTAAGATACACAGTAGAAGGAAAATAGAAAAAAATACTCAATATAATATTCTTGTGAGAAAGGTAAAATTTTAAAAGGAAATATATGATCATTTCATTCCTCTAGATTGTTTTAAAAGCCTTTGTTCTCAAGAGTATACGTTTGTTTGTTTAATGTATGTGAGTACACTGTAGCTGTACAGATGGCTGTGAGCCTTCATGTGGTTGCTGGAAATTGAATTCTTAGGACCTCTGCTCACTCCAGTCAACTCTGCTTGCTCAGTTCCTGCTTGCTCCAGCCCAAAGATTTATTTATTATTATACATAAGTGCACTTGTATCTGACTTCAGATGTACCAGAAGAGGGCGTCAGATCTCATTATGGGTGGTTGTGAGCCACCATGTGGTTGCTGGGAATTGAACTCAGGACCTTCAGAAGAGCGGTCAGTGCTCTTAACCACTTAGCCATCTCTCCGGCCCGAGTATGCAGTTGTTAACCTTAACATTCTCCTCTTATTTATATACTAGGATATTTAATTGTATATGTGGTTGTACCTTGGTGTCCATGGGTGATTGATTCCAGGACCCCAGAGGACCCCAGAGTCTGTGGGTGTCTCAAGTTCTTTACATAGATGATAAATATTTGCATAAAGAATGTACATATCTCTTTGTATGCTTTTAAGTCTTATGTATATTATTTATACTTAATACAGTGTAAATGTTTTTGAAGATTTTTAAATTATATGTGTTTGTGTGAGTTTTGCACTTTAGATTTTACATTTAAATATGATTCATTGACTGCTTTTGAGTGTAAAGCAACCACAACAAAAAACTGGTATTGCCAGGGTAGTGTGATAGTGCCAAGCTTGATGACTCACCAGAGTCTGCTTAGTGGAGGGGGAGCATCTACTGTGGCAAGTTGTTCTCTTGACATCCACATGTGTGCCATGGTGTACACACACCCCTTCCCCAAATTAAAAGGGGTGAGGCACTTCAACCATCATAGAGAGTTGTATATATACAACATAACAAATGAGCCTCAGTCTACATAATACCTCTCATTTTATATTCTAAAGAACTCTATGAACCAGACCTAAGCATAGAGCCTAAACTGAAATTTTTAGAAGAAAATGTGAGGAAATCTTAAGTATCTACGTTTGTTGAAGTACTCTTGGGTAAGACACCAAAAGAGTGGTTCATTAAAGTATTTTAAAAGCCAGTGTGGTGGTGCACACCTGTAATTCCAGCACTCCATCCTCAGAGGAGACAGATCTTTACCTACATAGGCTAGCCAATAGCTCAAGCAGTGAAAACCTGTCTCAAAAAAGAAAAAGAAAACAAAGTATATTTATTTATCAACAATGATAAATTATAGCATACAGTTGGAAAAAATTCCCACATTTCTTAGTGTTTTCAAATTTCTGGCATATTACTACTCTTTGATATCCTAGAATGATAAATCAGCATTCCCAGGTATTTTCAGAGCTTTCAAAATTGTATTTTAAGCATTCTTCTAACAGTCTTCAGACTATATGATTTGAATAGTTAAAATTCTTATTTGAAGAGTAAAATATACCAGGTTCAATAGTACTTACAGAGAAGTAAATCTTTCAGAAATATTTAGTGCAAGAACATATTAAAATTCCCATCTTGCCGATGTGACAGCCCTTTAGGTTGCATACGTGATGGGGCACTCACCATACTGAGCATCTCTTTAGCTCATCTTTTGTAGCTTTTAGCATAACATTCTGTATATGTTTTGTTATATTTGTACATTTTTTGTTTAGCTTTTATAATAGGACTATTTTTAAAATTTAATTCCATGTATTCTACATTTATACCACGTAATTAGCAAACAGGGTTAGTTTTTTTTTCTTTCTGTGCACACCCTGCCCTTCACTACTCTCCTTTTCATTGAATTATTTGCTTTGTTCCTGATTTTAGGATAAAAATGTTTAGGCTCTACCCATTAAATTAATTAGGACAGTAGCCATATAGACTGCTTTTATAGATGTCCTTAATCATGTTGATATTCTTTTTGTTCTTTTTGAGAATTTTTATTGTGGTAAATTTCATCAGATGCTCTTCATTGATTGAAAAGCTTATATGATTTTTTCCTTACTCATTTAATGTGGTAGATGACATTGATCAATTGTGTAACTGTAAGCCTTGCCACACTTCATAAATAAAACCCTTCTTATACAGTTCTTTCATGCAGTGATGAATTCTTCCTTATGCCTTGGGTGTTTCAGTAGAATGAAATGAAAATGAGAAGTGCTGTCTTGTGTGCTTCCTGTGAGATTGTAGAGACAGTGGTAATTGTCCCTTAAATAGCAAACCATCTGGGTTTGAAAATGCCATAGGGTTTTAAGTTTCTTATTCAAAATATAAAATAGCTACAGGGCTATTTAGATTTTTCTGTATATTAATTAAATTATGATATTTTGTGCCTTTTGAAGAATTGGACTACTTTGTTAAATTATTGCACTTGAGTGCAAATTGTTTTCAGTATCAGTTTGATGTTGACAAGGTGCAGTTGGTGCCCTCTATTTCATTCCTAACAGTAATATTTTTGTTAAAGATTTATTATTTTTTTCATGTATGTGTGTACACTGTCACTCTCTTTAGACATACCAGAAGAGGTCATGGGATTCCACTACAGAAGGTTGTAAACCACCATGTGGTTGCTGGGAATTGAACTTGGGACCTCTGGAAGAGTGGTTAATAGTCTTAACCACTGAGCCATCTCTCTAACCCCATGTTAATACTTTTTTTCTTTTCTTTTGTTAATCTTGGTTTATTGATCTTATAAAAGGATCAGCTTTGCATCCCAGTTGATTTTCTTTTTCTTCTGGATGGTTGTATAGCAGTCTTTAATTGTTCTCTTTTATTTCCTTCCCACTGTTTACTGTTGTTTTATTAGGCTTTTCTCTGAGTTCTTAAGGAGATTAGATTATTGGTTCGAGGCATATCTTGTTTTCTGTTATATATATGCAGCCCTTTATTAGTGCATGGTATATCTGTGACCCACAAATTTTGCTAAATTATATTTTTAGTTTTACTTAGTTTTGTGTATTTTTTTTTTTTTTTTTGGTTTTTCTTAAGATTTCTTCTTTGTCCCATGTGTACTTAGAAAGAATGCTATTTACTTCCTTATGTTTGGAGATTTTTCTATTGTTAATTTTTAGTTTAATTCTTCTGTTCTTAGAGACCATACTTTGTAGAATTTCCTTAATTATACTTACTTAGTTTTGTTTTGTGTCCCAGGATATGGTCTTTAATGGTAATTCTTCAAGGAACATTTGGAAGTTATATATGTTCTTCTGTCCGTGACAAGGTGTTTTGTAAATGTTGTTGTTGTTGTTATTATATTTTTCTATATTCTTACTAATATATTTAATTATACCAGCTATTGAGAAATGGGAGTTGAGTTTTTCATTGTGGATTTGTCTAGTTTTTAATTGTTAAATGTAATGTTAACATTTCCTTTCATCTTTTATCTATGAGACAGTAACTCCAGTTACTGAATACTACTGACTTGAAAGCCTGTTTCTATTAGTATTTTTATTTCTATTAGTATTTATAGTAGTATTTGTTTACTGATTATTTATATAGTTTACTACTTATTGTTTATATTGCATGCCTTTAATCCAGCGCTTGAAAGGCAGAGCCAGGTAGATCTCTGCGTGTGAAGCCAGCTCAGTCTAAAGAACGAGTTTCAGAACAACCAGGGCTGTACAGAGAAATTATGTCTCAAAAATGTTAAAATAACAAAACAATAACAACAATACCCCAAATGTTTGTGTTTCTCCTTGTTTAATTTCCTTTGTTATCATTTTCTTTAAAGTGGAAGTTGTATGGAATGTTGCCTGAAATGTTTTTTTTTCTCTCTCTCTTAATATGATTGTTAGTTTTTTGGGTATAGAATTCTGTGTTCTGAATAATTTTCTTTCAGGACGTTGAAAATACACTTTCATTGTCTTTTAATAGCCCTTATTGACAATAGGTTAATGCTCTAGTTTTTTCCTCTACTATGTAAAAATTTAACGTGGCAGACAGCTAGGTACATTGCACATGCCTGCAATCTTACCAGTTTGGGAGACTGAGGCAGGAGTTCCAGGCCAACCTGGGTTCATAGTAAGGCCCTGCCACCTCCCCTCCCCCATTAAAAAAAAAAGATGGAATAGTTGGTTGAAACTGAAATAGAATTATCTTCACTATTATTATGCTACAGTTTTTTTTTAAGGTAAGAAAAAAGGGGAATAAAAGCAGTTAGAGTGATGGAATTGAAACAGTCCTCTCCCCTGTTGTCATTCCTCAATATTTTTAAAAAAATACATCAGCAAGGAGGAACGTCCCACTTGCTGAGCTCCCATGCTCCTTAAATCTTCTCAGTCAAACAGTTCAAAATAAATATCTTTAGTGCTTTGTAATCTTAACTTAGTTAATCTACATATATATTTTATATCAAATTTCTTAATCTTGATGTTTAAAAATTTGTAATTTTTCTGTCAATATTTTAATCTGAAATGTGTATTAACTTTATTTTTTTTAATCTATATCATATCTTCCACAATCCTTTTTATTTAGTGATTTCTGTTTTTTAATCCTAGGTTTTGTGTGGACAGTAATGACCGCACGTTTCCGATTGCCTGCTGGCAGAACCTACAATGTCCGAGCATCAGAGTTGGCCCGAGACAGACAGCATACAGAGGTCGTTTGCAACATTCTTCTTCTGGATAACACTGTACAGGCTTTCAGAGTTAACGTGAGTGTTTTGTTTTTTTCTCTCCTTAGCATTTGCATCATCTTTGTCATCATCATCATTGTCATCTTCATCATCTCTGGATATTAGTCTGAATTTAGATTTATTTTAAAACTAAAACCATTAAGTTATAGTATAATTTGAACAGTCTTACTTAAGGAAGTCTTTTTGATGCACATTTATAACAAGTATTCCTGCTCATTCAGACTAAGTCTTTCAAAAAGTGCTGTCCACTGACTGTTTACAAACAGCAGAACATCCTAGTTCATAAACAGATCAGTGGTATATGGGCAATTTTATAAGGTGCATAAGGGTGCCGGAAAAGAATTTCTTCTCTTAAATATTGTATGTGTTTTCAGGAAAGCCATATTTGTATAGTCTGAATACAACTTGTGTTAGATAAAGATAATAAGACTGATCTTTCAAAAGTATTGTCTAAAAAGATTTATTCAACAAATATTTGTTCTTGTTATTAGTGTCCAGCTTCATTTGTTTATTGTCATTTGAGCTTCACCTATGTGATATGTTAGTTCATTCATTTTCATTGCTGTATGCTGTTCTTTTGTATGAACATACCATAATGTATCCATTTTCCTATCTCTGTTTAGTCTATTTTTTCTTGGTTTGTGTTTGGATTATTTCTACTATGGACTTTTAAGTTCTTATTCATGTCTTAGTAATATATACATGTATACATACACATTTTTTTTTATTTTAAAAACTTGAAATGGAAGAAGAGTGTTTTACATACATAAACTCTTTGTCCAGCCTGGACTGCATTTACCTCTTCTTTCTCTTTTCTTCCCAAACTTTCTGAAAGTGGTGGACACACCAATAAGTATTTAGCATCGTGAGAGTCTTTACATTAATACAAAATCATTGTCATACTCCCAAATTTAGATTAAATGTGTGATACTAATTAATATGTAGTGCATATTCCTATCCAAGTCTCTGCCATGACATATCATCTGTTCCCTGATGCATCACTTGTGTCTCTCTAGACTTTATTTTACTTGTGTTCATGTATAATATGCATGGAATTTGGAGGCACACATCCACAGTGTGAATGTGGAGTCAGAGTAAAAACTGTGTGCAGCTTGTTTTCTCTTTCTGCCACTTTTGCATGGGTTTTGGAGACCAAACTCAGATGGTAAATGCCTTTCTCTACTGTGCCATCTTGCCAGTCCTGCTTACCACTTTTTTTTAACTTAAAATTTTCTGTATATTACTTAGTATGTAGCAAGGCCACTAATTTACCTTTAAAAATTCTAAATTTCATTTCATATTTGAAAACAAGTTACAAAAGTAGTGAAAATTTTATTACTTATAAGGAAATTGCTTAGCCAACAGCTCAGTGTGTTTGCTAAAATTCAACATTTTAAATTTCTTTTGTATTCTGTCTACTAATAGATGAAGAGTAGATTGTCAATCAGAATAAAAAATAGAGGGAATTCTCCTTCATAAATATTTCTGATTAAGATAAACTAGGCATTAGATAATTGATAAAGAAAACGAGGCTTTTTCCTCTGTTATGGACTCATATTAAAATTCTTTTGGCCGGGCGTGGTGGCGCATGCCTTTAATGCCAGCACTTGGGAGGCAGAGGCAGGCGGATTTCTGAGTTCGAGGCCAGCCTGGTCTACAAAGTGAGTGCCAGGACAGCCAGGGCTACACAGAGAAACCCTGTCTCGAAAAACCAAAAAAAAAAAAAAAAAAATCTTTTGGAGGTGTGCACTTAATCTTATTTTCAGTTAATATAAAATTTTAGTTTCTGTTTCAATTTATAGTCTGTATTTGTTTCAAAATATTATGGACAAATTTGCTGTTTAACATCTTGCATAATTTTTTCTTAAATGAATAAATTGTTATAATTAGTTGACCATAATATACTGTTACGCTGTTTCTCAATGTAGTATCATTGTACTAATTTTAGGTGCAGACATGCTTAACCACTAGTTCCAATAGAGATATTAAGATAAGAACTTTCATGCTAGAAAACATTCTTTGGTATCACCTCAGGTCATCAGAAAATTCAAATATCATGGAACAGTGTTTATGAGAAATGCCTGCTGATATGTAATATACTTATTCCTTTGGGTAATTGGATCCATGACATCCAAACGGAGAGAGTTGTTGTGCTCTTTTGTGTAGATGGTGTTCATTTTAACTTAGGCGAATAGCTTTCCAGTTATATACTTTGCCACCTCTGTGAGGTAGAAACAACTAGTTGGGGATTTGACAGTTCTGATCCTGAGTTTTTCATATTTATTTATTCCTCTTAAGTCTCAGAAATACATATTGTGGTCAGCTTGTGGTAGGGACACCTAGCACTCTCTTTTCACTGAGAACACTGAGTTTTCTTTGATGATGACCAAACAATGACTTGTGACATCATCTACTAGTCTTTCCTTTTCATATTGTGTGCTGTGCAGGGTCTAATTGTGTACATTGAGTTCTTCAGCCTTCCAAATGCTAAGATGATAGGTGTACTCTACCACACCTAGCTTCCTTAAAAAGCTGGAACTCAAGTGATGTGTTTATTATCACCAAAGCCTGCTTTTTCCCAACTGGTAGTCATCCTGTGAAAGCTATTCCTTTATCTTTTCTGGAGGGAAATTGACATAAGAAAGGTAATAAAAGTATAGGTATATCTTTCCTGGATCTTCTTTCTTGTTATTTCTCTGGTCTGGACATAGTGATTACACTGGACTTCATGGCACAGAATCTGGTTTCAGGTGGTGTACACTTTGAGAGACAGGGAGAAGGGGAGGGAGAATATTGTAACCATAGTGCCTTTTTCAAGCTAGCCTTAGGAGTTACTTAAGGTTACTTTCACCCTGTTGTGCTTGTTATGACTATCACTAAATCACACCCAAGAGTCAAGGAAAGGTCAGTAGACTTCTCTTGATAATAAGCTGCAGGATTCTGGAGGATCATGTGGGTTCAAAAATACTGCTGTGGACCAACTAGGAAAATGTGTTCCACTATGGCCCACTGTTAGAGGCATCCTTCTTGCTCCAACCTTATTACTCAGTGACCCCCATCTTCTTCCATTTTACCTTGTAGTTTTCTCCAGAGCTGCCCACTGCTTCTTTGTGTTACATGAATTGTTTATCTTTGTGTACTAATATTTAAAGTATATATGAATGTGTAAGATCTGTTATACATATTTTATTTATATGTAAGGATAAATGTGTGGTGATAGATATGTGTGTTTTTATTTGGAAAAGCTAAAAGACTAAACTGTTAGAATTTATTCGACATACATTGCTCGACATACAATTCATAGTTTCACAGGCTCCAATATTTACTTTTATCTTTTTAGCATTTTGAGACAGAATCTCACATACTAGCTCAAGCTACTCTGGAACTTAAAATATAGCCCAGGGTGATCATAAAATTCCTGTTAATCTCCCTGCCTCAGTTTCCTTCATGTTGATATTATAGGTACAAGACATTATAACAAGTATTTACAGAAAAAAGAAAAAAGATTGTGAATTGAAATTTCTTTTTCATGTTTCATTTTTACCTGGTTTATATTTTCTCTTAATTTCTTAAAGATGAAATTTTCTTAAAAGGGGGTTGTTACGACAAACTTGTTATGCTTACTGTCTGCTCTTGTAGCACTATTTCACCTAACAAATCTCCCATTTTCTCACAAAACTACATACATAATAACACATAGTATTTACATAACAATCTGTAGTCAGTAATAAATACGAACCAATAAATAGTAAGTAATAAATAATGTCAATTATGTCTAAGGAGTAACAAAGCAAGGACCTGTTCATTTTAAGCTTGTTTTGTTAACTATGTCCTTGACTAAACCTACAAATGTTTTTTTTGAAGGAAGATATTATATGGAAAGGGTATTTTTAAAAGTAATTAATGTGGTGCTTGAGGGACACCTCGACAGTTAAGAGTACTTGCTCCTTTTGCATATGACCCAAGTTAGGTTTCTAGCATCCTATATGGAGTCACAACTGTCTGATTCCAGTTTCATGGATGATGCCTCGTCTGACCTCTAAGATCCCACATACGCACACGTATACGTACGCACACACACACATATACACACACACTTTTTAAGGGAATTAATGTATCAAACTGAAGAAGAGTTAGAGTTATCACTTAATAAATACTCTTCAATTTATCACCCTAGCCAAGACTGTTTGCTACTTTCTTCTTGGTCTGTATTTTTTTTTTTAACACCAGAGTTTAGAAAATGTCCATGAGAACAAAGCCTATGTAGAGCTCCGTTCATCTGGTCATTTTTTCTCAAGGATTATAGGTTGTCTATTGACTGTTTAAACACACATGTACGTGTGTGTATATATACCACATATATTCAGCTTTTGTAGGTGATTGTAACAAGACAGTACTTCAATACCAGTTACTCTATTTAGCCAATGAAAGTTTAAAAAAGAATGTCTTGATTGCTTTAAAATATAAGATTATGTCATTGTATGATACTGGGTTTTTTTTTTTTACTTGAAACATTTACTATATTAATGTGTTCAGAGATCATTCTTTATTTGAACGAGACAGATAATTATGTGAATTAGAAGGACTTGTGTCTCATTGATACCTACCTACAGACATCTTATAAAATCAAGATGGTCTGAATTACACTAATTTGATAAAGATGTAAAATGATGCTTCATTTCCGAAGATAGAACTCAAGCAGCTGGGCCATTGATTAGTTTGATATTTTAGATTTCTACTAAGTAGTCATTTACCATATTTGAGACAACTTAATTCTAATTGAGCAAGGTTAGCTTGAAAAATATCTTTCATTGGCTGATCAATTGGTAATACTGAATTAGCTAACATTTTTGTGTTTTCTGTTTACAAAGCCATCATCTTAAAACATTTCATCAATGTTTATACTTTTTGTTTCTCTACCATAGTCAGAGTTTGTATGAGAAATTTATTGTGACATTCAGTAACTTGTGAGTTACCTATAGTCTTTGTGTCTATGAGTGATAGACACTTGGTTAAGACAGAATCTGTCACTGGGGCCTGGGTATAACTCTGAGCTTTGAGTGCCAGTGGTTCTCATTTCTTAGGGTTCACACCTCTGAGCTCTTGGTACTAGAAGCTCTCTGCATGTAGTGTTAACAGCTTTCCCAGCTTCTCTTGGTAAATCTAGCAGCTTTCCTAGCAGCTCTTTCTTTGCTCTGGACAACTCAATATAGCACTTCACTGCCCTCTGGCTGCTAGGTATTTTCTGGACCTTGGTGTTGGTTGCAGCAAGAGTTGTGAACAAAAACTGATTCTTTAGAGGATCAAGACCCTATAGTCTAAAGTTAGCTTTTCTTTCCTGTAAGTATAATCCACCCAGCAACTATTCTCTAGCTAATCATCCTATAGAAAAGTGCCCATATGCGGAAGATTGTCTGCTCTTGATATGTCTTAACTTCCAAAGGTTGAAACAATGCTGGAATTTGTTTTGTATATTTATATGCATTGTATGTACATACATTACTTTGAAAAATCTTTGTTCTAACATACATCACACACACAACATGTAAACCCCCTACATGCACACACGCACACAATTTTTACCTGGTAACTTCTTTCCTCCTCATTGGGAATTTGTTAGAGTAATATACATTCCTCTTAAATATTATTGATATTTTTCTTTGTTGTTGTTTTTTTTTTTTTAGTTTTTTGAAGTCCATATATCATTTCTAAAATTTTATTTTATTTTATGTGCGTGAGTGGTTTTGCCCGCATGTATGCTTGTGCACTGTACCTGGCAGCCTGATACAAAGTCGAACAGTCCTCTGGAGCCTGTGGGCAGAGGGGAGCGGGGTGTTGGTGGTGGTGGGGTTAGAGGTGGGACAGGCAGGAGGTGAGGCTGATTATAGGAAAAGTGGAAAAAAAGAAGTAAGGGACAAGTATGGGAGGGCCACTGGTGAATACCAGGCAGCAGCGAGTGTATTTCTCATAGCCTTCTTATACTACAGTACCATGGGAGGTAAAGCCTTAAGCTCACAGAAACAGTTTTGCTAAAATGTACACAAGACATTTGTTCCCGTTCTAAAAACCTCTCTGTTTCTTCCACTAAGGTCAATAGAATCTTCAGTTCCTAGCCTTGAGCCTCAGGTACACCTCCTCTTAGCATTCTATGCCTCAGCAGCTGGGAAATCTCCCAATAGGCCCTGACTTCTTGACTCTCCCTGGCAGACAGACTTTTTCTTTCCTTTTCCTTTGCTTGAGAGAAGCAGTAAAACAACTGCCGACAGTGTACCGCATGCATACCTGGTGCCCTTGGAAGCCAGGAGAGAGCATTGTATCCCCTTGGACTTGATTATGAGCTGCCATGCAGTTACTGGGAATGCAGGTCTTCTGGAAGCAGCCAGTGTTCTTAACTGCAGAGCCATCTTTCTAGCCTCCTAATTTTTTTTTTTAACATAGTAATTTGCTTAGTTTTCACAAAGGGAAGCAACAGCTGCTGTATATGAAGAGTTAGTAATAGTATTATAACTTTTTTTTTCTGAATGTGTAAACATTTCCTTTTGATTTGTTTATGATAAACATCAAAGCTGATAGTTTTAGCTGCTTCTTTGATAGTTTAGAAAAAAATTCCCATGTAAAAGGAGATCTGGAAGTAGACACTTTACATTGAATAAATACTTAACTTTAGCACAATGTTAGCTTACATCTTGGATTCAGTAATTTTTCTCTTTAACTTTTTTACTGATGCTTTGTGAATTTCACATCATGCACCCTGATCCTACATATTTCTGTCCCTCCATCTGTACCCTTGACCCTTGTAAACCCTTTCCCCAAAGAAAACAAACAAACCAACTAAAAATCTCACTGTAGAAGCTGTGGTGTGTCACTGTTTGTCTCATAGTATACCCTGTTGC
Source organism: Mus caroli (assembly GCF_978045245.1). Taxonomy (NCBI): domain Eukaryota; kingdom Metazoa; phylum Chordata; class Mammalia; order Rodentia; family Muridae; genus Mus; species Mus caroli. The sequence goes on along the minus strand of NW_028227256.1, from coordinate 116,292,676 downwards.
TCAAACAGCTTTACTGTAAGTGTTCATTGCAATGAGTCATTGGTCTGGTTTGAGACAGTTAATTGCTTCTGCTGTGATGTCAATAGTGGATCTTCTCTGGGATTCCTTTTGGATATCCTGTGTCATGGAGATCCTGCAGCTTTGGTTCTGCAGGGTTGTCCCTTTCACATGCTCTAGCAGTTCATAAATGGGGTAGATGTTGGGGTGGGCCAACTCAAAGACCTGGATCTGGTCCTGGGTGGTAGCTGAGTCAGTCTGTCCCTTAGGCCAGCTCATCTACACCCATGCCACCAGGGACAGCTCTGCAGTGCTGCGCAGGGAAGGTGCAGCCAGGTCCAAGTACTGCAGCTGGTAAGGGGCAGGGCCAGGTTTGCTCAGGCCTCAGACATCAACATGACCCTAGGTGGCAGACCAGACTAGGGACTTCCACATAGCCTTTTGTGGTAACATAAGATACTGACATCAACATAGACCCCTGCTGCTGGAAGGCCACAGAGCCAGACATAGCCCTCAGTGCAATATGGGCCAGGATATCGCCATGGCCTTAGATGGCAGTGCAGGCTACTCACATCAGGCTGTTCTTCACCATCTCTGCATCTCCATTTTCGCTTCTCTTCATAGTGCACAAACTTCTCAGCTTCTCTTTCTCTCCCATCTTTCCCCTCACATAAACTGTTCATCATAGTGGCACCTGCTTGTGACTTGTCAGCAATGACATCTTCTTTTGAAAGATAGGATGATTGTCTGTCCAACTCAAAGATTACAAGGAAAATAAATCCTTGGCCAAAGTTAAACAGAGCACAGAAAAACTGTAATTCAGCATAGGGTTGTCCAGTTTCATGGTTGAACAGCCACTTGGTAGGCCAGTGATGAGAAGCAAATGCAGCAGGACATGGAGTCTGTTGGGAGTCTGCGTTCTGAAGATACTGCTCTTCTTCTGGGCTAGGACGCAACTCTGAGGATAACAGCCACTCACACAGTCGTCAGTTTTCTCAAAGGATGAAAGCACAGGCTCATTGACACCTGAGTTTGCTACTGGACCTATTGACGGACAGGGTAACTCACCATTTTCCAAGGAGCAAGAACCACAACTGCCTCTGAGTTTCCAGTTCCATCTTCTTTGTTAGCACCCAAGGCTTTTCTTCTACTCTCATCTCTACACCACCTTCTTACTCACTACTTTCTCTCCTATCATACCAACACTTAATTGCTTGTTTCTGCTACCTCCGTCTCATCCAATATATTTTCCTTTTATAGTGCTAGGAATCAAACCCTAGGTCTCATTCATGCTAACGAAGCACTCAGCCACTGAGCAGCACTACCACGATGCTATCATCGTGTCACTTAAAAATCTTTTTTATTTTTAGATTTTTAGATTTTATTTTATGTGGATGAGTGTTTTGCTCTGTATGTATATTTTTTCAAATGCATGCTTGTTGCCTGTGGAGTTCAGAAGTGGTCATTGCAGATACTCTGCAAGAGCAACAACTCTTCTTAACTACTGAATCACTCTCTAGCTCCAGGCCACTTATTTTTATTATTGTGTAATTCTTTTATTTCATTTTATTTTGAGGCAGGGTCTTGTTGTGTAGCCCTGACTCACTTGAAATTCACTGTATACCAGACTAGCCTTGAATTTGGTTTTCTGTAATGGTTACTTTTCACTGTCAACTTAGCACAATCCAGAGTCACCTTGAGAAGATAGTCTTGAGATCGTCTAGTTTAGGTTGATTTTTGTCCATGTTTGTGGTGGATTTTCTTAATTGCATTAAAATTGAGGTAGGAAAACTTAGCTTGAATGTGAATGACACTATTTTATGAATTAGGCAAAAAGAGGGGAGGGTGTGTGTGTGTGTGCTCTCTTTACTGTGGATATACTATGACTAGATGCTTCAAGTTCCTGCTGTCTTAACTTTTTCACAGTGATGGACTCTAGTCAGGAAATTTGAGCTAAAAAAGGCCCCTTTTCCTTAAGTTCAGGATGTTTTATCATGGCCACAGAAAGGCAAGTAGGATACAGTCTTGCCTCTGTCTCTGTCTCTTGAGTGCTGGGAGTACCGGCAACACCACCATGCCTGTATGATACTACTTGTCATTAGTATAAGACAACTTATATTCTTTTTAATTATATTTTGTGTGAAAAGTCTACTAGTTTTGCAAAAATTCTAGGATACCTACTTAGATCTGGTCCTGGATTATATGATATCTAGTTATCAGATGGGTAGTTTAAATATATACCCATATCAAAATTAAAACTAAGAATTCTGAACAATTACTATATAGTAAGCAGTGTAGTATAGAGAGGCAACATAGTATAATAAAAATTTGGGGCTGAGGACATAGGTCAATGATGGAGTCAATACTTGAGGTGGTAGGTTTAATCCTCAGCACTGGAAAAATATTATTAATATTTTTGTGGTTATCCCAACGTGGAATATGAAGAAGGATTTTCAGTTCAAGGACTACAATGAGTATATAAAGGTCCAGTATAACATTGGCTACCAAACAAACAAACAAAACAAAACAGTACATGAGCCCCAGCACCTTTGCCTATTAAGCTATCTCAATGGCACCAATCTTTGAAAAAGGCTCAGTTTATGCTCTGTTTGTTTCCACTTAGAGTTTTATGAATGCGTTTTAAAAAATAAGTTGTAAAAAACATTGCCATGGGGTGTGTGCATGTGTGTGCTGTGTGCGTGTGTATGTATGTACATGAAGGCCAGAGGTAAATCTTGGGTACCTTCCTCAATCACTTTATGTTTCATATTTTGAAACCTTATCAAAATCACTATTTTTTGAGGTTTGTCTATTATGAAGAACTATTCCTGGAAGTATTTCTTTATCCAGAAAGGTGATCCAAGTCTATCCTCTGATAATGACTGAAGGATTTTGGTCTTTTAATGGCTATTATAATGTGCCATTGGGCCAAACATGGAGGAAACTCTCCCCTGTATCCTGTTGGTCTTCAGAAGAGCATCTTTATAAATAGGTACCTCAGGCACCATCAAGGTTAAATGATTACTTTTTTTTTTTTCTTTTTGCTTTTTGAGACAGGGTTTCTCTGTGTAGCCCTGGGTGTCCTGGAACTTACTCTGTAGACCAGGCTGGCCTCGAAATTCTCCTGCCTCTGCCTCTCAAGTGCTGGGATTAAAGGCGTGCACCACCACGCCCGGCTAAATGATTACATTTTAAAATGCAGAATCCTTTTAGTTTTCATTGAAGATATATACATTCATATATGTGAACTGTATATGCATAATGGATCAGATTATAGTTACTATAAAGAGTCCCAGCTTAGCTGTGGACTTTTTCTTTTCAGTATATTAACCCTTACTTACACTCACTCAGTCCTAGGTTCTATACAATACAGCTAGGGTACTGTTGAAGTAATAGTTCACGTAGTTTAGGGTCATGAAACTGCTTTCTGAAGACGGTAAGTAGCTCTCTGTCTAAGTCTACAGAGCTGCTGCTCAGTCTTATCTACAGCCAGGTCTCAAACATCTCTCTTCCTTCTTAGCCTACCAACAAGGATCTTTGTTTACTAAGGCAGTTAATTGTTCTTAAAACTCTAGCAACAAAATGCAGTACATTGTTAAGGAATGATCTTTATTTGTAAGATTGCAATTTACCCTAAGGTATCTGTAGTTGTATGTATTATCCCTTGAGCTATAGCTATTATTCAAATGCCTTGTTCTTTTATTGGTCCTTATGTGAAACAAGGGAAATTGAAGGGCTAGCAATATTAACAGAGCGACTAAAACCACACATAAACTTTGGAATTGTTGCAGTATACTATTTTTTATCATTCACTGACTCAACTAATCAAATATTAATTAACTGCCTTTTAAAAACATTCTACTAAGAATTGTTAGTACATGGCAAGTTTCTCTCTCAGCTGTTTTCTTTTTGTTCTCATCCTCGCAATTTTATCTGCTCTATTTATCATCCTTTCAGTGACAGACTGTAAAGAATATGACCATTCTGCACATTGCCTGGTCTTTCTTACAGGCTTTCCTTTGAAAGGTGGGTAGAAACCTCTGTGACCTTGAAATTTTTATAATCTGCATGCCCACTAAAACATTAATCTGCACAACTGCAAAAACATTATGTGGACAAAGCCCAGGTTTTGCTGCCAGCATGAGTCGGAGCTGGACCATGGTTGAAGTAGCCTCCTTGTGCCTAATACTACTGGATTCATAAAAAATGCTTCTGTGGGTGGTCTTGTGCAAGCAAGGTGTTAGGTTGCACTCTATACTCAAGAAAAAAATCTTTCCCAATGAGCTTATACTTTAAAATTCTTGGCCCTGGCATGGGTTGTAGTCTTACTGGTATCTAAGGTATCATCAAGGAATCTTTCCTGTTTTCTTGGTACAAAAACTTGGCTTTTTAAATGACTCCTAATTTCTTTAACAAATGCAGCCTATTGTCAGCAATTTTAAGTGCCAGACTACATAATTTTCTGGCCAAACTATGTATTTTTTCCCAATCTTCCTGTTTTGTTCTGTCTTGTTTGCTTTAAAAACAAACAAACAAACAAACAAAAAACCCGCTAACAATGACTGTACTATTCACTGACCATTCATAGCTTGAGTGCTGGATTTCTTCTATCAGACTAATTAATACATTGCCTTTAAATTCTGCTTCTCTCAGTGTCTTAGGGCACAGACAAGATGCTAGTTTTTTTTGCCACACTATACCATGGAATGTCCTTTAGTCATACAGTCTTCATTCTCATCCAAAATCTCACGAACCTGGGCTTCATTGTCTATATTCCTGTTAGCCTTCTCCTACCTTTAAGTCCCCTTTATATCATGTGTTGGTCTATGTAGCTCTTACCATCACAGTTTCCCATAGTTCTTAAGTGAATCCTACATGCTTTAAAACCCTATTGTTAGGCAGTCACAGTATCTATCTCATGTCTTGACTTCCACTTTTCTATTAGCTTTTCGTTGCTGTTATACCCAAATAGTGAAACAACTTATTGTGATTTCATGGTCTTTTGGATGTGTTAGGCAGAACATCATATGGGATCTGTAGTAGAATAAAGCTGCTTTCTTTGTGGAAGCCAAGAAGCAGAAAGACAAGAAGGATCCAGGGCAAGATGCAGCCCTTAGTCTCCTTACTTATTCTACCCTGTTGTCTTAGTCAGGGTTTCTATTCCTGCACAAAACATCATGACCAAGAAGCAAGTTGGGGGAGGAAAGGGTTTATTTAGCTTACACTTCCATACTGCTGTTCATCACCAAGGGAAGTCAGGACTGGAACTCAAGCAGGTCAGAAAGCAGGAGCTATTGCAGAGGCCATGGAGGGGTTAATTACTGGCTTGCTTCCACTGGCTTGCTCAGCTTGCTTTCTTATAGAACCCAAGACTACCACCAGCCCAGAGATGGCACCACCCACAAGGGGCCTTTCCCCCTTGATCACTAATTGAGAAAATGCCTTACAGCAGGATCTCATGGAGGCATTTCCCCAACTGAAGCTCCTTTTTCTGTGATAACTCCAGTCTGTCCAAGTTGACACATAAAGCCAGTCAGTACACCTGTCATGTTTCCAGTCTTTCCCCAAATAGTATCTCCAACTGAGGATCATCTCTTCAACATATGAGCCTGTGAGGATATTTTATATCTAAACCATAAAATATGCACACATATTTTCCTTCTCTTGCTCTGGATGCCTTTGTGACCTGTACACTGCCAGCAAAAAGGCTGTTGGTATATGTGGTCCCTTTGCTTTGTACTTTCGGGGCCATTAGTCAAAATAAAGGTCTTTTGGTTTTAACTTACCTGCTCTTTTATTGTGGTGTTTACAACAGAAAGTTAATGAAGCAAGGGATGAACTGATTATTTCTTTTTTCATTTGCATTTTTAAAATAATGAACCCCACTTGTTCAGTGTGGCCACATTAGCAAGAGGGACAAAGAGGTCCAGTGAACCCCTCAAATCTGGCTTCCTCTTTCAAAGAGTATTTTTATTTAATATGTTTGAGTGTTTGGCCTATATGTATTTATATGCAGCATGACCATGTAGTGCCTATGAAGGCCAGAAAGAGAGCATCCCCTGGAACTGAAGTTACAGGTGGTTGTGAACCATCATGTGGGTATGTCTAAACCCAGGTCCTGTGCAAGAGCAGCCAGTGAATGCTCTTAATTGCTGAATCATCTCACTGGTCTCTCACTTGTGTCTTTAAAGTCTTCCACACTTTTTTCAAAGGTCATTGTTTTTGAAACTGAACTTCTCTCCTGGACTGAAGTGTTTCTAATATTGTTCCTTTTAAGTCAACAAGTAGCACCATCAGGAATCCATTCGCTAACTCAGACATACAAATGTGATACTCTCTCTCCTTTTTTATTATTTAAAGATTTATGTATTATGTATGCAGTGGCCTGCCTGTATGTATGCCTGCAGGCCAGAAGAGGGCATCAGATCTCATTTCATGTGGTTGTGAGCCACTATGTGTTTGCTTGGAATTGAACTTAGGACCTCTGGATAAGCAGACAGTGCTCTTAACCTCTGAGCCATCTCTCCAGCTCCAAATGTGACATTCTTGATGTGTCTTTTTTTTTCTCACCTATAGTCAGTTCCCTTTTTGCTAATCTACTATTTTGGAATTGGTCCATATGACTTTGCCATCTTTGATACTCGAATTTTTGTCACCAAAATACTAACTAGTTATACAGTTTCTCTTAATTGAACTTTTTGTTTTTTAGATTTATTTATTTTTTGTTTTATGTGTATGTTTTGCTGCATATATGTCTGTGCACCATGTACATACCTGGTGCCCATAGAGGCTAGAAGAGGGGCTCTGATCCTTTGGAACTAGAGTTATGAATGGGTGTGAGTCACCATTTGAGTTTTAGAAACTGAACTCAGGTCCATTGCAAAAGCAACAAAGACATTTAGCCATCTTTCCAGTTCTTTCGGTCTTTATTATCAACATCTCCATTTCACCACACAAAGCCATATGACTGCTTTTGTTTCAAATTTTAAAAACTTTAATGAGTTTTAATCAGTTTATTATTTGCATTTATACTGGAGGTATAGCAGGAAATGAGTATATTCCATCATGTTCAAAAGAAAAGAATGCATTAAACTAACCTCCTTAGCAGCTTCTTTTAAAATTAATTCATTTTGTTTTATGTGTGTACATGTTTTGACAGCATGTATGTCTGTGGGCACTTATGTGCCTGCTGTCCAGGAAGGTGGGAAGAGAGCATCAAATCCTCTTGAACTAGAGTTACAGATGGCTGTGAGCCACTATATGGGTGCTGGAATGGAACCTGGGTCCTCTGTAATAGCAACAGATTCTCTTAACCCCTGACCCATCTTTCCAGCCCCACCGTAGCAGCTTTTAAGAAGTAATGCTTCTTAAGTAAAGTAAAAGTGAAGTCTTTTCCCTGGACCAATTCAACCTGAATGGGGAAAGGGTTGAGAAGATCACAGCAGTACTTAATGTTCTTTTAGTACTGGTAACCAAAAGGGCACCAACACTATTTGAAGCACATACTTCCCTCCATTGGTTGTCAGTCTTGACACAATTTTGGCCAGTAAGACATGATATGTAGTGTTTTGTGTGGTAACTTTACAAGTATGTTTGTTCTCATGAACATTATCAGATATGGGATCTGCACTGGAATGCAGACGAGGCAGAAGGGAGGGAACCTAGTTCTTGATTGTTTCTCAGTGGCTGATTTAGCTCTACATTTATACTTTATATTATGAAAAAGAATATGTCCTCAACTCTGAGATTTGTTCTGTCTTTATTTGGAATCTTTTCTGACTATAGCCCATGAGGGGAAATTTTAGTGGTAAAATACACCACTATTGTGTTTTCTAGTGAACATACTTGATGTGTTTAAGCTATTTTTCCTTCAATATTGGATTTTATATTGCTGTTAAAGTATCTGAAGTAGTTGATATAGTTATTATTTTTGCTTAATACTTACAAATTTAGGCTGGGGAGATGGCTCAGTTGGGTATAAAGAATACAAGTGTGAAGATCTAAAATTAGATCCTCTGTACTCATATAAAAAGGTAGCACAGCAAGCAGCACTTGTCTCTAACTTCATCCTGGGGTATGGAAAAAAGAGGATCCTAGGAACGTGGTGTTCATCCAGTTTATCGTAAATGGTGAGCTGGGCTGTTCAAAAATAAGAGAGGGGGCAGGCAAGATGGCTCAATGGGTAGAAGTATTTGCCAACAATCTTGACCTGAGTTCAATCACTGGAATTTGCATGGTGTAAGGAGAGAATTGACTCCTGAAAGTTGAACTCAAGCCCCCACATATGTGCTGTGGCATTTACATGTGCACTTGTGTAGACACAAGTAGACAAATATAAAAGTAATGTAAAAATTATGGAGCACAGTAGAGGAGATATTTGACATCAACCTGACATCCCCATGTACACATAGATGAATATTTCTGTATGCACACACAATTTCCTTACTGTTTCCCAATAATATGTATCATTTTGCAGTTTTGTAATTTAATAAATATTTTTATCTTACTCATTGGATTTCATTTTTTGTTATCTACTCATGATGTCACTGCGATACCTTAATTTAATTTCTATTATTATTGATGAACTAGTTAATTATTTATTAGTTTTACTCATTATTTAGTAAATTATTCAATCATGTCGGGCAAAATTTAGTAGCTGTGGAACATGGGAATAATAATATCTACATTATTGAATTGGTAAGGTTAAAGTGAGACATTTTCTAATATTCTATAATTATAAAGTTATATTCTGAAAAATCAAAGGCCTTCCTCAATTATCTGTGAAGTTTTTTCCCATTTTCTGCTTTTTAGCACTTTGACACAAAACTGTATTTAAACTGTATTCAACTTTCTAATCAAATTTTAACAAAGAATAAAAGGCATAGAGAGATAGCATTGACTTATATACATATGTACATATACATGTTATTGTGGCAACAATATAAAATAACAAAAATACCAGGATAATAGTCTATAGAATACATTTTCAATCAAAAACTTCTTATCTTTCATATTTATTATTTCCTCTATGAAGTGTTTTCTTTAAAAAGTATTATGTCACGTGAGAAGCTTTACTGTCAACCAAGTCATTGATATAAATACAGTGGCCATTGTAGTATTAAACAAAAAGACAAAAATGTATGCAAGATTAAAAAGCATAAAGTACCAGGTATGGTGGTACACAACTTTAATCCTAGCACTCAGGAGGCAGAGACCTGTGGATCTTTGTGAGTTTAAGACCAGCTAGGGCTACTTAGTGAGATCCTGTCTCAAAAAGGAAAAAAAAAATCATAAGACATAGCCCATTGAAGATGCTTTCATATTATTTCTCTTCCAGAAACATGATCAGGGGCAAGTTCTGTTGGATATAGTCTTCAAGCATCTTGATTTGACTGAGCGAGACTATTTTGGTTTACAGTTGGCTGACGATTCCACAGATAACCCAGTAAGTTTAAGCAGTTACCTTTCATTTCTTGTAGTTTTTCTTTGTGTCCATTATATAAAGCCCTTTTTTATTTAATGAGTTTTAGTATTTTTAATTGAATAATTAGACTCAATTTTTTTGTTGTTGTTGTTTTGCCTGTTATACTTTCTTTGGGATTTTAGGGTATGTGAGTCCACTCCTGTTATTTATAGCTATAAGTCAACCTTTAAGTGTAGTACTAGTTTCATTGTATCTCAGACACCTAAAAGTAAGACTAAGGCCCATTGCTCTAAAGAGAGAATACCAAACATGAAGTGGTTCTCACCTGTGGGTAGTGACCCCCATAGGAAACTTCTATTTCCCAAAATATATACATTACAATTATAACAGTAGCAAAATTACAGTTAATGAAGTAGCAATGAGAATAATTTTATGGTTTGGGGTCACAACCTGTATTTAAGGGTCTGAGCATTGGGAAGGTTGAGAACCATGACTTTATATAGGTCTATATAAATGAAATTGGGGTGGGCTTGGTGTGGATATTCTAGGAAAATTCTTAATTTGTTAGTGGAAATTGTCAAAGAATATTTTGTATTCTTTGAATATATTTATAATTTGAATTATGTTATTTGAATAACTTAGAAGAATATTTTATAAAGATTCTTTTCACATGAGAAATTCCATTTCAGAGTTGCACAAATTGCCAGTTTTAAGCTCCTTGGTTTCCACCAACCCTTTAGTGCTCCCATTCATGGTTCTTCTTAGAAGTATGAGGTCAGAGAAATAGAAAAAAAAGATAGGGTCAATCATAGATATGTTTACTTTGACAATAAAGCATTATACACTGCCCTGAAGAAATACATTTAATGAACCTAGATGAAGGATATGCTAATACATCTTAGCTGCATTCTTTGCAATTTTATGTGGTTAGACTGTGATAGAATTAACAAAAACATGCTATCATATTGATTAGTGTAACAAAATTCTGTTTTTGTTTTTTTATTTTCTCTTGTTTCGAACACAAAGTGTTGCTTCAATAGCCCACAGTGGCCTCATACTGGGTTCTCAGCCTATCAGTGTTGAGAGTATAGGTGTGCTACCACACCTGCTCAAGAGGAGTGTATTTTGAAAGAAAGATTTTGTACTGTTTAGAGAAATTGTAAATTGAAGACGGGTTTTCTGAATCAGTGTTTTAATATTCTATTTATTGTTTTGGAGGGTTGGCTCAGTTAGCTTCCTCCTCTTGCAGAAGACTTATGTTTATTTTCTAGCACCCATATGACAGCTCACAAGCCCCTGCAAGTCTAGTTCTATGGGATTTAATGGCCTCTTCAGGCCTCTGTGGGCTCCAACACACATGGTATATATAGACTCATGTGGGCAAACATGCATAAATTAAATAAATTACAAGTTCCATTTATAAGGCTGGTTATATCCATTTATATAGATGGTTAAGAGAATGGTTAAGAGAAATTTAAGTTCTCTTAAAAGAGGCGTTAGAAAAATTTCAGTGTAACACTCATATTTAAACACTTTAAGTCATTATTTGAATCCAAGGAGGTAAGTCCTGAGTTACCTTTGACATTAATAAAACTAAAAACTTGGTCCTCCTAATTCCCTGTGCTCATTTTTTTTAAAAAAACAGAACTGTTATTTATACCACAGAACTTTATATTTAAATGTATAGAAAGACCTATCTAAATTTAAGGATGAGTTTTAGGAGTTCGTTTCTTATAGTGTCTCACTATTAATTGGTGTATGTGTGTGCATGTGTTGCATGTATATGAATGTATGGGTGTGAAAGACAGAACAGGAAGTGGGATGTCTTCCTCTATCATTCTCTACCTTGTTTTAAGATAGGATTTCTCACTGAACTGGAAGCTTATTGTTTTGGTGAGGGTGTTTTACCAGCAAGCTTTCCCATCTACCTGTCTCTATCCTCTAATGCCTGGGATTATAGGCAGAAACAGCCTAGCCTAGTTTTTCTGTGGGTGCTAAGGGTTCAGACTCAGGTCTTCGTGCTTGCACAGTAAGCATTCTTACCCATTCAGCCATCTCTCTAGCCCTCCGATTGTCACAGTGAAATTAGCTTAAGGCCTTTAAGGATAATTAATAGATTAAAATAAAGGGTGTTCATTCTTTAAAGAAAAAGGATAGGAGTAATATTTATGAAGCATTTATTGTAGATCTATTAATTAACTGTTTAGCATTTCATTCTTACTATGAATAAAAGTATTAAGTGTTTAAATGAAAAATAAATGCTTATAAAAGTAGTAAAAATTTCATGAAAAATTGATTAGTTAACCAAGAAAGGAAGTTAACTCCCTTCTATCTAAAAAATCCTATGCTTTCTTTTCAATTGAAGTTTCCTCAAGAGATAATAGGCCTAGTGGATGGCACAGGAGCTAAAAGCATTTGGCATGTAAGCCTGCTGAACAGTTTTATTCTTGAAACCTCTGTAAAAAATAGAGAGAACTGATTCAACAGTACTGCCTTCTGACCTCCAAATGCATGCTGTGGTGTGCACTCACCCCATACACAGTAAAAGAGAAAAATGATGATAAGCATAAAATGAGATTATCATCGCTGATCAAAAGAAATATTCTAAAAATTCCCATCTGATTGAAGGTTTTTTTTTTTTTTTTGGTTTTTTGGGACAGGGTTTCTCTGTGTAGCCCTGGCTGTCCTGGCACTCACTTTGTAGACCAGGCTGGCCTCGAACTCAGAAATCCGCCTGCCTCTGCCTCCCGAGTGCTGGATTAAAGGCATGCGCCACCACGCCTGGCCTGATTGAAGTTTTAAATCTAAAATATTTGTGTTTGTATGTATTACGTATATGTGTCTATAGTCTATATATAATATACATATAATATATATATATATACATATATACACACATACACACACATACTAGTTTTTGAATATAGAAGTTATGCTTGCCTTTGGCAAATAGGTATTGAAATTTAATTGAATTTATTAAAAATGCAAAGGACATCTAAATCTTTTATTTTGTTTTACAACAAATACAGAATCTTTTTTTTTTTTAAAGATTTATTTATTTATTATATGTAAGTACACTGTAGCTGTCTTCAGACACTCCAGAAGAGGGCGCCAGATCTCGTTACGGGTGGTTGTGAGCCACCATGTGGTTGCTGGGATTTGAACTCTGGACCTTTGGAAGAGCAGTCGGGTGCTCTTACCCACTGAGCCATCTCACCAGCCCCCACAAATACAGAATCTTATCTCACTGTCTCTTGAGCATCTTTCTTGCTTACATACAAATAAGCTTTGGGTTTTTGAAGTTTGTAACCTTAAACATTTACCACTTTAGCTTTTGCCATGATATACTTGGTTTGGTTAGATGATTTGTTTTGTTCTTTTGTCTTTTGTTTTTTTCTCTTTGTCTTTTGAACAGGGTGTCATCATGTAGACCAAGCATCATGCTTGCTTAGAACCCTCAATCTTGTCTCAGTTTCTATTGCTGGGTTGCAGGTGTGCTCTGCCACTGATTTAATATAATATAAAATAATAATCTGCACTAAGTATATTTTATTGAGGAAAACAATAACTTATATAATATTTATTATGCATAATTTTAAAAGTAGTTAAGGTTCATTTATCACCATGCTGTTAAGTTTATGATTGTTGTGCATTTCCCTTTTTCGTTTCTTTCTCTGCTTTCAATTACAATGTCTGTCAGTAGGACAAAGATTAGATTATAGATAACTGTTAGCTTGAGCTTCCTTCAGGTTTTTAGTTTGCATTATGGACATACTTTGTTGGTTCCTCTCTTACTTTGTGATTTTCAAACTTTGGATTACATGAAAATTACACAGGAGGAGACATAGTACAGGTCACATAGAAGGTGGTCATTTTTTTTTTAAACCAATTTGTGATTTGGCATAAGTGGCTAATATACTTGCTTATATTTCAAATGTTAGTGTTCTGTTTTCTTTTGAAAGATATGTTTCTTCTGTCATACTTTAGACTCTTATTTCTGATTGTACACATTTCTTTGGTAGCCTACTCAGTGTCCTTAGTAGTGATAGTGGGCTCTGTCTTAACTTTTTTTGGGAGAGAGTGACAGAAGAACTCAAGAATCAGGATATTTCAGAAAGAAGCAGCAGTATATACAGAAATTCAAGGTTTTCTAAGTGACCGTACAAGAATGCTAAATTTGAGGACTCTCTTGAAATTTTATTTTACTGTAATGCAGTGATAGGAAAGATCGGCTTTAAGCAATACATGAGACTATGAAGTTCCTTTGAATCCTATAGCTGTCTGCTTATAGTATAGCCAGTGACCTAAGGTAGCAAATTAAAGACAGTTGGAAGGTTGTTGGAATAATGAAATCACTTTGAAAAGTAATAGTTAGCTAAGAATTGTGGTGTACACTTTTAATCTCAGCACTTGGGAGACAAAGGCAGAACCTCTGAGATTGAGACCAACCTGGTTTACAAAGTGAGGTCCAGGATAGCTAGGGCTACACAGAGAAACTCTGTCCCAAAGAAGAAATAGAAGTCGTAATTGGGAATGAAGAAAAGCGAATGAGTGCTGGAGCGAAGTAGGAGATAAAGCATAGGCTGTATTGATGTGGCTATAGATAGTTGAGTGAAATTTCAGGGAATAGACTTAAACCAACTCATTCCAGCAGCATTTTTAAATTCTAGGTGATTTTCCACATAGTTTACTAAGTTGCTAAGTTATATTGATCTCCAGATTTTAAAACTACCTTATTCCTTTGTATAAACCCCAGGGCATCCGATTAATTATGTCATAATTTTGTATTTTTGGTAAACATTTTTCCCCTTCCTTTTCTCCCTCTTGCTCCGGCCCTGCTCATTCCGGGCCATTAGGTTCTTTATTTGTTTCTCATTACAGATGGTTGTGAGTCACCATGTGGTTGCTGGGATTTGAACTCATGATCTCTGGAAGAGCAGTTGATGCTCTCAACTGCTGAGCCATCTCATCAGCCCTTTGGTAAACTTTTATTCTAGTAGTTTGTTTTATTATTCCTAGTGTGCACTGGTAAATTATTATATCATGTAGGCATTTTTACCTTTTCCTGTCCAGTCTTTATTCTTCTGTTTGTTCATCATTATTTCCTATTCATTGTTGTACTGCAAGGGATCACTAGGACATGGCTTAATAGCAGTAACAAGGGAGGTTTGTCTTTTTCCCCATCTGAACCTTTCACTATCAACTGTGCTGTGAGCCCTAGGTGTTTTGTTTTTGTTTTTCTTTTAAAGCTAAATAAACATAATCGAAGCATTATTTATATAAAATAAAATTTAATATCTATCCATAGTGAAAAACCAAGGCAAAAGTACCCTTTCAGTATGAAAAAGAATATTTGCTAAACACCAGCTGATTTGCCTCAGGGAAATGAAATGAAATGAAAGTATACATCCACTGGAATCAATGAAGTAAATATTTCTAGTTGGTCTGCTGGCAGAGATAAGAATTTCAAGGCAATGCACTTAGCTACCTGAGAAACTGAGTTAAATCGCAACTCCGAGGACTATGAATATTACGAAAGAGTTCAAGGTCAGCCTTGATGAGACCCCATCTCAAATTTAAATGTATAGAAAGGCTTGGAAATGTATTTCAGTGGTAATGCACTTGCCTAGCATGTATAAAGTCTTAGGTTCAATCCCCAGAACCTCAACATAGACAAATAATTGGTGATTATTATCAACTATTGGTAGTAATATAGTACAAAAGGTAACTTCTTGTAAACAGACATTTGTTCTTATAGTTTCAGCACACAGGATGCCAAGGAAGAATTGTGAATATTTGTGTGTGTATGTGTATGTGCATATAGTGTTGGGCAGTCAGAGAACAACTTGGTAGTAGTTAGTTCTTTCCTTCCACTATTTGAGTTCATCTACCTTGGATGGTCAGATTTGGTGGTGCCTTTATCCACTAAGCCATTTTGCTGGGTCTTTACTCCTTTTCTAAAACTTTCTGGCTGTTTCTTGTTGTTGTTTTGGTGTAGTCTGGTATTTTTTGTTGTTGTCGTTGGGGAACTCTTGGATCCTTCTACAGAAACACAGTATATAATCTCTCAGCAAAAGTCCACATGGCTTATAAGTCTGCGCTTGTCTGGACCTTAGCTTCTCACTGATTTCTCCCTTTCAAAACTCACCTTCAGTTATCTACAGTTCTATCTTTCTGTCTTCTGACATCTCAAGCATATTGCCTGCCTTATAAACAGGGTTTGCCGTTGGCCAAAGAACTAGGAAGGTTCTTATCTACTGCAGTTATGTTTTGTTTGTTTGTTTTGTTTTTCAAGAATAGATTTGCTTTTTTCCACTTTTGTTTACAGCACATAGTATATCTGTGCTGGTATGTTCATGCCAGGAAATCTTAAGAAGGATTAGAAAAATCAAGCCAGAGGGATACCTCCAGAGGGTGGTGAGAGGAGAAGGGTAAAGATGTTATTTGAAGAAGTTAATGTCCCAAAGCCCCCCAAATTGAAGAAATATCTGGGTGGTTAAAAACTGTTAGCAAACCGGGTGGTGGTGGTGGCATACACATTGAATCCCAGCACTTGGGAGGCAGAAACTAGGGGATCTCTGACAGTTCGAGGTCAGCCTGGTCTACAAAGCAAGTTTCAGGACAGCCTGTTATACAGAGACCCTTTCTGGAAAAACACCTGTTGGCAAAGAGAATCTTGAAAGAAGTGAGAGAGAAATGACTCAACAGGTGCAGAGGATCTTCATTGTAATAGGTAATCTTGGTACAAACCTTGCAAGCCAGAGGCAGTGGAATATATAGTTAAAATAGTAGAAAAAAAACACAGTAACAGACAGAGTCTCTATCCAGCAAAATTACTTCAAGTGTGAGGGAATGCCAAGTCTGATACCTGTTGTCTCAGAAGGCTTGGATATAAAGCCAAGCTGGTTACATCGTAAGATTTAGTCACAAAACAAAATAAGGGCTAGGGTGGAGGTTAAGGCATTCTCATCTCAGGTAAATGACAGTGGAGGGAATTCATTACCACTAGATTTACCTTAAATGCTTAGGGTACAGCCTTCAAGTTGAAGTGGAAAAGGACTGGACGGTACATTAAGGCAACATTATAAGTTTTCCCACAGGATTCATTACTTTTGTGACACAATATCTGACAGAAACACTGAAGAAAACAGTTATTTCAGCTTACAGCCCATGAGGGGCTAGTTCATCATGACAGGGGATAGAGAAGCAGGGCACAGTGGCTCACATCTCGGTGAGCCAGGAACTAGACAAATGTGGACACTAACTAGTTCTTAAAACTTAGCAACAGCATAGCAATTCCTCACCAGATATTGAGAGTCAGACTATGCACTCTGTCTATACTCCAAAGATGGAAAGTATTCACACACACACACACACACACACACACAAAATCTTACAGAAAAATTCAAATAAAAATCAGTATTTAACAAAATAGATGCCAACATTTTAAGAAAGTCAAGGCCATGAACTAGATTTACCTAAGCGGATAAACCATATTTTATATTGGGGAGAACAACCTGTAAAGATAAATAGTACCAATCTTGGGGGTAAAGAGATAAATTGAATTTTTATATAGGAATTGCATATAACAGGACTTGTTACATTAATAAGGACACAATAAATGTTAAAATAGAACATCTTTCAGTGCTTGCCATACTAATGAGGACTTGAGTTTGATATTACAGGAACCCCGTGAAAAAGCTGAACACAGCAGTGCATGTTTATGATCTCAACAGTGAGGAAGCAGAGACAGGAGGAGCCTTGTGATTTACTGGCCTTATTTCAAAATATAAAGTGAAGGGTTAGCAAGGTGGCTCAGTGGGTAAATGTGCTTGCTGCCATACCTAATGACCTGAGTTTGATCCCTGGGACCCATGTGGTAGAAAGAGAGATATGACTCCTACAAGTAGCCTTTGACCTCAGTGTCAACACAATGGTGTACTTATGTGCACCCAAAAAAAGTAATCTTTTTTTTTTTAAAAAGAAAGGTGTTGAATGATTGAGAAGAACACCAAACATTGATTTCTACCCTCCACATGTACCCATGTACCACACACAGACTCCAGTGTGGCATGATTAAATATATACCATACCCACAAGATCAAAAAAGAACAAGTTTGGAAATTATACTTGCAATAGTTTTTTTAAAAAAAAAAAACCAACCCTGGTATCCACTAGTTAAGATACACAGTAGGTGCTGTGGAAGTTAAGGCTTTCAACATAATGACAATAGTGTCAAGTTTAATCTGACAATCACATAATCTTTTTCTCATGAACTTTTTCCAGAATATTAGCATATATTGACCACATTGGGGCAGAATTTTCTCCTTGTTCAGTTCTCCTTCAAAGTAAAATATTCTGATAAAAGAAACACAAATACTTAAATAAATGTGGGGACACAACTTAGAAATAATATAATAATAAGCATTGAGAAACTTAACAACATTCATGAATGACATCAGTGAGACAGGACTTAGGGTCTTGAATAAAACCATGAAGGTGGAACTCTAATAACATGTAGTACTAGACTGTTAAATGGCAGAGTTCACGATAAAAAGATCATTGAATCAAAAAATCCTTGTGAGAGACTCAGTCTCAGAAAAGATGCATGGCTGCTGAGGAACACTATCCAAGATTGTCCTCCAGTTGTCACGTACATACGTCCTCCTGTTCCAGCACACATGCTCATGCAGACATACAGGTATATCCACGTACATGTGTACATGTGCATACTTGCATATATGAATATGCATACAAAATAAAATGGTTTATGTATTTCAGAATATACTCAAGGCTTGAAAACATCTGTATACACAAAAATTTGTGCTTAGATGTTTATAGAACTATTACTCATAAAGAACAGAATAACCTAACCCCAAAAGGGACACATCTATGGATTAGAATATTAATCACCAATAGAATGCAGTTTGTGTAGTTAGTTTTAGTTGTCAACTTGATACAATCTAGAATTGACTGGGAAAGGTGTTCCAGTGAGGGACTAAGTTGGCCTGTGGGCATGCCTGTGTGAGATTTTCTAGACTATGTTAATTGATATGGGAAGGAGAGCCTAAAAGTAGGTATTGTGATTCCACGGGTCCTGGACTGTATTAAAAGAAGAATGTGAGCAAAGCACAAACACAAATGTTATTTTATTGCTGTTTGCTCTTAATCCTGGATGTGATGTAAATACCTAGCTGCTTCAAGCTCCTGCAGCTGTGATTTCCCTTCTGTTGTGGACTTCTAGTGGACCTGGAACTGTGAGCTAAAACAAATCCCTTCTCCTTTACATTGCTTTTGTTGATGTATTTTATCACAATTAGAAACAAACCTAAGACACAGTGATAGACCACTGTTCTCTCATTAGCATGGTACTAATTTTAAAAAGTTTATGGTACTGGGTACAGAGGTGTGGTGCCACATGATTGTATTCCTAGCACTTTGGAGTCTCTGGCAGGAGGTTTTTAAGTTCAAAGCCAAAGTTAGCTCTAAGTACTGACAGTATCTCAAAAACCGAGTCTAACATACATTGATTTTAAAGTTTTAAAAATTGTGATCAAGTTTGAATATCTTTACATACTTAAATGCTATTTATCCCCTAGTTGTGAACTTACTGTCCATTGTGTTTCTCTATTAACATTGGTCTTTTTCTTCTTGGTGTATAAGATTTTTTTCTTATGGGTTGATTTGTTTTCGAATTGTTTCATTTTGTTTTTTTACATTTACTTATTGTGAGTATATGTATGATGGTATGCACCTGTGCCACAGCACATGTGTGGGGACAAAGACCAACTTTTGAGATTCAAGCCTCCCTCTTCCCCGTGATTTTAAGGGATTAATTTCAGGTTATTAGACTTGGCTGCCAGAATCATTCTCACTGAACCATCTTTCCAGCCCCTTCCTAGGAATTTGTTTTTTGTTTGTTTTTTGGTTTTGTTTTTATTTAATGATTTTTTTTTTTTTTACTATGAACTCTTGTCATTTAACAGCCTGGCATTACATGTTATTAGTGTTCCACCTTGATGGTTTTAATCAAGACCCTAAGTCCTGTCTCACTCATGTCATTCATAAGTGTTGTTAAGTTTCTCAATGCTTATATTATTTCTAGCTGTGTCCCCACATTTATTTAAATACTTATGTTTCTTGTATCAGGATGTTTTACTTTGAAGGAGAACTGAACAAGGACATTAGGCTTTGAGTAGATTAATCTCACATTTAGATAATCATTAAAATAGTTTATGACTGTATTAGTTTGCTTTACTGCAACTGTTTGAGCAAAAGTACCTTGGGGACAAAGGAGTTTATTTCATCTTATAGGTTACAATCCAGCAGGGGACATTAAGGAAGAAGTGTGACGCAGAAACCCTGAAGAAATTTTGCTTACTGGCTTGCTCCCATATTCATTCTTGACTCCCTTTCTAATGCAGCCCAGATGTACCTGCCTAGGAATAGTATCACCTTCTACATCACTAGCAGTCAGTAAACATTACTTCTAATTTACTGTTTCTCATTAAACCCTTTTCAAGAATGCAATCTTCAAGTGGAGTAGATTTTCAATAACTGATATGCTACTTCTTCAGGGAAAAAAGAAATCTCTCTTCTTTATTTTTTCAGAGGTGGCTGGATCCAAACAAACCAATAAGGAAGCAGCTAAAGAGTGAGCATACGTATTATTTACTTGATGTTTTGCAAATATGCCTTATAAAGATGATGGACTAATATAATCTGATTAATTATAGCTGTTTTTGTTAATTCTAGGAGGATCACCTTACAATTTGAACTTTAGAGTCAAGTTCTTTGTAAGTGACCCCAACAAGTTACAAGAAGAGTACACAAGGTTGGTTTATGGAACTATTTCTTTTGAGAACATTATCGGAGATCTAATATGAAAAAATAAAATTAACTAGGCCAAAAATAAATAACCATGCTAAAAATGTGAACTTCCAAACCAGCATATAGAAAGTTTATAAATGTCCCAAGGTAACTGTTTCCTCCATGAACGAGAGAGCAATTAGGAGTTGGACACCCAGAGCCAACTCATCCATCCCAGGCAGCACTGCAGGACTTACAGGAAGAAGTGAGGTGGCACTGGAATGCATCCAAGGCATTCTGAATGGTGAGAGTTTCTGGGGTGTGGATATATAGCCATGCAAAAGCATATTCTTGTCTTTTTCTCTCTTTTCACTAAGTACAACATAAAATTTCTAAAATATGCCTATTGCCATCATGTGCAGGAGGCATTTTTTTAAAATTTTTTTAAAGATTTATTTAATCATTATATGTAAGTACACTGTAGCTGTCTTCATACACACCAGAAGAGGGCGTCAGATCTCATTACAGATGGTTGTGAGCTATCATGTGGTTGCTGGGATTTGAACTCTGGACCTCTGGAAGAGTGAGTAGTCAGTGCTCTTAACCGCTGAGCCATCTCTCCAGCCCACCAGATGTACACTGAACTTTATAAAAGATGTTGCAGGGATAAAGCACATTTGGCATCTATTTGCCCATTTTACTGCACGTTCTAAGTCTTTTTTTTTTCCTTTTTAATTCTTTTAAGGTTTATTTATTCGGGGTGGGGAAATGGCTCAGCAGTTCAGAGCACTGACTGCTCTTCCAGAGGACCTGAGTTCAATTCCCAGTAACCATATAGTGGCTCACTACAATCTATAATGAAATCTGATGCCCTCTTCTGGTGTGTCTAGGGTGTACTCACATTAAATAAATAAATAAATAAATAAATAAATAAATAAATAAATAAATAAATAAAAATAGGATGTTTAGGGTGTACTCACATTAAACAAACAAACAAACAAACAATTTTTTGTTTAAAAGGGGGTGAGCAGGAGAGATGACTCAGCGGTTAAGAGCATTGACTGCTCTTCCAGAGGTCCTGAGTTCAATTCCAAGCATCTACATAGCTCAAAACCATCTGTAATGGGATCTGATACCCTTTTTTGGGTGTGTCTGAAGAGAGCTACAGTGTACTCATTAAGTGAAATAAATAAATTTTTTAAAAAATTTATTTATTTTTATGTATATGAGTACACTATTGCTCTCTTCAGACACACCAGAAGAGGGCATTGGATCCCATTACAGATGTGTGGTTACTGGGAATTGAACTCAGGACCTCTGCAAGAGTAGTCAGTGCTCTTAACGGCTGAGCCATCTCCTCAGCCCCCACATTCTTTTTTTTTTTTTTTTTTTTTTGGATTTTCGGGACAGGGTTTCTCTGTGTAGCCCTGGCTGTCCTGGAACTCACTTTGTAGACCAGGCTGGCCTCGAACTCAGAAATCCACCTGCCTCTGCCTCCTGAGTGCT
This sequence comes from Mus caroli, assembly GCF_978045245.1. Lineage (NCBI taxonomy): Eukaryota > Metazoa > Chordata > Mammalia > Rodentia > Muridae > Mus > Mus caroli. The sequence goes on along the minus strand of NW_028227256.1, from coordinate 116,270,940 downwards.
GGGATTAAAGGCGTGCGCCACCATGCCCGGCTAGCCCCCACATTCTAAGTCTTACCTTGTCACTTCTACTTAAGAAAGTACTCAAGAATGACCCATATGATCATTTCAGCCGTTTCCTTGAGAATTAGGTAAAATGTTTAGGGTATAAGTTAGAAAAATAATGACAGTCATTACAGTAAGCTGTATAAGTGCAGATTACTATATTTGGTGAAATGCAGAATTAGTAATTTAAATGAAAAGAATTAGAACACTATTCCCTTTGTACACTTCCCAGGTATAAGGACATAGGTGGTAATTCATCCCAGCCAAAAAATCTTTGACCTTCAGTCTGTCCGGCCTGCAGGTTGTGCTGGGACAGGGGTAGCGCAGAACTTGTGGGAATGGCCAACCCATGAGTGGTTCAGTTTACCCCTACACCACAAGTGGGAGTCCAAGCCTGACAATGCCTGGATGGCTTCTCAGCATTACTTTAGTGATGCAATAGAATGGAGTACCAGAAGAATAAAGCTATTGAATTAGTATACACTGCTATTTCTCGATATTTGTAGAGTTCTCAATAATAATTGGAGCTTTTAAATGACAAAACCAAAACAACAACTATAATGACAATAATAAAAGCTTTTTATTCTTCTCTCATGTGTTACTCCCAGTCTCCCACTACTCACAGTCTCTCTGCTTACTTAATATCTCCCCCAGATCAACTCCTCCTCTGTTTCCCTACAGAGGCCATGTTTATTGCTTCAGTTTCTGTGAGCTCCTATGAGCCCTGATAATTGATTCTGTGTGCTGTGTTCTTGTGATGTCCTCTGGCTCCTACAATCATTCCTTCTCTTCTGCAGGGTTCCTCTGGCTTTGCCTAGGGTCTGGCTGTAGGTCTCTGCATCAGCTCCCATCAGTTGCTGGATGATGCACCTCTGGTGATAATTGGGCTAGGCTATGAGAATAGCAGAGTATAGTTGTGGATCATGGCTGTCCTGGTTTCTGGCCAACCAGGCAGTGTCAGGCATGGGTTCCCACTTGTGGTGTGGGCTTAAATGAAACCATTCATGTGTTGTTCACTCTCACAAGTTCTGTGCTACCCTTGCCCCAGCACATCTTGTAGGTCAAGATTGTAGGTCAAATTTTTGTGGCTAGGTTGATGTTAAAAATGTAGTTCTTGAAAATCTTTTATGTTTGCTGATGCTTTTTTTGATGATAAGAGGACCCTGGAGTACAGGTGCCATGTTTGACAGATGGAATATTTGCAACCACTAATAAATGTCTTTAGTTTACTGTCATAGCTCTTAGGTTTTGTGTTGCTTTGTTCTTCCTTTACAACCATGCTTCATTTTGTCTCACAATGCAATTTACACATGACATTTAGCAAGTATATTGCTGATGGTATTTTTTGGGGGGGGTTGTTTGTTTTTTGAGACAGGGTTTTTCTGTGTAGCCCTGGCTGGCCTCGAACTCAGAAATTCGCCTGCCTCTGCTTCCCAAGTGCTGGGATTAAAGGCGTGCGCCACCATGCCCAGCCTTTCTTTCTTTCTTTCTTTCTTTTTTTTGATGTTAAATATTTAAAATAATCTTTTATCATTGTAAGTAATATTCAGAATATTAAAATTTTTCCTAATTTTGCAGGAACTCCAAGGAAATTAGTCAGAATTAATGAACAGTTTTAATTATAAAACACTATAAATTACTTTTCATTTCCAGCTACATTTATAACACAGTTAAAACATCAATTACAATGAGATTTCTAACATTTTTTAATGTTTATGATATTTGTTAATACTAAACTACTGTCAGTTATATTGTCATAGTTATTTCCCTTGTTGCTTTGATTAAATACTTGACTAGAAACAACTTAAGGGAAGAGGGCTTATTTTTACTTGGAGTTTAGGATTGATTACAGGCCATCATGACAGGATAGGCAAGGCAGAAAGAGCTCGAGGCAGCTTGTGTTGTTAACATCCATAAGCAGAAAGCAGACAGAGAACAGAATGCAGGCCTGGGTTAGTAAACCTCACAGCCTGCCTTCACTTCTTGAGCAAGGCTCTGACTTGTTAAGGTTTCACAACCTTCCACAAGAGCAGCACCAGCTGGATACCAAGTGTTCAAATACCTGAGCTGGGGAGGGGGGGGGGCATTTTACATTCAAAGCACAGCCAGGTTCAATATTCAGTTTACACAGAAAACTGGATTTCCTATTAGAACTTAAATGTGTGCCTGTGTGTAATAGCATATACTGGAAATAATGGGTATATTTCACTGATAATTGAGTCAGAACTTGAAGAAAGTAAAAAAAAGTAAGCAGTTGAGAATTGTGCTTGAGCTGTCAGGATAGGAGACCAGTTTTATTTTTATTAGATATATTGTTTAATTTCAAAGTTCTTCATCTCTCATAAATATTACTATTGTTAAGTTATGGTACATGACCACATTTCATTTAATCATTATACTATACAAAAGTATTTCTCTACCCTGATTAATAAGTTAGAATTTAGATAGGTAGATATTTTGATATGTCTGTTTGCTTAGATGTTCTGATGCAATGTGACTCAAATAAGTGCAACATATATACATTCCTCAGTTAATTCTAGTGTTTTAGCAAGGGAGCCAGGGCTGTTGAACAATTTAGTGTTAGGCTAAAGAATATGGCTCAGTGTTAAAAGCATATACAGTTTTTACAGAGTACTCTACTTTGGTTCCCAGTACCCATGTCAGGTGGCTTACAGCTGCCTGTAACCCTGATTCTAAGGAGATCCCTCTCTGACCTCTGTGGGCACATGTAGTCATGTAGTCATACCCACACACTGATATATACAAGCATAGACAATGGTTCCAGATTTTGTTCTTAATGGGTTTTCTGTATGTGCAAGTGTGCTTGTCTCTTAAGTGTGTATAGGTTTCTTGTGCTTTCTCTTTGAATGTTTATTTATTTGTTTGTTTGTGTGTTTGTCTTGACTGATTCTAGTTTGTGATTATATTATTTATTATTATTATTTAGATGCACACTTTTCTTTTTTTAAGGTATTTTTAATTAGATATTTTCTTAATTTACATTTCATATGCTATCCCCAAAGCCCCCTATACCCTCCCTGCTCCCCAACCCACCCACTCCTGTTTCCTGGCCCGGGCATTCCCCTGTACTGGGGCATATATGATCTTTGCAATACCAAGGGCCTTTCCTCCCATTGATGGCCAAATAGGCCATCCTCTGCTACATATGCAACTAGAGACAGAGCTCTGGAGGGTACTGGTTAGTTCATATTGTTGGGAAAGGATCTTTACCAATCCTAAATCAGATAGGGGACTAATATCCAATATATAAAGAACTCAAGAAGATGGACTCCAGAAAATCAAATAACCCTATTAAAAATTGGGGTACAGAGCTAAACAAAGAATTCTCAACTGAAGAATACCAAATGGCTGAGAAGCACTTGAAAAAAATGTTCAACATCCTTAATCAAATCAAGTCAAAACAACCCTGAGATTCCACCTCACACCAGTCAGAATGGCTAAGATCAAAAATTCAGGTAACAGCAGATGCTGGTGAGGATGTGGAGAAAGAGGAACACTTCTCCATTGTTGGTGGAATTGCAAGCTGGTACAATCAATCTGGAAATCAGTTGGCGGTTTCTCAGAAAATTAGACATAATACTACCGGAAGATCCAGCAATTCCTCTCTTGGGCATATACCCAGAAGATGTTCCAACTTGTAATAAGGACACATGCTCCACTGTGTTCATAGCAGTCTTATTTATAATAGCCAGAAGCTGGAAAGAACCCAGATGGCCCTCAACAGAGGAATGGATACAGAAAATGTGGTACATTTACACAATGGAGTACTACTCAGCAATTAAAAACAATGAATTCATGAAATTCTTAGGCAAATGGATGCATCTGGAGTATATCATCCTGAATGAGGTAACCCAAACACAAAAGAACACACATGATATGCACTCACTGATAAGAAACTGAGAATATACAAGATACAATTTGTAAAACACATGAAACTCAAGAAGAAGGAAGACCAAAGTGTGGATACTTTGTTCCTTCTTAGAATGAGGAACAAAATACCCATGGAAGGAGTTACAGAGACAAAGTTCGGTGCTGAGATGGAAGGAATGACCATACAGAGACTGCCCCACCCAGGGATCCATCCCATAAACAACCACCAAACCCAGACACTATTTCATATGCCAGCAAGATTTTGCTGACAGGACCCTGATATAGCTGTCTCTTGTGAGGCTATGCCAGTGCCTGGCAAATACAGAAGTGGATGTTCACAGTCAGCTATTGGATGGAACACAGGGCCTCTAATGAAGGAGCTAGAGAAAGTACCCAAGAAGCTAAAGGGATCTGCAACCCTATAGGTGGCACAACAAGATGCCTGCTTTCTAATAAGAAATAGAAAGGGAGAAAATCTATTTTCAAATAAAGAAAAGAAGAAATACTTAGTGTGGTGATCCTGATTATTAGCAAGTTGCTACCTTTTTGGGAATAGTTTCCCTTTCACACACAAACAAAAGAATGTTTGCTCTTCCTCCTTACTTTGAGATAGAAACCATTTTAAATTAGCGGGAAGAAAAAGCAGTGGCATCAGAAGTCTTCCATTGTAATGAGTGTACGTTAGTGTTGGCAAGTACCAGTATTAGTAGAAGTGATTTGTCTTTAACTCCTGAAACATGCACACAGTTAACTAAGGCTCACCCAGGGTTTAGAATTTTGACCCAGTTCCTTGGCTACTTTAGAACTTGCCTTCTGGTTTTTAATCTAATAATTCCCATCTTTAACCAAAGTTAAATGGTATGTAAATTATTTTCAGTAAGTATAAGTACTATTTTTATAGAATTTTACAAATATACCAAGGATATATATTAACTTTAATTCACAGCTATATAACATTTTATACTAAAGGCCTTTTAGATTTTTTTTTTAAAAGATTTATTTATTTATTATATGTAAGTACACTGTAGCTGTCTTCAGATACTCCAGAAGAGGGCGCCAGATCTCGTTACGGATGGTTGTGAGCCACCATGTGGTTGCTGGGATTTGAACTCTGGACCTTTGGAAGAGCAGTTGGGTGCTCTTACCCACTGAGCCATCTCACCAGCCCTAGATTTTTTTTCTTCTTCTTTTTAGTGGTTTTAGGCCTTATGTTTAGTGGTTTTATGACTTATGTTACCAGTCCCATCTTAAAGTTTTGATTATGAAATCAAATAGATTTGATAGGATTGTACTGTGCTGAATAAAGTAAATAATATTTATGTTGAGTTTTGAATCTTTAAAAGCTGACTGAAGTCCATAAATCCCTGTTTAATATTTAATATCATGGCATTTGTTTTTATGCCAGTATTTTCAGCACAGGTGATTTTGCCCAGGTATTGACTAACTTACCCTCTATCAGGGACAGATGGACAGTGCCATCTTGTAAGGACCTCAGCAGTGTATCATGTTCATGTTAAAGGAAGGTGATTGTTTAAACACTTTAATACCAGAGCTATAGTAGAAGACAGAATTCAATTAATTTTCTGATGAAAGAGCTTTCTTAACTCCAGTGGAAGTAGGTAGTTGTTTTTCCCCAGGAAGGTTAAGAAGAAAATGATCTGTACATAATAGGCCTGTGCTTGTCCTGACTTTCTGTTTGCACAGAAAGGATGGTTTTTTTTTTCCCCACTGGTTTCTAGTGTGCTCTTTCGCTCCTGTGTCATTGATGCTTAAATTGTCTATGCTTCCAGTTCTTCTTGCATGAACCAGTGTTCAGACGGTTGCTTTTAAGTCTTTTCTCCCTGGAAGCAGAGATCTTAGAAGTCTGAGTTGGTTTATAATACAAATAAGATACTCAGATGTAAAGTTCCATATAGTAATAATTTTTAAAGATTCGTAATCAATTCACAAAATCTTATTTCTGGCATCTTTCCTAATGTGTACATATGCTGAATTTATATGTGCTAATGAGTAGATAACAAAAGGAAATATTTAAATATTTAATTTTGTTAATGTAAGTATAGAGTATAGAAGAACTCAATTTGATGATTCAACTAAATATCTTCTTTTTTTAAGGTATCAGTATTTTTTGCAAATTAAGCAAGACATTCTTACTGGAAGGTGAGCTATTTTTAAGGGTTTTCTTACAGTATAGTTTAAAAATGTTTTAAATTCTGTATTAAATAACTCATGACTGATAGCTGTAATTAAATTTAAAAAATGGTTATAGGTAGTATTAGTTCCTTTTATCAGTCTTTTGTTGGGGATTTGGTTTCTTTTGTTTTTTTTTTTTGAGACATTGTCTTATTATGTAATCTAGATTGGTTTCAAACTGGCAGTCATCTCAACTTCATGAATGTTGAAATCATAGTCATGTGCCATAAAACCCAGCTTAATTAAATTCATTGTAGTTAAAATGAATGCAGATAGAAACTTCCAGTATCAGTAGTATAACAAACTACAGCATATTTAAAATTATATTTATCCTTGAGTTGTATATTTTCTCTTTTGTCTTACTAGATTATCCTGTCCTTGTAACACTGCTGCCCTTTTAGCATCATTTGCTGTTCAGTGTAAGTATCAGTCTACTTTAAATCAAGTTGCTTATGGTTTTGTAGTTTATATTGATAACACATTGCAGGAGTTCTTAAGATGTATAGGAAGTAGAAACTACTGAGGTAATTCAATGAATGTCTAGGTGGTTAGCAATTATTTTTATGTGAATTATTGCAACTTGTTTAATGTAACACTACAAACACATTCATTTCATAATTATGTATGAATTAATGACATTGCTGATGTAGTATAATTAAAGTATTAAAGTGTGATCATTTTCTTTTTCTTATTAGCTGAACTTGGAGACTACAATCAGTCAGAAAACTTGGCAGGCTACCTCTCAGATTATTCTTTCATTCCTAATCAACCTCAAGATTTTGAGAAAGAAATTGCAAAGTTACATCAGCAGCACGTGTAAGCATTTGTTTAATCTTCTGTTTGATAAGCTTTATAGACAACTATGGTGGTTTGAATAGAAATGGCCCCCATATACTCATGTGTTTGAATGCTTGGACCTTAGGGAGTAGCACTAACAGGAGGTGTGGCCTTGTTGCAGTAGGTGTGGCCTTGTTGGAGGAAGGGTATCAGTGTGGAGGTGGGCTCTGAGGCCTCCTAGCTTAGCCTATACCCAGTGTGGCACACAGTCTTCTTTGCTGCTTGAGGATCAGGATGTGTGTAGAACTCTCGGCTCTTTCAGCACTGTCTGTCTGTACACTGCCATGCTCCCCACAAGATGATAATGGATGAAATCTCCGAAACTGTAAGCCAGTCTCAATTAAATGCTTTCCTTTATAAGAGTTGCCATAGTCATCATAGCAGTGACTCTTATCTAAGACAGAAACCTTTCTAGAGGGAAGAGTGTCTTATATCATTCTTAATTTTATTGTTGTATTTGATATAGGAATTTCTACTATCATTATAAAGAAATACGTGGATGATTTATATTAAAAGCATTTCATTGTTAATTTATCACATATATGTGCTTTGTTTTTATTTCTGTAACAACCATAAATTATATGTAAATAGTTTATGTTGTATTTAATATTTAATCTTAATTGGCGGTTTCTACCCTGGTTAGATTATTCAGTTCCCAGATAAAAGACACAACTTTTATATTTATAATCATTTTAATGCACTAGAGCTGGGTAGATATCTACTCTCTAAGCTATTATGTCTACTTTCTGGTCAGTAACCCCAAGTTATAACTTGTTCTGTTCCATCTGGCTGCTCTTAACTCCACTTAGCCAGTTCTCATGGCCATGTTTTCATGACTTACCTAACCCATACATAGCGTCTTCTCTTCTCTCCACCTTCTTTTCCCTCTTCCTCTTCATGGTCCTCCTCAGACCTAGGAACTGAAACCCTACCTACTTCTCTTTTGCCTAGCTATATCATCTTTATTGAAACAATAGTAGTAAATTAATGAGCAAGGCTACATAGTATCACTTTCCTTGTGTGAGGATTCTCTTGTCCCTGAGGCAACCAGGGCCAGTATTTAGAATTACAATACATAGCAACAGACCAAACCTCAACAATTACCCTTAAATTAAAAACTTAATTAAAAACTGTGGAATATCTATCTTTAGCTTTCTGGCCCAGAATATCTCATAGACCTTTTGTGAAGCAGGAATTAAGAAGGACTGACTCACTTACCCTGTCTTTGCAGAGCTTGGCAGTTGACTTCCCTGTATCTGCTTGTCCTTTCTGGATGGCACTCTGTCTGCAGATGATGTTAGGGCATTTTCTTTCCCCAGTGGCTATCATGCCATGATTGAAGTAACTCCCTATGGGGGTTTCTGAAGCTCATCATTCTTTCCCAAGTAGAATGGGTTACTGCCAGGAGTTGACATGTCTCAATATTAAAACAAATTTTAAATAATAATTTTAAATAATAATATTGTGTTTAAATGCTGTATTCTGTGAACTTCTAAGGTTTTTGAAGAACTATAGTGTATCTAAATAAATAAACATTGTCTGTCTCCAGCTAGCTATTATCTGTGCAACCCCAGGATGGATATTTCTGTGGTAATATAGACTAGTGTCTTACAAGACCATGAGCTTGATTGACTCTTAATTTGTATTACTTAATTATCCTAAACAGTTTGTAATCACAGCTATTAAAAGGATTGGGACTAAGCCTTGTACCTTAAATGAATTGCATAAGGATAATACCTATATAAGAGTTGAACCAGGGGGCTGGTGAGATGGCTCACTGGGTAAGAGCACCCAACTTCTCTTCTGAAGGTCCAGAGTTCAAATCCCACCAATCACATGGTGGCTCACAACCATCCGCAACGAGATCTGGCGCCCTCTTCTGGAATGTCTGAAGACAGCTACAGTGTACTTACATATAATAAATAAATAAATCTTTAAAAAAAAAAAGAGTTGAACCATACATATATTATGTCATAACAAAATTAATCTTAAATTTTGTATCAGTATACAAAGATACCAATGAAAACCTAAACCTGTATCAATATACAAAATTCTGTACCAATGTAACAAAATATAACCTCAAATTTGCATCAAAATATAAAGATTTCTACCAATGTAAGATTATGGCTTTAAAGTGTTATTTGCTTTAAGAGTAGATTCAATAACCTACCCTGTTTATCTAATTTCTTATATTTCTATATACCCGTTTCTTCCTTTTAACCCCTTTCCTTACCTAATAAAGAAAGATAGAAAATAGGAAAGGAAAGAGAAACCCCTGAATCTGTCCTCCTCCCTGTCAAAGACCATAATTATTTGTAAATCATCCCCTAAAATGCTAACATATCTATCTATAACTCATGAAATGTCCAAAATTATCCACTGAAACTTAAGGGAGTGGGAGAACAGTCTTCTTATAATTGTTTCCTGCTGAACTGGGGTGAAGATTTCCTTTTTGGTGACCCAAGAGAATTAGAAAAATGGTTAAGTCAAAGAAAGCTTACTGGCCTAATTCGTTGTCCAGTCTTAATATGTTGATTAAGTGAAGTCTTGAATGGATCAGTCTGAAAGGCTGGATAAACAGAGGTCATCTGGGATTAGCAGTCCTTCCTGAAGCTGTTCCAGACGCAAGTTTCTGGAAACAGCATCAGTTTAAGACAGGACCACAGAGCTGAAACAGCAGGTCTTAGAATCTCAACATCTTGGAAGTGAAGTCTGTCAGGGATGCCCTCCTGGTCTTTCATTCTGTAATATATAAACCTTACAAGTAATATATAGTTCTATTTATATGGAATGTGCACAGTATACCGATCAATTAAAGATGATTTTCTGCTCCTTGTTTGAACAGGTGAAAAATAACTGTGTCTTTCCTTAGAAGTTACTTTGATCATATGACCAAAATGTAAATATAAATCTCCATTTTTGCCATATGAAAGGATGGTATGTAATAATAAATCGTGAGAATTCTATAGCCAACAAGATTTATTTGCTATGTATAGCTGAAGTTCTGGCAGGAGATATTTTCCTGTCTAGCCAGTTTCAGACCTGTCCACAAATGGAGGGATCAGCAAGTATCACCTGTTTGTTTGGCCTTCTTGATTTTCTCCTATCTGCTGCCAAAATGTTCAGGGAGTCTTCTTTTATCAAATCCGATCCTTATTATTTTGGAAGGAATCCAAAGCCTTTTTTTCTTTCCTGTTAACACAAATACAGAGCCTCTCTCCCAACATAGCATGGTCTTTTTTCTTCCAGCCGAAAATCATTAAAAAATATAGATTGACCCAATTTGGCAGGCCCTTTTCTACTTAGGTCTGCTCCATTTTGACCTCTTTCAAAGAAGAATTACAATACCATCATAACCATTGAACATATAACTACCTTCATTTGATAATTTAAAACAGTTAAAACATTTTAAAACAATTATTATTCATTGAGACAGGGTTTCTCTGTGTAGCCTGGGGTGACTTGAATTTGCTTTGTAGATTAGGCTGGCCTTGAACTCACAAAGAATGTATTTGTCCTTGCCTTTGTCTCTCATGTATTGAGACCAAAGGCCAGGATTTATTAATTAGTTGTCTATGTACCCATGAAAACGTATCAGTTCCCATTTCTTTCTTCCTTCCTTGTAGATTAATATCTTTGTGAATAAATATATCTATATTTCTCTTTCTCTTTAAATACATTAATCAAATATCTTTCTCTGTTTTCACATTTGTTTAAATTTCCATCCACTTACTATATAAACATATTCCCAAGCAACCTTGTGTCTGGTTTTGCCTTGGCTGTGTGTCATGTGCTAGGGTAAGTCATAATCAGCTCTCCTTCGGGATTCCACATTTAAAGAGACTGGTTGCTAACTACAGCATGACACCCTATTGTAAGTTAACTCTTACATGTTGTCTTCAGTTCTCCTGTGGGAACCCCACATTCCAAAGAGACAAGCTAGCTGTTCAGAGTAGCGTGAAACTCTATTCCATGTTAGTTCTCATGAACATAGCTTTTCTTTTTCTGTTGGATGAAAGCAAAACAACTCTGTCCTAACCCCAACTCTGGGTTCCCATAATGACCAGTATATCTTTCCTAAGGCAAAATGCTTTTTGGCAACAGAAAAGCATTTTCTTTTGATTTGAAATTATAAAACATACCTTATGGGAATAAATATACCCATATTTTCCACTTTTTTATTTAAATTTAAGACTGATATATATTAATTACTTAGTTCTTTAAACAAATAATTTTAGGGGGTTGGAGAGATGACTCACTAATTGTTGCTCTTACAGAGAACCCAAGTTTAGTTTCCAGTACCCAATCAGGTAACTCACACCTTTAAGGGATCTTGATGCCCTTTTCTAAAAGGGCTCTGTGATGGTTTGTATATCCTTGGACCGGGGAGTGGCACCATATGAAGGTGTGGCCTTGTTGGAATAGGTGTGACCTGGTTGGAATGGGTGTGTCACTGTGGGTGTGGGTATAAGATCCTCACCCTAGTTGCCTGGAAGTCAGTCTTCCACTAGCAGCCTTTGGATGAAGACATAGAACTCTCAGCTCCAGGTACCATGCCTGCCTGGGTACTGCCATGCTCCCACCTTGATGATAATGGACTGAACCTCTGAACCTGTAAGCCAGCCCCAATTAAATGTTTTGTTTTGTTTTGTTTTTAATAATACTTGCCTTGGTCATGGTGTCTGTTCACAGCAGTAAAACCCTAACTAAGACAGGCTCCATGGTATCTCCACACACGTGCACATGCCCACACATAAGCACATATGCATGTAGTTAAAAATAAAATAAAATTTAATTTTAAAAACAGGAATTTTGGAATAATGTGTTTATAATATGCAGTACACTTGACTTGGTCATTTTATTAGTTTTCAGGGTTCTGAAGTATGTTGATTCTGTTTAATAGTGAATAAAGGGGAGAAAACAATCTAATGAAATTCTTTCATTGTTTACTTGTTTACTTATTTCATTCTCAGTAGTATTCAACTTTGAGAGTATTTTTAATCTCATCATTTGTGATATTCTTTCATATTTATATACTTATGTGTATGAGTGTTCTGCATGTTGTATGTATGTCTATGGACCATGTGCCTGCCTAGTACCTACTAAGGTCAGAAGAGAGTGTCAGGACTAGAGTTACACTATTGTGAGCTACCATGTAAGGAACTGAATCTGGGTCATCTTCAAGAACAACCAGTGCTTAACTGCTGAGCCAAGTCTCCAGCTGTGTGTGACATTTTTTCAAGAACAGAATTGTTGTGTTGTTTTGATTTGATTTGGGACAGGTTCTCTCTGCAGAGCTCTGAGTATCCTGGAATGCCATGTAGTCCAACCTCAAACTCATAGAGATCCACCTGCCTCTGCTTCCCAAGTGCTGGGATTAAAAATGTGCACCACTATGTCTGAATTAACCTTAAGAATTGTTTTTTTGTTGGCTTAGAATTCATTTTGCTTTAACCTGTGATTCAGAATAGTGACAGAACAAAGATATTGTTGCATATTGGTTAGAAGTCTGAACTAGAGTTAGACTTCTTGGCTTAAACTATGTACTATCTTAGAACCTTGGCCATAGTCCTGTTTCTGTTGCTTTGTTTCCTTAGATTTAAATTTGAGAGAATTAAAATATGTTGAGTTAGAAATTCTGAATCTTCTTCTTTCTTTTTGTTTTTTGTTTGTTAGTTTTTGAAAGTTTGTTATTTTGTTATTTTCAGAAAGGGTTTCTCTTTGTATCTCTGGTAGTCCTAACTCAAGCTGTAGACCCAGCTGGCTTCAAACTCAGAATTCTGCCTGCCTCTGCCTCATAGACACTGGGATTAAAGTTATGTGCTACTACCTCCTGTCCAGAAATTCTGGGTCTTGGGACTATATAGACAAAGTTCTCAAGCTCTGCTACCTAGTAAATGGTAGGTATTAAGGAAATATTAGCTCTTACTGCCAATTTGATAATAATTTAAGTGTCTCAAAAATTAAAAAACAATAGCTCAATCCCTAATTTTGAACAGCCAATGGGCCAAGCATGGCAAATATATGTTTTTATATGTAGTACAATGTATATTTGTTTATATTGTAAATCAAAAATATCTAAATGTGTCACTGAATATTTGGATCAAACCTAGACCTTGCTCATATTAGGAAAGTGCTCTACCATTGAATTAATTGGTCAGTCTGTCTGTCAGTCTATATATTAAATATATTTAAAGTTTATATTAAGGTATAGATTAAGTATATTTAAGTCTATATTTTAAATACATGGGGAAATAATATTTTATAGGATGTGAAATTTTCTGAAATCTACTGTCTACAAATGAACACTCACATGAACAGACATTCTCAGTTTTTGTGTTGGATTTGGGATGCTTTTGCATTCTAAAGTTCTTGATACTGAATTAATTTATCCAGAAGATATGAAAATACTGTTTATTCCTTCTTGATAAAAGGTTTTTTTGACCTTGAATTTACTGTAGACTATAATGACTTAAGAATTTAACCTAGGCCAACCCTGGCCACCTTGGGCATGAACTCAGCTGATGGTCCCACGGTCCCCTGAGGACTCTAGACATTGCAGGCACCCTAGCACACTCAGGATCTTAGGATCACTGATGAGAGTCAGTCTCTAGGAAGGGCTCTGATGCCCGGGACTCAGGCAAGAGTGCCATCTTGTATCCCGGGTCTCTCAGAGACCAGTCCGCACAGGAGAGCGCGTGGGCTGCAGAATCAACAAAGCTTCTTGGACAGGGTCCCTTCCGGCTTTCATCTTCAGCCAGGAGGCAGATCTGAGCTCTAGACATCTGTGCACCTTCCCTGCAAGAGGAGGGCTTGTCTGAAGAGAGTGCTCTGACAGAATCACAGGAGGAGCAAGCTCCAGCCCAGAGACAGCTAGAACATCTAACACCAGTGATTACCAGATGGCGAAAGGCAAACGTAAGAATCTTACTAACAGAAACCAAGACCACTGGGCATCATCAGAACCCAGTACTCCCACCACAGGGAGTTCTGGATACCCCAACACACCCAAAAAGCGAGGTTCGGATTTAAAATCATATCTCATGATTCTGGTAGAGGATTTTAAGAAGGGCATTAAAAACTAACTCACTTAAAGAAATACAGGAGAACACTGCTAAACAGGTAGAAGTCCTTAAAAAAGAAACACAAAAATCCCTTAAAGAATTACAGGAGGGCTGGTGAGATGGCTCAGTGGGTAAGAGCACCCGACTGCTCTTCCGAAGGTCCAGAGTTCGGATCCCAGCAACCACATGGTGGCTCACAACCATCCGCAACGAGATCTGACGCCCTCTTCTGGAATGTCTGAAGACAGCTACAGTGTACTTACATATAATAAATAAATAATTCTTTAAAAAAAAAAAAAAGAATTACAGGAAAACACAACCAAACAGGTGATGGAATTGAACAAAATCATCCAAGATATAAAAATGGAAGTAGAAACAATAAAGAAAACCCAAAGGAAGACAACTCTGGAGATAGAAATCCTAGGAAAGAAATCAGGGACTATAGGATGTGAGCATCAACAACAGAATACCAGAGATGGAAGAGAGAATCTCAGCTGCAGAAGATTCCATAGAAAACATGGACACAACAATCAAAGAAAATGCAAAAAGATCCTACCTCAAAACATCCAGGAAATCCAGGACACAATGAGAAGACCAAACCTAAGGATACTAGGTATAGATGAGAATGAAGATTTTCAACTTAAAGGGCCAGTAAATATCTTCAACAAAATTATAGAAGAAAACTTCCCTAACCTAAAGAAAGAGATGCCCATGAACATACAAGAAGCCTACAGAACTCAAAGTAGACTGAACCAGAAGAGAAATTCCTCCCGACATATAATAATCGGAAAATCTAATGCACTTAATAAAGATAGAATATTAAAAGCAGTAAGGGAAAAATGTCAAGTAATACATAAAGGCAGACCTATTAGAATTACACCAGACTTCTCACCAGAGACTATGAAAGCTAAAAGGTAGTGGACAGATGTTATATAGACCCTAAGAGAACACAAATACCAGCCCAGTCTACTATTCCTAGCAAAACTCTCAATTACCATAGACGGAGAAACCCAAGTATTCCATGACAAAACCAAATTCACACAATATCTTTCCACGAATCCAGCCCTTCAAAGGATAATAAAGGGAAAACTCCAACACAAGGAGGGAAATTATGCCCTAGAAAAAGCAAGAAAGTAATCCTTCAACAAACCTAAAATAAGATAGCCGCAAGAACAGAATCCCAACTCTAAACAACAAAAATACAGGAAGCAAGAATTATTTTCCTTAATATCAATGGACTCAATTCCCCATTTAAAAAAAACATAGAATCACAGACTGGCTACATAAACAGGACGAAACATTTTGCTGCATATAGGAAACCGACTTCAGGGACAAAGAAAGACACTACCTCAGAGTGACAGGCTGGAAAACAATTTTCCAAGCAAATGGAGAAGCGCATTCCTTACAGAAACTTTAGTGAAGCTCAAAGCACACATTGCACCTCACACAATAATAGTGGAAGACTTCAACACCCCACTCTCATCAATGGACAGATCTTGGAAAAAAAAACTAAACAGAGACACATTGAAACTAACAGAAGTTATGAAACAAATGGATTTAACAAATATCTACAGAATATTTTATCCTAAAACCAAAGGATATATGTTCTTCTCATCACCTCATGGTAAATTCTCCAAAACTGACCATATAGTTGGTCACAAAACAGACCTTAATAGATAGAAAAATATTGAAATTATCCCATGCATCCTGTCTGATCACCACGGACTAAGGCTGATCTTCAATAACAACTTAAATGATAGAAAGCCAACATTCAAGTCAAGCTGAACGATACTCAATGATAACTTGGTCAAGGAAGAAATAAAGAAATCAAAGACTTTTTAGAGTTAATGAAAATGAAGCCACAACATACCCAAGCTTATGAGACACAATGAAAGCAGTCCTTAGAAGAAAACTCATAGATCTGAGTGCCGCGAAAAAGAAACTAGAAAGAGCATACACTAGTAGCTTGATAGCACATCTAAAAGCTCTAGATCAAAAATTCATCCAAGAGGAGTAGACAGCAGGAAATAATCAAACTCAGAACTGAAATCAACCAAGTGGAAACAAAAGGAATTCTACAAAGAATCAACCAAACCAGGAGCTGGTTCTTTGAGAAAATCAACAAGATAGATAAACCTTTAGCCCGACTAACTAGAGGGCACAGGTACAGTATACTAATTAACAAAATCAGAAATGAAAAGGGAGACAAAGCAACAGAACCTGAGAAAATCCAAAACATCATCAGATCCTATTACAAAAGGCTATATTCAACAAAATCGGAAAACCTGGATGAAATGGACAATTTTCTAGACAAATACCAGGTACCAAAGATAAATCAGGATCAGATTAAAGATTCAAACAGTCCCATATCACCTAAAGAAATAGAAGCAGTCATTAATAGTCTCCCAACCAAAAAAAGCCCAGGACTAGATGGGTTTAGTGTAGAGTTCTATCAGATCTTCAAAGAAGACCTAATTCTAATTCTCCTCAAATTATTCCACAAAATAGAAACAGAAGCCACAATTTCTCTGATAACTAAACCACATAAAGACCCAACAAAGAAAGAGAACTTCAGGCCAGTTTCTCTTACGAATATTGATGCAAAAATACTCTATAAAATTCTCACAAACTGAATCCAAGAACACATCAAAACGATCATCCATCATGATCAAGTAGAGTTCATCCCAAGGATGCAGATATGGTTTAATATACAGAAATCAATCAGTGTAATCCACTATAGAAACAAACTTAAAGAAAGAAAACCACATGATGATCTCATTAGATGCTGAGAAAGGATTTGACAAAATCCAACATCTCTTCATGAAAAAAGTCGTTGAAAGATCAGGAATTCAAGGCCCATACCTAAACATAATAAAAGCAATCTACAGCAAACCAGTAACCAATATCAAACTAAATGGAGAGAAACTGGAAGCAATCCCACTAAAACCTGGAATAGACAAGGCCGCCTACTTTCTCCCTAACTATTTAATATAGTACTTGAAGTCCTAGCCACAGCAATTAGACAACAAAAGGAGATCAAGGGGATACAAATTGGAAAGGAAGAAGTAAAAATATCAGTATTTGCAGATGATATGATAGCGCAGTAGCTGGATATAAAATTAACTCAAACAAATCAGTGGCCTTTCTTTACACAAAGGATAAACAGGCTGAGAAAGAAATTAGGGAAACAACACCCTTCACAATGGACACAAATAATATAAAATACCTTGGTGTGACTGAAGTGAAAGATCTGTATGATAAGAACTTAAAGTCTCTGAAGAAAGCAATCGAAGAAGATCTCAGATGATGGAAAGATCTCTCATGCTCATGGATTGCCAGGGTTAATATAGAAAAAGTGGCTATCATGCCAAAAGCAATCTACAAATTTAATGCAATCCTCATCAAAATTCCAACTCAATTCTTCACAGAGTTAAGGGCAATTTGCAATTTCATCTTGAAAAACAAAAAACCTAGTGTCTTAGTCAGGGTTTCTATTCCTCCCCAAACCTCATGACCAAGAAGCAAGTTGGGGAGGAAAGGGTTTATTTGGCTTACACTTCTATACTGCTGTTCATCACCAAGGAAGTCAGGACTGGAACTTAAGCAGGCCAGGAAGCAGGAGCTGATGTAGAGGCCATGGAGGGATGTGCCTTACTGGCTTGCTTCCCCTGGCTTGTTCAGCCTGCTCTCTTATAGAACCCAAGACTACCAACCCAGGGATGGTCCCACCCACAAAGGGCCTTTCCCCTTTGATCACTAATTGAGAAAATGGAGGCATTTCCTCAACTGAAGCTCCTTTTTCTGTGATAACTCCATCTGTGTCAAGTTGACACAAAACTAGCCAGTACACCTAGGATAGCAAAAACTATTCTCAACAAAAGAGAACCTCTGGTAGAATCACCATGTCTGACCTCAAGTTGTACTACAGAGCAATTGTGAAAAATATTGCATGGTACTGGAACAGCGACAGGTAGATCAATGGAATAGAATTGAAAACCCAGGAATGAACCCACACACCTATAGTCACTTGACCTTCAACAAAGGAGCTAAAACGTTCCAGTGGAAAAAAGACAGCATTTTCAACAAATGGTGTTGCCTCAACTGGCGGTTATCATGTAGAAGAATGGGAATTGATCCATTCTTATCTCCTTGTACAAAGCTCATAAGTTGATCAAGGAACTCCACATAAAACCAGAGATACTGAAACTTATAGAGGAGAAAGTGGGGAAAAACATCGAAGATATGGGTACAGGGGAAAAATTCCTGAATAGAACAGCAATGGCTGGTGCTGTAAGATCGAGAATCGACAAAAGGGACCTCATAAAATTGCAAAGCTTCTGTAAGGCAAAAGACACTGTCAATAAAACAAAAAGGCCACCATCAGATTGGGAAAGGATCTTTACCAGTCCTAAATCAGATAGGGGACTAATGTCCAATATATACAAAAAACTCAAGAAGCTGGACTCCAGAAATTCAAATAACCCCATTAAAAAATGGGCTACAGAGCTAAACCAAGAATTCTCTACTGAGGAATACTGAATGACTGAGAAGCATGTGAAAAAATGTTCAACACCCTTAATCATCAGGGAAATGCAAATCAAAACAACCATGAGATTCCACCTCACACCAGTCAGAATGGCTAAGATCAAAAATTCAAGTGACAGCAGATGCTGGCGAGGATGTGAAGAAAGAGTAACACTCCTCTATTGTTGGTGGGATTGCAAGCTTGTACAATCACTCTGGAAAGCAGTCTGGCGGTTCCTCAGAAAATTTGACATAGTACTACCAGAGGATCCCGCAATACCTCTCTTGGGCATATATCCAGAAGATGTCCCAACAGGTAAGAAGGACACATGCTCCACTATGTTCTTAGCAGCCTTATTTATAATAGCCAGAAGCTGGAAAGAACCCAGATGTCCCTCAACAGAAGAATGGATACAGAAAATGTGGTACATTTACACAATGGAGTACTACTCAGCTATTAAAAAGAATGAATTTATGAAATCCCTAGGCAAATGGATGGACCTAGAGGGCATCATCCTGAGTGAGGTAACCCAATCACAAAAGAACACACATGATATGCACTCACTGATATTAGCCCAGAAACTGAGAATATCCAAGATACAATTTGTAAAACACATGAAACTCAAGAAGAAGACCAAAATGTGGATACTTTGTTCCTTCTTAGAATGGGGAACAAAATACCCAACGAAGGAATTACAGAGAGGAAGGAAAGACCATCCAGAGACTGCCCCACCCAGGGATCCATCCCATAAACAACCACCAAACCCAGACACTATTGCATATGCCAGCAAGATTTTGCTGACAGGACCCTGATATAGCTGTCTCTTGTGAGGCTATACCAGTGCCTGGCAAATACAGAAGTGGATGTTCACAGTCAGCTATTGGATGGAACACAGGGCCCCCAATGAAGGAGCTTGAGAAAGTACCCAAGGAACTAAAAAGGTATGCAGCCCTATAGGAAGAACAACAATATGAACTAACCAGTACCCCCCAGAGCTGGTGTCTCTTGTTGCATTATGTAGGAGAGGATGGCCTAGTAGGACATTAATTGGAGGAGAGGCCCATGTTCTTGCAAAGATTATATGCCCCAGTACAGGGGAATGCCAGGGCCAGGAAGCAAGAGTGGGTGGGTTGTGGAGCAGTGCAGGGGCGGCGAGGGTATAGGGGTTTCAAGGATAGCATTTGAAATATAAATGAAGAAAAAAATCTAATTAAAAATTAATTAAACTAATTTGTCTGGTGTGATGTGGATGCTGTTTTCCTATAAAAGCCATCCCTTTATAAGTAAAAACTCTTCATATAGCCTATTGAAATCAATGCTTTGAAGATAAATTGGAGTTTTAAATTTACCTGAAAAAAGCTCCTTAAATAAGGAATGGGGTCGAATTTCCACGAGGTAGTTCTGTTTGAAATCCGATTCATTAAATTTAAAAACAAAAACAGAATTACCTAGTTTAATTGGGAGGACTGTGTGGTTCACACAGTTTTTTTATTAGTATTGAGGGGTCACATTCATTTTGATTGTGTATTGTCAAGTTGGTTGGCTCCTACCCAGTATCAGTGATGAAAAAGTTGATAACCTAGCTGTTATAGTTCTCTGCTATATTGCATGCTAACTCATATTACTAAGGATGTTAGGAGTATATTTGAAATATAGTAGACCTTGTAAAATGACTGTAGTTTTACGTAGTTCTGAAATTTTTGTTTTGAGAATCACTAGAAATATATATTAAATATAAAGCTTTAACCAGGAAAGCTGAGGCTTTCCTGTGGAATTGTACTTCTTTGCATCTCAGATGTAATCTAATTATTTATTCTCCATATGTTATTGTTATACTAAATATGATATATTTTGAAACATATAGCAAACATTGTTGAAATGTTAAAACAGATTAATGGTAGAACTTTAAAGAATACATGATTGTCCTAAAAATCTCTTAATACTCATGTTTGTACATGTTATGACAGTGTATATACATTATAACCCATATATTTCATATACAGCTATGGTATAAACTGAATTATGAGAATTGTTTTAAAGTTGTGTAAGGAAATAAGTGCCTATGTCGATAGCTATAAAATTAGCTAGGGGTTTTAGAACGTACAGTATTCTTTTCCTTTTATTCACTTCTGACCTGTAGTACTCCCCAGTGTTTTATAGTTGTGGGTGTCTTTTAAATTTTTTTATAATTTTTTAAAGATTTATTTATTTATTATATACAAGTACACTGTAGCTGTCTTCAGACACACCAGAAGAGGGCATCAGATCCCATTACAGATTGTTGTGAGCCACCGTGTAATTGCTGGAATTTGAACTCAGGACCTCTGGAAGATTAGTCAGTGCTCTTAACTGCTGAACCATCTCTCCAGGCCTTACATTTTTAAAAATAGATTATTTCACCATTCTTCAACTTCCCTTTCCTACTTGTGCTACTTTCAGTGCTTTGATTACCTCTCAAATTGATGCCTTTTTCTTTATGTGTGTGTGTGTGTGTGTGTGTGTGTGTGTGTGTTTGTGCACGCGCGTGTGTATGCCTAAGCATATGAGTACAGTTTGCTAAGTCCGTTTGGCTTATGTTTTTATAATTTTAGGGTTCAACACTTGGATAGCCAATTAGAGGGTTTATCCCTGGGAAAAATTTTGTCTCTGTTCTGAAGCATTGGTTGTTTATCTAGGGGTGGGACCTTATGAGTTTCCCTTTTCCCTGTTAGTAAGTCTGTTGTTACCACCATTGTTTAAGCAGCTAAATTGTTGGGGTATCATGAATGAAGCTTATCATTTGTAGAAGACGCACTCTCACAGTAGACTTCCTGGTTTGTTGGCTCTTGTAGTCTTTTTGCTCCCCTCTTCCTCAGTGTTCTCTGAGCCTTAGTTCAGGAGTTGTTATAGATGTATTCAGTGGAAATAGCATCCTCCCCCCATGATCCATTGTTTTTCTGCATTTTGACCTGCTGTTGTTTTCTGTAATGGTCTCAGTTGCTTTAAAGAGACAGCAAAAGTACCTGTTTGATAAGGGGATAAGAACTACAGTTAGCTCTGGGCATAATGAAAAATTTTAGGATGTAATAATGAATTATATTGTTTTAGAAAAAGGATGGTAGTAGGTACCTTAAGGTCCATGATTTCACTAGCCTCAGCTCTCACTGTATTCTTATATTCCTGGAAAATAAAGAAGATAATCTGGGAAAAATATGAATTACTGCATGTATGATCTTGAAATAATGTAGATGTTACTACATAAAACTTATACTCCACATAATCTTTTTGTAACTTGTAACTTTTTTATGGATCTAGTTTTTGACCTGATGTTTTCTTTACAGTGGCTTATCTCCTGCAGAAGCAGAATTTAATTACCTAAATGCGGCACGTACCTTAGAACTCTATGGAGTTGAATTTCACTATGCAAGGGTAAGTAAAGAAAAATAAACTTAGATGGTGTAATGCTTCTTTCCTTGGTATCAAGGATTCTAAAATCTTTTTAGTATGTGTATAGTGCTGGGGTTATGGAACCAGGGCCTCAAGTATTTTTATACTTAGCCATAAACTTCAACTCCTCAAAATTTTAATTTCTTGAGAGAACTAGGTAACAAGATAATTTGTGTCTGCTGCTGACATAGTTGCACTAAAACTTTCCTCCTGATAAGTACATGATGGCTGAAAATGAATTGTTTTTGTTTCTTTCAGGTGTTGGTTTATGTTGTAAACCAGTATAGACTGTTGGGCCAGTATCTTTAGAATATTTGTTTTGTAAACAAAAGGTTGTCTTAGGGCCTAGTTTTATCAAAATCTTTGCTAATCAATATCATACAAGATGCTCTCATATCACTGAGGTTTGCCGTTTTGTTTCTGACACTGAGCT
Organism: Mus caroli; assembly: GCF_978045245.1. Classification (NCBI taxonomy): domain Eukaryota; kingdom Metazoa; phylum Chordata; class Mammalia; order Rodentia; family Muridae; genus Mus; species Mus caroli. The sequence continues at coordinate 116,248,529 of NW_028227256.1, read as the reverse complement.
ATCTCAGGGTCAAATTTTATTTGTAAAGCCCATGTCTGCATGTCATATCTTTAAATCTATAGTCACTGCATTTTCATAGTGTAACTCTTTATCTGTTTGAAACATTTTTGTTTCAGAGATTGTTATCCTCTGAGCTTTAATCGTGAAAGGCTGTCCATCATATGTAGTTATATCCCTTTTTGTGTTTTATCAAGATTTTTATATTTCTTAGAAGTACTTGAAGTACAACTACTTTCAGTAAAATTATAGTCATCACTTGAGTCAGCAGTGGAATTTTTATTCCCTTTGACACATTCTTGAGCCTAATTAGGCTAATATTAGCCATAAAGGGGAATGTGATGGTTTGTACATTCTTGGACCAGGGAGTAGCATCATTTGGAGGTGTGGCCTTATTGGAATAGGTGTGACCTGGTTGGAGTAGGTGTGTCACTGTGGGTGTGGGCTAAAGATCCTCACCCTAGTTGCCTGGAAGTCAGTCTTCCACTAGCAGCCTTTGGATGAAGAGGTAGCACTCTTAGCTCTGCCTGCGCATGCCTGCCTGGATGCTGTCATGTTCCTGCCTTGATGATAGTGGACTGAACCTGTAAGCCAACCCCAATTAAATGTTGACCTTATAAGAGTTGCCTTGGTCATGGTGTCTCTTCACAGCAATGGAAACCCTAACTAAGAAAGGGAGTAAGAGCCACAATTTTCCTTAGTTAAATTATTTTGAACTTACCTTAATACAGAAATATGCATGTTCAATATCCACTGGGGAAGTACTCAAAGTTCTGTCCTACATTGCTTTTGTCACTCAGGGTTTCACCCAATCAGGTTCTAGGGAATGAGCTCTACCTTTTATGTTTCACAAAGTCTATGTCTGTCTCATTTTTGCCCCCTTTTTTACGACAGTGTTTCTTTGTATAGCTTTGGCAGTCCTGGAACTCACTTTGTAGACCGGGCTTGAGCTCAGACATAAGTTTTAACTGGACATTTTAAAGCATAACCTAATTTAAAAATGTGGTTCTATCAGTTATACAATTTCCTCTTTAAAAGAAAAAAAACCTACTGCACAAACACCAATGGGAATATGTACATAATAAACCCCAAATATGAAAGGAGGGTGAAGAAACTTTTTAAAAAAAAGGCAAAAAGTTAGAGACAATTAAGGAATTACAAGATATCAATCTCTTGAGGAAAGCAGACCATCTGGAATACTAACAGTGGACAGACAAGTCTGTGACACAGGCCCTTAATCCCGTGCACATGAGGCAGAGGCAGGCAGATCTCTGAGCTCAAGCCTGGTCTACAAAGTTTTGATGTTTGCCTTTCTTTTTTAATTAGGTATTTTCTTCATTTACATTTCAAATGCTATCCCAAAAGTCCCCCATACACCCCACTCCCCTACTTACTCACTCCCACTTCTTGGCCCTGGCATTCCCCTGTACTGAGGCATATAAAATTTGCAAGACCAAGGGGCCTCTCTTCCCAATGATGGCTGACTAGGCTTTTATGAGGCAATATCAAACTATTAGGATTTATTATTAGGTACAATTAAATTTTGTGTTATCTTTGAAATGTGTTTTTTAAAAAAATTAATCCTGTCTTAATTATTTTAGAGTGTCATGTATTTATTTATTTTGAAGGATCAAAGTAACAATGAAATCCTGATTGGAGTGATGTCAGCAGGAATTCTGATTTATAAGAACAGGGTACGGATGAATACTTTTCTGTGGTAAGGATTTCTATCAATACTTTTGTTTTTATCATAATATTACTAAGTATAATAATTCATATAAAAGTAAATAGTCTTTAAACTGGTTTAGTTTTGTCATCTTACTTGTGTGGTACAATATATATTTTATTTTGCCCTCTGGGAACCTATCCAAAGACAGCAAGGTAACTTATTTCAATTTGTCTTTTTTTTTTAAAATCTAATTATTTTTAATTTCATGTATGTTGTTGTTTTGACTGCATGTATGTCTCTGTGTGATGGTTTTGGGTCCAGTGGAAATGGAGTTAGAAACAGTTGTGAGCAGGCCATATGGGTGCTGGGAATTGAACTCAGGTCCTCTAAAAGAACCATCAGTGCTCTTAACTCCTGAGCCATTTCTCCAGCCCTCAATATGGTTTCTTAAAAGTATTAGTTGACAGAAGCCATGTAGTGAAAGTCAAGCAAGCATGTGAGTTTCCTGGAAAAAGTTCACTGTTTTGCATGGCTGCAATGGGTACACTCTGGAGAGGCCCAACCTCAGAGACTTCATCCCAGGTTTGCTTCTTGCTGCTGATATGCCTTTCCTGCTATTATTATATAGCCTAATGATCCTGGGCATCAGCCCACACAATTGGGCAATTTCCTTCAGATCAGCATGAATTTATTCTGTTTAGATGAATTGATAAATTTCTGATTTGATTCCAATGATTTTAGGAAGAAAGTTTTAAGGAGATGGTTGGTTTTACTTGTTTTGCCGTAAAGATGTAATGAAGTTAGAATTAAGAGTAGAATATGCCCCTTCCTCATAGAATAGTAAGTAAAGGCTGCATAATGAGTATAGGAGCCAGCAGGAACAAAGACTGGGAGAGTGAGAATGAATATAGGGAAGGCAGAAAGAAGATGCAAGAGACAGAATATGGAAGAGTTGCTGGTTAATACCATGCCAACAAGCAAGAGTATTTTCTCAGTGTCTTTTAAAGGTAAGCAAGATAAGCAATGACCACAAATGCTTATGTGGCAAGTCTATTATACAAAGTATCTATATTTGACCATTTGAAGGCCATTTCCTTCAGACTTGTACAGTCTCTCAATGAGATATGAGTAAGTGGAGGAATTGGGCAGGCAAAATGCATGTCTTAATTAAAAACAAAGCAGATGTCAGTAGGCTCATTCATAATTAGTCACAAGCAAGAAGTCACCAAGGTTAATTCTGGATGTGCTACCCACATGCCCCACTTTTTCAGTCTATACAAGCCAAATCTTTCTCAGCTATTGGCACAGAAAGACAGTGCCTGTCTTAGGTGTCTCCTCAAGATGCATGGACCTTACCCATCATTGAATGAATCCTAGCATTCATGCCCTGTCAACCTCTGAAAGAATCTTACCAGTCTTTTATCTATAAGAAGCACTTTTTTAGTCACTGAGCAGAAATGGTCCTGTCTTAGATTGCCATCTGAAAGCACAACTCTTACCTGTCTTTGGTACACAAATAATCTTGTATATCTCATATTTGTGGCCTGTCTTAGGTTGAGAAGGCTTTCAAGATGAGCTACCCATCAGTGACTACCAACTTCTGCTAGAGAAGGCTTTGGAGCTTGAATTTATGAAACTTTGCTTTGATATCTGTAAAATCTCTGATGATTCCTTTCAAAAGAACAGATAATAGACATGCCATAAAAAGGATCATAAAGCCAAGTCCTGGCAAGCCCAATAAGAGAGATATAAATGAGAACCATGAAGAAAAAATGGCCTGTAACTTTTAGAATATCATTTGCAATGCTAGACAAACACTTTACAGTTAAACTTACAACCTCCTTATATAGGGCTATTCAATCTAAAGAAATAATAGTATTATGCCATATACCTGCAGGTACTGTTTTACTCTGGTCCAGTTATGCTGACTCTTATACATTTTTGGATTTATACAAATCCTTAGTTATTGAACAGAATGGCTTCTGACTTTCATTCCTTGTATCTCATCCCTCCCTCCCCCCCCGTGATCTGTATTATATCATATAAATGCGTCAGTTCTTTGTTCTAGCTGATTGTCTAAATCCTAAATCCTCTTGTATGTTGAGGACATTGCTTACATTTTCTTCAAGATAATTAACAAAAGTAGCCATGTGCATCTCTTATGCTAAAGCTAGTATAAAAGTAGTAGCACTGGGTAATAAGTGTTATGAGAGCAGCAACATTGGCAATGATCAGCCCAACCATACATTTGCTCCTTGCCAGAGCATGATCTAATTCTTACAATATTTGTACGCCTTTTTTAGAATAACAGGGTTCAGATAAATTTACAGGAATTGTAATGAAAACTGGTTGATGTACTACAACTACAGATTAACTATCATACAGTGCAGAAACACAATTGGACAAAAGCAATAAAAATAAGAAACTTTGACCTCATTATCAGAGCCAATAACAAAGGTAACATTCCCAATTAGTAAAAGATTAGGATGTCACATTTACTTTTACCCCCAAACCTGTTGCATTTTTTTTATCCACAGAAAACATAACATCATACAAGGCAGCTGCAGGTTTCAAATATGTCCCTGAAAATGTCCAGAATCAGCCCTTCAGAGTGAGTCGGAAAAACTGGTCACATAAAAGGGAAGAGGAGGGTCATTATAACAACTTGTCTATTTGATTGATTTTTTCAAAGTAGGTTCCACAGTCTCCTTGTTTTCTGTCCTGCAAGGTCTAAGAGCCTGAGACAAGGCAGCCTGTCAAGTCTGAGATAGAGGCTTTCCCATCTTAATGCTTTGTACTACAGTCTTAGAGATATACTTCTTCCTAGTCTGAGAGTCCACAGAAACAAATCCAACATTGGTACTATTTCTTTTCTTTTTTTTTTTTTTTTTGGTTTTTCGAGACAGGGTTTCTCTGTGTAGCCCTGGCTGTCCTGGCACTCACTTTGTAGACCAGGCTGGCCTCGAACTCAGAAATCCGCCTGCCTCTGCCTCCCGAGTGCTGGGATTAAAGGCGTGCGCCACCACGCCCGGGTTGGTACTATTTCTAGTAAAACAAATAGGTAGGCCCTCACCTAAAGCAGTGTAATTCACTAATTTGGAATACTTCTTAGACTAAGGAAATCCTAACAACTGAATATTATTAGAAGTCACAAGCATTTCTGGCCTTGAACATATAGAAGGAATATATGCCTAATGCTTCCTTATTTTCATCACTGGGACGGACATTCAGCAAGATCTCAGTCAGCATCATTCTTTGTCCCAGCATCAGCATGTCTCACCAGTTTCTCTGGCAACCACCTCACTTCTTCAGGATCTAACATGTCCTCTTCCCCATATTAATACTGGGTCAGGATTATGTTATGTGACACTAAGCAGGACCTTCCATTTCAACTGGGCATAAGTGTGCTGAGTTGTAGGGTGCTATAGACACTCACCAGCAGAGAGCCCCAAGGTCAAAAAATTAAAAATAAAAGATTTGTGGTCAATGAGTATACAACTTCTCCTTTTTTATTTTTTGTAGATGATTTTTTGAGTTCTTGGGCTCATTTTATAATTTTCTGTCCTTGGGGATATGCAAAATTATATATTATATTATATATATATTATAACTTATACTTTATAGATTTAACTCATTTAATTCAAATTTTAACATATTTAATATTTAACATATCATATTTATTTAAGTATATTTAATATTTAATGCATATGATTTATATTTACCATGTATAATATGTATTAATTTATATAAATAACATTTAATGTATATACATTATATTTAACATGTATAATTTAATTTTAATGTATATTTATATTTAACATAGATTTTTATATATGCATGTAATTATTTATATACATGTTTCAATACATATAAGTTCTAACTTATATGATATATGTTAGCTTATATAATTTGTATTTGGGGTCACCTGCTGTTTTGGATTAGAACAGGCAGGTAGCAATACTTGTCTGGAGTCCATTTGATCAATGACAGGTGGGTCCAATTCTTAGGACTCTTGATTCCCTGAAGCTTATGTGAACTTTCATGTACAAAAGGATGTTAATTAGCATTTACCATTGCATTGAATTCCATATTTTAGAAATATAGTTAATAGGTGCTTGCTAGAAAACAGGAGTAGACGCGTGTCTTTGAGACCTAGCAAAAGCTATAGGCTTGCAACTATATATAAACAGATTGAACAGAGATGTTTTAGCAATATGAGGAACATCGCTATGTTTATATTCAGAAGACAACTTTTCCATTAACTTATCAGAATTCCACTGATCAATATTAAATTTCTGAACTTTGAAATAACTATAGCATTGGGAGGAATAGGAATCATTTCCCTTTTTTTCCTTTAAATCATTTTTTACATCTCTATAGCTTGCATTTACATACCTTAAAACATCTTCTTAGTCCCTCCAACATTTATAACTTGAACTTATCAACTTTAAACATCTTTACCTGCATTTACCAACTTTAAACATTTTTACTTGTATTAACCAAGTTTATAAACATCTTTCATCTGAAGGATTTTTTATTTCTAACTCATCATCATCCAAGTTCTTTTATATCCTTTATTGCTTGCATTTATCAATCTCAAATGTTTTCCATAAACAGTTTTTTTCTTAGACCATAGCTTGCTGGGTTGGATTATAACTCACCTATGTCTGCTGCTGAGCTGTGTTGTTGCCCCCTCTGCTGAGAAGGGAAGGGTGGGAGCTAGCTCCTCCACCAGTGTCTGCCATTTTGCTTCCTCAGGAAACCAAAGACAGACCTTTAAAAAAAAATCTAAAAAACTATGTAATTGCTCTTGCCCTAGTTTAGTGAAGCATATTGAGCATTTGGCACAAAGAGCATACGGCCATTTCCCATCCCTCCTTGACTTTTACTTTTTATGATCTTCCTTACTTTTTCCAAGTTCCCTTGCCTTTTTTGAGCTCCCTTACTTTTTCTGAGCTCTCTTTCTAGTTTCCCTATGTCTTTTACTCCTGAGAAATACTCACTGCATCCAGTTCCCTTTTCTTTTTCTGAGCACTCACTTTTTTTATGATGTCCTTCACTTTTTCCAGCATCGTCAAGCCTGATGCTGGCCTCCATTCTATAGGGGCCAGCTGGTCAGTCAACACTGGAACCACGACTGTGGGAGTGAGGATGAATATAGGAAAGGCCAAAAGAAGATGCAAGAGGCAGAATATGGGAGAGTTGCTGGTTAATACCACACCAGGCGAGCAACACAAAATGTGACCAATTCCAGGAAGATAACAATGACTACAACTGTTTACGTGATAAGTTTATGGTACATAGTATCTGTTTCCTTCAGGTTAGGACAGTCTCTCAAGGACTTATGTGTAAGCAGAAGAACTCTGCATGGTAAAACACACAACTTAATTAAAAACAAAGTAAGTGGAGGAATTGGGCAGGCTAAAATGCATGTCTTAATTAAAAACGAAGACAGATGTCAGCAGACTCATTCATGATTAATCACAAGAAAGAAGTCAGCTCAAGTTAACTGTGGATGTGCTCCCCAGAAATAAGGAATGCAATGAGCTTTCAGGTGAAGAGAAACAGGCCTGGGACAGATTTGTGATCAAGGAAAAAACATTCATTCTAGGCCAGGTCCAAGGATGAAGCCTCAGGTTTTCACTATGATAAAGCAAGGAAATGTGTAACTGTTGCTTTGAACTTATAATGAGATTACAGAATGAAACACTGCTTTGAATTTAATATCAACATCCTTTTGTATCTTGCATTTTGTGTAACATTTTATCTATGAGGTAATTTTATAAAGATCTTTTGTCTAGAAGGTATGATTGTCGGAAAAAATGAAATGGAAAGTGGCTTTGGGGCCTCTGCCCCATCCACCAAATATATATGATGTATATATCTGTCGATATGTATGTACATATGTGTGTCGGTATATAGGTATGTATGTAAGTATGCATGAACACTTGTGAAATTGAGTCAGGTGGCTGACCTTGGCTAAAGTGTGTGTGTGTCTATGTGTGTGCACGCTCGTGTGTGCGTGTGTGCGTGTGTGTGTGTGTGTGTGTGTGTGTGTGTGTGTGTGTTTTCTCTCTGGCTTAGAGTTAAGGAACTCTTTGTAAGACTCTATCCTAGCCAGCTGGGGTGGGGTTGGGGGTGGGGGCAGCTTTCAGCCTGAGAAAAAAAGAGTTCAGATAGCTAAGGTTTTTTTCTTAGTCTCCTGCTGCTATCAGCAGGACTTAAATTGCCAGAAGCCAGTGTCTTTTAGCCACAGAATAGCCAAGAGTTAAAGAAGGTAGAAATTGCCCAAAGTAAGCACCTTGGGCCAAGTAATCACCAATAGAAATTGCCAAACATAAAGCAGTTTTGGCCACGATCGAAGACTCCATAACTGCCTTTTTGCTGTCTGCCTCTGTTTACCCAGTAATGCTGGGTCAGCAATTAATAATTTTTTCTTAGACAATATTCAAATAGTATAATAAGAATACTGCGTTTGCTTGTTGTCCTTGCTCTCATTTTCTAAGACGAGTCACCACTGTGATTTATGAGTACTATATCACAAAACAATGAAAAAGAGATAGCATCTTATACTTCTTAAGTGGATAAATTACAAATTATAAAAATTACTTTGAGCATATCACTGTGCTTAATGTAGTCAAGGTTATTTAAAGGTTTATTTGTTAAATAGAGTAACTTTTAGGGGAAGAAACAAATTCAAAATCAATTCATGGTATCAATGTGTTTCTTTTGTATACCTCCTAAATATTTGATATTTTACCAGTATCATTTTTATTCTTGATAGACTTCCATAATTAGTTACTTTAATAATACTTTGGCAGAATAAAAATTAAAGTATGATGCTAACCAAAATAAATATTTTAGAAAGCTACCATAACTCCTTTTTTAAAAACAACAAAAAAACCAAAAAACTGTGTATGGTAATACATACCTGTAATCCCAGGACTTTTGTAATACAACATCTTTGAAATATTGTTTTGCTGATAGAAATGCAAATAAATAAACTGGAAACTCACAGTTTCTTTAAAATTGAAAAAAAATGTATTAGGCAGAGTGCTCTAGATGAACAAAAAGGAGAGACAAAGAGAAAGGGGAAGAAAGAAATGGGATGTATTACAGTACCTTAAGTGCTCGTCTTAACAGTCGCTATCTACTTGATGGAATGGTAGAGAAGCCTAGGGTTCAGTCTAAGAACTTGAGCTGTTTTCAATTCAGTGCTGAGAGCCTAGAAGTTCTCTGAAAAGTTGTCTGTATCAGAAGACTGAAGAGCTAGAATAGAATGTCAATACAGAGTAACAGGAGTAGCATCCACACATGAACTTTTAGTTCAGGAAAAATCAGGGAAGGTAGGAGTAGATCCCTAACCTCTTTACATATGACTGCTGATGATGGGTCTTCCCCTTAGTTAAGCCTCTCTTGAAAACCCTTCTGTGCCAATCTTAGAGGTGTGTTTTCAGTGATTCTAAATCCAGCTGTGATTCTTAATCTTCATTGACAAAGTTAATGGAGTTAGTATTACCATGGAAACAAACCTTTAGACCTGTGAGAGACTTCCCCCATATGACTAATTGGGGGAAGCTCCTTCCTGGAGGATTACAGCATTTCATGAGATGGGGTCCTGGATTAAATAGAAAGATTATAAGCACTGCCCTCATCATTTTGTGTTGCCTAACTGTAGACTCAGTGTGATGAACTGTCTTATTATGTTCCTGCCTTGATGAGAACTATATTTTCAAACCATGAACCAAAATAATCCATTCTTTTCTTAACTTGCTTTTGTTAGGTATTTTGTCACAGTAACAGGAGAAATAAGTAATATGGATAATTTATGCTTGGACTGGGGTCATTGCTGTGTTAATTTTGACTGTGTGGTTCTTAGACCTGTGGAAATAGTTTGTGGGGGAAAGTGTGGAAGAGTTTAGGCATTTGGACTAGAAAACTCCAAAATTCTGTACACAGAACTTTATGGGTCATTGTGATGTAAGTTTTGAAGGCCAGAATGCAGAGAACTGGAGAGTGGAGGCCTGGCTCATGGTGGTTTAAGGAGGAACAAGGTTCATATGGGAAACTGGGCTAGAGGCCTTTTTTATTCTAGCAACACAAAACAAACAAAAACCTATCTGACTTTTATTTATCCCATGTCCTGAGAATTTAAGTTAGGCAAAATTCCCAAGGAATGGGCTAAGTTATTTGGCAGAGGAAATTTGAAAGCAGTATAATTTCATACTCTATGGCTTTGCTGCTTACTCCTCCTCTTCAGGTTACAGTGACTTAAAAGTAAAAAGTGGAGCAGAGAGATATGAAATACGTAGGTTTTGAGGAAAGGAGTGTGAGCAAGTATAAAACTACATAAATGGCAAGTTTAAAAACAGCTGTAATCTTAAGAGATTTGTATCATTAAAGAGAAATCTTCACACTGACTCAATAGAAGTGGTATCCCAGAAACATTGAAGACTCCATCTTGTGAAAATGCAAATTCAGTTGGAAAAAAAAAAAACCAAACCTAAACTGTGAATATTACTCAAGGGGTTCCTTGCTCCAAAAAAACTGTCTTAAGAACTTGTTTCCCAGGTTCACCACACAGGCTGCAAGTGATGTCCATCCTGAGCTGGCAACACAACTTAATCACCTTTGTACTCTTTATACTTGTTTTGTAGGCATTAAGACTTAAGATTGAGTAGGCCATGCTCTGTTATATAAGGGTTCCAGGGATTTGCTAAGGCCAGACAGGATGTGGGAGGTTTGGAGTCCCAGTGAGAAGGCAGGGAGAAGCTATTTCCTGAAGTTGTGAACATGAAATTCAAGTTACAGTGGCGACCACAGGATTTTTTTGTGGACCAAGGGATGCCCACTGAAAGAATACTATAGGAAATGAAGTGGAACTGGTTCAAGAGTCTGTGTATGCTGCAGGCAGCATGTCTAGCGAGGTCTGAGTGCCCCACAACATTTGAGTCCCAGAAGCCTCATATGTAGCTACAGGGTTTGACTGTTTTCCTTGCAGGATTTCTATCTTGCTTTTTTCTGATCTTTGGAATGGAACTATTAACTCTTTTCCACTGACTGAATGTAACTTGGATTCTAAATGTACAGGATTATGGATAAGGATTAGCTGAGGCTTCAAAAGATTTTCTGAGCAATTTGGAACTGTCAAAGACTATGGGAACACAGAAATAAATATTGGGCATGTCTGTCAAGGAGTTTCTACCTTGGGGTAATAAATAGTGTTTTCCAACCTGTGAGTTGTGATCCCTTTGGCAAACCTCTATCTTCAAAAATATTTACATTATAATTCTTTTTTTTTTTTTTTTTGGTTTTTCGAGACAGGGTTTCTCTGTATAGCTCTGGCTGTCCTGGAACTCACTTTGTAGACCAGGCTGGCCTCGAACTCAGAAATCCGCCTGCCTCTGCCTCCCGAGTGCTGGGATTAAAGGCGTGCGCCACCACGCCCGGCTGTACATTATAATTCATAACTAGCAAAATTATAATTATGAAGTAACACAAAAATGATTTTATGGTTGGGAGAGTCACCACCATATGAGGAACTGTATTAAATGGTTATGGAATTATGAAGCTTGAGAACCACTGGGCTAATGTAACTGGAAAGACTACTATAAATGGGGGCAGCCTAATTCCTTAGCCTGTAATCTTGAGCTAAATACAAAAAGAAAGCTGAACACTAGCATTCATCTTTCTCATAGCTTCTCACCTGCAGATACAGTGTGACTGTTTGTTTTTGCCGCCAGGACTTCCCTTCAATGATGCATTGTACCCCCAACCTGTGAGCCAGAATAAACCCTTCTTCCTTATGTTTTTTGTCAGGTGTATTGTCACAGTAATAGAAAAGTAACTAAGAAATACACAGATTGGCACCTTGTAATCCTAGTACTTTTTTCTTAGAGATTAATACAGGAGAAACTGAGTTCACTTAAAAAAAAAAAAAGGTTTGTTCATAAAATTCAGAGCTACAGTATAAGATAAAATAAAAATCCAATAAAAAATGTGCCCCAGGGGGCTGGAGAGATGGCTCAGTGGTTAAGAGCTCCGACTGCTCTTCCAAAGGTCCCGAGTTCAAATCCCAGCAACCACATGGTGGCTCACAACCATCCGTAATGACATCTGACTCCCTCTTCTGGTGTGTCTGAAGACAGCTACAGTGTACTTACATATAATAATAAATAAATAAATCTTTAAAAAAAAAATGTGCCCCAGAGTGAAGGACGGAAGAGGCCCTGCGGAGGCGGTGGTGCAGCGCTACGATGGAATGAACCTTACTTGTTGACTGGTTGCTGATTGGATTCACTTGAAAAAAAGAATCATTTTTCCCTCTGTGGAAGCCACATAGTGGCATATTTAATTCAAATCCAGGGATCACAACTTTTGATTTTTCTGGAGGGACATACCACTATATCAAATAAGCTTGACATTAAAGCCAAAATGGTGCTGTCCCAGAGACAACGAGATGAACTAAATCGAGCTATAGCAGATTATCTTCGTTCAAATGGCTATGAAGAGGCATATTCCGTTTTTAAAAAGGAAGCTGAACTAGATATGAATGAAGAATTAGATAAGAAGTATGCTGGTCTTTTGGAAAAAAAAATGGACATCTGTTATTAGATTACAAAAAAAGGTAATGGAATTAGAATCAAAACTAAATGAAGCAAAAGAAGAATTTACGTCGGGTGGTCCTCTTGGTCAGAAACGAGACCCAAAAGAATGGATTCCCCGTCCACCTGAGAAATACGCATTGAGTGGTCATAGGAGTCCAGTTACTTGAGTCATTTTCCATCCTGTGTTCAGTGTTATGGTCTCTGCTTCAGAGGATGCTACAATTAAGGTGTGGGATTATGAGACTGGAGATTTTGAACGAACTCTCAAGGGCCATACAGACTCTGTACAGGACATTTCCTTTGACCACAGTGGCAAGCTTCTGGCTTCCTGTTCAGCAGATATGACGATTAAATTATGGGATTTTCAGTGTTTTGAATGCATCAGAACCATGCACGGTCACAATCACAATGTCTCTTCAGTAGCCATCATGCCTAATGGGGATCATATAGTGTCTGCCTCAAGGGATAAAACTATAAAAATGTGGGAAGTGCAAACTGGCTACTGTGTGAAGACATTCACAGGACACAGAGAATGGGTACGTATGGTGCGGCCAAATCAGGATGGCACTCTGATAGCCAGCTGTTCCAATGACCAGACTGTGCGTGTGTGGGTTGTAGCAACAAAGGAATGCAAGGCTGAGCTCCGAGAACATGAACATGTGGTGGAATGCATTTCCTGGGCTCCAGAAAGTTCATATTCTTCCATCTCTGAAGCAACAGGATCTGAGACTAAAAAAAGTGGCAAGCCTGGACCTTTCTTGCTATCTGGTTCCAAAGACAAAACTATTAAGCTGTGGGACGTCAGTACTGGCATGTGCCTTATGACTCTTGTGGGTCATGATAATTGGGTACGTGGAGTTCTGTTCCATTCTGGGGGGGAAGTTTATTTTGAGTTGTGCTGATGACAAGACCCTCAGTGTATGGGATTACAAGAACAAGTGATGCATGAAGACCCTCAGTGCGCATGAACACTTTGTTACCTCCTTGGATTTCCATAAGACGGCACCCTATGTGGTTACTGGCAGTGTAGATCAAACAGTAAAGGTGTGGGAGTGCTGTTGATTGAGTCACATTTGGTTCTTCCTCCCTTTTTTTCCTCTGGATGCACTCTGATGATACCATGGTTACCCCATTTGAGCTCTGTTTAAATAAATATTGTCCTTTCATGTAAATTATTCTGGATGTAGATTGAGCTTATTAAATGTTACACACAAAGTATTCATGCATGGTGAACCAAATTGTATACTGTAAATTTACATATGTTGTCTAGAAGTACCATAGGGTTTAAAAACCTGGGCTGGCATTGGTCACACCAGGCCTACAAGGGCAGAAGTTAAATAAACTGAACTAGGGCACTAAAAAAAAAAAAATATGCCCCAGTTGAGCAATTGAGAGGACAAGTTATGGAATATCTACCTACATGGTATAATTCTGCTCCACATTAGAAAGAAATGGATGATTGAAACACTGAAGCCCACAGATCCTCCTCCTCCCAAATCAGTATACTAAACCCAAAAGAACATATCTCTCTCTATGAAATCCTAGGACACATAAATTTTAAAGATTTGGAAACAGAAGGAAACTTTGCAAGATAAAATGATAAAACAATTACATGATGATTGTTCTGTGGTAGTTATGCAAGTGAACAGATTTTTTTAAAAGTTTATTGTTCACCTAAAGTTGATAAATTATATAAATGCAAATTATATCTCTAGAAAACCAATAAAACTGAAGATCATTTACGGTTTCATCTTACATTTTTGAAGTATTTTCTATGTAATTGTTATTGTGGCATGTTCAAGGACAAAAACATAATTCTTAATCTGTAAGTACAGATAGGACATACAAACAGTAATTTTTCTTTTTTTTTATACTATTTATAAATGTCAGAATCATACACTATAATGTAATAATTTAAATAATATAATTTAAAATGCATATATATTAAATTGCCAGTGATAAATTTCTCTGTGTTTTCAAAGTTCTATATTATGTAATTTTTACTTTTTTTAAACTGTTAATATAAAATTAAGATTCTGGCAAGCTACGTACATTGCTGTGCAAACAGAAAAGAATATACTCTGGAATATTGAAGTGAATTTGAGATGGCTTTTATAGGATACAGAGAAGGTTCCTCAATTGGATGGGGACTGAATTTTCAGGAATAACTTAATATATATAGGGTATATGTGCTAGCCGTCTTTTTTATTTATTTATTTATTTATTATTTTATTTATTTTTTTATTACGTATTTTCCTCAATTACATTTCCAATGCTACCCCAAAAGTCCCCCATACCCCCCCCCCAACTTCTCTACCCACCCATTCCCATTCTTTTGGCCCTGGCATTCCCCTGTACTGGGGCATATAAAGTTTGCAAGTCCAATGGGCCTCTCTTTTCAGTGATGGCCGACTAGGCCATCTTTTGATACATATGCAGCTAGAGACAAGAGCTCCAGGGTACTGGTTAGTTCATCATGTTGTTCCAACTATAGGGTTGCAGATCCCTTTATCTCCTTGGGTACTTTCTCTAACTCCTCCATTGGGAGCCCTGTGATCCATCCAATAGCTGACTGTGAGCATCCACTCACAAGAAACCAGGCAAAATACAATCCACCAAGTTACAGTGACACAATACGAAAGGAATGTATACATCAAAAGAAGGTGGGGGCCAGGCTGCTGCCACAAAAGAAGGGAGCCAGGTGTAAACTAGTCTATTGTTAAACCCACCTCCAGGGGTTCTGCACTAGCAGACCTTATCATGAATACTGCAATACCCCAACACCTTATTTCCTGGGTCTACAGAAGAATATACCAACTTGCTTCTAATGTGAAGCTCACTATACCTAGCTGTAGAGAAGATCTCTGTCTTAGTGGGATTCCCTAGCTCTGTTATTCCCTTGTTTGGGTGAGAATTGCTGCTGTCCTTGGTAAATATTTTGCAGACCAGCTCTGAGCTACTGGCTCCATCTTTTGTAATGCTTAATTAGTAACTGAATAGGAAACTTCCTTTCTGCATTCCTGCCAGATTTCAAGCTTGCAGGCTTCTGGGACCATGAACAATGGGGAGGCTTAACTATAACAGAATTTAATCATAAAAGGCATTTATAATAAAGTATTAAAACAGAGCTCCAAGATCCATACACCAGACTAACAGGGGAATAGAGTATGAGTATATGGGTAAATAAGAACGCCAAATCTCCAGGAGGTGAGCTTTCTTGCAACTCTTCCTCCTTGAGTGTTTACAGACTTTTTCAGCCTGTTGAGCAGACCCTACTGGAGGGTATGGCAGAGCAATCTGCAAATTCATCTGGAATAACAAAAAACCTAGGATAGCAAAAACTCTTCTCAAGGATAAAAGAACTTGTGGGTGAATCACCATGCCTGATCTAAAGTTGTACTACAGAGCAATTGTGATAAAAACTGCATGATACTGGTATAGCAACAGTCAAGTAGACCAATGGAATAGAATTGAAGACCCAGAAATGAACCCACATACCTATGGTCAGTAGATCTTTGATAAGGGAGCTAAAACCATCCAGTGGAAAAAAGACAGTATTTTCAACAAATGGTGCTGGCACAACTGGAGGTTATCATGTAGAAGAATGCAAATTGATCTATTCCTATCTCCTTGTACTAAGGTCAAATCTAAGTGGATCAAGGAACTCCACATAAAACCAGAGACAGTGAAACTTAATAGAAGAGAAAGTGGGGAAAAGCCTCGAAAATATGGGCACAGGGGAAATATTCTAAGTATAGGGGAATGCCAGGGCCAAGAAGTGGGAGGGGGGGATGGATGGGTGACTTTTTGGGATAGCATTGGAAATGTAAATGAAGAAAATACCTAATTAAAGGAAAAAAAAAAAAGAAGAAGAAGCCTAAAGATAGCAGGAGAACCAGGAATATGGGCACTAGAAGAATTTAAGCATAGTCCTTTGTCATCTAAGGAATATTCATCTGGATACTTTCATTCAGTAAATTATATCTGGCCTCAATTGCAAATTTCTAGAGATTCAAATAAAGGGGAAATTTTTGAACGAAGGAAAACACTGAAATACTAATTTTTTTTGTAGAGAAATAAAGTTTAACAATTGCATGGCACTTTTCTTTAGAAAACCTATGACATATTTGCAATTGTTCAAAGAAAAATCCTTATCAATTTAGTTTATAGTTGTATTTCAGAAACAAGAGAAAACTATATTTTCTCAAACAGGAATTAAAGGGATCTTTTACCAGTTAGCCTATGTGATTGTTTGTATATCCTTGGACCAGGGAGTGGCACCATCTGCAGGTGTGGCCTTGTTGGAACGGGTATGACCTGGTTGGAATGGGTGTGTCATTATGGGTGTGGAGATAAGATCCTCATGCTAGTTGCCTGGAAGTCAGTCTTCCACTTGCAGCCTTTGGATGAAGACATAGAACTCTCAGCTCCTCCTGCACCATGCCTGCCTGGATACTGCCATGCTCCCACCTTGATGATAATGGACTGAACCTCTGAACCTGTAAGCCAGCCCCAATTAAATGTTGTTTTTTTTATAAGACTTGCCTTGGTCATGGTGTCTGTTCACAGCAGTAAAACCCTAACTAAGACAGAATTTGGTACTAGGAGTGGGTATTGCTGTGATAGGCTGACCATGCTTTTATTTGAAAGAATGTGGATTTTAGGACTTTGGATTTGGAAAGTAGTGGAATGCTTTAAATGGGGCTTAATGGGTCATCCTAGTAGGAATATGGAAGACTTTGTTGCTGGGAGTGATTTGAACTGTGTTGACCTGGCCCAAGAGATTTCAAAGGAGAAGAATTTCAGAATGTGGCATAAAGACTGGTTTTGTGGTATTTTGGTGAAGAAAGTAGCTACTTTTTGCCCTTGTCTGAAAAGTCTGCCTGAGGCTAAGGTGAAGAGAATTGGATTAATTGCATTGACAAATGAAGTTTCAAAAAAAGCCCAGCAGAGACTTGGTTCTCTGTTAAGTCTTATGAAGAGAAGTTTGAACAAGTATAGCAAGCTTAGAAAGGAAAAATATAAAATATATGGTGTGAGTATTAAAGGGGTACCAGGAAGTGAAATGGAGCAAAATCTTGTGTTCTAGGAGATAAAAGATTAAGGGAGTAGGACCTTGGGGCAAGATCCTACCCAGCTAAATTTAGATGCAGGTATGGTGATACACTCCTTTAATCCCAGGAGACAGGCATGCTGATCTCTGCATTCAAGGCCAACCTATAGAGAAAGATCCAGAAGAGCCAAGCTTTGGCAGTGAAGGAGTTGGAAAACAGAAAGCCAGTGACAATATAATAGTACAAGGGGTCATGTTCTAGTTCCTTCAAGCAGCAGAACTCAGCAGCTTCAGCCATGTGGCTCTGGCTCTAGAGTTAAGAATGGAAGTAACTACTGGGAAAATTGATACTGGTTAGCTGGAGCTAAGGAATTAGCAGTGATTAAGAAGAGACCAGCATCACTGAGGTAAAATCTTCTGGAAATTGTTTTCTGGGAGCACAAATAAGCTGTGTTCCAGAGATAGCCAAGGTTGTACCTCATGCTGCGGCTGGACTTGGTAATGTGTAAGAGTCACTCAGGTGGTACTGCTTGTGAAGGAAGAAGGGATAATGGAGAGAAGCTGAGGCTTAGCACTGTGAGAGGCCAGGGAAGGCCATTGGAGAAGGTGAAGCCTCAGCTGTAGTTGATGGCCTAGGGATGAAGGGGTCATGCAAAGGATTTGAGGCTTGGCACCCTGAAGAGAGCCTATGAGAGGCTATTGGTGAAGCCTAGTTGGAGTGGAACACCCCAGTGTATTGGAGATGTCAGTACCATGGGATGATCACCAAGAACAGCAGCCTTAGTGGAATGGATCAACCTGAGCTTAGAGTGCTACAGAGGGCAGAGCTGGAAAAGTGATGCCAGCCTTTAGGAGGAGTCCAAAAGATCAAGTGGAATCCCAGACACTGAAACAAGAAGCTGTAACATTGAAATTGCCTTGGAGACTCAAAAGATGTTAAGGATGCCAGAGCCATGGAATACATGCTGAAGAAAGTTGCTAACAGGAAGTGGAAAAAGGAGAAAGCAGTTTGTTGCAATCAACAAAGATGAAAAAGGAGTGGGTATCTGAAGACCGCTTTGACATCAGCCATGGAGATGAAGAGTTTGGAGTTTGCCCAGCTGGTTTCCTGCCTTGCTTTGGGGATTACAGTTAAGTTGAATGAATCTCAGAAGAGACCTTGAATTTTGGACTTTTAACATTGTTGCCACTGCTATAGTCTATGAGGACTTTGAAAGTTGGACTAAATGCATTTTGCATTATTCTATGTTTAACTATGGCCCCCATAGACTCATGTTTTTGAACAAGTCTATGGGGACCAGGGAGTGGAATGTGATGGTTTGTATATCCTTGGACCAGGGTGTGGCACCATCTGGAGGTGTGGCTGAGACCTGGTTGGAATGGGTGTGTCACTGTGGGTGTGGGCATAAGATCTTCCCTCACCCTAGTTGCCTGGAAGTCAGTCTTCCTTTTGCAGTCTTTGGATGAAGACATAGAACTCTCAGCTCCTCCTGTGCCATGCCTGCCTGGATACTGCCATGCTCCCACCTTGATGATAATGGACTGAACCTCTGAACCTGTAAGCCAGCCCCAATTAAATGTTTTGGTTTTTTTTGTTGTTGTTGTTGTTTTTTTTTTTTTAATAAAAAAGCCTTGGTCATGGTGTCTGTTCACAGCAGTAAAACCCTAACTAAGACAGCCTATCTTGTGAAGAATGCTAAACTAAGTTCTTCAGAAAAAACAGCAACCATCCTTAAAATTTAAAGAGGCAGATTATTAAAGTGGGTCTTAAAAGTTTGTTGTATAGTTGATATGCTTTATGAAATTCACTGTTAATATAATCAATGTTTGGAGTATGGTTATGGAACACATCATTACCCAGTCTAATTTTGAGCCATTTTCCTTACCTACAAAAGATTGTTGGGAACCACTTTTTATCTCTTGTCTTGCCTCTTACCACCATCCCTAATCATTTGTCTATTTTAGATACTCTAAAATGAGGTACTCTGTGTTTGGGTGACTCGGTTAGCATGTTTCAACATTCATGTAAAGAGCATATATCATTTTTTTTTATTGCTTATCTCTTAGTTACATACCATTTTGTTTCGCAACTCAATTAGTTGTTTGTTTGTTTGTTTGTTTGTTTTTTGGCTTTTAAGACTCTAGTGCTCAGGTAAGTAAGTGCCTTTAATCCTAGCACTTGGGAAGCAGAGGTAGGCAGACCTCTGTGAGTACAAGGCCAGCCTGGTCTACAGAGTGACTTCCAGGATAGCCAAAAAACCCTGTCTCAACAAACAAGCCAATGGAACACTGCATGTTTATCGATGTGTTGGTAGTGGGCATAGACAAAAAAGTGGAACTTCTGAGTTTGCTAAACTTTTCCCTCATGTTGTGCTATTACCTTCCCTCCCTATTGGGGATCTGTGGTGAGTTAATTTTACTACATTTCCCCCACCATTTTTTGTTTGTCTTTTGGCTTAAAACATCTTGGCCAGTCTGAAATGATATTCCATCTTAATTTTACTTTGTATCTTTTTATGGCAAATATTGTTGAACATATTTCCATGCACTTGTTGGTCTTTCATCTGTCCTCTTAGAAATACACAAGATGGAGCTGAAAATTTGTGTGTATACTATTCACAAGAGATATATATGAAACATAAAGAGATCTGCTGGTTTAATTCATTATAAAAGATTAACCAAGGGCATGGACACAAAACAGCATTATAGCTATCTCATTATACAAAATGAGCATTAATCATCTTTTGATAGAATACATTTGTAAGGAACACAAATCATACAAGTAGACTTTTGCTAGAGATCCTATCCAGTTGGTGTTGAAAATTGTGTTCATTGATGTTTTTCTGGAATTTGTAAAGTGAAGATGACTAGAAGTTAGATTAGGTTTTCTGCTTTATTAATTTAAAATTGAATAACACTTTGCATTGTTTACGTTGCTTGTGTGATTTTTTTTAATGGTGGGTGATGCATACATTTAAAAATATATGTATGTATTGAAAGGTTTTCAAATGATTTACTTTCCACAGATATAGGTTGTGCTTTACCCCACTCTTATTTTCACTTTCTAAAAGAAATACCTTTCGTCATATGAGAAAATAATATCCATGTTGTTTTATCTCTATGTAGTGAGACCACAAGATGTAACCGTACAATAAAATTTGGCTCAGTGTTAGAGCATTTGACTAACATAAGTTCTAGGTTTAATTCCTAGCAATACAAATAAAGTTCAGACCTAAAACCTAAGCTTACATTTCCTCTATTTCAAATGGTTCTGCCTGACTTGGACTGGTATATTTGTTTTCTGAAGTGATTGAAATTTGAGAAGTTATTCTCTGAAAGTACTCACAGCTTTGTAATTGATATGAGTGTGAGTCACAAAAATCAAAATGTAGAATTACTGTGAAAATATTAGAAAGGTTAGAAAATTGGGTTCCAAATCAAATTTTACTAAGATTCAGTCTCTTTGATCTCATGGCCTTTAAGTGTCATGGGCCCTAAAGTCTCAGAATTGTTCTTTATATCATTATTACAAGGAACCAAACCAGCTTGAGTCATGGATCATATAATGGAACATTGAAAAATTAGTGTTATATAAATTGCATATGTGTAGGCTAGTGTGGTGGCCACCCAAGAGGCAGAGCCAGGCAAGACTGGTCTATAGGAAAGCCAAGGCTATGTAGTAAGTCTCTGTCTAGAACAAACAAACAAATACATGTTTTTTAAAAGGTAATATATAAGGGTCAGACAAAAGTATTTACAGTTTTAAGATTAAAATGTTTTACAAAACTCTGAAATTTTATATTTTTCCCTTCATGCTTTGTCGTATAAAAATACTTAAATGTTGTTTATGCTTTTTTGAGATGTTATTCTTTAGTGAATATTTCTAAAAATAAAAAATTGGGAAATACATAATTCATAGTAGATATAGTTTAATAACATTTTTCTCAGTTGTGTACCTAGATTTTCTTTAGTTTTATAGGAACCACCATGTGTTTTACATATTGTATATATTAAAGATTATATGATAAAATATGAAGATATTAATACACATTAAATTTAAGATCATGGCCACCCACCTGTGTGCACATCGGAGCACAAATCAGATTTGGTGTTATCAATAATAAAAACAAAAATTAAAAAAGTGTCATGAAGTTAGGAGGGAAAAAGGATGGTGACTTCAAAGCGAGTTGGGGTTACTGGTGAATAGATTGGTTACTATTCATTTCATAAATGTATGAAACTTTCAAAACCCATAATATATATAAAAATAGGTATAATTATCCCAATTTTTGTATATTTTCTTTTTTAGCAGTATTTTGAATACTCCAATTCTCTTTTATGCAGGTTGAAGATTGTAAAAATTTCTTTTAAATGCAAACAGTTTTTTATTCAACTTAGAAAAGAGTTGGTGAGTATTGATTAATAATTATTGGTAAAAATGAAATATTTTAAGATTGCCTAGCCATAGGTGGGGGACATGGCTCAATTTGTATAGTGCTTCTAGAAGTGCAAGGATTTGAGTTTCATGCCTAGATCCCAAGTAGAAAAGCTGCATTTATAATTCTGACAATGAGGAGGCAGACATAGGCTGATCCATTCAACTCCCAGGCCAATGAGAGACTTTGTCTCCAAAAAAGGGGGAAACATCTCTGGGAAATAACACCTGAGATTATCTTCTAGCTTCCTAGCACATGTGCACGTGCATGTACAAGTAGATGAGCACACACTGATTTAAAAAACATTTAAATCTTTGTGTCACTGTGAACAAAAATGCAGTAAATACTTGTAAGTTTTTTCTCTATACTAAATCTATAATACTTTCATAGAAAGCTTATTTCATTCTGGAAGTGCTGAATATATAGTTTCTAGTTCATGGACTTACATCTTATATCAACTTCCTCCTGTAAATTATCTTACTACTTGATCAAATTAAACTAGCTTTGCCTGGTATGGTGACATAAGCCTTTAATCCCAAGCCTGTAGAAATAATGGTTTAGGGCAAGATCCTCACACAAATCATATACATATTTACAGACTGCAAGCAAACTAACCTTGGTCTTTGCTTTACATCAAATTTTTATAAATCTTTGCAAATTGGTACATTTCAAGACTTATGTGTATAGAATTTCTTTAAAATCTTCAGAATATATTTGAGTCAGCTGCAGTATCTGCCTGCTAGAGGATATTTTCCCATTTTGTAACTATGGTTTATCATTTATGTTTTCCTAATATGGGAGATTTTTCCAAATAGAATTTTTATTGAAATGAACTCATATTAATATGTAGAGCATGACAGAGTCCTATTGCTAATGGATCTAATGTGTACTTCTAGTAGCTGACCTTCCCAACAGATAGGCAGCATTATTTCCACTTGTAATGCAGTGAAATAGGTAGATGCTGGAACTTTAAAAAGTGAAGCCATATAGCATGTGCTTTTGTACTTGGCTTTTTTCTTTAACAATATGAAATTCATATTGTACTGACTTCAGTGATAATTGTGTTGTTTGTTATTAATGTGATATTCTACTAAGTATATATGCTATAAACTAGCATTTTAGTTTTCTGTTAAGGGACAGTTTTACTATTTCTCAGTGGGGAATATTTTGACCAATACTGGTACTAAAAATTCTTATGCATGTATGTGCCTTTGTAGTTGTGTGTGTGTGTACAGTAAATTTTAGTAAATATTCAGAGAAGGATATATAATAAATCTTGTTATCCAGAAACTAGAGAATAGTAGCTGGAGAGCTGTCTCAGTGATTAAGATCACTTCTAGAGGTCCTGAGTTCAATTCCTAGTAACGACATAGTGGCTCACAGCCATTTGTAATGGGATCTAATGCCCTCTTCTGGTGTGTCTGAAGATAGTGACAGTGTATTCATATAAATAAAATAAATAAATCTTTAAAAAAAACCCTATTGAAAAAAAACCCTATTGAATAGATAATTTACTTAGAGTAACTATAGAGAGTGTTGTAGAAGAAAACACTATTAATATACCTGATTGTGATGAATGTGTTGTCTGTATAGTAATAACAAGAGTTATGAAATGTAATATTTGTTGAAAACAGTGTATGTGCTTGGTAACATGAACCATTTTTAGTATACTTCTTATAATTGTTCTTTGAGAGATTATGCCAGTTAACACCATGTTTACCTATAAATACTAACAGCATCAAAAGTCAACTTGCAAGTGACTAAAGACCACATACAGATAGATTTTGCAGAAGGTCAATTCCCAATGTTTTCTCTATAAAACACTTGTTTTTAACTATCCAAAGTTATAGGCAGGTACAGTGGTTCACACTTGAAATCCTTGTGCTCAGAAGGCAGAGACAGGGGACTAGCTGCTTGCTTGAGGTTAACCCTGGTCTACACTAAAGTTTTAGACCAGGTAGAGCTACATAGCAAGACTTTATGACAAAACAACAGCAGCAGATCCAAATTTTCACTTGCTATACTTAACCTCTTAGGACACTTTAAGTCCATTGTTCACAAATTAGAAAGAATGTCATTGCATTTCAAATACAATTACAGTGACAAAAGTGCATGCAGAGTGTTTGAAGCAATGGTTTAATAGGGAGGCCACACATATTAGACAGTGTACACACACTGAAAAAACTTACTGTATTATAGTCTCTTGTAAGGTGTTCTGTCATCTTATATAATATTTACTGTATATCAGACAATATGTCAACTGTTACTGCATATAAAAATGTTAATGATACTATTTCACTTCCTAGTAAACAACAAGCTATGCTTTAATCATTTTACTTTTTTTTTTACTTTTGTATATATTTAAATTGTCATTGTGTATAATGATTGTACATGGTATTGTGTTAAATAGGATATTTTCTTTTTTTTTAAATTTATTTTTTTATTAGGTATTTTCCTCGTTTACATTTTCAATGCTATCCCAAAAGTCCCCCATACCCACCCCCCCATCATTTTACTTCTTAATTTGAATCTACATTCTTATATCTGAACATTTTATCTTGTTTTAATTATGGAAAATATTTTCATGATGAAAATATTTCTTGAATAAAACATAGAAGAAGCTCTTAAATATAATCATTCATTATTTCAGATTGTTTCAAACTGGTAAATGTTCATCAAAAGATACCATTAAGAGTGATGTAGCACTGGCTGTATATGCAGTAATATGCTACCCCAAGTCCTTCCATATATATGCTATCCAATATCTTGAATACCACTGCAGAAATGACAGTATCTTCATGGTAGCCAGATATTTCCAAGGCTGAGGCAAGAAGGTTATGAGTTCAAAATCAACCTTGGCTACATTGTGTGAGGGCCAGCTTCAGAAGCTAAAATAAGGTACACATGGTGGCCTAAGTCTCTAATCCCTGCATTTGAAAGTCTAAGGTAGGGAAATTGCTACAAATTCAAGTCTAGCCTGGGCTGCAGAAGAAGGTCATGCTTTGAAAAAATAAAATCAATATCCAGTTTGCCATTAACATGTAGAGATGTTGAACCTTATTTAAGTCATCAAGAAGAGGTACATGTTATAACCAAAATGCAAAACACTGAAATAAGAAAAAATACAAACAGATGAGGTGGCACATGCTTATAATTCACCACCCAAAAGATTGTCCGTGCGGGAACCGCTATAAGTTCAAGTCCAGCCTGAACATTATAGAGAGTTCCAGGCCAGCCTAAAGTACAATATAAAATGCTGTCTCAATACACAAATGGACACAAATTGAAACCAGAAAATCACTGAAGATGGTGAGTGTATGGAACACACACTATCGTTGACAGGAAGTATTAACTACTTTAGCTATATAGATAATTATCTAGCAACAGAAATGTGTACCTATGTACATTAAAACTAAGAATGTGCATACACAACATTGCTCTTCTATCTTTTTTTTTTTAAAGATTTATTTATTATATGTAAGTACACTGTAGCTGTCTTCAGACACTCCAGAAGAGGGCGCCAGATCTCGTTACGGATGGTTGTGAGCCACCATGTGGTTGCTGGGATTTGAACTCTGGACCTTTGGAAGAGCAGTCGGGTGCTCTTACCCACTGAGCCATCTCACCAGCCCGCTCTTCTATCTTTAACTTGGGAAATATCAAGTATCTATACACAGTAAAGTATGTAAACTATTGTGTATATATTACACATTACATATATAATATATACATATTATGTGCACACACACATAAATATATATATATGTGTATATATGTATGTATATATGTATGTGTATATATATGAGATACTCAGGAGATAGGTGCTTTGGTATAATGTGGTTCATGCCAAAAGAAAAACTATAGTATCAGTCTATTCTAATGCTAGTCCATTTCTAATGTGATTTTTATAATAATGCTTGGGGTGTTGAATATTCTTTCTTTTAATCAAGGAAGAATTACAAATTGTGGATCTACACAAATTTAGTTTGTGGTCCAGGACTATATATTGAAGCAGAATTATAGCTAATAAAACTTGTTAATATTTACTTGAAAATAGTAAAAAATTTAAAGTTACTTCTAATATGATAGAGAATACAAGTATATAAATGTTGTATAATTACAGAAGTTCACATTTTATAAATCTTTTTATTTATTTCACTTAGCCTTTGTTAATAAAGTCATTAAAGAGATTAGCATTTGCAAGGCTGGTATAACTTATCTGTCAAAAGTATTATATCCTGACATTTTTCTGTTTTCTCTGAATTTTGTCATTTAATACAGCATGAATCTAGAGAAACATTACTGGGATTTAATATGGTGAATTATAGAGCATGTAAAACTTTGTGGAAAGCGTGTGTAGAACATCATACATTCTTCCGCCTGGATAGACCACTTCCACCTCAAAAGAACTTTTTTGCACATTATTTTACATTGGGTTCCAAATTCCGGTACTGGTAAGTACTAGTTCTATATTATTTGTTTTGATTTGTTTTGTTTTGTTTTCCTTACCTTTAGATTAGAGGTCTAGGTTTAGAGAGATGTCTCACAGGTTAAGAGAACTGGCTTTTCTTCTAGAAGGATACAAGTTTAATTCCTAGCACCCACATAGCATCTTAGAGCTGTGTGTAACTCCAGGTCCTGGGAAATCCATCATTCTTTTCTTGCCCTCACAAGCACTGGGCCTGGATATGGTATGAGAGACAAATGCACACAGAGATAAGAGGAACCAACTAAAGATACAGATACAAAGCAGTACAATCATGGTTAGTCTCGAAACCTACAGAGTCAAAATCCCCATGGCATTCTTGTCTGTGTGTCTGTATCAGTAAGTCTATGATGTCTTGTGATGCACACTAGATTTGATAACCCATGCCTTAGGTTTCAATGTAGTAAATTATTTTGTAAGTAATTTGCTATATTTGCACAGTTATAATCCCAACAGATTTTATAATTCCTAATGCATTTATTATTTGCATGAAAACATTTCTATAAGATATATTCATTTCTTTTATAAAAGCCAAGATATATTTTACATAGCATAAAATATTTTGTTTAAAAAATTCACAGTTTAACATTTTGTAGAGCTATCTCACCTGAGTTCAAAATAACTGTTATGCAAATAGACAAAAAGTTGAATTTGTTGAGTAATAATCACAGATCCTGACGTTTTCTTGTATTCCCTTCATTTTGTCTATAATACAGCATAAATTTTGAAAAGTAACTTTAACTAAAGTTAACCCTTAAATTTTTCCTTTATTTTATGTATATTTTTTTCTGTTTGTTTGTTTGTTTGTTTTTGTTTTTTGTTTTTTGCCTGTGTGTATATCTGTGCATCATGTGTGTGCATCATGTTCATGATGCTGGGAGAGATACCCTGTGTTTGGAAGTATAGATAGTTAGAAGTGCTAGTATGGGTGCTGGGAATCAAATATGCTTCCTTGAGAAGAGCAGGCAGTATTCTAAATTGCTGAGCTATCTCTCTAGTCCCCCTAAATTTGTTTGAGTTGTTCTCTTTAAGTTTTTTTACTGATACATAATTAGGTATGGTGTGGCCTTAACATATATTGCAATATGTAATCACCAGATATATCCATAGCTTCAGATGTGCATCATGTCCTTGTGTTGAGAATGTTCTTAACTCTCTATACTACGTAATTTGAAATTTACAAGTGTTAATCACAGTTGATCTTCTGTGCTATAGAATATGAGAAATTATTTTACCTATTCAGCCGTGCCTTTTGCCATTTATTGATTTTTTTTCAATACTCCCCATGGCAACAACTTTTGGGAAATAATTATTTATAGAAACCTTAATTAGTCCTATCTATAAATTCTAAAATGACACATAAAAGATAGTTTTAAAGTGGAATCTAGTAAGACTTATACAGAAAAAGTTACAGGTGATCTAATGGGCCTTCTTCTGCTTCCCGAGTGCTAAGATTAAATATGTGCACCACCACTGTCTAGCTGCTTCTTTCATTCATGCTTGTATGTTTTGTCTTTTGATCAGTCTTGTTAGAATCTCATCACATTGGATTATTTTAAAACAATGTATATGCCAAGTAAAATTTTTCTTCAGACTTAAGTAGCTCAGTTCTAAAATGAGATGGGTAGGAAGTGACTGAAAATATTACGCAGCCAAGTTTTGGTTCAAATAAGTTTAGAACCAACATAGTAGACATTATTCAGTATGCAAAAATCTCAAGCATTGTAAGGTCTCTGAATCAGGAGGTAGAGAGTGTTATTCAGTGCTCAAGAGCGCTTGCTGCTTTTGCAGAGGACCCAGATTTGTTTCCCATCATCCACATGGTGACTCAGAACTGTCTGTAACTCCAGTTCCAGGGTTCTGATATTATAGAATTAGTATGCTTTCTTAGTGAGAAATAACCATACACTCAAAGTTTATGGAAGAAAAAGCTCTTAAGCCAGGTGTGGTAGTACATACCTTTAATCCTAGCACTGTTGACATAGAAGAAGCAGGTGGATCTCTGTGAGTTCAAAGCCATCCAGGGCTACACAAAGAAACCCTATCTCAAAAAACCTAAAATAGAAAGGAATGAATGAATGAGTAAGTGAAAGAAAGAAAGAAAGAAAGAAAGAAAGAAAGAAAGAAAGAAAAGAAAGGAAGGAAGGAAGGAAAAAAAGAAAGGAAGGAAGGAATAAGAAAGAAAGAAAGGAAGGAAGGAAGGAAGAAAGAAAAAGGCAGGTAGGCTGGCTTTTACAAGAGTCACATAGACGATAACCTGTGTATCAAACAAATGGTCTGTTGATCAGATAACTATCTGTTCTATTTTTCTTTTCTAATGGAAGCTATCTGGTCCTTCTAGACCAGTGGTTCTTAACTTGTAGGTCAGACACCTTTCACAGGGGGTGCGTAGCACACATTCTGCATATCAAATGTATACATTACTATGTTACACTATAAAGTAGCGCCAAAAATAATTTTTGTGGTTGTGGTTACCACAACATGAGGAACTGTATTAAAGGGTGGCAACATTAAGAAGGTTGAGAATCACTGCGCTAGAACCTTACTCTATACCTACCCTCTCGTTCTATGGATTGTAGCTTGGTTATCATTGACTTCATAGCTAACACCCACATAGTTAATACATCTTTATCTTTCGAGTCTGAGATACCTCACACAGCATAATTTTTTTTCTACTTCCATTTGCCTGCAAATTTCATGATGTTACTTTTAAAGAAACTGAGCAGTGTTCCATTATATAAATGCACCACGTTTTCTTTATCCAGTCTTCTGTTGAGGCACATCTAGATCCTGAAACTTCAAGTTTTTTTCTACATCACTTTCTAACCTCTGAAGGCACTATACAATATTCATAGTACATATACATAAATATAGACAGTAAAATAAAATTGAAAATATATTTTTACAAGTTTTTTTTTTACAAAATAGTGAAACCAGACCAATTAAATAACAAGAAAATAACTCAAATAACTCAAGAAGAGAAGATAACTCAAAAAGTCTTGGTTCAAAGCCCCGAGAATAATGAAGGATAATAGTGAAGGGTAATAGTGAAGGGTAAGCTTCTACCATCATACTCATCCTCAGCAACTGACGAGGACTAGAGAAAGGAGTCCAGAGGAGAGAAGCTTTTTAAAATTTAATGATAAGTTTTTAGAAAGAAGAAGTAGATGAGAAGAAGTATTTGAGTCCCCATGGACAAAATTTTTCAATGTGTCATATTTTACCTATCTACTTTGTGATGTTTCCTAAACTTTTCTTCCTTTTTTCAATGAACAGCAGCTACCTCTCTGAACAAATGTACTGTAATCACAGAACAAGATTATGCCTATAAGTCTAGCCTTTTCTAAGTGAATATGTAGAAGTTTCAGTAGGCTGGAGAGATGGCTCAGAGGTTAAGGGCACTGGCTGCTCTTCCAGAGGACTCAGTAAAATTCCCAGCACCCACATTGAAGCTCAAAACTGTCTGTAAATCCAGTCCCAGGGAATCTGACGCCCTCACACAGACCTCAGTGCAGGCAAAACAACAGTGCACATAAAAAAAAAATTTTAAAGAAAAGAACTTTTAGAATAACTTTTATACTTTTTTAATGAGATTTCAAATTTAAAACTGGCTTACATTTCAATTATTCTTTTAATTATTATTTTCTCAATTACTTGAATTATTCCCATAACATTTTATATATGTATACTTAACAGTTGGTACTTTCTCATTGTTTAAATTCATATTGTCACAATTTCATATTGTAATTGCTACAGATTTTTATTTTTTTATTTTTGTTTTTTTTGAGACAGGGTTTCTCTGTGTAGCCTTAGCTGTCCTGGAACTCACTTTGTAGACCAGGCTGGCCTCAAACTCATAAATCTGCCTGCCTCTGCCTCCCGAGTGCTGGGATTAAAGGTGTGTGCCACCACGCCCAGCCAGAATTTTATTTTAATCTGATTTACAATGGTGTCTTATGGACAATATGCAATATAAATTCCTTTTGAACATTAACTGTTCTTGATAGCTTGTTATTCCAGCGATTTGATCAATAGAGTTGTATTTCAATCTGCTTCACTGCTATATTAATATATCAGTCAGGAGTGTGAGAAACTCAGAGCTCTTTTTGATATTTTAAGTAAAATAAAATTAATCCAGAGACTTGGTTACATAGGCACTTCAAAAAACAAAAATGGGAGACTAAGTGGGGAGGGGCAGTTATTAAGAACCAAGTGTGCAAGAGGAATAATGTGTAAGGGTCATGTTTGAATCTGGATTCCCTGAGTTCCTGTGCTTCCCAGACACTTTCATGGCCAGTCCAGTTGGTCCAGGCCCTGACAGAGCAGCACTGCCTCATCAAGATTTTATCTTTCACTACCTGAGCACTTGCCAGTACCTGCTTTGCATTTCTGCCACTTTTCTGATCTTTCATCTACCCATTGTGAAAACATAATCTAGTAGAAACTAAGTAGAAAGGAATCCAGAAAGTGGAGTGTGATTACTTATAACCCCACAATAAATGTAGCAAAGCACAGAATTAGGGCCTGTGACAGTCTACTGCATATCAGTGTTTGGACATAAGCCATATATATTTATAGTATCTGTGCTTATAGCTCTTGTTCTTAGCTTTAGAATGTATTGGAAACTCCCTTTAATTATTAAAATGTTAATTCTCTTGCAACTGAAGTAGGAAAGACAGGATAACAAAATCTATATACAGTTCTTTCCCTAATGGACATGCCTCATGGTAAGCAGTGGCCAGGAATATTGATGCAATTATTATACTTAAGGTATTGAAATATTATTGACCAGAAAGTAGAGCTGGGAATATTGACAAAGTTTTTTGCTTTCTTAACCATCTCTGTTTATATACATGCTTATTGCTATTCTGTATATCCAAGAGATTAAATGCATTCAAATTAATGAAACTGAATATATGGCCTTCATAGAGGAAATACATTTTTTAGGAAATTTCACATTTAAAAATATAGTTTCTCATTTTTCTATTAAATATCAGTCATGCCATTTATTTCAAAATTACTTATATTTGTCTTTTAATATGGTCTGAAATTTGCTTGTGTGGCTTTAGGAGCATGTATTTTCCTACTTTTATATACATTAAATATATTTATAAATGGTTGTACTTTCTGTATTAGAAATTTATGTTCATTTTCAACTCAGTAAGAGGTTGCCCTTATAAACTCACTGAGAACTAACCTTTCATTAAGACAATTAGCTGAATACACTGACTTAGCATGGAGGAGGATCAGAATCTCCACTGCATATAAAGAGTGCCATTTAGGCAAGTCAGTTTCAAAGAAGAAACTATGCTGAGCATCCACAATATTTCTGACCTCATTTTTTTTCCTATAGTCAAAAACCTGAAATTTCTTGTATTGTGTCATGGAAGTAGTTGATGGACAGTCTTCATGTCTGTAATAGCAGGGAGGGAAAAAGAAGTTATCGAAATTACCAAATAATTCAGCCCCATGATTAGGTTACAGCTAACCTATTCTGTTAGGGTAGGTCAGGACCATAGAGTTTGTTTGATTCAGGGCACCTCTGACTTTAAAGAGAGTATTTTAGTAAGGAACCACAAGAAAGGAGTTCCTATCATGAAACGTGTGTTTGTTGTCACATCTTGGTTTATTAAATTGAGGAACTACTAATTAAGCTTCATCTGTTTGAGTGGAACTGGAAGGCAGTCCAGTCTGTCCTTCTTACTCTGATGCTTTTATTGGTGTGTGTGTGTGTGGTTGTTGTTGTTGTTACCACAAATATCTTGTCACTTATAAAATTTTAGTATAATCATGTTCTATATTGTAATTTCATGCTGTATTCCCCTTTAAGATATTATATTTATGTATTTCAGTGGGAGAACTGAAGTCCAGTCAGTTCAATATGGCAAAGAAAAGGCAAATAAAGACAGGGTATTTGCAAGGTAAGTCAATTCTGTTTTAGTATGTGAGGGTTTTATTTTGTTTTTTTGACATTTTATTTTATGCTGTGTGGCAGGGGAGGAGTGACACAAAAGTTCTTTTATTCCGTTAGGTAGGTTCAGGGTTAAACTCACATTGTCAGGCTTGGCAGTAAGCGCTTTTATTTACCACTGAGCTATTTCACCAGTCCAACAGATTGCTGAATTTTTTTTTAAAAGATTTATTTATTTATTATATGTAAGTACACTGTAGTTGTCTTCAGACACACCAGAAGAGGGCATCAGATCTCATTACAGATGGTTATGAGCCACCATGTGGTTACTGGGATTTGAACTCAGGACCTTCAAAAAGCAGTCAGTGCTCTTAACCACTGAACCATCTCTCCAGCCCCCCGATTGCTGAATTTTTAAAAGCATTAAAATGATTAGAAATGGGGATTGGATAGCTGACTCAGTAGTTAAAAGATTCAGGTTCAGTTCTTGGCACCTACATGGTAGTACACAACTGCATATAACTCCAGATTGGGGGATCTGATGCTTGCTTATGGTCCATGGACTTTTGCATGCATGTAGTTTGCATGTACATATTCAGGTGTACCCACATACACATAAAATAAACATTTTTTTATAAAATCATTAGAAATGTTTTCTAAATAATATACTATATCGATGAAATGGAAACTAGTTTGTCTAGTGTACTGCTTCTTTTTTTTTAGACATATTTAAGAACTTTAGCCATGTTTTCAGAAGAATAGTTTTGAGTAGGCTAAATCAAGTATCACTAAATAGAACTTTTTACTAGAAAGTTACTCTCATATTACATTCTTTTAAGCAATATAAGGAATCCTATCATCCAGCCCTTTTATATAGTTACTAAATCATGCTATTAAATGATAGCCGCTTTTGAATTGCCTTTTAAAAAGTGCACTTACCTTTATTTCATTAGAGTTTGGGAGGGCCAGTTTGTTTTTTAGAGCAAAAATGATACAATTTGGAAAAATTTACATTTTGGGAAAAAGTTAAGGCTAGAGAATGGGTTAGCAAAGTATGGGTTTGATACTTATAACTAATTAGGAGATAATTGCAGTAATCCAAGCAGAACTAATAAAGACCTCTACCAAACATTGATGTGGAGTAGGGAACAAGTCTGAGGGACCTAACATCGACTGCTGATGTTAGATGGCTAGAGGGACAATGAAACAGGTGTTTATTCCTGGTGGAAATTACTTCGAGAGCAAAAAGCCTTGAAG
Organism: Mus caroli; assembly: GCF_978045245.1. Taxonomy (NCBI): domain Eukaryota; kingdom Metazoa; phylum Chordata; class Mammalia; order Rodentia; family Muridae; genus Mus; species Mus caroli. Next base: position 116,215,113 of record NW_028227256.1, on the reverse strand, counting down.
AGTTGTATGTCTGGCGTCTACTGTTGCTAGAATTTTGGAAGCATTTATAAAGATTACAGGAAAATTTTACTTGGTCAAAAATTCAAAGGTCTTTTCAACTTTGTGTTTCTAGAAGAAATAGTTTTGTGTTTGTCGTTGCTTTTTCTCATTTTCTTCCTCCCAACATGAAAATTGTTCCCTGTTTCTACCAATTAGTGATAGATCATTATATTCTAAAATCCCGACAGTTTCAAGTGACTTGAAGAATACATCATCCGCAACAGCCCCTTACAAACTTATTGGCATTTATTCAAGGTTTTTCCCTGCATAGACTCAGGGGTGTGTGTGTGTGTGTGTGTATCTGTCTGGTGACTTATCATGGACATCACTGTTCCAATTAGAAAGTGGTATAGACCTGAAAAACAAAGGAGTTTAGTAAATGTCACTCAAATGTTTTTTGTACAACTGAACATAAGATAATTTTACTCCTACTGGCATAATTGTTCTAATTTAAAAAGAATCTGTTCTGCTTTTAACTGACCATAAGATAATTTTACTCCTAGTGTGTGCCATAATTGTTCTAATTTAGAAAGAATCTGTTCTGGTTTTTTGTACTGTCTCTTACTTGCAGCGCTCTCTATTTTTGAAAATCAAAACATTGTCTTATTTTAATGGTTTTTGTACATACTAGATTTTGTTATGCCTGATCTTCATTGTTTTGTCATTCACTCTTAAGATTCTAGAAAGTTTGTCAGGGACTGTCTGTTTTTTGGTGTGTGTGGGTCGGGAGGATAGATATGTTTCTTTTTTTAAGGTGCTAGGTTCCCAAACCTTACACATGCTACCCAAGTGTTCTACTTTGGTACTGTATGCTCAAGTCTTGGGGCGAAGTTTTAATAGTGCTGGGCTGTCTTAATGATTGTTTTGTCTTTGGAAATCTATGCTTTCCTGGGATTGTTTAAGTTTATTTAGCTCGCTTGTTTGTTTTTTTTGTTGTTGTTGTTATTGTTGGTTTAGTTTGGTTTTTCGAGATAGGGTTTCTCTGTGTAGCCTGACTGTCCTGGAACCCGCTTTGTAGACCAAACTAGCCTTTTACTCAGGGATCTGCCTGGCTCTGCCTCCTGAGTGCAGAGATTAATTGTGAGCTCCACCATTGCCTGGCTCCTGGGATTGTTTTTATAAGACTCTTTTACCTTATAATTAGCTACTAAAATTCTCTAATGGTTTTAGCAAGGATTAGGTCATTTTGGTTAAGAACTCCAGATTTATTTTCTCTCTTAGAATTTTAAATGGCAGTATAAGTAGGAAGATGAAAAAGGCCTTTAAACTTTATATGAAAAATTTTACCAATAATTACCCTATTTTCCCTTTTATATTTACTTTTTGTATTGCTTTCACACTGTTTCAGTTATCATATAATAATATCTGAGGAAGAGATGAGAGCAAATTTTTCTTCAACAGAAAAATAAGGTGCCACGGTCAGAAAATAAACTCACCACATTGCTAACAGTGTGGTATTTTTTTCTCTGAAATTTCCGCTCAGAACAGGAAACATAGACAGTAAGCTTGTGTGGGTGGGTCTTTGAGGTTAGAGCTGTTAATAAATTAAGATGCCTGAAATTTAGTTAGCTCAAGACATTTCCAAACATGTTTAGTTCATTACCAAGAATGAAGTGTTCATACAGTTTGTACTAGGTAAGTATGCTGGATTTTCAATTTTTCAGATGAATTTTTCTCTTAGTAATTAATCTTAGCTCTTATCACTTACATTTGGTCTAATATATGAGGGAAGAATAGTTTGTGAATAGTAAGGATTAACCTAGTGAAAGAACTGTAGGTGGTAAATTATGGTAAGCTTGAGATTTTATGTTTTAAATGGAAAAGACTATATAGTATGTTCTCATATGTGACTAGAAGATGCACATTGGTTTTAGAGTTCAAAGAGATTAGCCTAACCTGTGAGAGGATTTGGCTATCAAACCTTGAAATGATAGGATATCTGTATGATTTTGATTTATAATTATTCATAATTTAACAAACTTTTAAATTTTTTATTTATTTATTTTATGTACATTGGTGTTTTACCTGCATGTATGTCTGCATGAGGTTACTGGATCCCCTGAATAGGAGTTGCAGACAGTTGTGAGCTGCTATGTGAATACTGGGAATTGAACCAGGGTCCTCTGATAGAAGAGCCACTAGGCCATCTGGTTTTTTTGTTTGTTTGTTTTTGTTTTTTTTTATTTCTTTATTTACTTTTTATTAGATATTTTCTTTATATACATTTCAAATGCTATCCCGAAAGTTCCCTATACCCTCCCTCTGCCCTGCTCCCCTACCCACCCACTCCTGCTTCTTGGCCCTGGCATTCCCCGGTATTGAGGCATATAAAGTTTGCAATACCAAGGGGCCTCTCTTCCCAGTGATGGCCGACTAGGCCATCTTCTGGTACATATGCAGCTAGAGATAGCTAGCTCTGGGGGTACTGTTTAGTTCATATTGTTGTTCCACCTATAGGGTTGCAGACCCCTTCAGCTCCTTGGATGCTTTCTCTAGCTTCTCCATTGGGGGCCTTGTGTTCCATCTTATAGATGACTGTGAACATCCACTTCTGTGTTTGCGAGGCACTGGCATAGCCTCATATAAGACAGCTATAACAGGGTCCCTTCAGCAAAATCTTTCTGGCATTGTGCAATAGTGTCTGGGTTTGGTGGCTGATTATAGGATGGATCCCCGGGTGGGGTAGTCTCTGGATAGCCCATCCTTTCATCTTAGCTCCAAACTTCGTCTCTGTAACTCCCGTCTCTGTAACTCCTTTCATGGGTATTTTGTTCCCTATTCTAAGGAGGAATGAAGTATCCACCCATTGGTCTTCCCTCTTCTTGATTTTCTTGTGTTTTGCAAATTGTATCTTGGGTGTTCTATGTTTCCACTTATCAGTGAGTGCATATCTAATGCCTTCTTTGTGATTGGGTTACCTCACTAAGGATGATATCCTCCAGGTACATCCATTTGTCCAAGAATTTCATGAATCCATTGTTTTCAATTGCTGAGTAGTAATCCATTGTGTAAATGTAGCACATTTTCTGTATCCATTCTTCTGTTGAGGGACATCTGGGTTCTTTCCAGCTTCTGGCTATTATAAATAAGGCTGCTGTGAATATAATGGAGCATGTGTCCTTATTACCAGTTGGAACTTCTTCTGGGTATATGCCCAAGCGAGGTATTGCTGGATTTTTCGGTAGTATTATGTCCAATTTTCTGAGGAACCTCCAGACTGACTTCCAGAGTTTTTGTACAAGCTTGCAATCCCACCAGCAGTGGAGGAGTGTTCCTCTTTCTCCACATCCTCGCCAGCATCTGCTGTCACCTGAATTTTTGATCTTTGCGATTCTGACTGGTGTGAGGTGGAATCTCATGGTTGATTTGATTTGCATTTCCCTGGTGATTAAGGATGTTGAACATGTTTTCAGGTGCTTCTCAGCCATTCGGTATTCCTCAGTTGAGAATTCTTTGTTTAGCTCTGGACCCCATTTTTTAATGGGGTTATTTGATTTTCTGGAGTCCAGCTTCTTAAGCTCTTTGTATATATTGGTTATTAGTCCCTTATCAAATGTAGGATTGGTAAAAATCCTTTCTCAATCTGTTGGTGACCTTTTTGTCTTATTGACAGTGTCTTTTGCCTTACAGAGCTATGCAATTTTATGAAGTCCCATTTGTCAATTCTTGATCTTACAGCACAAGCCATTGCTGTTCTGTTTAGGAATTTTTCCCCTGTGCCCATTTCTTCGAAGCTTTTCCCTACTTTCTCCTCTATTAATTTCAGTATCTCTGGTCTTATGTGGTCTTTGATCCACTTAGACTTGAGCTTTGTACAAGGAGATAAGAATGGATCAATTCACATTCTTCTACATGATAACTACCAGTTGTGCCAGCACCATTTGTTGAAAATGCTGTCTTTTTTCCACTGGATGGTTTTAGCTCCCTTGTCGAAGATCAAGTGACCATAGCTGTGTGGATTCATTTCTGGGTCTTCAATTCTTTTCCATTGATCTACTTGTCTGTCACTGTACCAGTACCATGCAGTTTTTATCACAATTGCTCTGTAGTATAGCTTAATGTCAGGCATGGACTAGGCCATCTCTTAAGCTTAATTTAATAAACTTTTAAGAGGCTAAAATATTGTACTGAAAATTCAGATTTTCATAAAATTAAGTGTAAAGAAGTATTTTGTGACCCTGTTGTACCTGTGAATTTAGATATTTAGTATAAGAACAATTTTTCTCTTATAGGCCATAATTAGAACTCAGTTTCCCTAGTAGCTATGATTATTTTAATGCTTCCTGCTGTGGACATAAAACATGGTGGACTACCATATAAATTTTTGTAATATATGACAACAGGAAGAAATTATGGATGATTTTTAAGGCGAAAATCTTCCAGTAATCTAAAAAGTATGTATAGTACTATGCCAAGTCTTTATTAATATTAGAAAGTCTGAAAATAAAATTCACAGAATGAAGATCTTTGAATATAATGGGCCATAACAAAAAATAGCATTAATTTTTTAAACAATTTTTTCTTAGATATTTTCTTCATTTACATTTCAAATGCTATCCCTAGAGTCCCCTATACCCTCCCCCCGTCCTGCTCCCCAATCCACCCACTCTCACTTCCTGGCCCTGGCGTTCCCATGTACTGAGGCATATAATCTTCGCAAGACCAAGGGCCTCTCCTCCCAGTGATGGCCGACTAGGCCTTCTTTTGCTACATATGCAGCTAGAGACACGAGTTTTGGGGGTACTGATTAGTTCATATTGTTGTTCCACTATAGGGTTGCAGACCCCTTCAGTTCCTTGGGTACTTTCTGTAGCTCCTCCTTTAGGGTCCCTGTGTTCCATCCTTATAGATGACTGTGAGCATCCACTTCTGTATTTGCAAAGCCTCATATGTTTTATATGTTCTTTTTGAATTTTGTCCAGTGTATTTTGATCATATTCACCTTCTCTCATCCAACTTTTCTTAGACCCACTCTTTCTTTTATCCTCCAACTTTGTGTTTGTTTTGTTTTTGTTTTGTTTTCTCCATCAAGACCAATTTGTGTTGCCCAAATAGTCTTGGATGTGTATCTTTCTTCTAGATCATGGTAGAATAGAGCTTGCTGATGTTGCATTATTAAAGAAAACTGACCCCTCTTGGCAGTTAACAACTACCAAGAGTTCCTCACCTGGGGAGGGGTTTAGTCTGCCTCGGGGTTACATAGCTTTTGCTTTGCTGTTATAACCACTTTAAATTCATGTGTGCAGCCACCCTACTGTGCTATTTTGTACAAATAAATTTTTCTCCTTAAAAATTTTATGATCTGATTTTTGAAGTAGTATACCTATGTCTGTTTTATTGTGATGTAATAGAGAATAGCATACATGTTTTTTATGGGTCTTAGGAAATTTATTACTGAGATTAAAAGTATATAAGGTGATTTATTATGTGTTATATTTGTCACTTATTTCATTTTATTAACCTCCAAAATAATTCTACATATCAAAAAAGTACACATTTAAGTAAAAGATTTTTCAGTAGTGCTTAAATTTATATGCTGAAGACTTTGGTTATTAACATTCCTAACACTCTCAGGGCTTATGTCTCTGAATATTGTTATACCATTTGATCTGTGGAGATGAGCACCTTTTTTTTAGCAGGTCACTTAATTCTATTTTATCACTATGATAACTGACAATAGATAATAAAACATATCCTTTTGTGCTGGAGCAGTTTCTTAGTGGTTGGGACCCCTTGCTGCTCTTGCAGAAGACTAAAGTTCATTTTCCAGAATTCATTCAATGCAGATTATTAGCATCCTACTTTTTACTTTAGCTCCGGGGGATCTGATGCCCTCTTCTTGCCTCTTCAGGCACTCACACTTATGTGCATAGACACTTTCAAGAATATATACACATAACTAATATTAGAATAAAACTTTTAAAAATACCCTTCTGTTACCTATCACGAGATACAAGATAGGAAAATTTTTTAAAGAAACAAAGGGAAAAAATTCACTGACTATACTTTATGTAAAAGAGAAAAAATAAATAAATTCAGCATGCATGATTATCTTTTTTGGACCTCTCCTCCTTGAAGCAGAGGCTCAGAAAATCATTGAGGAGATGAGGTAGTGGGAATTGTTCAGTGCACTTTGTGGTAAACTGTGTTCTGAGTACAGTAGCTACAAGCAAAGATTTATAACATTTGCAATTTGAGAAAATGTTTGATAGCAAATTATTTATTGCTTCTCTTTATATCTTTTTTCTATTATTCCTTGTTCTCTTATTCTTCAGACTAATCCCTTTTTTGTCATATAAATCAAATAAAGCCTTTTAGGAATTATTTTATAATATTATCAAATTATGATATAAATATATCTTAATAAGCAAACTCTTTGACTATGACTTATTAAAAGAAGTATAAGATTTGAGTCATATCAAAACAAAACCTTTTATGTATTATTCATTTATTTTCTACAGATCTCCAAGTAAGCCTTTGGCACGGAAATTAATGGATTGGGAAGTAGTCAGCAGAAATTCATTATCTGATGACAGGTTAGAAACACAAAGCCTCCCATCCCGGTCTCCACCTGGAACTCCCAACCAGTAAGTGGCAAGCCCGAGTCATGCTTGCATTTTGTACTTACTGGCTATGTACTTTATTGCCTAAAGATCACAATTAATAAAAATTTAAGTTCTTTGATCAAATATTCAAAAAAAAATCTATTGTGTTTTACTTTTTTTAAGCGTGAGTCAGTCTCTCTCTCTCTCTCTCTCTCTCTCTCTCTCTCTCTCTCTCTCTCTCTCATTCTCTTTCTCCCTCTCCCTCTCCCTCTGTCTGTTTATATATGAGGACATGTGGTGGTGTGTATGCAACAGTGGACATGTGGAAGGTAGAAAACAACTTGGGAGAGTAAGTTTTTCCACTCTAGGATTCCCAGGATTGCAACCAAGTACTCAGGCACCTGATTAGCCACCTCACCTGTCTCAAACAGGGTTTTCGTCAAACATTATTGCCTGTTTGCTTGCTGGTCATTGTGACCTAAAATAGCCTTAGGGAATGAGCAAGAAGAAAATTGAAGAACAGCCTTTACTTTCCTCAGCAGTTAATTTTCACCAGAAGGGTAATTCAGGATTTAGTTGTGACTTGAAATTTTCATAAAACTGTTATCTATGTAGTCCATTTATTTCCATACAGATTAATACCAGAATTTCTAAGGGGCTATAGTTTGTTTAAAAATGCTTTGTTTGAGTGATTGTGATGCGAAGCTCTAGTACTTCTGTGGCCTAGGAAAAGACTTTTAACAGTAACCCCATAAGCTCAGGTAGAGCTGTACCAAGAACCATATGGTGCAACTCTAACCTTGTGTGTATTGCAGTCTGGCATTTTTTACATAGCTGCCAGGTTTTTCAATAGGTAATAAAAAGATAAGAAAGAGTTCCTCATATGTACCAGCGGGAGGGCATGGTAAGAGAAGCAAGGCAAGGACTGGGGAAGGGAGAAGTGTAAGGGAGATCATCTAAATAATAGCAATAGCTGAGATTAAGTTTCAAGAGAATGAAATAATTTTAAGAATGATATGATATTTTTTTAAAGAGATAGGACAGCAGAGATTAAACAGTGGATCTAGAGTACTGTTTGGATCTTGAAGTTAATTGCTGTCTCATTTTCTTATCTACAAAATCCTACTTGTAGATGGATATATTCCTGTAATCCCAGCTTCCTTGTTGTAGTGTCATACAGTCTTAATGAGGTAACATGTGAAATGTTGAGTAAGGCATAAGATTAATAGTGAGTAAGGTCTTAGGGCAGCTTGTAGACTGCAGGCATGTCTTGACTTCCCATTGAGTGTTCTTGTCATTTATATCACACTGTTAGAGATTCTGCGTAGTCAGCATAGACTTTCACACACACACACAAACACACACTTTCTCATTAAAAAATAGGATTAAAAAAAACAAGGAAAATCAAAGTATCCTATTGTTCAGACTTTGTTTCTCTTCATTTAGTCGGAATTCTTCATTCACACAAGAGGGATCCCGGGTTCGGCCGTCTTCAGTTGGTCATTTGGTAGACCATGTCGTTCACATGTCCCCCAGTGAGGATTTTGTAAGTCAGAGATCTCCATCATCAACGCAAGCTAATAGCATAGTTCTGGAGTCATCACCGTAAGACTTTTTCATTTTGCTTCTTATTTCTTTATTTTCAAATATTTCCATTTTCTTCACTTGAAATATCTTTGGAAATTAGAGTACTTAATACAAGATGTTACTTATATATCGTTATAAATACATATTTGTAAATGTACTCATATCTCCTTGAGATATCTTGTTCCCTCTCTTTCCTTTACCTGTCTGGTTACTGACTCTTATTTCATTTTTTGTGTATACTCCCAAATATTTTTTTCAGATAACATAATAGTGTAGTCAGTGAGTTGGAAAATGTAAGACAGCTTTCCTAAATTTTTTTTAAGGAAAGAAACCATAAATATGAATATATTACAAAAATATTAAGGGAAAATAAGTGAGATGGTTGTCACACTCGGTTATAGAGCATGTTCTTTTTTTTTTTTTTTTTTATCTTTTTTCATGCTTAGAGATAGGTTCTTCCTTTGTCCTGGCTAGCCTTGAACTCACAGTGATCTTACATTACATGCCTCTGATCCTCAAGTGTTTGCCACCACTCCTAACATTATTTCTAAAATCTGCTCCTACTATTATTTTAGATAGTGATTGATAAAGTCAGCTTTTAAAGTATTGATAGCCATTGGTTCAATGCATAGTCTACATATCCTCACATTAAGTCACAATATCTTCATTTACTAGCTTATATAGTGGAAATAACTCATACATTTGACATAATTGGATAGTACTTACACAATTATCACAAATGAGTAAAAAATACATTATTGAAGAGGAAGGAAGAAACACTGTACAGTGAATGTGCTCAGTCTTTTTTCACCAGTTATTTTTTTAAGTTCACTTTACATGCTCACTTTACATGATCACAGCCCCTTTTCCTCCTCTCTTTCCAGTTCCACCCTTACAAGTCCCTTCCCCTTTTCCTCAGAGAAGGAGGAGTCCCCCCTTGGATACCAGCCAATCCTGGGATATCTGGTCCCAGCAGGGCTAGGCACATCCTCTTCCACTGAAACCCAACAGAGCAAGCCAGGTAGGGGGAAGGGGACCCAATGGTAGGCAACAGAGACTGAGACAGTGCTTGCTCTACTTCTTAGGGGTTCCACATGAAGCCCAAGCAGCACATTTACAAATGCTGTCTAGCCCCTGCAGGTTCCCTGGTTGGTGGCCCAGTCTCTGTGAGACCCCAGGGGCTCAGGTTAGTGTGGTGTCCTTGACACCTCTGGTTTGCTCAATTCTAGTTCCCATTCTTCCAAAAGACTCCCTGAGCTCAGCCTGATGTTTGGCTGTGGGTCTGTGCATCTGCGTCCATCTGCTGCTGGATGAAACCTCTCAGGAGACAGTTATGCTAGGTTCTTGTCTGCAAGCCTAACAGAGAGTATCATTAATAGTATCAGGGGTTTGCTTTCTCCCATGGAGTAGGTCTCAAGTGGGGATGTTCCTTGGCTGCATGATAAAGGTGGAGCTGTTCCCTCAGTCTCTGCTCCATCTTTATCCCTGCATATGTTATAGGCAAGGCAAATTTTGAGTTGATGTCACTCCCTCACCCTTTAGAAATCCTGCCCAGTTAAAGGAGGTAGCAACTTCAGTCTATATCCTCCTCTTGTTGGAATCTCAGCTAGGCTCACCCCATAGACTGCCTTATCCTTCCCAGTACCAGGTCTCCAGGTAGTCCCAGAGATGCTTCCCACCAATTTCCATTCCCATTCTCAGCCCTCTCCAAACCCTTCAATCTCCCCATACCTGATCACCATCCCTATGCCCCCCCACCCCCGCCCTCGTCCTACCAAGTTTTCCCTCTCTCCATCCACTTCCGATGACTAGTTTCCACTTCTGGGAGATTCGAGCATCCTACCTTGTGATGTCCTTATTACAGTTTCTTTGGGTCTATGGATTGTCCTGCACTTTATGGCTAATGTCTACTTATAAGTGATACATACCATACATACATGTCTTCCTGGCTCTGGTTACCTCACTCAGGATGATATTTTCAAGTTCCATCCATTTGCCTACAAAATTTATGTTCTCTCTCTCTCTCTCTCTCTCTCTCTTAAATAGCTAAACAGTATTCTATTGTGTAATAGAATGGACCACATTTTCTTTATCCATTCTTCCATTGAGGAATATCTTAAGTTGTTTCCTGTTTCTGGCTATTATGAATAAAGCTGCTGTAAACATAGCTAAACAAATCAGGATCAATCTTTAAGAAAGAGCATGTCTTAGATTAAGGGGTAAAAGAGAGATGAAGAGGTCAGTGAAGTGTTATAGATATTCTGGGAAAACATGACAGTCTATATCAGCTGTGGTTTTCCTTAGGCCAAACAATACTAGCTATGCTGCTGAGACATATAAAAGTCTAGCCTTGGCCAGGCGTGGTGGTCCATGCCTTTAATCCCAATACTGGGGAGGCAGAGGCAGGTGGATTTCTGAGTTCCAGGCCAGCCTGGTTTACAAAGTGAGTTCCAGGACAGTCAGGGCTATACAGAGAAACCCTGTTTTTTTTTGGGGGGGGGGGGGTTGGGAGGGGGGTCTAGTCTTGGTAACATTTTTTAAAGGAATGTTACACACATTTATATGTATGTGTGTATATTCTTTTGTGTATATGCATATATAGATATATACAATGATACTTGTAAAAACTGAGTTGATAGGATTGATAAAAAATGATTGTTTTGAGGAGCTGGAGAGATGGCTCAGCAGTTAAGAGTACTGACTGCTCTTCTGGAGGTCCTGAGTTCAAATCCCAGCAATGATGTGGTGGCTCACAACCATCTGTAAAGAGATTGGATGCCCTTAATAAATAAATCTTTAAAAAAAAGGAAATTGACTGTTTTATTGCCTTTAAAATTATAACTAATTCTTTTGTTGGGGGCTGACAATTTTATCTTCTGAATTTTGAAACTTTAAAAGTAAGAAGTAAATCTCAAGAGCTAACTAAACAGTTCTGGTTTTGTATATTAATTACATCCTTGAAAGATTTAATGTATTTTCTAAGTTGCCTATTTAAGTGATTCTTAACACTAATTAGTGTTTTTAGTTTCTTTTGTATAACTGTGGCCAGATACTTGAGAGAACCACTTACAAGGGAAAAAGATGTGTTTTAGTTTATAGTTTCATAATCTTGACTCCTGGCTGTTGATTCTGGGCCTGTCACAATGGAATACTGTTCATCAGCTAAATAAAGGACAACATTATGGCAGCAAGAGACTACTTAACTCAGAGAGAAAAGCAGAAGGGACAGGGACTAGGCAGTCACCAAGGATCTACCCACAGTAACTACTTTGTGCACGTATGTCTTACCTGTTAAGTTTCCACAACCTCCCAACCTATGACCTCAAAGTAGAAACTCCGTATTTAACACCTGAACTGAAAGGAGTATTTCATGTCCAAACTATAAAAGTCATCTGTGTAATACAATGTTTACTTTTAAGTTCTCTCAGCATCAGTATAAATTAGCCAGAGTTAAGAAGCCTAAGTTTTAAGCTAAAACTTATTTAAGTAAATAAGATTAAATGACTGGTAATAGCAGGACTGGCACTATTTCTGTTGGTGTATATTTTAGAAAATGCAAGTCTTTCCTAGAACTACCCTTTATGACCCAGGTTTATATTAATGTCTGTTTCAGAGGATAGCAGATTAGCAAACAGGCTTGGGTGTCAGTTCTTACAAAATTCCTACCTTTTGTTTGAGATAGCACTAGGGGGGAATTTATGTGGCTTGGAATGCAGAAAATATCAGTTATCTCTTGCTTTTTTCCAGTGCTTAGCAGTTGATGATACATATACATTCTTTCCAGAGTGTCTAATTTTCATTCTCAAAATGTCCATACCATATGTAATTTTCAAAATATACTCATAAACATGTTTTCAAAACAATTAAATAGACCAAATATGTCTTGGCCAAAATTGAACAACCTCTGAATTTACAAGCACTATCCAGGACAGTGATTACTAATCAGAAGTACAATAGGGGAAAAAAATTCAGCAGCTTTTCAACAGTACACATTTAATTAAGTATTCTAATACATAGAAGTGTGGACTTAGCAGTTTTTGCAAAATATCTCATATACACATAACTGAACACTGATACCATCATGGCCAGGTATAACCATGCATATATTCCTTAATAACTGTGCTTCAGTTGGTTCTGTCCTGTATTTTGGCCAGATCAATATACAAGAAGTTTCTCTGACTCTATTGCCATCTGATTTCAGCCTCACACAACTGTTTTTTCCCCAAGCCCCTGGTTTTGAGGTGAAGTCCCTTTTATGTAAACAAACAACTGTTTGCAAGGCCAAAAGTTCAGGGGCCATGTAATACCCACTTTTTATACATGCATAAGGTTCTATCAAAGGATGTCTGTTTTGATTTGCCTTCATACCAAGTCTGCCATAGTTCAGGAGAGTATTCAGGATCATAGGAATATTTCCCTGGACTAACAGTGCTTGAATACATTAGCCCTTTGTCTTAGTCAGGGTTTCTATTCCTGCACAAAACATCATGACCAAGAAGCAAGTTGGGGAGTAAAGGGTTTATTTGGCTTACACTTCCATACTGCTGTTCATCACCAAGGAAGTCAGGACTGGAACTCAAGCAGGGCAGGAAGCAGGAGCTGATGCAGAGGCCATGGAGGGATGTTCTTTACTGGCTTGCTTCCCCTGGCTTGCTCAGCCTGCTCTCTTATAGAACCCAAGACTACCAACCCGGAGATGGCACCACCCACAAGGGGTCTTTCCCCCTTGATCAGTAATTGAGGAAATACCTTACAGTTGGATCTCATGGAGGCACTTCCCCAACTGAAGCTCCTGTCTCTGGGATAACTCCAGTTTTGTCAAGCTGACACACAACTAGCCAGTCCACCCTTTGGAACTTGTCTTCTTGGCAGTTAAAAGGGACAGAATGAAAACTGGGGCATGTGGGGTAAGTGGTCCCGGGCCATGAAGACAGATCTTAGGAAAGAGACTTAGAGATGCTCTCTGAAGGGCTTTACACAGACACTTAGGTGATTGGCTGACACTGTGCATTTACTTCACTTAATTAGATTTATGCCATTCTAGAAACTTTCATCCCTCCCTCCCTTCCTCCCTCCCTCCCTTTCTTTTTTTTTTTTTACAAGAATCTAACAAATCTAACAAGTGTTCAATTTTATTTTTACTTTGTACTCTACACTGATTCAGGTAGTAATTTAAATTTGAACCTTATATTGATGCAGGCCTTGATTTTTAAAACAAACTTTATTGACTAAACTATACAGAATATACAATTAGTCATAAGTCTGTCACTAAGTTCTTTTCATTTTCTTTTCACTTAAAATAAAAGGACTTGTGCCAGAAACATGGATGAGTGGATAGAAGATACTGTCGACAAAACTAATAATCTGAATTTAGACCTCATATACTACACAGTAGAAGGAGAGAAGTGAGTCTATCAACTGTCTACTAGCTGCACATTTGCTAGGACATAGAAACGCAAGTGTGCCAACATTTCCACAAAAATAAATACATGTAATAAAAATGAAAATTGACCTATAGACTATTATTCAACTCCTTATTTATATCCCAATGTTAAATTTTCTTTTTCTTTTTTTAGTGTTGACCTTATAACTTTATTTTGTTGTTTTAATGGAAATAATCATTTTCTGTCTTTCTCTTTTTCTCTCTCCCCCCAACCCCCGTTTTTTGTTGTTGTTGCTATTGTTTTTCTTTATACAGGGTTCAATGTAGCCCAAGCTGCCTTGAACTCACTGTGTAGCCAAGGATGAATTTGAATTTATGATCTTCCAGCCTCTGTGTCCCTGAGTATTGGCATTCTCAGTATGTACCTCCATGTTAGGCTCCCTGTCTCCTCCTGTTAGTAGGAGAATGCCTTTGACTTGTTTACTTATTTCTTTTCTTTCTTTTTTTTTTATTACTTTTTTTTTTTTTTTTACAGTTTTGTCATTTCCCACCTCCCAGTCCTTCCTCCCATTCCTCCTCATCCCATTCCTCCTCCCCTGTCTCCAAGAGGATGCCTCCAACCCCAAAGGCCCACCTATTCCCTGGGTCCTCAGGTCTCCAGAGGGTTAGGCACATCTTCTCTCACTGAGGCCAGACCAGGTAATCCTATGCTGTATATGTGTCAGGGGCCTCAGACCACCTCCCATATACTGCCTGATTGGCAGCTTAATGTCTGAGAGATCTCAGAGGTCTGGGTTAGTTGAGATTGCTTGTCTTCCTATGGGGCCCATCCTCCTCCTCAGCTTCTTCCAGCCTTCCCCAGTCTCTTCTCCATTTTTTGTCCCTACATTTCTTTTAGATAGGAACAATTCTGGGTTCAAGCTTTTTACTGTGGAATGGCAACCCATCCCTCTACTTGATACCCCATCTTTCTACTGGAGGTAGACTCTAGGAGTTCTCTCTCCCCAATGTTGGTCATTTCATTTAAGTTGTTAGTGTAGAATCTCTCCAATTTCTTTATGAGGCCTCTTAGTGCTCTGAATTTTCCTTTTAGCACTGCTTTCATTGTGTCCCATAAGTTTGGGTATGCTATGTCATCATTTTTTATTGAATTCCAGGAAGTCTTTAATTTCGTTCTTTATTTCTTCCCTGACCAAGTTATCATTGAGGAGAGAGTTGTTCAGTTTCCATGGGTGTTTGGGTTTTCTGTTGTTTTTGTTGTGATTGGACACCAGCCTTAGGCCTTGGTGATCTGATAAGATAAATGGGTGTCTCTGTCTGGAGCCTGCCTCCTGTGTCCCTGGGTCACTGCAGGTCTCCTGGGAGGCCTTAAGACTTGTGGTGTCTTCAGAGGGGTAGGAATGATCTGCCCCAAGCAAAGCACAGGACAGCAAAGCACAGGACAGAAGGGAGGTGAGACTTGAGCAGAGGGGATAGGTCCTGAGTCTGCTGGGCTCCTCGGGGCTTCAAAGTCCTGAGGTTATTTGGGTGGGTCCCTTACCTGTTGACCTGGATGCAGCACATCTCTTGGAATGGCCTTCAGACAGCAAGGTCTTTGGAGGGGCAGACACGTTGATCTGCCCATGGGGAAGGCACACATCATGATGATTTTTTTTCTTAGAAACTTCGTTGTGAAGCCATTAAGTCACACTACCCAGTTTTTTGGGTTTTTTTTTGTTTTTGTTTTTTATTTATTGATTGATTGATTATATGTAAGTACACTGTAGCTGTCTTCAGACACTCCAGAAGAGGGAGTCAGATCTCCTTACGGATGGTTGTGAGCCACCATGTGGTTGCTGGGATTTGAACTCCGGACCTTCGGAAGAGCAGTCGGGTGCTCTTACCCACTGAGCCATCTCACCAACCCCCACACTACCCAGTTTTAAACCCCTCTTTCTCCCTCTCCCTCAAACTATTGGTTTTCTAGCAGGCATCTTCTGAAGAAGTTCTTGTCTCTACTGCTAAGGGAAAGAATATATCAAAGGTCACTCTAGCCATTTCTGTTATCTTGGATTACATTGTGCTGTGATAGCAATTAAGTCTTACTTACATAATAGGAATGTTTGCTACTGTTATCACTATGTTCAGAATCATCACTTGTGACTCTTTTCTGTATTATCTTCATACCAGGACTTGAAGTGACAAGTCTCTGGCCAAGATAGAAGATTCATAATATATCATGAACTATTTCTTAAAGCTTCCTTTTTAGAGATAGCACATGCTACTCAATCCATGTTTTACCCACCAGACAAGTCATATGTGTAAGCCTGATGTCATCCCTGAAGAAAGGTAAAGGGTATTTAAAATGATAATACTATCGAGGCAACTATTATCAGTACTCCAAAGTAAGACAGCTCTGTCCTTGAGTATCAAAGCCATGTACCCTTACACATCAACTTTCCTGCCTTTGTGCAAAGAGGCAGTAACCCTTTTTTCACTCAATGATATCCTGCCATCTCAGAGATATAATAGCTCAATAATGGCTTAATGGTCAGTATTTTCATGAAAACTGTTTTCAGTTCTAGAAAGATGCTTCACCTCAGAACACTTAACTGCTCTTGTACAAGCCCCAGATTCAGTTCCCAGCACTCAAATGAAAGCTCATAATTATAACTGAAGTACCAGAGAATCCAGTTCTAGCACTAGGCATGCATTTGGTATATAGACATACATGCAGATAAAACACTTACACACATAAAAAGTAGAATAATACATTTTAACAGAATTTTTTAAGGGTAAACACCTTTAATATACCTTTAACTAAACCACAGCATGCAGGAAACAGAAGCAGGCAGATCTCTCTGTTGAGTTCAAGGACAGTCTGGTCTACAGAGTGAGTTCCAGGAAAACCAGGACTATACAGTGCAAACCTGTCTTTAAAAAAAAAAAAAGAAAACAATAAATGAGGAAAATACCTAATAAAAATTCTTTAAAAAACCAAACAAAAAAAAAGCCAGTCATTTTTATCAAGCTAGTAAACCTGTAAATGCACAGGTAAAAGACTGAATCTAGTTCTCTTGGTCTTGCTCAGTTCAAAATCAACTCAGAAAGCACGGATAACCTTAATGGAAGACCAGACCTAATAGAGGATGACATATGGGAAGTACTGCAAGACAGCAGTGTGGACAGCAATCTTTTGAGTAGCACTCCAGTAGTTCAGGAAAAGGACAGCCAAAATTCACACATGGAATTACATCACATTATGAGGTCTACACAGCAAATGAAACAATTTCCAGAGAAGAAAGACAGCATGCAGGGTAGGAGTAATATCTTTGCAGATATTCATTGAATTGATTAGCATCTTGAACTTGTCAGGAACTTGAAAAACTTAACAACAAAGGAAGAAGTAATCCAGTAATGAGTGGGCAGATAAACTGATCAAATAGTTCTCAAAAAGAAGGACAGGCCTGTGAGACCCCTGCCTCTTTTCACTCTTGATCATCATCTAACCAGGCAGGAGCCTGCTCTAAAATAGTTAGTTACATTGTGCCGGGTAGGAGTGGCTCACGCCTTTAATCCCAGCACTTGGGAGGCAGAGGCAGAGGCAGGTGGATTTCCGAGGTCAGCCTTGTCTACAGAGTGGGTTCCAGGACAGCCAGGGCTACACAGAGAAACCCTGTCTCAAAAAACCAAAACCAAGAAATAAAAAAAAATAAAAAGTTAAATTGCTACTTTAATTTTTTAAAAATTTTTATTAGATATTTTCTTCATTTACATTTTAAATGCTATCCTGAAAGTCCTCTTTACCCTCCCCCCTCCCTGCTCCCCAACCCACCCACTCCTGCTTCCTGGCCCTGGCAAAAATGACTGAGAAACATATGACAAAAATGTTCAATAACACATTTAGCCACCAGGGAAGTACAAACCAAAGCTCCATTGAGATTTCTTTTCATCCCATTCAGAATATGTATCATAAGAAAACAAACAGCTAGGCATGGTGATGCACACCTTTAACCCAGGCACTCAAGAGGCAGAGGCGGGACAGTCTGGTCTACAGAGTGGGTTCCAGGACGCCAGGGATACACAGAGAAACCCTGTCTCCAAAACCAAACGAACAAAGAACAAATGCTGACAGTGATGTCGAAGGTTGCATAAAAAGAATCCTTGTACACTGTTAATGGCTACAGAAATCAGAGTAGATGATCCTAAACAATGGAAATTATCATATGATCCATCTTTAATACTCCTAGGAATCGAAGTCATCATGCACTAATGATAACTACTTACCCATCTTTACTAGGGGTATTCACAATAGCTAAGTTATGGAATCAGCCAAGCTGCCAATCAGAATAATGGGTAAAGAAAATGTAGAAAAAGTTACAATGAAGTATTTATTATTCAGACATAAAAAAAATTGAAATCATGTTGTTTGCAGGGATTTGGATAGAACTAGAGATCATGATGTTAAATAAGCCAGACTCAGAAAAACTGTGTTTTCCGTAATGGGTGGAATATAAATATAAAGGGGGGTTATTGAGAAACAGATCAGCAAGGAGAACCTAAGGACAGAAAAGGATAGTGGAGATCAAACGTGAGAAAAGTGCATAACATGCACAGCATATGTCAGAATGCCATATCAACAGTTTATCCAATTCATTCTTTGCAATAATCTATGCTAATTTTAAAAATGAGAAAAATATTCTGTTCCTATTGACCTTCTCCCAAGATCATTTTCACGGATGCCAGCATAGTAGGGTAGGAGTTGAACCACGGGTTCTCCCTTCTGGCTTTTGTGGAAATAGACTGTTTGCTTTTAAAAGTTACAATTTCTACCTTGAAGTCCCTCCTGAATACCTAACTATAAATTACCATTGCCACAAATAAAGGGTTATGTTTTTCAATACTTTTAAATTGTTGTTTTCTCACCTTAGCACCTGGCAGGATTCCATGTACTTTTGTCTCTACCATGATTAATTCCATATTCTAAAGTCTGTCACATGCTTGTATTTATTAATCTCAAGAACCATTGTGAAAGAGGACAATCATTTAAGCTCATTCGACTATACCTACCAGGCAGGATTTCTTTTGTTGTTGTTCAACACCCAACTCTGAGGGTTTTTCTTCTCTTTTTGATATTATAAGTATACCATTTCCCCTGTTGTCCCTAAAACCTTCCTACATTCCCTTACTTGTTCTCTTCCAAATTCCTGGCCATTTTTTCATTAATTGTTGTTAAATCTATGCATTCATACATACATGTATGCACATTTGTACATATTTGCACATATATACATGTGTGTGTGTGTTCATATATATTTCTAAATATAGCCTGCACTGTCTGTTCCTGGTTTCTATGCTTTCAAGGCTGGCCTGACCATTGGTATTGGATAACTAATTGGCATACCATTGGTTTGCCATAGTTATCTGTAGATCTATGTGTAAAGTTCAGGCCTTGTAAAGTTAAAAGCCAAACAAAACAAAATTGATGTGCATGATTCAGAAAGACCCATTGTAATGTTTTTAAAAGTTTAGGCCTTGGCAAGCTTTTCTCTATCTATTCTGAATGTCTCTTCTTGTTTACCTCCTGTGTAGGTTGCCATGTTGGTGAGATTTTATGTGTTTGTTTTCTGATATTACTAGGAGGTACAGTCTCACAGGAAATGCTCTGATTCTCTTTGACTCTTTCCACCCCCTCTTCTCCAATGCTTCCTGAGCCTTAAGTGCAGGAATTATTATGTAGCTGTATCTGTTGGGATTAGATTCTTCAACTCTGTATTTTGATTGGTTTAGTTTTTCTGTAATAGTCTTTATCTGTTGGAAAGAGTTCCATGATGGTGGATGAGAACTACACTTACCTGTGGGTATAAGGACAAATATTGAGAATGTAGTTAGGGAGTGTGCTAGTTTACTGTTGTTGTGGTTGTTGGTTCTTCTCCATGATCCACGAGTTCACTGTCCCTGGGTTTTTAGTACCAGGCATGAATTTTCTTGTTGAGTAGATCTTAAGTCCAATTATAGAGCTGTTGGTTACCACTAAGGTCTGTGTGCCACCCCTTTACAGTTGTGGTGCCTTGCTGGTGACTGTAGCTCACAGGTGCTGTAGCTAGGTAGGACTGTTGGTTGTCTTCGTCCTTTGGAAGCTTGCTTTCTCATAGGATGAAAGCTGCTCCTCCTCAGTTTGTAGCAAATTCATATCTTCATAGGAATGTCTTTAAGGTATTCTATAACTGTTGATTTGAGTTTAAAAAACAGGTTTACTTCTTTAAAGATAATTTTTTTATTAAAGCATTTCCAAGTAAATGCAACAGTTAAAAAGTCTCTACACATTAGACATAGTTGGTATCTGGTGCTTTACCTAATTTAGAATAAGGTATTTCCAGCAGATGACGTCTAAAAATACTTACTTCTCACTGCTTTTCTTACCTAGATCACAAGAGACCCCTGAAGATGGGCAGCCACCAGCTTTACCACCCAAACAATCGAAGAAAAATAGCTGGAACCAAATTCATTTTTCAAACTCTCAGCAAGATCTAGTCACCCATACTAATGATTCCTTTGATGTGCCCTCTTCCCCTGAAAAGTCCACTGTAAGTAGCTTTGCTTAAGAATATACTGTGCTCCTAAAAAGCACAGTCACATGCAGATATGTTTCAGGAAATTTAAAGTAACATTAGAACATGAAATAAGATGCAAAGGGTAGACTCCATAAGATGCATCAGCACTTCGTGTTGGAAGTCTCTAGTGATTACTGTGCTCCCTGCGTTTTCATTTATTTCCTCAGAGTTCCTCCCATTACCAAAAGTCTAAAGCATTCTGTTTTCTTATGGCTACTGTTCCACCACAATAGGTTTAATCAAAAGAGATCAGAATTCTTGCCAAAAATGGCAACTTTAGTACTAACTCTATGTGATGTTTATGTGTCTCTTCTTGCATATATTTATGGTTACTGAACTTGTATTTTCATGGTAGTGGTTATATTTTTAAAAACACAATATAGGGAATCATCAAGAAATGTATGTTGTTATCTAAATAAAGGCTCTAGAAACTGAGCCCTCACCAAATTATAAGAATTAGGAGATGAAGGGAGACTGAGACTATGCAGCAAAAAGGTAGAAGGAAAAGTGGCAACAAGGTATAATGAAGGAGCCACATAGAAAGGGAGCACAGTAGTCCAGTGCTACAGGTAATTCAAGTAAGACCGGGATTGACACATGATACTGGATTTAGTCATGGGAAAATATTTGTTGTCGTTAGTTTAGTTATGGAATGGTGGGGGTGAAAACCTGACTGGTATTAAATAGAGTTAGAGGAAAGGGAGATGGCAACTTCACATTTGCCAGTGTTCTTCCAATAGAATGGAAGGAGGAATGAGAGAATGTGTATGGAAGTTATTGGGCAAAGAAACTATTTTCCTCACAACTAACATTTTCTTAGGATATTAATTCTTTATATACCATAGGTCATACAACCAGATAAATCCTATAATTTATATTCTGAAATTTATTTTTGTCTTCTCAAGCCTAATGGTGGCATTCCACATGATAACCTTGTTCTAATCAAAATGAAACCTGATGAAAATGGAAGGTTTGGATTCAATGTAAAGGTAATCCAGAACGAATGTCATATTTAGTTTTTATATTACAATGTTCTTCTTTTGGTAGTCTTTGACGTTTTATTTTACTATTTTCCAGGGAGGATATGATCAAAAGATGCCTGTAATTGTGTCCCGGGTAGCACCAGGAACACCTGTAAGTTATCCCACATTTTATCTAATCATGTTTCTAAGAATATACACTTAAGGGTCAGGTGTGATGATTACCTGAATCTTTCTGGACATAATAGGCCATGAAGAAGGAATTTAAATTTTCAGTGAAGTTGTAAAACAAAATATGGTGTTCAAAAGAAAACTTCATTTCTGCTTTTTCAAGTAAAAGAGATTGATAGATTGTGTGTGTGTGTGTGTGTGAGTGTGAGTGTGTGTGAACTAGAGGCTGATGACTTCCTCAGTCACTCTCTACCTTATTATTTTACTTTTTGAGATGATATCCATTTTCCTACCCTTGTATGCATGCTTTTCTATATGTAATTTTAATTATCTTTCTATACAATGTAAAGAGTAAGTTTTATATTTTCAGGATGCTGGGCACCTATTTGAACACTTATCTACATTATATTACAGGCTGACCTCTGCGTCCCTCGATTGAATGAAGGGGACCAAGTGGTACTAATAAATGGTCGGGACATTGCAGAACATACCCATGATCAAGTAGTCTTGTTTATTAAAGCTAGCTGTGAGAAACATTCTGGGGAACTCGTGCTCCTAGTCCGACCTAATGGTAAGTAGTCTGTGTAGCATTGAGGATTTGTCCTCATTTGTTGCTGTTTACTCCTGGACACAGCAGCCAGAGTCAGCATCTATACACGTCATGTCAGTTTCCTCTTCAAACCACAGTGCTGTCTGTCATAATCGGAGAAAAACAATCCAAAATCTTAGCTTGCCTGTCTTCTAGTCACACTTTCTTTCAACTCTGATGTACAGTGGAGTCATTACTGTTTCCCCAAATCTTCAACCTGACATAACTTTCAGGTCTGTGGACTTGTGTTTCCTCTGCTCTGCAGCAAACAGTTCTTTTTTTTTTTTTTTGTAACTCATGTCTTTCCTTCATTCAAAAAATTTTTTTTCTGCTTATTTTACCATACTTATAGTGGCCTCTCTCTTCAACCATTCTAAGAATAGTATAGTCAGTGAATATTTGTTTAATGAATAAATAAACTCCCTGTTGTGCTTCTAGAAAATTCCAAAACAAACTCTAATTAAACAAAGAAAGATACTGTTAACTATATTTTGTGTAGGTGGTACCCTCTTGACTAATTATGTCAAACTCTTATCTGGGCATATACTACTAGCATTATCTGCATTTACATTCACTATAGCACTATTCTCAGTACACAACTTATACACCCTGCTGTGTCTGTCCGCAGAGTCTTGTATCTTAAAAGAATGAATGTGGCCAGGCAGTGGTGATGCACGCCTTTACTCCCAGCACTTGGGAGACAGAGGCAGGCAGATTTCTGAGTTCAAGGCCAGCCTGGTCTACAGAGTGAGCTCCAGGACAGCCAGGGCTATACAGAGAAACCCTGTCTTGAAAAAACAAAAAACAAAACAAAACAAAAAAGGCATGAATGTAGAAGGAGTCTTTATTACAGAAGAGACACAGCAGGAGTGTTGTGGATGTGATTCAGGTCTGTTGTATTCATGAATGAGAATGCTACAGTGAGATGTTGCTTAGAGAAAAGAAAAATTCCCTTTTTATATTTTTCAAAGGAAGCATCTTATTTTCTGTATTTTCTCTTATTATCCATGTATAATACTGAATTGGCTTTCTAAGAATGTTAACCAGGCATTAACAGACATTCATTTTGATTCTGAGGAACTTGTTTGTTTAGGCTTCATACTGTCTGTTTTGTGTCACAGCTGCAATTTTATACCAACAGCAATCTCTCAGTTTGGCTTTTCTGTCCTCTTCTGATAATAGCTCCTGTGGCACTCAGTGACGATAGTCAGTAGCTGTTGGGATTTTCTTTGTACCTAAGCTGCTGTGTATGTTTTTACTTAATCCTCAGAGCCACCAAATATGATAGGTACATTCCTCTCATTTTAGAGTTGAAAATACTTTCAAAGACTATTTCCTGTTTATAGATTCATAATGGGCACCGAGCCAGAATATAAACAAAAGCCTTTTTGCACTTTCAGATGTTTCTTTTATATTTTAAAACTGAAGAGGAACCCAGCTAGGGCCCTGTAAAGAATTATTCTAGATGGAGACCTCCACTCATTTTCAGTGTGGACTTTGTCACATTTTTTTTTTTCTCTCAAGTATAGTACATGATGTTTCCTAATCCAGCAAGATGGCTGAGAGGAGGCAGTCGTTTGCAGAGAATATAGGTTTACATATGGATGAACCATTCATTTGTGTGTTAATAGAGCTCATGTTAAACAATAAAGTTAAGGAGCTGGATATGGCTCAGCAATTACAAGCACTTGATGTATTTACAAAGGACCAGAGTTTGACTTCCAGTATCCTCATGGTGATTCACAGTGGTCTGTAACTCTAGTTCCAGGTTATCTAATACCTCCTCCTGGCATTCATAGGCACCAGACATGTACTTGTTTTACATACACACATTCAAGCAAAACGCCCATACATGTAAAATTGAAGTGGAGCTAAGAGGGAAAATAAATAAGGATAAGTTGTAGGCCCAGCATCTAAGAGCTGAGCTCTCTTGTACTAACTTGAGCATGAGAGATGCTTAGTGACTAGGGGGTGAGGGAACATGGGGCTGATTTATTCAGCTTTTGTTCATTTATCATATGATCAAAGCCAGCATATCTTTACACATAATGCTGTATAGACTTCTGTCTATGCCATTGATCCATTTCCTAGAAATTAAGGGCATGTCTATTCAGATCTCCAGCTCAAAATGCCTCATTTTCTCTATTTTTGTAAGTATTTATTAACTCTGTGTGTGTGTCTGTGTCTGTGTCTCTGTCTGTCTGTCTGTATCTGCATGCTCATGATCACACATTTGAACACTCCTGTGTGTGTTCATGCTTGTCCCATGAGCCCAGGATCCCAAGAATGTCAGAAAAGGGCATTTATCCATTGGAACTGGAATTACAGGAGGTTGTGAATTGCCAGGTGGATGTTGGTAACTGGGCCTAGGTCCTCTTCAAGAGCAGAAAGTGCTCTTAACTGCTTTAGTCCTGCCTCATTTTCTTAATGTGTCTTCAGATATTAAGTATATAGATGGATAAAGAACCCTTCTTTTTTCCAAAGGAATAGCAACCCCCATAGCCTTTCAACCCCACAGTCATTCTTGTTTCCTACACAAAGGCAGCAATCAGATATAATGCAATTATTAGTTATTGAATCTATAGAATATATCTGTCAATTTCTTACTGAATTCTATTAAGATTCTTACTGTGCTTTTTGTTTATTTTAGCTGTATATGATGTAGTAGAAGAAAAACTAGAAAGTGAACCAGACTTCCAGTATATTCCTGAGAAAACCCCACTAGATAGTGTCCATCAAGATGACCATTCCTTGCGGGAATCAATGATCCAGCTAGCTGAGGGGCTTATAACTGGAACAGTACTGGCACAGTTTGATGTAAGTAATAACATTTATATTAAATCAGTATTTGCTAAATAGTTTGAGGGTTGTTTAGGGCCTAATCTACTGTGCATGATGATTTATAAGGTAAAATTATAGGCTTAGAATTTGTTAGCATGAAGAATTTTAAAATGTAGTTTTAAAAAATTATTCCCACAATACTGGTTATGACTATATAAATAAGATTTTTTAAAAGATCTATTTGCTTATTTATTTATTTATTTATTTATTTATTTATTAATATGTAAGTACACTATAGCTGTCTCAGACACCCTAGAAGAGGGCATCAAATCTCATTACAGATGGTTGTGAGCCACCATGTGGTTGCTGGGATTTGAACTCAGGACCTTCAGAAAAGCAGTCAGTACTCTTAATTGCTGAGCCATCTCTCCAGCCCAAATAAGTTTATTTTTAAAAGAAGAATAAAAGCTAGGCAGGAAGATGTTGTTCAGTTCAAGATGAGCCCAGAACAATGAGTTACGGGCCAATCTAAGCTATACAATGAGATCCCTCTCAAAATATATAAAAGTAGTAAAAGTAAACACATTTCATATGTTTTTTCATGTAATTTACTAGTTTTTTTTTTTTTAATGGAAACTACAAGATAAGAGTATTGTCTTATAAATTCAAAGCTTGTGAAAAGCCAAATGTCACAGCACATATCATTTGTAATACTGGGTATCATAGTTTTACAATTTTCCATGTGTTTGGGGCCATCCTTAACTATATGTAGTAAAGTCCTTGTATTAAAAAATAAGTAAAATAAGAATAAGCAAAAGATAAGAATATGACTTGTATTTAAAATTCATAATTTGTAATGTTTAATCTTTTTCTAATTTTTTTGTCTGTATAGTCTTATAACCTCTGAGATCATTATTTCAGATGAACAAGAATGCTTCTTGATTGATAATCCCACCCCCACATACCCCCCACACCCCCTGAGACAGGGTCTTTCCCTGTAATGCTAGCACTTTCTGTGTAGCCCTAGCTATTCTGGGACTCAGCCTGTAGTCACCTGCATGTGCCCTAAGTACTGGGTTAGAGCTGTGCACTATGTTTGCCTGGCATGGCTGTAGTCTCTATTTTGATTTGTGAGTATATAGTAAACTTGAAAGTCTAGATTTAAGCCAGACATGTCCAGCCTGTGGTCCACAGGTTGCATATATCCAAGATAGTTATAAATCTGGTCCAACACATTTGTAGATGGTAATATTTTGTCATAATGATCTTAATTTGTTTATCTTTAATAAAACCAGGAATTTCCCCACGTGTTTTTAAATAATGATGGCTATATACAAATATGTTGTATATAAATGCTTATAATAATAAAACATGTTAAGACATGCATCCATTCTTTTTTGAAAATGTCTCAGTGTACCTTTGAACACTTTCAAACTAAAATAAAGCCAAATGTTCTTTGTAGACTTGCTATTGAAATACTTTAGTGAGCAAAATTGTTTTCAAACGTTTCAAATAATCATAGATGCGTATTGCATGTCAGAAATTACCAAGCAGACTATAGCTCTGGGTCAGCATGTGACTGTTCTGAAAAGTATCATGGTATGCATGGAGTATGGAGGGTTTCCATTGGAATAGAAACAAGTCTGCTAAAACAAAGCAGAACTGTTGATGGCTTATCAGACGGTTTCTGTTTGTTTGTTTTTAAAGCAACTCTATCGGAAAAAACCTGGAATGACAATGTCTTGTGCCAAATTACCTCAGAACATTTCCAAAAACAGATACAGAGATATTTCACCTTGTAAGTATCTATTAACTCTTACAATTATAAGCTTAGTATTTTAAATAAAACTTTATTAAATTTTTATGACTAGAGTGTGTTTCATTAGTGGTATAGCTTTTGTGGTTTAATCCCAAGTATCAAAACAGAAAAGGAAACCATTGTTTCTTTTAATTTTTTTTAGATGATGCTACACGGGTCCTTTTAAAAGGTAATGAAGACTACATCAATGCAAACTATATAAATGTAAGTTTTTCCTTATGCCTTTGTTTTTGGGAGTAATTGAAAACCATTGAAAATTTGAATGTTAATTCCTTTTTATTGAAAGTCTAACCTTGATTCTTTGTGCAATTGATGAACTAGGTAATAGTGAATCACCATTACTAGAGCAAATAGGTAGTTAGGTGTTTATAAGTAAGTAGTCACATTTCATCAGCTAATCAATGCACAGCTTCATTTAAAGCTTTATTTAATAATAACATTGTTGTTTTGTTAACTTTGAATGCATAGCCAATAGCATTTGAAGTGTAACTCATGACTGAAAAAAGCTAATCTACATTCTCTCCATGGTGAATAACATTGCAACCTTCATGTACATAAGAACTCTATACAGCACTTCATCACTGTGATTGTAAATGGTGCAATTATCCTCAATAAACATGAAAATGTGAAGAATATGGTACTGCACAGTAATCGGGGCTGCATGTAGGCAGTATAAAAGGGGAATGAAACAGCTGCCTTTTGATGTCATCTGAAAAAAAATGCTTATCCAGTGACTCAGATGGTTTCTTCCTCAGTATGCCTAGACATAATCAACAAAGCCCGCCTCCTGTTTTGAAACTGCATAAGAACTTTAACAATTATGGAGCTAGAGAGATGGCAAAGCAGTTAAGCTTGCTGCATAATCATGAGGCCCTGTCTTCAAAGGAATAGGAAGAGGGTGTTATAAGTTGCCATACAGCTCCTCCTTTTGACCTTAGATAATGACTTGTGGAGTTGTTGTTTGTTTTTTTAAGCAAAGCCAGAATAATATTATGAAAGTTAGAAAAATAAGTATCACAGTTAAATGAAAGTTTAAACTTATAAAACAAAGTACAAATTTAAACTACATAAAAGTTCTACTGTTTATCTCTGAAAATGAAAGACCAAAAATTTGATGATAACATACACATGTATAGTTCTTTATCTGAAACCTTCAAGTATTCATTAGTATTGACAATTTTTAGATTTTTTTAAAGACTATTCAGTGCGTGTAGCAGTGCTATATAGGAAGTAAGTATTCCTAGCAGGTTATGGAATAGGGGCCCTTTAATTATTATACTGATACTATACAAATATTCTGAGTGGGATTAAGTCAAAGTCACATTTTGATGTCAAATGCTTTCAAGTAAAGTCACCTTTAAAATGCTTTCAAGTTAGGACAAGGTTCAAAACAGCAAAATCAGTTTTGCATTTCAGACTATTGGTCTTTTCAGAGCTATGGATAAGGGAATGTAGCTATATTGGCAAGTATCAATTAACTACATTCCTGTGTGTTGTTGGTTAAAATGTACACTGGTTTCTTTGTGGAGCAGTTTGGTATTGTTAGAAGTTGAGCTGTGAATACATTTGTATCCAGCATTTTCATTTCTTCCTGTTGACCTTATAGGTAGATATATTTTTTCCTTTGCCAAAAATGTCAGGTTTAGAGAATGGTAGGGCTCAGTTTACTTTGCTACTGGTAACAAACATTAACAATGCCTAAAATATATAAGTTACAGTATTTTTTTAAGAAGGGTCATTAACTGCTCTTCCTGAAGGTCCAGAGTTCAAATCCTAGCAATCACATGGTGGCTCACAACCACCTGTATTGAGATCTGACGCCCTCTTCTGGTGCATCTGAAGTCAGCTACAGTGCACTTATGTATAATAATAAATAAATCTTTGGACCAGAGTAAGCAGGGATTGAGCAAGCAGAGTTGACTGGAGCAAGTGGGACTGACCGGACCAGAGCGAGTAGAGGTCCTAAAAAAATTCAATTCCTAACAACCACATGAAGGCTCACAACCATCTGTACAGCTACAGTGTACTCACATAAATAAATAAATAAATCTTTTTTTTTTTTTTTAAAAAAAAGAAGGGTCATTAAAAGAAAGAAATTAGGTACTAATTTGGGTATTATCTTTCAAACAGTGGGATTCAGAACACCATACTCATTGTGCTACTCTTTTAAAATTGGTTTTATAGAAAAATAGTTGTTATATACAGACTATCTATGTGAAAGAGGTACTAGGAAGTAGAAAAACAAATTTACCCTCTGATAATAAATGGAAGCTGGTTTGGGAGGGAGACTTCAAGTTTCAAGTACCTTGGGTATTTTCTAAATTGCTATATGTAGGTATCAGCTTGTTGAAATCAACCTCAAATGTACAGTGGTGATTCCTCTATATTTATTGTCTTATTTCATTCTAAAAACAAACTTTAATATTATTCTAATGGTTCTTCATGAATTTTTCTTCCTTAGAAAATTTACCAATAAACTATTTATAGATACTTTAAAAAAATATTTTTACAAACTCTCTGTCTTTAAAACAAGGCCCTCTATAATGCTGCCTCTTAAGCCATAATAGTATGAGATATAGTGGTACATGCCTATAATAGTTCAGATGCTGGGCTACATAGTAAGACCTTGTTTCAAAGAAGAAGAAAATAAAGGAGGTAGTTTTTGGAAAATATTTGCTTTAAGTTCCTCTTGCACCAATTAAATAATGAATAAGTATAACTTTGGACATTGCCAGGAAATTTCTTTTACAAGTAAAATTATTAATGAAGATTATTTCTTATTTTAATTTCTTTTTCTTGTTAGATGGAAATTCCTTCTTCAAGTATTATAAATCAATACATTGCTTGTCAAGGGCCATTACCACACACTTGTAAAGATTTTTGGCAAATGACTTGGGAACAAGGCTCCTCCATGGTTGTGATGTTGACCACACAAGTTGAACGTGGCAGAGTAAGCTATAGCTTAATCTTAAACATTACTTAGGCTCTTTTTAAATTATATTGTATTTATATACTCAGAACATCCTCTTGTAGCCTTTTATCTTTTGTTTTGGTGCCATGCTTTGAATCATTACAGCTAAATACTTAAGACTGTGACCAGCACAATACTTGCAACATGAATATTACCATTCTTTTCATTGTATTTATTTAAAATGAATACTTTAAATTTTAAAGTTTAAAAAGTTTAAAGTTTAATACTGAAGAATATTTGGCAATAATAGTAACTGAAGTAGTGATAATAAAATTTGGGTGACACTGAAGAGCATTATGCTGAATGAGAAATTGTTAACAAATCAAAAATTATTGTATGATTCCATTTTTATGGAACATCCCAGATTGGCTCTTCATATGTACAGAAAGATACCTAAGTCCAGGTTTGGGAAAGAGGATGAAATGGGTCAGAAAGCATAACAACTACTAAAGAATACATGGGTTTTTTTTTTTTTTTTTATGGCACAGTGAAAATGAACTAAGAGTTTAGGAAATGGTTACACAGTTCTATGAAGTGTACTGAAAGCAATTGCACTTTAAATGGGTCAGTGATAGGAAAATAGAGCTAGGATTATATAGTATATATACATATGCACATATCCTACACACCTGTGATAAAACTCTAATCAGGATATAGCCAAACAGATTGTTTAGAGAAGGTTTTTTAAAGGTCAGTGAACAGCCAGGCAAGATGGGATAAATAAGTAAAGTACATACGGACCTAAGTTGAGATCCCCAGTACTCACCATAACATTTATAGATCTGGTAGCTTGCATCTGTAGCCCTAGAGCTGGCGGGCCGGAGCAGAGATAAGCAGATCCCTGTGCTCATTGACCAGCCAGCTTGCCTAGCCATACTGAAGAGCTACAAATAAACAAGGTAATGAGTGATGGAAGAGACCACAGTGCTACATGTGTGTGCATACACACTCATATATGTGCACAGGAACATTCATACAATATGCACCTGCATACACGAAAATATTAGTAGCTATTTGATGTAGGAGAATTATTTCCTATAAATTTGAAAGTTCTTAAAAAATTAGATCATTTTGAAAGTTGGAGAATTCAAATTTATGTCTTAAATAGGTAATTTTCTTGTATTCAATCTGTTGACAATCAGGTTAAATGTCACCAGTATTGGCCAGAACCCTCAGAAAGCTCATCCTATGGATGCTATCAAGTCACCTGCCACTCTGAAGAAGGAAACCCTGCCTATATCTTCAGGAAGATGACACTGTTTAACCAAGAGGTAAGAAGTCAAGAGTGTCTGTGTATAAGAACTGCTGTAAAGACTTGAAAATGAAAATGTTTTTAGTTTGAGACTAGTTACTAGGAAACAAAAGTTACTCAACTGGTGGGTAGAAGGATGGATCATCAGTTAAGAACAGCACTTGCTGGGGGGGCTGAAGGAATGGCTCAGAGGTTAAGTGCACTGACTGCTCTTCCAAAGAACCTGAGTTCAATTCCCAACACCCACATGGTGACTCACAACATTCTTTAATGGGAACCGATACCCTCTTCTGGTGTGTCTGGAGATAGCTACAGTGTGCTCATATATACATAAAATAAATAATTCTTAAAAACAAAACAAAAGAACACTTGCTGATTAGTCATAGGGAAAGTTCAGATCCCAGCACTGATATAATAAGCTGGACATTACTACAAGTGCCTGTAACCCCAGCTCTGAGAATTTAGACAAAAGGATCCCCGGGGCTTTCTGAGTTCTACCTAGCATAGCTCTGAGCAATGACCAGGTTTAGGGAGAGATACTGTTCTAAAGGAATAAGAAGAAAGTAAGAAAGGAGGACACCTGATGACTTTTCTGGCACATAGTCCACATACATGCACACACACACACACACATACACACACACTTTATTTATCTTTGCATAGTTCTGAGGTACTCTGGTTATATAAATAAAAATGTCATGGCTAGATATAGCTAGCTTTATATAGCTATAGTTAGACTCTAAGAAAAAGGACTATGTTGAAGATAGAAATCACTATGCACACATACACACACACTTGCCTACCTCTTGGTTATCTACTTAGGAAAATAAAGATGAAAATAAAGAACTATCTTAATGATTAACCTACAGATTGGTACATTATATCATAAGCTAGACAATATATCCTTAATTTATTCTTATTCGAATAAACTTTAGCCGTTTCTCCCTGTAATGTTTAGCTTCATTTAGTGTCCGATTCCTTTTCTATATGTTAGCACATCATCAGGCTCCTTCCTTATTGGCTGTAAGAGAGCCAGTAAGGCTCTACGTCACTTGTCATTAATCATACCCTTGGAGTTCCTGCCATCAAAAGTTTTAAGTATTGGTGGGAGAGACCTGGGCCTTCACAGTCTTATGTGGCAGTTTCTTTCTTCCTTTGGCTTTGTTTAAAATGGCCTTCAGTGTTACTAAGTGTTGTGGTGCAAGTATTTAATCCTAGCTTGAGCCAAACATAAAATGTTGAGCCAACATAAAAATGTACATACACAATGCTGGGCGGTGGTGGCGCACAACTTTAATCCCGGCACTTGGGAGGCAGAGGCAGGCAGATTTCTGAGTTCGAGGCCAGCCTGGTCTACAAAGTGAATTCCAGGACAGCCAGGACTACACAGAGAAACCCTGTCTCGAAAAAAACAAATAAAATAAAATAAAATAAAATAAAATAAAATAAAATAAAATAAAAATGCACATTCACTGATAGATACTAGATAGGCAACTTCCACTCCCAAAGTCTTGATTGACTTTGACCTTCATTGAAGGGGCTCTAGCCAGCCTATCAAGCCTGGCCCTTCTTCCTCATTTTCTCTGCCTTGCTAGATTACATTCCTGTGCTAGCCCAAAAGGCCCATTTCCTTATTAGTCCACTTTCTCCTTCTGAAACTGTCTACGAGTCCATTTATCAAAGTATTGAAGTCCAGCAATCTAAAGCCCCCTTTGGCTCACCTAATTAACACGCCCAATTAAAGTTAATCATCTCACTCTGACTCTTCCCCTTTACTTTTACAAACTGCCAAGTCTGTCTCCTCTCTGTCCATAGGCGGTCCTTTGTCAGCACCCACCCCACTCCCATCCCAAGGACAAATACTCCTTCCCCTCTCCCGTTTCCTGTCCTCTCTCCCATAGCCTCTGTCTTCTGTCTTTCTCTCTTATTCATGCCCTTTTCTCCAACTTGGTCTTGGTGGTCTGAGTTGATACCTGTCTTTTCATTCATGATCTCCATTTAACATAAATGGCTGTCCCCGGACTGAGTGATGTTGAATGATAGCTATATCCAGTTTTAAAGTGTGTGAGTCAGTAATTTGATATGATTTAGTCTTTTTATGAAACCTTTTAAACCCAAAGATGCTGTGGAGCTGTAGGTGTCCTTTCACTTTTCACTTGAAGGAAAGAACCTCTGAAATATTAAATGCCAAAATTGGCAGAGTTAGGATTTGAGGATTTCAGCCAGAGTTCTTATTTTAATTATATCCATCATTGCTCCCCTTACCACAGCCAAGTATAATTAATCCTTATTTAACTTTGTGTTTTTATGGCCTCTATTAATCTGTATATTTGAGAGATTTTATATTTAAATGTTTTATTATACTCATTTATGTGTGTGCAAGTGTTTGTGGTTTTGTCATGGTGCACCTGTGGAGGTCAGGGAGGGCAGAAGACCCAGCAATTGGGTTGAGATGGTCATTCTTGGCCATAAGCACTCCTAGCAGCTGAGCCATTTCATTCTACTGGGGCTTTGATGTCATTCCTGTCATGGAATAATTGTCTCAAGTTTTGTTCATACTCACAAAAGTGTTTACTTTACGATCTTTGTTCATGTGGAATCCCTATTAGGTAATCTTTTAAGCAGTTATCTGAACTTAATTTATTTCTGCCTATTTATTTGATTACCCTATTCAAAATGCCTTAGATATAAAAATTGAGTCATTAAAGTATAGCAATGTTGCCAGGTGGTGGTGGTGAACACCTTTAATCCTAGCACTTGGGAGTTAGAAGTTGGTGGATCTTTATGAATTTGAGTCTAGCCTGGTCTATAGACTTCGTTCCAGGACAGCCAAAAGCTATACAAAGAAACCGTGTCTCAGAAAATCTTAACCAAAAAAAAAAAAGTATAGCAATGTAAGTAGCTAGTACTTACAAGGATACAACTATTTCTGTGAAATGTTTTCCTTCATTTCGAATGTTGTATTTAAGTGAGTTTATACACAGTGGCAAGAGAAAAAGGAAAGGTGGTTTTACTTTCCTTCTAAAACTAAAATGGCATGAATTTTATATTTTACAGGTAATTCCTAAGTCAAAGTGTGTAACTTCTCATTTTCATTTAGAAAAACGAGAGCCGTCAACTCACTCAGATTCAGTACACAGCCTGGCCTGACCATGGAGTACCTGATGATTCGAGTGACTTTCTGGATTTTGTTTGTCATGTACGAGACCAGAGGGCTGGAAAAGAAGAGCCCATTATTGTTCATTGCAGGTACTTTATTTCCTGTCCTTAAGAAATGAATAAGTACGTTCTTGGGAATGCATTCTGTATTTTGGCCTTTTGTTGTAATAGAAGATGGTAGACAATGGAGAAAATTCTAATATAATGGTGTAGAAACTATGTAAAAGGATAAAAACAATAGTTATTTTTCTGGTTCTCCTATTTTAATATCTCTTGGAATGTGTCTTATAATTGATGGTAACTTGGATATGATGAAACACTAACAGTATGTGTTGTATTGCTTTAACAAGATACTTGAAACTGGGTAATTTATAAAAACAGGAATGTATTTTTCAGTTTTAGATTGCAGGGTTAAGTATGGCCAGCAGAGGCTGCTACTCTACAAACTAGGGGAGCTAATACAGTACAGAGCCCTGTGGGCCTCTGAAACTTAACCTGTATGACTAGCAGCAGATCCAAAGTGGCATCTTTCTTTCTGCCACTGGGTCACCTCTGGTAATATCTTAATATATACCTTTAATGGTAATATCTTAATGTTTTTTCATTTTAACATTTTTGAGAAAAGGTCTTATATAACCTAACCTGATCTAAGTGCCCTTACATTCCTCCACCAATTCTGGAGTTGTACATGTATAGTATACTGCCACCTTATCTTACAAAATAGAACTTTTGTGTTTTTATTTTTTTAATTCCATTTCCATGTTCAGCTGGTTTTATTTTTCATTATTCAGCAAGCTTGTTTTGTTTTGTTCTTTGAGACAGGGTTTCTCTGTGTAGCCCTGGCTGTCCTGGAACTCACTCTATAGACAAGGCTGGCCTTGCACTCAGAAATCTGCCTGCCTCTGCCTCCCAAGTGCTGGGATTAAAGGCATGGGCCACCACCCCCGGCTTTTCTTTTCTTTTCTTTTTAATCTCCTGTTTTGTCCTCCTTCTTTATTTTAATATTTTTTTATTATTTATTAATTTGACATCATACATCCCAATTCCACTCATCTCCTCATCCCTCCACATCTACCCTCTGCCCTTGCAACCTTCTCCCAAAAACAAAGTGAAATAAAAAAACATCTCACTGTGTGAGCTGCAGAGGGTCACACAATGTACTCGGTTCCCACACAGCTTTACTTGCAAATGGTCATCGCAATGAGTCATTGATCCAGCATCAATCCTGGATCCTTGCCTGGATATTCTTTTATTGCCCTGTGTCATGGACATCCTACAACTTTGGTTCTGTAGAACTTGCCCCTTACCACACTCCAGTATGTGAGTGAGTTTGTCAGCCACCCCCCCCCCTTCCCCAGCTCTCCTGTGCCCATGCTGTGACCAGCTCTTCCACTTTGCTCTAGTGAGGGATTCCTCCTCCGTTTTATAACTTATTTCTACTCTTCTTTTTCCTTTTACTTAACACTGTTTCTTGTGTCTCTGTTTCCTCTCCTTTCTTGTTTTCTTTCTTTATCCCATTCATTACTATTTCCACCTTTGCTATAAGTGATTTTTAACTTCAGAGTATACTGAACATTCGTTTTGCCATTTTTTTCTTCTTTGGTCACTGCGGGTGTGTTATGGAGTTTAATCAATTTCACTATGTTTCTATATCACATTCATTGTGGGGTTACCAATTTGTTTTCATCTTCCTGAGTAATATTGGGGGTTTACCCTGCAAGAATAGCCTGCTAGGGAGGACGATTCCCAAATAAAAGTGGAAGAAAAATCCATACCAACAAAGGCACAAATTAGGACACAGAAATACTCAATTACTAAATTCAAACATACTAAAACAGGTAAAATGTTGGATAAATTCAAACATTTTCCTGTAAAAATCATTAGTGACTTTAAGGAAAATACAAATAAGCAGATGAATGAACTAAGAATTTCACATGGGGGCTTGGAAAGAAAACTGGCAACATAGAAGAGAAAGTAAGCAAGTGGATAGAAAAGTTAGCTTACACATGAATAAGAAATTAATCAAGGAAATTGAGATGTACAAAATACAAATAGAAATGTTGGAAATGAAAACTTTGGAGGAACAAATTTTTAATAAATATAGAAAGTAGACTGCATCACCAATGGACTAGACGAAGCAGCAACAATAAAAGAACATCAGGACTGTGGGCAAGGCTGAAGAATACTATGCAAACTTGATTTAAAAGCTGGGCATCGTGGCGCACGCCTTTAATCCCAGCACTCTGAAGGCAGAGGCAGGCAGATTTCTGAGTCCAAGGCCAGCCTGGTCTACAAAGTGAGTTCCAGGACAGCCAGGGATATACAGAGAAACCATGTCTAAAAAAACAAAAAACAAAACAAACAAACAAAAACAAAAAACAAAAAAAAGCAAGCAAACAAAAAGTCACAACCACAATTTTCAAAAACTGTAGGATGTTATCAAGAGACAGAATCTAGGAATCTGTGGGGTAGAAGGAATCAACATTAAAATTTCATCTAGAAAATCTATTCAATGAAAATATAGCAGTTTTCCAAATCTAGGAAAGAAATGAACATCTAAGCCCAGGGGTTATTTAGAACCCCAAATTACATGACCAAGGGAGAACCTCTCCATAGTACAGTATACTCAAGATGCCAAAGTGTGAAAACACAGCAATATTAAAAACTGTAGAAGAGCCAAGCATAGTGGAACATACCTTGGTGCAAAGGTAGTAGGATCTTTGATGTTCAGGCCAGCCAGTACAACATAGTGAGCCCCTTTTCCAAACAAGACAAACACTGGAAGAGAAAAGACGGTATCTCACTTACAACAGCAAGCCTAGTGACTGGAGAGATGGCTCATCAGTCAAGAACACTGGCTGCTCTTGCAGAAGGCCTGTCTTTGATTCCCAGAACTCACCTAGTAACTCATAACTGTCGTTAAGTCTAGTCCAAGGCATTTGATGCTCTCTTCTATCTTCCTTGGGCCAGAGATGCATGTGATGCACACACATAACTGCAGGCAAAACACTTAAACACATACCATGGTTGAGATAGTAAAGCGTTGAGGGAAGGGGAGTACATTAGATCTTACAACCGAAAATTTAAAGGCCATAAAAGCATAAAATCATATATTTCAAGTCCTGAAGATGAATAGTTAACAAAGCTGCTCTATTCCCGAAATCTACCTTTTAATAGAACAGAAATAAGGACATTTCAACTCTAAGACAGTTCATGGCCACTAAGTCAGCATTGCAAAAGCTACTGAAAGGGGACCAAAACACAGGGCAGTAGGAACAATGGAGAGCACAGGCTAGAGTTGCTTTCATGTGAGGACTAAATAAACAAAGGATACTTAAACCCATCATATCTTGTTTAACAAAGTAAGTCAGTGAAATTCCTAATGCAGATAGAGAAAAAGCAAAAAGCAAATATTAACCAACCAAAACAACAACCAGCAAAATTATAGGAGAAAAGAAGGAAAAGAAAGAAATGGGAAGTGAAGGAAAAAGAAAATAAAAAGAAAGTCAGGAGAAACATGCCCTCAACATAATAAAGACTACAATAAACATAATAAAGACTACAATAAACATAATAAAGACTACAATAAACATAATAAAGACTACAATAAACCTGTAGTTAACATGATAGATACCAAATGCAGAAAAACTGAACACATTTTCTCTATAGTCAGAAACTAGACAATTCATATATTTAATATATTGTTCTATGCTTGATTCAGTATAATCTCAAAATATTAGGTAGAATAATACGGCAAGAAAATGAAAATATAAATAAATATTTTCTGGTCATGTGATATGATTTTTAAAAGACCCTACAGACTCCATAAGAAAACTCTTAGCTCTGAATAACACTTTTAACCAATATTAAAAGAAAAAAAATCAGCAAACAAATATAGGTAGCTTTCATATAGATCAGTAAGAAACTTGTCAACAAAGAATTCAGTGGGGAAGTTCATTCACAGTAGCTTTAATAAAGTACCTAGGAATAAACATAATTAAGGCCATTAACGACCTCTACAATAAAAATGCTAAAATACTGAAGAAAGTAATTGAAGATACTGAAAGATGAACGACCTACCATACTTATGGGCTAATACAATAATTGTAAAATGGCTGTGTTACTAAAAGAAACTTACAGACTAAACATAATCTTTGTTAAAATTCTACTGACATTCTCCAGAAATAGAACAGGAAATCCTATAACTCACATGAAAGCCAAAAAGACCCCAAATAAACAAGACAAACAAACAAACAAACATCATAATCAGAGAGTATCACAGTATATATATGATCTCAAGTTAAACTGTACAGCTGTAGGACAAACGCAGTGGGATTCTGGCATGAACAGACACAGACCAGTGGCTAGAATAATAGAACCAGAAGTAAATGCACACAATTACATCTGCCATTTTACAAGTGTTGACAACATAGTTTTTACTTGGGTAGTGTTGATCTCTTGATAATCACTGATTATTCTTCATCCCCAGCTGATTAGAAACAGCCAATTTTTAATTAAAAATATATCAACAGCCCCAACAGACTGTTTTCAAGGACTCCAAACTTTTCTCTGAAACTTCACAAGCTAGGCCTCTATTATCTTTGTTTCTCTCAGCATGATTTTCCTATGACTCATTAGGCTCCAAGCACTCAATGTCTTTTCCAGACCAAAGTTCCAAACCCTCCACCTTTCTCCCATAAGACATCCCAAGGCATAAAAACTACATAGTCAGGTCCATCACAGGAAGACTTCACTTTTAGTACCAGTTTCTGCTTTAGTTTGATTTTCTTTTGCTGTGAGTAAACACTGATCAGAAGCAACTTGGTACCGAATCTATTTTATTTTATGTCCCTCATGGAGGGAAGTCGGGGCAAGACTCACAGCAGGATTTTGGGGACAGAAGCTGAAGAAGCATCACAATGGTTACTCACTCACTCCTACTGACTTGCTAAGCTACTTTTCTTAAATAGCCTAGGAACACCTGCCAAGGGTTGGCACTACCCACACTAGTCTGGGTCCTCCTATATCAATCAGCAATTAAGAAAATACCCCCCAAGCCCATAGGCTAAACTGATGGAGTCAGTTCTTCAATTGGCTTTCTGACAAATGAGTTGGCAGAACGTAACCAGACAACCTCCTCAATACATGGTGCTGAAAAATCTGGATGTCAGAATGAAACTGGACTCATACCTCTCATGCTTCATAAATATCAACTTAAAATGAATCAGAAACCATTATATAAGACTTGAGAACCAGAAACTCTTAGTGGAAACTGTGGATAAAAAGTGGTGATACAAGCAGGAATTTTCTGAGCGTGTAAAAGCTCTAGAAGTAATGGCAAGTACTGACAAATGGAATTGGATCACATTCTAAAGCTTCTGTTCAATGAAAGAAATTATCAGCGGAGTGAAGAGATGCTGCCTGCCAACGGGAAATCTGACCTGATTAATATCTAGATGGGACAAAACAAAATATCCACTTCATAAATAGGCAAATAAGTTGAACTAACAGTTCTCAAAAGAAGAAACACAAATAGCCAATGAATATATGAAAAAAGATTCAACATTTTTTAGTTATTAGGGAAGTGAAAATTAAAACTTGTTTGTCATTTTATCTCATTCTGCTCAGGATGGCCATCCTCAAGAAACTAGATAAGAAATGATGGTGAGGATATGGGAAAAGTGGAGCCTTTATTCACATCTTCTGAGACTATGAATTGTTAGAGTCTCTGTGAAAATCAGTATGTGGCTTCCTTGAATATTAAACTACCACATGACCCAGCTATTCCACAGATTAGTATATACTTTAACCACTTGATGCCAGTTCAATATATCACAGATATGCTTACATTTTATTGTTATTTTGTTAATATATTATTAATAAATGTACATTATTATATTTATTATTGCTGTACTGTTTACAATAGCCCAGATATGGAACCAGCCTAGATGCCCATCAATAGATAGATAGATAGATAGATAGATAGATAGATAGATAGATAGATAGATGAATGTGGTGCATATATACAATGAATTCAGTGTAAAGAAGAATGAAAATTTATCATTTATAAAAAAGTTGATAGAGCCGGGCATGGTGGCGCACGCCTTTAATCCCAGCACTCTGGAGGCAGAGGCAGGCAGATTTCTGAGTTCCAGGCCAGCCTGGTCTACAAAGTGAGTTCCAGGACAGCCAGGGCTATAAAGAGAAACCCTGTCTCAAACAAACAAACAAAAAACAAAAAAGAACATTGCTAGAACTGTAGATCAGGTTCAGAAATACGTTTTGTTTTGGTTTTGGTTTTGGTTTTTTGGTGGATATTTAGTGAGGGAAAAATACATGCAAGTAAGAAGGGGAGTAGAAGAAAAGGAATGAAAGGGAAGAGGGAAAGTTAAGGGACAAACAAAAGGGGTCATGTTTTCTCTCATAGGGAATCTAGATTTAAATATACACATATTGAAATATCTGCATATGATATGAAAGCAAAAAGGGGGCAGGTGGTAGGAGGCAAGTACAGGACAGGAAGTGCCATGTTATGCAGGAAAAGTGCCATGAAATTCATTCATCATTTTGTATGCTAACCAAAAAAAATTTTTTAGGAGTCCAGTGTCAGGGCTGGAGAGATGACGGCTCAGTACTTAAGAGAAGTATTTCTCATTCTGAGGACCAGGGTTCAGGACCCAGCACTCACATCGTGGCTAACAACCAACTAAAGTTCCTGTTGCTGGGGATGTCATCTCTGGCCTCTGCAGGCACTAGACATAGGCACAGGCACATGGTGCATTTACGTACATGCAGGCAAAACACTTATACACATGAAATAATTTTAAAAATCAAAACAAGATGCAATGTCAAGAAGGTTAGATGTATGCATCTTTACATTATAGAAATCTTCGGTAGCTACTATAGTCATGTTTGTAGGTTATAAGTTTTTTTTTAAGTATCTCAATGGTAAATTTGATATAATTTAACTTTGTTTAAAACATTAACTTACATAAGGTACAAAAAGCCATAATTGTATTTTATGTATTTTTAATGATTTATTTTACATTTTTTCTTTTGCATTTAAATGGATTTAAAATATTAAACAGTTGACTTGCTAGTTTTATCAAATAAAACTTTAAAATGAAAATTGTTTTTCTTTATTGTGATTTGCTTTTTCTTTGCTATTTCTGCAGAAAAGCCACAAATTTAGCAATTGTACTACTAAAACTTTGCACATCCGTCTGTCCTTTTTCAGTGCTGGAATTGGAAGGACTGGGGTTCTTATTACTATGGAAACTGCCATGTGTCTCATTGAATGCAATCAGCCAGTTTATCCACTAGACATTGTAAGAACAATGAGAGATCAAAGAGCAATGATGATCCAAACACAGGTGAGTACTGTGCTTCGTTTGTAAACGAAGCAATACATCTAACCTTCTTGACATTGCATCTGCCTCCTAAACACAGTAGATCTTGTTACTAATCTGCATTCTATAGCTTTTTGTGTTGTACACAAATGTACATATGTATAATAGGTTCCTGTTATGAAGCCCAGTCTGACCTAGAGCTCCAACTCTGCAACCTCCTGCCTTAGCTTCCTAACAAGCACGTGCCTCAAGTACGCCCCTAAATTATACCTTTATCGTTTTAATTCTGACTCATAAACTGTACCTCTATAGTATAATAATCAATAGCTCTTGGTATTATAATTAAAAATATCGTGGAAAACAGCCATGTTCATTTTATGTGTGTGCCATATCTGTCTTCTTTTTATGGTGCAAGGGGTGAATGAAGTTGCAACAGACACCTGTGGCCTTTCACAAGAACAGCTTTGTCAGTATGCACATGGCTTAGCATGTTAACTCGTGAGTGCTTTGCTAGATGTAGAGGCACTTGTCTTGGGTTGTTTAGTCAAGAGGAATGCTGTCTGTGAGAGTAAGCCTAAACTGGAGATCTGGGTAGAGCTTTGTTCAGGACTACCTTTGTTGTAGAAAGCCTTCGCTTTTCCTAAGAACTTAAATTGCATAACAATGACAAAATTCCTAGAATTTAAACTACTTATTTATTAAATTCTCCACTGACTTTTCATTTTGCCTCAGTAATCAAAAGAATCAAGAAATTTTAGAACTAGTGTTAAGACTGGTTTTTGTATTAATTAAAGCAGAGTAAAATGTTGGCATAGTTAGTGGCCACAAGATTTCTTGATGCTCACTGGCCTAACTACTCTAAAAAATACCCATTATTTTCTAAGCTTCTAAATACACAAAATTTCACACTTACTCAAAAGTTAATATAATATAATAAAAACATTATAAATACCCAACATTTGTCTACTGAGTTTTATTTTCCCAGTTTCACTTTCCCATTATTTAAAGCAAATCTTGGATGGCATAAATATCTTAGCATGTTACTAAAAGAGAAGATTATTTTCTTTTAAAAAATTACTATCTCACTTAAATGTAATTATAATTTCTTTTTTTTTCTTAGATATTTTCTTTATTTACATTTCAAATGTTGTCCCCTTTCCTAGTTTCCTCTCTGAAAATCCCTTATCCCCAACCCTTTCCCCCTGACAGCTTTATCAGCTCCTGTCAGCAAGCTCTTGTTAGTATCCGAAATAGTATCTGGGTTTGGTGGTTGTTTATGGGATGGATCCCCAAGTGGGGCAGTCTTTGGATGGTTATACCCCCTCCCCCCCAGGGTTTCTATATGTAGCCCTGGCAGTCCTGGAACTCACTTTGTAGACCAGGCTGGCCTCGAACTCAGAAATTCGCCTGCCTCTGCCTCCAGAGTGCTGGGATTAAAGGTGTGCACCACCACGCCCGGCTCTTGTTTCCTCTTCTAAGAAGGATTGAAGTATCCACACTTTGGTCTTCCTTCTTGAATTTCATGTGTTTTGCAAATTGTATCTTGGGTATTCTGAGCTTTTGGGCTAATGTCCACTTATCAGTGAGTGCAAATCATATGTGTTCTTTTGTGATTGGGTTACCTCACTCAGGATGATATCCTCCAGATCCATCCATTTGTCTAAGAATTTCATAAATTCATTGTTTTTAATAGCTGCGTAGTACTCCATTGTATAAATGTACCACATTTTCTGTATCCATTCCTCTGTTGAGGGACATCTGGGTTCTTTCCAGCTTCTGGCTATTATAAATAAGGCTGCTGTGAACATAGTGGAGCATGTGTCCTAATTACATGATGGGACATCTTCTGGGTATTTGCCCAGGAGAGGTATTGCTGCGTCTTCCAGTAGTACTATGTCCAATTTTTGAGGAACCCCCAGACTGATTTCCAGAATGTTTGTACCAGCTTGCAATCCCACCAGCAATGGAGGAGTGTTCCTCTTTCTTCTCATCCTCGACAGCACCTGCTGTCACCTGTTAGTACACTTTTTATGAAATGTGATGCAGCACAATTTGGTGCACTTAAGTATAAGATTATAATGTCTTCTTGGTTAATTGACCCTGTGATCAGAATAAGATGTCCCTCAGCACTTCTGATTAGCTTTGTCAGATATTTGGACTGCAGTGCTTCCCCACTTCTGGTCTTATTTGCTTGGAATACTTATTTGTCCTTTTACTTCAAGGTGGTACTTATCTTTAAAGGTAAAGTGAATTTCTTGTAGACAACAAAAGATGGATTTTATATCTTCTAACTGGAGAGTTGAGGCCGCTAATATTTAAAGTTATTGAAAGGTGTGTATTGATGGCAGTACTGTCCTGTACTAAGTGTTATTTTCAGTATTCTCTATAGGCTGATTTATTGGACACAAATTCCTTTTGCCTGTTTGTATCATGGAAAGTTTTTCTTTCTCCAACTATAGCGGGTTGTTTTGCTGAGTACATTAATCTGAATTTGTATCCGTGGTCTTTTGGAACTTAGAGTATGGGGGCTGGAGAGATGGTTCAGTGATTAAGAGCACTGACTGCTCTTCCAGAGGCCCTGAGTTCAAATCCACATGAACATAGAATAAACTAAGAAGTGTGAGCCACATGGTGGCTCACAACCATCCATAATGAAATCTGATGCCCTCTTCTGGTGTGTCTGAAGACAGCTACACTTTACTTACATACAATAAATAAATAAATCTTAAAAAAAAAAAGAACTTAGAGTATATTGTTCTAGGCTCTTCTGATTTTCAGATTTTTCACTGAAATGTCAGCTGTTATTGTAATCAATTTTCTTTTATGTGTGACTTGTGGGATCTTCCTCCCCCCTTCTTTCCTTCCTTCCTGTCTTTCTTTTTTTTTTCTTTTTTTTTTTTTTGATTTTTAATATTTTTATTACATATTTTCTCAATTACATTTCCAATGCTATCCCCAAAGTCCCCCATAGCGCCCCCCACTTCCCTACCCACCCATTCCCATTCTTTTGGCCCTGGCATTCCCCTATATTGGGGCATATAAAGTTTGCAAGTCCAATGGGCCTCTCTTTCCATTGATGGCCGACTAGGCCATCTTTCGATACATATGCAGCTAGAGACAAGAGCTCCGGGGTTCTGGTTAGT
This sequence comes from Mus caroli, assembly GCF_978045245.1. Lineage (NCBI taxonomy): Eukaryota > Metazoa > Chordata > Mammalia > Rodentia > Muridae > Mus > Mus caroli. Next base: position 116,170,752 of record NW_028227256.1, on the reverse strand, counting down.
ACATCGTGTTGTTCCAACAATAGGGTTGCAGATCCCTTTAGCTCCTTGGGTACTTTCTCTAGCTTCTCCATTGGGAGCCCTGTGATACATCCAATAGCTGACTGTGAACATCCACTCCTGTGTTTGCTAGGCCCCGGCATCGTCTCACAAGAGACAGCTATATTTGGGTCCTTTCAGCAAAATCTTGCTAGTGTATGCAATGGTGTCAGCGTTTAGAAGCTGATTATGGGATGGATCCCTGGATACGGCAGTCTCTAAATGGTCCATCCTTTCATCACAGCTACGAACTTTGTCTCTGTAACTCCTTCCCTGGGTGTTTTGTTCCCAATTCTAAGAAGGTGCACAGTGTCCACACTTTGGTCTTCATTCTTCTTGAGTTTCATGCGTTTATCAAATTGTATCTTATATCTTGGGTATCCTAAGTTTTGGGCTAATATCCACTTATCAATGAATACATATTGTGTGAGTTCTTTTGTGATTGTGTTACTTCACTCAAGATGATGCCCTCCAGGTCCATCCATTTGTCTAGGAATTTCATAAATTCATTCTTTTTAATAGCTGAGTAGTACTCCATTGTGTAAATGTACCATAATTTCTGTATCCATTCCTCTGTTGAGGGACATCTGGGTTCTTTCCAGCTTCTGGCTATTATAAATAGGGCTGCTATGAACATAGTGGAGCATGTGTCCTTTTTACCGGTTGGGACATCTTCTGGATATATGCCCAGGAGAGGTATTGCTGGATCCTCCGGTAGTACTATGTCCAATTTTCTGAGGAACCGCCAGACTGATTTCCAGAGTGGTTGTACAAGCTTGCAATCCCACCAACAATGGAGGAGTGTTCCTCTTTCTCCACATCCTCGCCAGCATCTGCTGTCACCTGAATTTTTGATCTTAGCCATTCTGACTGGTGTGAGGTGGAATCTCAGGGTTGTTTTGATTTGCATTTCCCTGATGATTAAGGATGTTGAACATTTTTTCAGGTGTTTCTCTGCCATTCGGTATTCCTCAGGTGAGAATTCTTTGTTCAGTTCTGAGCCCCATTTTTTAATGGGGTTATTTGACTTTCTGGAGTCCACCTTCTTGAGTTCTTTATATATATTGGATATTAGTCCCTTATCTGATTTAGGATAGGTGAAGATCCTTTCCCAATCTGTTGGTGGTTTTTTTGTCTTATTGATGGTGTCTTTAGCCTTGCAGAAGCTTTGTAGTTTCATGAGGTCCCACTTGTCAATTCTCGATCTTACAGCACAAGCCATTACTGTTCTATTCAGGAATTTTTCCCCTGTGCCCATATCTTCAAGGCTTTTCCCCACTTTCTCCTCTATAAGTTTCAGTGTCTCTGGTTTTATGTGAAGTTCCTTGATCCACTTAGACTTGACCTTAGTACAAGGAGATAGGAATGGATCGATTCGCATTCTTCTACATGTTAACAACCAGTTGTGCCAGCACCATTTGTTGAAAATGCTGTCTTTCTTCCACTGGATGTTTTTAGCTCCCTTGTCGAAGATCAAGTGACCATAGGTGTGTGGGTTCATTTCTGGCTCTTCAATTCTATTCCATTGGTCTATTTGTCTGTCACTATACCAGTACCATGCAGTTTTTATCACAATTGCTCTGTAGTAGAGCTTTAGGTCCGGCATGGTGATTCCACCAGAGGTTCTTTTATCCTTGAGAAGAGTTTTTGCTATCCTAGGTTTTTTGTTATTCCAGATGAATTTGCAGATTGCACTTTCTAGTTCGTTGAAGAATTGAGTTGGAATTTTGATGGGGATTGCATTGAATCTGTAGATTGCTTTTGGCAAGATAGCCATTTTTACAATGTTGATCCTGCCAATCCATGAGCATGGGAGATCTTTCCATCTTCTGAGATCTTCTATAATTTCTTTCTTCAGAGACTTGAAGTTTTTATTATACAGATCTTTCACTTCCTTAGTTAGAGTCACGCCAAGATATTTTATATTATTTGTGACTATTGAGAAGGGTGTTGTTTCCCTAATTTCTTTCTCAGCCTGTTTATTCTTTGTGTAGAGAAAGGCCATTGATTTGTTTGAGTTAATTTTATATCCAGCTACTTCACCGAAGCTGTTTATCAGGTTTAGGAGTTCTCTGGTGGAACTTTTAGGGTCACTTATATATACTATCATATCATCTGCAAAGAGTGATATTTTGACTTCATCTTTTCCAATTTGTATCCCTTTGATCTCCTTTTGTTGTCGAATTGCTCTGGCTAGGACTTCAAGTACAATGTTGAATAGGTATGGAGAAAGTGGACAGCCTTGTCTAGTCCCTGATTTTAGAGGGATTGCTTCAAGCTTCTGACCATTTACTTTGATGTTGGCTACTGGTTTGCTGTAGATTGCTTTTATCATGTTTAGGTATGGGCCTTGAATTCCTGATCTTTCCAAGACTTTTATCATGAATGGGTGTTGGATCTTGTCAAATGCTTTTTCCGCATCTAAGGAGATGACCATGTGGTTTTTGTCTTTGAGTTTGTTTATATACTGGATTACGTTGATGGATTTCCGTATATTGAACCATCCCTGCATCCCTGGGATGAAACCTACTTGGTCAGGATGGATGATTGTTTTGATGTGTTCTTGGATTCGGTTAGCAAGAACTTTATTGAGGATTTTTGCATCAATATTCATAAGGGATATTGGTCTGAAGTTTTCTATCTTTGTTGGGTCTTTTTGTGGTTTAGGTATCAGAGTAATTGTGGCTTCATAGAATGAGTTGGGTAGAGTACCTTCTGTTTCTATTTTGTGGAATAGTTTGTGAAGAACTGGGATTAGATCTTCTTTGAAGGTCTGATAGAACTCTGCACTAAATCCATCTGGTCCTGGGCTTTTTTTAGTTGGGAGACTATTAATGACTGCTTCTATTTCTTTGGGGGATATAGGGCTGTTTAGATCATTAACCTGATCTTGATTCAACTTTGGTACCTGGTATCTGTCTAGGAACTTGTCCATTTCATCCAGGTTCTCCAGTTTTGTTGAGTATAGCCTTTGGTAGAAGGATCTGATGGTGTTTTGGATGTCTTCAGGATCTGTTGTTATGTCTCCTTTTTCATTTCTGATTTTGTTAATTAGGATGCTTTCCCTGTGCCCTCTAGTGAGTCTGGCTAAGGGTTTATCTATTTTGTTGATTTTCTCAAAGAACCAGCTCCTTGATTGGTTGATTCTTTGAATAGTTTTTCTTGTTTCCACTTGGTTGATTTCACCCCTGAGTTTGATTATTTCCTGCCGTCTACTCCTCTTGGGTGAAATTGCTTCCTTTTGTTCTAGTGCTTTTAGGTGTGTTGTCAAGCTGCTAATGTGTGCTCTCTCTAGTTTCCTTTTGGAGGCACTCAGAGCTATGAGTTTTCCTCTTAGAAATGCTTTCATTGCGTCCCATAAGTTTGGGTATGTTGTGGCTTCATTTTCATTGAACTCTAAAAAGTCCTTAATTTCTTTCTTTATTCCTCCCTTGACCAAGGTATCATTGAGAAGAGTGTTGTTCAGTTTCCACGTGAAGGTTTGCTTTCTATTATTTAATTTGTTATTGAAGATCAGCCTTAGTCCATGGTGATCTGATAGGATGCATGGGACAATTTCAATATTTTTGTATCTGTTGAGGCCTGCTTTGTGACCAATTATGTGGTCAATTTTGGAGAAGGTACCATGAGGTGCTGAGAAGAAGGTATATCCTTTTGTTTTAGGATAGAATGTTCTGTAGATATCTGCCAGATCCATTTGATTCATAATTTCTCTTAGTTTCACTGTGTCCCTGTTTAGTTTCTGTTTCCATGATCTGTCCATTGGTGAAAGTGGTGTGTTGAAGTCTCCCACTATTATTGTATGAGGTGCAATGTGTGCTTTGAGATTTACTAAAGTTTCTTTAATGAATGTGGCTGCCTTTGTATTTGGAGCATAGATATTCAGGATTGATAGTTCCTCTTGGAGGATTTTACCTTTGATGAGTATGAAGTGTCCCTCCCTGTCTTTTTTAATGACTTTGGGTTGGAAGTCAATCTTATCAGATATTAGAATGGCTACTCCAGCTTGTTTCTTCATGCCATTTGCTTGGAAAATTGTTTTCCAGCCTTTCATTCTGAGGTAGTGTCTATCCTTTTCTCTGAGATGAGTTTCCTGTAAGCAGCAAAATGTTGGGTCTTGTTTGTGTAGCCAGTTTGTTAGTCTATGTCTTTTTATCGGGGAGTTGAGTCCATTGATATTAAGAGATATTAAGGAAAAGTAATTGTTGTTTCCTGTTATTTTTGTTGTTAAAGTTGGCATTCTGTTCTTGTGGCTGTCTTCTTTTAGGTTTGTTGAGGGATTACCTTCTTGTTGTTTCTAGGGCGTGGTTCCTGTCCTTGTATTGGTTTTTTTCTGTTATAATCCTTTGAAGGGCTGGATTCGTGGAGAGATAATGTGTGAATTTGGTTTTGTCGTGGAATACTTTGGTTTCTCCATCTATGTTAATTGAGAGTTTGGCTGGGTATAGTAGCCTGGGCTGGAATTTGTGTTCTTTTAGTGTCTGTATAACATCCGTCCAGGATCTTCTGGCTTTCATAGTCTCTGGTGAAAAATCTGGTGTAATTCTGATAGGCTTGCCTTTATATGTTACTTGGCCTTTTTCTCTTACTGCTTTTAGTATTCTATCTTTATTTAGAGCATTTGTTGTTCTGATTATAATGTGTCGGGAGGTATTTCTTTTCTGGTCCAGTCTATTTGGAGTTCTGTAGGCTTCTTGTATGTTCATGGGCATCTCTTTCTTTAGATTTGGGAAGTTTTCTTCTATAATTTTGTTGAAGATGTTTGCTGGTCCTTTGAGTTGAAAATCTTCATTCTCATCCACTCCTATTATCCGTAGGTTTGGTCTTCTCATTGTGTCCTGTATTTCTTGGATGTTTTGAGTTAGGATCTTTTTGCATTTTACATTTTCCTTGATTGTTGTGCCGATGTTCTCTATGGAATCTTCTGCACCTGAGATTCTCTCTTCCATCTCTTGTATTCTGTTGCTGATGCTCGTATCTATGGTTCCAGATTTCTTTCCTAGGGTTTCTATCTCCAGTGTTGCCTCATTTTGGGTTTTCTTTATTGTGTCTACTTCCCTTTTTAGGTCTAGTATGGTTTTGTTCATTTCCATCATCTGTTTGGATGTGTTTTCCTGTTTTTCTGTAAGGACTTCTACCTGTTTGATTATGTTATCCTGTTTTTCTTTAAGGATTTGTAACTCTTTAGCAGTGTTCTCCTGCAATTCTTTAAGGGATTTTTGTGCTTCCTCTTTATTGTCTTCTGCCTGTTTAGCAGTGTTCTCCTGCATTTCTTTAAGTGTGTTATTAAAGTCCTTCTTGAAGTCCTCTATCATCATCAGGAGATATGCTTTTAAATCCGTGTCTAGCTTTTCCGGTGTGTTGGGGTGCCCTGGACTGGGCGAAGTGGGGGTGCTGGGTTCTGATGATGGTGAGTGGTCTTGGTTTCTGTTAGTAAGATTATTACGTTTACCTTTCGCCATCTGGTAATCTCTGGGGTTAGTTGTTATTGTTGTCACTGTTTAAAGATCGGAGCAGAAGCTGTGTTCCACTCACCAGCAGTCCCAAAATCCTGCGGCGGGGGTCGTGGGTAGCTGGCGAGTGTCAGCCGACCCTGCGCCCCAGCTGCCCCGGTGCTTTTCTGACCGGAAGAGGCTTGTGGCCCTATGTAGGCTGGATTTCTCTCTCCCCAACCAGAGCAGTCTCAGGTCCCATGTGATTGGACTGGAGCAGAAGCTGTGTTCCACTCACCAGCAGTCCCAAAATCCTGCGGTGGGGGTCGTGGGTAGCTGGTGGGTGTCAGGCAACCCTGCACTCCCGCTACCCCGGCGCTGATCCGGCCGGATGAGGCCTGTGGCCCTACTCAGGCCGGTTTCTGCTTCCCTAACTAATGCAGTCTCAGGTCCCGCGCAATTGGATTGCAGCAGAAGCTGTGCTCCACTCACCAGAAGTCTTAAGATCCTGTGGCGGGTGTTGTGGGTAGCTGGCGAGTGTCAGCCGACCCTGCGCCCCAGCTGCCCCGGTGCTTTTCTGACCGGAAGCTCTTTTTTTTTTCTTTTGCAGCTATCTGTACTTTTTCCTTGTTCTTTCTATCCTTTCTATTTGCGGTGGTGCCTTCTGACTTTTCTAATTGGTTTATTGAGCTTTTCAAGTCTATCTTCATTTCTGCTTCAGTTTTCTTCAATATTTTTCTATATTGAAATTTAGTCTGCAAACCCTATAGTCTTCATTTCATTCAGCCTTATGCTTGTGTTTCCTTGAGAATCATTTAGGCGTTTGTTTGTTTTGTTTTGTTTTTTCTATTTGAGTTTATTCTAAGTTCATTGAACTCTTTGTGTCTTCTTTAAGATTTATTTATTTATTTTATGTATGTGAGTACACTGTAGCTGTTTATGAGCCATCATGTGGTTGCTGGGATTTGAACTCAGGACCTTCGGAAGAGCAGTCAGTGCTCTTAACTGCTGAGCCATCTCTCCAGCTCCTATTTGTGTCTTCTTTAAATTGGAATCTTTTGATGAAGTTTATGATTGCAATTTCTGTGTCCTGGGGTTCATCTAGGTTATTCTCATTAGAAATTATAGGACTGGTAATAAGTGTGCTAGATTTTGTCTTGGGTTTTTCATTTTTTATGATAAGTCCTGGGCATGTGGAATCTTTACTCTTTCTATGTCTGAGGTGGACACAGGAGACTTGGCCTTGAGATTGGCTATGGTAAAAGTGAGGTAAAGCCAGGTGGATACAGTTGGGGGTGGGGCTGGCACGCAGAAGACTGGAGACATTGTGTGAGGTCTCAGAAGACCAGGCATCAGAATGGGAGGTGCTGGCAAGATGGACTCTGGCACAGAGCATCGGTTTGGTCTGGCTTGGGTACTGCATATGGTTCAAGTGGGGTCAAGGTTATTTGGTTCCCCCCCCCCTTTTTATTGTGATAAAATACACATAACAAAATTTTCCATTTTAACCATTTTATATATGCATTTCAATAGTATTGTGTATATGTAGGTTATTGGAAAACTAACTTTATGACCTCTTTTTTATACCATTAAAAAAGTTCTTTCCATTCTACTAAGTTTCTAGTTACCTCTAGTCTACTGTTTGTTTCGGGGTTTGATTTATCATATAAGTAGAGGCATATAGTACTTGTGTATTTCTGACTGCCTTAATTCAGAAAGTTAATATTCTCACAGTTCTCCATTTGGTAACCATGTCAGAATCTGGCTTCTCTTCAAGGCTAAACCATATTCCATTCTTTTCTATAGTAGATTTTGTGTAATAATTCTTCCATCACTGGACATGTTGCTGTTTCTAGCTTTTGACTATTCTGAATAATACTACCATGATGAAGAATGTATAGAATATCTATTTGAGACTGCAGTTTGACTTTTTTCAGATCTGTACCCCATGGAAGTTGCTGAGCCATTAACAATTATAATGGTTGTTTTTATACTTTATTTGAAATTGATGTTCCAATAATGGCCTGCACACTTGAATTAGTTTATATCTAAATTCTAAATTTTTATAATTAAAAAACTTTCTACACCTCTTGTTCCTTTGGGGCGTGTTTTGTTTTGTTTATTCAATTGATTTAATAAACAGTACTTGTACTATGTCATTTGCTAGAGTCTCAGTTGATTTGGTTTATATTCCCAAGATAATGTTCTCTGTATTTTCCTCAAAGTGGCAGATGGATCTGTAGGCTAGAGCAGTTTCGATGGAAATTCATTCCTCAAGATGCACATGATGTTTGATTATCTTCCTTTGTGTGATGTTAGCACTTCTTGGGTGATCAATACTGCCATCCATTATTCATTGGGTGTAGAGTGATGGCATTCTGTTTGTTCTTTGATTTTTACTATTTGCTGGATTATCTCCAAGTCCACATTCAGCTCCCATTGTTATATAGATCAGGCCTCCCTGCCTAGGAACAGGCACCATCCACAATGAGCTAGGCCACTTCATTTATTAACGAGAATGATTTCCTAAAGATTTATTTATTTTTATCTTCTGTGTATGAATATTTTACCTGCACATATGACGTGCATCATGTATATGCCTTTAGAGGTGAGAAGAAGGTCCAGATTCCCTGGAACTAGAGTTAGAGGTGGCTGTGAGCCACCGCATGGGTGCTGGGACTCAAACCCAAGATCTCTGGAAAAGTAGCTCTCTTTTACTGAGCCATTAGAAGATAAATATTTAATTCTTTCCCTTGATGTCCAGGTGCTGTTTTCTTTTTCATTGTGTTTTCCAGTGTTGGCAAGGATTCCAGGGCCTCATACATGCTGCTCAAGTGCTGTCACTGAGCTATCTCCTGCCCAGCTCAGAGTTCACTGTGGGTTTACTAGCTTTCTCCAGTGCCAACAACAGAATGTTGTTTGCTTTTTTTAAGTTTCTTTTTTTTAAGATTTATTATTATTATTATTTTATGTAAGTACACTGTCGCTGTCTTCAGACACTCCAGAAGAGGGAGTCAGATCTCATTACGGATGGTTGTGAGCCACCATGTGGTTGCTGGGATTTGAACTTCGGACCTTCGGAAGAGCAGTCGGGTGCTCTTACCCACTGAGCCATCTCACCAGCCCATTTGCTTTGATACAATTTAAAAATTGTGAACCTAACTGGTAGTAGTGGTACATACCTTTAATCCTAGCACTCCAGAGTCAGAGACATGAGGATCTCTCTAAGTTTCAGGACAGCTTGGTCTACATAGTGAGTTCTAGTAAAGCTCGAGCTACATAGTGAAACCCTTGGGGGTTTTTTTGGAGGGGGTTGTGGTGGTGAATCTAAACATACTTTATGTGTTTTCAATATTTTTTTTGATGTTGCCCAAAATTATCCTATGTTTTGGCCAGCAGAAACTTCAGTTTCTAAGTCCTTTTCCTCGAACCATAATAATTTTGTTAACTTCCTTGCTAGCAGAAAAGATTGCTAAGCCAGCTTTGTATTTAATGATCCAGATTTGGAAACTAATTTCTCCAGCAATTCTTGGTTCTGTTATTTTAGATGCTACTTTTTGAGTTCTGGGGGTGCAGTATTGTTATTAGTGATATATTTCTGTAAACTGCCATGTGTGTGAACATAAATGTCCATGATATAATGTGAATTGGGACATACTTTTTTATTTAACATCTTTATCTACATTTTTCTCCTTTCTTGTTTAACAAGAATACAATTTCTCTAGGACAGCAGTTAGACTAAGAATATTAAAGGTATTCTTCTGTCTTATCTCACATGGCCTGCCATAGTGTCAAAATGGCAGTGCTGATTATGAAAGAGTTCCTGGTTTCCCGCAGTTTTATTTGAACTTTGGATATAACTCCAAAACATAATCAATTACTGTCTTTAAATTCCTACAAATAGCTGATCAATGTGGTTGTGTCATCAGGTTGATACATGCATTGTTGTTGTTGTTTTTAGGATAGTATCAGTTTTAAAATTTAAGTCTATAAAAGAAGAAGGGTGGGGACTGGAGAGATGGCTTAGTGGTGAAACAACACTAGACTTTTCTTCTAGAGGACCCAGGTTCAATTCCCAGCATCCACATGGCAGCTCACAGCTGTCTATTATTCCTCTTCCTGGTGAATCAACACCCTCACACAGACATGGCAACAATGCACAGAAAAAAATAAAAGCAAATAAATCATTAGAGAAGAAGAGGCAAAGGAGGAAGAAAAGGTTTATTATTTGGTAGAGCCTGATCTCTGTTCCTCTCTGCTACTTTCCCCCTCCATTCTTTCATGAAAACACTTTAAAGATTTATCATTTTCTTCCTTAAAAAAGTTTAACAGTAAATTTTAAATATATATTTATATTTCCTTTTATAAATGTTATACATACTTTTTATCTCTCACCTTTTAATACTGTTTTATGTGACACAGAGAAACAAAGACAGAGATTGAATGTGCAAGTGTATGTGAGGAGGATATATGTAGTCTTTGTCACTCCTACTTGATTCTTTACAGAGATAGGGTCTTTCACTGTACCCTGAGCTGACCTGGCAGCCAGTAAATCGTAATGATTTGTCTCTGCCCAGACACACTGGGTTTATAGCACATCCAGAAATGCCCAGTATTTTTTTTTTTTACATGGGTGACTGAGCTATTAATCGAAGTCAACAAGTATGCTCACCTGCTGAGCCCTCTCCCCAGCCCTTGCCTTTTTTTGGTTGTATGGTTTTTTGTTTTGTTTTGTTTTCTTTTCTTTCTCTTTGTCTTCTTGAAACAGGCTGTTCTGGTATTCACTGTGTTTTGAACTTATGGAACTCTTGATTCAGTCTTCCAACCTCTCTATCTGAAATCCCTTGCTTGTTTTCACTTATCAGAATAGTCTGTCATTTATCATTGTTTATGTGCCTTTAATCCCAGCACTCAAGACTGGAGGACCTTTGAGTTTAAGGACTACCTTATCTGCATAGCAAATTGATGGCAACTTGAATGGTTTCCACTTTTTTATTTTAAAGAAGTGAATATATATTTTCAGGGTTTTTTTTTCTAATTTATCTTTTGAATTGAATTTTCTGGAAATAAGAATGTTTGTTCCAAAGGTAAAATAATATTATTTTGTTAGATATTTTCAAATTTCTCTTTATAGTTTCAGTATTTTAACATTCCTATCAGTAGTGTCTTGGGGTTTTGCCAAGAAAATATCATGTGAGAGTTTTTGGTTTTTGAGTTTTCTTAACTTTTTACCCATTGGTAAAACTTGTAACTCTGTTCTGTTTCATGTTTTAAGATTTTTAATAAGCTTGATAAGTGAGGTGTAAGTTTTTGGTTTTTTGGACTTTGTTGTAGTGATTCTGTTTTTTCTCCTTGTGTTTTTCAGAGTCAATACAGATTTGTATGTGAAGCTATTCTGAAAGTTTATGAAGAAGGATTTGTTAAACCATTAACAACATCATCAAATAAATAAAACAAAAAGGTTGGAACAAGTACTGGGAAACTGATTTTGTTACGTTCACTGTACCATAATACTGCTTGCAGGAAATGGCCTCTCACACAAAAAGTGAAGAACTCAAAAAGACGTCAAGAACTTCAGCACTACTGCACTTTATGTTTTAAAAAGTCACTCAAAACCTATTACTCACATGGTTGACCATTTTGTGATTTGCTCTGAACAACGAGTGAAAACTGAATATGTTCAGGGTAGTTTATGGAATTTTGAGGTGTTGCCATGCAGTCTCCTTGGGTAGAATTGCCACAGATAAGGCTCAGAATTCTCATCTCTTATACACCTGTACCTTGAAAGCAAAAAGGAATAAACATCAGGAGTCTGCTCGGGTCTTACCCAGTGGTTCATGTACTTGCTCTACTGATTACCAGATTTTATTTTTCAAATATTAGCAATACCATTCTCAACATTAGCCAGTACACTGCCTGTGGATGCAGCACATCTTCCCTGCCATCCCAGTAGGGACCTGCTGTTGAGAAGAACATTGGAACGTGCTGTTCCCAGGAAATGCTGCACAGTGTCCATTTACCAGCATCTCAGAGAACTAACTATGAATCTATGGATTTTCTTGGATTTAATGATGTAACTTATATTTATCATAAGGTTGGCTTATTCCAAATCATATGATTTCACATTCTTGATGTAAAGGAATGCATGCATCGTGTCTTAACCCCTTAAGTGCCTTGAGATATCTTTGTCTAATGAAAAGGCACTCATTTGACCCCATAGGAGGTATGTATGTATACTGTACATTCTTATAGTTTTATGAATTTTTAATAAGTTCACAGTGTTTTTAAAAACCAGCTTCTTATGTTGAGAGTTATACAAAGAAGGGTAAGGACATTCTGTTTCTTACTCAGTGCTTGCTTGGACTTTGCCATAAAAGCCAGGTTCTCTGTATTCTACTGAGAGTGTATCTGCTGCTATGGAATTGTTCACAATCTGTACATTCCTTTACTGAGTGACAGGGGTTAAAGTTTAGCAGCATAACTTAAAAGAGGGTTTATTCTTCAAATGTCATATTTACTTTATCCTAAGTTAAAAAGTTTTGTTTAACATGTATATTAGAGATAAATATATTGGTACTCTAAGTTATAGTGTCAAAGTTAATTAGTTGGAATATTAACATCTATAACTAAAGTGTTGCCCTGAAGCATCATTCTAGGTCATATCAGGCTGTCTTCACACTGCTCTTTTCATTGGGATTCTTTAGACAAGGAATTAGATGCTATTGACTTTCTCTAAATGTGACCCTTCATAATAGTAAAATGGCAGTTTTCTTGTCATCATAGTTTATATATACCTATTAAATTATCAGCATGTCAGTGAGTCCATCTTGATGGAAGATCCAGCTCCCATTGCAGATGTGTATGTTTTCCTTGTTTTAAGTCTATGGAGACAGATTTGTAAAATTGCCCATTTAATGTGAGAACTTGCTCACCTTTTCACATGTTATTTTATATGGATATGGTTAAAATAGACACATTTGCTAGTGGTTTCAGATTACTTCTGCAGTCTTGATAAAACATAGGTTCCAATGGTAGATGTTTTGGAATGCTATTTAGTTGGGAGAATGATAAACATTTAAAAATCTTTAGTAAAATATAAATTATTGTTTCATGTATTCAGAATCCATAATAGTAAAATTCAGCATTTAAATATTAGTTGCCAGGGTACCAAATAAATTGTCACTTATAATATTTCTTGTCTTATTTTTAAAGAAAGAAATAAACATATCTTTACATCAAGCAGAAGTCCCCCTATTCTGATTTCACATGCAAGACAATATTAGTTAGTGAACTATAATTTTGCTCAGACATTCCATTCTCTACCCAGAGGCATATGTAATTTAGGCTGGTAGGATATCGTTGCAAGTTAAAAAGCGAAATTGGGTTGGAGATCTACACATTATAAAGCTATTTTATTTCATTGGTCGATTTTAGCCTAAATTTTAAATCTTGCCATGTGGGTAGAAGGTGACAACCATAGACGGAAAGAAAAAAGCTATGTAGAAGGGCAGTGTCGTGATTCATTTGCTCTTTAATGTAAAGCTTTGGGTAAATTTCTGTAGATAACACTGCTGTTGGCAGTGAGCATTGCTGCCTTTTAAGTCAGCAGTGCTTGTTTTTAAATGACAAGGGGAGAAATAAATTTAAATTTCTCATAGAAATTCTTGTCTAAGAACTATACTCCATTAGTATTTTACATGTGAAAACAGCCCTTTTAGAGTATTTATTAGGATCCTAAGCTAATCGTAGCCTTCACAAATTGTTACTATGGATATGCTAATTAAATTTTGCTAGTTACCTAACATATAACAGTCCTTTACATCTAAGCATCTAATCAGATAATTAATCTAAATAGATTTCTAGAAATACTGCTAGTTTTCAAACACCAGGTAGTGCTACACTCCATACATATTGATGTAATATTGTGTAACAATACCCAAATTTCTTGAATCAAACTACTTTTCCATTTCACTCGCCACTTGTAAGTCCACACCCCAACAAACTCAAGAAAGAATGTGTTTCTCCCGACAAGTGAAAAGTCAGTATTGGTGAGTCAGGACTTTTGTACATGCTAAAAGTAAAAATAAATGTGAAAAACTTCCTTCCCTCAATTCACATGACTTTTCTGCTTCTTTTATTGGGCATTTGGTTATGTCAGCACTGCCGAGATGCTCTATAGTAATCTTTTGAAGTAGATTTTGCATTCACAAAAAGAATAGGTTGTATTTGCTAAACTAATCCATTTATTCAAAAGTGAGGCAGAATAAATAGCCCAAGAAAAGCTTGTGTGTAGCTTGCTGGGCCAAGTAATTGGGAAAGGGTAATGATTGATCATTTTGACTTCAGAATAAAGGTAACAGTGTATGAAAGTAGACTTCACATGCACTTACGCTGAGCCATTAGGACGGTTGCTTGAAAGTTTGGGTACTACTGTACGTGCCTTCATAGAGAAAGATCAGTGCATTGCTTTGCATGTGTGCTTCATAAAGACATGTCCACAGACTTTTAACCATGGGGTTGTTTATATCTCTTGGCAGGTCTGACCAAGTCTAATGAGTTACTTGAGCAAAAAAATCTCTTGTCTCACTAGAAGTAGTACTTGAGAGCTAAAAATTTGAAAGATTTTGTTCAGTTTCTATGTCCTTGTTATTATAGGAAGGACCAAAGGTCCAGCAATTAATTTAGCAGAATCTAGTCATCTTAGGATTTTCTAATTCTCAATTTAGTGTTGCTGTATTAGACTATAACTTCAGTAAATTGTGACTCTGATCAGTACTTGTAAAGTTTATCTATTTCTACTTGGGAGGCATGCTCAGTTGTCACTTGGAACCTGTGACACCTTAGAAGTTTGAAAGGAGACTTCAAAAGTGATGCCAATTAGGGACTGGACTCAGTTTGCTAGAACTTCCCTAACAGCTTAGCATAAGCGATCGTGAAGTATTCATGCTGATACGCATGCAGTCTAAAACTGAACTGCAAGTAGGAAAGCAATTTTAAAGCACTTAAAACATTGAACTGAGATTTAGAACTTATACCTACCTACAAAATAATATATTCATGTGAACCTGTGATAAGATAGAAATATAGTTGTTTAGCAGGAAGAGAAAAGGAAACATGAACTTATAGCAATATGCTATTTAATGTCTGTGTTTGGAATATTTAAAATATCTGATGGTAAAGTTGCCAAAGTAGTTTTGAATTCATGTAAGTTGTTTATACTACAACAATGTGGGGTATGTTTACAGGCTCTTTAGAGTACTTACTTTGTAGTTCTGATGAAGCTTGTCGTTTGTATTTAAATCATTTATAGTAACTATATGATGATAAATATTTGCTGGAGTAAATATCTCAGTAATATAGCAAAACGTATCTAAGTAATCTCACAGTCTGCTTTCATACAAGGTGCTGTGTCCAGAAAGCGAGTGCTTTGTGTTAACATTGCTCACATCCCACGCTTGCATCAAATGTCCAGCTGCCATTCCTAGAACCATGTGTGGTGCTTCCTCCAAGTAAAACAGCTGTGTTATCCTAACTAAGTGGATTGAATTCATCAACTATCAGAAATACTAACCTATTAACAGATATTTGTGTCTCAGTGTGATCACAAAGTGTAACAACTTTCATGAAATTCTTAGAGAATTATTTACATGCAAAGAAATTTAGGTAATCCTAAAACTTTTAGAGGGCTAATTGCTAATAGATAATTTCATCAATTTTAAGAGTAAAAGAAATCAATCCCAGAATTATATGTTCTGGGTTCAGCTTTTTACCACAATTCTTATTTTGCATGGGTTTCATTTACTCTTAGTAGTAGTAATTATATTTCTCTATGTTAACAGAAACAACAACCCATATATTCCAGCCCGCAATTACTTGATTTTCATGCCTTATTGAATTCTTTTGAGTAGATACCATAAAGTTATTTTCTGTTTCCATGTATCAGTGTGCTGCTGCTTATTTACATTGTTCTACTATGGTAGACTGTTGATTTCTAAAGGCATTGTTTATTTTTTTTAGTTCTCCAAAGGTAAATGGGCAGCCATTAGTCATAGCTGCTTGACGGCAGTCCATCTATATTGGCTAGGTATGGCTCAGTGCATAAGCAAGTACACCATTTGCAGAAAAGTATTAGCAATATTGCAAGTTAAAGCTACACTGTTAAGGAAGAGTTTAAACGCTTAACTTCCTGGAGCTTTGTAAAATTTCCAGTATAAGGGTGAAAAAGAAAGCCTTGTTAAGGTCATAAAAGTTTCAATTAAACACTGTAGAGTTTTCCTATTATTATGTAAATGATATACAGAAAATATTTTTCTATGAACAGAAGGTTAAAAGTTTAATTTCATTGCTTAAAAGGGATAAAACAATATTTGTATGTCTTTCATGCTGTAAAGAAAATGAATGTATCTTTCAAATGTTAGAGTTGTTACTTGATTCTAAGCATATGTGTTTTAGAAAACTGCAAAGGGTTGAAGAGTATTACAAGTCATTATGTAAAATGCAATGTTGGAAGAAACGGAGTTTCATTATAAATGAGTAGGACTAGCAAAGCATATTTCAGATATAGTGTACATTCATTTTCACATTGCTTTGTTTTATTTATAGAAATGTTTCTTAAAAATTGTATATACTGTTTTGAGTGTAACATAATTGATTTCTACTCCTGTGTTAGGCTTAGTGTGCTGCTGCATGTGTCTACCATGGAGGAAAGTTCCCAAGCTTTGTCAGTGTCACAGCCACCAGTAGTGGCATCATTGTGAGAATGTGAAACCCATGCCTAAGAGCCACTGCAGTAAATATGTGCAGAGGCCTCTGACTGTGCTAATGTGTTTTCCTTTTTATCTTCAATGACAGATATAGTAAGACTACTGGACCCAACTCTCCTGACTTGTAACAGTGGTGGCTTGTATGCTTACAACTTTATTCAGCTGAGTGAAGACTCTTTAAACCAGTGCCCATAGGTGTGAGTGATTTGTTCAATAGCTTCCTTAAATCTAGTATTTACCAGTTATTAAACTTGATGAAGATTGGGAATTCATTGTTTTGACACTTTTCTAGCCATTCATACTTATTTTAACTCATGATGTACCCTGAACAACCAAAAAGTGATCCATGGTTAGTGTCATATTTCCTCTACCCCAGCAGTTACAAAGTTTAGCACTGCTAAATAACTGATGACTTAGAAGTTGCATTGTTAAATACAGTCACTGCCAAGGATCATCAAGGAGATAGCTTTCTTTAACCTTTGGCCCAGATAGTTGCTGCTTCCTGGTTTCCCTAGATGTGCTATATATTTGGTAAATGTCTTCATATCCACTATAGTCACAATTGGGCCTAGTTTACCCTTTAAAAGTTTTTTTGTTTTCCACTCATATACTATTCTAGTTATCTTCCTTCCTGGGGAAGGAAGATTCAGCCCAAGATTCTCTGGATCCATTTTTCCCAGTGTTTGAATGACTTAACAAGATTCCTCATTCCTGAATCCTGTAGAGTGAGTACTTTTTCAGTGCTAAAATTGTTTTCAAATAGCACTTTATTTCATGCCTACTACTGATTTAATTTATCCATTAGAAATATCTATCCTAGAGTTTTGTAAATACAGAAGAGCAATTGATTAGTAGTAGAGTTTATTAGATTGGCCCCAAGTTCAAATGCTTTATAATGATCTCTTGAGAGCTTCTTTGATATTTAAGAGGTAACTTATGTGGATTTAGCTCTGCCATTTTCCTGTAATTTGTATAATACAGTAGAGGTTGCCCAGCCAACTATATTTGCTGGACTTACTTCTCTTAGCTAGCTAGCTTCAGCCAAGCTTGGTTAGTAAAACTGTTTTTGTGCTCTGAGTTTTGGACATCGCATGAATATTTGGAAATATGTTTGTTTTCAGTGTAGTACCTAAAGATTTAGTAGATACTGCACCACAAGTTCATAGTTTATATGAAAGACAAAGAGCAGAACTTATAATATTGTAACAGTTTATATTAAGCTGTTTTTATAATCTGCCAGTACAATACATCTGCTGTAAAAATATAAAAGTTGTCTACCCCAGTGGTCTCCAGCATCAGAACACACCAATTCTAAACTATGCTGTGGACTTTTCAAAAAAGAAAGGCTAGTTATTGTCTTCTACAGGAGGGTAGGTTAACTTTAGGCCTGATAGCTTATACTTATCAGTACTGTTTTAAACAGGAGTTTAAAAATTATTTTTATGTAGAGGGTATTTTAATTTGGGAACTTTCTTTTTTTGTAATAGGTGCTATATGTAAATATGGAGTGAGAATTTGCTTGATTAAAGGTCTAGTTATTTCCTTATTAAAATACTTTTCATTTCTGTTTCCATTTCATGGTTTGTGCTGAACTAATAGCAAAATAGAATCAGTCCCTTAAAGTTGTAGACTACCTTTTCTCACAGGTGTACAAACAAATTTCCATATGGTTTGGTCTCAGATTAAGAGGCAAAGAAGCTAAGAATGAAAACATAAAATACATAAGCTTGAATTTGGTCAACACTGGACTATTAGAAATTATCACTGTGCACTTGTCACTGCAGTTTACTGTGTGTCTGAAAGGCATTGTGTGTGTGTCATAATTTCAGTGAAAATTAGAATTCCTGCCATTCATGTTTAAACAATCCACACATAGCAACAGTGAACAGGATAAAAATGCTGGTTTGCATTGAAACTGTTTTAGTCCTAACCTCAATTTATATTATGCAAAATGCATTTACAGATATTTTGTTGGTTATATTTCATTTTGATTTAGTACTTGTTCAGGTACAAATGTGAAACAGAAGAAACCCCACCTAGCTGTTAATGTTCAATTGAAAAATAAAGATGGCTTTAGTAATCTAATGACTTCGTTTCAAGGTTATTTTATGGAGACTCATTGTTAGACCAATGACAGTGACTTATTCATTAATGGGTGACCAGTTAGAAGGGATGGCTGAATGCTAAACCTGATGTTTATTTCTACAATCAGTAGTGCACATGGTATCTCTTCTCTGAAGGGGGGTGTAGAGATTTTAAAAAGAATTTAGAAACTTAAAGGGTATTTGTGCGTGTGCTATGTGTGTGGTGTATGCACCTGTATGTGCTGGTACAGCCACCGATGCTCATACTTGTAGAGGCCAGGAGAGGGCATCTGGTGTTTGTTCTATCAATCTCCACTTGATTTTCTTGAAACAAGGCCTCACTGAACCTAAAACCTACTGTTCATTTTCCAGCTAGCCTGACTGGCCTGCAAGCCTGCCATGTTTTGTCTCTAACACTACAGCACGGGGTTGCAGCACACCTGTGCTCAGCATTTAACAGGAGTTCTGAGAATCCCAACTCAAATCCTCACACTCGAGCAGCAAGCATTCTAGCCTCTGAGCCATCTCCCTGTTCCCCCCAGAGAATAAAAAATACCTGCAGTCTCCCTCATTGTAGCCACCACCTCCAGTAATCCCAGAGCAAGACTGGGATTGTCGTTCAAAAGATGTCTCGAAGTCAGCCTGGAATCTCAACAATGAAAAATCAAGTTACAGGCTACATCATACAATCCCACAAGTTCCACAGTAGCATATTCACATCTATCATATTGTTTAAAAGGAATCTCACCTTCCCAGGTGCAGTCAGGCCTGCCATTTTGCATGTTAGAGATCGGGAAGAAGTAAAGACTACTAGCTCTCATTTTGTTTTGTTTCGTTTTGTTTTGTTTGAGGGAGGTGTTTCATTTTTAGGTAGCTTTGATTTGCCTCAAACTCAAGAGATCTGCTTGCTTCTGCCTCTCAAGTGCTGGGATCAAAGGACTGTACCATCACACCCAACTGCCAATAACTGTTTTAGGTACATACATGATAATGGATCCATTATAGCAAAGGGAGGTACAATGACATAACCTGTGCATGTGGTCCCAGCTACTTTAAAGTTTCAGTAGGAGAATCATTTTAGGCCAGGAGTTCAGGGCCAGGCTAAGCAACACAGATATCCTGTGTCAAAAGAAGAGACGGGCTAGAGAGATGTCTATGCAGTAAAGAGCACTGGCTGCTCTTTCACCGGTCCTGAGTTCAATTCACAGCACACACATGGTGGTTCCAGCCATCTGTAATAGGTTCTGATGCCCTCCTCTGGTGTGTGTGAAGACAGCACTCATATATTTAAACTGCATAAATCTTTTATAGGAAGCTCTATCACACCAATGATGACCTCTGTTCAATTTCTTATATTTTCTTCCTAGGAAAATGTATATTTGTGTATACATAAACATGCTTGTGGGATTGTATGATGTAGCCTGTAACTTGATTTTTCATTGTAAGATAGTTCCACAGTAGCATATTCACATCTATCATATTGTTTAAAAAGTTCTTTGGGGGTTGAGGTGCATGAATGACCATGTATATATTGTACAGCACTCATGTAGAGGTCAGTTCTCTCCACCTTGTGAGTCCTGGGGATGAAGCTGGGGTTATCATGCTTGGTTCTAAGTGTCTTTACCTGTAGAGCCATCTCACCAGCTAACTCATTCTTAATTATGCCATCATGTGGATGTTGCATAATTTCATTTTATAACAATTACTATGTTGTATGTGTGCATCTACTAGGTGAGCTAGATCCCCTGGCCTATTCTGCCTTTTTGAAACTACTCTTGCTTTAAAAATCTGTACCAGGCAGCAGAAATGATGCTGGTTTCCTGGTATGGTAACTTGAGTTTTTAATCTCTCCACCACAAGGCTGTATGGATAGAGCTGTGTGTAGTACTCAGCTGTTGCTCCTTTGGCCCCAGCTGAGGTGCCACACTGGTAACTGACAATAATCTATCAACGCCATGGGAACAGAAGGAGCAGTTGGTACAAGCATGGACAGTGCCAAATCCCCGGAAACTGTATTCTAGTTTCAGTGAGCTGCATCCTCCCTTTATACACCCTAATTTTCAGGCAAGATCCCATAAAACCCTTGTTCCAGACCATTCTGCCCTTCTGCTCTTCTTGCTCTTAGTTTCACTAGGGCCCTTGCGTAGGTCCACACAGTCCTTTGCCCTTGCTCTTTATGTCCTTCCCGAATGTCTACTGGGCTCTTTCCTCACCTACTTTAGGTCTGAAGTCATTGTCAGTGCCCTAACAGCCTTCCTCCCTGCTGATATTGCAACCCTTCATTCCCAGACCCCACGCCCCACTGTTACTTTTTTCTAGCTATTTACTAACTGCCAATTAAACATGTTTTGAACCAAGGACTTTATGCACTCTACCAACTGAGCTATACCCTACAGCATTTTCTTTTTCCTTCTGAGATGGTGTTAGGTAGACTGGCCTCCAATTTCTGGGCTTAAATGGTCTTTCTGCCTCAAGGGCTATTGGCACAAGGAGGACAGGTACACTCTCCCATACAGGCTTAACCATGAAATAACTTGTTTAATTATGACAGAACCTCTCAATGTAGCCAGTGCTGGCCCTGAACTCACTACTCAGCCCCCAAGGGGCTTTTACTGCTATGATTGCCTTGAGGGACTCCTGTCTTTCTTCTTTATCTGCCTTATCTCCAGGGCCTACAGAGCTGTAGGCATTTTGATAAACTATCTCAAGAATGAATGAATGGAATGTCGCCCAGCCACTCAGAGCCTCCATTCTGTGACCACAGTGCCTGGAGCATCAGTCTGTTATTTCCCTTTCCTAGCCAAGATCTCTCCAGGGCTCACATCACCACTTGACACATAGTTGTTCTCTTTCTTCATTACAGACTAAAGGTTGCTTTAATCTCTAGGATTTGGGGGGAGGGAGCAAGGAAACATTTAAATAAATGCTGGATCAATTAATAAACAACTGTGTAAGAGAAAACATATACTACATTAAAAATAGGAAAATACTCATTTTTGCTGTGCCAGGGATTGGATCCTGGGCCTGGTATATGCTAGTCTAACACCCTACCACTGAACTGTATCCTAAACCCAATGTTTCATTTTCAAATCTTATTACCAGGAAAGTGAAAACTTCAAAACATAAAACACCATTGACATGCTCAGTGTGGGTAAAAGTATTTCACTCCAAATGTGAAGGCCAGAGTCCTGTCCCCTGTGCCCACATGATAGGAGAGAACCAACTTCTGCAAGTTGTTCTTAGACAGGGACTGTGGCATATCTTTCCCTGACCCATACATATATGCACAGAAAAAATAATCTTTTTTAAAAGACAGGATTTCACTATGTAGTCCTGGCTGACCTGTAACTAAGTAGCCGTGGCTGGACTCGAACTCACAGAAATCCACCTGCCTCTGCCGCCTCTGCCTCTGCCTCTCTGCCTCTGCCTCTCTGCCTCTGCCTCTCTGCCTCTGCCTCTCTGCCTCTGCCTCTCTGCCTCTGCCTCTCTGCCTCTGCCTCTCTGCCTCTGCCTCTCTGCCTCTGCCTCTGCCTCTGCCTCTGCCTCTGCCTCTGCCGAGTATTGGGATTAAAGGTGAACTGCCTTTTTTGTATTTCTATCGGCCCCACCTAGTGTTGCCAGCTTAAATTCAGGTCTCAGGAGGCCGATTTCCGGGGCGGTGCCATTGCCCCTTTAAGAGCGGAGCGTCCCGCCCTTCGGGGGGCGGACCTTGGATGGGGCTTTAAGGGGCGTGCCCTCGGGCGGCCGGGGTCCTCCGGGGATTAGCGCAGGGTGGGCTCGCGCCTTGCGCCGCCATTTCTCGGCGTCTCTGGAGACCGGTCCTCTCCTCTAGCCGGCTGGGCGTCTCTCTCCGAGTGTCGCGCGTCCCAGTCGCAGTGGTCTCCGTCGCTTCACGGTGTTCACCCCCGCCTACAGGTAAGAGTTTGGCCTCGGGTGTCCAGTTGGCTCTGCTCACCGAGCCGAGACTCTCGACCGTGCCGGGTGGGCGGCCCGGCTCCCCGGGCGACGCCGCGGGCTGGGAGGGGAGTGGCGGCGACGGCCAATGGGGCTGGGCGCTGAGTTTCGGGCGATACCGCGCGGTGGCCGCTGAGGGCCGGGCGCGTCGCCGGGGTCTCGCGCGTTGTTGGGGGGGAAAACTCTGGTCACCCCTGACCTCCCTGTAGCTGTGGGATTAGGGGAAGGTCGTCTCGAGTGTCACTTTGCCGGGTTTGTGGGCAGTCACCGGTGAGACAGGACGTGCCAGCTAGCTCCCGGTCGAGTGAAACTTGGAAGCATTCGAGGCAGGTGCGTTCCCGGGAACCACCAAGGCCGAGGGCGCTCCCCGCCCCCACGCGTGGCGCGGGTCTGGTAATGATGGGTTCTCCTGTGGGTAGAAGATAATTGTGTCCGACTCTGGTTACTGTAGTCTCCCGGGTTCTGCTTTAAGACCGAGAAGGCTCCAGGCTCCGAAGTTGTTTAGCAATAGTTCAAAATTACTAGTAATGGGTTTTTTTTTTTTTTCTTTAAGAATTGGAGATAAGCCCACCAAGAAATTATGAATGTAATTCACAACTCCGCTCACCCCAGTTGCACTGAGCTGAGGCACTGAGCACTGCTAACCGCAGTGGGTAACTTGTATCTAAATGAACGCTTTGGGATCATTGTTATTTTTCTTTTATTTCTCAACCCCCACTTCGTTCTTTTCTCTTCTCTTCTCTTTTCTTTTCTTTTCTTTCTTTCCTTTCTTTCGATACTGGGAACCTAACCCGGGTTCTGGAGCACGCTAGGATGAACTAAATCTAAATACTCACACCTGGGTTTTTTTTGTTTGTTTGTTTGTTTGTTTGTTTTTTTTTTTTGGTTAGGATAACTTGTTTGAGCAGCGATGCGCGCAATGTTCCTGTGTTTAGTTTCTCAGTTACTGGGATGAAAGATACTGATAACTTTAGGACATTTTCTATAGTTTTCAATATTACTGTTTTTTTTTTAAATCACTGGCTTGACTGTAGATACCTTTTGGTATAAAGCATGGATACCCAGGGTTCAATCCCCAGCACTGCAACAGGAAGAGCCAAAAGGGAGGCTCAGTTGACACTTGCAATTGGCAAGTCAGTAATGTATGAACTTGGAGTGGTGGAAAAGTGGCTCTTGGCTAAATAGGAAATGTATCACTTCAGTTTGCATTTCTGTGATTGAAAAGAAAACTTAACTCGTTGGAAACTCAGAAATTAAAGTTATTAGAAGACTTGTAACTCCGAACCCCATATTTCCAGTTGCTTTTAGAGACCCTGTCTCCCCATGAAGCCCAAGCTAGTTTGGAATTATATAGATAGATAGATAGATAGATAGATGGAGAGATAGAGAGAGAGAGAGAGAGAGAGAGAGAGAGAGAGAGAGAGAGAGAGAGAGATCTCCCAGATTGGCTTGGAACCAATTCTGCTTCTGCCTTCCAGGGGCTGGAGCTGTTTTGTGAGTCTCTTTTATTGTCCTCTGTTAGTCATGAATGACTGCTTTCTCCTGCTAGAGCAGCTAACACTGAGACACTAAGTTTAAAAAGCTACACACATTGCTCTATCTTAAAAAGTATTTTAAAACTTTATGTTAAAATCTAGCTTTAAAAGTTATTTTTGAAATGAAAATTAAATGTATGTAACATTTTGAAATATATATAAAAAGTAGTGTTTCAGCTTTTTCAAATTAACACCTATAGCCTTTACTAAACAGCACTATTAGTTTGCCACTCAGTCGTTGCTCTTCCTGCTGTCACTCACTGGTTTTGTACTGGCAGAAATGCTGAGCTTCCTGAGACGAACGCTTGGCCGAAGGTCTATGCGCAAGCATGCTGAAAAGGAGCGTCTCCGAGAGGCACAGCGTGCGGCCACACACATTCCTGCGGCTGGGGATGCCAAGTCCATCATCACATGCAGGGTGTCCCTTCTGGACGGTACAGATGTCAGTGTGGACTTGCCGGTAAGTAGGACTTTGTTAGCTGCCAGTTTTGTGTGAGATCACTACTGCCTGTGCTTCCTGGGGGCTAGGTGAGATAGGGTGAATGTGGATCAGGCACGGGAGCAGTCATGGACATGCACGAGGAAGTGTAGGCCCAGAGGACCTGGAGTCAGTGGCAGTTGCAGGAAACAGTGACTGATAGGGCAGTTATTGATGTGAATTAACTCTGTTTGTGTCTGCATGTACACACACACTCACACACACACACGTGCCCATGCTCATTTTTATAGACAGGATCACAGTATGTACTCAGATTGGCCTTGGATTTGTGATCCTCCTGCCTCAGCTGCCAATGTGGGAGTACAGTTGTGTGTGCTGCTGTGCTGGGTTTAAGTTTCAAAACTGTTTAGAGATACTAAATCTCTGTTCTGTTTTCAAAGAACAAAGTCTTTGTTCTATGTGAAAGACTTAACAAAACTATAAATTATGTGATTTTGATATGAGTTTCATTGAATATTTCCTGATGTCTGCTATTTTACTAAAATTCAGTTTGAACAGTCCATTTGGAAAATTGATGACTCTTTATGTCTTTGATATGTAGTTGAATAAATCCTGAAAGGCCTAAAATACAGAAGTGAAAATGAAGAATTGGAGAGTTTGCTCAGGTTCAGGCTTTCTTTGTTTTTGTTGGTGGTGGTGGTTAGATTGATTGATTGATTGATTGATTGATTTATGAGACCAGGTCTCAGTATGCATCCCTGGCTTTTATGAAACTTATGAATCTGCTGCCTCAGCCTCCTGAGTCCTGGCTCACAGGTCTGCCCAACACAGCTCTCTAGCAGTGTTGCAAGTCCTCATTGTGTGTGCTTGTTATCTGCATGGACATTGGATTGTACATTTTTAGAGTGTTTGAATCTGTAAACTTTAAGGCATCTAGATTTTCTTCCTGTAAGGGCTTGTTGAGGGCTTATGAGCTATTCCAACATCAGATACTTAGTAAGGATAGTTTTTATATTTATTTTTTATTTGATAACAATCTTGAAGAGTTTTTTTGTGTATTAGTCCATTAAAATATCATTAAATATTTAGTGGAAAGCCTGAGATTGCTGTATGAGAGCCTGGAAAAAAATGTATTACCTAATGTTTGAACTATGAAGCCTTAGGGTTGTTGAAGGGTAGGCTGTGCTAAGAGAATCTGTAGAGAAGTCTTTTGAAAGGGCAGTGTGGTGTAGGGGAGGAAGGAGGTCAGGCTCCAGGAGAAGCAGAGCAGCAGCTGTTTCCTGACTACAGAGAGTGCTGATCCCTTGATCAGGTCCTAGACAGGACAAGAAACAACTGCAGCAACACAGGCAGTTTTAGATTCGACATCTCTCAGAGCAAAACCATGGCCTTTAACAAGTTTTTCAAGATTTGTTTATTTTTATGTGCTTGAGTGTTTTGCGTACATTTTGTGATCAGTTGAGTTGTGATAAGGATACTAATAGTGCTCAACAGGAAATTTTTTTTCTTCAACAAATGGTTTATATCTACATGCAAAAGAATAAAGTTGAACTCTTTTCTCATACTACATTAAAAAAAATTGAAATAAGGGGCTGGTGAGATGGCCCAGTGGGTAAGAGCACCCGAAGGTCCGGAGTTCAAATCCCAGCAACCACATGGTGGTTCACAACCATCTGTAACGAGATCTGACTCCCTCTTTTGGAGTGTCTGAAGACAGCTACAGTGTACTTACATATAATAAATAAATAAATCTTTTTAAAAATTGAAATGAATCAAAGACAGAAACATAAGAAATAAAACTGAAATTTTTAGAAGAAAATGTAGAAATATTTATTTTCTTAAATAATGACATCAAGATAATAAGTAGCAAAAAAGATATCAGGCAAATTGGACTTAATCAGAATTAGAAGTGTATGCCCTTCAAAGGGCTCCACTTAGGTAAAAGATTGTACAACATAATAACAGAAATTACTTCAAAATTAAATATCAGATAAAGAACTTATATGTAGAATACATAAAAAAAATTGTTGCAAACCATTAAAAGACAACCCAATTTAAAAATAAGCAAAAGATCTAAGTAGAAATCGTTTAGTTAGGACATAAGATGAGAACAAATATAA
The DNA here is from genome assembly GCF_978045245.1 of Mus caroli. Classification (NCBI taxonomy): domain Eukaryota; kingdom Metazoa; phylum Chordata; class Mammalia; order Rodentia; family Muridae; genus Mus; species Mus caroli. The sequence goes on along the minus strand of NW_028227256.1, from coordinate 116,144,389 downwards.
GAGCATTCAGAGTGAGGTGGGTCATAGTTCAGTGGCCAAGCATGTGCCGGGAAGCATGAGGCCCTGGCTCACACCAAATCCCAGAAGACAAACCACAGTAAGTTCTTGTTCACACTGAAGTTAGAAGGTCAGAGGTCAGAGATAGCCAGTATTGGAGAGAAAGTAGACAAATCAGGATCTTCCAACACCAAGATTGAGAAATGGAAAGCAGCTGCTTTGAAAAACAGTCCCCTAGCTATTTACATGACAGAACATCGTTACCTTGTGACTGTTTCCACTTTTCAAGACCTATCCAAGAGAATTAAAAACTCTGCTTGCACAAAAATGTGTAGGTGTTAGCAGCATTGTTTCTAACAGGGAGAAAGTAGGAATGACTTAGGATGTCAGGATGTATAGGTAAAGTCAAGTCACTCCCTGTAGAAGAAATGAAATACTAATATTTGAACAACGTGGATGATGTCGAATATGCTAGTGAAAGAATCCAGTCACGGGCTGGAGAGATGGCTCAAGCGATTAGGAGCGCTGGCTGCTCTTCCAGAGGACCCAGGATTCACCTCGGAGAGCACACAGGGTGGCTCACAACTGTCTGTAACTCCACTTCTAGGGGATCTGACACTTCACACAAACATACATGTAGGCAATAAAACCAATGCAGACTTGAAAAGGGAAAAGAAACCAGTCACAACCACACAATTTGGTTTTGTTTTACAAAAGTCTAGAACAGGGAAAGCTATAGAAATGAAAAGGTAGATTAGTGGTTGCTTGGGGCAGGTACCAGGGAACTAGCAGAGAGGTGATAGAAAGTAGTAGCTATGGGATGCACTCTCTTTTAGAGGTAATGACAGTGTGTACTAAAATCCATTGACTTACATACTTCTGTTGGTTTTGAGACAGTGTCTCACTATGCAGTCCTAACTGGCCTGGAACTCACCAGCCTCACCTCAAACTTAGACGTTGCCTGTCTCTGCCTCTCAAGTGCTGAAATTAAAAGTCTCTGACTCCAGACCTAACCTAAATTACATCCTTTTAATGGGTGAATGGGTTATGAGTTATATTTCAACTAAGCTTTTTTTTTTTTTTTTTTTTTGACTTCTACCCCTCAAAACAAAAACAAAAAAAACAAAACACATTTTTTGTGTATATGTCTCTTTGGGTGTTGTGTTTTTTTTTTTTTCCTTTTTCTTTTTCTTTTTTGATTTTTCACAACAGGGTTTCTCTGTATAGCTTAGGCTGTCCTAGAACTCACTCTGTAGACCAGGCTGGCCTCGAACTCAGAAATCCGCCTGCCTCTGCCTCCCATGTGCTGGGATTAAAGGCGTGCGCTGCCGCCAGCACCACCACCCGGCTTAGGGTGTTGTGTTTATGTTATGTTTTGTTGTTTTGAAGCCATGGAATATGCATGAAATGACATTTTATTGTTAATATAGATGGGAGACTTGATTTAGAACAGGGAGAGAAACTAGAAACCACTAAAGCATTGCAGGCAGGAGGAGATGTGAGAGTGCAGGGAAAGGAATGTTTATTTAGCACAGGAAGATGCTGAGGGAAGGAAGGAGGATGAGCACTGTTGGACCAGGTCATAGTCATGGTGTGGAAAATCCTGAGAGAAGAGTCAGCTGTCACAGAGCGGGGGAACAGTGCGAGTGGAGAAAAGGACTGTGGTAGGCAAGTGTGTTTGCTAGTCAGGTTTTAGAAAGTAAAAGGAATTATCAGTAGTAGTTGTGTTGTTTGAAATTTTCTACACTCCTTCGGACTTAGTAGCTGCTTTTAACACATTAGTTGTTTGCGCAGGTGCATGGAGGGAAATGAAAGGTTACCAGCTAGAAAATGGCTGAGTAGTGAAACTCTTGAGTTGTTTCTAAGGATAGGAGAATTGTTCCTTGGGAATTGGCTTTGTATATGCAGACAGAGGAAGAATATACTGGCAGAAATAAATACCTTCTGAGGAAAAGAAAGGCTTATAAGCCTTCAGGGCAGGAGAGATGGCTCAGCGGTTAAGAGCACTGGCAGTTCTTACAGAAGGTCCTACAGTTCAATTCCCAACAACTATATGGGAATTCTCACAACCATCTGTAATGGGATCAGATGCCCTCTTCTGGTGTGTCTGAAAACAGCTAGAGTGTACTCATATAAGAAAAATAAATAAATATAAATAAATAAATAGTAATGCCATGATCCTCTTACTGTGTAGCGGAATGTGTAATGGAAAATTGTTAATCCACTCTGAATTCCCAGAGGGTAATCAGCCCTTCTCCATCTGCCAGAGTTCTCTGGATTCATGAATGAAACACACACACACACATACACACGTACATGCAGCCTTTATATTTCAATATGCCTAACTAACTTAACAGCTGGGCTTCTCCCTAACTCCTCATGGCTAACCCACTTTCCCTTCTGATATTCCTGAGTTATACTTGCTAAATCTGTATTTTATCTCTGCTATTCTAGACCCAGTCAGGGAGTGGACCATGTAAGCACAAATCAGATCCCCCACATTAATGTTCCTGGAGTAGAATGTGAAGGGAGGAGGACTGGTCTGACTGAGATGGAGGCCTGGAGTCATTTGTTAGAGAGAAAGAAACTAAGTAGTGGTTCTAGGACAGAGGCAGCAGACGTGGGATTTGGAGTGGCCTTGAACTCTACAGGTCTGTGCTTCCCACTCTTTCTACTTGGTGTTATCTTAGGTTTTCTATTGCTGTAATAAAGCATCATGACCAAAAGCAACTTGAGAGTAAAGTAATTATTTGACATACAATTTAACAGTCCTTCATCAAGGAAACTCAAGGCAGGAACCTGGAGGCAGAACCTGCAGCAGAGGCCTGCTTACTACTTGCTCCTCTTGGCTTTTTTTAACTTACTTTCTTATACAAATAGTACCCAGCACCACGTCCCCACAGTGGACTGGGCCTCACAATATTAATCATTAATCTAGAGGATCCTGCCTTGGTCAAACCTCATCAGCTTTTGCTTTTTTTTTTTTTTTTTTTTTTTTTTTTGGCAGTAGAAATTAACAAGAGAACCACAACTGGACACTGCAGAGAGGAAGACTTCTAAATAAGATGTCTTCACCAGACCCCTCCCCTCACAGCTCAGGGATCTGTGCTTGAAAGAGGAGGATTTAGAAAGTGGTAGTGGATGACATCAAGCAACAGCATATTCTAGAACAACTGGACTGATGAGGGATACACATATGAACTCACAGAGACTGGCATCATGCATAAGACCTGTAATGATTCAAGCCAGTCAGGTCCCAGCACTGAGAGGGGGGCGTGGGCATGAGGTCCCACCCCTGACTAGAAAGCTATTTGCAACTGAAGACAGCTGAAAAAGAGAAAATCTTTTTTTTTTTTTTTTTTAGTGGCTTGCCTCTGGGCATAGCAACTACACTGCAGAGCAGACCCATCTCCAGGAGTAGTGAGCCAACAAAACAAACTCGATGGGGTTTTGTTACATCTTGGCATTTTTGTCTCACTTTGTTGTTGTCGTTGTTGTTGTTATTACCTTTGATTTTTAGTGTTTTGGAAAGAGAGAACAAAGTTGGGTGGGGAAGGTCTGGGGGGAAGTTGGGGAGAGGAAACATTTTATATCTCCTGCCTACCTATGCCTCTTGCTAGTCTTCTGTCTGTCTCTTTTCTTCCTGCCACCAGAGACTCAGGACCCCTTTCTATCTTTATTTTGTTTGCATCAAGAGTGGCAAAGCTGCATTTATTCTTTCTGGCTCATTTTGAAACATAAAGGCCCTGAAGCTATTGGTACTTTGAGGCAGATCTATCAAACTATAGTCATTCCTTTATTGCAAAAATAGCACTTGGGCACGTTTGTTATGTTTAAACTAGTGTTCTTGGCTACTAAGCCTTTAGTTACTCTGACATTGTTATGAACTAGGTTTTTCTTGTAGACTGGATTATGAATGAAAGTTTTTAGAATAGCCATACTATTCTAGCAACCAGATTTTTATTAAGAAATTCTGTTTTTGATGTAGAGATTGTTTTAGATTGGGCATGGCTAACTTGAGGACTTTGAAAATCATGCCCATGTCTTCACTATTGGATGGTTCAGATTGGCTTCTCATTAAAGAAGGTAAAATACATAAACCTTGAAAAGGCTCTTGTTCTCTCTGTCTTGTAGAAGCCCATTCTCTCCCCTAGAACACAGCTACCATATTTCAGAAGGCTGGGAATGATACTTGGACAGGATGAGATCAAATACCATTTTAAAGACGTGGTGGTGGTGTTTCTGGAACAAATACAGAATGTGAAATTAAATCTGGAAGTGTACTTCCAATTGATACAATGGAATTTGGACACTTTGTTGCATTGGGAAGTAGGGGATCAAGAGTTTAAAAATAATTTGAAAAAAAAACACTTTACTAATATTTAAAAAAAAATTTGGGTTCCCTTTTTTGATGATGGCACTTTATAAAATAAGCATAATTTTATAATATAAAATTTTAAAAACTTCCAGAGGTCCTGAGTTCAGTTCCCAGCAACCACATGATGGCTCACAACCATCTATATTTGGGTCTGATGCCCCCTTCTGGTGTGTCAGACACAGGGTGTTCATATATATAAAATAAATAATTAAAAAAAAAAAAAGCATCTGACACATCTGTCATCCTTCCTCTGGTTCACTGTGCTAGACTTGTTCCTGATGGCCTTAAGTCCTTCCACTGGAAGGACTTTGCATTTCTGTAGGGAATTGCTTCCTATACTCACAGTTCATTGAAATTTTTCTTGCTTAAAGGAGTCTTCTTATTTGAATACTGTCTCCCATTTATTCTTCATCTTGTTCCTTATAACCTTTAACAACATTATAATTATTTCTTAAAATATAAGCCTCTTGAAGAAAAGTGGCCTCTTGTTTTGTTTTTCTGTGTAGTAGAGCAGCACCTGGCACATTGTAAGTGCTCTATTGATATCTGTTAAACCAGTCAAAGAAATGAACAATATTTGAAATGGATCTTTAATATAGAATAGATTGATCCCCAATGAAGTTAAAATCATCCTCAAACCCAAATTCCGTATTGAGACATTTGGCTCTATTGGAACAAGAAACGAATTTCTGATTTTCTGCTTAAGACTAGCCCATGAAGGAATGTTCATAAAACCTAGGAAATAAATCTAAAAAATTAGCAAGAGTTCTGGTTCACACCCCCTACTATCTCTTCCCTCTCTCCTTTGTCTTTCTTCCCTACTTCTTTCTGTCCCATGTGCGTGTGTGTCTGTCTGTCTCCCTCTTGCCTAGGTTAGGCATGGGGTTATCTTGGCTGCAGACTGGAGTGTCCCTGGAAATGAAGATAATTTTAAAAAAAAACAAATTTTGTCTCATTCTTTCATGACCATTGTGGTCTTGAGTGCCCTTTGAGTGGTTTGGTTGCAAAAGAAACTTGGGACAAATGTCTGTCTGTGGTATCTATTAGCATACCAAAAGGGGTGCTGGACTCCTGGCTGTTCTCAGCACTTCTCACCCTGTCCCCTACTCTAGACTTCAGCTCCCAGGGCTTCCCTTCCCTCAGCTTCCCATCCCCTTATAGCCTGCTGTTCAGGCTATCTATTCTTTTGGTCTCCTTTGCCTGCACTCTTGGGCTTCCTCTTTCCTCTTCTCATGGCCAAGTCTTAGTCTGTTGACCATGTTTATTCTACTAATCTTTCTGCTCTTGACTCTTCCAGATTTGTCTGCCTGTAGTCTCCCTTACATATTCTACTTTACTATACCTTGGAGTGGTCATGCCATTCGTTTATATATCCTCTGCCTCTAAAATTCCTCATTCCTAGAATCCTCTAACCTGGACAGATTCCCTTCTCTACTGAACTGCACCCAGTTACAATTAAAGGAGTGGAAGTGAATTGCTGTCCTTAATGTTGTGATGGATGAAATGCAGCAGGTAGAATGCTGGGGAGGGAGCACTTCAGCAGACCATGCCATGCCTCCCCTGAGGACTGGCAACCTAATATGGAGAAGGTTTATTGGCAGAAAGGGAAGGGGACCTGGAAAAGGAGTGGAGGCAGAGAAAGGAGTTGTTTGTTGAAAGTGATTAGCTGTGGTTTTGTGGTTATTGGGGCTCTCTTCTCTAGGATCCTACCTAGCCTGCAACAGAGCTAAATGAAGCAGTCATAGACTTTAGAGTTAGATTGTTTTTTCTTGTTATATTTAATACGGAGAGGGTAACTTACATTCCTAAAATACAGAGACAAGTACATAGAAGTCTCTAAGAAGTCAAAGACAGCAAAAACTCCATTACAGAAAGTACTTAGGCAAAGGCAGATGTAAAGTCCGGAAGGTTAACAATGTAAAATAACTTTGTTTGAAAAGGGCCCAATGGAAATAGTAGATGGAGGAAAAGCACAATTAAATAAAAAGATACAGTGAATGAAATTGGGATCACTTAACATCAAGAAGAAATTGGTGGGCTGGAGAGATGGCTCAGTGGTTAAGAGCACTGACTGTTCTTCCAAAGGCCCTGAGTTCAATTCCCAGCAACCACATGGTGGCTCACAACCATCTGTCATTGATTCAATGCCGTCTTCTGGTGTGTCTGAAGAGAGCAACAGTGTACTCTCATAAAATAAATAAATCTCCTTTTTTTTAAAAAAGGAAGAAATTGGTGAGGTTATTTGGGAATCTTCCTATTGGAAGAAAAGAAGCATTAAAGAAAATTTAGAAATAAGTGGAAGACTAAAAGAAGTATTTTTTTTTCTCTAAGATCAAAAATAGGGCAGTGACCCTGCTGAAACCTCTTATTAATTCATCTTCTTGCTGTTTCAGAAAAAAGCCAAAGGACAGGAACTGTTTGACCAAATCATGTACCACCTGGACTTGATTGAAAGTGACTATTTTGGTTTGAGATTCATGGATTCAGCCCAAGTAGCAGTGAGTATCTTTTGGAAGTTCGATTATGACTACAGAAGTGGCAATTTTCAGATCATGGACTAAGTGCTTAAAAGCTAAAATACACTAAATGGTTTCTTTATTTTGTGTCATTTCCTATAGCCTGAAACATAATCTTTATCTTATTTCACTTGTTGTTGGTTAAAATATGGTCTTGCTCTGCAGCCTGGGCTGGCCTAGAGCTGGCACTCTTATCTTACCTACACCTTAGGATTATAGTTGGGTACCACTATATTTTGCTATTCCTTTCTTTACAATCACCTCAAATACTTTTTTACAAACAAATCTGGCCCTAATCTGAATTATGAAAGCGACATTTTTAAAGCTGGGGTTTGGAAATCTATCTAGGGTATTATAAACCACTGTGTAACAGAGAGGATGGTAATACTGGAGTTTTATGTGCTCTTAGACACTTGATGTTAATTTCTAGCTTATAAAGTCAGCAGGCAAGCATCTCTTGAGGTTTCTTTCAGATCGATGATTCTTTGTCTGTAAAAACGTTGTATGCCTTCCAGATGAGCGAGCAGAGTATGTAGCAGAGTAGGAAGTTGGAAGCTAGTCAAACAACTACTACACTGTGATTTCCCTGAGGTGGGTTTGAAAGAAATGGATGGTAGAGTTGAGAGGGATTAGTAGTTATCCTTAAAATTGACTATCAAAATTGTTAAGTAAGCTGGGCATTGTGGCGCACGCCTTTAATCCCAGCAGAGGCAGGTGAATTTCTGAGTTTGAGGCCAGCCTGCTCTACAAAGTGAGTTCCAGGACAGCCAGGGCTACACAGAGAAACCCTGTCTTGAAACACCCCACCCCCCCAAAAATTGTTAAGTAATAGTTGCAATATTTATTCTTTAATAATTGGAATTGGATCTTTTGCAAGCAGATTATTTTTTGTTTCAGAAAGTTATTTAAATATTATATTATTTTTATTTTGGGGCATGTTTTTCTACACGTATGTCCGAAGTCAGTAGATGGCATCTGATCCTCTGGGACTGGAGTTACAGATGGTTGTGAGTCACCATGTCAATGCTGGGAATCAAACCCTGGTCCTCCACAGGAGTATCCAGTGCTCTTAACTCTCTAGCTCTTGTTTCAGAAAGTTTTATGTAGAAAAACTTGTATAGGATTATTTAGAATAAGATAGACTGGAGTCAGAAGAGTTACTAGTGGCTGCAGACATGCTCAGCAGTTAGAGCACTGGCTGGCTGCTCTTCAGTGGACCCGTGTTCAGTTCCTGTTCCCCACATGCCTATAATTCCAGTCCCAGAGAGTTTAACATCCTCTTCTGACCTCTCTGAGCACTGCACACACTTGGTTTACAGACATACATTCAGGCAAACACCAATACATAAAAATAAATAAAATCTCAAAAAAAAACCCAAGTTATTGTAGCACTTTGGTAGAAGTGATGATAATAATAATAGGCAGAGAAAGCAGAAAGAATAAGGGCATTAAGATATTAAGCTCACTGGCATGCACATGAGCACATACATACATGCACATACACCCCAGAACACTGAGACTATGGGAAATCTCTTCATATATACATATATCCAGATTTTCCAAAACACAGAAAAATTATGCTTAACTCTAGATAAACACTGTAAAGCTTAAATTGTAAGTCATTTGATTTTATAGCATAGTAAGCATAAGAACCCCTTTCAGTTACTGCTGCATAGCCACATTTAGTCCCAGGATAAAATAAATGGGTATTGAATGAACAGCTCATCTTATTACTATATACAATAAGCTTGATAGATCAAGGGCAGGGTTTTTTTTTTTTTGTGTGTTGGTTTGGTTTTTGTTTTTTTGTTTTGCTAAAGCATATAAGCCAAGTTACCTAATGACCTTGTCATATATACTTTATTGATATACCAGAATCTAAAGTGGGCAGCAAAATATAAGGATCCAAGGTATTAATGTAATATAGTTTAGTCTTAATCATGTGGCATCTAAAATTAATGTACCACATTTTAATTCATCAGTTTTACCAAGCAGCCCAAAATGTGTATGGTGCCTACTGAATTATGGAGTCATCATGGAGATAACCAAAATTAATAAATAGATGAATTAAATTTTACTTTTCTGTATGTATGTATAGATAATAGTTTGATACTATTTTTTGAGACAGCAAAAGCATCTCACCTTTTATTCCTAGCTGACTTGGAATTCTCTATGTAGACCAGGTCGGCCTTGAATTCAGAGAGAGCTGTCTGCCTTTGCCTCCAATATACCAATATACCTTATTAAAGGCTTTATTTCATTCAGTCATTTTATAGTTGCATACACATATAGTAATTTCATAGTTGAAAAAACTCATATCCACAGAACAGCCATAAGAATGGTACAAATACCATTTGAAGGCTAGGGTGTAAGATGTCCCATTATCCTTAAATTCTTTCATGTATGCTTTTTGTAAACAAGCATGGTTTATAGTTTCATACAACCATCAAACCCAGCAGTTGAGAAATCCTCACCATCTCATCTTTATTTCAGCCCAGCAGAGTTGTCTCTAGAATGCCCTCGATAGCCACCAAGGTCCAGTTCAGAATCCTGTTCTGCTTAGCTGTCGTGTCTCTGTAGTTGCCTTTAATCTGAGGCATTGCGGTTCTGCGGTGTTTTTATTTTTATAACTTTGAAATTTTTGAAGATAGAAGCTGGTTACTTTGTTTGCTGTCCCTTTGTGGATTTGTTGTTACCTGCTGAAGTAGGTTCATTTTAGAAGGTAATCCTGTGTTCTGTGTTCCAATTAAAAAAAAAAAAAAAAAAAAGCATGTATCTATTGAATATATCATTCTGAGAGATCTCTAATTGCTTCCTCAGCAATCACAGCTGGGCACTGAAGTTAACGGCAGAGTCTTGGTTGTTCATCACATGATCAGCAGTCCTGGAACCTGTGACCCACTGCCACTGTCTCTCATCACAAAAGATGATGCTACTTGTAGTCTGGAAAAAGATCAAAAATAGAATGATTTCTGTTAAATGTGTGTTGCTTCCACACACCTAAAAAATTATGGAAGTATAAGCAAACCTGATGCGTCACTCCATTGCTCCTATGCAAATGCTGACTATATTTAAGCCGCTGAATTATTTCTGGACTATTTTATGGGAGAGAAAGTAGGGCTTATGAACTGTAGTGTCCACTTATCTTACTTTCTGTAGCACGGTCGTTAACTCCTTTGAAGTTGTCTCCTCTGGAGATACAGCTTGACAAAGAAGACTACAGAGCAAAAAAGACATGTGTGAGGAAAACAGTTGGTTTCAGCTAGGAGAGCCGTAGTGTTTTTATGTCAAAATGAGGCCACTTTGAAAAATCAAGGTACATTTTTCAAATGTACTTATACTATATAGTATACTCATATAGTATTTCATACTATAAAATTTGCCATTTGTTTTTAGCACATTCAGAATTGTGCAAATATTATCACTGATTTCAAAACACTCCATTATTCCTTAAAGAAACCCTGGATATATTACCACTTGATTCTTATTAACCCTCTCTAACACTATACTTCAGCAAGCACTATAGTTCTGTCCATATTGATCTACTTATTTTTTAAATTTTTACATAAGTGATCATCTAGTTACAACCTTTCTTGTCAGAGTATTTTCAAAGTTAATGTTTGTTGTACATACATTTTTCAGTATTTGATTCCTTCCTGTGGCTGAATAATGTATGACTATACCACATTTTGCTTATTCAGCAATTGATGTGCATTTTGTTTGGTTCTACTTGACTGCTATGGATGCTGCTCTGACCATCAAATTTCAGTTCTCAAGGTTATGCATCGAACAGTGCATGGAAAGGGAATGGATTAATCTGGTAGCTGATGAAATTTTTGTAGAGTGCTCAACTGCCCTATAGCAGAGGCATCATTCTACACCCCCACTAACAATACATGAGATTGCAATGCTACATAGTGGTTCACTGGCTCACTTTCCCACAACAAGGTAGAAGGGGTCCCCTCCCCCTGCTTTGGTAATAGCTATTTTGGCTGGGCTGAGACAGGATCTCAATTGTAGCTCTGATTTGTCTTTTCCTAATGAGCCTAAGGAGGTTGACTTTTCAATTACTTACTGGCCAGCTGCACTTTTTATTTGAAAAGTGCATTTTCGTTTCATTTGCCCATTTACTGTGAAGTCTGTGTTCTTAGGTGTTTTGCTCTTTTATGATACTGATCCTCTTGGAGATGAGTAGCTGGCAAGATTTCCACCGTTCATTGAATAGACTGTCTCTCAACTCTGGTGATTGTTTCTTTTGCATTACAGGAACTTTTAATTTTACAGTTTTGACTTTGGGGCATGTGTGTGTATACAGTCATACACATGATTTGGAGCATGTTTAGAGTTCAAAGGACAATTTGGGGAGTTGGCTTTTATCTTCCACCTTGTCAGGTGGCATCTCTTTTGTTTCTGCCACTGTAGACATACTTGGGACTAGTTGACTTTTGAGTTTCCAGCCGACTCTCTTTCCTCCCACACCCCGACCCATTTCCCCATAGAAGTGCTAGTACTACAGATGCACACCCCTGCATTGCATTTTGTGGGTTGTGTGGTTTTGGTTTTTTAATCTGGGATACAGGATTGGAACCACATATCCTCAGATTTGTATAGCAAGCACTTCTATACCCACTGAGCCATCTATCTCCCCAGGCCCAAGTGTGATCTTTAACATGTTGTTAGATTCTAAGTTGCAAGTATGGAGAGGTTTTGCAGCCATGTTCATCAAGGAACTCTTCCATGTGTTTTTGGTTCTTTTGTCTGTTGAATCCTTCCCTGGTTTTATTACCATGGCAATGCTGGCTTTAGAGTAGAGAGCTGGGAAGCATCCCCCCTTCTATTTTGTGTAGTATTATAGAGAACATTGATTTGGTTACCTTTAGAGGTAGAGTAAGCAGGGAGTGTGTCTGGCCCTGGCCTTTGTCCTAGTTGGGAAGTTTTATTACCATATCTTAAATATGGTTTTTAAGATTTATTTGTATTTGGTATCTGTGGGTGTTTTTTTTTTTTTTTTTTTTTTTTTGAATATAGGTTTGTGTACTATATGTGTGCGTTGCCTACAAAGGCCAGGAGGCATTAGATCCTTTGTAACTAATTATAGAGAGATGTTAGCTGCCATGGCAGTGCTGGCAATTGAATATGGGACCTCTGGGAGAGTACTTAGTGCTCTTAACCTGAGCCATCTCTCCAGCCTTTCAGGATTACTCTTGTCCAGTGTCTTGGTTTAATTTTGGTAGGTCATTTGTCTAGGAGTTTATTCTTTTTTTAAATTTAACTTATAAGTTTTCATAATGGTCCCTTTTAATCATGTGGACATCTGTACTACTTGTAATTTGTCTCTGGTATTATAAATATAACCTGTAATTAGTAGTAATAGTAGTTTACCCTGTGGTTCACCAATACTGTTTATCCTTTTAAAGAACCATCTCTTTGTTGATATTTTATATTGCTCTTTTGATTACTATTTCATTAATCTCAGCTCTTATTGAGTTTAGGTTTGGCTTTCTTGTTCTTGGTTTTTTTAAAACCTTGAGGTGTACCATTAGGTCATTGATCTCTCTGGTTTCTTAATGTTTAAAAGATTTTATTTTCAATTTATGTACATGAGTGCCTGCATAATGCCTGGGGCTCCTCGGGTTACCTTCTGGAGGTTCTGGAAACTGAAGTGTCGTTCTGTGAGTGAGCAGGAAGCTGACTTAACACCTGAACCATATCTAGCTCCAGCGTCGCTGTGATGAATTACCTTAGAAACGCACCTTCTAGAAAATCTGTATCCTCTCCTGGCCTCCATAGGTACAAGCATGCATGTGGTGCACATCCATATATGCAAGACAAAAATGCAAAAGGAATAAGCATATTGGGTTTTTTAAAGATGATTTACATACTGAGGTCATCTACATTTCAGCTGTGAATTTGACATTTTACAAAATTTTACCAAAGATACCTTGAAAATATTTTGTAATGGCTGGTCTAAGTCTTTTGAAATGATTTACGACAAACTGTTAACTCCAAGGAAAGCAGTTACTTAGGAAGTGTTTCTTCGGTCACGCAGTTGTGCTTCCTGTACGCAGCGGTTTGTCCATGGAAGGAATAGCAATAAGCTCTTGTGTGACTCCTGTCATGTGGTAGTGCTGGTGCGGCCTTACCATACCACTCACTAGAGTATCTGTCATATCATGGAAGTCCTACTTCATTAAAACCATTAAGTACGCTTGGCTTTCCACAGGGACCTTGTAGAGCAGCAGATACCTGCTTTAGCTGGCTGTACGATTGAGGGAGCTGTTAGCTGCCTCTAAGGCTCCCATTGGGATCCTGTGCTTTTTATTTACAGTAAAGCATTTGTCCCATCCATCCAGATTATTAGCAAAATATTCTTTAGGTAAATATGTGTGAGGGTGTTTGTTTAGAAGTTAGAAACTAAACACTGATCCCCTCTGTTTTACATGGATTTCATTGTCTTCTTTTAACAAAAAAAAAAATTGTTTTCAGCCAGGGATTTTTGGGTTTTTTGTTTTGGGTTGAGTCGGGGTGTTGTTTTTGTTTGTTTTAGGCATATAATTCCCGGTGTAATTTGATTTAAAACTATAACCGACTTGCTTTTAAATCACATATGTAGTAGCTAATGCTTAATTTGTAATTTCAAATAAGGTGGGCATTATGGTTTTGTATACTCCTGAAATGATTAACGATATCCTTATGGTTGTCGTCTTTTTTTTTTAGCTGAAATTTACCTTGTGTATGGCTTAGATGAAGTTGCCGTCAATTTAAATTTTAGTAAAAATCAAGTAAAGCATAAACACTTTTAACTAAGTCATTTAAGTTGCAATTTTACAGTCATTGACCGTAAAGCACACTAAAAATGTAAATTATTTTTAATAACATCCAAAATGTAAAGACAATTTTAATTTTTACAAAGGAGGAAGCCGAATATGAATATTTAGACCAGCACACAGTTTTGACTTAACATTTACTGTATTTAGCTTTTAGATATTTCGTAGACATTTTAAGTATACTTTTGCCATTGAGACCAGAACATGTAGGTCTGGTCTTGCAGGGCATGTGGGGAGCTGACTTAGATCTCAAGTGCTTGCCTCTCAGAGTCACGGTGTCTTTTTTGAGATGGGCCACATGGGCATGTTTTACCCAACTTTCCCACCCTACAGTGACAACCATCTTCCTTCCTTTGTTTTCAGACATAGCTTCTCATATTGCTTTCAATCTTTTGTTTATAATTAAAAATTGTGAGAAGCCCCACTTGATGTTTAAAAGTGTGGGGGTATAAATCAGACTTGACATATATGTAAGGCCGGTCGGTCTAGGATCGGAAAGTATGGTCCAGTACAGCAAAAGGTAGGACCAGGTAAAACATGGCATTTTTAAAAAAAAATGTGTACTTGGTCTTTCGTCTGTGTCTGTTTTATTCCACTAGAGTAAATGTGTCCTTGATGTAAATGCAAAGCATTTATTCGTAGATGTAGACTTTACAATATAATTCAATAATAAAGTAATAAATGTCTTAAAAAAAAAAGGAAGTGTTTCTTAGCATCTAGACTAAACAGAAGTGTTTTATTTATTTTATTTTTATTACAAACCCTGTTTTCTTAGTGTGTGTGTGTGTGTGTGTGTGTTGATGTTAGGTCATTCTTTGGTTAGTTAAAAGTCTGTTATGTTTGTGATTATATATTATTGTCTTTTAATATACATGAGTAAGTTGTTCTTCCATAACCAGCTGCTTAGAGTGAAAGGAAATACGGTTTCTATATTATTTTTAACATCGTAAGTTTTTAGTATCAACTAAACTTTAAAAATAGGAAGTCAGAGGGAATTCTTTTCTTTTTAAGGAATAAACTGTTTCAGTTTTACACCCAAGAATCTGTATCTGCATGCTTTCCATCTTTATCTTCTTAGCAATTTAAACATAACTCTTAGAGCCCCTGGTTCTAGGAAAGTACATCAGCGCCTGACTCTGAGCTCTGAACTTTCCAGTCACTGGCCATGGAATGCGGAGGAGATGAAAGAAAACAGACTTGAGAATCCGCAAACATGAGCTCAGACCTTCCTCATAAGAATGGTGACCAGGACTCCCCCAGCTCCTAAGTTGCTCTTTAAATGTGTTTGTTTGAATTGTCTTACTGGAGTGGAACTACAGGAATCCATAGCGAACACTGAAATTACTGTTTTGTATACATCTCCAACGCTTTCTCTACTGGCATAATTTTGTATTTAATGGTAGGGCATTGGTAAGAGTAGAAAAATGTAATCATGAAAATAGTCATTTGGTTTATGTTGGTTTTTATACTTTGTGTTCAAGGGTTTGCCTACATGTGATACACATAGGGAACTCAGGGGCAGAAGAGGGCATTCATTGACTCTCTAGAGCTGGAGTTAAGAGGTGAGCCACCTGCCATGGGTTCTGGGAACTGAACTCGGGTTCTCTGAAAAAGAAGCAAGTGCTCATAACTGCTGAGATAACTGCATATAAATACTTTTTGTTGGCTGGAGAGATGGCTCAGCTGTTAATAGCTCTGACTACTCTTCCAGAGGTCCTGAGTTCAATTCCCAGCAACACATGGTAGCTCACAACCCTCTGTAAAGGGATTTGAGGCCCTTTTCTGGTGTGTCTGAAGAGAGCAACAGTGTACTCACATACATAAATCTTTTTTAAAAATACTTTTTGCAGTTTTACTTTTCTTTGGTGTATGAGTGTTTTTACCTGCATGGATGTCTGTGCACCACATGTTCACAGTGCCTTTAAAGGCCAGAAGAGAAAGTCATATCCTCTAAAACTGGAATTGCATAAGGCTGTGAGCCACTTTATGGATGCTTGGGAGTTGAATCCTGGTCTTTTGGAAGAGCAGCAGTTAGTGCTCTTAACCACAGCGCCATCTCTCCCGCCCCTCACCAGTAATCTCATTTACTACTTTATTGTTAGCTGAATGTAAATGTGTATACATTTGTACATTTTGATAAAAGAATCTGTAATACTTTACAGTATGTCCTTTAGAATACAGCATTGTGGCCAGGCATGGTGGCACATATCTTTAATCTCAGAAGGAAAAGGCAGAAGTTCAAGGCCAGCCTTGTCTACAGAATTCCAGGACATCCAGGGCTACATAGACCCAGGGTTTCAGGCATCGCTCCCTATATGCCCTGAAAATACAAGTATCTGTTTTAGATCTTTTAAGTATTTGCTTTCATTTTTTAATTGCTATATTATGCTTCTGTCATATTTAAATGTTTTGTCAAGTCTGTTATTAGATTGTTCTCTTGGATTTTTCTTATGGAATTCCTTGCAGGAAAATCTTTGTACATTTATTTCTGAGTTAGACATGATGTCTCCCCCTCCTCCCCGATTTATTTATTTTTATGTATGTGAGTACACTGTAGCTGTCTTCAGACACACCAGAAAAGGACATCAGATCCCTTTTCAGATGATTGTGAGCCACCATGTGATTGCTGGAAATTGAACTCAGGACCTCTGGAAGAGCAATCAGTGTTCTTAACCTCTGAGCCATCTCTCCATCCCTATACATGAGTTCTTGAGGCATTAGCTGCTGTCTATTAACAATTCTTACCTGGAGAGATGTGCTCATTTGTGCATGCACAGCAGGGCTCCCTGAGACAATACCCACATGATCAGCCATGAATAGGGTTTTGGGTTTGTTTTTTGTTGCCACCCCCCAACTACAGTAAGAGGAATAAGACTTGAACAACGTCCAGGTTTGTAGTTCAGAGAGCAAACATTCTAGACACAGAAACTGATTTTATTTCATGCTCAGGGTGTAATAGCATTAGGCTATCCCAAGTCTAAGATAATTGAATATTGGGTTCTGGGCCAAAATGAAAGCACTATTTGCTGTCCCGGGTTGAAGTCATTCTCAATAAATCAAACTTTTCTGCCTGTCAGTAAGATTTGTACAACTGAACATTTTCCATGCTGAAAGATGTTTAGAAGGGGGCCCTCCAAAAGTGTATGAAATGAAAAATGGCTAATAGCATACACAACTTGAAACCCAGAAGAAACATTAGCATGGGACTGTCACGTGACTCAGCTGCAGGACTCCTGTCTAGGATGGTTGATGCCCTGGGTTCAATCTCCCCCAGAACAAAGGCAGAAAGCATTGCCCAGCTGCTGCCTAGAATGTTTACAAGAGCATCTTATTAGAGGGTAGAAGTGCACACTGCTGGAAACTGTTTTGTTTCCGTACTTTGGAAAAGAAAAGAAAGAGAAGAAGCCAGACAAATAATTAGTAAGGAGAGTCCTGGTAACAGTGGGGCCTTATTTATTCTTTGCTTAGCAGGATCTTTGGCGCTGTGGACTAGTTAGCACAGGAGCCCTCCCTTCTTTTGGTGCTTGGAATTGAAAGCATGCTGAGGAGAGCTCACCCTTGTGTATGGTAGTTCAGCCTGTTGTTGTAAGAGGCTGATGGGAGGGGTTTGTAATGAGAACTGAGCTGACAGTGCTTTGTCAGTGCAGGCATTAGGGATTGATTCAGGCTTGTTTGTGTTGTGAACATTTCCCAGTGAAGAGGCTATAAAAATTAAAAGGCTGATACTGTTGAAAGCAGAACTCTGCTTGTCAAGTAGAAACATTTTTATTTGTGAAGCAGGACAGTGCCTGCTTCATTTGATAGACGTCATAATTTTGAGGAAAGCCCTTCCTGCTCTTTGAATGAGTGCTAAATAGTTCGTCAGTTTTGCAGTGTTCAGAAAACATTCTCTGCTCAGTGTTAGGGTCTGCTTGTAAATCTTATAAAGGAATGGCCAGGCCTTGATATTTTCTAAATTTGATTTATGTACATGTTTGTAGTGATAGCTGAGTTGTAGCTACAGCCTTTTTTTCATTAACAATCTCAAAAGAGCTGTTTATTTGGGAACTGGATATAATCTAAACTGTAAGAGCCACCTCTTTCAAATTCAGTCCCTTTGTGAAATATTGCTTTGTGGTTGTCAACAAAGTTGCAGTAAGCAATAGCTCTTTATTAAATGTTAAAGTCCTACCAGTCCGATAAGTACTCAACTTTTGTTTTTCTGTTTACAGCATTGGTTGGATGGTACAAAAAGCATCAAAAAGCAAGTAAAAAGTAAGTATTGGGAAATCATTTGAAAACAGTGCAAATGAAACATATCAGAGACACTGATTCTTAGTAATAAGGACATTTCAAAAATTATGTTTCCTATGCGTGTTTTTACTATCTGCTTTTTGGGAGGATATGTCAGCCAAGACTCTCAAGATGTAGCCTAGGCAGGCCCAATGCTCAGAAGCCTTCTCCAGCCTCCTCAGTATTGCTAGGAATTTTGGTGTATTCTGCTGTGCCTCGCTTACTAGGGTGTCTGCTTTCTAAACTTTTATTGTAATATACACCCACTCAGTGCCTGGTTTATATGGGTTTAACCTTAGCCTAGGTAAGAGGCTTATAATTCGAGTTTATAGAAGAAACATTTGCAGCTTACAAATTAGATTGAATTTTTATGAAATATTTAACTTGTCTTCAGGTAATTACTTGTGTTGAAGTTTTTTGATTGATTGGTTGTTTGGGGTAGGGGGTTGCTGTTGGTTTTTGCATTTGTTTTTTGTCTTTTTTTCCAAGACAGGGTTTCTCTGTAGCTCTGACTGTCTCAACCAGACTGGTCTCAAAAATAGAGATCCATCTGCCTCTGCCTCTGCCTCTACCTCTGAATGCTGGGATTAAAGGTGTGTGTTACCACCACCCAGTTGTGTTGAAATGTTTTGGGTTTTATATTTTTATGGGGGCAGGGGTATTGTTTGTTTGTTTGTTTGTTTGTTGAGGATTCTACCTGGCTCTAGGAAACATTTCGAGACCTTAAGGCTGTAATAATTTTCTCCCCTTGTCTTTCTGGAGATTCATGATACAGACCAGGCATAGTGAGCTGGTAAGAGATACTTGGTAGATTTACTATCTCCTCTGACTTTGTGTAGTCAGCAAACACCAAAGACCTGTTAAGTCTTTTTAAAAGTTTTACTTAAATTTATTTTTATTAGATATATGAGTGCTCTGTCTGCATGCATATATGTGAACCATGTGTGTGCCTGGTGCCCTGGCTGTTCAGAAGATTCCTGGAAAGAGGAGTTATGGATGATTGTGAACCAAATAGGTGCTAGCAATCAAAGCCAGGTTCTTTGGAAGAGCAACAACTGCTCTTAAGCAGTGAGCCATCGCTCCAGCCTTTACTTGTATTTCTTTTTAAAGAAAATAATGAAACAGTGCTGGGAAGATGACTCGGCAGTGAAGAACACAATCTGGTCTTGAAGAAGACCCACATTCAGTTCCCCACACCTGCACACACAACACACACAACTGCTTGTAACTCCCAACTCCAGGGGATCTAGCATTTTCTTCTGTACTCTCTGAATACCTGCATGAGCTACCTTACCTGGCTAGAGTCCAGCACATGCACACAGCCCCTCCCCGCCCCCCCCCCCATACACAATTAAAAGTAAGTCTTAAGAATAATGTATTAATTCATATAAAATGTAGTTAAGTTGGCAGAACTTGAGAAAATACCAGTGTTTGGTTCCCACAGTCTGGCTTATCCCTGCAGTGTCGAATTTCAGGATAGGTTAACTGCCTTTTTGAAATACAAACTTTATAAAATATAAACTTTATAAAATATTGGGGCAGAATTGCTGGGAACATAGCAGTTAGTGAATCCACTGGATTGAATTTGAAAGTGTGGGATACTTGGCCTTGAGCTATTTCATGTTGGCGATACTCCGTGTTCACTGGAAGGACAGGTCAGCGGGTTTTCCAGGCTGTTTGATTGTTCCACTAAGATTATATTTGGCCCTGAAGTGTCAGAATTAATGTTTGACAGATGAATGAGATATTGCTGTGCTGTGCTTGGTATACTTTAAAACTTTTGTTGTCAAATTTTAGCTTATGTTGTACTTTGAAGTAATGGTACAATAATCTGTTCTTTCCTTTTATACTTAGTAACTTTCAGCAAGCTGTCTGACTGAAGATTACTAGTAAATTAATAAAAATTAAAGCTCTTTTCTTTTTTTAATGGCAGTTGGTTCACCCTATTGTCTTCATCTTCGAGTTAAGTTTTATTCCTCGGAACCAAATAATCTTCGTGAGGAGCTAACCCGGTAAGGCCACTATTCAGAGGTGTGTCAGGAGTGCTAAGACCTTTAGAAGACCGATTTTAGGATTCTCCAACCTTATCAATAAAAGTGTCAGACGAATTTTTATTCTAGAACAAGATGTTTTAAGATGTTGGATTCCAGCCACATAGCTCATGCCTATAATCCCAACACTCAGGAAACTAGGGCAGGAGGATTACTGTGAATTCAAGGCTAATTTGAGTCCCCAAGTGAATTTCAGGCTAGTCCAAGCTACAGTGTGAGACCTTGTCTTAAAATATTAAAAATAATTGAAGTGTTTGATTCTTTTATTTGTTGTAAAAGATGAAGTGCTGATTTTCATGCATTTGTTGGGAGTGACCAGTGAGTCAGTTGATAAGGTTTTAAACAGAATTGATAACGTGTTAACAATTTCAATCTTATGTTTATTGACATTCACTATAATCTGTCTTCTGTTAGGATGTATCCCTTTCTTTATTTTACACTGCCTCTTTATTGCATATGTATTCCTTCTTGGTGAAGAAGCCGAGTTGTTAAGAATACCTTTTGAGGGATTTCCTTTTGTATTCCCTGCTGTTATCCTTACAGCCCTCATATAGAAGGTATGTGTGGTGTCAAAGTTAAGTTAGATTATCAGGCCCACTTACACTACATCCTTCTGACATTTTCTCTGAAGTTGCTCTGCTCTACTCAGCCCTCTGTCCTTCAGACTTGCTTGCTCCCCCCCTCTTTTTTTCCTTTATTGTTTTCCCTTTACACATTTTTCTGCAGTGAAATTCTGTAATTAAGGATGTTCTCTTAGCCAGGCAGTAGTGGCTCACGCCTTTAATCCCAGCACCCAGAAGGCAGAGGCAAGCAGATCTCTGAGTTGGGGGCCAGTCTGGTCTACAGACTGAGCTCCAGGACAGCCAGGGCTACACAGAGACCCTGACTTGGAAAACCAAACCAAAATAGAATATTTTCTCAGGGTATGTTTGTGCACACCCTTAATCTTAGCAGCTGGGGACAGAGGCAGGAAGATCTCTTGAGTTCCTAGCCATTTAGGGCTGCATAGTAAAATCCTGTTTGAAAAAAGGAAAGGATTCTTAAGTTAAAATTATAGAATTTTGTTTTTCCTAGAGTGAATTGTTCTATATAGTTAACTTGTGCCTTTTATTTTTCTTAGGTATTTATTTGTTCTTCAGCTAAAACAAGATATTCTCAGTGGGAAGTGAGTATTAAATTATTTAGTACATAACTGCAAAATTCTTGAGTAGTAGAAAAATAATTTAGAAAATAAATTCAAATTCAGTTCAGGGTTGGAGAGATGATGACTCAGCAAGCACAGAGTCTGCGTTTCATCCCATCTACCCATATGAAACCCAGGAGCAGTGTGGGCATCTGTGGCCCCAGTGCTAAGGGCTCACTGGCCAGCACTGTAGCTAAAACAGTGAGCTCGAGGTCCAGTGTCAGGCACTGTCTCCAGCAGAGTTACGGTGGAAAGAAACAAAGGAAGATACTTGATATGGCCCTTCAGCCTCCACATACACACACATGGTCAAGTGCACTGCACACAAGTGAACACAAATAAGTTCAAAGTTGTGGAAAAACAAATGCTCGAGGTGCTATTCAGCTTAAAATTGAGATTATAAATTGACGGAAAAATTTATATTTTGATCTCAGGTTAGAGTGTCCCTTTGATACAGCAGTTCAGTTGGCAGCTTATAATCTGCAAGGTACGTGATTCTTGTGCTTGATTAAAGCTGAAACATAATTAATTCTTTTGTGTGATACTTGTCTAAGAAAAAAAAATTCAATGACAAGCTAGGGATGCTACAGCTCTGTTTCTGTGTGAAACTACTAGCGTCCGGCTTTTGAATTCTGCTTGGTTTTAAAGTAGTTCTTTTAAAAGCTATTGTCTTCAGGCCTTTCCCTCTCAATTCTTTGCTCTTTTTCTTTTCTCTTTTTCTTTCCTTTTTTTTTTTTTTAAAGTTATTTTGCATTAAGGGTATAGGTATTCTGTCTGCAATTATGTCTGACACCATGTGTGTGCCTGGTGTCCATGGATGGCAAGTGAAGGCATTGATTCCCTAGAACTAGAGTTACAGACAGTTGTAAACTGCCATGTAGGTGTTGAGAATCAAGCCCGGGTTCTCAAGAGAGCAGCCAGTGCTTGTAACTGAGGAGCCCGTGCTCCTTACCCGTCTGTAGTACAATGAAACAGTTGGCAGCCTGCCTCCTGGTAATTGAATAGACGTTAATATAGAACCCTAAGTTGACTCCTGTTCCATAAGTAACAGAAGAGTAAACTAGCATGGTTGATCGTGGTTGCTACCTGATCCTTTCTTTACTCTTGTTAAAAATGAGTTCATGGAGACTCGGGACATACTTGGACAGGATGGAGCCAGTACATATTTTAAAAAATGAGGTTAGTGGAAAACTTAGCCAAATGTTTAAATTGCTTCATGATAAACTTGGGGATTTTCTCTTAAAAGTTGACATTTTAAAGGAAAACTATAATTTGAGTCTAGGAAACATTTCTCGTGTGTGTGTGTGTGTGTGTGTGTGTGTGTGTGTGTAAAATGAATGATACTGTAATCAGAGTTAATGATGCTCAAGACTAGGTTTTTGCCTTAGTGGTTGTACATTCTCATCATTCTAAGATCAGTAGTGTTTGTCACTGTATAGATTATAAAACTACATTTGTGTGTTTTATCATAAACCTAATGTTTTTACTTATTTTGGATATCTATTATTAAAGCATATTTTCCTGGTGATAAGAATTTTTACCTACTTGGCTTTTTTCATTATTGTAATCTGTCTCCAAATTAAAACGTGCTTTCTATCTGCATAATGAAGGTGAGACATAAATTTAAAAGTGGTATTTGTATCTGTTTGCCCCCCTTGACAGCTAAAGTACATGCATACAAATAAGGTTTATGTGGGATTGATAGGTCACTTAGTGAGTGAGGGTTCTTAATCTGCGGATAGAAAGATACCAGTACGTGGCCCCATATCAATATCTGCCAAAGTCTCCTAGAATTTTGGAGCTGAGACAGGCAGATCCAAGAACCTGATGACCATCCAAACTGGACTTAGACCATAAGTCAGAAAGCAGTAGGAGGAAACACCTGACATCCTGTTGTGGACTCTGCATGCACAGACATAGGTTTGTGTCTTCAAACACTCCAGTGTATATACCTCACAGAGAATTAGAGATAAGTATTATAGCATGCATCTTGGGTGATAGGTTTTTTTGTTTTGATAGCAGGTGACTCTTTTTTTTTTAATTTATTTTTTTAATTAGGTATTCAGGTGATTGTCTTTTAAGAATTAAGGTTGGGCTGGAGAGATGGTTCAGTGGTTAAGAGCACTGTCTGATCTTCCAGAAGTTTTGAGTTCAATTTCTAGCAACCACATGGTAGCTCACATCCATCTACCCTAGGACCTGATGCCCTCTTCTGGCATGTAGGTGTACATACAGATAGAGCAATTATATACATTAAATAAGTAAATAAATCTTTAAAACATGAATTAAAAGTCAAAGTTTTTTTTTTCTCTATGGAAACACAGAAATTTATTTTCAAAAGCTAAGCATTAATATATGTCAATATATTAATAATAAATTAGAAATGTATATTTAAAAGTAAGTCACCAACAACAAATGTGATTTATATTGTCTTACTTTGTTATTGCCATGACAAAGTACCATGACCAAAGCAACTTAAAACTTAAAAAAGAGAGCATTTAATTTGGCACGCAGTTCCAGATGTAAGAGTCTATGACCATTATAGCAGGGAGCATGGCACCAGGCGAGTAAGCATGTCACTAACAGGAGCTGAGTGCACATCTGCAAGTATGAGGCAGAGAGAGCTAACTGGGAGTGGCATGGAGGTTTTAGACCTAAGGCAGTCTATCCCATTAACACACTTTTTCCAACAAGTTGCCTCTGAATCTCTCCCAAACAGTTCTACCAGCTTTGAACCATGAATTCCTGAGTCTGTGGGGGTTAGTCTCAAACCACACTGCATATGTGTACAGACCAATCCAAGTCTAAATTAGATTTATTAGAGCGGAATGGTCTAGGCATTATGAATAGCTGGTAGCTTAAGAAGGAGCTTTACTGATCTTCTTAATCTTTGTTTACAAAATGTTTTGTAAAGCATTTTCTTGGTGTCACTAACATGACATAACTGTGTTAACTTGTATTTGTAGCTGAACTTGGCGACTATGATCTTGCTGAACATAGTCCTGAACTGGTCTCTGAGTTCAGGTTTGTGCCCATCCAGACTGAAGAGATGGAACTGGCTATTTTTGAGAAATGGAAGGAATACAGGTAGCTCGTTATTTCATCACACTTTTAATATCACCAACATCATTGTTCATTTTTTTCCCGCTCTTGTTTATTATCTTATAATTACTATATTTAAATTTTCAGAGGTCAGACACCAGCACAAGCAGAAACCAATTACCTGAATAAAGCCAAATGGCTAGAAATGTATGGTGTTGATATGCATGTGGTCAAGGTAAGCCTTTTGTTGTAGTACCTGTTTTAAAATTTTATTCTGGCGCTAGAGTGATGGTTCAGCAGATATGAGCAAGCATGTGCTATTCTTGTAGAAGTCCTGAGTTCAGTTCTCATCACCTGTGTTGAGATCCACATAAATGCCTGTACTTCCAGCTCCAGAGGATCTGACACCCCTCTTCTGGACTCTGTAAACACTTGTACCCAATGTGTATATACATATACTTTAACAATAACAAAATTAAATCATTTTTTTAAAAATCCATTTTAGGATTAAAGGCATAGAATGTGAATGCTACAGTATTTGGGCAGGCATAGAGTTTCTATAGAATACCTCTGAGTATTTTGGATGTGTAGTAAGGAAAATGGTTGAAATTAGATATCGAAAGACTAGAATCACCTGGGATTGGTAGCACAAACCTTTAATCTGGGCATTCAGGAGGCAGAGGCAAATGGATTTTTTTTGAGTTCAAGGCCAGCCTGTTCTACCAGGATAGCCAGCGATGTGTAGAGACCCTAACTTACAAAAACAAACATCAGAACAAAACAAAAGACTGGAGTCTAAAGAAAGATTGATCATGAAACAAGAGAAAACTAAAGTTCCCAGAATTATCTAAAATCCTTGTTTAAATGTGATTTTTACATTGAGAAAAAAATTAGGTTACTTTTTATTATTTGTGATACCACCAATGCTCACTATTGAGGAGACTTTACTAAAAAGTAAAGGTTGACACTTTATAACCTGAAAAGGATAATTTGTCAGAAACATCTAGATTATAATTTTAGCCTGTATATAATTTATATTTAGTATGAAAAAAGATCCACTTGTATGAAAATATGAAACCTGCTTCATGTGTACAAACACTTTATTTTCTCTCCTTACATTAGGCTAGAGATGGCAATGACTATAGTTTGGGACTGACTCCAACAGGAGTCCTTGTTTTTGAAGGAGAGACCAAAATTGGCTTGTTTTTCTGGTAAGCAGTGTCTTGTTTTTAATGAGTCAGTGTATCTATATCACTAGTGAATAAAAAGGTGTGGAAACAGAATGCTGAGACGTTTGTAAGTGAAGGAGGCTACTGTTTCCTGTTCTTCCCTACTCATCTGTAACCTCTCTCCCCAGAGGCAAACTTCAGTACGCCTGGTCTGTAGCCCATTAGTGTCAAAGTGTGTCAGTGCACGTCTTAGTATCTCTACCTCGTGTTGTATACTTACAACATGCTCCTTACACGATTCCCGCCCTTCCGGACCTGCCCTCCTGTGGCTCTGTCACTCTTAGTGTCTTCCCTTCATGGGAACGGAGGAGATGGGAGTGCTTCTGTTCCTACTTTTCAAGCTTGGCTCCTCCTGTTTCCCAATTTCTGTCTTCCATACTTAGAGTTATTGCACAGATTTCATAGCCCTACAGCATAGAATTGGGAAGCTGTTTACATTACTACATTTTTGTTAGAACTAAGTCAGAGTTTTGGCATATGTTACAGATAAGAGCTAAAGTTTTGTAATATGCCAAGACTGTTGACTTCAAGACTTTCCACCTAAACTCAAATTCATTTCCAGGTGTTAGTGGGTAAAAACAGAGTTGGGAACCATAATCAGTGAGAGTTTCTTATATGCCCTTTAAAAATACCTAATGACTTTTTGCTATAACTAATTCCTGTGCTGTTTAATCTTGAAACATTTTACCTAGGGTTACAGAATTTATTATGCCACATTAGGGGTATGCAAAATACACTATATTTCTTATTTCCTTTATAATTTTAATATCTGATACACGGGAATATCATTTTGTCAGTTGGTTGCTTTTGAAATATGTGTTTGCCTTCCCTTTAGAGACTTTGACAGGCGGAGCTGGCTGCATTTCCCTTACCAGTGTTGAGAATTAAGATGAAGAAACATACTTGATAGAGCAGAGGATTTCCCCTAACCTGTTGATCTTACATTATTACAGGCCCAAGATAACTAGATTGGATTTTAAGAAGAATAAGTTAACTCTAGTGGTTGTGGAAGATGATGATCAGGTAGGAACTTAACTGTATTACTTGCTTAACAGTTATGTGGTAAACAGGTGGTGGTGAACCTCATTGTATGGAGAGCCATAAAACGAAAGCTTAGCGTTGTGTATACCTTGAAGTAGAAGTCCCCATTCAGGTCATTTTATGCCACTAAGCTTAAAGATAATATAAATGAATGTTTGTTTTTGTAGTGTACAGTGGTTACATTTAGATGACTATGCTTTTATTCCTAATGAAATTTTTAAGAAAATAAGCCAGTTGCCTTTTATCCCAATACTCTGTAGGCTTGTATTCTTTTACTCTGTACAAGTGGATCTCTGAGTTCAAAGCCAGCCTGCTCTACGTAATGAGTTTCAGGCCATTTAATCCTGGCCAGCAGTGAGACCCTGTCTCAAATAAACAAAAAAGATCCACCTGGTGGTATTCTTTACGATAAAGTGTGATTTTATATTTTTGTTAATTTTCTTTTTTTTATATAATTTCAGTGTGCTCCCATTTAAAAATGATATCCTCTTAGCTTTTATCATATTCGGGTATGTTTTCATGTTTCCATTCAGCTTATAAGTGACCTTTTGTTTTTACTTCTACAAGAAGTGGTAAGCAGAGGCAACAGTTATGTTTTAACAATTTTCTGAAGTTTGGAAGATAAAAGATTTTAGAATCATAGCATCTTAAGTTTCACTTCTTTTAATTGTTAAAGACCAGGTGAAAAGTCTCTTGTATTGTGATAAGAGCCTACATTTCTCTGGAGTTATCAAGGATATATGTGACCTGATGAAATATAATAACTGCCCAAAAGAGTCAGACTGTACTTTGTCTTTAATACAGACAGGTCACTTTTGTTAGAACATCTCTGAATATTTGACATTAGTAAGATGTGGAATTGACATGAAAGAGCTTTATAGTACAGTAGTGTTTGTGGTAGTTGTATGTCTGGGTCTTTTAAAAGAGATTTTGTATTTGAGAATTTCCTACCTGTCTGTATATGATATTTTGTCATCAGGTTACCCCACACTGCCTCCCCGATAGTCCTTTCCCTTCCCCATTTTTTTATTTGTTTTTTGTTTTACAGTACTTCACACAGAAAAAAAGTGGGTACATTTCAAGTTGTTGTGTCTTTTGTTGGGGGGTTGTTTTAATTTTGGATAATTTCATTTTTCCCTCTTGTTTACATTTCTCTAGATGTGTTTCATAAAACCAGGGACAAGTCACAAGAAATGCAAAGTTTCCAAGTTCTGTTTTTTGTTTGTAATGGTATTTTAGATTTGTATTTTGTTTAGTTTTTAGAAATTTACAGAGCTACCTTTTTTATCTTGGTGAAGTTTGATTTTAAACTTTCTTACCAAAAGTCGTACACTTTAAGACAGTGAGATGCTCACTAGGTGAAGGCGCTTCTTTTCAAGCCTAATGACATGCGTTTGATCCTTGGGCCATACACGATTGAAGACAGAAACCAACACTGATTGTCCTCTGACCTCCGTGCATGTGCCACGTACACATGTACATACACACAAACAACACAGGCTTTTTTTTTTTTTTTTTTTTTGGTCCTGGCACTAACTCTGTAGACCAGGCTAGGCTCCAACTTATAAAGATCTGCCTGCCTCTGCCTCCCCTGTCTGGGCTTAAAGGCAGGTGGCCTGACCCTCTGCCTCTTATAATACCTCCACCTCATGAAATGTTCCCTGAGCTTTATACTGTAGGGGTTATATTAATTGGGGTCTAGCACCCATGGTCATAGTAGGTTTTCAAGGTTCCCTGGCCTCACCATCCATAAGTAGTTGGCTGAGTTTACAGGACTAAGCATGGATTCCCTGTAGTAAGCAGACCTTAAGTTCGATGAAGTGCCTGTTGGGTCATGCCAAGATGTAAGTGCCACTATTGTACCTTTAGGATGATTTTGCTATGCTGGTCATTGTTGTGACTTGTAGACATTTCAAGTAGCCAGCTAGACCTACTTCTTTGCTTTCTCACTTGGCAGCTTTTACAGCTCCTTCTAATACTGAGGTAGTCATCAAGGAGGAGCCTTACAGGTCAGATCCAGATTGATTCCTCTAAGTCCTATGTCCAGAGTATGTTGTGTCTTTAGCAGTACAAAAGTACCTTCTTTTTCTGGAAGGCACTAAGAATAATGGCAATAGCCTATGTTGTTTTGAGGAGGAGAGTCTCTTGGTTTCTCCTAACTAACAACTTAAAAGTAGGTTTTAAGTATCTGGCACTGTTTTCTTTGTTAGATGGTAATTGGTTTTGGAGTGGGAAACATTGTCACCCTAAGTGGCCAGAGAGAGAGAGAGAGAGAGAGAGATTGATGGATGGATTGATTTTAAATAAACATAGAATGAGTAATTCCTGGTAGCCTTTTCTGACATCCTTGGTGTTATTTGTCCCTCCTCCTTGCCTCTCTCCTCTTTATAGCAACAGTGTCCTACAGTTCCCCTTTCTAAGGCTCCAACCCCCACCATGGTCCCTTTTTACTCCCTGGTTTCCGTAGTTACTTCAGGCTGTATAATCTAAAGCTGTAAAGATATAAAGATTTGTTGCAATCTGCAAAGATGAGAGGACATGCAGCATGTCTTTCTGGGTCTGGATTACTCAGTATACTATTTACCTACAAGTTATATTTTATATTTCTTTACAGCTGAGCTAGTATCTATGTAATACAATGTGAAGTCCTTTGAACATGGGTCAAAAATGCTGTAGCTCATTCATATATAACAGTCCTTGTCTTAGGTTTTTTGTTCTGTTTTTAAAGTTTTCCACACTGGTTTCCAGGGTGAGTGTATCAGTCTGCAGTCTACCAACAGTGAAGTGGGGATTCCTGTCCTCACGTCCTCACCGTCATTTATTGCTGGGTGTTTTCACCTTTGCCATCCTTTGCATTTCCCAGGTTGCTAAAGATGTTGAATACTTTCTGAGATGCTTCTTAGCCATTTTAATTTCTTCTTTTGAGACCTCTATTAAGATCTTTAATCTACTTTTTAATTGGGTTGTTTGTTTTTTTTTCTTTTTGTTTTTTTTGTTTGTTTGTTTTTGTTTTTTTCTTACTGTTTTGAGTTCTTTATATATTCTGAATACTAATATAGTGTATATAGCTGGAAAAGATGTCTCCCACTTTTTGGGCTTCTTGTAATTGTTGCTTTTATTTTCTCTGATGGAGGGATGAGATGAGAGCCATACCCAAGATGTGCGATGCGAATACAGTGTTTCTTTCTCTCTTCTAACTATCCCTAGGTCTAAGCCTAGATGCTTCTAGCCTCCATACAATCTAATCTTCCAAGAATACTGACTCAATCCAGCTTCTCTCAGCTTTGTGTGAGTTGCTCTACTTGGCTTCATACTAACTTTGGTAATACGTTCTAATCTTCTGGCTCCTTCTCAGTTCAAATATGACTGCTTCCTTCTACAAACTGGCATTACCTTCATCGTTAGGGATTAAAGGTGTGTACTAAAGATTTATCTTCATTCCAGCCAGATCATTATATAATCCAGCATGTCTACATTCTGGCCAGATCATATATACCTAGAAGGTCTTTGGATATGATCCCTTGCCAAAGTAGCCAGGTTGCTGGTCTATTTCTTCTGTACATAATTGTATGCTTCCTTTGCTGTAGATAAGCCTTTGAGTTTTATGAAATCCTACTTGTCAGTTGTTGACTTATAATTACTCAGCAAACGGGGTCCAGTCTAGAAAGTACTTTTCCACACCTTTATCTTACAGGTCGCTGAGGTGCTTTCTTCCAACATTCTTGTGGCTTCGGTTTTCCCTTCTTCCCTTGAGATGTCCAGCACTGCTGCACACCAAGTAGGGAAGGATGGAGTGGAGCCAGGTTCCATGGTCTCTGTCTTCCCTTAGAGTGTCTGGGCCCTGATGCACACTGTACAGGGAAGGATGAAGCAAATTCTGAAATGGGTGGGTCACCAGGATCCCCGTCCTGGAGTGAACTGGGGGGAGGCGGGGAGTCTCCAAAGATTTCAGTGTTACAACTCTCTTAGATGATAGTGAAACAGCTTGTGTGCATATACTTTATTAGGGGAATCAAGGGATATATACATATGAACCCCTAAGAGTGGGTAGGGGTTCTTAGGTAAAGTTTCATTGGCTGAGGTTTAAAGTTCTTGGGATACTTCATTTGCATGGAGAAGCATTCCAGGAAGTTGCACCTGTCACTTCTCCAAGGACTACATGGCATTCCTTAGGTAGAAGATTAGAATTGGGCTCCCCAGATCAGGCAGAGAAGAGGAAGCCCTGCTAAGGAAAGGAGTCTCCATTTTTGCACCCAGGAAGGCTTATCTGGACATGATAGACCTTAGTAGCCAGGTACAACATAATCTTGAATTCTCATTTTCCTGCCTCATTCTTCTGAATGCTGGCATTCCAAGCATATTCCATCCCATTCAGCTACAGTCAAAAGAGCTCTTTTAAATTTATGTAATGTGTATGGGTATTTTGTCTGCATGCGTGTTCACGTACCACATGGATCCCAGTGCCTACGGAAACTAGAAGGGGGTTATAGGAGAAGATGAGGTCTCCTGGAACTAAAGTTACACTGTTACTGAGCCACCATATTGTTGCTGGGAATTGAACCCAGGTCATCTGGAATTGCTGCTAGTGTTTGTAACTAATTAGTCACCTCAGTGGTTCCTGAAGAGGTCCTGACTGAAAATAGTTTGTTACTAACACTTCCCTCTTTGTGTGAGTATAGATGTTGTCTTAGTTTAAATTATATTGCTATTGCCATGATCACAGCAACTCTTAAAAGGACAATATTTAATTGGGGCTGGCTTACAGCTTCAGAGGTTTAGTCCACTGTTGTCAAGGCAGGAAGCATGGTGGTAATGGAGGCAGACGTGGTGCTGGAGGAGATAAGAGTTCTACATCTTGATCTAAACACAAAAGAAGATTGTGGTCATAAGACCACAAAGCCTCCCCACAGTGACACACTTTTTCAGACAAGGCCACACCTACTCTAATAAGATCAAATCTCATAATAGTGCCACTCTATGGGCAAAGCGTTCAATCATATGAGTCTATGGGGGCCATTCCTACTCAAACCACTGCAGATATGACTAGTCTGTTATGAAAAAGTAAGATATAATTATGTGTTTAGGTATACGTGGTCATACTTTAATTGATAACCCTTGTTCTTTGTCGCATTTTGGAGTTGTTTGGTTTTGTTTTTTGGCTTTCACTCTGTAGTCCTGGATGCCTTGGAACTCAGGACTCAGGACTCAAACTTGTGATCCCTCTGCCCTATCTTCTGGATGCTGGGATTCCAGGCATGGAACACCACATCCAGCTTTAGCATGTCTTACTAGCTTTAGCATGATTTATTAAAGCACATGCTGATTTTTTGGTTGGTTGGTTTGGTTTGGTTTTTAATATTTGGTGACAGGGTCAGGATGTCCTGGATCTCTCTCTCTAGACCAGGGCTGGCCTCTAACTCTGCCTGCCTCTGCCTCCTTAGTGCTGGGACTAAAGGTGTCTATGCCGGCAGCTTAGCACATGATTCTGTTTGTTTGCATCCTGGGCTTTTCATGTGTGTTATATGTACTTGTTTGTATGGAATTGTGTATGGAGGTACACATGTGTGTACATGTTCATGTGGCCAGATACTGGATGTTATTACCACCTTACCTGTTTGCATCAGGGTCTCTACTGAGCCTGGTGTTCACCTATCTGACAAGCCTAGATGGCTGGTGACATACTCCCCCATCCCACCAAAAAGTTTCCAAGAACAAAGTAGAAGTTTTATTGCTTTTTAAGGTTTATTTCATTTTTAATTGTGTGTACAAGGTGTAGCTGGGTGCTTAGTGCAGAGTACCTTGGAAAGCATCAGGTGTAGAGCTGTTATGAGTTGTCTGATAAGAGTGCTGAGAACCAATCGTGTCCTGAGGTAGCGGTGCCTACACTTAACTACTAAGCCATCTCTCCAGCACCTTTATTGTTTCCTTTTCTGTCTAGCTGGCCTGGAGTTTACTATGCATGCAGTGTTGGCCTTGGCCTGGTGGCATTCCTTCTGTGTCCTGGACTTATAGGCATTCAATTCACCACATACCCAGCTGCCTTTGGTGTTGGTTTGATTGTGTTTCCATTACAGCAATAGAAGACATGGCTAAGTGACTTAATAAACACCGCTTTGTCTTTCAGGGCAAAGAACAAGAGCATACCTTTGTCTTTAGATTGGATCACCCTAAAGCCTGCAAACATTTATGGAAATGTGCTGTGGAGCACCATGCCTTCTTCCGCCTCCGAGGACCTGTCCAAAAGAGTTCCCATCGGTCGGGATTCATTCGACTAGGATCCCGATTTAGATACAGGTTCGGTTCTCCAAGTTTTCACATCTTGTATATAAGCCAGAAAGGTCACTCTTAACTCTTGATTTTACTGAGGTAGAAAAGAAGACACAGGAAATAAAGTATGTTGCCAAAGATATCCACTGGCCAAAATTTTTAAAGAAGTAATGTTATTGTTAATAATTTCTTGACTAGATGGGAAATCAGTTATATTATTGTTATTTATATTGATAAATTTTATATGTAATAAGCCACAATTTAAATTTATGTGACAAGGTAAATTTTCAATCTGACAGGTTTTATCTCATATAGAAAATGTATGGGACATTAATATGAACAATACTGTGGCTGAAGGCCAGTTGGCTTTTACCAGCTCCTGTCATGAACTAGAAAATGTCTGTTACATTTGAGTAGCGGTCAGTTTGAGTCTTCAGTTAAGGCAGGGATGACAGTGCCAATACGAGTCAGCCACAGAGAGTTCTGAAGCTAATTTCTGTTCTACCATGTCAGAAATGCTGAGGGATTTTCTTAGCTGGAAAACAAACAAGTACAAAATTGTTTTTTTTAAGTGTATCTAGATATTTTTTGTAGAAATAATCACAGAAAAAGTAACTTCAGTTGGGGCTGAAGATGTAGCCCATTGGTAGAGGGCTTGTCTAGCATGTGTAAGGCCTGAAGTTTTAATCCACAGGACCATCAAAGAATTAACCGGAAATCTTGTTCTGGATTACACATTTTGTATTAATTCCTATGGCTAGGAAAGGAGAGGTGCTTCCCTGATAGCATGGACATTTTCTTCTGTTTTAATAGGTGATATACAAATGTGTGTGTGTGTGTGTGTGTGTGTGTGATATATATACTTAGAAGAAATCCTATGTTATTAATGTTATGTATAATACCAAAACCTGGAGAATAAAAAATATTTGGATAAAGAGAAAAACAAAACTATCGATGGCAGTAGTTCCCTTCAGCATGCTTCTTTGCAGGATTATATGAATGTAGACATCTTACTCTTCTGTGTCTGGTTGCCTCATACTGTCTTCCTGTTGACTTGCTTCACTTAGTGGAAAAACAGAATATCAGACCACAAAAACTAATAAAGCAAGAAGATCAACCTCCTTTGAAAGACGGCCCAGCAAGCGGTATTCCCGACGGACACTGCAAATGAAAGGTGAAGTGCAGCCCTGCTCCACAGGCTTGTCCTTCCTTCCTGGACAGTCTTCTTGTCCTCGCACTTCCTGTTTGCTGGAGAGGAAGCTGCCTGAGTTCTCTCAAGTCTGTTTTAGTTAACTAAAACCATCTTTATCTGACTTTAATAAGCTGCGTGATATTGGTCCTGTGATTGGCTGACATTAAACTTGGTAGTAATCTCAGTGCAGATGTTCTAGGCAGGGTTGCACTTAGTATGTCTTCAGTAGAGTGGTATTTTCTCTCTTGTGTCTTTTAAATCTCGTGATGAAATGCAGCTCCTCCCCTTGGATATTTTTCTAGTATTAGCATGTAATGAACACATTTAAATTTTTTTTATTTGTATGTGGGTGTATGTGTGTGTGCACATGCAAACATGCATGTGTGGCATTTTATGCACCCTATGAAGGCCAGTACCCTGGCTTTGAATGTAGGCAGTTGTGAGCTGTCTTGTTTGGGTACTGAGACTTGAAACAAGACCTCTGGAAGAGCAGCAGTTACTCTTAACCACTGAGCCATTGCTCCGGGCCCAAAGTAGTTTTCAGTAAAAAATTTTCCATATTAGTCTGGTAAGGTGACTTACGTATTAAGTGCACTGTGCTGCCAAGCCTAGTGGCCTGAGTCATTTCCCAAGACCTACAAAATAAAAGGAGTTCTCTTCTGACATACACACATCTGAATTTGGTTCCAGCAACCCACATCAAGTGGCCTGCAGGTGCCAATAGTAACTCCAGCTCCAAGGGATCTCATGCTGTCTTTGGAGCTCCAGGTACACTGCACATACCCACACACACGCACTCAGGTCCACTGAAATAAAAGTAAAACCTTGAAAAAGAAAAGAATAGACCCTCAGAGTGACTTCTGCTGTTGGCCTTCCTGCTCTGACCTGCAGCACAGCCGATGGCTGAGAAGTATGTTTTTATAGAGCAGTGAGTTGAGCTTTTACTTTGAATAGTAAAGCAATTTGTTATGCAGGGTAGACTAATAAGATGTTCTCTCTTCTCTTCTGTCAGCCAGCACAACACAACCTGAAGATCTTGGGTAAGTACTGCCTTGCAATGTAGGAACTGAGAAGATTTATATAGTTGCAATTGTTAATTAAACAAATATTTGTTGAAGGCCTTGCAGATTGTCAAATTTTCACAGGCGTTAGGATTATAAGAAACAAAAACACGCCAGATGAATTAATATTCAGAAAAATGAAGCCGTTTACAGAAGTAGAGTAGGGTAGGAACAGCTATGTTATTCATATTCAGGGTGTCAGAAGAAAGGTGGGTTTCTAGGTAAAAGCAATTTATTGTAGGCTAAATACAGTCATTGTATGTACGTAGTTCATATTTTCCCGTATTGCTTCTGTAAGATCAGTACTGCTGTGCCTGACTCCTTTCTCATTTAAGCTGATCTCTTCCCCTTTTGTTCTTCGGTCAGCTGAAGACTGTCAGTTTGTTAGCCTTTAATTGATGTTTGCTCTAATATTTGTTCCCTTCTTATTTCTTACGATTTAGTTTGCTCTGGCTGCTTCCTCCTCTTCCCAGGTTCTTCTTCTGTTACCCAGAGCCTAGTGTGACCAGGCTCTGCCACCGCTGCCTCAGACCGCTGCTGTGTTTTGTTATTTTCTGTTGGTTTTTGAAACAGAGTCTCACTTTGCAGCCCTAGCTGGCCTGGAACTTAGTTGTTTGAAGCCAGGTCTTAAGATGGCCCACTGGCCTTAATTATGTGGTCCTTCTGCCTTAGCTAAGTGCTGGGCATTAGAAGGATGCAGCACCCACCCAGCTTCCTTGTCCTTTTGGTGTTATCTTAAAGTGGGGTTAAGATGGGCTATGTAGGGCTGGCGAGATGGCTCAGTGGTTAAGAGAACCGACTGCTCTTCCGAAGGTCCTGAGTTCAAATCCCAGCAACCACATGGTGGCTCACAACCACCCGTAATGAGATCTGATGTGTTCTTCTGGTGTGTCTGAAGACAGGTACCGTGTACTTACATATAATAAATAAATAAATATTTTTTTTAAAAAAAAAAGATGGGCTATGTACCCTACACTAAATTTCAACTCTGTCCTGGTGATTCAGCCTTCCTACTGGTGGGATTACAGGCCTGAGCCAACCATACCCAGGATAATGTCCTTTTTTAAATAAATAAATAAATAAATAAATAAATAAATAACAATTCCAGCTGTAAGGTTCCTCTTGAGCAATAAATAAATAACAATTCCAGCTGTAAGGTTCCTCTTGAGCACTATTTAGTTGCATTCTGTAAACCTTGGTGTGTTTTGTTTGCATTTTTGGTTTGTTCCACTTTATTTTCAAAAACAGCCATGTATTTGGTGTCTCCCAGATGCTTATTAAACAGTCAGAGTCAAAGTTGGGTGTGCTGGCACACAAGCCTTTAATCCCAGCACTTAGGAGCCCAGAGGCAGGTCGGTCTGGATCTCCATGAGTCTGACGCCAGCCTGTTCATAAAGCAAGATCTTGTCTCAGGAAGGATAGCAATAGTAATAGTAGTAGTAGTAGTAGTAATAATAAGTGGCAATGGTAATAATAATAATGATAATACAAGTCAGATTCAGACCAATACCTATAAACATAACTTTGTGTGGGCTGTGGCTGAATGGGTCAGTCTGTCTGTCTGACTTAGAACTCTTCAAAAGAGGTTTGTTATTTTCAGATACTGAGTAGTCATTTTGTGTGTGTGTGTGTGTGTGTGTGCGTGCGTGCGCGCGTGCGTATAATCTACCCTTTTTTTTGTAAGATTTATTTATTGTTATATGTAGGCACACTGTAGCTGTCTTCAGACAAACCAGAAGAGAGCATCGGATCTCACTGTGGATGGTTGTGAGCCACCATGTGGTTGCTGGGATTTGAACTCAGGAGCTTTGGAAGAGCAGTCGGTGCTCTTAACCACTGAGCCATCTCACCAACTCCTCTACCTTTTTTTTTTTTTTTTTCTCTTTCCCTGAACTATTTAGAATCGGTGCTTGTAAGGAAATTGGGAAGTAATGTTGTCTCTGTGTTTTTAAATGGTGTTGTTTTCTTTAGTAGGTCATGTCTGTCTTTCCTGAAACAGCCTGGGACATGACATTTGACCTTAAAGATACACCTTAAAGAGTAGCAGAAATGGGAACAAAATATTTAAGCAGTGACATGATATGAAATAGTTAAGGATTTTATTTGCAAAGTAAAAAAAGCCTCTTCTGTAAGATGTTCTGAAGTACTAACTTTTAATTACAGCACAGTGCGAATAAGCATGGTCTCTTTCCTAGAATTGAAGTTAATTTCACTTTAGTTGATAAATGTCATTTTCTCTTCATTAGTGATACTTTTGACTCTAGAAGACCACAGAAACAGGCTACTGGTGGCCCTTTGGAGGGAGGAAAGGGAAGGGAGTCATGATATAATTATGTTATAATCTCAAAAATTATACAAAACAAAATTGAATGGCTCACAACTTCATGTGATCTGCGTTGGCTTCCAAGGACACAGGTGTATATACTCACGCACAGACACATGCACATACACATAAACAAACGTGTGTGTGTGTGTGTATGTGTGTGTGTGTGTGCATGCGCGTGCATGGACTTTCAGAAGTTAAATGATGAGAGAGTACCATCCCTCCTGAAGTAATCTCATATAGTACTCTGGAAAACCTGAGTTTATGTTGGCATCCATGCCCTTTGCCCTTGCCGTTCTGTTTGCATGACTGGTTTTGCTCCAGTGGACCGTGGAGAACAGCCTTTTTTATAGGGTACAACTATTTGACCTAAGATGTTTCTTGACCTTGTACTCTGCTCTTGCATAGAATATACCAGTTTGAGTAACAGGTTTGTAAGTCTGTCTTTTTCCTTGTAATATTTCCCCTTCTTGTGAGCTTGAACTAAAAGTACACTGAGAAAAGGTAGTGTTTTAAAGCGTAGGTGATGGTTTTGTTACAAATACGGTTTCTCTCACTTGAGCTTCCTTCTCCCTGAGTGAGGAGACTGAGCATGTGCCTTTGTACCTGGGTTAGAGCAGCACTGAGTCAGGAAAGGGGGAGGAGATTAAATAGGTGCTGTTCATGAGCAGAAAATGGGTCAGTTATTGCATGTGGGACTTGACCGAGGCTCTTCTCTAAGATGCTCAGAATATACATTTTGGATCAGAAACCAAGTTACTATTAAGTGTCTTGAATTAACTTCAGTTATCTCTTTATCACTATTGCTTGGTTTGTTTGTTCTTGTCTTTGGGGAACTAAGCATCAAAACCAGGTCTCCTGGATGTTAGACAAGCTTTCTACCAGTGAGCTATGTCCCAAGCCCTACTTTTTAATTATTAAGTTCAGATTCAAAACAGGAAGTTGCGATTTAGTTAATATGGCTTTAATTTTTTTTTCTCAAGTTTGATTTTTTTTTTTTTTTGTTACTACTGAAGTTATTAACCACTATAAGAAACGTTTCAAAGTAACAAGTGAACCATAGACTCATTGGGGCTAACTTTTGCTCCAAACAAGTTTGGTGAGATTTTACATATAGACTAGGAAGTCACTTTTACCAGGATAAATATACATTGATAGTATGTAGTCTGGGAAGAGCAACCACAGCTCCATAGCACAAAAGGGCAGAGGGAGCTGGGACTCGATGATAGGTCTCCTAGACATTGTTCAGCATCTTTAATAGTAATACTGTAACTGAGATTCAGTGCTTAAGCAGGGTAGCTGCTCTTCCAGAGGACCCAAGCTTCATTCCCTACTTCCACATTGGGCTGCTCACAACTGTGTAACTCCAGTTCCAAGTGATCCAAGCCACCTTCCTGCCTTATCAGGCACCCTCATACATGTGTGCACATATGCATACATACATACACACACACAACATACATGTAAATAAAAATAGAATGAATTTTTTTTTTTAAGTGTGAGGGATAGAGTTATTTTTAAAAATTAACCTATAATAAATGAAATATGGGGAAGGAAAACCAACCAGTTAGGTCAGTAGTTCTCAGCCTGTGGGTCCTAACCCCTTTGGGGGTCACAAGAGGCTACATACCAGCTATTTACATTACGATTCATAACAGTAGCAAAACTACAGCTATAACGTATCAACAAAATAACTTTATAGTTACGAGTCAGCCACATGAGGCACTGTGTTAAAGGGTCACAGCATCAAGAAGGTTGAGAACCACTGGGTGAGATTATATAGACTTCTAAAAACTTGAGAGATCTGGAAGAGAAAAACTTGAAGGTTCCAAGTACCCTGTTTGGCCAATGGCACCCGATGATAGCATGTGTTGGGAGATTGCTAGTAATGTAAGGCACAATTGTGTATATGGAAAATATAAATACCCATAGAAAAGTGATTGTAAATGTGACAGTTGTAGTTTGAGAAACCACCAAAACAATTTCACTAGAACAAAGCATGAACTTGTTGGTGCTGCTTTGATAGTGTATATATCATCTTAGGAAGTCAAGCTGCTAGAACGGTGCCCGCTCTTAAGCTCAGCACTCCAGAGGCAGTGGGCACGCTAGTCCACATAGCAAGTGCCAGCCCAGCCAGCACTATGTCATGAGACTCTGCCTCAAAAAAAGAAAGAAAGAATTTTATATGTAGGATTTCTTTAACTTAGAATGCTTTATCTTATTAGTAATAAAAGTTAATGAAAAATTACAGGTAAACTTTGTATGTGCATGTGGACATATGTCAGACTTATCAAAAGACTATACAGTTATGCTTTTGGATCTTATTTTCTCAGTGATACAATGATTTGGTTGCAAAGCATGAATTGGTACCTTAGATCTAAGATAGATGAACTCATAATCACAAGATGTTACTGTTTTGGTTTCATGAAAAAATTTAAAATATGCTATAAAATAGCACTTTAATATGCAAGTTAGATACATATTTTTAAACTTTGAATTTAGTTTGTATTCATTTTGACAAAACCTTTTTTTAATCAATTTTGTTCCAGTTTGAGTCTGTGTTCACGTTTATCTTTTTAAATTTTTATTGTATTTTAATTACATTCCACCCTTCCCTTTCCTTACTCCAAACCTTTATTATATACATTTATTAGTAGGTTTTCTTCTCTTCTTTACAGTGTTCTTAATGCTTCAGCTCAGAAAAGTGACTCCCAACAGGTAAGATAGCAGTAAGTTTCTAAAGTCCTAGAGCTCATAGATAATTACAGTGACTGACATGGTATTAGTTGGATTTTTGTAATGTGTCATCTTTTACAAGTTTTGTACATTTTCTTACCCCCATCACATCTCCTGTTTTACTAAGACAATGCAAGTAGAACAGATGATTCATAAAACATTTTCTATTCCTATAAATCTGGCACATCAGTAAGTGTGAATGTTTGTTTATTATCTAAAATTAGTGTGTAAAATTTAAATTCAAACATTTGACTGCCAGGCTGAGTATCTGCCTCCGTGCCTGGGGTACCCGGAGTGCTGGTAGGCAAAACACAGTCTGTAATGAGGTTTCTCAGTCCCTGTTTTCCTGGGTGGGAAACATCAGGGTCTGGGATGATTGCTGTGGTTCCCATTTTCCTGCATACCTAGACGCCACTGGCTTAGTGCTGGGAGTTGGAAAAGGGCTTCCCAGTCAGAGCTGCCCTTCAGGGTGTCCACACAGCAGGGGGAAGGGGAAGGCACAGCCCAGAGAGGGAGTAAGAGTGCGTATTGAGAGTATGAAGGGACTGGAAGAGAGGCCTCCTCCAGGAGATTTAGCTGCTCATTATGAGGAAGGCCTACCCTCCTTGGGCGTCATGAGGAGAGAGGGTCCTTGCTTGTTCAAACTGCTTCATTTGTTGGCGAATGTGAATGCATACACCTTATTCAGGGTGACCCAGGGATTAAATACCTTTTAGGGGAATAAATGCCTAGGAAGAGGAAGTTCCTTGGCTGAACACTAGGGGACCTATCTATTATTAGCATGGAGAACTCCAAGTTTTATGCTGGGAGAGGTGAGGGTAGAAGCTTAGAATTCCTCCAGACAAAGTCAGAGAAGGAGAAAACCTGCTAACAAAGGAGTCTCCCATTTTGTGCTGAGCTCAGAGACTGTCCAGTCATGGCAGACTTTGAACTTAATTAGCAGAGTTTTCCCACATTTGACTGCATTTATTTACTATAGAGGGCATCCATTTTAATATCGTGTTTCTTGATGTTAGTATCTACTTGTTAGAATTTGACTTTCCTTATTCTTCTGTCCAAAGGCTTGGGGTGTGATGTCTTCTGTGCCTGTTACTTCTTCCTCATCCTCTGGTCCTGTGCTGGTGGAGATAGAGAATCTTCCACAGACCTCTGCAACAGACCAACATGACAGGAAATGGTTTGTTAACTTCCTAAACCAAAATATTGCTTGCATAATTGTATTCTAAAATTTAAGCTGTAATCTTAAAGTGCTTTAAGTATGATTGAAAACAAAGTATTCATATTTGTGAGCTGAAAAGGAGCATCCTGAGTAGTCGGAGGGGTGTGAGCCTAAGGGTGTGGATGGAGGACGGAGGACAATTGTCTACAGGCAAACATAACCCAGCTGCCTTTAATAAAGTCTGGGAATGACTAATTAAAGTCTTGAAAAATTCCAGTTTGAGGAGCTAGAGAAATAATCCAGTGAAAGTGAGGTATTTATATAAATGGTGAACACACAAATATGGATATTTTGTGGCTTATTTGATTTAATCAGTTGGATTCATGCTTTCCTAGAAAGCAGTGTGGCTTGGTGAGGGGTACTTTAGAAATGATTTGGGCTGCGTGGTCGTGTTGGGTAATCGTCTGTTATTCAGTGCACTTGGATGATTCATGAGAGTCTTCTCTTTTTCTCTTGCTCTTAACTTGTTAATATCTGAAATCTAATGAGATTCTGTGGCGATCTCAAGGGTTGGGTCCGCTTTTTGTGCAGCCAGTTCTTCCTGCATGGTGGTGGGTCAGCAGTGGTTGGTGATCGTTTCTGGTCTGTCCTATGTACTCTTTCACTGGGATTGGCTTAACTAACTATAGGATACTCTGCTTGTGATCATTGGGTATATTTTATTTCAGTTCCAGGTAATTTTGCAGTTACGATCAAAGAGGATTTCCCTCCTTGTTTGATCCTTTTTAAACTTTCCTTCTTTTGTCCTTGTGGGAATCTGGTACAGGGTACTCTAGGTGTATTCACATATACATACCAAAGGTGAGGTCTACAAATGTCAAGTTATAGTATTTATTTAAGACATTAAAAGTTTCAATTTTGCCAGGCAGTGGTGTTGCACGCCTTTAATCCCAGCACTTGGGAGGCAGACACAGGCGGATTTCTGAGTTCAAGGCCAGCCTGGTCTACAGAGTGAGTTCCAGGACAGCCAGGGCTACACAGAGAAACCCTGTCTCGAAAAACTAAAAAAAAAAAAAGTTTCAATTTCATGCTGAAGATAACAGCCCTGGCAAGCAGTTATGCTCCATAATGTGCCACTGAAGCCCATTATCACACAAAAATACTGATGAGTCTTCAACTGTAAAAGAACTGTCTTAATGTATGCATGTCTTAATTGCAAGTGAGAATCTGATTAGTTAACATCCTGTGTTATGCTGTCTTTATTTAATTCCATTTTAATGAGTACATATTTAAATCTGTTTAATTTGATTTGCTAGGCACTACCAGTTTCTTTGATGTAGGCTTTAGAGAGAATATTGAATTTGAGATTCAAGAAAAACGAAATATCTTGGAGCTGTGTGTCCTCTCCTTTCATAATGGTTCTACTGAGACCTCCTTTGCTGAAATGGAGTAGAGATGGCCCTAAAAACCTGATGAGCTTCAGAGTACGTTAGCAGAGCATGGAACTGAACCACGGCTGACATGTCTTAGAGCTACTGATTCTTACCCTTAATGTAGAGTGCATTCTACCTCTTTCTTTGTTTCTGCATGCTTAGATTTCAAAGAATATAAAACAGTCCTCCTGTAGAAAGTGGGAATCAAATTTGGAAACTGATAACTGCATTGAGAAGCACAGAGTACGAAACATCTCTCTGGCAGATAATTTGGAGCCAATTTAATTTAACCTCATTTCCTGTTACAGTCTTCAGCTTTTTTTTTTCGTGGCATCCTAAATGAAGCTTTTAACTAGGTGAATGATGTGATGTGTTAGTAACTTAGAATCTGTACTTCACATCACTTGGAATCCACAGTGTTTATTTACAACAAGAAGCCAGCAGACAGTGGTGTGTGCTTGAGAGGCTGAGGCCTGGAACTTGAGTCCAGCCTGAGCAACCTAATCTCCAAACAAAATAAAGCATGCCTGTAATCCCAGTGCGTGGGAAGAATCATGTACTTGGGTGGATTGTGATTCCAGGCCCAACCCTATCAACAGACAAAAAGAAATAGAACTGAGAAAATCTTGTATCTGTAAACCAGATCATAAGCCTAATTTCATTTCTAAATTTTTAGAGACTAAATCAAGGGTCATGAATTTGGCTTGTATTTGGAATGATGGTTTTCCCTTTGTGATTCTGTAG
Organism: Mus caroli; assembly: GCF_978045245.1. NCBI lineage: Eukaryota > Metazoa > Chordata > Mammalia > Rodentia > Muridae > Mus > Mus caroli. Next base: position 116,100,938 of record NW_028227256.1, on the reverse strand, counting down.
CATGTGCTGCCCTTGTGTTACTTTACAAGTTTGGCTTTTGAGCTAGGGCAGGTGTTTTCTTTCTACTGGAGGGCTCTTGTCACTCTGTCCAAACCTGCATGTTGCATGTGGATGCATGTCTGCTGTCTAGTTCTCCTGTGCTTGTGATTCTTTTGTTTGTCTGTGTGCCTGTTGCACTTCAGTTTGTGCTCCTATGAGTTTTGATTGCAGAAAGTACAATGATTTTTGTTAATTTAGTCTAAGCCACCCTGAACACGTCCAGTCTCCTGTGATTGTTGTTTGATTTGGAGCACTGATAGAAACTTGCTTGATGTCTGAGGGCAGTTTTTTTAATGCTCCTGGATTCTGTTTCCTGGATTATAACTTTTTACAATTGTGTTATTTTAGAGATCATTTTTAAATTATTCTTCTTCCATATGTTTTTGTTCTTCAGTAGAATATTTTCAAATATTTGAATAAAGCTCTACTTAGATTCCCCCCCCCCACACACACACACACACACTAAATCAACCAACATTTGTACCTTGGAGTTCCCCAGAAACATCATGAGTAGATAACAGTGTTTTGCCTTCTGTGGCTTTATTTCATTAATTAATTCACTTAATTCATACTGCTTGCATGTGTTTCCATTCCATGTACTTCATGTGACTATGGATTTCCTCCTCTGCTGTTCTTGAATGTTATCATCTCAGTGGTGCATGCTAATCACATCGCCTCTCTCCTTTACACATCGTGTTCTCTATTCCTGTTGACTAACTGTACTCCCCACTCCTCAACCATCTAGGCTCTCTGCTACCAGTGACCGCTGCCAACGTGGTGGAAACCAGTGGAACCCAAGGGCCTTGCCCCCACCCCAGACTGCATATAGAAACTACACTGACTTTGTACATGAGCATAATGTGAAGAATGCAGGAGCCCATCATGACGCTCAGTTATCTGGCCGTGCAGCCATGACCGAGATATGAGTTGTTACACCTTTTAGGCCGTGGAACTCTTGTCATCTAGGTCAATAATGTATTTTGTGGCATTTATATAGAGGATTGATTGCATTAGGAGTATTGGAGAGAATTTGTTTCCTACTGAGTCACTAGTTACACAATGCTGTGATTGACTTCTGTCTGCTGTGGAAGGGAAGAGGATCTGAAGAAGCCGTGAGCTATCACTGACGTGGCTGATGCTGCTGTGTTGAAAGGGTGTGCATACCACTGTGTCCTCGGAAGGGTTTTCAGTGTTAGCGTTTAACACATCACTCACAACATCTCTCAGGGGATTCATGTTTCTGACAAACTGTCAGTTGTCATCCACATGCCATCTAAGTAAGGTTAAGACACACAATGTACACCCAAAAGGAACCATATTCAGTCGTGGTGCATCAGCCTTTTGTGGTGCTATAGTAATACTGTTCTCATATGCTACTCTCTAAAGTGACCCATGCCTTCACTTCAGCTAAGTGCCTGCGGTTTAATAAAAATTATAATACTTTTTTCTTAACAAACATTATTACCACAGCTGTAGAAAATGCAATAACAGTATGACTCATGTAGAGAGAGATGTCTGAAAGGTTTCTTCGGGTGGTTAACTTAGAGTTAACTTGAATGGTTACATTACTAGCAGGTGGTTATACCAAATGCAAGGTGGAAAGTTTCCTTGTTACTCTTTTCTCAATGAAGTCCTTGACAGATCATCCGAGTTTGTAACACCCTCATAATCTGACCCTTACAACCTTTAAAATAAAATTCTGAAGTCAAAGTCTTACCATTTTTGAGATGGATTACCTGTATAATTCGGGCTCTTTGGTTTAATTCACTGGAGGCAAATTTGTTGGAAAAGTACATGATGATTGAGACACTAGGAAGAGACAAAAACAGTATTTCCTCTTTTACAATTATTTTTAGTTTCAGAAAAATTCCTGAACTTTAAACTGTATAAGGAGAAATGAGAAGGGTTATATGAACTGTTTATGCTTGGAAATAATAAAGCTTTGTTATATTTAACCTGTCTTGCTTAACTCAGAGGTTGGCTTCATCGTATAGGTTCTCTCTTCAGAGGGCTTTGACAGAAGTCTGCTGTTGTAGATACAGTAGGGCTTGTCACTAGAAGACAGGTGGCTAACCAAAAATATTTAGAGCATGAAATTCATAGGCAAATCTTGATCTGATTTTTTTTTATTATATAAGAGGATCATTGCTTAAATATACTGTAGATGCAACATGGATATTCAAAATATTAGTATATCCTACAGAAAAGCAGATGCATATCTTAAATATCTCCAAGACTATCACCATCTAGTGTGCTTTAAAAACAGCACTAATGTACAATGTTCTGAGAGTTTTTTGTTTTGTTTGTAGCTCAGATTATAACTAAGTGTTGTCTATGATGTTTTCTTTTTTATCTTTAAGACTTGTTTATTCTTGTTTACTTTATATGAATGGATGTTTACCTGCATGTATGTATGTATGTCTGTGTGTCCATTAGTATGTTGCCTCCAGAGGCCAGAAGAGGGTTTTGGAGCCCCTGAAACTAGAGTTGTGGATGGTTGTGGCTGACACGTAAATGCAGGGAATTGAACCTGCGTCCTCCAGAAGAGAACCAGTGCTCATAATGCTGAACTATCACTCCAGCCTTTTTTTTCTCCTTAAAAGTGTTTATTTAGATCATAACATTTTAAACACAGAAGCTTTGCTTTGTGCCATAAGAATATTTAGTTGATATGAGTAGCATTTCTATAATATAACTGAGTCAGGATGAATAAAAGCTTTCCTAGTCTTGTGGAAAGTCTTGTGGCTTAACTTTATCACGTTAACGATAATCCTGAAGTTTGAAATCTGCCCTCCCCCTGTGTATCTTAGCAAATGTTAATTTTAGGTGGCTTGTAACTGAGTAGTACTATCTTCAGTTTGTATTGAAAATGATCATTTTTATTAGGATTTGAAATAACCAATTGTCTTCAGTTTGAATGTTTCAGGGTCACATCATGGGTTCTTCTTTGAAACCTAGTGATGAAATAATTCATTCATAAAATTTTAAAAGGAAAAACTGGGTTGGACATTAAGACAGTAAAGGACAGAGAGCAGTAGAATCATGTCTCCTAAGTGTCCTCTGTGCTTTAAGATGTCATATTAATATGTTGAGCATCCCTGTCTAAAATCCTAAGCCTCCAGATAATTGATATAACAGTTTCACACCTGACCTCATTTGTTTCAGGTTGCACTTAAAGGCAGCAGCAAGCAAACCCAAAGTATTAGATCTGTTTAACCATCAAGCCATGTACATTAAAAACATACACGACTCCCATCTCACAACTACTTAGTCTTTGTGTGTGCATGCACTAATATTTGAAAATCTAAACTGAAATGGAAAACATTTCTGGTTCCAAGTAATTGGGATAAGGAGTATCCAGCTTGTACTATAAATATTTGCTCTTGTGAGTGCTAGTCACAAGATGGCCGTACATTTTTCTGGAGCAGTGATGGATTTACAAGTAGTTCAGCCTCAATAAATATATTGTCTCTGATATATTTCTGCTCTCATCTTACTATGTCCAATGACCAGAGCTCTAGACTTGAAGACAGAGTGAGACGATTCAGTAGGTAAAGTCACTTGCCACCAAACCTGCCATTCTGAGTTTGATCCCTAGAGAGATTGATCCCTGGAATGCACGTGTTAGAAAGTAGGGAGTACCCCAAGTTGTCCTCCAACAGCTGTGTGTGCACACATACAAAGAAAGTAAGTTTTTAAAATTTACAGATTTTGAAGCTAACATGCACCTAGAAGGCTCACTCAAGCTTGGGAGTTTGGAGTCAACCTGAGCAAGATAGTAAGACTCCTGTCTCAATGAAAAAATAAATCTAGACTGGAGAAATAACTTCCTTCCATAAGGACCCTAATGTGGCACAGAACTCCATGTTTATGTTCTGTGCAGTGTGTTGGCTACTTTTATTGAATATAATTGTACCATTTTAATTAGGTTGGTTGTGTTCTGTTGTGTTTTTATAGACAGGATGGTTAGACAGAATATCCAGTGACCTTCAGAAACAAGCTCTGATAATCATCGCTTTTATGATTAAAAACATTTCTGCTGACTGGGTAGTGGTGATGCACACGTTTAATCCCAGCACTTGGGAGGCAGAGGCAGGTAGAACTCTGAGTTCAAGGCCAGCCTGGTCTACAGAGTGAGTTCCAGGACAGCCAGGGCTACACAGAGAAACCCTGACTTGAGGGGGAAGAAACCATCTGGTTGGATATGGCAGTTCATGCCTGGAAGAGAGTGAGGAAGGAAGAGTGCCATGAGTGGTAGACCCTCTGAAAAAGAAAAGTCGCTTTTTGTTTTTAAATAACCAGTGTTTAGGATCTAATTTTTCTGATCTTCAAATGGTAATCACATGCACATTTTAATTGAAGTTACAGAGTAAAAAGCCTATTTTATCCCATCCTTTGAAGATTCGAAGATTATAAAAGATTGGTTTGTTGTAGAAGAGATTCAAGAATACCCAGTTCAATTCTTTCGTGCATGCTACCCACTGCAAGCAGGAATCATTGAATGATTTCCGTCATGCAGAATGTCAAAAGAAAGAACACAGAGAGGAAAGGTTCTTGGGTCTCCTGGACAAAGGATTTGATGAGGTCAGAGTGCTGTCAGGCACCAGGGCTGCTAGACATAGAGGATAAACTGATATGCTTGGGTTTTATAGCAGCTAATGTACAGTTTGATGTCATATCAGCTTAATTCAAATAGTGAATTGAGAATGTTGGCACATGCCTGTAATCCCAGCACTTGGAGGCAGGAGCAAAAGCATAATGCCAGCTTATTACACAGCAAGTTCCAGGCCAGAAGAAATAAAGCCAAAAGTGTCTTTTTGCAGGGAAGTGACCTACAGACATACACCCCAACATGCACACATACAGTAAAATATTGGGTTGCCCACAAAAAAGTTGAACTCCTGAGTGGGGTTAATTGGTAACATTGCCTGGGGTATAAAAGTTATTGTGTAAATATACCAGGATATAAAAACATGTCTAGAACATGATATAAAGTTCTAAGTGAAAGATTTTTTAGGGTGAATATACATGCCCACCCCCAATGCTGGGTGTAGTACCTTGAGCCTTGCATATAGTAAGCTATCACTTAGCCACATCCCTAGCTTATTTGGTTTTTCTGCATTACTGCACATTTGATTGATGTGGTAACAGTTTTCATTTGTTAACATTGCTAGATAACTTTTTTATGTCCCTAAGTAAATAATTTCATCTTTCCATTTTCCAAATCAGTAGCTGGGGGAGGTTGAGAAGGGGAATCCTGAGTCTTGACCTCGAAGAGAAAGAAGGGTACTTACTGTGGAGGAGGCCAGCTTTCCTAGCATGGGACCCGTCCTTCAGCTTTGGTTTCACTCCTGCTCCCTTTGCATTCACAAGTGTGAACCAAAGAGGTTGGAAATGGTGGTTCTGTATTATCCAGCACTGATGGGCGAAGCCATGGATAAGCGCAGCGGGGGCATTCTGACCTTTAAGTCAGTAAACTTCTTTTCTAACCTTACTCCCAGCTATTTTCAGTTTGTTAGACATTAGGTTTAAAAGTAATGCCACATTGGATAAATTCATTTTATTCTTGAGATTAGAGTTTAGGGATTGCAAAAATAAAATGTTGGTTCCAGTACCTCTTAGTGTCTCTTACACTGTAGTTTTATTTATCATTGTGTATGTACTCCATGACCTGTGGAAGTCAGAGTACTTGGAGAGTCATTTCTCTCTCCTACCTTTATGTGGTTTCTAGAATTAACCTCAGGTTACCAGGCTTGCAAGGGAAGTTTCTTTACCTACTGAGCCATCTTGTCAGCCCTTTATGCATTTTAATATGAATTATTCCACAATATTATGTCTTCTATCCAGAACATTATGAGCACTCACATTTAAAATGCTTTGACCTAAAAGATGAAACATTAAGCTTTGGAAGATGAACCTCCACTGTATAGAAATTATGACATCGTGGCCAGAAAGATAGGCAGATTAAACGTTCTTGCCACCAGCCTAGTGAGCTGAGTTTGATCCCTGGGACCAACTCATACAGGTTGTCCTCTGGTACCACACACACATGTACACAGATTAATTTCAAAAAAAGCATGTGAAGCACATCACTTTCTATGTAAAATATATTAAACTTCATTTTTTCCCATTAATTCTTGTCCATTGTTAATTAGTACTTGGGATAATGAAACAACTTGAAACAAGAGGAATTTTTTTTAAGATTGAAAAACATATGACTTTAGTACTGAGAGTTTAGAACATATGTTCCTGTTCTTCTGAAGGAATTGTTCTCATGAATTTATTTTTTAACTAATTTCCTATGGTTGTGTTCCCAAAGCGCAGCTGGCTGTGGCCTCAGTTGGAGGTGGCAGAGGTTGAGTGAACTTTTTACCATGTGCTCTTGACAGCTAGCCAGCATTGTGTTTATATTGGCAGGGAAAAGATGACCTGACCTGGAGAGCAACATTCTCCAAGGATTGGGACTGAAGACTTCTTGTGTGCACCATAATGAATTTGTACCTTGCCTTTAAAAATAGGCTCAACAGCTATAACTCCATTCGTTGTTGTTGTTGGGGGAGGGGGTACTTTTTATCTCATTCTACTAAAGAATAATGTACATGCACCAATTTGTAGCTAGGATTTGCAACAAAATGCATATTCTTTAATAGTATCTTGCTACAGATGCCTAATCTTTGTTAATAAAGTAAGGGTTAATAGTAGGAAGGGGTTTGCTGGCTGGCTTTATAGTGTGGTTTTCTTGAGAGATCATGCAAAGTGCTCCAGAGTGTCGTGGGCCATTTTTACCTAATAGTCCAGCCAGGGCTTCATATGTAATTATAGACTCAAGGAGTCTGAGGATCTAAGTTTAATAAATTGCCTTGATTCTTTCTGAGGACACCATTAGCAAGCCTCTAGTGAGTCTTTGGAAAGACTTCAAAGATTTGGATAATTATGAGTATCTAGGTTATCAAACAAATTTCACAATCCTGTTGAAGCAGTAACATGAAAGTATGGTGATACATGGCTTTAGGGATCCTAGCACCTGGGAGATAGAAGCAGGAAGGTGCTGAGTTCCAGGTCATCCTCTGCTACCTAGTGAGTGAGTTCCTGCTACTCTGAGCTACATGAGACCCTACATCAAAAAAGGAAAAGGTAGTGATTCTTGGCTGAGAGTGGATGGACTAAGGAGGTCTAGGGAGTCATTTTGTTTGTCCAGTTTGTTTTTTATTTTTTGTTTTTTGTTTTTTTTTTATCGAGACAGGGTTTCTCTGTGTAGCCCTGGCTGTCCTGGAACTCACTTTCTAGACCAGGCTGGCCTTGAAGTCACAGAAATCGACCTGCCTCTGCCTCCCAAGTACTGGAGTTAAAGGTGTGCACCATCACAGCCTAACTTCATTTTATGGTTTTAAATGAAAGGAAGGTCTTTGGAAATCATAGTTTTAGGTTTGTTTTTTGTTTGTTTGTTTGTTTGTTTGTTTTGCAGTGGGGTCTCTATATAGTCCTGGCTGTCCTGGAACACACTGTATAGAGCAGTAATTCTCAGCCTTTGTAGTCAGATACCAAGTATTTGCATTAGGATTCATAACAATAACAAAATTATGAGGTAGTGACAAAATAATTTTATGATTGGGGGATCACTACAACATGAAGTGTATTAAAGGGTCACAGTATTGGGAAGGTTTAAAACCACTGATGTAGAACAAGCTGGCCTTGAACTCAGTGATCTGCCTACCTCAACCTACCAAGTATTAGGATTAAGGCATGCACCACCCTGTGTAGCTCTTGATACCTTTTAGAAAAATATTCTTGTGCGCAAGTGTGGGGATCCATTCCATGACTCACAAATGGAGGTCAGGGCAACTTTTGGGAGTTGGTTCTCTCCTTATAAACTTATATGGCTTCCAGGGATCAAACTCAAGTCATCAGGTTTGCAAGGCAAGTGCTTTGCCTTTTGAGCCATATCTGTCCATATTTAAACAGCCACCAGAACACCTCTTTGGTCCTCCCTTTTATTCCCACTCACTTTTTCTTGCATGCCCTAAATTTTCTTGTCCTCTGTTCAATTCTGGTCAAATCCAACTGTGGTTCTCAGGGGTCAATCAGATACATTATGAGTCATAACTAGCAAAATTATACTTATGAATTTACAGCAAAAGTAATTTCATGTTTGGGGTTATCACAACATGAACTATATTAAGGGGCTGCAGCATTGGGAAGATTGAGAACCCATGGTCTACTGCCTCCTATCTTTGTTCACTAATAACTGTGGAAGAGGAAGTTCACATGTTTTTTGACAGTGGCTGTTATGGTTTGTATATGCTTGGCCAGGGAGTGGCACTATTAGAAAGTGTGGCCCTGTGGGAGTAGGTGTGTCACTGTGGGTGTGGGCTTTAAGACCCTTATCCAAATGCCTGGAAGCCAGTATTCTGCTAGCAGCTCAGATGAACATGTAGAACTCTCTCTCAACTACTGTACCATGCCTGCCTGGATTCTGCCATGTTCCCGCCTTGATACTCTACTGAACCTATAAGCCATTCCAATTAAATTTTGTCCTTTATAAGACTTGCCTTGATCATGGTGTTTGTTCACAGCAGTAAAACCCTACAACAGTGGCTTTCCAGTAGATGATGCTATGCTGTCTTGATCACCATGTTCTATGTTCATTTAGTAAGGAATAGAAAGAACCCTGTCTCTAGGAAATCCATATAGTGGTGCTACATGTTCTAGTAATAGTAATACCACCTCTGCCAAATCGGTTTGGTTGGTTCACAGGTGATCTCCATAGTCAGTTCACAGTGGATTTATTAGCACTGACAGCAGTTCACTTTCTTCCCCACAAAAAGCTTTCTTCACTTAGGGACACCACTCTTGTCTCCTAACCTCTGTAACATTTTAGTTCCCCTTGCTAGTTCCCACCCTCTGTCTGACCCTATAAAATGTTTTAGTACCTTTTTTGTATCAACTCACTCTGGGTAATTTCATCTAGTGTAATGATATTAAAGGCCATCTATGGGGTGAAGGAGATGGATGATTCAATGAGTAAAGTGCTTGCTGTCTACACAGAAAACTGAGTTTTGATCCCAGCAGCCACATAAAATCAGGTCACAATGGTATGTGCCTAAAACTTCAGTGCTGGAGAAATGGAGGCAGAGACACTAAGGAGGAAGCGAAGCCCTAGGTTAGTGAGAGACCCTGTCTTAGAAGCTAAACTGAACAGTGTCTGGTGGTGTCCTCTGGACTCTCACACATGTCCATATACCACACACAAAAAAATGAAAAGATGATGTACATGCTTGCAGTCTCGTTTATACCATGAGCTTAGGCTTGATTTCTAGATGTATATATCCTACTGCCTATGTGACATGTTTTTACTTAATTATCTATTGTAAGCCTGTCATTAAAAACAAAGTGGGAGCAATGTTAGGCTTCCTGAGCAGTTGCAAGGATGGTGCTGAGAGCTCTCACAGCCCTCATTTTTGTTTTACTTGATGCTAATGTCCCTCTTGACACTAAAAATTCTAAAAACTAAAATTAGGGTTGGGGAGATCCATTGGTACTTGTCTTAGGGTTTTACTGCTATGAAGAGACACCATGACCAAAGCAACTCCTGTAAGGACAATATTTAATTGGAGCTGGCTAATATGTTCAGAGGTTCAGTCCATTATCAAGGCTCCAGAACATGGCAGCATCTAGGCAGAAGGGTGCAGGAGGAGCGGAGAGTTCTGCATCTTCATCTGAAAGCTATTAGCAGAATACTGCTAGGACTAGGGTATTAAAGCCCACACTGACAGGACACACCTACTCCATCACGGCCACACCTCCTAATAGTGCCACTCCCTGTTCTAAGCATACACAAACCATCACAGTAGTGTTTGCCTTGCAAGCATGAAAGCATGGGATCAGTTTCAAGAAGCCATGTTTCTAAAAATGTAGTATAATCGGTTGCAGTTGTCGGCCCAGTGCTGGAAAAGTGAAGATGAAAAGATCCTGGTGCTCCTCCCCAGCTCATTTAGATCACCCACTAGCCTCTCCACAAGCAGTGTGCACACATGCAGAAGAACCCTAAAATGAACATTGCCACTGTCTAAGCTGAACAGGATTTAGGTTTTGCTAGTCTGCCCAAATGTTCCAGGGTGTAATCGAAGGTTCCATGTTGTATTTAGTCCACTTGAGTTGGTGATGTTTTGTGTTTTTAATGGTACTTGAAAGAGGACTTGCCAGGTTCATCACAGAACGTCCTTCCTTGAGTTTGGGTTTTTGCATGTGATTAGATTGAAGCCATAGATTTGAAGGGGAGATGCTGGGATGATACTATGACATTCTGGATTTAATAGATAATAAATTAGACAGTTGGTCTCTTTGACGTCATTATTTTTCCCATCTCTACAGATTTTCCTGCCTTAATAAATCACAGTTCTCACTTTCCTGTTGCCAACCCTGGGCTGGAGCTTTTGAATCAAAAACAGTGGTGGGCAGAGTGTCCTGCCAATTCCATGCATGTTACTAGTCACCTTTGCTCCTCTTTGTATTCTTACAGAGAAATTCTATGAGTTCTCCAAAATCCACCCAATCCACCACTCGCTACCATCTCTCCTGCTGCCACCCTGCTTCAGTTTATTGTCAGTAGTATCCACGTACCAGTAGAATCCCTCTTCCCATGGCCCTCTCTTTTAAAATCAATGGTTGGATCTTTCAACCATTGTTCTCTTATTAGTTTGATTTTTCTGATTTTTCTCTTCAGTAGCCACACCAGCCATAACATAGACTACCCCCTGCTCAAACCGTCTAGTATTCTCAGCGCCAGCTAAAACAAATCCTTCCCTTAGTACACTTGGCTTCTCCCTCTTCTGATTCTCCGCCAGTCTGATATGTTACTTGCCTCCTCATCTCCTACCATCTCCTGCTTGTACTTCATTGCTAAATGCCACTCGGACCTTAAAGCTCATAGAGACCATTCCAGCAGCATCAGGCTTGGTTGGTTTCTTTGAATATTTTTGATCTTTGAAATTTTCTTATATAATACCACTCCTGGAATCCCTCTCCCCATGGCCCTCTCTTTTAAAATCATAACCTACAGTGTTTAATTAGGTTTGCTTGTATGAGTCTCTGGGGTTGCTTACTGGATAATGGGAAAATTAACTGGAGGCTGCATCCTAAAGAGTGAGTGCCTCTCCTCCCTCAGCAGCCACTCATTACCAGCAGCTCCACAGCTGGAAGAGCTGTTGTGTCCTCTCCCATCCATGGTGGAATGTTGACTGCAGGTAACCACAGCTCCTGTGAGTTGTTGAGTTTAACCGCTGTGTAGTGACCAGAAGACAGCATTTTACAGCACACTTCTCCATGCTCTGGTTCCTCCATCCTCCCTGACCCCTGTTCCACAACATTGCCTGAGCCTGGGGATGGGGGAGCTGTCTAGATCTATTTAAGCCACACACTCAACAACCACTTACTCTTAGCATTCTGGCCAGTTACGAATCTCTGTATTCACCACTACCCACTACAAAAATAAGCTACTCTAAGGTTGAAACAACACTAATCTATGGGTATAAATAAACACAAATATTTAGAAGGCAGCTAAGAACATGCCCATTTAGCAAACTAACAGTAGGTTCTCAGGGTCTATGATTCCATCAGCTTTGGGTTTCTGACCAGGTTTATAGTAACGCACTTGAAATTCTTCTGTGGAACAGGCCCAAGATCTGATCAGAAATAGGTTGTTACCCCCAAAACATAACACTGTTATACTAATGGGCATACCTTGTGTAGTGAATCAGTATGTAGCATGCAAGGTGTACCAGTGGGTAAAGATGACTTTTCTCCCCTAGTGATAGCTACATAGTACCTCTGGTACTGTAAGCCAGCCAGCAGAAAGGAGGATCCCAGGTCAGTGCCAGCTTTATTTCTCAGAGCCTTGCAACCTGAGTGTGTGGTGTCTTCAACAAAGGGGTCTAGTTCTGAACTGCCAAGAGCAATGGCAAAAGCCAATATTGTCCTGCAGCGGGGGAGGGGGAGGTTCGGGCCCTTCCTGGCCAACAACTCAGTAGGGAGGCATCTTGCAACAAGACTTCTCAGTAATCTCTCCTGACCATTCTGAAATAATCATGTGCACCTTGATCTTCTCTAGTCCCTTTCACCCTTTTTGCTCCTCACTTCTTCATCTTACACAGTATATTCAGGGATTTCTGATCTATATTCACTAGATTGTCAGTTCCATTAAAGGGAAGCATTTGCTTGTCTAGAGAATATGAACTTTGTATATAATCTTTGGATGGATGACTGAATGAATGGATGCCATGCAAAATATACTTAAACTCTTTGTCTTTCAAGAAATTTACAAGCTGGGGACAAGCAGCTTTACAAATGCCTGATATAAATATATGCCACTAGAAAAACAAGGCCTTTTAGAAAATTAAGAGCTTGAAGTTAAGTAGGCTCTGAAGTCATTGCAGACTGAAGTCTGCAATTTTTTTACAACTTAATTTTTTTTACAACTTTGTTTTTCTAGGAAAAACAAAACCTTTGCAAAATGCAAGGTGTGTGTAGTTTTTTTTTTAAACATTTTTTTAAATAAACTTACTTATATGTAAGTACACTGTAGCTGGCTTCAGACACTCCAGAAGAGGGCATCTGATCCCATTACATATGGTTGTGAGCCACCATGTGGTTTCTGGGATTTGAACTCAGGACCTCTGAAAGAACAGTCAATGCTCTTAACCACTCAGTCATCTCTCCAGCCCAAGGTGTGTGTAGTTGAGGAATGATGAAATAGTTGAGGAAAGTTGTATAAATGGTGGTGAATACATGTTATTTTTTCAAAAGACAGCTCAGAGATGTTTAATCCAGCCTGAGCACCACACAGGTTGTATACCACTTCATGCCAGCCTCGGTGGGGCCTAGAGTGGAGAGCAATAGAATCCAATAGAAGTTCTGATCTGGAATGATGGCTGTGAAAAGACTGGATGGCGTAAACAGCACAGCAGCAGAAATAAGGAATGCTCTCCTTCAGCAAGGTAGAAAGACAGCACGGGCTCTGCAGGGCTGTCTCCTCCCTCCACCATCTTCCTCTCTCCACCACCTCTGTATTACACACACACACACACACACACACACACACACACACACACACTGCTCTCAACCATTTAGAAGGCAAGCTCAGTGGCTTCTGCTTCTAATGAAGGAAGAAGAAGCAGTTAAATACCTTGAGATAATGGTCCCAGCCTTTAAAGAAGTTAACCAAACCATGTATGTTTGTATACATATTCCTTTTAAAAGAAGAAAAGACTTTCCAACCTACAACCTGCCCACTCGGCTAGGCTACACAGCCTGTAGGCCCCTGGATCTGTTGGGCCTTGCAGATAGTATAATTTTATCTCACTTGGTAATCTATACCCTGTATCTCAACCAAGAGAAGAGAAGACACATATTTGTACATTCAAACACAGGTTCATGAACTGTCATGGATAGCAGCATTAGAAGTCCTAGCCAGGAGTAATGGCTCAGACATAGTCGCAGAACCTTTTTTTCCCCCAACATTAAACATTTGTTTGTTTTGTCAACATGTAGGTCTATACCATGTGTGTATAATGCCAGTGACTGCCAGAGAGGGCATTCAATCCCATGAAACTGGAGTTAAAGATTGTCATTAGTCCCCATGTGTGTGCTGAGAGTAGAACCTTGGCCCTGAAAAAACAGCCAGTGCTCTTAACCACTGTGCCATCTCTCAGGCCCCAAAACTTGTTTTGTTTTGTTTTTGAGACAGGGTTTCTCTGTGTAGCCCTGGCTGTCCTGGAACTCACTTTATAGACCAGACTGGTCTCGAACTCAGAAATTGAAAGAATTGAAAACCCCCACTCAACTCCCTTCAGAGTGCACCCAAGAATCACGAACAAACAGACCGTCTTGATGTAAAAACATGAGGTAGTTTAATGGCGGAGCTCCGGGTCTAAATGTATCTCACGCAGGAGACAGTGGATTCAACCACGAGGCTTGGAAATTAGGGTTTTTTATAAAAAAGGGGCTGGGGCTGGGGGAGGAATTGGCGTGGTTTCACATGATTGGTCCATTTAAACATCAGCAGGGAGGAATTGGTGCGGTTTCACATGATTGGTCCATTTAAACATCAGCAGACTGTACATGCAGATAACATTTAACTTAGGTCAGAAGGGCGGGAGATAGGGAGGCACTGGGCCAGTCCAGCATGTCATTATCTTTATGGCCAAGCAGCCTCAGGCATGTCTTAACTACGGGCCTGCCCGGGCATGTCCTGGCCTGTTCTGCTATGTTCTCAGCCCCAGGTTTCAAAGCTCACAAACAACTCTTTGGGCTATTTGACATAAATTACATGAATCACAGGTCTCAAGTTTTATTTTCTTTCAAAATCCGCCTGCCTCTGCCTCCCAAGTGCTGGGATTAAAGGCGTGTGCCACCACCCAGCAATTTGTGTTCTTAAATACTTTGTTCCACAGACAATATGGATTAACCTGATTGCTTCCTCTTGATTCAATCTTGGTTATAAATTATTAATAAGATCTGTGATGTGCCTATAATTCAGCCAACCAGGACCCTTGATGTCATCACTGGCATTAGATTACTTGGTTATAATAGTCAAAGTAATATACAGCAGGTTGGTTGGTTGGTTTTGGTTTTGGAGACAGGGTTTCTTTGTGTCCTTGGCTGTCATGCAGGGTTAGTTTGAATACATTTGACTTTTTTTTTTTTTTTTTAAGAATTTATGTGTGTAAGTGTTGTGGTAAATCTCCCAAATATGTCCCAGCAATGAAAACACAACTCAGTTAATATGATTACATGCGCTGGGCGTTGGTGGCGCACGCCTTTAATCCCAGCACTTGGGAGGCAGACACAGGCGGATTTCTGAGTTCGAGGCCAGCCTGGTCTACAAAGTGAGTGCCAGGACAGCCAGGGCTGCACAGAGAAACCCTGTCTCGAAAAAACCAAAAAAAAAAAAAAAAAAAAAAAAAAATGATTACATGCTGTGTACCTAGATTGGGCATATCTACCACTACACTACCATCTTCCATATCTATGAGACCCCTTAGAACTTGAGGTTTGTCCAGGCCATGTGCTTCTGCTCTACTTTTCTCCTTCTTCCTCCTCTGTGTCTTCTCCTCCTCTTCCATTTTCTCCTTCTCCCCCACACCTTCTGCTCCACCTTCCTTTTATCTGCCCAATCATCAGCTCTCCTTTATTTTACAAATTAAGGTGGGAAGCAGGTTTACAGGAAATCACCTGAGAGTGCTGACTCATTCCTGTTCACTACCCCTCAAAGGAGAATGGAATTAACATCAAGTATAATTAGCCCCAGGGCTATCCACAACATGTAAGTGTCTGTTTGTACTTTTGTATGTATGTGCACCATGTACATGCCTGCTGCCTGAAGAGTCAGAAGAGACAGATCCCCTACAACTGGAGTTACTGATGGTCATGAGCCACCATGTGGGCTGGATATTGAACACAGGTCCTCTGCAAGAGCAACAAGTGATCTTAAATACTAAGCCATCTGTCCAGTCCATATATCTATCAAGTTTTACATTCTCAAGTTAACCTGTGTTTATAATAAATTTACCACATGCATTGTATTCTGTCCCTCAAAAATATAACCTAGGGCCAGCAAGATCACTCAGGTAAAGGCATATGCTGCCAAACCCAACAACCTGAGTCCAACCTCCAGGATCCAAATGGTGGGAAGAGGGAACTGACTCCCATACAGATTGTTCTCTGACTTCCACACCTGCTCCATGGTGCATGCACAGTAAACAAGTTAAAAATGTAATTTAAAAAGAAATAAGATTAATGTAACCTAATGGTAAAAGTTGGATATCACTTGTGATGGTGGCAAAATCATGATTGGCTAAGCATCACTCTTACCTGGTAAATTGGTATTGTACAAGAACTTTTAAAGCGCTGGTCTACTTACACGCATGACTTCATAAACTCCTTTATTCAACTTATTATTGTTGGCCCATGACATATCATTTGAGAAAACTGTTCAGGTTAGACTAGTGGGAATACTGTCAGACTACTCTAGTACCAGTTAAGCTGTCCCCCAGATGTTTGTAGTGCTTTCTTACTTTGGTACCAGAGTTTTTGCACTCAACTGTTATCAGACATTCTTTTTTTGTTGTTTTTTGTTGTTGTTTTGTTTTGTTTTTCGAGACAGGCTTTCTCTGTGTAGCCCTGGCTGTCCTGGAACTCACTTTGTAGACCAGGCTGGCCTCAAACTCAGAAATCCGCCTGCCTCTGCCTCCCAAGTGCTGGGATCAAAGGTGTGCACCAGCATGCCCAGCCAGACATTCTTTAAGACATTGATTTTGGTGTGGTCTTTAGAACCACAGTCTGACCAGTAGGGCTATTTTTTCCTGCCTTGAGATAAGTTGTTTGTTCTTCTCGTGTGGTTTCTTTTCTGATGCTTCTCTGCATAGCTGGTGCCCTTTGAGCAGTCTGACAGAGTTTTACTTTATTGCTTGCTAAATAGTTTGGCTGTCCTTAAATCTTCTGAGGTACTTTCAAATGTGGTTTACCTGGTGATAGTTTTATGGTTTGTTAGATGTGCTTCTATGGGTTAGTGGTAATTCCAGTGCTCTGTGAATTATGTTCTCACATAGTGTGGCCCAGTATGAGTACCCAACTTCCCTCTAATCCCTTTAAGTACTTCTTTCCTAGACCTTGAGGGTGCTTTTCTAACAGACAGCTTCGCTATGCTTCTCTCATGCCTCTGGCCATCCTCAGGATGCTGGAGAGTCTGCTCCTCTGGCACTCTCTACCTTTGATCTCTGACAGAAGCTAACAAGGGGAGGAGGATTTCTTTGGACTCCCAGTTCAGAGGAATGCAGTCCACCTCTAGTGTAAGCTAAGCATGCTGGCAGGAGTAGCTCGGTCCTTGGTGCTGACAAAGAAACATAAAGGTGAATGCCATGCTCAGCTGGCTTTCTGCATCTTCCCGTCTTTACATTTATTATTTTTGTAATTGGTGTGCACTTTGTGTGTGAGTATGGTTGAAGGGACAAGTTCAGGTGTCGGTCCTCACCTTGCATCCTATCTAATAGAGTCTTTTATTGATCATAACACACTCTAGCCTAGCTAGCCATTAAGATGCTCCTGTCTGCTATTGTGTCTATCCTTGTGTGGGTTCTAGGACTCCAAACTCAGGCCTATATGCCTGCAATGCAAGTGCTTTACCTGTAAGCCATCTCTCTAACCCTTTTCCCTTCTGATTCATTCTGGGACCACAGCCCGTGGTCTGGTACTGGTCACATTCCAGTGTCCCTCTTCTGTTAAACTGGTCTGGAAACACCCTCAAGGATACAACCAAGGGTGTCTCTCATTAGTAATCCAGGTGTTTGCTCACAGATCTCTGGCTTCCTTCATCTCCCCAAACTCATCTCTTCCTGATACCTAAGATAGTCATCCCCTGTCCTGCCACCTGTCCCCACCTCTGCACTGTGGCCTGAATGTGTGCTCCAGGCAGTCGTAAGGTTCACCTCTTGTTTCTTGAGTCTAGTGTTATTTCAGTTAAACTAACCCATTTTCTTTTACTCCATCTTGACTGGAAAAAGTATATCCAAAAATTTTGAAAGGTGAATAAAGCCAGTTCAATAAAACTCTTCAATTAATTTTTTCAGTATTGCTTTTTTTGTTTGTATTTTAATGATACATTTACTGGTGTAAGTAAACTTTCTGTTACTTTTACAGCTTGCCCCCGAGCGTTGATTTGCTCAATGGCCCAGACTTACTAGAAACAACCATTGGTGATGTAACAAGGACGTCAGAGACTTCGGCACCATTCCCAGCACCAGATAACATTAATGTAGCCACCAGGTCAATCGAATTAGAGGAGTTCAAAGCTGAATGTGAGAGTAAGCACCTGCTCTGTAATTTATGACATTTAAAACATTCTTGTTGCATGTATGTTTTTGATGGGGTATGCCGTGTTATGCATGTGGAGACCTGAAGCAACCAGGAGGGTCATGTCTCTCCTTCCACCATATGAGTTCTAGGAATCAAACTGAGATCCACATCCTCAGGCCTTGAATAAAGCACCTTTACCTGAGGGGCTGTCACCAACCTCAGCTCCTTTTGATTATCTCCTTTTGAAGCAAGATATTTAAATCACTTCTTCCAAAAACGTTGTGTCTAATAGCTTAGTTGAAAATAGTTAAATCCTCTTGCCTTTTGATTTAAGGAGAGCTAGGCAAAGTTTAAGATAATAACAGTATTACTAGGTTTATATTATCATGATGGATTGAACATATATGACTGTTCACTCTGGGTTTGTACTTGTTCTCTGAGTACAAATTAAGAAGCTAACAGAAGCAAGAGGGCAGGCATCATGAGTGTAAGGCTGCCTGCGTGACATGACCTCAGCCAGCCTAGCTGTATACAGTGAAACCCTGTCTCTGACAGTTTCTCTAAAGGTCTTCTGGGGCACAAGATAGATGGGATGTTTTATCTTCAGCAGTTTTTAGCTCCTAAAAGATATTTGCTATTAGTGCCTATCTGCCAAAAAGTAAGTGCAGAATGAATGCTGCTTTTCTTCATTTTCTCAGGGGATAAAAAGTAGAAAGTAAATTGCTCATTGAAAATACTTGTATATTTGCAAGCTTGGTTTGATTGCAAAGGGTAAGTTTGATGGTTAAAAAATAAAAATAAAAATAAAAAAAAGTAGCCAGGCAGTGGTGGCGCATGCCTTTAATCCCAGCACTCGGGAGACATAAGCAGGCGGATTTCTGAGTTCGAGGCCAGCCTGGTCTACAGAGTGAGTTCCAGGACAGCCAGGGCTACACAGAGAAACCCTGTCTCGAAAAACCAAAAAAGAGGGGGGAAAAGAAAGTAAAATGTAAAGTTTAAAACTGTCTTAAACAGGACTTTCCTGTTGCAGGTTAGTGTAATAGGGTTCGTTTTCAGGCATCTTGTGTTTATATGGTTCGTGCCACATTTGGTTTTGTCAGAGGTAAAATAGATGCCATCTCTCTGCCACCTAAACTCTTTAGAATACAATGGTGGTATTTAGTCACTCAGATGAGAGTGTTAGAGAAAGATAGTGCTCTGCTTCATACAGCGTGCTCAAGTACCACTGGCGAGTGGAGATGATCCTAAGCAAGCACTTGAAATACCCTACCAAGCAGGCCTGCTAGCACTTCACAATAATGTTTAAACTGTTTAGCAAGACCTAAATCATTATGTTGGTAACATTTGAGTAGTTTCATTTAATTTTTCTAAAAGCAGTAAGTTATTGGACATTCTTCACGAGGCTGGAGAGAGATGGCTTAGAGGTTAAGTGCATATATGCTTTGAGTTTAGTTCCCAGAACCTATATTAGGTGGCTCACAGTAGCCTGTAACTCCAGCTCCAGGACCATACATCAACTGGCCTCCAGAGGCAAACTGTACACACATGCACCTACCCCCACACAAAAACTCCCACAAATAATTAAAAATAATAAAATAAAAAGGCATTTTCCATTACTGTTTGTCAGATATTACTGTTTTTTTTCTGCCATCCTTTCTTTTTGGTAGTTAATTTTGGTAACCTTGCCCTGGACTCTACCTTCCATTAGAAATAGTTGCTCTTCCTTAACTTAGAAATAAACAAGATAACAAACCAAAGCTGTCAAGATTTAGATCCAGCAGGACTACCTTAAAGTAAAGCACTTCTAGGATCAGAGTAGAAATAGAGTCCTGTTAGAAGAATTCCTCCTCAGGGGAGATATGAACCAAATCTCATCCCACCTCATAAGAGCCCCAGGACAAACCAGAGGATTCCACCAGAGTTCACAGTGGGCAACTAGTGAGTTTACTGGGCTTGTGTACTGAATGTGAGTGAGATCTGCATCCAGCATGACTGATAGCTCCCTAGGAGCCACTGTAAATAGATCCATATCGGAATCTTCCTCAGCCTGTACTGTATACTCTGGTCCCTCTCCCAGATACCTTCTCCCCAGCCATTGTGCAGGGAGGGTAAAATTATATCCAAATGGTTAGGAGAAGTGACTGGATACTCAGATGAGGACCCAGTGACCCACCTCCCCTTCTATGAGGCAATGTCAGCAGTCCATAAGACCAACATAATGGACTCACACAGACAGAGTTGATCTCATCAATAAATACAGTGACTGCTTGGCACAAAGGACTGTTCTACATCTTTTTTGGGGGCGAGGGGGTTCAAAATAAGGTTTCTATGTGTCTTTGAACTTGCTTTGTGGATCAGGCTGGCGTCAAACTCATAGAGATCTGCCTGCCTCTGCCTCACAAGTGCTGGGACTAAATGCATGTGCTACCACACCCAGTTTCTCCATCTTCTTTATAGAGGTAGAAATTTTATTTACATTCTATTCTATGTCTGTTATATAAATTTTAAAAGTTTAATTGTTTCTGTATTGTATAATGTTTTGTATTACCAAACAATTGAGTATGTAATTATTAGAGGATTGTATTAGGTTAGGATAACATGATATAATGAAGCTGGAATCCCTATAATGATCAAATAAGGGACTTGTAAGATGGCCCAGCCAGGGAAGTGCTTATTGCACAAATCTGATGACATGAGTTTGATCTCAGGAACTCACATAAAGGTGGAAGAGAAAATTCAACAGAATTGTCCTCTGACCTCCACACATATAAGATGGCATAGATATACTTTCTCCCACCCACACATGCACATCTAATAACAATAAAAAAATTTTAAAACATTTTAGATATGATAATCCTCTATATACTTTGAAGTCATATATGAAGTCATTTATAGTGTTTTACTGGTATAGAGGAAAAATTTATAAATGTAGAAAAACAAATTTTGTATCAATATAAGAAAAATATTTTAAGTTCCTTCTGCCATACCCTATAGATGCCTAAGAATTAGTGTGTTTCTCATTATAGAAAGTATTCAAGAAGAGCTTGAATACTATGGTAGTATTTGAACAAGAAATTCTTCCAAAGTAAAGAGATCTCACTAATGTAACTTAGTTCATATTATACCATTTGCTTAAAGCCAATCAGTGCGGCTAGAGAGTGCCTTTTGTTTTAAGAGTGTAAGTCTTGGGTGTGGGGAAGATGGCTCCACTGGTAAAGTTTATGCCACTAAAACATGAGAACCAAAGTTTGTATCCACATAAAATCCAGCCATGACAGCACATGTCAATGACCCCAGCATGGTAGGGGGAAGGGCAGAGACTAGAGGATCCTCAGAGCTCATTGGCAAGACGGTCTAGCTAAATTGATGAGCTCCAAGTTGAGAGAGAGATGCTGCCTCAAAAAAAGTGTTAGAGGAAGACATCTAACATTGACTTCTAGCCTATGTATTACACACATGTGCACACATATAAATACATACATATATATCATACATACACACAAACATTTTTTAGAGAACAAAAAGTCTATTTGGTCTTGCTTTGTTTTGACACAAGGTCTCTGTATATAGGCCAGGTTGTCCTAGAACATTCTATGTAGTTTAGGCTGACTTTGATCTTGTAGTGATTAACTTGCCCCCACCTTCAAGGTATTGGAAATACAAGCATGTATTCTTATTTCCCATTTATATTCTCATACTTTCTGTCCTCTGTACTGTGTACTTTATAATGGTTATAGTATGAAAATGAAGATTCATGTAAGTAATATGGAAAAAATTACTGACATCACACAGAGACACATGAACAAGGCAACAGTAGCTCAGCAACACAGCTTTTGTAAAGAGCGCTCTACCACCCAGACCAGGCAGGCAAGCAAGCACACCAGAGTAGGAAAGTCACTTAGTTTTTATCCTGTTACTGGGTGCTGACTGTGCCACCTCATTGGTAAAAGCTCACTCCATACAGTCTGACATGATTTGCTAATTCATAGATGGCGCCAAAGGAAGGGGTATAATAGAGTCAAGTCTCAGGAATGTTTGGCATCCAGGAATCTGGCAAACAGGCATGCATGCAAGAGTTTTGGAAAGTAGAGGAGGTTTGTAAAATACTGGTTCTGGGTGGTTACCCATCTTTATAAGAAAAGACTGATTCTGACAAGTCCCCTTCCCTGAGAATTCTTTTTTTTCCCTTACTCAGCCAGCATGGACTGACCTTCTACTGTCTGTAGTAACTGTCAGTTATTGTTAAAGTTGATTGGGAAATGTTGGTTGAGAGTGGACTGATGAACCCTGAGACAAGGCCACTAACACAAGGAATTTGTTATCATGGCTTAAGGGTGCTTCAGCTTCCTAGTGATGGTTCTTGGCCACGAAATTAACCTGGACCAACTTGAATGTTAGGCCAAGATTCTATTCTCTTTACCAGAAGTTTTCTTTTAATGAGCTTTTACCTTTTCTAACATTATCCTCTCTGAGGAGGTAACCCTCAATTATTTAAACACCAGATTAGAGGTCAGAGCCCCCAAGCACTTCTGACATCTCTATTTTTTTATTATTATTATTTTTTTTTTTTTTTTGGTTTTTCGAGACAGGGTTTCTCTGTATAGCCCGGCTGTCCTGGAACTCACTTTGTAGACCAGGCTGGCCTCGAACTCAGAAATCCGCCTGCCTCTGCCTCCCGAGTGCTGGGAATAAAGGCGTGCGCCACCACGCCCGGCCTTCTGACATCTCTAGAAAGAACATTTCTGACTTAGAGTCAAGGAACTGGTTCCGTCAAGGGGCAGAGGCAGTTTGCCCCTGCCTGAGCTGCAGGCAGTTTGTGCCTCTTGTTCTTCTCATTCTCTCACCCATATACTCTGAACCTAACTAACCGCCATGATAGGTCTAGGGCAGTGTCCAGAGTGGGCGGACAAGGTACCAGGCCAGTAGGCCTGGCTGAAAAATGACAAGAGTGGGCAGGATGCTTTATTTAAATTACTGCCAGGCATGGGGGGAAAGGGAACCCTTGACTGTTGCCTGGAAATAAGTATGAGGAAGAATTAAAGGCAAAAGCTATTAGCATTACAAGTCCTATGCCAGGGATTAGGAGGAACCAGAATACAGGATATTTTTTAAATATCCAAATCAAAATCCACTTCAGTTTCTTGATGCACTCACAAGAGCATTCTCCATTTGATTCCATCTCTCCCACCCCACAAACCCCCCAGTTTGGATCCCTAAGGATGGTCTTGAAAGGATCAGTTCTTAGGTGCTTTAATGGCTATTTGAATAGCCATTAACACACTCTCCTAGAAGACTTCTCAAGAAAGAGGGAAAAGCCGGGCGTGGTGGCACACACCTTTAATCCCAGGAGGCAGAGGCAGGTGGATTTTTGAGTTCCAGGACAGCCAGGGCTACACAGAGAAACTCTGTCTCGGGGAAAAAAGAAAGAAAAAAAAGAACGAGGGAAAGAGGGAGAAGAAATTTAGCCATCATCTGATTCTTATATTAAAACAATAATGGGCCTGTCTCTCTTGGATGTATGTAGGTGCTGTAGTGTTGAATTGAGCAGTCTGACATTTCTCTTACCAAGAAGAAAATGGATAGTAAGAAATGGTTCTTTAAACATTGTGTGTGTGTGTCAATCACATATACATCATGGCTAGTCAGACCCTGACTTCACAGAGATTGGCCTGTTTCTGCCTCCCAAGTGCTGTGGGAGGCAGATCAAGGGTTGTGAAACCATATCTAGCTTTAGGATTCACTCTTTTTTTTTTTTTTTTTTGAAGCAGGGCTTCACTGTGTAGACCAGGATGGCCTCAAATTCATAAATATCTACCTGTCTCTAAAGCTATACACCAGCGGGCCCAGCCCTAAGATCAACTCTTTTTTTTTTTTTTTTTTTTTTTTTTGGTTTTTCGAGATAGGGTTTCTCTGTGTAGTCCTGGCTGTCCTGGAACTCACTCTGTAGACCAGGCTGGCCTCGAACTCAGAAATCCGCCTGCCTCTGCCTCCCAAGTGCTGGGATTAAAGGCGTGCGCCACCACGCCCGGCCTAAGATCAACTCTTAATTGAGTTATTAAAGAGTTGTTGGAGATTTTTGTGTTCATTTTGATTATTCCACTTATAATGAAGTAAAAACAGAACTTGAGTGTATACCCTTATATAACTATCAGCCAGGCAGACTAATGAGAAGTTTTACTTTCTTTCTTTCTTTCTTTCTTTCTTTCTTTCTTTCTTTCTTTCTTTCTTTCTTTCTTTCTTTCTTTCTTTCTTTCTTTCGTTCTTTCTTTCGTTCTTTCTTTCCTTCCTTCCTTCCTTCCTTCCTTCCTTCTTTCTTCCTCTCTCTCTCTCTCTCTTGCTTTTTTTTTTCAGCATTAAAAGATGACACAGAGAAACTTAAACAGCTTGAAACAGAGCAGACTATCTTGCCATCTCTTCGACCTACCATTGACATTAATGTCAACAGCCAGGTATCGGGATCTCTTCTGTGTCTACTTGTTCTACTACCGTTTCCAGAAAGACGTCCTTTCCCAGACCACTGTCTTAACTTGCTTTCTGTAACCGTGATAAAGACTGTGACCAAAAGTGACTTGGAGAGAAATGGATGTATTTCATCTTACAGTTTACCATCATCATAAAAGGAAAGAAGGACAGGCACTCAAG
This sequence comes from Mus caroli, assembly GCF_978045245.1. Taxonomy (NCBI): domain Eukaryota; kingdom Metazoa; phylum Chordata; class Mammalia; order Rodentia; family Muridae; genus Mus; species Mus caroli. The sequence continues at coordinate 116,076,410 of NW_028227256.1, read as the reverse complement.
GCAGGAAGTGAAGCAAAAGCCATAAGGGATACAGCTTACTGGCTTCCTCTCCATGGCTTACTCAGTCTGCTTTCTTCTACAACTCATGACCACCTCCCCAAGGGCTCTAGCACATCAGTCATTCATCAAGAGACTGCCCACAGCTTGCCCACAGGCCAGTCTGATTGGGTGTTTTCTCGGTGGAGATTCCCTCTTTTCAGATAACCCTAGCTTGTGTCAGGTTAACAGGAAAAGTAACCGCACAGCAGTACTATCTGTGTTGAGTTCTGATTGACCTGTTTTCCATTTCAAAAGATGAAATGTGTGGATATGTAGGAGGGAAGGGAGAAGTTTGCCTGACAACATTAAGAAATTCATGGGGCTTCGAAGAGAGCTGGGCTCGGGGTATGGTGCTAAGAGATGGCTCAGTAGCTAAGAGAGCATTTGTTGCTCTTGCAGAGGACCTACATATGATTCCATGAACCCATGTGGCAGATATAACTCTGGTTTCAGATATCCTCTTTTGAATTCTGAAGGCACCATACACACATGTGGTACACATATATACGTGCAGGCAAAACACTCATGCACAAAAAATAAAAATAAATCACAGGGAGAAAAAATAAGGTCAGAAGTAGGTATATCAGTAGGTATATATTCCAGACTAGCCTGGTTTACATACTGAATTTTATGCCAGCCAGGGCTACCCAGTGAGATATCTCTTAAAAATAAATATCTTGTTTTTTGTTTTTTGAGACAGGATTTCTTTGTGTAGCCCTGGCTATCCTAAAACTGTTCCTTGTAGACCAGGCTGGCCTCAAACTCAGAAATCTGCCTGCCTCTGCCTTCCAAGTGCTGGGACTAAAGGAATCGACCACCACTGCCCAGCTTATGATGTTTTTTTTAAGACACACAGAGAAGCTGGAGAGATGGTCCGTGGTTAAGATTATTGGCAGCTCTTCCATAGAACTGAGTTCGCAGCACCCGCATGGAGGCTGATCCAAATAGAGGCTCACAACCATCTGCCATTGCAGTCTCAGGATATCAGATACCCTCTCCTGTCCATTGCACTCACATGCATGTACAGATAAATACATACAAAAATTTCAAAACTAAATAAACACAGTGAAAAAACATTATTGGCTGGCTTAGAGTAATAGATTAAGTGGTTTAGGTTTTGTTTTGTTCTTTTTTTTGTAATATCTTGTGTTTTGAGACTTTGCAATAAGGGTTGTTATAATGTGCAAAAGATGATAAACAAGTAATCAAGTCTGCAACATAGTCTTCAGAAGATTGGGGGAAAATGTCAATATGTTTGGATGAGCCAGGATTGTACAAGAACATAGAGAATTACTGTGGCCTGAGCTTGCTGGTTCAAGGCCATGATCCCAGACACCTGAGAAGCTAAATCAGAGGGGTCAATCCTATCAGTGATTTCAACTTCAGCCTAGTGTCTCTAAAATAAAACCAAACAGAGAAGGGGGTGGGGTGCACAAGATCCTAGGATCAGTTCCCAGTAACACGAACAGGATTGGGACTAACTTCTGCTAATAGGAGCTAGGTGGTTACAGGGCAGGTCAAGTCTTACAAAGGGATTTTCAGACTTTTTGATATCAGAAGCTTTCATAGGAAAGATTGTTAAAAATTCAGACTTAGAGCCACACTTGCTGGTATATTCTTATAATCTTAGCCTTTGGGAGGCTGAGGCAAAATTACCAGCTCAAGATCAGTCTGCGCTAATAGGGAATGTCTCTCAAAAAACAAAAATTTTAACTTCATATTTTGGGGTGTTACCTAGAGGCTGAAATAGAAACCGCATTGAAAAACACAAAATTGAATAAAGAACATCAAATATGTTAAGACATGGAAGGTGGTATGGTATTCACACCTATACCCATCAGTAATTACTATTTAAGTTAAGCAAAGTAGTAAATATAATACAGTAAATATAATTTGTGCATTATTTTCATCAGTGTGTCTGAGAATGTTTACATATTTGTCACATTGTTACATAAAATTTGTTACAAAAAGTTACCTCCTTCACTGGGGACAACTCCAGAGTTAGTACCATGAAGTACGAATGATCAGACATAATGCCCAGTGTTTAAGCAACTGAGTTACTGAAATGCTTGAGTTAAAACATTCATAGAGAATATATGACACTTGCTGACATTTGTCCCAGGTGTTTCAGATTAGCCCCTCTAGGGGCCAGTCCCTTCGATTCTGGAGCTCTTTATCTGCAGATAGATAGTTACAGGAGCTGGGTGTGTCTGCAACAGAAGATAGCTGCTTGAGGCATGTCATTTCTTGGTTGTCTGACTATGAACTTTCAGCATTCCTGTTTCCCAATAACCATGGCCTATTGAGAGTGATTATATCTTTTAACATTCAGGAAGAAGTGGTAAAGTTGACTGAGAAATGTCTTAATAATGCCATTGAGAACCCAGCATTGAATGCCGTAAAGGTTCCTCCTGACTTCAAGAGTAATATTTTGAAAGCTCAAGTAGAAGCCGTGCATAAGGTAAGATTTCTTTAATAGACATGGACCTGAAGTACCCTGGCTAGTTTTATGTCAGCTTAATATAAGCTAGCTATAGTAATCAGAGGGGAGGGAGGCACAACTAAGAAAAGACCTCCAAAAGATTAGGCGGTGGGCAGGTATGTAAAACACTTTCTTAATCAGCTGTTGATGGGGGGAGGGCCCAGCCCATTGTAGGTGATGCCAGCCCTGGACTTATGGTCCTTTGTTCTATAAGAAAGAAGTCTGAACAAGCCATGATAAATAAGACAGTAAGTAGCACTCCTCCATAGCCTCTGAGTCAGCCTCTATATCATTGCTCCTGCCTGGGGCTTGAGTTCCTATTCTGACTTCCTCCAATGATGAGCAGCAATGTGGAAGTGTAAACCAAATAAACTCTTTCATGCCAAGTTGCTTTGGTCAGTGGTGTTTCATCACCGCAATAGTAACCGTATGACATGGAAAGAGAGCAGGGGTGCAAATGGCAGAGTTCCAAGACGACGTGCAAAGTGATGAAAGCCTTTGGCCACTCTGTTCAGACTCAGCTGTGGTCAGGATAAGGTGCTAACGATGCTCTGGTATAGAAGTTGTTTAAAACAAACACAAAGCCAATATGACTTGTTAGATTGTTTTTATTTCTACACAACCACTAAACCCAGTGACTTTCTTTTTAGTTCTTTTTTTCAATATTAAGTTTCTAATCCTAGATCTTCTTTATCCATCCACTACCCTCAGTTTGGGGAGATTCTGAAGCAGTTAGCAACAGACTGACACACAAGGAGAGCTGACTGACCTAGTGAAGGACAGAGCGAGGACCTGCCCGTGTAGGGTATGGCTGCCCTGCTCCCCGATTGGCTTCTCTTCACTTTCAGATATGGCCTTGACCCCCCACCCCCTCTGGACCACAGCTTCTGTATAATAAACCTAAGGAAACACACCCAGACTGTCTCACGTCAATGGTCACAGTTGATTCTTCAGTCGCAGCTGACCAGAACCACAGAGGTAGCCTACCAATGGCTTCTGGAGTCTTTACTTCCCTCTGAGAGTTTATAAAGGAGAGCGAGCTCCATCATCTGCACGCTCTCAGCTATGTCTTCTAAGTTCCCACAACAGCTCAGTATGCTGTGAGCATGCAACAGTTTTTCTAGCCCCAAGTTCCAAAGTCCTTCCATAATCTGCCCCAAATTATGGCCAGGTCTATTTCAGTAACTCCCCATGAACCTGATACAACCTGCCTCGGGCTTCTATTGTGATAAAACACCATGACCAAAAGCAATTTAGGGAGAAAAAGTTTATTTTATCATACACTTACAAGCCACAGTCCATCAATGAAAACATGATGACAGTAGGAACTGAAACAGTGGTCTTGAAGGAGTGAGTCCTGCTTACTTGGCTTGCCACCTGCCCAGGAATGGAACCACCCCCAGTGGTCTTCTCCCTCCCTATTTGATTTAGCAAATAAAGGCTTATGCTGATGGGATAGACAGCTTCGGTTCAATACCCAAGCCCCACTTAGTGGAGTCAAAAACGATTTCTACAAGTTACCGTCCAACCTCCATGCTCATGCTGTGGTGTTTGATACCCACTACCCAAGCACATTCACAAGTAGAGCATTATTTAAAGATCATGATACTCTAAAGAAAGAGACTAAAGAAGGCATTATGAACTTTTTCAGTCAGAGTAGTGAAAATGTTACATGTTTGTTATGTAGCTGTGAATGTTTTTCAGAATTCATCAGACATTTACTGTCTTAAACATTACCTCAGAAATGTTGGGTAAAACGGAGCTCTTTAGATAAACATTTGAATTTCCTTCTTAAACTCTTCATTTCATTTAAGGAGAAATAAGATCCAATGATACAGCTAACCATTTTCTTTTTATCATGTAAATTTGAAAAATGCTGGCATTGAATCTTTGTGAATTTTGTCTGTAGTGGGTAACACGCTTTAGTGTCTTCAGCAGTTAATAGCTTCGTGATAAGAAGATGTACCGTGTATATTCTGAACTTGTCTTACAGTATTGGTCTGGCTTCTGGATAGGACTGTAGTAGATGTGATATTGGTAAAATATAATTAGCATCTTATTTGAATTGAAGCCAGTTGATTGTTCTATTTTTAGAAGAATGAAAGATAAACTTGTTACTTGAATATCCTTTCAAATATTCAGTGTTTCATTATCATGATTTAATTTTCTTAGGTTACAAGAGAAGATAGTTTATTAACTCATAAAAATGCCAGCGTTCAGGATGCTGCCACAAACAGGTACAATCTTGGGTAAACTGAATTAAGTTAATTTTCTTTTCTTTTTTTTCCTTTCCTTCTACATCTTCTTTGTACATCATCAGTGGATTGACTATATCTATTTGACAGACATCTTGAATTCACTTTTTGCTCTTCATCAGAGAGCCAGGTAGTATCTAGTTTTAGATTGTTTGAAGATATTCTTAGTCATTCTACATCCTCATTTTTCTTTAATTGATTCAAACTTATACAATAACAAAATCAGGTTGAATTAGTATGTAATCTCAGCTTCATCTTGTCATTGCAGTAACCTGAATGACAAAGATTCTGACATTAACTGAGTAAATGTGTTTACTGTCCCCTCCTTCACTTCTAAATGAGTATGTGCCATTTGTTTGTGTTGGTGGGCAATACCTCTGTCTTCATCCCTCTTTCCTTTTGTTCATCCTTGTATCAGATGGGCTGGTCCTTCCCCTCTGTCTCTGATTTGGTTGGTTGGTTGGGTTGTTTTGTTTTTTTGTTTTTGTTTTTTTATTGGTTTCAAGTTAATGGGTAGTGGACAGACTTCCCTTACCTTTTGTTGGGTGTAGTTACTTGTGACAGACCAGCTTAGCTTTCTTCTGTCTGATAATATCTTCATTTCTCCCTCATTCTTGAACGGTAGCTCCCTTAGATGTAGGATTCTAAGTTTACATTTTTATTTTTTAATAACACTTTTAAGTGTGTCATAAAATGCTGTCTGATCTTAGATTTTTTTCCATTTTTGTTTTGTTTGGGTTTGTTGTTATTGGATATTTGGCAATTTTTCTTAATTGAAAAAAAAAAGTTTTTTTTTCATATACTGTCTTCTAATCATGCCTTTTCCCTCCTCCAACTCTTACCAGATCTTCCCCACCTTGCCAACAACCAACTCCACACCCCTCCTTTTTCTCTTTAAAAAAAAAAAACCCAGACCAAACTTTATAAACAAAGAAACACAGTCCCCCCCCCCCACACACACACACCACAGACACACAAAAACAGCAATCAAAATATATAAGCAAAAGACCAATAAGACTAAATAAATAGATAGATAGATAGAGCCTAAACAAAGCAATTTGAGACAAAAAGTCTACAAAACTACCATTGAGTTCATTTTATGTTGGCTTTCCACTGCTGAGGCCTATCCTGATGTGTGGTTTATATTCCCAGTGAGACTCTTTTAGAGAAAATGAATTTTTATTTGCAAACAGCTATCAGTTACAGGTGGCTTCTCGTTTAGAGTTGGGAGCTTATCTCTGCTTCCCCCTCTCAGTAATGAGACCCTATTCGGCTTAGACCTGTGCGGGCCGTTTGTATGCTCACAGTCTCTGTGTACAAATCCACAAGTGTATCAGTCCTGCTATGTCTGGGGTCATCCCACTGTTACCTTTCTGCCTTCCCTAAGTGCAGTTCCCTAACTCCTGAGGGGAGGGGTTGATGAAGGCATCCCATTTAGGTCGAATGCTCCAGAATCTCTGACTGTCTGCATATTGTCCAGTTTTGGGTCTCTGTACTTGGTCCTGTTTACTGCAAGAAGCCTCTCTGATGATGGCTGAGCAGGGCACTGATCTATGGTATGGCAGAATGTCGTGAGGAGTCATTTTATTACTCTGGTTTTTTTTGTCTGAACAGTGGTATTCGATTTTCCCCTAGGCACATGTCCCATTCAGTCTCAGGTTCCTGACCACCCAAGCTGTGTCAGTATGAGTCCTGTGTCCTGGAGTAGACCCTAATTCCAGAGCACCATTGTTATTCCCACAGCATCTGTGCCACAATCTCAGTGTATTTACCTTGTACACAAGGTCACTGTTGTTGATCACAGGGTTTATAGCTGGGCAGGTAGTTACCTTTCTCCTTGTGGAGTCTAGAGTACCTTCCAGTCCATGAATGATAATCAGTAGGGCTTAAGCCTCTAATTACCAGCTTGACGTTTCCATGTTTGTTGAGATATGTCAATGTTGTCTTCAGCAGTAGGGCCTTACCCTCAGTTGTGGACACCAACCACTGACTTTGCCTGAGATGTTTGGGAGCGTGCTTGGTGTTCCTTTGGTTAATGGCTAACTAGATGTAACCCATTCCTGCCATGGCTATTTTACACTAGTGTTTATCAGTGTTGGTCTTAGGGCCTGCTCTATCGATGGCTCATGAAGAGTCTTTTCCCCTGCCAATGGGTTGAAGGTTATTCCTCACCTTCTCTTCTGTCAGGTTCTGGGGATCAGGTCTTTTGTTGAGGTCTATTTGGAGTTGAGTGATAAGTGTGAATCTGTTTCTTTTACATTCTTTTACATACAGCTGTACAGCTTGACCAGCACCTTTTTTTTTTTTTTTTTTTTTTTTTTTGAAGATGCTGTCTTTTTCCCAGTATTTCTTACTTCTTTATCCAAAATCTGGTGTCCATGGGTATGTAGACTTAGTCTGGCTCTGCATTTTAATTCTATTGGTCAAACTGCCTGTATTTAAGCCAATTTTTTTTTTTTTTTTGATTTTTCGAGACAGGGTTTCTCTATATAGCCCTGCCTGTCCTGGAACTCACTCTGTAGACCAGGCTGGCCTCAAAATCAGAAATCCGCCTGCCTCTGCCTCCCGAGTGCTGGGATTAAAGGCGTGCGCCACCACTTCCCAGCTCTTAAGCCAATTTTTATTACTGGTTTTATTATTGTTTATTATGTGCTGTTTTTATTACTATATCTCCGCAGTATAACTTACAATCTAGGATGCTGATACCTCATCTGATCTTTTATTATTCAGAATGGTTTTAGCTCTCTTTGATTGTTTCCATAGGAAGTTGAAAGTTATGTTTGAAAAGTTCTATGAAGAATTGTGTCAGAATTTTGAATGGAATCTATAGATTAATTTTGTTAAGATGCTTATTTTATTATATTAATTCTACCAATCCATAAACATGGGAATCTTAATCTTCTAATGTCATCCTCAATGGTCTCATTGTCTTAAAGTGTTTGTTATATAAGTCTTCAACAAGCTTAGTTAGTTATTCCAAGATTGAGGCTCTTATAAGCAGTGTTGTTTCCTTGATCTCTTTCTCAGTCTGTCTCTTGGATATAGGAAGACTACTGACTTTTTTGTGTTAAATTTGTATTTTACTAATAGTGTTTATCAGCTGAAGAAGTTTCTAGGTGGAATTTAATGTCATTCACGTATACTATAAAGATACTTTGACTTCTTCCTTTCCTATTTGTATCCCCTGATCTCCTTCACTTGTCAATAAGACAACTAGCTAAGAATTCAAGACCTAAATTGAGTTGATATGGAAAGTGAATAACTTCATATTGTTTCTGATTTTAGTGAAATGCTATGGGTGTCTCTTCATTTATTTTGGCTATGGGATTACTGTATATCACCTTTATTGTATTGAGATATATTCCTTGGATCCCTAGTCTCCAGGACATTTATCATGAAGGGGTGTTAGAGTTTCCCAAAGGCTCTTTCTTCATCTAATGAGATGATCATGTGGTTTTTGTCTTTCAGTCTGTTATGTGATAGATCATATTTATCAAATTACATTTATTGAACCCTCCTATATCTTTGGGATGAAACCTTGTTTATGTGTTCTTATATCCAGCTTGCAAGTATTTTATTAAGTATCTTTGCATCTATGATCATAAGGAATATTGGTCTGTAACTTCTTTCTTTCTCCTCCCTACCCCCCCAATTTGTTGTTGTTGTTGGATGTTTGTGTGAGTTAAATGTCAGGTTAATTTTGTTCTTGTTGGATCTTTGTGTGAGTTAAGTGTCAGGTTAATTTTACTCTTGGAAATGAATTTGGAGATAATATGAGGAATATTGATTTTAATTCTTCTTTGAAGGTCTAGTAGAATTCTGCCGTGACTCCAACTGGTCCTGGGCTTTTTTTGGTTGGGAAACTTAAGCAACTTAAACCTGTAACCCTGAAATGGAATAGTAATTAAGTTGCTTATCTGATTTAACTTTGATAGATCATATATATCATGAAATTCATCCATTTCCTTTAGGTTTTTCAGTTTGCTGGAGTACAGGTTTTTGAAGTATGTCCTTATGGTTCTCTGGATTTCCTTGGTGTCTGTTGTGATGTCCCCTTTTGTCTTAGTCAGGGTTTCTATTCCAGGACAAAACATCATGACCATGAAGCAAATTGGGGAGGAAAGGGTTTATTCAGCTTACACTTTCATACTGCTGTTCATCACCAAGGAAGTCAGGAGTGGAACTCAAGTAGATCAGGAAGCAGGAGCTGATGCAGAGGCCATGGAGAGATGTTCTTTACTGGCTTGCTTCTCCTGGCTTGCTCAGCCTGTTCTCTTATAGAACCCAAGACTACCAGCCCAGAGATGGTACCACCCACAAGGAGACCTCCCCCCTTGATCACTAATTGAAAAAATGCCTTATAGCTTGATCTCGTGGAGGCATTTCCCCAACTGAAGCTCCTTTCTCTGTGATAACTCCAGCCTGTGTCAAGTTGACACAAAACTAGCCAGTACAATTGACCCCTTGTCAACTTGACACACAAACACATCACTAGTAAGCCTCAACCCTTAGTTCTTATGCATCCCCAAGATCTTAAATAACTTTAAAAGTCCCACAGTCTTGTATATTAAAGTTCAGTCCCATTAAAATGCCCAATATCTTTGAAAATTCAAAGACTCTTAACTGTGGGTTCCACTAAAATACTTCTTCCTTCAAGAGGGAAAAATATCAGGGCACAGTCACAATCAAAAGCAAAAATTAAACTCCAACTGTCCCATGTCTGGGATCCAACTCACGATTTTCTGGGCTCCTCCAAGGGCTTGGGTCACTTCTCCAGCCCTGTTCTTTGTAGCACATGGCTTGTCTTCTAGGCTCCAGCTGCCTGTACTCCATTGCTGCTGCTGTTCTTGGTGGTCATCTCATGGTACTGGCATCTCCAAACACTGCTGTCTTCCGCTGTAACTAGGCTTTACCAACAGCCTCTCATAGGCTTTCTTCATGGTGCCAAGCCTCAACTCCTTTGCATGACCCCTTCTGTCCTGGGCCATCAGTTGCAACTGAGGCTACACCTTCACCAATGGCCTTCCGTGGCCCCTCACTGTGCTGAGGCTCAGCTGCTCTGCATGACCCCTTCATGCCTTCAAAACCAGTACCACCTGGGTAACTCTTACACATTACTAAGTCCAGCCACAACACAAGGTACAACCTTGAACTCTGGAACACAGCCTCTGTGCTCTCAGAAAACACTTCCTAGAAGATGTCACCTCAATGATGCTGGTCTCTTCTTCTTTTTTTTTTTTTTTTTGTTTTAATATTTTTTATTAGGTATTTTCCTCAATTACATTTCCACTGCTATCCGAAAAGTCCCCCATACCCTCCCCCCGACTCCCCTACCCACCCATTCCCACTTTTTGGCCCTGGTGTTCCCCTGTACTAGGGCATATAAAGTTTGCATGTCCAATGGGCCTCTCTTTCTAGTGATGGCCGACTAGGCCATCTTCTGATACATATGCAGCTAGACTCAAGAGCTCTGGGGTAGTGGTTAGTTCATAATGTTGTTGCACCTATAGGGTTGCAGATCTCTTTAGCTCCTTGGATACTTTCTCTAGCTCCTCCATTGGGGGCCCTGTGATCCATCCAATAGCTGACTATGAGCATCCACTTATGTGTTTGCTAGGCCCCGGCCTAGTCTCACAAGAGACAGCTATATCAGGGTCCTTTCAGCAAACTCTTGCTAGTGTATGCAATGGTGTCATCGTTTGGAGGCTGATTATGGGATGGATCCCTGGATATGGCAGTCTCTAGATGGTCCATCCTTTTGTCTCAGCTCCAAACGTTGTCTCTGTAACTCCTTCCATGGGTGTTTTGTCCCCAATTCTAAGAAGGGGCAAAGTGTCCACACTTTGGTCTTCGTTCTTCTTCAGTTTCATGTGTTTTGCAAATTGTATCTTTTATCTCGGGTATACTAAGTTTCTGGGCTAATATCCACTTATCAGTGAGTACATATCATTTGAGTTCTTTTGTGATTGTTTTACCTCACTCAGGATGATGCCCTCCAGGTCCAACCATTTGCCTAGGAATTTCATAAATTCATTCTTTTTAATAGCTGAGTAGTACTCCATTGTGTAAATGTACCACATTTTTTGTATCCATTCCTCTGTTGAGGGGCATCTGGGTTCTTTCCAGCTTCTGGCTATTATAAATAAGGCTGCTATGAACATAGTGGAGCATGTGTCCTTCTTACCAGTTGGAACATCTTCTGGATATATGCCCAAGAGAGGTATTGCGGGATCCTCCGGTAGTACTATGTCCAATTTTCTGAGGAACCGCCAGACTGATTTCCAAAGTGGTTGTACAAGCTTGCAATCCCACCAACAATGGAGGAGTGTTCCTCTTTCTCCACATCCTCTCCAGCATCTGCTGTCACCTGAATTTTTGATCTTAGCCATTCTGACTGGTGTGAGATGGAATCTCAGGGTTGTTTTGATTTGCATTTCCCTGATGATTAAGGATGCTGAACATTTTTTCAGGTGCTTCTCAGCCATTTGGTATTCCTCAGGTGAGAATTCTTTGTTTAGCTCTGAGCCCCATTTTTTAATGGGGTTATTTGATTTTCTGGAGTCTACCTTCTTGAGTTCTTTATATTATATTGGATATTAGTCCCCTATCTGATTTAGGATAGGTAAAGATCCTTTCCCAATCTGTTGGTGGCCTTTTTGTCTTATTGACGGCGTCTTTTGCCTTACAGAAGCTTTGCAGTTTCATGAGGTCCCATTTGTCAATTCTCGATCTTACAGCACAAGCCATTGCTCTTCCATTCAGAAATTTTTCCCCTGTGCCCATATCTTCGAGGCTCTTCCCCACTTTCTCCTCTGTAAGTTTCAGTGTCTCTGGTTTTATGTGGAGTTCCTTGATCCACTTAGATTTGACCTTAGTACAAGGAGATAGGAATGGATCAATTCGCATTCTTCTACATGATAACCACCAGTTGTGCCAGCACCATTTGTTGAAAATGCTGTCTTTTTTCCACTGGATGGCTTTAGCTCCCTTGTCAAAGATCAAGTGACCATAGGTGTGTGGGTTCATTTCTGGGTCTTCAATTCTATTCCATTGGTCTACTTGTCGGTCACTATACCAGTACCATGTAGTTTTTATCACAATTGCTCTGTAGCACAGCTTTAGGTCATGGTGATTCCACCAGAGGTTCTTTTATCCTTGAGAAGAGTTTTTGCTATCCTAGGTTTTTTGTTATTCCAGATGAATTTGCAGATTGCTCTTTCTAATTCGTTGAAGAATTGAGTTGGAATTTTGATAGGGATTTCATTGAATCTGTAGATTGCTTTTGGCAAGATAGCCATTTTTACAATGTTGATCCTGCCAATCCATGAGCATGGGAGATCTTTCCATCTTCTGAGATCTTCTTTAATTTCTTTCTTCAGAGACTTGAAGTTCTTATCATACAGATCTTTCACTTCCTTAGTTAGGGTCACGCCAAGATATTTTATATTATTTGTGACTATTGAGAAGGGTGTTGTTTTCCTAATTTCTTTCTCAGCCTGTTTATTCTTTGTGTAGAGAAAGGCCATTGACTTGTTTAAGTTAATTTTATATCCAGCTACTTCACCGAAGCTGTTTATCAGGTTTAGGAGTTCTCTGGTGGAATTTTTAGGGTCACTTATATATACTATCATATCATCTGCAAAAAGTGATATTTTGACTTCATCTTTTCCAATTTTTATCCCCTTGATCTCCTTTTGTTGTCGAATTGCTCTGGCTAGGACTTCAAGTACAATGTTGAATAGGTCTGGAGAGAGTGGACAGCCTTGTCTAGTCCCTGATTTTAAGTGGGATTGCTTCCAGCTTCTCACTATTTACTTTGATGTTGGCTTCTGGTTTGCCAACATCTTCTTAATCACTGCTAATTTCTCCAGCTAACCAGCATCAGTAGTCCCAGTAATGCAAAGGTTTCACTTTACTAGTTCTAGTATCTTGTTAATCACAGCTGATTCTTCAACCCCAGCTAACCAGAACCACAGAATCTTCACAATCAAAATAGCAGTGGCCCTGAAAAGAGTCTTTAATCTTCCCTTTCATATTATACAAGCCAGATCTCCATCTTCTGCACTGTTGTCAACATTATCTTCCAAGCTCCTACACAACATCCCAAAGAACTCTTAACACCAAATGGATCTTCTGGCCCAAAGTTCCAAAGTCCTTCCACAGTCCTCCCCAAAACATGGTCAGGTTGTCACAGGAATACCCCACTATGCTGGTACCAATTTGTCTTAGTCAGGGTTTCTATTCCTGGACAAAACATCATGACCAAGAAGCAAGTTGGGGAGGAAAGGGTTTATTCAGCTTACATTTTCCATATTGCTGTTCATCACCAAAGGAAGTCAGGACTGGAACTCAAGCAGGTCAGGAAGCAGGAGCTGGTGCAGCGGCCATGGAGGGATGTTCTTTACTGGCTTGCCTCCCCTGGCTTGCTCAGCCTGCTCTCTTACAGAACCAAGACTACCAGCCCAGAGATGGCACCACCCACAAGGGGCCTTTCCCACTTGATCACTAATTGAGAAAATGCCTTACAGCTGGATCTCCTAGAGGCACTTCCCCAACTGAAGCTCCTTTCTCTGTGATAACTCCAGCCTGTGTCAAGTTGACCGAAAACTAGCCAGTATACCTTTCATTTCAAATTTTATTAATCTGGATCTTTTCTCTGTCTTTAGCTAATTCAGCTAAGGGTTTTTAAGTCTTACTCATTTTGTCAAAGAACCTACTCTTTGTTTCATTATTTTTTTATTCTTTCTCTTTCCTTTTTCTGTTTCATTTATTTCATCTCCAAGTTTGATTATTACTTTACTACTATGTCTACTCTTTTGGGGTGTTCTTCTTGTTCTTCTTGTTCTTTGGCATATGCCACTAAGTTATTAATACAAGATCTCACCAATTTTGTATGTAGGCACTTGGCCTCCTAGAACTGCCTTTATCAGGTCCTATAGGTTGGCTATGTCATATTTTCATATTCATTTAATTCTAGAAAGTTTAATTTCCTTCCTGGTTTCTGTCTTGACTCAGTCATGAGTTTGTATACTTTCTGTTATTCCTGTTGTTAATAACAAACTCTAGTCCATGGTTGTTAGATAAGATGCTGAGTGTCTTGGTTTTCTTGATTTGTTGAGATTTGCTCTTTGTCCACATAAGTGATCAATTTTAGAGAGTTCCATAAGCTTCTACTAAGAAAGTATATTCTTTTGCATTGGGTAAAATGTAAATATCTGCAAGGTCCATTGGAATTCTCACGTTATTTAACCTCTACCCCTTTTCTGTTGAGTTTATCTGGCTGACCGGTTTATTGGTAAGAATGCGGGGTTGAAGTCTCCCACTATGACTATATGGTGTTTCTCTTATGAACTTGGGTGCTCTTGTATTTGGTGTACCTATGTTTTTTAAAATTACAGTATATCCTCTTGGTGAATTTTTCCTTTGATGAGGACATAGTGCCCTTCCCTGTTTCTTCTGATTGGTTTTGGTATGGAGCCTACTTTGTCAGATGTTAAAATGACTACAGCTACTTGCTTCTTAGGTTCATTTGCTTGGAAAATCTTTCTTCAGTCTTTTACCATGTCTATACTTGATACTGAGGTGTGTTTCTTGGACCCTCTTATCTAGTCCAATCTGTTAGTGCCATTTTACTTTTGAACTGAGACTATTGATAATGAATTACTGGGGCTGGAGAGATGGGCTCAGAGGTTAAGAGGACTGACTGCTCTTCCAGAGGTCCTGAGTTCAGTTCCCAGCAACCACATAGTGACTCACAACCATCTCTAAAGAGATCTGACACCCTCTCCTGGTGCATCTGAAGTCAGCTACAGTATACTAATGTGTAATAATAAATAAATCTTTGGTCCCGAGTAACCAGGGACTGAGCGTGAGTGGGGTGGACCAGAGCAAACAGGGCCTACCAGAGCGAGCAGAGGTCCTAAAAATTCAATTCCCAACAACCACATGAAGGCTCACAACCATCTGTACAGCTACAGTGTACTCATATACATAAAATAATAAATAAATAAATCATAATAAATAAATGTCTCTTTAAAAGTAATAATAATAATGAGTTACCAATAAGCAGTGTTTCTTGATTTCTGTTCTTTTGTTTTTATGGTGTGGGTTATTCTCCCTCTTTAATAATCCCAGTTCTGGGATTATTTATTCCTTACGTCTTCTTAGGTGTGGTTAATCTCTTCAGACTGAATTTTTCCCTCTAGTTCCTTCTGTAGAGTTTAGTTGCTAAATAGATACTGCTTAAAATTGGTTTTATTTATGGAATGTTTTTCTTTCTCAGTCTGTGGTTATTGATAGTTGTGATGGGTAGAAGTCTAAGCTGGCATTAGATAATGTTTGTAGAACATTCATCCCAGACCTCTGGCTTTCAGTCTTCAATAAGAAGTCAGGTGCTTTGGGCCTGCCTTTAAAGGCTACTTTGTCTTTTTTTCTGAACCTGTAAATATCCTTTGTTTTATGTTTCAATGTTTCGATATTTTGGTTATTATGTGTCATTGGGAATGTCTTACCTGGCCCAGTCTGTTTGGTGTTCTTTTTACGTCCCTATAGACTCATCTGTTTGAATGCTTGGCCCATAGGGAGTGGCCTTGTTAGAGAAAATCTGTCACTAGAGGGTGGGCTTTGAGGTCCAAAAGTTCAGTCACTTCCTGCTGCCTGCTGATCTAGATGTAGATCTTAGCTCCTTCACTAGCACCATGTATCCCTGCATGCTGCCATGCTTCCAGCCATGAGAGTAACGGACTGAACTTCTGAAACTGGAAGCCAGCCCTAATTAAATGTTGTCCTTTATACAAGTTGCTGTGGCCATAGTCTCTTCACAGCAATAGAACTCTAAGACAGCTTCTTATATCTTCTTAGGCACTACATTCTTTAGAGTGGAGACATTATCTTCTATGATTTTGTTGAAAATGTTTACTGTGCCTTTAACCTGGGTTTCTCTTCCTTCCACATTCCCTATTTGTAGATGTGTTTTTTTTTCATAGAATCCCAGATTTCTGGATTGTTTTGTGCCTGGTCTTTGTTTTGAACATTTTCTGTGACAGAGTTAGCCATTTCCTCTATGTTGCTATCAAGGTCTTGCTGTCTCTTTCCATATCTTTACTCTGCTAGTGAGACTTAACTCTAACTTGGTTTGACAGCCTACAGTTTTTATTTCCAGGTGGTTTTTTCAGTGTGGGTTTCTTTAGTGATTCTACTTCTATTTTCGTGTTTTAAACTGTTTTCTTTATTTTATTCCTCTGTCTCCTCTTGTTTTCATTAGTGGATTTATTAGTATCCTCTTTAAGGTCCTTGAGCATAGTCACCTTACTGCTTTGAAGTTCTTGTCTTTGAGTCTCAGCTGTGTTGCATGTCTCAGGGCTACAGTAGGTCTTGGTAGAGCAATGTTTTCCTGGCTGTGCATGTTTTTTCTGCAGTGAGGCATAGACATCTGTAATTATGATTGAAGTGCTTCTAAGCATTGGCCTCTGGTTGTCTTTGGATGGGGATCCATTCTTTGACTGCTGTTTTAGGAGGTATGGCCTCTCACGATCCCAGGTAGAGAGTTCTGCCAGTCAGTGGTTGGCAAAGAGGAATAGAGATGAGCTTGGAGAAATAGCTGAGAGGAGCTGTGGGAAGAGATAGGGTGATCTGGTCCTCACCAAAGGCAGCTTACCCAGGGAGTAGAGGTGTGAGGGGAGGAAGGGCTCCCTAAAGTTGACTGCAGGAAGACAAAGAATCCCTGGAGAGACAGGTGGAAGGGCTAGAAAGACCCTGGGGCTGCTTCAAGAGTCGGAGTGTTCAGTGGATGGAGTTGGAATGAGAAAGGAGGCACCTGTAAGCCGGCTGCCTCAGAGCTGAGGTAAGAGTAGCGAGATCATAGAGGAAGGAAGGATGGATAGTGAAAATCACCTACCTGAGCCCCAGCCTTGTATGGCCACCTTGGTAGAAAGTCTTTCTAGATACTGGTGGCTAACACAAAGGAGTGGAGATGACTAGCAGGAAAGGCTGCAAGAGGGTTGGGAAGGAGTTTATCTGGGTCTGCATCAAGAGGCAGATAGATAACCAGGAATGTTTTGTTACTGCCCTGTAACCCAGGCTCCCCGTGACCTGCTCCTATCTGTCAGTTGCTGGGGTTACAGGTAGAGGTTTTCTGATGAAAAACTGACCTGTCCTTATGAGGATCCATTGGGTGGGAGGGATCATTTCTCAAGAGTCTCTGCGTGGCCTGGCTTTCAGTACTGAATAGTTAACACAGATGGCATAGATCTCTCTGAGGTTACCTCACAGAGTTCCTGAGCTCATGTGTGTCTCTTCCCTAGCCGTTTTCAGCTGGTGTTCATTCAGGCAGGCCTTCTGCACCCTTCTCCTAGACTCAGCTCACTCTGCTTTCCTTGTTTGGCTTCTGCATTCAATGTTGCATAAACTCTGCTGCTCTGTGTAAGCACACTGATTTTTCCGCCTTGTAAATCTGCTGTTGAAAAGATGTAGAAAATTTTTAACTAAAAAGCCATACTTTTTTCTGGCTCTAAATTTCCATTTGGTTCATTTTTGTCTGTTGTCACACTGTTCTGTCTCATGCAATTCTTGTTTTCTGAGAGAATTTGACCCAGTTGGGCCCTTTGCCCACTGAAGTTCTCTGTGCTTTCTGAGCTTCTGCCTCTTCTTGTGAGTGAGTCACAGTTTGTCACATTTAATTTGAAAAGTGGACATTTTGAATTTGATGATGTAATTCTCAAAGCTGAGTCTTCTTAGGCTTTCTTGGTTCTGCCTGCTGTGTGGTTATATAATAGTTGGTAACTGTTCAAAGTAACACTTTGAGATGTCTTTGTTATCTGTGGTCTCTGATGCCTGCTGACCTAGTTTAGAACTCAGCTAGTGATTTGACAGAGTTCATGTGACTAGAGCCAAGACATAAAAGAACATGAAAAAAAAAAAAAAAAAACAGAGGAAAGTAGGGCTGGGAGCTTCCTAAGAACAATCTATTCTTTACAGAGGACCTGGGTTCATTCCCAGCACCCACAAGGCAGCTCATAACAGTCTATAACTGTACTCTCAAGAGATCCAACACCCTCTTCTGACCTGTGTGGCACCATGGATGCATATGATGTGCGAACATATATGCAGGCATAATACTAATACACATACAAATAAAAATAACAGATTCTTTAGGGTCCTGGGAAATGACTCAGTGAGTAGAGGCACTGGCTGCCAAGCATGGCACCCTGAGCGTAATCCCTGGACCCACCTGGTAGGAAGAGAGAACAGACTCCCACAGTTTGTCCTTCTAGCCTCCACACATGTGTGCACACACACACACATACACACCAATGTAATAAAATGTTTTTAATGGAGAAAAATGTTCTCACGGTCTTTACAGTTGTCTGTGTTGAGACATTGTACAGCATTTAGAAGGCTGCCAGGGCTGGGGCTGTAGTTAGTGGAGGTGTGCTGTCTCCCCTGCACCCTGAGCTCCAGTCTGCTCTCAGCAGGGGACCCAAAGTCCTACCTTGGCACATTCAGCATTTTTCAAATTGCTCCATTTTGTGGCGACTTCAGGGTTTTTTTCCCCCAAATTTCTTTCTCTGTGGCTTTCTTTGCCTCTCAGCAGAAGCCTAAGGGAAGCCTCAGTGCCCTATGCTATCACTGCCTCCCTTGAGACAGGGTCTGTCGCTGAATCTGGTGTTATCCTGGCAGCCATCAAGCCCAAGTGATCCTTGTGTCTCTGTCACCTATCAGGCTGGGACTACATGTGCCTGTATGAGCACACCCAGCATTGTTATATGGGTTTCAGGGATTTGAACTCAGGTCTTTGTGTGTGTACAGTAACACTCTTAACCATGGAACTATTTTCCCAGATCCTTTATTCAGGTTCCTGTGTGAACTTTTTTTTTACTACTTTTATTATGTACATAAATTTTTACCATAAGTTTTTATTGGTTTGCATGGTTTTTCAACTTTGTAAGATAAAATATTTTTGCTGTTTAGGTTTTTACATTTCTGAAATTTAAAATCTTACCTTTTGTTTTTTCATGTTACCTGCTGTTTAGAAGTCCACCGCAGTTGTTCATTCTTCCTTTGCAGTGATCTTCCTCCCACAACAGTGTGTAAGGATGCTGAGGTAGAGAGCTGGCCTGGCACATGGACTGTGTGGGCTGGGAGCCTGGGCTGCTCCCCATGTGGTCAGCACTGTAAGCTGCACACGAGGCCACTTTTAGAACATAGTCCATCACTTTAAAAGTCAATATTTTATTGATTCCCTTTCTGAGTGATTTCCTTGTCCAGAGGTGAAGTGACTTTTTTCTGTAGTATTCATTAGTTGGGACTTTTTTCTAGGTTTTGTTGTTGTTGTTGTTGTTTTGGTTTTGTTTTGTTTTTTGTTTGTTTGTTTGTTTTGTTTTTTATGTTTTGAGACAGGATTTCACTGTGTAGCCATGACTGTTATGGAACTCAAGTCTATAGACCAGGCTGGCCTCAAACTTGAAGGGATAAACCTGCCTCTGCCTCCTAAGTACTGGGATTAAAAATGTGACTACCGCTGCCTGGCTTAGTTGGGACATTTTAATCATTACTGTGTCCGAAGTTTTCAGTGACAGTAAAGATGAGATTTCCAGCCCGTTCTGATAACTTAATAGATGGTCATCTGTGGGCCTCCCTCTCCTTTCCTGGCACTGAAACCACAGATAGACCATTGTTGTTGTTGTCATCAGGAGATAAAGACCTGGTCATATGCCAGGTCTGCAGGTCACAGGAACGTCAGCATCCTCTTGTTTACCTGTTGCAATATCTGCAGTATCCTGGGTGTTACTTCTTCTGCACTTGCTCTCCACCCTGTGCTCTCACTGTGGCGCCTCCTGTTTCCTCACTCTTCTCCTTTGTGTTTCGTGATCCACTGAGCTTTCTCGTTCATATAGTCTATCACAGATTAGAGGGAAGAAGAAGCTAGCAGAGCCAGGCTTTGTGGCACCCACATCTTTAGTCCCAGCACTTGGGAGGCAGTGGTGAGTGGATCTCTGTAAGTTCAAGGCCACCTGGTCTACATAGTGAGTTCCAGGACAGCCAGAGCAAATAGTGAGATCCTGTCTCAAAAAAGAGAAAAAGAGATCTTCCTCACTTCCCATCTTCTACATAATCCCTCTGGGTTTGAAGCTGTAACCATACTTTTCTAAAGTAGGTCACTCTGAATTTCCTGAAGGCTTTAAACTCTACTGGCAACCCTTAGTTTTTAGGTCCTATGTTTCCTGGCCCCCTAAAGACAAGTCTTTTCGATCATCTTAGTGTGACTGTAGGAAGGAAGCTATTGGACTCAGTATCTAAAGAGTCTGTGTTGGATATCAAAACTGAGTGTTCCTCCCCAGCTACCCTTTCTTCCTCTGCATGGCCCCCATATTCTTCCTGGAGGAATTAGTGCCACCTTTATCCAGGCCTGCTTTTATTTCCTTCCAGTACTGCATTCAATGAAAATGATGTGCCCGTCTGTAAAGATTCCCTCACTCCAGTGCATGGCACAGCTGCAGACAGTGACTCTGTACTAAAGGTAAGAAGATTGCTTTCCAATTTTCAAAAGACAATATTGAGTTTAACCTGTGATATAACGAGGGACAGCTGGTGATTTCTAGTTGGCACTGGGAATTGAGGCAAGAGGCACAGCTGAGCTTCATCTCCTGGGAAGACAAGAGTCTTCTTGCCAGTTTCTACACTGCTTGTGTCTGCTTCAGCTGGAGACAGTCTGGTTGCTGGCTGTGCCTCTACCTGAAGAAATAGCACTTTGGTAAACATCAATTTGTTTAGTAGATGCCGAAAAATGATATCAATAATACATGTTTTCCTAGAGCTCTCTATTGTCAACAGTCCTGCATTTCCAACAGTAACTTCTTTTCTTATGTGATCACATTGTGTTGCTGAATTGCATTGACTTTCTGCTCTAACGCAGTGCATGGCCTGCATCTCACTGCCACCTGCGTGCCCTTTCCCTTCTCAGGAGGGAACGCCAGGACTCTCCTATCCAAACCTGCCAGGCTGGCCACAAGCCAGTCACTGTCTGAACTACCAGCTTTATCTGTGTAGATGCAAGAGCTACA
The DNA here is from genome assembly GCF_978045245.1 of Mus caroli. Taxonomy (NCBI): domain Eukaryota; kingdom Metazoa; phylum Chordata; class Mammalia; order Rodentia; family Muridae; genus Mus; species Mus caroli. The sequence goes on along the minus strand of NW_028227256.1, from coordinate 116,055,573 downwards.
TGAATATTTACAGAGTACTTCTTTTCCTAATTCTGATTATTGTATAGTTTCTTCTCCTTGAAATGGAATCATTCAAAGCTCATTTCTGAATTTCCCTTTTTGCTTAAAGGATCAATAATAGGTAGGGCCTGGTCACTATTAGAAATTCAGAGACTGTGAAGAGCTTAGTACAATGGCAGTCATTCATGGACTCTTGGTGCCTTGTCTTCTTTAGGATGCTACTGATGAACTGGACGCCTTACTTCTTTCTCTGACTGAGAATCTGATGGATCACACAGTAACACCTCAGGTAAATGTGTCTTGAAACAGCAAAGTCAAAAGACACTTGCTTTGAAAATGTTCTTGTTAGGTTCCAATTTTTTTTTTTTTAACTTGATAATTTAGTAAACTTTTCATCAGAGTTTTTAGGACTGGGGAGATGGCTCGATGGGTAAAGCATGTGCTATATGAGGACCTGAGTGTGGGTCCCCAAAACTCATATAAAGCTGGGCACAGTAGTGCACATAAAATGAGGTAGAAATAGGATTTCCTGAAACTCTTAGACCAGTAGTGAGGTGTACACCCTGGAGCACAAGAAACCCTGCCTCAAACAAGTAGACTGACAGCTAAGAGCCCTGCGTGTGCCACGTGGCATGCATGCACTCAAAGGAACACTAAGAGCTTACATTTATTTCTTTAGCATTGCCTTTCTGTACTCAAACTCTGCTGCTTTGAATTTGTATTTCTCTCTGTGGAAATCACACATCACTATAAAACTGTTCATATTCAACACCACATTAAATAGCATGAGAGAAAACCTGGAGCCTGTACCAGCATAAAGAGTTAAGACAAGGAGCTCTGTGGTTGAGAGCTCTTGCTGCTCTTGCAGAGGACCTAGGTTCTGTACTGGCGTCCATAAAGTAGCTCACAAGGCCAGTTAACTCAGAGGGTCCATTGCCTTATTCTGGTCTCTGCATTCATTGAACACTTGTAGTGCACTTACATACATACATACAGGTAAAACATTCATACACATAAAATGAAAATAATTTTTTTAAAGAGTTAAGACAATAATCTGGGCTTAGTAGTTTATGTCTGTAATCCCAGCATTCAAGAATATTGCCACAAGTCTAAGACCAGCCTGATCCATCAAGCAAGTTCTAGGCCATCCAGAGCTATAGCAAAAGCCCATCTGTGTCTATAGCAAGTGTTAAGCCTATGAGGATATGTTATCTTTTCAAAAAGATGGGATCATAATTAACAATTAGTATTGAAAATCTCATCCCTTGTTTAACCTGGAAGGCTGAAGTTCTCAGTATTCTCACCATAAAGCAAATAAGACAGTTCATTTCTCCAACTGGACCTCCAGTCACATTGGAGATAGAAAACAGCTTCAGGAACTGTAGGACAGGAACTGCTGAGGCAGCCTGATTCCTGTCTGAGGATTTGGGGGGTGCAAGTGGCACTTTCTGAGGATGCTTGTGTAAACTGTAATTGAACAAACTCGAGTATATATCAGAGTTGCCCAGGTGTACTAGATAGAATGTTGGGCCTCACCTCAGTTTCAAATTGTGTATATCTTGGAAAGGCCCCAAAATTTGCATTTCTGAGCATGTTCCCATGTATTTAGTGTTACAGACAACCAACTTAGATCAATAAGTAAGACATTACCAAAGGAGAAGTAATCCCAGATCGGATTTTGAACCATAATAAATCTTGAAATAGATAAGACATAATCTCTAAAATCAATGCCAAATCATCTGAAGCCCAGAGAAACCTAATTCCTAAGCGCATCACTCAGAGTACTTAATGCTGCTCTTTGTCTCACTGCCTAGAGGAGCCTTATAAGCCAGACAGCAGTGTGGCAAAGCGGCCCACACCTTAGCCCAGCACTCGGGAGGCAGAGGCAGGTGAATCAGTCATCCTCTTCTAGATTTCATGGGCTTCTGCACATGTGCAGAGTATAGACAGTCACTTGGACATGCTCATAAAAAAGTGAATAACTAAGAGGGCTGAGACTTGTGTCAGCAGTAGCATGCCTGCCTTGAAAACGAGTTCCTTGTTTTATTTTGTTAGATTACAGCTCCTATTCTGAGGCATTTCCAAGGATGGAGATGTAGTCAATGCAGTGATTGTCTGGCTTTGGTCCCTATAGCATAAGCTGGCCTAGAAGTAATTTATGACTCCTGGCTTCACTTTCCAGCTGTTGAGATTACAGGTGTGGGTCTCTACCACACCTGAGTTGTCTGACTTCTAAAACTTTATTGTCATTTGTTTATGTATCATGTGTTTATGTATGTGCATGGGCCTGTGTCACTGTTCATGTGGGTTCAGAGAACAACTTACAGGAGTTTTTCTTTCCTCAGATGATGTATGTGGCAGGTATCCCCTTCAGATGGTCAGATTTACCCACAAGTGCCTTTATCCCATGAGCTATCTCGCTTACCCTTATCTGACTTTCTAATTTTGACCAGTTTAATGAGTTGTCTCAGTGTTTCAATTATATAAGTTATATAGGATAGCGTCCCATATTGATACTAATTTAGTTTCCTGTGTGGAAGGTAGCTAGTGGGGTGTTGGCCTCTTTTTGTTGGTTCTCCTTTTTCATACTCATTTCCAGAGCTGCAGATTAGCTATTAACTGGAGGTTACCCACCCCATTGGGTGGACTCCAGCCATTTTCCATTCTACAAAGAGGAAGGTCAACACAGAGGAGAAATATCCTTCATGATTCTAAGCAAAGCTGTGGTCAAGCAAGGCCTTTGACTTATCTAGATGCCACAACAGCTGGCCAAATGAGCCAGAGTTTCTTCCCAAACCTGGTGACCTCTGAGGACCAGACCATTTGGTATGTTTGTTTTTAAAGTGATTGATTTTGGCCACCTGAATGGTCTCAAACACCCTGTGTACAAGCATAACAAAAATAAAATAATGGATAATATAAAACAAACAGCGGCCCATGCTTTACAGGTCTCTGTTTGAGTGACTGACATGCTAGTGGAACAATCACAGCTGCCCCAGATGTGACCACATTTAAAGGACTCTCATCCTCTTCCTGATGTTCTGTGTTTATTCCTGATTATTCTTCTCATGTCTCCTTTGGTTTATATAGTTTGTAAAATCAGACTAAGACCACACAGGTATCACCAGCTTGTTGATGAACAGCTGTAGACTTGGATCTCTGGACCTTAGGTTAAACCTGGGATGAACTGATAGGATCTTAATTATGACATTGCTAATCTCTGGACCTTGTGGATCCAACACTATTTTAACCCTCCACTCATTTCAGACTGCAGACTAGCCATGTTCAGATGCTCCTATGATAACCTAACTCCAGTGCCTGGGAGTCAGCCAGAGTGGAGACCATAAATCCTTCTAGGGTCCCAGTATCCACTGGCAGCTCCTGCGTTGTGTGTGTGTACACTCACACATGCACAAATAATTCAATATAATTTAAAGATTTTAAAAGTAATAAATGAGCCAGGCAATGATGGCACTTGCCTTTAATCCCAGCACTCAGAAAGCAGAAGAGCAGAGGCAGATGTATCTCTTAACTTCAAGGCCAGTCTGCTCTACCAAGCCAGTTTCAAGACAGCCAAGGCTACACAAAGAAACCCTGTTTTGGAAAAAAAAAAAAAAAAAGAAAAAAAAAAAAAGAAAAAAAGAAAGAAAGGGAGAGGGAGTAATAAAAGGGGTAACAGGTAGCTGTAGCATTCTTGAATTACAGCTTTTCCTGACAGTCTCTTAGGTAGTATGAGTGTTGCAGAAGCCTGGGTTGAGAGTTAGTTAGCTCAAGAGGCTCATTGGGAACTGCATTCCTGAGGTGCGTTTCACAATAGAAAAATATTATGAATGTAATAAGTCAGTCTTCCCTAAAAGTAAGTGGCTGTGATTTTTTTTTTAAGGTGTCTTCACCATCCATGATCACACCCCGGTGGATTATTCCAGTAAGTTCATACTCTTTATGATTCTTCTTTTGGTTACCATTTCAGACTTTTAAAGGATTCTCAAGTTCTTGTTTTTTCTACAAGTATTGGGGCCATTATCAAAGCTCTGTTAATTTAATGGCTTCAGTTTTATGGCTCAACTTTTCTGTAAATGCTGCATGATTCAGACAGAATAAAAAAATAAAACTCTGAGGTAGAAGGGGCTGGGGCAGCTGACTCGGTGGTCAGGGGTACTTACTTTATTGCAGGGCCTAGGTTTGATTCCCAGCGCCCACATGGCAGCTCATAACCATTGGTAACTCCAGTTCCGGGGGATCTCACTCTCCTTTCTGGACTCCACAGGCAGGCTCCACACACACATGTAGTATACAGACATATGTGCAGACACATAAACAGATGGGGACATGAGATCCTCTTTCCTGCTCCAGCCAGTGACACTGATGTGAAGCTGCTGACGGGGCAAGGTTGTTATCTGACATGTTATTCCTTCCTCCTCCACAGCAGAGTGCCACCATCTCCAATGGGCTTGCAGGGTTTGGAGCATCTTTGGCCGGGACAGATGAATGTGGTCAGAAAGATGGATTCTCACTGATTTCCCCGCCAGCACCATTCTTGGTGGATGCTGTGACCAGGTGAGGAATTCTTAGTTGCAGCTTTCAGAACATCTGTAGGAGAAAATTTAAGTTGATTATATTTAAAATGATAGTGTTCTTGTAAGGTCTTAATTGAACCTGATTGAAAGTATTTAAGCCTTTTCTCTGAATACTGTTTAACATAGTATTTTTTTTCTTGGTATTGGTAATTATTCATAAAATTATTGGGATTTGTTTGTGAAGTCTTTAGTAGAGAAAAATATTAGTAGGGTTATCTTTAAATCTCTTGAGTTTAAAGTTCAGTTGTTATTTCTCCTTTCCTGCTTTACTCTTCTGATTGTGCCTGCAGTCGTAGTGACGCGTGGTGGGTGGTGCTTTACTACACGTGGCAAGGCGAGGTGTGGGCTGGGAGATGAGGTCATTCCCTAGGTGAGGACTTACTAGATAAGAGTGTGAGCATGGGTGATATGGGTCCTTGGGGGTCAGCCTAAAATCTCCTCACCATAGAGGAGAAGCAAAATCAGAGCCTCGTGAAGAATGGGTTAAGTGTACTTTAGACTGGAGTCAGGGAAGCAGGAGCATCAACTATGTAGAAAATGTGTCCTACAAAATATCTCAATGCTCATGAGGTGGCACCACATCTCCATTTAGGTCTGTCATCTCTCTTCTCGGCGGGTCTGTGTGGGTGCTGGAGACATGAGTCCATCACTTACTAGGCCTCTTTCTTCCATGCAGCTCTGCCCCTCCCTTGCCTGAAGACTCAACCTTGAAGCAGAAGTGCTTGCTGACTACTGAGCTCTGAGGGCCGCTGCTCCCCACCTGTAACTGGATTGCCCCACACCGCCCCCAGTCAGCCCTGGATCCATGTGTCCTTTACTTGGGGAAAACCTTCTACCAGGATTTGACTTTAACTCCACAATGAGAGTAGCTACATTTTCCGTCCAACTGGAAGTCTACCCCACATAACTGCTTAACTGAAGATACCTCCTCCTCTTCCTGTAACTGTATTTGCATTGCCAATTCCTGAAGCAATGAAGGTAACTAGTTTCCTGCAAACTGTTGGCTCCACCTAGCGGTTGCAACTGTTTATAGCTTAGAGCAAGGCTTGCTGTTTCCCTGGGATGTCAGGGGAGCACACCTGAGCTGAGAGCCTGCTGGAGAAATGCGTGGCACTTTCCTGTGCATTCCCTGGAAATGAGAATTAGAAAATGGATGGAAACACTGTGTGGCTAGATCCCAGGCCAGCTCCTGCACAGTTGCTAGGATTCTTGGAGAAGCTGAGAACATAGAGGGGTGAGGCTGTCACCCAGACTTTGAATTCTGAGCAGTAATGACCTTACACCAAAGGTAAATGTTATCTTTGGATAACTAGAGAGAGGTTCAGTCTCTAGGCATGAACTCCTCAGACCAGTTTTCCTATTGGAAGCACCTAAACCCCTCGCCTGTCTTTAACTTTGCAGCCTGGGAGGGAGCAAGTGTCAGCTCAGAGACCCGAGACTGTGCTCCTCTTGCTGAGCCAGTGGGGAATGCGGCCCTACTAGGCTTACCAATTGGAAAGTCAGGACCTGTTTAGACATAGCCTCCAGTTCCTTTTGGTGTATACTGTGTGAGCTTACAGCTTCCAAGCTGAAAGGAAAAGAAAAATACCTGGCAGAAATGGGGAATGCCTGTGAGAGGACTTGGGTTCTTGAATGAGTATAACAAATGAAGTCAGTTTTACATAGGGGTTTTGTATTCATTTTAAAGTCCTCTAGAATCCCCCATTCCTTTAGCCTGTACCAAAAAAAAAAAAAAAATGATGATGTTAAAGTAGTACCCATCCATCATAGAAAAGTGTATGGATATGAGAAATGACACTGAAGTAGCTTTACCTGCTTAGGCTGAAAGATCAGGCCTCACTTGCTGTGGAGATGAGGGTGATGTGCAGACAGTGGTGGTGCCAGTAGTGTTGCACTGATGCTAAGCTGTGTCCCCTGGAGTTTGTTCGGCTCTCTGCCCAGCATGTGATGTGTACTCATTCTTGCTTCTCAGTTAAGAAGACACCCAGCTCTGTGGTCTTTAAGGGGCTGTGATTTGAACTACCCTGGCTTCCTTGTGGCATAGCTTGTGCTCAGGCAAACACTAATGTCTTGATTGGGAAGCCCAGGGGGTTCAGTTTCACAGTGTCCAGAGGAGCTGGACAGTTTAGAAACTACCTTTGCTAAACAGTCTGCTAGGGAGTTGTTCTTCTTGCTGGCTGTCTCCCCTTTGCCAATAGTGTAGCTTGTGTGATCGTCGGCAGTGTTTTTGCCAGTCCTGAGTGATAAGACATTTCTTACAGGATGACACTTAGAATTGGGGCTTGACCCAGGCACACTACACTGGGTTTCAGATTTCTAGTGTCTGGAAGTTCTGGATGGCCTGCAAGGCTAGCTGTTCTGCTAACACACAGCCAAGACACGGCGGCTTAGAGGGCCTAAATGTCCTGTTCTGCTTAGGAGCAAGCACTGTCCCTTCAAGATTGAGTCCATATGAGTATCCCATAACATTTTTGTCTCCAGGTACCTGAATTCTTACTAGTCAAAATATTTGCTAGTGACTTGGTTAGGATTCACTTGAATCCCAGTAAAAAGAAATCCTATGTCCTACTGTCAAGTGGTAAGCTTAGAAGTACATATTGAGTGACATATTTTCCCTGACAGATTAGACACTGTTATATGTTTCCTGTGCTGTTACAGTAGCAGTACTCTGCTCCTTTGAGAATGGTAGTGTCTAATGAGACAGGCCTGAGGGTGCCTGTGGGAGCAGTAGAGGCAGGGCAAGTCCATGAGACAGTGAGAATGCTGACAGAGGGAGGCCGAGTCAGGAAGATGGGTAGCTGCCGGCCGTGTGGGTTTATGGCACAATGGAGATAGGGCCAAAAGGCTGGCCCGCTACAAACCTAGGGAGGGAGAGAGGGATCCGGGCAAGGTTTGTACGGTGTCCCGGCTGGGGTAGGACTTGGCATGGCAGTTTCCAGTAAGATGGGGATTAGTTAGGAGTCCTAGGCTCCACCTCAGCACTTAGGAAGGCATGTGAGGGAGGGATCTGGACACTGACAGCTTCTGGGTAGCAGCTCCGTTCAACACAGAGGACTCACAGTTACCTCACCCCTCTCCTCAGCAGATGGTCTCCTTCGCATTCCACTTTGCTTTGAGAAATACTTTTTACAGTCCTGCTGGCGGACTAGGGTACTTGCTTTGCACAGGCTTAGCTGTCCTGGGCATGTCAGGGGCTGAGATCTCGGAGTTGTTACTAGCATCTCCTGCTTGTTTTTCTCAGTTCTGGCTAAAGCTTGGATCTCTCTTCTCTTAACTGAGCCCCAGAAAACTGCTGTCCCTTGCTCGATTGCTAGGCACTCAACTGATGAAAAAGTTTATTTTTTTTTCTTTCCTTCCTTCTTTCTTTGTTTCTTTCCTTTTTTTTTCTGTGTAGCTCTGGCTGTCCTGGAACTTACTCTATAGACCAGGCTGGTCTCAAAATCAGAGATCCTCCTGCCTCTGTCTCCTGAGTGCTTCATTAAAGGCTGTGCCACTACACCTGGGAACATAGTTTCTAAGAAAGCTTCTTGTCTTTTCATTTGGCAGGTATCCTGTTCATTTGTTGTTTTGTGTTGTTTTACTTTGGTTGTTTAGACAAGGTCTCACTGTGGAGCCCAGGATGGTCATAACTCCCAGCAGTCTTCCTGCCTCAGCTTTCCAGGGGCTGGATTTTCAGTCATGAACCATCGAGCCTAGCATAGACTTGTTCTGACAAGTTTTCTGTTTGGTTGGCTTTGGTTTTAAGTTGCTAGGTCAGAACCAGAATTTGGACTGGGAATGGTGGCATGTCTTTAATCCCATCACTCTCTGAGCTGCAGGCAAACTAAGGCTACATGGTGAGGCCCGTGTCTCACTCGGCCACTGAGCTATTGTCCCCAGACCCATTAAGTTTGTTCTATAGAGAGTTCTATAGAGATAACAGATACTTCACCAATCAGTTTTCTGCTGGTGCTGCGCAGCATCATCAGAGGCAGCACTCAGCATCGCTGCATTCACTGCAGCTGATTCACAGTGCTGCTTCCCAGCTCTGAGCACAGGAGAGTGATGCCTGCAGTCCATGGTCTGCAGCACTAGCAGCCACTCAGGCAGCCAGCACTTGAGGACATTGTGTCGAGTTGTCCACAGGGCTGCAAGGAGATTGTGGGTCTCATCTGTGAATGTCTTGGACCTATTATTTGATCCATCTCTTGGCCATCCAGTTGACTGGAAATTTGCATACATGTATGTAATAAAGAATGTGGGTTTATAGATCATTGATGCTTTTTTTTTTTTTTTCTGGAAAAAAATTAAACTTGGGTTTGGATGGTCAGGATGAACTGGAAACATTCCTATGTTGCCAGGATGGGGAACTGGGTTTGCACTGTGGAGACTTGTCCTGAGCTGTGCTCTGCTGTGTGCACTTCTGGTGGGACTGCTTATCTTCTTCTTTATTGCATTGTTGGGGGTGATAGCCACTAATTCTCAGGATTCCTTCTATCTGTGTGTGTGTGTGTGTGTGTGTGTGTGTGTGTGTGTGTGTGTGTGTGGTTTCATGGAACTCTGTACTCTCTCTGTGCTCACATCTGGATACAATAGATGATTATGAGGATTCACCAGCTATTTTGTGTTTACTTTTTCTACATGTTAAGCTCTGCAGTAGCTTTGGAACTGTAATTTATTTTTGTATCACATGCACTATATTCAGTGACTTCCTGTTGTATGTTGCTTGTATTAGAAGCACTGCAGTGAACTGTGAGTTGTCTGTACACTGAACAAGAACTCTAGGTATGACCCATTGCAATAAAACTTCCATGAGAGTTCATGTTTTATGAGTTGTTTCTTGAGCATGAATGGCCCTGGCTGAATTGTTAAGTCCGAGCCACCGTTTATTATAACCAGATGGACTAAGTTGCAGCCCTGATACAGTGTTGGGGATTTGTGTCTGTGGGTGTGGGAGATTAGGAGTGGGAATGTTTCCAAAGGCCAGAACCCTCTTTGGTGGCTGGGGAGATAAGTCAGTGAGTAAAGCACTTGCCGTACAAGTGTAAAGACCTGAGGTCACATCCCCAGAGCCCACGCAAAGCCAAATATGGTCGCACATTTATAATCCCAGCAGTGACTTACACAGGAGGCAAAGGCAGGAGAATCACCTAAAGCTCACAGGCCTGGCATTTGCACCATGACATATGCAGAGATAAACGACAGACCCTGCGGCAAGGAGGGTGGCCAGAATCTACACGTGAGGTTGTCCCCTGACCTCCACTTACACACATGAACATACACACAACACAAAGGCTTTGTTTTGGTTTTGTCTTTTATGGTTTTTTGAGACAGGGTTTCTCTGTGTAGCCCTGGCTGTCCTGGAACTCACTCTGTAGACCAGGCTGGCCTTGAACTCAGAGATCCACCTGCCTCTGCCTCCCAAGTGCTGAGATTAAAGGCGTGCACCACCACTGCCCAGCTACACATAGGTTTTTTGAAGTTATTGGTAAGTGAGCATGATGGTACATACCTGTAATCCCCGCACTAACGAAGTGTCAGCATAGACTATTTAGCAACACTGTCTTGACATGGAAAAATTCTAATTGTCATACCTAGCCTACTAGCTTAGCGTCATGCTAAGGGACTCAGGATAGTAGATACATATCTGGGACTTGAGTGTGTACTGCTCACTACCGACAGGCACAGAGTAAATCATCTCTGACTGCCAACTCAGTACTGCCCTCTGAAAGTGCGCATGCAGTGTGACTCTGGCAGGGGGTGGTCAGGCTTCCTCCCTTTCTACCCCAGTCCCTCCCAGGAAAGTCACACCATCTCCCGTCCCCTCTTTTCCTGGAGAAAGGTAGGCTTTTCTAGGCTTTCACCTGTGCTGGAAACTAAAGAAAATAGCTGACAAAAAGTAAGCAAAAGCCAACTTGACTTAAGCAGGACAACCTGTGGGAAAAGCGGACTGTTCTCCATAGTCACAGGAAGCTGTCGTGGGCAGAGACTAAAGGGGGTGTTGGTGTGGACAGGTTTCCACCCAGCTGTTAGGAGTCAGAAGGCGGGGCCTCTGCCCAGCTAGAAAACATTTCCCAAGTCCCGGATGGGCTTCACTGATGGAGCCTGCAAGTGCTGAGGTAGCAGCTCTTGGGTCAGTTACGCTCAGGGGCCCAGGATGGTCTGTTCAGAGAGCATCCACCTCCCCATGCTGAGGTTGAGTGGAGACTGGTAACAGCATCTCTTACCCCCAACAACAGGGAGCACAAATGTCCTAGGCCAGATTAACCGCCATCTAGCTCATGCTCCCAGGCTAGCAAGATGTTGGGGAGGAAGAACTGAGGACGAGCTGCCCCGGCTCCTCCGGGCTGAAAAGTTGGCTCGGGTAGTCGAGTGTTTACCTAGTATAGAGTCCAAAATTCCATCCCCAACACATGGAGGTAGGAGCAGAAGCATCAGGAGCTCAGGTCATCCTTGACTACATAAGGACTTTAAGGCCAGCCTGGGCTGCATGAGAGTGACACACACTCCACACCTCCACCCCACATGCACAAAGAAAAGAAAGATGGCCTGTCCTGGACCCTCAGTGTATAGATAGGAAACAGCTCCAAAGAGCGACAGGGACTTGTCTCAAGCCTACGGCTCAGATCTTGAGACTCCAGCACATTGACTCACTGCTCTCTAGCTCTTGTCTGCTCCCATTGGTGCTGCTTGTCACCTGGAAGCAGAGCTGCAGTCCTACAGCTCAGTTGCTGTGCCACAGAGTCCCTTCCTATGGGGACTGGAATCATTGTCAAAGCAAAGCACACTTCCACACACAGATCTGGAGGATGTATGTGTGCCTTCCTTTTGGATGTCTCTTTCTCTCTCCCGGCGGACAGCCAGCACTCCCCACCACAGTATGTTCTCTCCATTACTGCTGTGCTCCCAGATCCCCAAATAAGAGTTCTAGGTAGCTAAGTACTTTAATTCCAGCACTCAGGAGGCAGAAGCAGGCCGGTCTCTGAGTTTGAGGCCATCAAGTTCCAGGACTACATAGACCCTGTCTCAAAAACAGAGAGAGAGAGAGACCAGACAGACAGACAGACAGACAAACAGATGGAGGAAGAGATCCATCCATCTTCTGAGAGGCTCTACCAGTAACTGACTAAGACCAATGCAGATTCTTAAGCCAACCATTGGACTGAGGTTGGAGACCTCTATGGAAGAGTGAGGGGAAGGATTAAAGGAGCTGAAGGGGATGGCAACCCCATAAGGGGAACAACAGTGTCAACCAACCCAGAGCCTTCAGAACCACCAACCTAAAGAGTATACACACATGTGGGGTCACACCCCACACCCTCGACTATGTAGCAGAAGACTGCCTTGTCTGGCCTCAGTGGGAGATGATGTGCTGATGCCCCAGGGAAGGGGAATGCTGGGGGTGGGGGAGAACACCCTCTTAGAACCAAAGGGGAGTGGGGAGAGTGTGAAGAACTCTGGGAGGGGGGACCAGGAAGGGAGGCAACATTTGGAATGTAAAGAAATAAAATAATTTAATAAAAGCCATAAGTTAATTCAGAAAATAATACACACACACACACACAAGGTTCCACGTTCAAGACCACCCTGCTCCTGACTGGAAGTCCTATTTCAGATTATAGACCTACAAACCTGGGCATATGAGAGATTTGCACATAATTTTAACACACTTACTAATCTTTTAGGGACCTTAGGCTAGCAGGTCTGATCACTGGGTAGAACTGTCAAGTGGGCCAGAGAATCAGAGGGGTCTGCTGTTAAAGAGAAATCCAGTATAAAAGAACTGGCCTCTGTTGGCAGAAAGCGTGGAAAGGCTGAAGAAAAGCAGACAGATCCAGGATTACAGGGTGCAATTTTATTTGGGCTCAGAGCAGCAACTTGGACCAGTGGATCCCTAAAACTCAAGTCAGAGGATGAAGCTGGAATGTGCTTAGTTTATCTCAAGCTGATATCAAGGGTTCCAGGCACATTCCTGATGCCGACAGGACTAGAGTCTGGTTACAGAGGGCGGTTGTTTATCTATACAGTGATTCTCAACATGTGGGTCATGACCCCTTTGGGGTTGTGTAACAGATATCCTGCATATCACATACATTACGATTCATAACAGTAGCAAAATTACAGTTTTTGAAGTAGCAATGAGGTAATTTATGGTTTGAGGTCATCACAACAACTGTATTAAAGGGCTGCAGCATTGGGAAGGTTGAAAACCACTGCTCTAGAATATGCAGAAACACTGCAGAGGAAGGGGGAATCATAGGGTTACTCAGAAGCCAACATGACAGTTCAGCACAGCTGCAGTCCAGTCCAACTGGGTCCCTACACAGTTCTCAGAGTATCAAAGTTCATGGCTAACAATGTGAAGTCACATGGCATTTGGAAGCCAGCCATTTAGAGGATTGCTGAATTACAGAACACAGAGCCAGTCAGAACCTGGTTATTCTTCCCTTCTGCCTGGTCTATGTAACATGGGGGTGCTTATACTGACCCCTGCCCCGTAGGGTGGCAAAGACTGCGTGTGCGCTGCAGAAAGGGCTGCACACCAAGTGGAGAGGTAGTTCATGAGAATCGCCTGAGTCACGTCTCCTGTACATTCCTGACTCTCCCCTCAGGGTTTCCTTACTCTAAGTACATGATCTCATCCCTCTGTGATAAAAGCAGAGTGTCTCAGTCAGGAACATTCCCAGCAGTCCTTCCTGCAGCCCGTCCTGTAAGGATGCCTTCCCTGTACCTCCTCAGTACTGTCTTGGTATAGCACTGAAACCTTTCCACCTGCTTCTGATGTACTATCACAAGCCGCATCTTCTACCTCTCCTTCATAGACACAACTCTTGGATTTTTGTTTGGGTTTTTTGGTTTTTTTTTTTTTAGGTTTTTTCAAGACAGGGTTTCTCTGTGTAGCCCTGGCTGTCCTGGAACTCACTTTGTAGACCAGGATGGCCTCGAACTCAGAAATCTGCCTGCCTCTGCCTCCCGAGTGCTGGGATTAAAGGTGTGCGCCACCACTGCCCGGCTTAGACAGAACTCTTGAAAGAGTTGCTCTCTGTCCCCTGACTTCTGCAGCCCTGACCAGCCTTGCCTAGCCTCATGGTAGCATTTGCTGGTCTCTTGCCTCCCTTTTGAGGAGCAGTGCTTGGGCTTGTCCCATTTCTGCCTGAAAGTGACACCCATCCCTGTTGCTTGGGCAGAGCACATCACAAAGGTGTGTCTGTATTCAGAAAGGTGGGGCAGGGGCAGAGCACCAGCTGACTTCGTAGTGTGCCTCTCCGGCTTTGCACTACGTGTCCCTGTTCTCCTGCCTCTGTGGGCTCCGCACCACACCATCCCTGTTCCCCTGCCTGTCTGACGATATTTGGCTTGCTTTGTTAACTCCCTCCTCTAAGGCAACGCTAATCCCTGTTCTCACTCCTGTGCTCCTGAGGTTTGGTAGGTAGCTCAAATGGCTCCAACACATGTCCATCAGCTTTCCAGTCTGCATCTCCCCTGCCCTCCCTCTGGTGCCTATTTGAGTTTAACATGAACAATTTGGTGTCAAGAGGAGCAGTTTTTCTGTTAAAGGCAGTCATCCCTTGTTTCCCTGACCTCCCTCTTCCCCTCTGTGCTGATTACCAGTTGCATCAGATTGGACATCAAGTTCCCACCAATGAAATGAGACCCAGTCACTATCTACATCAGGGTAAAAGACAGCGTTCATTTTGGTGAGTGTGTTTGGTAGCCTGGTTTGGGTTCTGGCTCTATAGAATTGCCTTAGCAAATTGCTTTCATTTTGTTCGTGTGTCGCTTAGCACAGCACCAAGATGACACAATGACACAAAACAGCATTCAGTTCTGTGAACAAAAGTTCCCCAGGAGCTGCACCTTCTGCTGACCCTTCTGCAGAGCTAATTAGCTTCCGTGCTGTGGAGTGTCCAGAGCCCAATTACAGTTTAATCTGGACTATATTTTTAGTCACCTAAATAGCCATTCCTTGTCCACCTCTTTTTTGGATCTAATAGCCTGTAACAGATTACACACCTTTAATCCCAGCACTGGAGAGACCAAGCCAAGTGGATCTCTGTCAGGTCAAGGCCAGCCTCATCTATATTGGGAGCTCCAGACTGGCTAGGGCTACATTGAGACCCTGTCTCAATAAAAAGGGGTTGAGAGGATTTAGCTCAGTGGTAGAATAGAAAGGGGAGATGTTTTAATAAGACCAGAGTTGCCATTAACCAAAAGACCATTAACCAGACAGCATCTGAGGCCTACAATGGAGGTCCCCCACATTGCTGTAAGATGTCTCCACAGTATACTTGAAAAATGTCTTGACTTATGTCTATTACTGTAAAAATGTCACATAACTGATTCCACATTGGAACATGGGTTTGGACTTGACCTTAATCCATGTTTCTGGGCATGGTCACTCATGTTTGGCTTTTCAATAAACTGTCCCTTTGAGTAAGCATTGTGGCTTTGTGTCAACATTTCAAACAAAATAAGAAGTTATAGTGAAACAGGAGAGACCATGGCCTACAAATACAGATTCATGATACCCCAAATACCGTGTTCTACCATAGTAACAGTTTTGTGTATTCTTACAGTTAACAATCAAGGCATTTTTTAAAAAAAAATTCATGTTTCTACCAAGCAGACAGGTTATAGCAAAGCAGAGAAGTCTCTGCTGTCAGCCTTAGATGCTATCAGGTGACATTTGGGTTGATGAAAGGGAGAAATCTGTATGTACATTCCAAAGGATTTACCTAATAGTCACAAGGATGTTAGGTCAGACACAGAAGTGAATAATACATGGCTGTTGGAGCCTAACCTCTCCAGCCAACATGAATGTCTAACAGAGGCCTAAATGGGCTGCCTCCCTGAGCCCCAGATAACATTGACTTTGTTGAACAGTATTCACCAAAGAGGCTATTCAGACATGGGTTTAAGTCAGTGGAAACTCTATTAGCCAGCCAACAGCTACACTGGGTGTTTGAGATCGCAGTCTAGCCCTGAGCCTTCCTCATGGTGTGCTTTTAAGAATAAAAACCATGTTCTGGGTTGACACACTTCAGTTAACAAGAATAGTTAGCCAGAAGCAGAAATACAGAAGCCATAGAGCAAGGTTGGTACATTTAGAGACTTTGGCAGGTGGTGCTCTATGTGTGTTGAGCTTTACAGACTGAGTGGCACCTTTGTCATGCAGTCAGCTGTGCTAAGGTCTGGTACCTGTTACAGATATGCCTTAATTCTTTTACCTCCTCCTCTGCCTATCTGTCTTTGGTGCCTTTTAAATTATCATGTACACATGTGTGGGGTTGAGGTGTATGCACAAGGACAAGACTCCCAGACCTCCACCTGATGTTTGGCTGTGGGTCTCTGCATCTGTTTCCATCCACTGCTGGATTAAGCCTCTCTGCTGACAGTTATGCTAGGTTCCTGTCTTCAAGCATAACTGTATCAATAATAGTGTCAGGGGTTGGCTCTTTTACATGGGATGGGTCTTAAGATGGACTAGTCTTTGGTTGACCGTTCCCTCAATCTCTGCCCCATCTTTATCCCTGTTCATCTTATAGGTGGGACAAATCTTGGGACAAAGCCTTTGTGGATGGGTTGATGTCCCCCTCCCTCCTCTGAAAGTCCTACCTGGCTACAAGACGTGGGCACTTCAGTCTCCATATCCCCCACTGGTAGGAGTCTCAGCTAGGGTCACCCCCAACCCCGGTATCCTCCCAGGACCCTCCCACATCCCAGGTCTCTGGCTAGTCCCAAAGATGTGCATCCACATGCACACACACACACTTCCCTTCTCCCAGCTCTCTCTCCTGCCCACTCCCCACACCTCATCCCTATCCCTGCCACACCCTCTCTAAGTTCCCTCCCTCCATCCACCTTCAAAGATTATTTTGTTTCCCCTTCTGAGTGAAATTCCTCCCTTGGGCCCTCCTTGTTACTTAACTTCTTTGGGTCTGTGGACTGTAGCGTGGTTATTCTGTACTTTGAGGCTAATGTTCACTGATAAGTGAGGACATACCATGTGTGTGTTTCTGGCCCTGGGTTACCTCACTCAGGATGATATTTTCTTGCCAGCAAGTTTCATGATCCCATGGAGTTTCTTAACCTTTTTATATCATATAGCATCTCCGGGTCACTGACATGGGAGGGACTGAAGAACACTCTCAGGTGAGGATTTTCCCTTATTAATTAAGGTGTGTTAATAGTTTATAACCATTACCATAGACCTGTGTCTTAGTGTGCTTTTCTCTCGCTGTGATAGACACTGACCAAAGGCAGCTTGGTGAGGAAAGAGTTTATTTCAACTTATAGTTTGTAATCCATCTTTTAAGGAAGCTGAGGCCAGAACCTGGAGGCAGGAGCTGAAGCAGAGGCCATGGAGGAGTGCTGCTTGCTGGCTTGCTCCATGGCTTCTTAACCTGTTTTCTTATCCACTCCAGGCTCACCTACTGGGGGATGGGCAGGTGGGGGTGGGCTCTCACGCATCAATCCTTAGTCAAGCAAAAGCAGTACAGACTTCCCAGCGGGCAAGTGTGATGGAGGTATTTCTCAATTGAAGTTCCTCTTCCAAATGACTCTAGCTTGTGTCATGTTAACCACAACAGAATCTGACCGGCAGCACATCCTGGCTAGCCCCGTATTGTTATGGCCATCATGGTATAACCAAGATGACATCTTCTTATGGGCAGAGGAGAAATTACTAACCATAGACACACCAAAAATAGCTCAAGATTTTCCCAGTAACTCACTAATCCACACCTTATCGTCACATTTTTTTAATCCTGAAATGTTATTTTGTGCATATGAGTGTTTTGCCGGCATGTGAGTCTCCATACCACATGTGTGCCTGGTGCCCAAGGAAGCCAGGAGAGGGCATCAGATTCCCTAGAACTGGAATTATAGACCGTTGTGAGCTGCCATGTGGGCGCCAAGAGTCAAATCCAGGTTCCCTAGAAGAGCAGCCAGTGCTTTAATGGCTGAGCCATCTCTCCGGCCCCCATCCTTGCCACACTCTCAGTGTACTTACCAACAGTTAGCTAGTCTCAGTGCAGGGAGAGTTGGACCAAGGTTTGTGTGTTGTTTACCGTGTCTGAAGCAGACTCTCATATAGCCCAGGTTTCCCTCAGCCTCACTGAGTAACAGATGTCCTCGACTGTCTGATCCTCCTGTCTCCCCTTCCTGAATGTTCAGATCACAGGCGTGTCCCACCACACCTGGTTTATGCAGTTCTGGTGATGGAAGCCAAGGGTTGGGCATGCCAGGCAGGCTCTCTGCCCCTTGAGCTACACTCCCAGACTGGACATGGGGTTTCTAACCCAGCGGGTGCTTTCATTAACAAAGCTTATTTAATTCTGGGAGGGTGGTGGGGAGGGGGCAATGACGCTGACTGCCAGAGGTCAGCTCTTCTGAAGAGAGACAAACGCTGTCTACACTCAGCCAGACTGAGTCACAGCACACTGAGACGGGGAAGGGTGGTCCCGGGAGAACAGCGGGGGAGGTCTTCAAGCTTGCCATGCACGGTAAGTTCAGCAACAAAGGAGGCACTGTCTATGTGGCTCACTGGCAGAGCGCCAGCCTGGCATGCACAGAGCCCTGGGCTCCATCCCCAGCACTGTAGAAGCTGAGTGTGCTGTGTACGCCTGCGTCCTCGAACTCAGGAGGTGGATGCAGAAGGATCTGAAGTCTAAGGTGATCCTCAGCTACAGTAGGCTCAAGGCCAGCCTGGGCTATGCGATGCCCTGTCTCAAAAGACCAAAGGGATGGAGGGTTGTAAAGAAGAGGAGGCAGAAGGAAAGCCAGCAGAACGTTGCAGGCTAGGGCAGTGTGTGTGGCCTGTGGCTGTGACAAGAAACAACTTACAAGAGAAAGGGGACATTCTGGCAGTCGGGGAAGAGGGTGAGAATGATCACCTCCGCAGTCAGGAGGAGGAGGCGTGAAATGAGGGTACACATTCCTTCAGGGACCCTGGCCCATAGAAGGATGCCAACCATATTAACCTAATCAAGTGTGCCTCCTAGTTGATCCTAAGTCCTCTGAAGGTGACATTAAGCATAACAGGCTCTACATAGGGTCTTTTTGTACTTTCCCCAACTCTTGTTGGTCAAGTAAGACTTCTCACATAGGACTGATTTGCTCTTCCTTGCAGGAGGGCATGGTCAGCCAGCCCCTCCAGTAGCAGAGGGAGGGGGGCTTGGAGGACCTCAGGACTTTCTGCCCAGGCTTGTTCACTAGGGCACACACCTTTTCTTTGTCAAAATGCTCAAGCCACCATGTTCCTGTGCCATTGACCTGAGACTCTGCCAGGCATGTGACCATCCCACCAGAGTTGCCTCTGAAACAGAGAGAGGTAGCAAGGAAGGAGAGGGCCACCTAGATTTGAGCCACTTGCCTACACTGAGACCCAGGCATGTCCCTATGCTGCTGACATGGGCCTAGTGGCGCTGTTGGGGTGGAAGGGACAATGGAAAGAGGACTTACCAAGACATAGATGGTCCCAGCCAGTGTCTGCTGTGATAGCGTGGAAGGAGCCCCAGACATGAGGGACAGCCTAACTAGGCTTTGGCACGAGGTGCTGTGCCCTCCTGTGGAAGCACTCTGTCCCTCTGGAAGGCAGGTGATGATCTAGGCTACCCAAGAGGGCACTGGACATTGGTTCCATGACTGGACCAAGTTCCAGTGTCACATTGGCCTCTGAGATGTAAATGCAGTGACACCCTCCCTGGAGTGGGGGAGCAGGGTCACCCACCCAGCACAGCTCTGGGCGCTCTCTGTCAGCACTGCAGTCAGTGAGGTCCATGCTGTGTCATCACATGTGTGGCCGCTGTGCAGGACCGTGGTCTGCTTGGCCATTGCTGGTTTGATCATGGCTTGAGCACTCTGTCCTCCTACAGCAACGCCCAAGTAGTGCCCTGTACAATCGGAAGCCCAGTCCTTCTGCCACAGGCCTCCTGACCGCTACTCACCCTCTGTTGTCATATATTCTGCTATATATTATGAAATATAATAATGTATATTACATATAATGTGTGTATACACATATATACATGTGTGTGCACATATGTGCCAGCTATACTGAACATGAACATGTGGCTGTCAGAGGACGACCTGTGGGAATCAGGTCATATGGGTCCCAGGGTTCTGACTCAGGCTGTCAGGCTCATTGACAGTGCCTTTGCCTAGAGCCATCCTGCCATACCCCACCCCCATCTTGGGTTTGTTTGTTTCTTTGTTTTATTTTTAAAATTCATTATTTATTTTAAAACAGAATCTCTCTATGTAGCCACAAATTACCTGAAACTATGTAGACCTCCTCTGGTGAGCTACCCGTCTCCCAACAGCTTCCTGTTCTAACCCTGAGCCCTGGAGGTGGTCAGGTGGTGGCTGCTGACCAGGCCTTCGTCCTCTCTGGGTTTCCACATTTCCTAGTACCCTCTACCAGGCTGGCTTCCCTGTACCATCCTGACTTTTCCAAAATAACCCTCCAGCAAGGCCCCTCAACTCTTTTTTTTTTTTTTAATGTGTGTGTGCATGCATATGCCGTGGAGGTGGGAGGACTCCCTCCCTGTTCATTCAGGACAAGGTCTCATATTGCTTTGGAGCTTGCCAATTAGGCCAAGCTGTTGGCAAACAAGCCCCAAAGACCCTCCTCACACTGAGCGTTACGAGGCAACCCCACGGTGCTCAGCAGTTTTATCAGTGTCGCACCAATCTGGGGCTCACCCTCATTCAAATCCTCATTATAGGCTAGTGCCAGGCCTTGGCACCACTCCAGTAGTTTTTAAAATATTTTCATTTTGATTTTTGTTTCTGAGACAAAATCTCATCCAAGGCTGGCCTTAAACTGATCTTGTTTCTGCCTGAGCAGAGTTGAGACTGGTTCTCTCATAATGCAGTCCTGAAGAGCTGCTGGGGTTTCTAAATGCCACTGTTCATAAGGGGATCTGAACATAGGCTCTTCCCATCTCTCATCGGATCCCAGCGGGTTCCTTCCCATGGCAACGGCTTTTGAAAACTACAGAACATTTGTAAAATAAGAAAATCATTCGTGATCTACAAATTTTGGTTCCTTTCAAACCACCTGTAGCACTCTGAGTTCATGGACTGATAGCTACCTGTGTAAACTGCCTTGGACACACGCTGCCTCCCCTGGCAGGCTCTACCATGTGCTTGGGCCACTGGAATTGAGTAGACTGACCAGACATCTATCACCTGTGAGCAGGAACGTTGGTGCTTGCAGACTTTGGCTTGGCCTCCTTACTTCTGCCATAAAGGTCAAAGTCCAAGATTGCCGCTCCTTCGATCCAGCATCTTGAAGAGGACAAATCAAGAAGGCCTGGCATAGCTCCCAGGCCTGAGCATATTCCTCAGCCAACTTGCAGCTCCAGGGAGGAATCTGTAGTTATGTCTGTTTATATTACTGTCTGTGTGAGTATACATGTGTGTGTGCACTACAGCATTCTTGTGAAAGGCCAAGAATTTTCAGACATATACTTCCTTCCTCCGTGAGACCCAAGGATCCAACAGCTCACCAGCTTTGTGCAGTGCTTTTTCCTGCCAAGCCATCTTACTGGGCTTTAAAAAATGCATTTGGACCTTAGGGGGTTTTGTTTTAGTTTTAGATAGTCTCCCATTGGCATAGACCTCAACAATGTGGCTATCTGGCTCACAAGCCCAGGGGAGCCTCACTTTGCGTTCTCTACACTGGGAATATAAGCTCATGCCACTACAGCTGGCTTTTGTGGGGTTCTGAGGCTCACACAGCCACACATTTACTGAGCCAGTTGCCCAGCCCAGCTACTAAGTTCTTGGAAGTTGTGAAGAAGCTGAGACATCCCTTTGTAGAAGTGACCAACAGACCTGCACGCAAGTGTGGAGTCACTGTGCTGTGTGGCCATCAGTCAACAACTGACCACAGTCCTCCACTGACACTCACCTAAGACTGAATGGAACTGAGACCTGACTGGGGACAGAGACTTAGGGATGTCTGTAGCATGCATCTGACAGTGGCTCGCCAACACTCCTCCCATTGCTGGGAGAATACAGCTGAGCACTGCAGACCCTCCTAACCAACCCTTCCGTTGCTTCAGAAATACCTGCTCTTCCATCCCTAAATATTTTAAAATTATTTTGTGCATATGGGTATTTTTTTTAATATGGAAGGTTTCACGGATTTGCATAGCATTCTTGCGCAGGGATTCTAATCTTCTGTGCACCATTCCAAGTTTGGTATATGTGCTGCTGAAGCAAGCATACATATGGGTATTTTGCTTGCAAGGATGTCTGTGCACCACATATGTGCCTGCAGAGCCCAGAAGAGGGAGTTGGATCTCCTAGAACTGGAATTACAGATGGTTGTGAGCCACCACCTGAATGCTAAGAATTGACCCCAGGTCCTCTGGAAGAGCAGCTGATGCTCTGACCTTTGAGCCATCTCTCCAAGCCCCATCTTTATGTCTTACTAGGGTGAGAGGCTGTTGTTATCAGATACTTTGTGGGGATGGAGGAGAGGTAGGGGTGCGGTGGGGGTGGGTAGAGAGGAAGTAGGTAGTAAGGTAGCAGTGAGATAGGGTGGCTGCCTGAAGTTCAGGTGCAGTTCACCCAGAAGCCAGCAGCATTCCTCTCTAGCACAGGGATCACTATGAGGAGCACCTTACCAGTCTCGGGAGGAGCACCTCCTCAGTGTCCCTAGGAGCCCCGAGGTTTTATTAAGAAGTGAATCAGCAATGCCCTGTGTAGAAAGCACTCCCTCCACTGCTGCTCAATACTGCCGCACAGTCTGCTGGTTCGTCCAAACCACCTATGTTGCAAGTACAAAGAACCCCTGGTAGCTTTGCATGTTGTTCCTTAGCATGTAAACAGGCATTATTTTCACATGGTTTTGAATGATGCTAAAATACTCAATTCATCTTGTTTGTGCATATGCTTAAACCAGAGGTGAATGTTAGGCGGCTTCCTTTATTGCTCTCTGCCTTTATAAAGAAAACTAACTTCATGTGTATGGGTGCTTTTCTTACACGATAGGTTGTGCATCACTTGTGTGCCTCCTGTTGCCTGCACAGACCAGAAGAGGGCATCAGGTCCCCTTGGAGTTACAGTTGTGAGCCACCATGTGGGTGCTGGGAGTCAAACTGTGGACCCTCTGGAAGAACAGCCAGTGCTCCTAACCACACCACAGAGCCATCTTACTGGCCACTTTATGTTAGTTTGTTTTGTGTGTGATAGCCAGAGGACCACTTGAGAAAGTTGGTTCTCTTTCATCATGTGGATCCCAGAGCTCAAACTTAGGTCATCAGGCTTAGTGTCAGGCACATTTACCTACTGAGCCATCATGTGGATACCCCACCTTGTATTCTGAGGCAGGATCTCTCACAACCTGGAACCCTATGCTTTAGAATGGCTAGCTAAAAGCCTAGGGGATCCAGCCATCTCTGCTGCCCTCCCTGCTAAGGTTACTTGTGCTGTGGACTTCCACATGGATGCTGAGGGTGTGAACACAGGTCAGGTTTGCACAGCATATTTTACTCTTTCCAGCACCAGGTTTTCTTTTCCTTCAAATGGAAGAGGACCGTGTCACACCCAGAACAAGGGGCAGTTAAACACATGGAGCCTGATGTGGGTAATCCTTAGTAAGCTAGTAACTGCCCCACCCCAGTCTTCTCCTCAGCGATGAGCACCCCATGTTTCTTTAACTTCCATTTCCAAGTATTTATTTCTTCCCAGTCAGACCCTTATTCTGAGGTCTGGCTTTGTCCTCTGGTTCTGATTTCCTGGGGTGATTCCAGCTCCTGAAGAAACACTGTACTCATCTTTAAAAATACCTAAACGTTTGTTCCTTGTTACTGGCGGACTATGAATGTTGGCCCTTCTAATACTTCTCCCTGTTGGTCACGCTCAGCCTTCCAACAAAAATGCTTTACATCATGACAGACCTTAGAAATGGCCAAACTGTGTGTGGCATATTTTGGTTGTTCCTCAAGAGATGATAATACCCGTGAGGAAGAAGCCAGGGTGTTAACTGACAGTGTTCATGGCCTGGGACGGTATTGGAGCATGTCAAATATTCTCTGACTGGTGCTGTCCCTTTTCCCTGGGGGCATGATCACAAACTTTAAAAATGTGTAGAACTTTTGTTATCTACCACAGCAGACTTTCATCCCAAGACTCTGACAGGATCCGGGGTCAGGGCCATATTAGCATCTCATTCAGTCTTTAAGGATAGTTGTAATAAATACATATCTTCACACAGAAACTTAAAAAAAAATACTTTAACACAATACATTACTGCCAAGAACTACAATCAACACAGATAACACTGCTAAAACATTCATATAAATACTAATATATGCAGATTCACTCCATTAGAAAATTCATCTATTAGAATACTAGAGACCTGTGTCCGCAAAGCCCACAGAAAACAACTATTTGAACAGTAGGCGCACTAGAAACACCAACAATGAGGTTTAGGGAACAGTGGGAGGGGACAATTTGGTACATTTGCCATTTTGTCACAATGGGTGCAATCTAAAATACAATTTTAGACTAGCAGTGTATAAAAATACTTTTTAAACAATACTTTTGGTAGGCATAAGTAGCACTTTAAAACAAACAGCTATGTAGTTTTCAGGTCTTTTGAGGGCCTAGAAACAATTGATTTACCACCTTTGGCTAGCTCACAAGATGTGGGCCTGGAAAGCAAGTTCTCTTGCACATTATGTACATATCCCAGTCCTACAGTTTCCTCCTTCTGCCTACATCACTCAATGACCACTGCAAGAGACTTCTGTCTCACTGTGG
Organism: Mus caroli; assembly: GCF_978045245.1. NCBI lineage: Eukaryota > Metazoa > Chordata > Mammalia > Rodentia > Muridae > Mus > Mus caroli. The sequence continues at coordinate 116,031,238 of NW_028227256.1, read as the reverse complement.
ATGTAAAATGAGGGGGACCTGTTTCCAATTCCAGGACTGGATGAACACAAGAAAAAAGCAAAGTGGAATTCAAGGGTATATGGTTCTTATTTCACTGAAAGGCCCAGCCTGTGAGTTTAGTCTGGCATATCAATGTTTAACTTGGGAGGCGGAGGCACGTATTTCCCAGGGCTCTGTGTTATAACTACCCGAGCCTTCTTTCCAAACATTGGAGCAATTTTCGGAGCTTCTGATGCCGATGCGTCTTCAGCATCTTCGCTGTCTTCGTGATGGAGATCGTATGAGATATTTCCATATTCTCTTAAAAACGGGAAAACTTCAAGTAGAAACTGACAGAAATCCCTGCGAATCCCAAACCACCAATGATTGCCCCCTTTCCGCCTGAACGTTGTTGCCATCAAAGTCAGTAATGAGAGCCAAAGCGGGATGAATATGGAAATGTAAGAGAACGTATTGTGGTCATCCAGTCTGTGAACTAGCAGGACCTCGAAAGTGAGCAGAGGCACGACAATGGTGATCCAGCTGATGGCCATGGTCACATGTGTTCTTCGCTGCTCCGCAACCACATCCAGGGACCGCAGGAATAGGAGGGACCACACGATGTAATAGAGAACTACCAGGCAGAGGAACGACATGAGGATCCACAGGGGCACGAACACCACTAGCCACGGCCAGTGGATAATCCTGTCCAGCCTCAGGGCAATGAAGATGAACTGCAGGATGTTGACAGAGCACAGGATCTCCAGTTCCAAAGACCTGTCGTGTCGGAAGCCCCAGACGCAGGCGGCCACGGACACGGGGGAAACGAAGAAGAGTGGCATGAAGACCAGCAGCCAAAAGTGGGTGCCCCTCTCCACCCTGTCGCAGACTAGTATCTCAAACATGAGTAGCAGCAGGTGGATGCCCACGGCGATCAGCATGGCTTTGAATTCCACGCAGGCTTCCCCCTCTGTACGGTAGCGAGGGTTGCGGGCCCACACGCCCGCACCCACCGAGGCGCCCACGATGACCAGGAGCTTCCACAGCCAGATGGGGGCGAAGACTGCCCAGTAGCTCCACTGGATGATGCCGTCCAGGCGCAGGGGCAGCAACACGGAGAAGAGGAGCAAGCAGGCATAAATGAGGAACTTACTGGGGTTGAAGTCCTGGAACAGGCCCCTGGGGTTCATGGCGAAGGCTGCACTGCCTCTAGATGGGCATCCGCCCGCTGCGTGTTAGAGGCTCCAGACCGCAGCTCCGAGGGGCCGGAACACGTGCGAGCAGTCACGTGGCCCTGCCGGAAGCGAGCCGAGGGCACAGCTTGCGCTGGCCGCGAACGGTACGGTGCCTACGCCGGGGACACTGCCCCAGCCCCGTAGCTCAGGCTTCGGTGGGTGCTCACGCCGTCTGCCTTCATTCCGCAGCCACGAGGCCGACGCTGCGTTGAGTGCGGAGTCGGATGGGACCTGGCGTGCTGCGGACTCGGCGACCCGCGGACCCGCTGCCTGTGAGCTGGTTGAGACCTCCGGAGGACGCTTCCTGGAGGAGGCCGGAACATGGAGGAGGGAGTGAGCTCACATCCTCCCGGCAGGCTCGGGGGCGGGGCCCGGGACGGGGCGGGGTCGGAGAGCGGCGGGAGCGGAGCTGGGCGGAGGGCAGGGCGGAGGGCAGGGCGAGCTGGTCCCCGCAGGGGCGAGCAGCGGGCGCGGGGTTTGGGGTCTCTCCGAGTGGGGAGGGCAAGAGCAGCGCGTTGTCTGGCGCCGGAGCCTAGGGATGCAAAGGCGGGTGGCGGGCGAGCGAGGGGAGTCTGAGAGCGCGCCGGTAACTGTGACCGCCCAACACCGATGGACGGATGCGCGAGGAGCAGTGGCTTTGACCCTGGGTTCGGCGCGAAGGTCGGGGAGGGGGGTGCAGGCAGTCAACGGATTAGGGCTGTGCCCAGGGCAAAACTCCACAGAGCCACTAGCGATTCTCAGGCTGCCCCTAAAAGGTGGTGCGGAACGCCTGGGTGCTTACCAATGCTCTTCTGCCTGTGTCACCCGAGAAGTGGAGGGGTACCTGGGAGGGTGCCCCACCAGGCCAGAAGCAGCTCCCTGAGGGAGCAAGTGAAGAAACTGGACCCAGAGAAGGCCTGGTTAGCGGCAGAATTAGGGCTTGGATTTAGGGCTCCCAACCTTGAGTCTCATTTTCATTTATCAGACACTGCCTGAGTCTGATTCTTTTAGAACTGTTAGGAAAAGGTGCAAGGGACAAGAAATTTTGGTTGTACCCCAGACCCTGCCACCCACCGGCTGAAAAGGGAAGCAAACCCCTCCCTCCCCACCCCTCTCTAATAAGCTGCAATGGGTTTGTGGTTTAGATACTATTTTTTTCGACCTGCTGGGCAGAACTAAAGGGTTCTTTCCTCCCTTCTCTGACCCTTGCTCAGCAGAGCCCTGGTTGCTAGTCCTTGCTTTTCAGCCCCGGGCCTCGCCTTCAGGTTCCCTGAAGTGGGATAAAAATGCATGAAAGTCTTAGGTCATTAGAGGAAAATGAGGGGGTGGAAATGGATGACTGCCAATCTCTGCAGTTGGAGTATAGGGCTCCCAGGGGGAAGCAGAGAACCTTCACGGACGCTACTGCCTCTTCTCTCAGCCCTTCCAGAGAAAAGTGGGGACAGCTGCTAAGCCCCAGGCTTTCTTCATTCATGATGGGCACCAAGGAGTTGCGTAAGGGTTGCTGGAGACCAGTGCCAGACGGCAGAGTGCCCCCTAAGCCCAGAAACTGCAACAGGTGAACCAGTGTCCAGGCCCTCTGTTTCTACAGAGCCCATTGAAGTGATGGCCCCTACTGGGCGTCTGTTTAGTTTCTTGGCTTTTTTGGTGCTCCTACCGTTTAAAAAGAATGCTGCCATAAAAAAGGGTCTTTGTGTGTGTGTGTGTGTGTGTGTGTGTGTGTGGTGTGCATGTGTTTGCACATTCAAGTGTGTGTGTGTGTGTGTGCAGATGCACATAGAGGCTTGAAATTCACATCAGGTGTCAACCAGTTTGCCCAGGGGCTCTCTTCTCTGCTTCCGAAGAACTGGATTGTAGCGAGCTATCATGCCTGTCCAGCTTTGTATGGATTCTGTACCAAAGTTGAAGACCACACTGCTCCTCAGACTGCGGGGCACCTAGATAAGTACTTTATCCACTGAGCCGTTCCTCCCAGCACAGCTACCCTGAGGCTAGCATACAAACTGAACGTTAAAATAGCTCCTGTGCTGGGGTGTGTGGGGTGTAGTACCCCCGGCCACCAACATGGGCCTCCCTGTTCTGAGGGTGCGTGGCTTTGGGAGACTGAGCCCAGAGAACAGGAAGTAGTGTATTGTAAAGGTTGAGGAGCCCCTGAGATGTGGTCTGACATAGTGTCCTCCTCCCACCACCTGTGTTGGACAGCCTCAGTCTCAGCCCTCGGTCTAACCTGAGTTTCTCCTGAACTCACCTGGTCCCCTGCTGACCCCTTGTGTTGGGGGAGAGGATGTGTGTTTATAGGGGACAGAGAGTGTCAGGAGTCCTGATCTGCCAGTCTCCACCTTAAAACAAAATCTCTCCTGGCCTGGGCATAGGTTGGCCAACAAGCTCCAGCATCCACATCTTCCCACCCTGTCCTCCACACAGGACTCACCGGAAGCCGCTTCAGATGTGACTGCTTGGGATTTGCCCTCGGGTCCTCAAACTCCACTGGACAAACTCTTTCAGCATGGAGCCTTCTTCCCAGCCCCCACTTCAGCTGACACCTGGCCACGTTTCCAGCCTTTGGCTCAAGCCTGGATCTTTCCAAGGCCTCCGGCCCTTGCTGAACATGCTCTGAGCCTGGGAAGTTCCTTTTTAGATCCATATAGTTTAGTCATATCTACTATGTCACAGAGAAGCCATGGTCCACCTGGTTCTTTCTATCAGCCCCTGTCCCTATACAGAGCACAGTCCCATCTCTGCCTACAACAGCAGGGTCCAGCTCCCACATCCCTTCTACGTATTGTGGAGGTGGAGGAGGCCCAATGCTGTGGCAAGCTACCAAGGCTGTCCTGTCCTATCTGTGACAGAAACGATAACCTCCTCAAAGTGCAGACAAAGGGAGTCGTGTATGAGAACCTGGGGCTGGGATCCCAGCTGTAGTGGCCATTGTCACCGGCTGTCTCTGCATCAATTAGATGCCCCCTCCCACAAGGACAAGTGCCACTGTCCTAGGGCTTCCAGCAGTCCTGCTGCTGTGACCTTGTCATCTATCAGCCTCATGCCCACGCAGGCCTGTGAGGAAACACTGAGAAGTACTAGTAAGGCTGAAGTGGCTGTGCCCGCCTGGACTGAGCATCAGCCCTGCCCCACCCACCCAACTGAGCAGCACCCCCCCCCCCACCCTCATCCCAGGACTGAGCATCAGTTCCACCCCCAGACAGACTGAGCAGCTCCCTCCTCCCCACTGTGCACACCCCTGCAGACTGAGCAGCAGCCCTCCCTACCCCTCCACCCCACCATTCTCCCCCCCACACACACACACCCGGAGCAGCAGGGCGGCCACATACAAATGGTAAGGCTGCAGCTCTAGGGGTCACTCAGAGCAGGTGCTTGCTGGACACAGTGTTTCAGAGCATGCTGTCACCTGCAGCTGACCTGAAAGGCTCTGCTCAACCTTACGTCTGGGTTTCTTCAGCTCTTTCCTGGTGTTCTCCTAGCACCTGATTTGTCCTGAGATACAGATTCAAGAGATTACAGCCCCCAGGGAGCCGAGTTTCATCAGGACCTTTGAAACTTAGTCTCAGGCCTTAGCGGCTTTCCTTGTATGAGTTCATTCCTCAGCTTGTGTATTAACTAGACAGTTAAAGTCCCGGCATCTGCCCTGTGACCCAGCCCTGTCCTAGACACATGATGCAGAGCTCCTCCCATGGCTTCTCCTGTGCTGTCGCCTTCCCAGTTCTAGTGTATGTCACTTCCTCCAAGAAGCCCGCCATGACCATGCTCCCTGCACACAGCACCCCGTATTGTTTTCCCGTTTGTTTTGTGTCCACTGGTGCTATATGTCTGCTATGTGCCATAGCAGTGTGGGGGATCAGAGGACAACCCTGGGTGCCTGTCCTCACTCCCCACCTTGCTTTAGGCAAGGTTTCTTGTTGGCTACAGCACGCAGGAGGCTAGGCCTCCCTGGAGCTTCTGGGGTCCCCTGCCTCTCTCTGCCTTCTCTCGCTGCTACTGTCCTGCTTCCCATGGGTTCTGAGGGTCCACACTCAGGCTTATTATATAGTTCGTCCTTTACCCACTGAGACACCTCCCAGTCCTCTTTGCCCCATTTCTTATGAGCCCACTAATTAATAATCACTTGGGAAGAATCTGGGAAGTTCAGAATGCTTGAAGAAGGATGAGATTTGTGGCCTTGTCACCTATAGAAAACTACCATGGGCGCTGACTGTGCCGTCCCGTCCGTTCATATGGCTCCTTTTATTTTGTTTGTTTGTTTGTTTTTGAGGTAGGGTTTCTCTGTATAGCCCTGGCTGTCCTGGAACTCACTCTGTAGACCAGGCTGGCCTTGAACTCAGAACCACCTGCCTCTGCCTCCCAAGTGCTGGGATTAAAGGCGTGCGCCACCACGCCCGGCTTGTGGCTCCTTTTAAAGGGGGAGACTACAGTCGCATTGCTTCTCCTGTTCTCACAGCATTGACACAACAGCTCACGTATTTCTGTCTGGCCTCTCTGTGTCTTGCAGCAGACGGTGGAGGGAGCACGGGTGTTTGCTCTGACTGTTCCTGGGTACCCTACCAGAGACAGGATCCTGTGCATCCCAGGCTGGCCTAGAGCTAAATCAGTAGCCTATGAGGGCCTTGAACTTCTGATCCTCCCGCCTCAGGGCACTCCACTCCGTTTATTCAAAGCACGAGGTAGAATCAGGGCTTTGTGTGCTCAGGCAAGCAGTCTTCCTACCAAGGTACAGCCAACCCCACTTGAGCCAACTTGAAGTTAAACTCACTGGCAGAATTTGCTTGAGGTGTTCCCAGTACAGACAAACCGTGAGCACTGGCTCAGGGTGAGCTGTAGTCAGGCTATACATTTTTTGGCGCCAGCTTCTCTCAGAGACCATTATTAGATGATCCAAACTGGGTGTGCACATGCATGCATGCACGTGCGCGCGCGCGCGCACACACACACACACACACAGTCTCCCACATATTTGGACGTGTGTGCGTGTGCATGTGTGTGTGTGTGTGTGTGTGTGTGTATATGTGTATGTAGTTGCATTTGGAGGACTGAAATTCACATCAGATGTCAACCAGTTTGCCCAGGGGATCCTTTGGCTGCCTCCTAAGGACTAGATGGTAGGGAGCTTTCATGCCTGTCCAGCCTTCTCTGGGTTCTGGACCATTTTCCTTATTTCACAATATGTGACACATGAGTGGAATTTCCCCTGAGAAAGACGAGCCACACCTGCTAAGGATTCCACAAGGCCAGTAAACTTGCTGATTACAGAGTTAGAGTGTTGAAGACGAGAGCCAAATGGTCTTGGCTATTTCTCTGTCTCTTTGAGATTCATTCCTTACACAGTCCTGTGTGTGACCTGGCTGTCAAAATCCTTTACAGCCCAGAAGTCACTGAGAGCATCAAAAGCCCTTGCTGTAACTTCTCCCCTGTGGTTTCCAACAGTGTGTTTGAGAAATGGTTTGATTTCTTCGTTCTGTAACTAATCTCATGTGACCACTTGGAGCAACCCCAGTCTGTGTTGCAGGACCACAGACACTCACGGGCTCAGGAGTCAACTGTCTCTTTTCCGCCTCGAGTCGAGAGCTATGTTTTGCACAAACACATCATATAGGCGGTGGGTCTTACATTCACCCATGGCCTATATGTGATGAAATCCCACAGGTGGGAACAGCTTTCAGGAGCCAGGACAGGATGTCCGGATCCCTATCAGGATGACAGTGGCCACTTCATGCCAGGGTGTCCCAGCCTGGCCCGTTTATCTGCTGCTCGGTTTTTATGGTTGTGTGGGTGAGTACAGACATATGTGTCATATATGAAGGTTAGAGGACAACTTGCAGGGTTCAGTTTTCTCCCTCAACTGTGGAATTCAGACCTTGCCCACTGAGCAATCTCACTTCCCTAAAACATTTTAGTAATCTCCAGCTGTGCTTTGCCCTGGGGATTATCCTTCTCAGTGAAGACGCGAGTACTAGTTTAATCTGAGTGGAGGTTCCCTGCCGATACAGGGATGATCCGGAGCACTGCTTCTGTCATTCGCAGTGACAGCAGGATCTCTAAGTTCCCAGCCTTAGACTGAATGTGGAAGCTGCAAAAATAATTTGGTAGAAGCAAAAGGTTTTTGAACTTTGAAGTCACACAGGTAAGGACTCCCAGGTGTTTCTGGTGGTCCCCCCCTCACCTCCCCCACACGCTCATGTTGCAGCCTGTGACTTCACTACAGCCTTGGTTCTGAACACACAGCATAAATGTTTGCCACCGTGCATGCAGCAGAGAATTTCTCCGTTTCTGAAATGGAGCTGCACATGCTTCTGCACGCTGTCTGCTCTCATTCTCTAACTATCTCTCAGCTCAGAAACACTTCAGGAAGACACCCTGCCTACTGCATTATCAACTGTTCAGGCAGGATCTGACCTTTGTAAACATAAGCACACCTGGCTCATTGATATGTCAGTTTTCTTTCATACTTAATAGTAAAGTTATGTTGCCAATGTATTCTTTTAAAATAAATTTCTTTATGATTTCTTACCCATGAAATTTGATTTGAATCCCTTCTTTATAAACCTGGGGTCCTGTAAAAATCTCTGATGAGATGGGATCAAAAGTGGGGAAATGGAGCTGGGCGAGGTGGTGCACGCCTTTAATCCCAGCACTTGGGAGGCAGAGGCAGGCGGATTTCTGAGTTCGAGGCCAGCCTGGTCTACAAAGTGAGTTCCAGGACAGCCAGGCTATACAGAGAAACCCTGTCTCGAAAAACAAAAAACAAAAACAAAAAAAAAAGTGGGGAAACGGGACCTGTGCTGCAGGTGTGCTCGAGCCCTGCCGCCTGGGCTCTTTCCAGCCTGCACAGCTGCTCACTGAGATGTGCAGTTACAGGGAGAGGCAAGGCTCCCCTTCAGTGTGTGGAGCACAGTGCAGCGGCAGGGGAGGTTTTCTCTGTGCTGTGGTTAGAGTGTCAAATGCCTGCCAGTCTTGTGGATTTGAGAACCCGAGAGGTTGTGGACCCTAGAGGTGGAGCACGGCTAGAGGAGGTGGGTCCCTTAGAGTGGACCTCTGCTTCCTGGTCTGTAAACAGATGGAATGGATTCCACCACGCCTTCTCTGCCATGGTGCACCACACCTCCTCAAACTTCCAGACCAAATAATCCTCCTGTAAACTGCCTCCTGTCGGGTGTTTGGTCCTATCTGTGGGAAAAGTAGCTGTGGTGCTTTGAATGAGAATGAGGCCCATAGGCTTGGTCTGAAGGTGGTGGAACTGTCTGGGGAGGATTAAGTGTTGTTGGAAGAAGTGTGTCACACGTTGGGCGTTAAGGTTTCAAAAGTCCACAGTGTTCCCGGCTAGTGCATGCTCTCTCTGCCACCACTCTCTGCCCCTGCTTGTGGATTAGATGTGAGCTCTCAGCTGCTGCTGCAGTGCCATACCTGCCTGCCTGCTCCCCACCATGGTGTTCATGAACTAACTCTCTAGAACTGTGAACCGCAAATTAAACACTTCTCTTTATAAGTTGCCTTGGTCCTGATATTTTGTCATAGTAATAGAAAGGTAACTAAGAGGGAAGTTGGTACCAGAGTAAAGTATGTGTGTGTGGAAGACTTAGTGCCAGGACTAGAGGCCAGCTATGACAGGCCTGACCAATGTGATTTTTGGAGGAATATGGAAGACTTTGGGACTTGGGACTAGGAAAGCACTTGAATGCTGTCCCAGTTAGGGTACTGTTGCTACAATGAAACACCGTGGCCAAAATCAGCTTGGGAAGAAAAGGATTTGTTTGGCTTAATATTCTCACATTGTGATCCATCATTGAAGAAAGTCAAGACAAGAACTCAAAGCAGGGCAGCAAGACAAAAATAAATACGAAATGCATGTTTTGAGGAGAAAAATAGAACTGGGAAAGTCAGTGTTGGGACCAAGCCTTGTGCTCAAAGAGAGGCGACACTTGAAGAAGTGCCTGGTTTGAAATGGAATAGAGTGGTGTCCCCAAGGCAGGCCACCACCCAGCTAAGCATCCACCTTCCTAAAAGGAAATCATCTGTCCTAACACAAAGGCAAGCTCATTCTACAAAAGAAACCATCAGTAAATCAAAGTCTGTGCAAACGTAATTCAAGGAGCGGCCCAGGTTCCAGAAGAAGCAGGCAGCAGCTTTTAGCAACTTAAGCCCCTCGTGTGGCTTTAAAATCATCGAGGATACAAGAGTAAAGAGGTTGTGGGATCTTTTGAACTTAAGGAGAGCCACTGAAGCCAGGTGTGTGGCAGGAAAGTCCCTGACTGGAGGCCTGAGGCCACTGTGAAGCTGTGAAAGAGAAGGCTGGGTTGCCCTGGAGACCCTAGGGCATGGTATCTGCCAGTGCTGTAGGATGTGTGCCAGAGAGAGCTGCAGACAGGCAGTGCAAAGCGCCCAAGGGAGAGAAACGTGTTGCTGTCAGTGTTGGAACCCTCCTTCCAAAGTCTGCCTCCATAACAGTGGGCGTGTCATTATCAGCCACCAAATGGGACACATTTCCACTGTCGATACGAGTCATCCTTTCTCCCTATGAACATGCACTAGACGTCTTTATAAAGCCATGGCTTCAAGGCCTGTCCTCTTTCCCCTCCACCCTCCCTCAGAGCCAGCCTTGCATCCACCCACCCACAAATAAATCTCTCATGTGAGGCCCCTGCTGCATGCTATGACCTTGTGGCATTCCTTGTCCCCAATCTGCCAAGAGACCCTTCTTTCCATGCGAAACCCTAATAGACAGCCAAGCTAGAAGGAAAGAGACATTGTGAGGGCTAAAGTTATGTTTAGAGTTTAAATTACTGTGCTTAAGAGAGCCCTAAAACAAAAATGCCTCTAGCCTGTAAGCCCCACTTGTTTAAGGACAGATGACTTTGTGGGATGCTGGGGCTGGTGTTCATTTAAGATAACAACCCATGTATTTTCACTTTTATAAACAAGGTTGATCGCCCCAACTGCACAGGATGTGCTTGGTCACACGCAGGCTGGAGGTTCACAGGCAAGAAGCATGTCAGGATGTATGCTTGCTCCTAATTTGACAATGGTGAGAATAACATCACTGTGGAGGTTTGTATAGGTATGGCCCCCATAGACTCGTGTCTTTTAGTGCTTGGCCTACAGGGAGTGACATTATTAGGATATATAGCCTCACTGTAGTGATTGTGGCCTTGTTGGGGGAAATGTCACTGTGGGCGTGGGCTTTGAAGTCTTATATGCTCAAGCTCTGCCCAGTGTGGTACACAGTCTCCTTCTGTTGCCTGTGGATCAAGACATAGAACCCTTGGCTCCTCCAGTGCCAAGTCTGCCTACGTGCACCATGCTTTTTACCATGATGATAATGAACTAAATCCCTGAATCTGTAAGCCAGCACCAGTGAAATATTTTCCTTTATAAGAGCTGCCTTTCATGATGTTTCTTCACAGCAATGAACCCTAAGACAATAGCGGTGTGGGGTTTGCCTTTATATATATATATATATATATATATATATATATATATATATATATTTTTTTTTTTTGGTTTTTCGAGACAGGGTTTCTCTTTATAGCTCTGGCTGTCCTGGAGCTCACTTTGTAGACCAGGCTGGCCTCGAACTCAGAAATCCGCCTGCCTCTGCCTCCCGAGTGCTGGGATTAAAGGCGTGCGCCACCACGCCCGGTTTGGGGTTTGCCTTTATAAGCACTGGACTAATGTAATATGAGACCGTTGTCTGGGAATCCCAGATATGGACCTGTCCAGTGTCCATCATCCTGGCCAACATTTAATAAAGCTTTCTTCAAATTTGGCTAAAATATTGTGGCAGTGGCTTTATTTTCACCTGGTGGGGTCAACAACGTCTAAGCACGTTGACAGTGCATGTGGAGCTACAGGATTTGGAGTTTGCCCTGCTGGGTTTAGTCTTGCTTTGGTTCAGTATTTCCTTACCATACCCCACCCCTTCATTATGGAGTTATAATGTATGTTCTGTGTCATTCTAGGTTAGAAATTGTTAGATTATTGAAAGCGGCTATAGAGACACACAAGGTAGAAAGAAAGAGAAACTTGGTCTGATTCCAGATGGGACATTGTCTATTCAAGATGAGGGGCACTTTTGTTGCCCATGTGTTCTGATGGCCAAGATGTCTACAGAGGAAGATGAAATGCCAACCCCTTATAAGGGCAGAAATGATTTCTGTAGTCTGCAAGGGTAGCTGGGGCATGTAGACTTTCAGCAGAAAACTATCAAATATGCAATTTGCTTTTTTGTTTTACAGGAGGTTATAATTAAGAGATAACCTTGTGTTTCAGAAGAGACTTTGAATTGTTAAATAGTCTTGAGACTGAAAGCCTCGGGAGACTGTTGAAGTTGGACTAAATGTATTTTGCATTATGACATGGCAATGAGACTATGGGGGCCAGGGGATATCATGTGGGAGGTTTGAATGAGAATGGCCCTCATGGGCTCATATATTTGAATGCTTGATCCAAAGCTGGTGGAAATGGTTGGGAAGGATTAGGGGCATGGCCTTTTTAAAGTACATGTGTCACTGGAGGGATGGGGTTTGAGGTTTCAAAGCCCATGCTATTTCCAGCTAGCGCTCTCTCTCTCTCTCTCTCTCTCTCTCTCTCTCTCTCTCTCTCTCTCTCTCTCTCTCTCTCTCCCTCCCTCCCTCCCTCCCTCTCTCTGTCTCTGTCTCACTGTGTGTGTCTGTCTCTCCCTCTCCCTCTCTGTTTCTCTCTCTCTCTGTTTCTCTCTCTCTCTGTTTCTCTCTCTGTTTCTCTCTGTGTGTCTGTTTCTCTCTCTCTCTCTCCCTCTCTGTTTCTCTCTCTCTCTGTTTCTCTGTTTCTCTCTCTGTGTCTGTTTCTCTCTCTCTCTCTCCCTCTCTGTTTCTCTCTCTCTCTCCCTCTCTGTTTCTCTCTGTTTCTCTCTCTCCATCTCCCTCTCCTTCTCCCTCCCCCTCCCGCTCCCCCTCCCCTCCCTCCTCCTCCTTCCCTCCCCTCCCCTCCCCCTCCCCCTCCCCCTCCCCGTCCCTTGCTGTGGATCAGGTATAAGTTCTTAGCTGCTGCTCCAGTGCCACACCTGCCTGCCTGCTGACAGGCTCTTACCATGATGGTCATAGACTAACACTCTGGAACTGTGAGCCCCAAATTAAGTGGTTTTTTTTTTTTTATAAGTTTCCTTGGTTCTGGTGTTTTGTCATAGCAATAGAAGAGTAACCATGATAGTAACTAAAGCAGCCATGTTATCAGGAGGATACTAAAGCTGGGAGAGGTCAGGAGCCTGGCTTAGGTATCCTGGCATGCTTCTGCCTCTCCACAGCTGTGCCGAGAAGGAAGCAGGGTGGGTACTGGCACTGACCACTGCCTGCAAAGAAAAACCAGAGCATTCTGTTAATGTTAGTTAGCAATTGTTTCTAAAGAGTTATTGCTAAGGAGGGCCCAAAGTTTGAAAGAATTATTGCCTATGAGGACCATTTTCATTGAAACCACCACAGTGCCTGAACGTATATGCACACCACATGGGTGCTGGAGCCCACAATGGTCAGAAGTCACCAGATCCCCAGAACTAGTTACAGGGGTTTCTGGGAACTGAACCTAGTTCCTCTGTAAGATCAGTAAGAGCTCTTAACCACTTAGCTATCTCTCAGCTCTGCCCTAATTTTTTTCTTTTTTCTTTTTGGCCTGGGATCAGAGCACTAAGATAGTAGTTTTGTCGTTGAAGCCGACCCTCCTAACAGCAGGCTTTGCACATGTCCAGGGAACAGTCTCGGTGGTGGCCCATGACTGCCCCATCCTCCAGTCCAAAAGCCTGAATGTACTCAGTGCCCTTCCACGACTTCCAGTGACTTCCAGACATGGAGGCTGAAGGAGATGCCATGGGAGAATAGGGGCCTAAGTCAAGCCCAAGCTGGGAAGAATTCCCTGTATGTGTTCTGACGTCTGACCTTACATCCTACATCAGGTGTTGGCTTTACCCAGAGCAAACCTCACAAGTAGGGTTTGCCATGGCTGCTTCTAGACTCTTCCTCCTCATTCTGTTGACACTCTTAATGGCCTGAGTACTTTGTCCTGCCATCTGTCCCCTGGCAGGGATGTCCCTTTGCTGAATGCCCTCGGGTGTCTTCTAGCTCCCATTTGTGCCACAGAGCCATGGCTTAGAGCTCAGGCTTCTCTCAGAAGAGCCAATGTCTCCCGTCTCTGCCACTGCTTCCCTTACCCTGTGGTTGGACACTGCAGGTCTTAGGTAAACATCCCAGTCACTGTGCCTATTGGAGTCCGTGCCCAATACTCACACCAAAGGTGCCTCCAGGGAAATTCTTACAGCATTTAATGGGAAAACCCAGGAACCTGTGTCCCCATTGGTTTTGTTGTTGTTGGTGGTGGTGGTAGTTTTTGTTTTTTTTTTGTTTTTTTTTTTTGTTCCAAGCCTTCATTTCATCAATCTACTCTTTAGATTGAAACAAACAAACAAACAAAAAAAAAAAACCCCAAACCAACAAAACAAAAAACCAAACCCCAAACAAAACAAAAACCTAGACTCACTGGCGTAGGAGAAACTGCCCTGCCTCTAAAGCGGGGCCTGTCACTGTGCACGCATGCATGATTGCACCCTAGGCCCCAGCTGTCTAGGGGAAGGCAGAGCTGACTTCCAGCACTCCAGTTTGGAGCTGTTCTCCTGTGAGCACTCTCACAGCCCAGTGAGGACAAGTTGTACTGAGCACCGAGTTAGTTAATTTCCTCACCGCTGTGGCAGAACACCTAACAAAAGCAGCTTGGGCATGGGTTGGTTTGCCTCTGGTCTGAGGTGCAGTCCATCATGGTGACAGGGTCTTAAAGTGGCTGCTCAGACTGCATCCACAGTTAGGATGCAGAGAGGTGAGTGCTGGAGCTCCGGTCACTTTGTCCTTTCCCTTCTGTCCAGTACTCCAGCCTACAGGGATAGTGGCACCCACATTTAGAGTGGGTCTTCCGAACACAACCCAATCTAGAAAGTCCATCATAGACACACCTGTCTTGGTTAGGGTTTTACTGCTGTGAACAGACACCATGACCAAGGCAAGTCTTGTAAAGGAAGACATTTAATTGGGGCTGGCTTACAGGTTCAGAGGTTCAGTCCATTATCATTAAGGTGGGAACATGGCAGCATCCAGGCAGGCATGGTGCAGGAGGAGCTGAGAGTTCTACATCTTCATCTGAAGGCTGCTGGCAGGATACTGGCTTCCAGGTAGCTAAGACAAAGCCACACCCACAGTGATACATCTACTCCAGTAGTGCCACACCCTGAGCCAAGCATACAAACCACCACATTACTCAACAGTTTTTTTTTTTTCTAGGCCTTTTTAGATCCTGTTACGTTGATAATATTAACCATCACAAATATGTACTGTGTTCCAAGGGTGGTAAAGGAAAACAAAATTAAAGCCCCTGATCAAATCTCCCCCCAGGAAAGATGAAAAAGTAAGAGAGAGGGAGGGAGCAAGAGCTGCCCCAGAGCTGTGACCATCTTAGCCAGTTACAGCTGGGTCAGGCACTCTCTGAGCAACACAGAGAACTAGGGACCCTGGTAGTTGGCTTCCCCTGTCCAGGACTGCTGGCTACACGGGGCCGAGGTCCCAGGTCCCATTTGATCATTAGCAGTCAGCCTGCCTGGCCCTGGCCTTTCCTCCAGGCCACCCTAAGTGTGGATTCTTGCCAACCCAGCTCCAGGGCACAGATCCCAGAGCTACGCTCCCATCTAAGCTCTTATGGAGCTTGGGCCTAACAACTGGGGTAGAAGAATCCAAAACACAGTTAATGTGTCCTTGGGGGAAAATCGGGGTTGGGGCTGGTTTGGCCAGATCTTCAGTGGGTTTATAAGATTGAAGATGGATGCTGGGTGCCAGGGTTACTGGCTGGAGCCTCGAATGGGAAGCACATCTTGGGTCCCTTGTCAGCTCTGCATCGCCCACATGTTCCCATAGAGGCTCTTGCTGAGCATCCAGCAACATTCATGGTGAGCATGGAGTCAGCTCTTCAGGGAGAGCACTGGCGTGTCACTGTAGTCAGAGCCTTGGCGACCAGAGCCAAGATGGGCTGTCTCACAGACTCCTTTATAAACAGAGGATCTCGGGTTCTCAGTGGACTCATGCTCAGTCTCCAGCCAGAGCTAATTTGGAAGAATCAAGGTGGCAGAAATGAACAGGAAGAGGGCTAGCGAGAGCTCATTCAGTGAAGTGCCTGCCCTGTAAGCAGGAGGACTGACTCTGATCCCCCAAACCCATGCAAAACAAACAAAACAGCAGCAACAACAACAAAGAACCATGTGCTTGTATTCCCAGTGCGGGGGAGGTAGAGATGGGCAGAGGCTATCTAGCTTTCTTGGCAAGTTTTAGGCTACTGAGGGACCATGTATAAACACACACACACACACATGAATACATGCACATACATGCACACAATATACTAAACGGTGAATGATGGTCTGAGGAATAACAGCTGAGATTGTCCTCGGGTTTCTATACACACGCACACACAGAGCTCACTTTGTGGTTCTGGTTGGCCTGAAACTTGTTAAATAAACAAAGCTAGCTTTGAACTCACAGAGCTCTGCCTGTCTCTGCCTCCCAAGTGCTGGGATTAAAGGTGTGCCCTACCATATTCAGTGTGCTTTACCTCAAGGAAGTGTCTATTTCTTTCATTCTTTCATTCTCTTCTTTTTAAGACAGGGGGTCTCTGTGTAACCCTGGCTATCCTGGAACTCACTTTGCACATTAGGCTAGCCTTGAACTCAAAAAAGTCCACCTGCCTCTGGCTCCTAAGTGCTGGGATTAAAGGTATGTGCCACCATGTCCAGTTTGGAACTGGCTTTTCCTTTTCCTTTTCCTCTTCCTCTTCCTCTTCCTCTTTCTCTTTCTTTTCCTATTCCTTTTTCTTTTTCTTTTTTCTTTTTGTTATAAAACGACATTTATTCTGCAACTGTATCATAATGAATTGCATTCCTTTGGTAAAAATAAACTTTATAAACATTTTAATAGTCAGAGATTAGATACAAAAACTAAACACCTGTGAGCTGCTTCTGCTGTAAGCAAGGCTGGCAACTGAGAAGTGGTTCACTTGTGTCATCTATCGGCAGTTAAACTCATAAGTTCTTATGCTACATCAGAAAAGAGAAAACAATACCCATGGAAGGAGTTACAGAGACAAAGTTCGGAGCAGAGACTAAAGAAATGGCCATCTGGAAACTGCCCCACCTAGGGATGCATCCCATAAACAACCACCAAACCCAGACACTATTGCAGATGCCAACAAGAGCTTGCTGACAGGACCCTGATATAGCTGTCTTGTGAGAGGCTCTGCCAGTGCCTGGCAAATACAGAGGCAGATGCTCACAGTCATCCATTGGACAGAGCACAAGGTTCCCAATGAAGGAGCTAGAGAAAGGACCCAGCCGGGCGTGGTGGCGCACGCCTTTAATCCCAGCACTCGGGAGGCAGAGGCAGGCGGATTTCTGAGTTCGAGGCCAGCCTGGTCTACAAAGTGAGTGCCAGGACAGCCAGGGCTATACAAAGAAACCCTGTCTCGAAAAACCTAAAAAAAAAAAAAAAAAAAAAAGAGAGAAAGGACCCAAGGAGCTGAAGGGGTTTGTAGCCCCCTAGGAGGAACAACAATATGAACTAACCAGTACCCCCAGAGTTCCCTGGGACCAAACCACCAATCAAAGAAAACATATGGAGGGACTCGTGGCTCTGGCTTCATATGTAGCAGAGGATGGCCTAGTTGGTCATCAATGGGAGGAGAGGCCCTTGGTCCTGTGAAGGTTCTATGCCCCAGTATAGGGGAACACCTGGGCCAGGAAGCAGGAGTGGGTGGGTTGAGGAGCAGGGGGAGGGGAGAGAGGATAGGGGATTTTCAGAGGGGAAACTAGGAAAGGGGATAACATTTGAAATGTAAATAAAGAAAATATCTAATAATAAAAAGAAAAAGAGAAAACAATTTAATAACAAATTTCAGAACTAGCCTTTTTTAAGCATATGTTTCTGGTACAATTCTTTATCCTGGGACACAAGAACCTGGAGATTTCCAATGGATACTCCAGATCCTATGACAAGGGAAAGAGACAGATAAGCCCCACCTTTGATTTGCTGTGGCACAAGCACATGAGCTCATGGATACACACACACGCACGCACACACACACACACACACACACACACACACACACACGCACACACACACCCTGCACATCCTTTGCCGAGGCGTGCACGCTCTGGTTGTGGAGAGTGAAAGCTGCAGGCTGCTGTACAAGGGAACACTAAGCCCTGCGAGAAGAACTGAACTGTGTGGACACTGGCTTTGTCTCACAGAACTGCCACTGGTCCCTGGGGTCACAGGACCTCCATCTGCAGAGGAAGTCTGCAGGGATTTGCTCCTGAAGTTTCCTGTCTACTAGGCAGGCGGGGGGGGGGGGGGGGGAGGGCCGGGGACTGGGAGAGGAGGGGGTGCCTTTCCTGTTATTCCAGGATTTCAGCTGTTGGTGTAGTTTTTGAAATTTCCCCTTCTGTTCCTCTCCAGACAGCCCCATTGAGGCCAGCAGTCATGAGCAGAGCCTCAGAGCCCAGCCTTCCAGCAGCTCCCTTCACCCTCAAAATCTCTGTCACTCCTCGGGCCCAACTTAGTGAGCTTTACTGCCGCTCTCCCAGGAAATTTCAGGGTGCTCTCAAATCGCCACGCTAAAGCCTCAGCTGTAAAATACGGCCATGTGACATTATAGATATGCCTTAGTCAGCACACAGTAGGCCCTGGACAGAGGCATCCTTCCTCGCTTCAACCACGCACAGGGAAACAGTGGTTAGATACAGTCTTCTTGGGGCAAGGAGGGCTACGGTGCAAGGAACCTGATGAACAGGGGTGGCAGAGACCGTTGGGAGAGTCCATTTCTGTTACTGGGGTTGTTAGGATCAGAGCCTGGGTCTGGCTGCCCAAATGATCACTGGTCCCCGACAGGGTTATTAAAAAGGCAAGGAATAATGAAAAGCAGAGAAAGACTTATTCAGTGTGACCCAGTGATTCCCTTCTATTCTCCCCATGGCCCAGGCTGAATGAGGTTCAGGTTTAACTAGAGAGCCAAGTCTACACATAGCTAAGCAGTTTGGGTCAAGGTGTGTTCCTGTCCATCACTGACCTCCAGTCTGTCTGAACTCTCTTCTGCAAGGTGGTCTGACTAATCGTCAGAATGGTGTGAGATCTCTTCCTGGGTGCCGAGATATCCCCTGTGAGTGACACCAGGTAGCAGGCTTTTCCTTGTCCCACAGTAGACTCCTGGGGCAATTCCAATTCCTTGGGATCCATTGCTTCAATACTCAGCCAAAGAAAGTCACACAAGTGTCTCCCTAGAATATCTCCATTCCTGCCTGGACAGTCACTTTACCTTCGTGAGAAGCACAAGAATGACAACCAAGAGCAACAGAAGAGGAGACATGGGGACGCCAGAGGATGCGAGGAGAGCCAGGTTATAGGCATCACCTAGGGAGCCTTGGGAAAAGGTCTGGGGTGAATTAAGGGGCTGAGTGTTATCGGGGACTTCAGGAGTCACTGAGAAGGGTGGCACCTAGGTCTTGATTTCCTGTACAGCAGGCTGAGGTGGTGGCTTGTTGGCCAGGCAGGGAGTGTACAAGGACTGGCTGTGAGGTGTCAGCCCTGAGTCAGAATGAGTCACAGTCTCCGTCCTGGACTCTCTGTCCCTGCAGCCCTGGCTGAGACATAAGGTGGAAAGCATGTGCTTGCTCATCCGGGTTGCCTTGAGTATGGGTAGAGAAGATGGGTTGCACAGGACTTTGATTTTCTTGTGGGCTCCCATTCTGGGCTTCCACGGATGGAATCCAGTTCCCTTGAGCCTCTCTCCCTCTGACACTGGCTCTTTCGTTATGCTTCTTGCTACACGGTGCTGAGGATGGAGCTCAGGGCCCAAGGGGAGCAGCACAGGTACCTTCTACTGAGATCACCCCCGACTCCAGCCTGGTTCTCACCCTCATCCCCCAAGTCCTCCATTCCAACCTTGGGTACATGTGAGCCTGGTGTGCTGAGCCTTTGAATTCAGCAAAGATAGAGGAGGAGTAAGAGGGAAAGGAGGAGGAGAAGAAGGAGGAGGAGAAGAAGAAGGAGGAAGAGGAAGAGGAAGCAGGGGCCCTTTGAGTGGTGTACTCTCCTGGTCCCCCTCCCAGGCGTCAGGGGGGATGGGTTAGATTTCCCATCTGGATTTATCACACAACAACTGCCAAGCAGACAAAGAACTGTCTCTTAGATGTGACACTTTCTGTCCCCAGGTGCCTGTACTGCTCTTTCCTCTCTCTGGCGGAGGCCTTGAATTTCTGATCCCTCTGCCTCCACCTGACAAGCACTGGGACCATAGGAAGGCTCTACCATGCTTCAGGGTTAAGGCCATGCTGAGGGTAGAACCCAGCCTGGCTGGGGCCCTCAATGTCAAAGGCACCCTTGACATGGGTGACAACTGGGCCCTCCCCAGAGTGCCTGTCCTGGGTCTTACTCTTCTCCTGTATCCCCAGGAGTCATGTGCTGAGGTGAAGGGGACTGGCTTATGACCCAGGTTACCCACCCAGACGCTGCTGCAGCAGCGCTAAACTGTCTCTTTGTGTCAAAGCTTGGCAGCCGTTGGGGAATTTCTGGAAGGAGGGTGGGGGAGCCAGGAAGGAAAGCACTGTGGGATCTGGTGTTTCCCCAGAAGCCTGAATACAAAGAAAGGATGGAGGGGAATTCTGCCCAGGAGATTGTTTTTTCCCTTTAAAAAGAGCCAGTCTCGGGGGAGGGCCAGAGCTCTTCAACTTCGAGGGTTTCCCTCTAGTCTGGATTCTAAATGGTGGATGTTTGAGAAGCAGGGCCTAAGGTGGAGGGAGGAGGCGTTCTGCAGTCAGGTGGTGACTCCCCTGGTACAGAGGGTGGACCTGAACGCAGAGAGGTGAAGTGGTTTGCTTTGGGTCACACAACATGTGTTGACAGAGCTCTTTCTTTATTTATTCACCTATGTCAGTGTGTGTATGTGTGTGGGGGTGTGTGTGTGTGTGTGCACGAGTGTGTGCGTGCGTGTGTGCGTGCGTGAGATTTTGAGAACTGAAGTTAGAGGACCAACTCTGCTGTCATTCCTCAGCTGTGTGCCTGGGTGTATATATATGCACTGTGTGGACACAGGAGCCTGAATATATAGAAAGAAAGCAGCAGGTTCTCTGGAACTGGAGTTACAGACAGTTGTGAGCCACCATATAGGTGCTAAGAACTGAACCCAGGTCCTCTGCAAGAGCAGCCGGTGCTCTTAGCCTCTGAGCCACCTCTCTAGCCACAGTCCACCTTGTTTTTAAGACACCGACACCTAGAACTCACCAAGTAGGCTAGTGAGCCCCAAGAATTCCCCTGTTTCAGTCTCCCCAGCACAGGAATCACAGATGTATGCCACCACATCAAGATTCTTCTTCTTTTTTTTTTTTCCTTTTAAAATATGTGTTCTGAAGGTTGAACTCAGGTCCCTGTTTTTAAGGCAGAACCTTACCAAAGCTACCCCTGCCAACCACCACCACCCTTGAGAACTATGCCACAAGCCAAGTGGCTCCAAAGTCTCAGTAAGCCATCCTCTCAATAGAAGAAGCAGCAGGCCTGTCCAGTTGTGTTCTAGATCATCCCAAGCCATCCTTCTTCACAATGTACTCTCCCTGTTCTCCCAATCACACCCCATGAGTCATGGGGAAAGTCGGCTTCTGGGTAGCATACATGAAGGGTTGGGAATTCAGAAGTGCCCCTAAGAGAGTTGCACACAGTTACCTCCTCTGCCTTTGGGCAGGGCCAAGATCTGAACTCCCACAGGAGAAGCCCCACAGAAGCCTTGGCGAGAACCAGAACAGGAGCAGCCAGCCGCAATGCCAGTTTGCATAGCTGGGCACAAAGTCGTGGCTAAAAGGTTCCTGTACCTACCACCACTACCACTGTAGTGGGGCAAAGTCACTGACTACTGTTCCCCAGCAGGGAATGCCTCAGGGCTGGGGTTGTGTGGAGGGAAGAGCCCTCACCACTGGCTCTGCTCCCCTCCTCCTCCTCCCTGGAAGGACCCATCCTGGATCCAGCACTAAAGGTGGTAAGAAGTTCAGTGTTACCTAGCACCCTGGGGAGAAAACAATTCATCAAACAGCACAGAAGATGCTCACAGTGCTCAGCACGTACTTCTGAAGGAGGGAGTGTCTAGAACCATCTTCCCATGGCATCAGCAGGTTAAATGGTTCCCAGGGGGCCCTACTGGGCATCACATATTCTTGCTGCTGAGACCCTGGAGAAGGAACACGGAGAACAAGGGCCCACCTGAGACCTGTCACGAGCCATCTCAGTACCCTTATCACAGCAAGGCACATGTCCTGTGCGAGAGTCACTGCACAGAGTACTGTTTCTGTGCCTGTCACTCTCTGGTGGGACTTGGAATGTCTAGACCATGAACAAGACTCTTATGATGGGGTCCCAGTGTAGCTCATGAATTCCAGGAGTAGAGCACGCATCAGCCTTTTCAGACAGCCCAGTGCATCCTGTGTGGAAGGGACAGGAACAGCTGTAACACACTCCAGGAAAGGTGGGCCACAGCCTGGGGGCTACATGGAGGTGGGAGGGGGCAAGACCAGGGAAATTCTGGCCTGTCTGGTAACCAATTCTTGACTCTGTCTCCTGAAGCGTCCTTTCACACATGGACAGATTACTGTCTAAGCTTGCATCTGATCATCGAGGCTTGCCTGAGGAGGAAGTCGGGACATGCTGCAGCCTTCACGATGGCATCTGCTGCCCCTCACCGTGGTAGTCCGCATTTGTGCTTGTCTCATTAACTCTGTGTGTAACCTCATTTAACCCTGTGTACCTACAGCTAGAGGTATTGCTCCTACTGGCTAGCTGGGATCAGAGGTGCATGAAGGCTGAATGCTTTCTAATTACATGACTGCTGGTTACGTGGAGGAATTCTCCTTCAGCCCATACTTCCTGACTCTGTCAGACTTCAGTGTGATTCTCCCAGGTTATGAACTCTGCAGAGAGCTGTTTGAAAGTGCCTCCGGTACGGTCTGGAGAGATGACTCAGCAGCTAAGAGCACTTGTTGCTTTTGCAGATGACCCAAGTTCAGTTCCCAACACCCATACGATGGTTCAGAACCCGTAATGCCAGTTCCAGGGGATCCATACCCTGTCTTGAAGGCACCCAGCACCCATGTGGTGTACATACATTCAGTGCAGGTAAAGCACCATGCACATAGATGGGCATGGTGGTACATGCCTTCAATGCCAGTACTAGGAGGCAGAGACAGGCAGATCTTTATGAGTCTGAGGCCAGCCTGGTCTACAAAGTGAATTCCAGGACAGCCAGGGCTGTTACACAGAGAAACCCTGTCTCACAAAAAAAAAAAAAAAAAAAAAAAAAAGACCACCCCTCCCCTCTCACCACCCCCCCAAAAAGAGAAAGAAAACCCCATGCACATAAAATAAATCTTTTTTTTAGAGCCCTGACAGTTTTTCTTTCTTTTAAAATTATCTTTTAAATTTGCGTGTGTGTGTATACACACACACACACACACACACACACACAGAGAGAGAGAGAGAGAGAGAGAGAGAGAGAGCACATCAGAGGACAACTTGAGGGAGCCAGTTTTCTCTTTCCATCATGTGGATCCCAGGGGTCCACAGGGGTCCAAGTCTGTTGAGGCTGTGGGGCTTGTCTCTGCGGGTTTCTTTACCCCTCCAGCCACCTGCTAGCCCAGGGAGACTTGGCTTCTCCTTATGCTGTCAGGGGGAGGACTAGGTCTGTTAGTTGCTGGTATGGAACCATTTAAACAAAGCACAAAAGCCTCTGATATAATATACATGTATCCTAGTTTAGAATTATCAGCAAGAATAATTACACAGTGCGGGCTACGGTTATCACTGTTTCCCTCCTTAAAGATCAGAAACAAACGTTGAATTATTAATTACCATACAGTGAAAAGCACCAGTTCGTACGGGTGGGTGGGTGGGGTATCACACAACTGTGGCAGTGGGAAGTGGCTAATGTTCAGCTGGGAAAATCAACCCAAGTCGAAAACGCGTAAGAAAATAACAAGCTCCTGGGCGTAGGAGGGTGATGAAGGGCAGCCTGCAGCCTGTAGTTCTTGCTGCTGGCTATAGCTAGGGTTAGGGTTCCTGGCCTGGCCTGTGACCTAGGTCAAATTAGTAGCTGTAATTCCTTTACTAGTAGGGTGTCATGGGCCAAGCTAGAGGCGGTGCCACCTGGAGTTTCCAGTCTCTGACCAAGGATCTTCAAAGCTGCTTATCACCTTCCACACTAGGGCGCAGGCCACACTTGGCCACAGTCTTCCTCATTGGCTTCTATCAGCTCAGTCTTTCTTGGCTTTTTCACAACTCTGGCCTCGCTCTGGCTTCCCCGGGAGTGCACCCGCCCACGCCCCGGCGTCCCCAGACCAGTTCCCAAGCTCTGCCACTGCAGCAGCGGTCACGTGCGCGAGTCCGGCTGGGGAGCCAAAAGGAAGGGGGAATGGGTGGGGCTGTTCCGTGGGTGCCACGCCCCCACACTCAACGTGTTTTCTCATTGGTGAAGGTTTGGAAGTACCTCTTCGGATTGGTCAATAGGCGTGGCCTCGGAGAGCGGAAGGGAGGGCTGCCTTTGGAGAGGACTGGGTTGCCGGGCGGACAGCGGGAACGCGCTCCGGGGGGTGGGGACGCGCGAGCTCACCACTCCTCAATGACAAATCGACTGGGGACAGCTGGGGTCCGGCCCCAGGACGGGGCGGGGCGCTCGTGAGAGCGGCGATTCTGGTTGTGCGCATAGCCAGAGCGGCGGTGGGACGGCTCCCCCAGGTAAGGATGCTGTGCCCCGCAGGGGACCGCAGACGAGGGGTGCGCCCTAAGATAAGGAAGTGAGTGCGCTCCCCACGCGATCGCAGGCCTCCTAGTTCCACGTTGGGAGGGAGGGACAAGTCTCATGAAAGACAACGCCCCGGACTACGCCCCGCTTGGCTTGAAAGGTGTCTTTTGGGAAAGCCGGAGAGCCTCCCAGCCGGATCTGGGGGTGCTGAGGACATGGGGGAGGCGCCCCAGTTTCTCTTCCCTTGCTGCCTGTCCTTCCCTTTTTCCACAAATGGCCACTTCCTGCCTTTTCGGGCCTCCCCCCTGAGTTGGTCCACTTCCTTCGTCCCTTTCAGATCCATAAAATGTTGCCCAAACTTCTTTCTTAAAGGTAGGAACTTGTACTTTGGGTGACCTGGGAGCTGGGTTCAAGAAGTTTGTAGGGATTTGTTGGTTGTAAATTACTTTTTGATTCTGTCTTCCAGTTGCCTTTCAGAGTGTGACTAGCATCAAAGGTGGTTTTTAGAAGCACCGTGGCTTGAAGGGTTTTCCTGACCCGGTTCTCTGAGCCCAAGTCAGCTCGTGGCTCAGACTTGCTTGTGGCCCAGACTTGAGTGTCCCCAGAGGGCGCGGCACCCACAGCAGGGTCCTTTCTCCCACTGAGTTCATTTCCAAGTGAATCCCGGAACCTAGGGACTTTGGTGTTAGTTACCAGGGTGTTCTGGAAGAGGGTCTGGAATGGACTGATAGTTCCTACCCTCACTTGCCTTCAATCCCTGTAGAACAGAGATCCTCTCGCTCTGGCTCTGCTTTCATTTCCTAACCACCTTTCTTAAGTTTCGGGTTTATTGAGTGATCAAGGCTTATCCTCAGAGGGGCAGGGCATGTGCTTTGGATGTGCCAAGTGAAGATAGTTTTAATCAGAGCAAGAATCTTGCATGTTAAGTCTCAGAACATGTCAAAGTGGTGCCGCTTAAGCCTGGATTGAGGTGGTGAAATTGTGAGAGCCATAAAGGGAGGTGCTGAATATTGAGAAGGAGGTGTGAGCTAAGGTTGAACCTGGTTTTGGAACTTTGTGTGTATGAGACATGGTCTTTTGTAGCTCAGGCTGGTCTGGAACTTGATAGATACCTAGAGTGACCTTGAACATGTGACGTTCCTGCCTCTACCCCTTGAGTGTTGTGATAACTATTCTACCATGCCTGCTCCATGCAGTGGTGGGGCTGGAACTCTGGGCTTCCTATATGCCCAAGAACTCTACCAGCAGAGCCAAATCCCCAGCCTGGTTCTGGAATTTTCTTAGTGCCATGGTCTAGAGGAGGCCCTTTGTCTTCTCTGAGCTCTAAAATCAATGTAGCTCTGAAAGAGTTGGTTGCCCACCCCCACTGTCAGCTTCCAATCCAGTAGGCAGTGTTTAAGGTGTGGGAGTGGCCATGGTTCTAGGATTCCATGAAATGCCCCCCTGCTGAAGCTGTGATGTGTGTGTATGTGTGTGTGTGTGTGTGTGTGCATGAGTGTATGAGTATATATGTGTATATGTATGCATTCTTGTATTTTTATTTATATGTGACTATGCAAATATCTGTATATATGTATGTATTTTTTAGATTTATTTTTATGTGTGCATATGTGTGGGACAGGAACCCTTGGAAGCCAGAAGAGGGCGTGGCTGGGATTCCCTGGAGCTGGAGTTACAAACTGTTGTGAGCTGCCCTGCATGGGCGCTGGGAACCAAGCAGGCCTCTGGAGGAGTAGCAGATGCTCCTAACTGCTGAGCCGTCTCCCCAGCCCCCACCAGGTTACTTATGTTTTGTGTGTGTGTGTGTGTGTGTGTGTGTGTGTGCGTGCTATGCATACATGTGGCAGACAGAGGATGCTTTGTAGAGTTTTTCTTTTCCTTCCACTTTTAATTTTCAGAATCAAACTGGTTGTCAGGCTTGTGTGGCAAGTCCCTCTCTCCACTAAGCACTCTCTTGGCGTGGGAGCTTTTCTCTTTCTTTTTAAGTGGGGTCTTAAGTCTGTCCCACTAACAGGAAACTAACATAAGGGGAAACCAGCTGCAGTGTGGGCCCTGTAGGTGCTCTGTTGAGTCTGACCTCCTCAGAGTCTTTTTATTTTTTTTTAAAGATTTATTTATTTATTTCATGTATATGAACATATTATAGCTGTCTTCAGGCACACCAGAAGAGGGCATCGGATCCCATTACAGATGGTTCCGAGCCACCATGTGGTTGCTGGGAATTGAACTCAGGATCTCTGGAAGAGCAGTCAGTACTCTTAACTACTGAGCCATCTCTCCAGCCCCCTCCTCAGAGTTTTTATTTTTGTGCGCAATGTGTATGTACACACACACACACACACATGCACACACACACTACAATGTTCTAGGAGTTGGACAGGGCCTTGTGCACGACTAAGCAGCCCCCCCATCCCCAGGGTTGCTCCCCAGCTCCTCCTCTTCCTTTCCAGTTACTTCCCACTGGAAACAGCACGGCTGCTCTTATCTGAGATCCCAGCGAGGTTTTACTGTGCCCGAGGAGATGTTGTTCCAGGAAAGTGTGGGTGTGAGTTACTAGACAGCTTTTGGAAAATAGGATCTAGACACATAAAGATAGAAACATGAGAACTGGAACCTTAAATGGAGTCCGGAGAGTTTCTCGTGAATGTTTAATGGTGGAGGAATTAGAGGTGTGCTCCAGGCTGGTTCTATATGTTTTGTCTGTTTGGTTGCTTTGGTGCTGGGGATGGAGCCTCAGATTTTTTAACTCTTAGGCCACGGAGATGGCTCTGTGCTTAAAGCAGTTGCCTTACAAGTGTAAGGAAGGACTGGAGCTTGGATCCCCAGAGCCCAAATAAATGCCTGGTGGGACGGCAGCCTGTCTGTAACTCCAGCACACAAAGGTGGAGACAGGATCTCTGGAGAAAGTGGGCTAGCTCTTGAGTCTTGCCATACCAGTGAGCCTCAGGTTTTATTAAGGATGATTCTTGACATCAGCTTCAGCCTCACCGTGCATGTGCACACGTGTGCAGAGCACCCACGGCACAAACAGATGTGCATGCACACCTGTGTCTACTCAGACACAAAGAGTGGAAGAGAAATATCGTCACTGTTGCCTTGAAGTTCTTGGGAGCTTGAAGGCCTTGGGAACAACGACTTAAGGCTCCATAACAAGTTTGAACCCCGGGAGTTTGTGCTGTGTTGTTCCATCATGGCAAACCTCTCTGGAGTCTGTGACCAAACTCCCTCATTCATCTCATTTCTGAATGTGGGAACCATTGTTTGGAGACTTTGTCTGAAGCTGCAGTTGGAAACGTAATAACAAGCAGAGCTATTCCATTGGAACTTTGTGAACTGGGAAGGTCTCCAGTAAGACAAAATAAACACAAGAACCCATACCCTATATTTCCCACTAGCACAGGAGTCCCACTTGTGTGTGTGTGTGTGTGTGTGTGTGTGTGAAAGAGAGAGAGAGAGAGAATTATGTGTTGACAATTACTTCTACTGCTGTTAGATGGACAAAAAATTTTCTTTTTTTGAAATTTAATTTTACATGTACTTTTATGTGTATGTATGTGTCTGTGTCTGTTTATGTGTCCCATGTATACAGGAGTCAGAAGAGGTCAGAACCCTTGCTTGAGGTTCCCT
This sequence comes from Mus caroli, assembly GCF_978045245.1. Classification (NCBI taxonomy): domain Eukaryota; kingdom Metazoa; phylum Chordata; class Mammalia; order Rodentia; family Muridae; genus Mus; species Mus caroli. The sequence goes on along the minus strand of NW_028227256.1, from coordinate 116,003,585 downwards.
CCAGTTCCCTTGAGGTGAGAGAGGTGGATTTAAGTCACTGTGTGGGTTCTGGGAACCGAACGCAAGACCTACGGAAGAGCAACCGGCTCTCTTACCACTAATCCATCTCTCCCGGCACTCCTGTGAACTTCTGATCCTCCTTCTACCCACTCAGTGCTGGGATAACAAGCGCACACCTCTATATGTGGTTTAGACAGTGCTGAGGATTGAACCGGGACTTCATGCGTGCTAGCCTCACATTCCACAACTGAGTCACATCCAGACTGCCACAGGCCTTCTCCAAGACTAGCTTCCATCTTTTTTTTTCTTTTAAAAGGTTTTCTGTTTGTGTGCTTTTGTTTTGAGACAGGGTCTCTCATGTAGCCCTGGCTATCCTGGGAACTCACTATGTAGACCAGGCTGACCTCTGAGTTACAGAGATCCACCTGCCTCTGCCTTTTAAGCATAGGATTAACGGCGTATACCACTTTACCTAGCTTCTTTATAAACACATTTTAGACTAGACACTATTGAGGTGCCTTCCAAAGCATGTGGGTACTGTAGAGGATAAAGACACATCTTGGGTTCCTGCTGTTCTAGAAACTTCCATAGTATACTTGAAATCTCATGTTCTTTCTTCTGGTTCTTTGTCGTTAGACCCTAGAATTAATCAGCCAAATATGCAGTAGCTTTAGAAATGAGAAATTTAAATCTTACTGTTCCCCAAACCAAATAGAACACAGAGATTCTTTTAGATCAACTCTAAAACAAGTTGGTGGGCAAAAAAAAAAAAAAAAAGGTGATAAAGTGATCTTCGATCTCCATGGTGAGCAGCTGAAAATGATTACCAGTTCGTGTGTGTGGAGATTGTGTGCACACATATGTGGAGCTCAGAGGACAACATGGACTCTCTCTCTCTCCAACCATGTGAATCCCAGAGATAGAGCCTGGGCTGCCAGGCTTGGCGGTTTCACCTTCCTCTGCTGATCCATCTCACCTGTTCTTCTGTGTAATTACTTTTTAAAATTTTACTTTATTTTATTTTATTTTATTTTTTTGTTCACGGAGGCTTTTCTGTTTGTGCTTTGCATCTCTAGAGAAAGGACCCCAGGGGTCTCCCTCCTGTGTGTTTTGGTCTTGCTTCTTTGTGGTCCCTGATGCTAGCTGGGGTTGTCAGCACAAGGAAACCAAACTGACAGTGTGGACACAGATTGTTCTGCCATTTCTCTAGGTGTTTGAGTTGCAGATCAAACCTAGGGCTGATCGCGCTACACTTGCTCAACCTGCCCGTGAGGGTTCACATTGATTTTCCCAGCTGTGTGATCATCAGTGATGTCAAACTCACCATGTGACCGTGCTTCATCATCACAGTTAGGAACCGAACGATGGCTTTGACACATGGCCTGATGAGGACCCGGCGTTTGCCTCTCTTCTCAGCATTTTTGGTGCTCTTGAGAGCACCTGCCAGGACATTCATGGTGTTGAGGAGTCTTTAATTTTATTTTTGAGATAGGGTCTCACTGTGCAATCCCCAATCTGAGGTTGTGCAAACAGAAGCATCATTATATAGAGCAGGCTGGCCTGCCCCTCACAGAGGTCCTCCTGCTTCCGCCTCTTGGATACTGGATTAAAGATGTTAAACGCTATGCCCGGCCACCTTCCAATTTGAGATGTTGTCTCCAATTGAAGCTGAGGCTTGCCCATTCTGTTAGACAGGCTGGCCAGTGAGTCGCAAGGATTGTCCTGTCTCTGCCTCTTCTGTTGGGATTATAGAGATATCACTACACTGTTTCCATGGGTCCTGGGGATCTGAAGCCAGAGCTTCACACTCACACGGCCTGTGCTTTACCCACTGTAGTATCTTCCCAGCCCCCTTCTTCTGGTCTTACCTCACATAGGCTCCACCTCTCTCTACTGCATGACTACAAAGTCTGTCTGCTACTTCTGTTCTTTTGAGACAGGGTGTCATGTAGCTAAGACTGTCCTTGAACTTTGTGTGTAGCTGAAGACAGCCTTCAACCCCCGATTCTCTTGTATCCCCGTCCCACAGGTGCGATTACAGAGGTGTACGTACCATACCAGCGTTTTGTGGTTCTGGGAACAAAACCCAAGGGTTTAAGCACATGAGGCAAGCACTCAGCTAGCTTGACCATATTTGCAGCCCTGTCTGCAGAGTCTTGACTGGACCTTGCTTCCTTTTGCTTCAGGACTTCCTTCCTCCCTGCAGAGAGAGGCAGTAGGTAGGAAGTGCTGAGCATAGCAACTGAGAGAGGCAGGACCGCTGGGCAAAGGTTTATGGGCCTGTTCAGAAAAGGGGTTAGATGTTATCAGTGGTAAGCCATTGGGGCGCTACATTTACTGATATAGAAAGTTCACATGGACTGGGGAGATGGCTCAATTGGTGAGGTCTTGGAATGCAAGCACAAGTGCCCAAGCTTGTTCCCCCGGACCCATGCCAAAACAAAGCAAAACAGAACTGTCGTGGCAGCTTGAGTTTGTAATCTCAGTGCCGGAGAGGTGCACCCAGGAGCTTCCCCTGGGGCTTGCTCAGCTGATCTAGCCTGAGCAGTGAACTCCAGGCCGGTGGGAGACCCTGTGCCTGCCTAGAGTGCCTGAAGCACTGGGCTCCATCCACAGCATCACAGAAAATCAGTTATGAAGATGCATACTCATAACCCCAAATTTGAGGTAGAGTCAAAAGGAGCATCAGGAGCTGACAGTTGTCCTTAGCTGTAGAGAGAGTTCAAGGGTAGCCTGGGCTCCATGGTACCCTGTCTCAGGAAAAAATATAAAAGGCAGAATATAATTGAGGAATATACCTTAGGTTGACCTCTGGCCTCCATGTGTACACACACACACACACACACACACACAAACACAGAGTTTGCGGGGGCCTGTGTGAACAGTGGCTTGAAGTGGCTGAGGTGCCACAAGGGGTCTGGCAGCTGTGGCTGGTTGTTCTAACCTGGTTGTGGCAGAGAAAATGGAAGACGGGTAGAGGGAAAGGTCCATTAGAGATAAGAGCCAGGAGAAAGAGTGAGTAGAGCTGGGAAGAAACAAGGGGATCTGGGATGATCACCTGGTCTGGCTTGACTAGTGATGTCTGCACTCCTAGGGGCTTGTGTTGCAGGTAGATTAGGAATGCATTTATTCTGATTTCTTTCCATTGTTGTGATAAAACACCTAGACCCCAAGTAGCTTGGGGAAGAAAGGGTTTATTTAGCTTTGAGGGAAGCAAGGGCAGGGACTCAAGAATGAACTGGAAGGCAGGCTGGCTTGCCATTCTGCCTTTAAGCAAAGAATACATTCACTGACAAGGAAGTACAGCAGAAACCGTGGAGGACACTGCTTGGTGACTCTCTGCCTCCTGATTAGCTTGCTTTCTTATATCATCCAGGGCCAACTGCACAGGGAATGGTGCTGTCCACTGTGGGCTGGGTCCTCCTACATCAAATAACAATGCAGACAGTCCTCTACAGACTTGTCCGCAGGCCAAAGCCCTCAATGGAGACTCCCTTCAGAGGTGACTGCAGGATGTGTTAAATTGGTAGTTAAAGCTAACTAGGATACCACTTAAGTATTTGTTTGTCTGTTTGACTTGTGTGTGTTTGTGAGTACACACTTGCACACTCACAGGACAGCTTTCAGAAGTAGGTGCTCTCCTTCCTCCATATGCTTCCCAGGAATTGAACTCAGGATGTGTGACTTTTCCTGCCAAGACATCTTTCTAGCCTGAGGATCAGACTTTAAGGGTAGAGGGATGGAGAGTGGAGAGATCTATTTGGGGACTGTTGAATTTGAAATTCCTGCAAGACAGCCAGATGGGTGAGGAAGGCAGAGGGGCCTGGGCTCTGTCCTCCAGTTTGAGGAGACACAGGAAGCCACTTGGATAGATGTGCTCAGTCCAGGGAGACCTTGGAGGAGTGAGAAATGTGGCAGCCTGAGCCTCAGCCGGGAGAAAACCTTAGAGAAGAGATAGGCCCTGGGGAACGTGAGCTCTGTAGTCTAGAAGGATGGGCATTGCCAAGTGGGAGCAGCAGGGCAGTGGAGCCTCGGAGGGGAGCAATCGATGATCCTGGTTCGTGGTTTAAAATGCCACATGAGACTTGGTTATGTGATTTCCCTTTCTCTTGACTTCCTTCTCCAGCCAGCGTGCTAGTACAGGTAGTTGGGGTGAGGGGTAGAGTTGGTCTTTGCAGGAGGAACTGGCAAGATGTCACCTAAGCGGGAGTGTCAGAGGAGATCAGAAAAAATGTGCTGAGATTGGTGCTTAATAGGTGTTTGAGTGAGTGATTGGAACAATTACAGGTCTGAGGCTGTGGTGTCTGAATATTGTGCCCCACCCCCCATAGCTGTATTTGAACAACTGGTCCTGGTTGGTGGTGCTGTTTGAGGAGGTCTAAGGGGTACAGTCTTGTTGGAGGAAGTATGTCACTGGAGGAGAGCTTTGCAACCCATTTGAGTTACCAAACACTTGCCTATTTACAGTTTGCTCTCAGCTTTGTGCTTGTAGTTCAAGCTGTGAGCTTTCAGTCGCTGCTGCAGTCACCATGCCTACGATTGCTGCCATGCATAACCCCCGCCACAGACTCTAACCCCTGGCACCATGACCCTGGATAAACTCTTCCATAAGTTGCCTTATTGCCACAGATGGACAGACCAGAGGCATCATATCAGGACCCCTGGGTGAGATCAGGTCCCCATGGCAGAGCGAGGGTCCCTTTTTACACATTTAGAGGAAGGAGGTGGTTCTATACCATGTGATTGGTAGTTATAGTGCATGCTTGCTGCCAGGCTGTCTCTGATTCCTGTTAACCTGGGGTCTTGTATACAGAGTCAGCTGTAAGGGTGCAGAGAGCAAGAATCCAAGGAAGCGCCTGGTGTAGTGGCGCACGCCTTTAATCCCAGCACTCGAGAGGCAGAGGCAGGCGGATTTCTGAGTTCGAGGCCAGCCTGGTCTACAGAGTTCCAGGACAGCCAGGGCTGCACAGAGAAACCCTGTCTCGAAAAAAACAAAAAACAAAAAACAAACAAACAAACAAACAAAACAAAACAAAACAAAAAAGAATCCAAGGAAGCAAGTTAATGGGAGAGCTTTACAAAATGCGGTGGCCCTGGCTAACATGAGCTCAAAGGATAGAGGTAGGGTGGAGAACCAGGATCAGGCGAGGTTCATAGTATGGTGGGCCTGAAACTTAGTGCTCGCTAGAGTCAGAGCCGGGGCTGAACAGGACAGTGAAACGGACCAGTTGTAGTGAAAAGCAGACAGAGGAGATTTACCTAACACCGCTACACTGGGAAGGGCAAGCAAAGAGGTCTGATGACCCTTACAAGCCCGTCAGGGCCCCGGCATAAGGCTCAGGTATAAACAGAAGGCAAGAGCTGTGTATAGCCAAGCTGTCCTGGTCAAGGTGTGCTCCTGCCCATCACTGACCCAGCCTTGTCTCAGTGCCAGCTCTCCTGCAGGGGGTCTGGCAGGCTATCAGCACTGTGTGAAGTCTCTTCCTGAGAGAGAAGCCCCTCTCTACCTGGCACCAAGGCTCCTGTCTCCTCTCAGTATGATATTCCCAGGGAAAGGCCAGTTTCATGGATCCATTGTCAGAGCACAAGTATCCCTTCTGGAATATTCTCATTCTCTCCTGGACAGTTACAGTGGGAAGGATCTGCACCTGCTCAAACAGGGTGGTTTCTGAGGACAGTGAAGTCTGAAGCAGAATTTGTGTCCTCTGTCCATAAGGGAAGTGACCAGGGAGGATATCTGGCAGTGACAGAGCATGGCCCTGGGAGGTGAGGCCTTAGCCGAATGGGAATTTTGAAACAGTGAGGTGAGTGACTAAGAAGAGCAGGCAGGAAGTGACCGTGAGGACAGAGAAAGGACACAAGTCTGGCCTGGTCACCACAGGCCTGCAGAGGCCAACACCGTATGCTTAAAATATGAGGTCTTTAAGGACAAGCATAGAGGAACATTCTTAGAATAGAAGAATGCTGTGGTATCACTAGTGGTTGGGGACGGTGGGTCAGTCTCTGCTGAGGTGGATGAAGTGTTGAGCTGAGAGACCCAGGCATGGGCGAGTGTGGAGCATCCTCCTGCCTGTCCCAGGAGAGGCAGAGCTATGCTCAGGGTGTGCTGGCCTGGCAGAGCCCGTTCTAGCACCACCCACCCCAAGCCTTGGCAGAGGAGGCCACTCACCTAGGCAGGGAGAGAAAAGACATGGCCATTATAGCAGTCAGAGCTGACCTGGAACCAGGACCAACCCACATGCCCATTGTTTGGAGAAAAATCTTGCTCATTATTTATTTCTATGTTTATGGTTGTTTTGCCTAGGTGTATGTCTATGTACCATGTGCATGCAGTATCTGCAGGAGCCACAAGAGGTCACTGGATCCTCCTGTTACAGACAGTTGTTAGCTACCATATGGGTGATGGGAATTGAACCTGGGTCCTCCGAAAGAGCGGTCAATGCTCTTAACTACTGAGCCCTAGGCAATGTCTTTTTTGTAAAAAGGGTGTGTTACCACCCAAACCAGGATAGCAAGCCGAATCCAAGGCCAAGATGGCCCCTGTCTTTTACCCCTATGGAAGACAGGTGGGGAGTGGCTGTTCTTTTTTGGCTGAGGTTGAACCTCACAGTTCACTCCCAGGGGGTTAATGTGGAAGGCAGCCAGCAGCAAGAAAATGAAGGAAAGGGGTCTTGAGCCAGCTGTTCTGGGCTATCACAGTCTGGGAATGCAGAGGGTTGTGGGAGCTGGGAGGCTCTGAGCAAAATACAAGGTGAGAGATGAAAAGATTTGAATTCCTTTGCATAAAATTTTAGGAGGTAGAGAGATTTATGAATTCTTTTGTTCTTGGCAACCTTTGATAGAAAAACTAAAACCCATTTTTCACAAGCTGAGTGGGACTCAGAAGGCTGAAGTGTGTGTGTCAATGGCCCACTGGTGTTTTCTTATGAATTCTCCTGGGTGGCTCAAAACACATCCATTTTATATTCCCTTCCTTTAAAACAAAAAAGAGCTCACTTTCAGTTTTTAATTAGTGTGTGTCTGTGTGTGTATCTGTGTCTCCGTGTCCGTATTTGTCAGCGTATGGGTATGTAGATGTGACTACAGGTGCCGATGGGGTACAGAGAATGGCTTTGGATCTCCTGTAGCCGGAGATACAGGCAACCACCCAACATGGGTGCTGGGAACTGAGCTCTCGGGCATGTGTTCTTAACTGATGAGCCACCTCCCTAGCCAGCCAACCCGCTTTTCCTTCCCCCACTCTCCTTCTTCTTACTTTGTCTTTTCCTTTTTGTTTGGCACAGGGTCCTGTCATTTCCAAGGCTAGCCTGGAACCACCGATCTCTTTGCCACCTTATGAGTAACACGTTTTTAAAATAATGAGTTGTTTCCTTCAAGGCGATGGATGAGGTCCCTTTTAAGTTTTATCTTTTTACAGGTTTCCTCATGTGTGCGCTTATGGTGTGTGTCTGCGGGTGTGCATGCCTGTGCATGCGCTTCTGGGGGCCAGAGGTCAGTCAGCTGTCTTCTGTCATGCTTCAGTTTTTTGAGTCAGGGTCTCTCCCTGAAGCTAGTGCTCTAAGTTTTGCTAGGTTGGCTCTGGGGATCTGCCTCTGCACCCTCCCAGTGCAGGGGGCGGTGCGGGGGATACAGATGTGTGTTGTTGGAGTGGAGTTGGCTGGGGATCTGAGTTCAGGATGCTATCCATGGCAAGCAGCTCCTCCCCAGCCCCTGAATTTTACATTAGTTATGCAGTATTTTCAAACCTGGGGATCCAAGTGCTATTTCGTATTGGAGCTGTTGGAGGAGAGAGGGATTCATTCCAGTTGAGAGCTTCATAATTTGGTTTTAGCAAGAAGTAGTCTAATAAACTTTTAAATTTGTCTTAGTTAGAGTTACTATTGTTGTGATGAAAATCCATGGCCAAAAGCAGCTTGGGATGAAAAGGTTTGTGCCTGTGTAGTCTATACTGACTGAGCTGTCTCTCTCCAGGCCCCACATACGTACTTTAAAAAATAGGCTTATGTTTTTATTTTGATGTGTATGTGTTTGTCTGTGTGGGGCAGTGGACCATGCCAGAAAACTGGATAAGGTTGAGTGGATTCAGCAATCTCCCTACTCTTACACCTGAGAACTATAGGTGTTTCATCTACTCCCGACCAGGTTCCTGTCCTGGAGCACATGACCACGGCACCCCATGGAGAGGACTGTGACAATCAGTCACCTCGGGGCAGCACCCCAAGCCCCTCCACATGCAGATGAGGCATCCCTAACATCTCAGACCAAGACAAGAGAAAGCATTTACTGTCAGACCCCAACCCACCCCAAAATGTATAAAAGACCCTATCCACAAGGAATAAAGCAGGAGTTATTTCATTAAGGATCGTCTGAGAGTGTCTGTCATAAAGAGCTGTAACACTTGGGAGGAAGAGAAGTTCTCTCCCGTAGAAGCTTTCTCTACTGGAAGCTGCTCAAGCCTACGGAGGTCACTCACTTCCTGTTCCGTGGCCGCGGCCTTGGCTCCTAGCCAATGTGCTGCACCAACTCTGGAACAGAGGTAGCTCTGCAGTAGAGACCTGGCACCTTGCCTACCTGCGGCTCCCCTCGCTGCTCGCACTGGCCCTCCACAGAGCAGAGCAGCACTGGCCTGGGACGATCAACTCCCCCCCACCCCCCCTTCAGAGAGTGCAACCCTGGCTGCTCCAGCTGGGCCAGAGCTCTGCAAATCTCTGCAGATAACCTCCGGTACACAGACCAGCATGTGTGTGTGTGTGTGTGTGTGTGTGTGTCCAGGGGCCCATGGAGGCCAGAAGAGGGTGTTGGATCCCCTGGAAGTAGAGTTGTAAGTTGGTGGTGGGTTCCAGGGACCAAGCTCCAGTCCTGTGAAGAGCAGCAAGCACTTTTAGCTGCTGAGCCATTTCTCCAGCTCTGGGATTTTTTTTTTCCTAAAAAACAAACGACATCATAGTTTATATTTTCTGCAGCTTGATTCCCACCCCCACCTCTCCTTTAGTGGCACCTCCTAGACATTTCCCAGGACAGGAGATGGGGCTGCTCCTCTCTCTCTTTAATAGCCATATACTCTAAACATTGGCTCGTTCATAATTTACAAAACTATTTCTAGTTAGTGTATTTTTCCAGATTATTGCATTGTATGTAAACACCAAGAAAAAATCCTTGCACACTTACAGTTTCAACATATAGGATCTATATCTTTGCCTACAATATCCATTTCCCCATACCTTTGTGTGTGTGGTACTTGCATGTGTGTCAGCACACATTTGTATACAGGTCGCATGTACCCGTGTGTCCCTGCATGCCGAGGTCCTAGGTCAACTTTGAGTTTCCCTCCATCATTCTTTACATTATTCATGGAAACAGGGACTCTCAGTTGAACCCAGAGCTCGATGATTGGGCTACTCCGGCAAACGAGCTTGCTCTAGGGGATGCCTTGTCTCTGGCTTCTGATGCCTAGATTTTCAGACAGGCTGCCTGGCATATATGTGGATTCTGGGGATCTGAACTCCTGGCCTCACATTTATAAGGTAAGTGCTTTATCCACTGAGCCATCTCGACAGCCCCTTCCCATTCTCTTTTACACTCTTTTTAGTTTTATGCAAGCTGATGTTTTGATTGCATTTTCTTAAGTAGCCGCGAAGTTAGGTGTGGCTCCATATATTTAGTAACCATATTTACCTCCCTCCCAGTGAATTACTTCATATTCTGCTTATTTTAGAAGGTTCGTGTGGAAGGTGGAGGATCAGAAGTTCAATGTCATTGTTATAGCAGGTTTGAGGTATTTGAAATCCTGTTTCAAAAAGCTCCAAATGGGGGAAAAAAAGGAAAATAAATAGAGTTTAAAATTGAGTTGTTGGCCTCCCGGGCAGGACCTTCATACATTCCAGATGTCATTTCGCAGAATGCTGCACTCTTCCTGAGTGTGGCAGTCTCCCGAAATCCCCACCCTCCGTTCTGGCTTCACAGCTTCTCCAGCTGCGCAAGTTCAGTTGACCGTTCTTGCCATGTTTGATTTTCTGATTTTTCCCCATTGTTGCTTTCTGCTGGGAACTCCTGTTTGAAGTAGTCTGGAAGTTAAATGGTCATCTTCCTCTCTGAGCTTCAGCTTTCTATGTGGATCTGGGTTTTCCTTGTCAACCCTGCTCTTTAATGGCCAAGTCCACAGCCTGCTCCAGTCCTAGTCCTCCAAACAGCGCTTGCAAGACGGTGCTGAGCTGCAGGTGACTGGTAGTTTGTGTGTGTGTGTGTGTGTGTGTGTGTGCGCGCGCGCGCGCGCGCGCGTGCGCTCTTGTGCCCCCTCCCTTCAAGTGGGCAAATGCCATGGTGTATGAGGAGAACATGCAAGTATCTTTTATTTTTAAATGTTATTTACTAATTATTCGTTTAAAGGACTTTATTTACACCGGTGTGAGTGTGTGTCCCATGTGAACAGGTGTCCTGAGAGGCTAGAAGAGGATGCTGGGTTCCCAGGAGCTGGAGTTAAAGGCAGCTGTGAGTTGCCTGACATGAGCATTGGGAACTGTTCTCTGGAGACAGCAAACGCTTTCCTCTCCAGCCCCACGGTATCCCTTTCCTTTCCTTCCAGATCCTCTCTGCAGGTCTAGCAGCCAGTCTTTTTATTTTATTTGTTTTACATTTCTTTATTATCAGTGCGTGTGCATGTGTGTGCATGCTGTGTATGCTGTGTGTGTGTGCTCTATGTGTGTGTGTGTGTGTGTGTGTGTGTGTGTGTGTATGTATGATTGAGCACATAGTGCCAGGTGTGAGTGTGTGGAGAACAACTTGCAGGTATTGGCTCTGTCCTTCCTCTGTTGCATCTGGGACTGGAACTCAGGTTGTCAGCTTGGGTGGCCAGTGCCTGTCCCCACTGAGCTGTCTCACTCGCCTCTGCATCAGTCTTTTTAATGATGGTTGTAAACACTGGCTTTGTAACTCATGTGCACACTGTGCGTTTACCAGCCCGCCTTGGCTTTCTGTGGTTGAGAGCCCTCCCTTCTCCCTCTTTCTTTAGTACTTACCATCGGTATGGCTCTATGGGTTCCTGATCTCCTTTGCTATGTAAAGGTCATGGGTGCTGTTACTCAGGTATCTGTGTGGAGACAGGCTCTCTCGGAACCAGGAACTTGTCATGTAGACTGGACTAGCTGGCCACTGAGGCCTGAGCTCCACCAGTCTGCCTCTCTAAGCCCTGAGATTCACAAGCATGCACCTCCCCGCCCCCCCAAACTGGCTTTCTCCTTTCAAATTCAGGTCTTTGTTGTAACAAAGTATTTGGTAAAAATCAAACATAAAGAGGGAAGGGGCAGTGTTGGTCCCCTTTTGTCCCTTCCCTCTAGGGCAGAGGCAGGCGGATCTCTGAGGTTGAGGCTGAGGCCAGCCCCGGAGTGAGTTCCAGGATGGTCAGGGCTACACTGGGAAACCCTTCTCTAAAACAAACAAACAAACAAACAACAAAGAAGAAGGAGGGAGAGGAGGAAAGATTAGTTTGAATCATGGACCCAGAAGCTCATGGTTGCTTGGGCCTTTGCTTTGGGTCTGAGGTGAGAGGCTGGACGACATGGAGGAGAGTGGGAAGCAAGTAGAGAGAGGTCCAGTGCCTGTCAGCAGGGAAGCTGTCTCTCTGACTCTCTCTGTCTCTGTCTCTCTGTCTCTCCATCTCTTTCTCTCTGTCTCTCTCTGTGTGTGCACACGTGTGCATGCCTGTGTATATGTGTGTGTGCGCTTTTGCATGTCTTGTTTCTGTCTGTCTGTGTTCTCATTTAGATACATTCTAAGGTTCTCACATTCTCCAGTCATTTCCTGGCTCTTTTGTACAGTCAGATAATAGGGTGGGGTGTTTTTTGTTTGTTTGTTTTGTTTTTGTTTTTTGTTTGTTTGTTTTAAGGCAAAGGCTGTGTCTCTGGAATGGTTACCTGCAAAAGAAAAAGCAAAATCAGCCACAGTAAATGGTCTGTGTGTGACCCAAACAGGGATCAGATTTCATCTTTAGGGCCAGCCTAGGGGTGGGTTTGTCGGGAGTGACCGAGTGACACTTGGCTGTCTTAGGTCCTTCCCTAATCCTAGCAGGTCAGCTGCAGCTATGGCCTAAGTGGGAACATAAACTTTCCTTACTTATGATTTGCACTTAAACAACAGCAACAACAACTAGATCTCATGTCTGGAGAGAAGACAGAGAGGTTACATAGCATGGATTCGCCGCACCTGTATTGGGGGCTCCCAACTGCCTGTAACTCCAGCTGCAGGGGATCGGATGCACTGTGCCTGTGTGTGCGCACACACTCCCGCATAATTTAAAGGGGGTTGGGGGTGGGGGTAGGGGAAGGCCAGATCTCATGCATCTATTTCTGGCCTCAAGCTCCCTTTGCAGCTGAGGGAACTTCTGATTTTACGTTTGCCTCCACACAAGGTTTATGTGATGGTGCAGGGGATCAAACCTAGAATGCCGGGCCGGCGCTGTATGGACTGAGCCACATTGTAGTCCCTGTATTTTTGAACTTGGAACAAAACAAAGGTTTTGTTCCTCAGTGATTATCATTGGCAAAGAAATCGACTTTATTTAAAATGAAAACAGACAAACAACAGGAGTAAATGGTCCTAGGCTTATTCGGTAAATGTCTGCCATACAGGCATGAGGAGCTGAGCGCAGATCTCCAGAACTCATGAAAAGCCAGGGAGGGCTGTGTGCACCTGGGACCCCAGCACTGGGGAATGCAGACACAGGCAGAATCCTGACGTTCGTTCCAGGTTCCTCAGGAAACCCTGCCTCAAAAAAATAAAGGGGGCTCAGGGGAGATGGCTTCCTGCGGAGACTGTCTACCAGGGTTTGATTCTGCAACCCATGTGGTCGAAAGAGAGAACCGACTTCCACAGGCTGCTCTCTCATGTCCACACATGTGCTATGGCATGGATGTTCACACATGCACGCGCGCGCGCACACACACACACACACACACACACACACACAGGACGTAAGTTATTGGAATTAAAATAAATTAAAAGTAAAGGTGACAAATGACTGAGGAAAGAGAGCCAGAGTTCACTCCTTCATGGATGTGCGTGTGTGTCTGTGCACATCCTACACTATAAGGTACATACAGCACATGTGCATACATGCCAAACGTGCATACTAAAACCATATATCTGTGTAGTGCATAATTTGGTTGTCTGCATGTGCTTGAAAGGACCCTGCCCCCAGCCTGGACAAATGTTGGTTTATTTCCATCAAGTTCACAGAAACAGGGTTGGCGGTGAGAAATTGTGGGCCTTTGTGTGGTGTGGGTTCCAACCACATTCCCCAGCCCCATCTCTGCAGGAAACAGTTAGTGGTTGTAAAGGAGGCCAAAGGTATTTTCAAGTTCCTGAATCACAGTCTTGTGGGGCTCCTGTATCCCCCATTCCTTCTATTTCTATCCCCACTTAGATGTGCTTAATTATCTAGTTAATTGCTTAGCTCACTCATTAAAAAGCACATAATTAGCATAGGGGGAGTAGGTCGGATGGATGGATGCCTGGTGTGGGCAGGTACCTGAGGAAGTGCAGGGAAGGCAGATCTGTGACCTTGACTTTGAGCAGCCCAAGGCCATGCCTGGACCTCACACCAATGCTAAGGGGTCCCAAATCATCAAGAAAATGACAAATTATGTCCAATCTGCCTGACTGCGAAAACAGATAAAGTGCATGAGGAATAGTTTGCAAAACAACCTATGCCCTCAAAGGATTTAAATACAAGAATGTCTAAGTCAAGACACTAGCAGAGACACAGTTAACAGTGAATGCTAGGCCAGGTATGGTAGTGCATGCTTGTATCCCAGCACTCAGGAGGCTGGGGTGGGGGAGAGTCCTGAGTTCCAGGCCAGCCTGGGTGACACAGTGAAACCTTGTCACAAAAGAAAACAAAACCCAAACATTGCTCCAACCGAACAAATCAGTCCCCATAAAGAACGCAGCTAGGGAGTTAGCTTCATCAGTCGGGATCTCCGTGCAAGGATGAAGACCAGATCTGTGATCCCCAGAACCCATGAGAAAAGCTAGGCGTGGAGTCCACATCTCTGACTCTAATGCTTGGGTGACAAAGACAGGAGAGACTCCCTTGAACTTTCTGGTCAGCCAGCCCAGCTGAAGCAGTGAGAGACCCTGCCTCAAAAGACAAGCTGGGAAGCCAGGTGAGGGGCACAAGCCTTTAATCCTAGCACTTGGGGGGGGGGCTATGATGGTGTGAATGAGATGTGGCTCCCTTGCTTGGGCATTTAAATGCTTAGGATGTTGTTTGGAGAGGCTTAGGAAGTGTGTCCTTGCTGGAGGACCCAACCTCTGCCTGCAGCTGTGCTTCCCTGCAGGAGGACTCTCCTCCCCCTGACACCTGAGGCAGATAAACCCTTCCTCCTTTAAGCTGCCTTGCTTGCGGTGTTTTATCACAGCCATAAAAAAGTAACTAAGATGGAAGTACAGGCATGTGGATCTCTGTGAGTCCAAGGCCAGTCAGGACTTCAGAGTGAGTCCCTGTCTCAGAAAGTTTAAAATAATTTTTTTTTAAAGGTTGAGGAGCCAGCGAGATGGCTCGGCAGTTAAGAGCACTCCCAGGGAACCCATTCAGTTACCAGTACCCATGTGGGGGAGCAGCAACTTCAGCTCTAGGGGCTCTCTTTTGACCTCTGAGGGCACCCACACATTAATGATATGCACAACATAGACACACACACATACACATAATTAGAAAAATAAAATAGTGACAAAAATACCTGACATCACCCTCTGGCCTCCACATATGTACTATACACACACACTATACACATACATACAGAGACATGCTGTACATACACTATAACACTCACAGACACACTATACACATACTATCTATCTATACACATACATATACACATACTACACATACATGCATACACACGCTATATACACACAAACATGCAAATATACATTCACACTATATATACTGTATATACACACACCCATACAATATACATACACACATATACATACATACATTTGTACTCAAACACATATACACATAGGCATACACACACTATACATATATACTTTTATACACACATATACTATACACATGCACACACATACATATACACATACACACATGTTCACATATACACTATACATACACATATGCACACATATGCACACATAGACTCACACATACACCTATGCACACACTCTACACACTGACTTACACACTATACACACATTCATACAATGCATACACATATACACATATACACGTACACACTGTACACACAGACATACACGTACACACTGAACACACAGACATACACTTACACTCTAGACACACATGTACAGTGCTTTAGGCATTCTGAGTGATTTTTTTTCCGAGTCCACCTGACTTTAATTTTTTTTCCGTAAGTTTGAGACAGGGTCTTTCCTATTTATCCCAGGCTAGCCTTGAAGGCTATATATAGCTGAAGATGGCCCTGAACTTACGGTCATTTTTCCTCTGCTTTCTTTAGTGCTGGGAATAAAGGTCACTTCTCTTGCTTCGTCCATCTGGTCTTTCGATAATGTCATTTTTTCCCCCAGATGTTATTTTTGCCTCTGTTAAAGTTGATCAAGCCCTTTCTAACACCAGCCTGCTATGTCCTTTAGGGGGTGTGTGCTGACTTCTGTTCCAGTTTGTATTGGAGGCTGGGATGGTGGGTGTGTGCTGCCCCCAGTGGTTAGCCTTTGCCTACATCTCAGAGAGGCTTTGTGGTTCTCTGGGTCTCAGGCTGTAGCTTGCTTTGCCTGCTAATTGCCTGACTTTGGAGAGATGCTGTGGCTACAGCTTTTTAGGGGAAACTCCCCTGCTTCAGGGTCTCTGATGATCAAGGAGCCTCTTGGTTGTTGTTAGAATGTTTGTTCCTCTAACACATTCATTCAAAACAATTTTAAGTTGTTTTTTTGCACATGGATGTTTTTGCCTGCTTACATGCCTGTGTACCACACGCACGCCTGGTACCTGTGGAGCCCAGAGAGTATATCAGATTCCCTGGGACTGGAGTTACAGGCAGTTCTGAGCCCCTAGGTGGGTGTTGGGAATCAAACCCGGGTCCTCTGGAAGAGCAGCCAATGCTTTTAATTGCTGACCCATCTCTCTCGTTCATTCCTGTCCTGTGACCCCATCCCCTCCTCTATCATGCCCCCCTCACTTTGGGAGACAGGTTCTGGATGGCCTGGAATTCACTTTGTGAGGCATCTCTGGCTTGGGCTGTGTTGACTTTTATAAAGTGACCGGCTCCTTGCCCCCATCCCTAGCAGTGCAGACTTGGAATTCTGCAACTCCCATTTCTGCTTCTCAGCTTTGTCCTATCCTGGTTCCCCTTGGGTAAGTGACTTCCGAGTTGTCAGACTGTCAAGGCTCTTTCTCTTCCGGCCCTTCTCTGTTTGAATGTTAAGTGTTTCTAAGGTGCAGGGGAGGGCTGGAGAAAGGGCTTGGTGCTAAGATGACCACCCCCAACTCCAGCCCCAGGGGATCTGACATCCTCTTCTGGCCTCTGAGTTCACCACATTCATGTGCACCCACACATGCACACCCAGGCACCCCCCCACACACACACACAATTTAAAACAAAAATCAAACATTTAAAGTATAGGGATGTCTGTCATATGTCATTTGCTTTCAACTGGATAGGACGCACACCATCTCCAAGCTCTTGTCTCTGTCATCTACAGCTCCTCACCTGAGCCACCTGTCCGTGTGTCACCACCTCAGACCAGCAGGATGGCTGCCAACAAGGGCAAGAGCCAGGGCTCCCTGGTACTTCACAAGGTCATCATGGTTGGCAGTGGAGGGGTCGGCAAGTCAGCCCTGACGCTTCAGTTCATGTATGACGAGGTAAGAGATGCCAGCACAGCCTGCGCCTGCTGTGATGTTGAGTGTGTCTGCTCCAGATGTGTTCTATGTCCCTTTCCCCATGGGGTGTTTGAAAAGCTGCAGGGTCAGGGGCTCTCAGCAGAAGATTCTGGTTGCCGACACAGTGGTGGGTTTAGTGGTCACAGAAATGGAGGGAGTTTCTCTGCACACTGTATTTCCAGCGCTATGTGACACCCCTGTATATGCTATAACTTAATTTTTTATTTTAAATTATGTGCAAGCTGAAAAATGTGTGTGTAGGGGGGCGGGGTTATTTAGAAAAGTGCAGTTGCCTTCAGAGGCCAGAAGAGGGCATTGAATGCCCTGGAGTTGAACGCAGTTGGAGTTGCCCAATGTGTGCTCTGGGGACCAAACTCCTGTCGTCTCCAAGAGCAGCAGGTACTTGTCACCACTGGGCCGTCTCTCCAACTCCAACATTTTTTTTTTAAAGATAGAATCTCCTGTAGCTCAGGCTGGCCTGGAACTCACTATGTAGCCTAGGATGTCCTTGAACTTCTAATCTTCCCATGCCTCCCCTTGCTGGGATTATAGGTGCAAGCTACCTTGCCTACTTTATGAGGCTCTGGGGATGGAGCTCGGGGCTTCACAGGTGAGAGGTGTGCACTCAACCAACTGAGCTACTCCCCAGCACCCGGTCTTGAGTGTCTCCGAAAGGGTTGAATGTTAAAGAACAGACCCTCAGCCTACAGCACCTTGGGAAATTGAGCTCAGCAAGAGAGGTTAGGTCATCGGAAGTGTGTCCTTAAAAGAGATATTAGAGTCCCACTCCCTTCCGGCCTTCCTCTGCTTCCTCTGCTTCCTCGAACCACCTCACCTCCTCTGCCTCACCTCAGGCCCCGAGGACCATGAAGTGAAGTTCTGAAGCCATCAGTCAAAAATAAACCTTTTCTCTTTATTAATTTTGGGGTGTGTGTGTATGCATGTTGCACCACACTGGAGGTCAGACGACAACAGGGACGAGTCAGTTCTCTCTCTCATGGACTGCACGTGGGTCCTGGATTCAAATGCCAACTTTTCACGCTTGGAGACACTCACTAAGCCGTCTTGCTAACCCCAAAATTCACTCTTTCATCATGTACATTCTAAGCAGGTGTGATCATGTATACCTGTAATCCCAACACTCCGGAGGCAGGAGGATCATGAGTTAGAGGCCAGCCTGGGCTTTGTAGCTAAGCCCAGTGTCACAAAAAGAAAATATAAAATAAGGAATTGTTGTCTTGGTGGGCACTTTCCAGTTGCTGTGATATTAAACCTTGACAGAAGCAGCTCACAGGAACAAGGTTCCTGGGAAATACCGTCTGGTATTGGTGAAGGCATGGCTGCAGGAGCAGGTGGCTGGCTGGGCACACTGCATCCACACTCAGGAAGCCAAGAGTGAACAGGAAGTGGGGCAGGCTATTCAACTCCAAGGCCACCTTCAGTGACCCACTTCTTCCCGGAAGGCTCCATTTCCTAAAATCTCCACAACCTTCCCAAACGGTGCCACCTTTTCTAATATTGCCCTTTGATTTGCCAAAGTTTTACATTTTCAAAAATGTAATTAATTTGTTTTATGTGTATTGGTGTTATTATGCCTGTGTGGATGCCTGTGCACCATATGTGTGTAGTACCCACAGAGGCCAGAAGAGGGTATCAGATTCCCTGGAACTGGAGTTGTATACAGAAAGTTAAGCTGCCATGTGGGTGCTGGGAATTGAACTCAGTTCTGGAAGAGCTCAATTGCTGAGCCACCTGTCCAGCCCTGAAAGTATTAAGTTTTACTGAAGTCCAGTTTAGAGTGGTGTGTGTGTGTGTGAGAGAGAGAGAGAGACACATGAGGTGCACATGAGGAGGTCAGTGGAAACTTGCATGACTCCGTTTTTTCTTCCACTGTGAGTCCTGGGGTGGAATTCATGTCAGGTTTAGTGGGAAGCACCTTTATCCCCTGAGCCATCTCCCTGGCCCCCAGCTCATTTCTTCTCTGTTCCTTGGACTTTGGTCTCATTCCTAAGACTTTATGTCTGGTTCAGGCTCACTGATGGTTGTTCTGTTTCCTTCTGAGTTTCTGTCTTAGTTCTTATGTCTACACTGGCGCTGTTTTCAGTTAGTCACTGTGTTTTATGTGCCCTGCATAAGAAGTCCAGCTTTTCTATACTTTTTTAAAAATTTTATTTACATGTGTGTTCCTGTGTTTGAGTGTGTGGCATGAAAAACCTTGTCTCACAAAACAAAAAACAAAAAAAACAAAAAAATATCCACCTGTCCTTGCCTCCAAAGCCTGGCAGGAAAAGGCGTGTTTCACCATGCCCACCTTCCATCCCTCATTTTTTCAAAAGTAAATTTCAAATTTATCCTGTGACGGTTTCATGCATGCATATACTCTATGTGGATTGCATTCATTCTCCATCCTCCTGCCTGCCCACTTCCCGCTCTCACTTCCTCGTCCTACAGACACCCGTCTGTCTTCATGTCTATTCTGTGGGGCCCACTGAGTTCACCTCAGGTGTTTACGTGGGCATCACGAAGCTGGTGTACTTTGAGGCACAGGATTATTAGATTGCTCAGGCTAGCCCCAGATCTAGCCTCGCCAGTGTGAGGCTTGACTGAGATAGCTCAGTGGGTAAGACAATCACCATACAAGCACGGGGACCCGAGTTTGAACCCCTAGAGCCCATGTAAAACCTGAACATAGTAGCTAGCGCCTGTAACTGCAGTACATCTGTGGGAGGATCAGAGGTGCAGCAGCAGACTCCCTAGAAGCTAGCCCAGCACATGCACGGTGTCAAGGAAAAGGAAGAGACCTGCCTCACAAGCAAGGTGGGAGATGAGGGATGATGCCTGAGGTTATCCTGTGACCTCCACGTATGTACAGCACAGTCTCTCCCACACTCCTACCCACAGACATCACAAACACACATATGCACACACACATACATACACACACATGTACACATACTTATACACAAACATGCACTACACACACAAACACACACATATACACACACAAACACACATAAACACATGAACTCACATATATACATGCACACACACATACACAAACACACACTACACACAAAAACACACATATACACATGTACACATATACACACACTCACACACTCAAACACATACACACACAAACACACACACACAAGCTAAATAAATGTAATTAAAAATGTTAAAAGGGACTGCATTTTATGAAGAGTTTACTAAAGTCTCATAAATTAGTTAATTTTTGTGTGTGTCTTTATTTAAAAAACATTCAGGGAGGCTACGTTGCTTCTGTTTTTTTTTTTTTTTTTTTGGCAGTTTTTGAATTTGTTTTGTCTTTGAGTGGGGAATACATTCTTCTATACATAGGTAGTAATCTCTTCTCTACTGGCGACCTGCTGCAGAATGACACACTGTTATTCTAGAGTTGTCTACATGCCCGTATAGAGTTTCCTTCCTCCTTTTTGTGTAACAGCGAAGCACTCAGTTGTGTAGCCAACCTTAGCTGGGCATTTGGATGGGCCTTCATCTTTTGTGATGCCCTTTGGTGCCAACAGTGACCTTGATTTTTGGGCCAGCATTTCTGGAGATTAGATTCCTAGAAGCTAGATGTGGGGAGAGTCAGAGGATAAAGTACTTCTCATTTTATCAGATGTTGACAAATCTCTCCATGGGATGGTCCTGTCCCCTGCCCCACAGGGAGCAACAGGTCTTTCCCCAAAGCTCGTGTCTCAGGGCAGCTCTTCCTCCTTCTCTTCTGATTCCTTTTCTCTCCCTCCATCTCTCCCTTCTCCCTCCTTCCTTTCTTTCGCACTGGTGAGGAGAGCATGTCTCCATGCTGGCTTTGGATGCTCTGTGGGATGCTCCCATCGGTGTGTGTTAAAGAGAAGTGCTCAATGCACTGTGTGCAGCTCAGAGTTCTGGCTAGTGCTTGCATCGTGCTGCGCTGTGCTGGGTTGGGCTGGGCTGGGCTGTGCCTCTGTTGTTTTTTCATTCTTGGGAAATCTAACTTATCAAATTTTTTTACATGGTTCTAGACTTTGAGTCATAGTTTAAAAAGGCCTTCTCTACTTCAAGGTAATAAGGTGCTTACCGTGTCTACTTTCAGTGCTTGACTGGATTTATTTTTTAATTTACATGTGGGTGCGCACATGTTCATGTATGCAGATGCATGTGTGGGGGGTGTGCACCTACATGTGCATGCACATGCTTGTGTGCCTACAGAGACCAGAGAGCATCCCCAGGCAATGGTCCTCAGACATGGTCCACCTTGTTTCTGAGACAAGGTCTTTCATTAGCCTGGGGCTCTCTGTGTAGGCTGGCCTTAGCTGGTCTTAGGTGGTCTTAACTGGCCTTAGCTGGCAATGTCACCTGTCCTCATGTCCCTGGACTGGGATTATAAGCATGCACTATTACCATGTCTCACTCTTTTTTTAGATTTATTTTATTATTTTTAGTTACATATACCGGCGTGTAAATGTGGGTGTGTGCTTACGAGTGCAGGTGTTCATGCATGCTGGATGCACTGGATCCCCTGGAGCCACCAAGGGGACTGTGGTCTGAATTTAGGTCCCCTAGGAAGGCCATAGATACTCTTAACTGCTGAGCCCTCTCCCCAGCCTCTGGCTTTTGTTGTTGTTGTTTGTTTGTTTGTTTCTAAGAGGGATGTGGGGGTCACACTCAGCTCTTCATGTTTGATGACCAGCATTTTATCCACTCATCCATCTCCCCAACCAGCATTTTATCCACTCATCCATCTCCCCAACCCTCCGCTGGTTTTACTCTACACTCTGATTCCTCTTGCCAGATTCCCTTGGGATGATTTTTATAGTTCTGCTCATTATTAATACAGGCTCCCGAGCCTCACCTTTTCCATTGTTTGTATTATAATTTTATGCTCTATTGACAATGATATCATCAAGAGTTCTGCTTAGTGTTTGCCTTTCTTATCTGTAAAATGGGGCTATCTGCCCCTGTTGTTGAAAGCTTAAAAAAAAAATTGAACTCAGAGCTATTAAGGCAGGAAGTGTTCCCAAGCATGGTGGGATGTGCTTGCAATTCCAACATTTGGAAAGTAGAGACAGGAGGTTCAAGACCAGCCTGAGCCACATAGTGCGACCCTGTCGAAGGAAGGAAGGAAGGAGTGGGCTGTTTGCATTCTTCAGTGTCTTCTCTGGGTGTAGTAGCTCTAGACTCTTAGTGAATACAAAGCTGATTGCAAAGCATTCAGACGTAGTGATGCAGTCGGGGTGCCGACTGTACTCCTTAATTCTGACTGTTTCCCCCCCAGTTTGTAGAAGACTATGAGCCCACCAAAGCCGACAGTTACAGAAAGAAGGTGGTTCTCGACGGAGAAGAGGTTCAGATAGACATCCTGGACACCGCTGGCCAGGAGGACTACGCGGCCATCCGCGACAACTACTTCCGAAGTGGAGAAGGCTTTCTGCTGGTGTTCTCCATCACAGAGCACGAGTCTTTCACAGCCACAGCCGAGTTCAGGTGTGCCTGACCGGGGAGAGCCTGGCCCTGACCCTCCTGCCAGGCGGCTGAGGGCAAGGGATCCGGGGTTGTGTGGCCTGGTGATGGCCGGGCTCTGATGAGGAAGAACTCTGCCGTAGGGTTCTCTGAATCTTGTTACACTTTGGTCTACTATTGTTTCTGTTTCTTTGGGCATCCATGTTTTAGGATTTCTGCACATATCTTTTTAAAAAGGTGTACTTATTTTTATTTATGTGTACTGGTGTTTCGCCTACTGTATGTCTGTGTCCCAAGTGTGTGCAGTACATACAAGGGCCAAAGAGTTCTGAGCGTGCCAATAGACCCCAAAGGTGTCTGCAAGAGCAGCCAGTGCTCCTAACTCCAAATTCTGTTATAAAGAAACAGTGAGCATTGGGGGGTACTTCTTCTGTAGCTGGCTCTTCACCACACCACACAAGCTTTCCCACTTTCTTATATAATTGCAAATGTTTTCATCGACTCCCCTTAAGAACGTTTCTGTGTTAATCTGCTTTTCCATTGCTCTGACAGAATACCCCAGTTAGTCCGCTTATCAGAAAAGAAGTTACTATGGTTTGTGGTTTACCAACCACGATCATGTGGCCTGTTGCTCTGGGCCTGGGGGTGGGGGGCATGCAGCATGGCGGGGGATATGTTGCTGAAGGCTTGTGTGGCACACGGCAGCTGGGGTGCCAAAGAGGGAGTCTGTAGAGTCCCAGTGTCCCTTCCCAGGGCACACCCCAGAGACCTAGCTTCTTCCCACCAGGCCCTGCCTCCTAAAGGTCTCTAAAGAGCTGAAGGTCCTGGCTTTCTTTCTGCAGCTGCGGTGTGTGTATGGAGGAGACGCACAGCAGAGAACTCAGCGTGAGCTCTTGGGTCTGTAGATTTTTTTTTTTTTTTTTGAGCATTCAGGAAGTTCCTATGTGGGTAACACTTTTGTGATCACAACTGTGTTTCCTCTTCATAATCTGATTTTGAGGCCATCCCGGAGATAAAACAGGATGTATGTACACAGTGCTTTCTTTTCTCCCTTGTGCCTGTATTGGAATTACTAAGCATTTTTGTGAGCTGTTGCTTTGGGTTTGATGGGATATTTTTGTTTTGTTTGTTGTTGTTTTAAGTAGTGTCTCATGAAGCCTGAAACTTACTATGTAGCTAAGATGACCATGAACTTCTGGTCTTCCTGTCTCCTGTCTCATGGGTTTACAGGCATAGCACCATGCCTGCCTGTAGAGTGCTGAGAAGGAACGGGATTTGGGGGTGGGGGTGGGGAGGGGCTCTGTGTATACAGTGGGAGCACCCTGCCATCTGGGCCATGTCCCCGAGATTCACAGAGGGTTCCTTCCTGATCTTCCCTCTCCCTTTCTCTGCGACCCCATAAATTGGGGGACTCCGTGGAGATGCAGACTCCTGACTTCCTATGCAGACATCTCTTTTGTAGGAGTATGGGGCAGAGAAATCCGTACCTGGGAGAGAACAGATGATCATAATGGACGAAAGCTAAGGGCCAGCCTGGAAAAGCCCCTGCTAGTAAACACCCATTTTGAAATCTCCCGATGGAAAGATTTCTCTTGTTCTTTAGCCAGGCCTTTTAGATGCTCTGTAAACCCCGAGGCACCTGGCAGCTACTTGTAAAGCTGACTTCATATGCCAGCTTTAAAGCAAAACAAAGCAACTTTATTTATTTGTGTGCTGTGCACACACCGGCGTACATACCATAGTTCACGTGGAGGAAGGAGGACAACCTGCAGGAACCGGTTATCACCACTCACAGTGTAGATCAAACCCAGGTCCTCAGACTGCCGTGGAGGCAAGCACTCAGCCTCTGAGCCGTCCTGGTACCTCTCCCGCCAGCTTTGGCTTTCTTTTTTTTTTTTTTTTAAAGATTTATTTATTTATTATATGTAAGTACACTGTAGCTGTCTTCAGACACTCCAGAAGAGGGCGCCAGATCCTGTTACGGATGGTTGTGAGCCACCATGTGGTTGCTGGGATTAGAACTCTGGACCTTCAGAAGAGCAGTCGGGTGCTCTTACCCACTGAGCCATCTCACCAGCCCCAGCTTTGGCTTTCTTAACCACACTGTTCTTGCTGCACCATCCCTAGGGAACAGATTCTCCGAGTCAAGTCGGAGGAGGACAAGATCCCACTGCTGGTCGTGGGCAACAAGTCCGACCTGGAGGAGCGGAGGCAGGTGCCCGTGGATGAGGCCCGAGGCAAAGCAGACGAGTGGGGTGTGCAGTACGTGGAGACATCTGCAAAGACCCGCGCCAATGTGGACAAGGCAGGATGAGTTCTGGAGGCTTCTCAGAATCTGGCTTTTGCTGTCTCCAAGACACAGCAATCTCATTTGCTTGGCTTTTAATTTTATTTTACCTGTGTGTGTGTGTGTGTCTGTCTGTCTGTCTGTCTATCTATGTAGGGGTATGTGAATGTAGGTGCTTATAGAAGTAAGAAAAATCCCCTGGAATTGAAGTTGCAGGTAGCTGTGAACTGTCTGATGTGGGTACTGGGAACTGAATTCAGGTTCTCTGCATGAGTGGCACTCTCTCCTGACCACTCAGCCACTGTGGCTGCTGCCTCTGCTACCACTGCCCCCTTCTTCTTCCTCCTCTTCCTCCTCCTCTTCTTCCTCCTTCTCTTTCTTTTTCTCCTCTTCCTTCTCTTCCTCTTTCTCCTCCACCTCTTTTCTTTTGGTTATGTAGGCAGTGTCACACCTGCAGTCTGACCTCAAGCTTGGTTATATAGGCAGTGATGACTTTCTAGTCCTTCTGCCTCTATCTCCCAAGTGCTGGCATTCAAGGTTTGTGCCATCACAGTTGACTTGTCATTTTCTGTTTTCCTTTTTCTTTTTTCATCTTTTTGTTTGTTTGTTTGTTTTGTTTCGTTTGAAAGTCTCACACAGGCTAGCCTAGAGCTCTGTAAGTAGCTGAAGAGACCCTTGAACTTGTGATCTTCCAGCCTCCAGCCCTCTACCTTCCAGCACTGGAATGACAGGCGGGCATCATAGCCCCCGGTTTATGCAGTGCTGGGAATGGAACCCTGTGGTTTTTCTTTTACATCAGAGTTCAGAGTGTTAGCACACAGTTGAAGTAGGTGCCTTACAGCTGAACTTCACGCTGTTTTCCCATGCTGTGGTGTGGTCTCTTACTTCACATCCTGGGTTTGTGAAATCAGTGCAGAGCCAGGGCAGGCAGAACAGAAGGGCTGTGTCTGCACCTAGTTATGCTCAGCCACAGATCTGTCTACCTCTTCTTTTTTTCATTTCACCCTGTAGCCCAGGCTAGCGCTGTGGGATGTCACTCCTTCTCTTTGTACCCTACCAAGGAGAGCTGTTTGACTAGCTGGTTCTAGAAGAGGGCTGAGTACTCTCAAGGGACATTCAGAGGACCTGGCTTTAAGTAGGGGTTGGTGTTCTCTGTAGCCTGGGGCACAGTGAGTTGTGTTCCATTGTCAGCTGGATTTTTGGTTATCATGTGGGCCCCAGGGAATTGAGTTCACGTTGCCAGGTTCTTATCCTCCACTGCACCATGTCCCTGGTTCTGTCTGTCTGCCTGTCTTCTGTCTATGTGTGTGTGTGTGTGTGTGTGTGTGTGTCTGTCTGTCTGTCTGTCTATCTATCTATCTAGACAGGTCTCATATGCTCTAGACTGACCTGTAGCTCTTGTGTGTGTAAGGAGTGCTCGAAATACAGGTGTGGACCGTCGCACCTGGTTTGTGGGTGTCAGGGTGGACCCCGTGCTTGGCAAGCCCTCTCCCAGCTGCCGTATCCCAGCATCTTTGCTTTCTTTACATTGTTATCTGAACTCTCACGTTGCTTCTTAGGATGCTCAGACTTCTGTTCCTAGCTGAGGGACATGCAGAGGGCATCCAGGCGTAGCCTTATTCTTCTCTGGAGAGGAGGAGGGTGCGTGTTTGAGACAAGTGCAGTGCTAGTTGTCCTCTGCCTCCCACACCACACCCGGACTAAGGCTTTATGTTTTAAAACCAAGAAGGCTGTCTGCTAATGGTAGCACATGCCTTTGATCCTGCTACTCAGAAGGCAGGGGCCGGCAGATCTCTGTGAGTTCAAGGCCAGCATGGTCTACTTAAGGAGACCTTGTCTAAACAACATAAACAACAACGACGAAACAAAACACAGACTTTTTCAGTATGAAAATGCTGATGTTTTTGAGAAGGCTGGAGTCAGGGCTCTGGGACCTCATTCTGGGGCGGGGGTGCACAACATCCTGTCTCCCTCCTCTCCCTGGACAACCTTTGACCTGCAGGAAAAACCCAACAGGAACTTGTAACAGGTAATAAGTTTTTTTCAGTAAACACTTCCCTTCAGAAAGGCCGCGGAGATAGATGCCCAGCCCAGGATCAGTGTGGGCTGCTTTCGGCTGAATGCTCCACAGGCCTCCCTGCCTTTTACCACAGGATGAAACCAAAGTCTGTGGTTTGGACCCATGAGAGGCATAACAGGAAAGCAATCTTGTTTTGCTTCATTTCTGAAACAGTAATTTATATGCCCAGACTAGTTTCAAATTTCAAATTTGTTGTATAGTCAAGTTGACCTTGAACTTTGAACCTTTCTAGACCTGTGACATCACTCATGACTTCTCTCTCTCTCTCTCTCTCTCTCTCTCTGTTAGTTTTAAATTTTTTTCTTTATTGAAAATAATGACAGGGTCTCTTCTCCGCCAGGCTAACCTCTAGCTCAGGATGTAGCTAAGGAGGCCTTGAACTCCCGATCTTCCTGTCTCTGCCTCCTGTGTTCTAGGATTACAGGTGTGCATGCCTGGTTTGTGTAGTGCTGGGGATCCCACCTAGGGGCTTGTGTATGCCAGGCAGCTGCTCTGCCACCTCAGCCCCAGCCCCAGCCCCAGCCTTTGCTTGCTTTTCCCTTTGGTTCGTCTCTGAGAATCAGCACAGAGATGGCAGAGATAGAAAAGCTAGTGTTCTTTGTCCTGCTTCCAGTTCTGTGGGAAATCTCCAGTGTGTGTGTCTTTGCAGGGAGCGTATTTTGTCTGCCAGGGTTTAATCAGTCCCTTGGCAATTGCTGGTCGCAGAGGGTGAAACCCAAACCTCACTGACACATGATAACGCCCGGCTAGATAATGTGCAGTGGCTCGTCTTTCTTGATAACATTCCTCTTGGCAGTAGGGGGTGGAAATGGGGGTGTGGGGCTGAGGTACGTGAGGAGAAACGCTGTGATAAGACTTCACTTTCCTGTTTCTCCCAGCTCTCCAGTTCAGGAACCTGCCTTCCTCACCCCTGCCCCTTGCTTTCCTAGATTTGTCCTTGGTGGCTTTCAAAGTAGGATTTGGGGAGGGGGGAGGGGCAAATCATTTATAATGGCATTCCAGCCTTTGTAGTCAAACAAGGTATGGTGACAGTGGGACAAAGCAGAGATTCACCCTTTATTTCTTCTCTCTCTCTCTCTCTCTCTCTCTCTCTCTCTCTCTCTGTGTGTGTGTGTGTGTGTGTGTGTGTGTGTGTGTGTGTGTGTGTATACACATGTTCATACCATCAGGTCACTGTGCTCAGTGGCAGGGGACTCTGCCTGATGAGGCTGCCCTTCACCTTTCCTGGAAATAGGAGGCAGACACTCACAGGCCATATCCCTTCAGATGTTTGAATTTCGCACGCCATTCAAAAACCATGCTTGCCAAAGCACATTTCACCCTTAGTATATAATTAAGAAGAGATTCGGCGACGGTGACAGGCTCTTCCTGTCCATGACAGCTGTGTGGAAAGGCAGGGCTCTTCTTCTGGGAGAGAGGAGGGTTTCATTAAAGTGGATTCTTACTGCTGTCGACGCCTTGCTATTTATTCGTGATGCTTTGTTTGTAACGAAACAGGCTCATAAGCGTAAGCTTGGGGCTGGAGATGGACTTATTGATAGAACTCTTGCCTGGGACCGTCATCAGTGTCACGTGACCTAGCCCTGGGGTGCGTAGGAAAACCAGGATGCATGGCCATGCACAGCCAGTTGAGGCTGGCTTGGGCTACAGGAGAGCCTGTCTGAATGAATAAATGAATGAACGAACATTTGGACCCTGTACCATAAGAGTTGAGTGCATCCCATCTCCTTATTCTTTTCTCTCTTCCCTCTCACTTCCAGGTGTTCTTTGATCTGATGAGAGAAATCCGGGCAAAAAAGATGTCGGAAAACAAGGACAAGAACGGCAGGAAAAGCAGCAAGAGCAAGAAGAGTTTCAAAGAGCGATGCTGCTTGCTGTGAGCGGGCTGCGGACAGACGCAGCAGAGTGGGCCACGCTGCAGCTCAGCGAGCCGGAGGTGGCCTCCCGGCTGGCTCCCCATTCACTCTCCGCAACTGCATTCACTATCACTTCTTGAGATGGGACAGATATCCGTGCGTCAGTGGCTGGCAGAAGAAAGACACCTTTGTCTGTGTAATGCCTCTGTTAACTTTGCCAGGAGCTTTGAGAGTCTGCCCTCTCCCACCCTTCCTGAACCATGACCACCACCAGCTCTAGGGTCGTAATGTTGGAGATCAGGAATATAAGTTGTGATGACAAGAAAGAGCCCACTTATTCCCCCATCGTTCTAGGACATGGTCATCTTTCCTTAGAAAATTAAAATGCTTTATATTATCCGGGCATGGTGTTGCACCACTGTAGTCTCAGAACTCTAGAAGGTAAGGCAGGGAGGGTAGCCTGAGCCCAAGGCCAGCCTGGGCTACCTAACAAGACCCTGTCTCTAAAAGAAAAAAGAATTAACATCTTATTTTCTTAGATTTTTAAGAGAGAGTTTCTGGCAAGACCTCCCTCATCAGTTCTTATCATTTTAGAAGTAGACAGAAAAAATATCTAAGCTCAGGTAATACTGAAAAAGCCAAAACATTTTGTTTCTTTTCTTTTTTTTAAAAGATAAACTTGTGTAGTTTGGAAGCAGAATTAGAAAGATGAACTTCACTCGGGCCAGATAGGCTGAACCAAGCTTCCTGGTTTGTAGAGAAAGTGGGACGCTGTTCTCTTCATATTTAAATGCCAGCCAGGTGCTGGCTGGAGGCTTTCCCTCCTCAACACCCTTACTTAGAAAGGAAACTTGGTGTGGGGGGAGATGCAGGCTTGCGCCCCATAGTGAGCTTGCCTTTTCTGATTGGGTCATTTCTGACTGGGTCTTCTGGTCCCCCCTACACCAGCTATAGGGCTGTTCTTCCTTCTGAAAACTGTGACCAGTTCAAATTATGACTCAGAACGTAGGGCCAGCACCAGCTACCTCTGCAGACTCCCAGTGACTCTCTCTTCACAAGCAGATGAAGAGAAGGCTCAGAAGGGCCATCTCCTGTAGCTCCTGGCAGCTGGTTCTGGTGGCACTGAGATGAGCCAGGTTCCAGAGGCTCACACTCACTCTCTGTTAAGCTTCTTCCCAGGGAAGGGGATTCTGGGACAGGGGGCTGCCACTAAGCACACACACTCCTCCTATTTTCCAGAAGTGAACATTTCATGTTTAGGTGCCGAATGTGAATCCGGGTGGGGAGAGCGGGAGCCCTTCGAATGGATGGGTTTTTTTTGTTGTTGTTTTGTTTTTTACAGAGGTTATGGGAACTAAGGTCTGATCCCTGGAAACTGATCTTGTGTCACTTCCAAAGAATCATGGGCTTTTTCGAATAAAAAAATTTACACTTTTCAGGATTTCGCCCTTTTTCCTGTGTGCGCTCAGGGAAAGGACTTAGTTAGCAGTTGCTGGATGTTCTTAACAGACGTGCTGCGGTATCCAACAAACATTGCTTCGCTGAATCCCCTGGGTTGGGAAACACAACTATAAATACAAGCGATAACTGTAACTTCATCTCTCCTGTGGGAGACATTGCCATCCTCCTCCGCAGATAAAGCCCTGAAGACAATTACACCCGAGCACTAACAGACAGCCCTGTCCATTAAAGACTTCGCTGACATAAAAATGTCCCCTTGAGAGAGATGACTTGGTAAGAACAGGTGCTACAAAAGTGTGAGAGCCTGGGTTTGAATCCCCACACATGTAGAAAGACAGGCGTGGCCATGTGCATGTTAGTCACCAGAGTGCCGTGGAGTGGATGGAGGCAGGAGGATCACTGGCACTGGCTAGTTACTAGACAGTCGCCATGTTCAGTGGAGGCCCCATCTCAGAAAAAGAAGGTGAGTGTGCTGGAGCACGGTCTCTCGAGAGGTACACATACCACATACCTGGGCTCCCCGTACACACATAAAGCATCAAAGATAACTACACTGACTATTAAATGGACCCATCTCCACTTCACTGACACTAATGTGCTTATTAAGCTAGAAGAGTTGTGGTATGTAAACGTATTTCCTTTGTGTGTACATATGTGTACTTGGTAGGCATGTGTGGCATGTGCCTTGTACTATGTTGATCAAAGGACAGACACTTTGGGGAATTGGTTCTCTCCTTCTGCCTTTACATGGGTTCTAGGGATCAAACCTGGGCCACCAGACTTGTTTGGCAAGCACTTTACATACTGAACCCTCTCATTGGCCAGGAACCAATTTAATGTGTGCTGGCATGATGGCTCACTGGGTAAAGGAGCTTGCCACCCAAACCTGACAAGCTGAGTTCAGTCTCCGTGATCCACTTGTGTGAAGGACAGAAGTAACTCCAATGAGTTGCCCTCTGCCCCTCAACACATGTGCTGTGGCATGTATGCACTCATATGCATACATAGCTACGCACACACACACACACACACTAAAAGCAAATAAAGTTGAAATGAGCATTTAAGTGAAAGGACAATAGCTGAAATAGTTCCTGCGTTGATGTGGGAGCTAGCAGTACTCGAATAAAGTGCCAGAGATGCTTAGCATGTATAACTTACACTTGCTACACAAGACTGCAGACCTGAATCCTGTCACTGGAACCCAGTGTAGAAGGAGGAAACATTGCCAAAAGTTGTCCTCTGTTGCATTCACATGCATACACACATTATGAGTATTTGAAATTATGTGTGTGTGTGTCTGTGTGTGTGTGTGTGTGTCTGTGTGTGTGTGTGTTGTATGCACATGAATACAGGTGTCTGCAGCAGCTAGAAGAGGGTGTTGGGTCTTTTGGAGTTCCTAGTGGCTCTGAGCTGCCTGATGTGGGTGCTGGGAATCGAACTCGGGTCCTGTGGAAGAGAACCAAGGGCTCCTGATGGGCCATGTCGCCAGCCCCAAATAAATATTAACTGTAGAAAATACTAGTATGCTAGTAATAGCAAACATGACTGATTTCTAATTACATTTTTATTTCTTCATTGTGCACGTGTGTGTGTGTGTATGTGTGTGTGTGTGTGTGCGTGCGCGCGTGCATGCTCATACTCATGTGTGTGCATTCAAGCCCATTAGAGGTCAAAGGACAACTGATGAGAGCCAGTTCCCTTCCACCACGTGGGCCCCAGGATGGAATTCAGGTCATCAGCCTTGGTGGCAGATGCCTGCACCCACTACACCATATCACTGACCCCAAACTTTGATACTTTTACTTTTAAACTTGTCAGAGTCATAGCTGCCCATGCTTTGCGATGCTCTAGAAGATGGTCTGCGGAGCAGCATCCTGCGGCCTTGCCCCTGTGCCAGCTCTGTTCTTCACCTCATGTCTGCACCCAGTGTGTCTTCCGACACTGGAATTTCACAGTAACAGTCTGAGGCCACTGGATCTTGTTGTTCACCCTCAGACTCTGGCAGGGAGGATAATATAGAGAGTGTGCATGTGTACTCATGTGTGTGCTTGTGCGTGTGCATGCTTGACTGTGTGTGTGCATGCTTTCTGTGTGTGTGCACATGCATGCTGGCTCGAGAGCATGCATGCTAGCTTGTGTTCAAACGTTTTCTTTTGCTCAATACCTTGCCTTTCCAAGGATGTTATAACTCTTTAAAGTCTTTGTGTGTGGTATGCGTGTGCCACATTATGCATGTGGAGGCCAGAGGTTACGACTCTTGGATCTTACACCTTGTTTTGAGGCCGAGTTCTAAGTTGCTGTTGCTTACCCCAGGTTAGCAGCCCAGCTGGGGTTCTCTTGTCTCCACTCCAATCTCCACACAGGCACACTGAGATTACTGATGGGCACCTCCTTCCCGGGCCTTCTTGGATTCAACTCGGGCCCTGCACTTTTGAGGCAAGCACACTACCCGATTAATGGCCTCCTGCCCCGTGGTAAAGCTTTTGAAAGCTGTATTTCCAGAGATGATCTTAGTTAATTTTGACGGGAGTGTTTTTTGATTCTTGGTTCTTTTTTAAGCTATGAGTCTTGCTCAAATACCTTGTGGTCTCTGGTTAGCAGCCATACTCTGAGGAGGGAAGAGAGTTTGTTGGGAGCTCAGAGAACCTATGCAGAGCTGTCAGGATATTGGGGTGAATGAGTAGAAATCCAGCCATGGTTGCTGAGGACCCCTAAGGGTATAAGCCCCGCATGGTGGTCCCTGCTGCCTCACCCCCACCTTTCCTCAGGATCCCAGCAATGCACTAGTCACGTGTTACCTAGTTGCCCTCTCGCACACTCCTCCCACTTCAGGCCTCTTCGCTGTTACACTGACCTTGTTCTTGACTTGTTCATGTCTGCAATGAATTCTGCTTACTCCCCCCGGCCCCATGCATTCTGCCGACTCCCCTCAACTCTCATCCTTTTCATCCCTGCTTCCCACCCCCCGCCCCCGCCCCCCCCCCCCAGTTCTCTCTACCTGCCCTCTGTTCTGCTTCATGACTTTGGCTTTGTTGTGACCCCTGTGGCTATCTATATGAGCACTGGGTTGGAGCTATGCATTGGCACTGGTGGAGTCACCAGTGGACTCACGACTGAAGGCAAAGACAAAGACTCCCTCTCCTGCATCTAGTCGTTACAAATAGTTGGGCTATGAAGATGGGTGCACCCGTCCCCAACCTGTCTTCTGCCTACCTCTGCCTGACAATTTTATTTTTGAAGCAGGGTCTCACTGTGTAGCCCAGGCTAGCTGGGAACTTACTATGTTTAGAGATCCATTTGCCTCCACCTCTCAGGTTGTGGGATTAAAGGCATGTGCCACTACCCTGACCCTCAGCCTCACTGTGGACAGGCCTGCTCTTGTGCAGACCCAGCACAGGCAGCAGAAACAGCTGCCTGGACATCCAGATTGCAATTGCTGTCTCGATGCCAGAGGATGGCATTTGGAAGCCCCTTCCCGTACCTTCCAGCTCTTGGAGTCTATGTTCTCTTCACACCACCCCTGAGGGTTAGAAGGGCTTGGTGATGTGTTTATAAAAAGATACAAATAAAGAGAATATGTTCTATGGATGTGTGATGAGTTATGGGGGATGGGATGTCTCAGTGGGCCCATGCCAAGACATCCTTTCCCCCTGAGGGACCAGCCACACAACGGTATAGTATAGAAGAGAGTTTATTCAGGGCATGAGGAAGGGCATTAAGAGGGTATTAAAGGCAGAAAAAGACACACACACACACACACACACAGAGAGAGAGAGAGAGAGAGAGAGAGAGAGAGAGAGAGAGAGAGAGAGAGAGAGAGAGAGAAGAGAAGAGAAGTAGAGGTCAACCATGAGCATGGGGAGAGAGGGGGAAGGGAATAGAGAAGGGAAGGGGGAATGGAAGAGCCTAAGAGGGCAAGAGAGAAGCAAGAGAGCAAGACAGCAAGAGTAAGAGAGGGAAGAGGGGGCAAGCAGCCCCTTTCATAGTGGGTCAGGCCTACCTGGCTGTTGCCACGTAACTGTGGGGCTGGAGTTTAGACAGGATGATAACACTTGGTCTATGTATCTTATTTTGGGCTGAGTGCTCCTCTGTCATTTATTCTCATTATTTTATTTTATTTTATTTTATTTTATTTTATTTTATTTTATTTTATTGTTTCTTTTAAGACAGGGTCTCATTGTCTGCCCTAGAACTCACTCTGTAGACCAGGCTGGCCTCAAATTCACAGAGTGCTCTCAAGTGCTGGGGGTAAAAGCATGTGCCACCGCTGCTGCTGCCGCCGCCACCACCACCACCACCACCACCACGACCGGGCTCAAGTCTTCTTTTTAAAGTTTCGTTGGAGACAATGACAGTCTTGTATTTTGTCCTGGTTTCTTTCTTTCTTTTTTTTTTTTTCCCAGCAACTGTTTCCTCTTGGCAGACCCAAGTGGAGGGACCACTGCCTGGCCCCTGGGCATGCTCATTTTAACCAAAGGCGCCATGGCAACCCTTTGCCTGCAGGAGCTGAGCTGGGGCTTGATTTGCAGTCAAGTGAGGATGCCTTGGTTTCCCTAGGGCTGGTTTCATTCGTCCCCTTTCTCTGTCTGCTGCAAGGCAGTAAGTTGATTACCCATCTGCAGTGCATGCTTGGGACCTCTCCTTCCTCCGGACTTTTGTAGCTATTTTGTTTCTGTTCTGAGATGGGTTAATGAGGCCCAGGCTTTGCTCTGATTCAGAGACTCTCCTACCTCTATCTGCTGCGTATTGGGAACAGAGGCATGCAACACCATGGCTGACCGGCTTCCAATTCTGTAAGTAGCTGAAGATGATTTTGAATTCCTGATTCTCCTGCCTCCACCTCCCCCATCCCCCAAGTGCTACAAGTACAGATGTGCACCATTATACTGAGTTTGTGCAGTGCTGGGCGTGGAAACCACTGTAGGCAAGCATTCTATCACACTCCCCATCTTGTTAAGTAATTCTTGTGTATATTCAGTAGTTACAAGTAGAAATGCTCTCCTAAACATCTGGCTTACTCAGATATAATCAAATATATAAAATAAATAACATTGTAAGTTTAAACTTAGTGTAGAAATGTAATGACAGACTGCCACTGCCTCTCACAGATAAAACCTTGGTTTGGGTGAGGATTTGGAGACAGGATGACATCTTGGTCCATGGTGCACCTTCACTTCTGCATAAATGCAAACAGGAGAGGGTGACAGTCGAGTGTGGGAGACGCTGGGGCTTGGATTCCTGCTGTAGGGATTCACAGTGCACGGTCTTCATGTCCCAGGGTGGTGGCCAGGACTGCCATGTATTACCTCTGTCCTGTGATCAAATCCCTAACAAAAGAAATATAAGGAGGAAGGGTTGCTGGGGCTCACAGTTCAAGGGTGGGCACAGCCCATTCTGGCGGGCGGGGAAGGCACAGCAGCAGGAACCTGAGGCAGCTGCTCACAGGGCACCCACAGTCAGGCAGCAGAGAGATGGATACTTTAGGGGTGTTCTCTACTCTGTTAGCCTAGTCTAGACAATCCCTTATAGACATGCCCAGAAGTTTGCTTCCATGATGATTCTAAATTCCATCAGGTTGACAACTGATTAGTCACACCAGCAATCCCTCCAATCCTAATTAGCATCCTGCACTGTGCAGATCAGTTCTTCTATTAGAGAAAAATTGAGGGCTAGGCAGGTGACAGAGTAGGTAAAAGGACCTGCTGTTCAAATCCTGAATAGGTAACAGGCAGATCATAGCTATGACTGTCTCTAACTGCAACACTGGGAGGAAGTAGGGGTGGGGGTGGGGTGGGGATAGGAGGATCCAAGAACTTGTGGGCCAGCCGGCCCAGCCATAATAGTGACCCTGAGAAGAATAAGCCATCGGACAGTAGTCGGTGATATCCAGCAGCATCCTCTGGCCTGTGTGTGTGTGTACATGGCACAAACCCAGCACACCTGTATACATGCAACACACACACGGACCAGATTTTTATTTTACATTATTTTAATGTGTGCTTAAGTCATTTTCACCTTCCAGAGACACTCAGAATAACACAGGTAAAGAAAATAAGAAAAGACTCCCTTCCCCCTTTTTGTCTTCCATGAGTAAATCCCAGCACTTCCTTAGACACAGAAAGAGGGATCCATATTCCAGAAACCCTGGCAGGGCTCTTTGTAATGTGATCCCACCAGCAACTTTCTGCCAGCCTCCAGCCCCTGCCTGCCCTGTGTGCGTGTGTCTAGGCTCCATCTCAATATCTTTCTGCAAGTGAAGGCTGGAGATGCATATTGGTATCTTCCTCCACCCTATTTTATTTTTAAGTTTTAAAATGTATGTATGTATGTATGTATGTATGTATGTATGTATGTATGTATGTATGTATTAATAGTGGGGAGAGGCATATGCTATGGCATGTCTTTGGAGTGCCAGACGACAGACAGCTAGCTAGAGCTGGTTCTTTCCTTCTCCCGTGTTGGCTCCAGATATCCAGCTCAGGTGGTCTGGCTTGGTGGCAAGGACCTTTCCCCTCAGAGTCACCTTCTGATTTTTCTATCTTCTATGAGTGGTGTTTTGCCTGTATGTATGTCTGTGCACCATGTGATTGTAATGCCAGAAGAGGCCAGCAGGGGGCTTCAGATCCTATGGAGAGGGAATTAAAAGTGGGGACGGACATGCTAGTGCCTGCCTAGAATAGCCTGGGTCTTCAGAAAGAACAACCAGTTCTCTTAGCCGCTGAGCCATCCCTCCACCCTCTAATATATATATGATCTCGTTGCTGTCTTGCTAAATATCTGAGAGTGACCTTGACTTCCTGCCCCTTCTGCCTCTACCTCCCAGGTGCTGGGGTGGCAGTGTGCACTCCCATACTCTGCTATCCCCCTTTATAACCTCCTGTCCACGCTCTGTTTCCCAGCTGCACACACTGCAGGTACCCAGTCCTTGTAGATCTGGAGATCTGAGCGTCACTGCTGTCCCCCCACTCAAATCTCATCTTAGGAAGAACTAGAGGTTAACCTTTAACCTCCACACATACACACTCATACACACACACACACACATACAAAAATTAATTATTTAATTAAAGCTAAGTCCCCCACCTTACTTCCCAACCATTTCTGCAGTTCTCTTCTTCGTGGGGCTCCTAGAGTCCTCTTTCAGGTCCTCTGCCTGTCTAACCTGAGCTGTGCTTTTAACGTGTGTGCCTCAGCCACTCAACATTCTGACGCTCCGCATATTTCTGGCTCTGCTCACTGTGAGCTCCCTGAGCCGCGCACCTGCAGAAAGAGCTGGTCTGAGAGTCACCCTCTAAGCAGACACCCCTCTGGGAAGACACCATCCAGTTCCTAGTCTCATTTGGGACGCCACACCATGCCAACAACCTGGACTCCTCGTGGTCACCCTGAGTGCTATTCCTCTTGGAAGTGTTTTTGGGAGTCCCTGCTCTGTGGCTCTCTCCTTCTAGATTCCCTCTCTGCTCCTCCCCTACCTCCATCTTCACCAGCCGCTCTGACCTCCCTCCAGCTGCCCCATGTGTCTGTGGTTCCTGTCTCTACTCTCACAGTGCCATCCTCTGTACCTTTGAAGGGGACACTGGCGCCACAGCATTTTTCATACAAAAAAGACACATTTGGGCCAGGAGGACGGCTTAGTTGGTAAAGTAGCTCCATGCACGTATGTGGAGTAGTTTGAGCCCCAGAACCTGCATGCCAGCCCAGCTTACGTGTCAAGCTCCGGGCCAATCACAGAGCCTGTCTCAGAAAATAAGGTGGGTGGTTCTTAAGGAACAGCGTCTAAGGTTGACCTATGGCTCCCACATGCATGTGCACAGTGCTCCGGGACATGCATGAACATGTGCACACATGCGTGCACATAGAGGAATGCCACACACACCATGTCCTAGCTGTCCTATTTTTGTTTTAATGGGCTGGAAGATCTTTATCTTCCAGAGTGGAGTTTGCTGTGGCAGACAGCTTTAAAAGGTGACATTTCTTTCCTTTTATTTAAAGAAGTATTTGTGTGTGTGTGTGTGTGTGTGTGTGCACGTATGAGCACATAAGTGTGCATGTATGTGTATGAATGCACACATTAGAGTGAGACAGTGGGCATCCTGCCCAGTCACTCTCCCCCTTAGTCTGGGAAGGTTTCTTTCTCATTGAATCTGGAGCTAGGATGGCAGTCAGCGAGTCCCAGTCATTTTCCTGTCTCTGCCCTCACAGCCCTGGATTGCAGGCTCCTGCTCTCCTACACAGCCCCACGGAGGATTTCAGGTCTGTGCTGGGAACATGTTTTTACCCACAGAGCCATCTCCTGAGCCCAAAGGTAACATTTCTTCTCAAGTGCTATCTTAAAATATCTGGGTACTTGTCTCATCACGAGAGGACACCCACAGAGGGCTGTGCAGTCAGGGTTTGTTTGGGAAGTGGAAGCAGCAGAGGGCCCCACAGGACATGCAGAGGGAGATTTATCTTCACATGAAAGTTGCCCATCACCTAAACCTGGAAGTCACCAGGTACCTCCGGCTGCAGCCTGCTGATCAGCTGGATGTGAGAGGTGTAGACTCCAGAGGGCTGGCTCCACCCGTAGCCTTCCACTGCAGAAGGCTCAGAGCAGCTTCCTAAAGCTCTGTTTGGTGGAACTGGGATTCTAACTTGGGAGGTGCCTGCAGCAGACAGTGGGGCCAGGCTGCACCAAGCAGGTGAGTAAGTGGAACACAGGTTTTCTATGCTAGGGTGAGGGCCTCACCCTGGTCTTATATACCCGAAGATGGCCACAGGAGCGGGGCTTGTGTTCAAGTGTTACCATGAAGGCAATGAGGAACTTAAGTCTTTGCTAATGCAAAGAGAACGTGACTCTGGTAAGTTTTCTATTTAGCAAAGGGAATCACTTCACTCTTCTATTTTGAGACAAGGTTTCATGTAGCCCAGGTTAACCCAAAGCTCCCATGTGTAGCTGAGGACGACCTCGAACTCTTCTGCTCTTTCCAGCTCTACCTCCCGAGTGCTAGGATTGCAGGTGCTGACCACCAAGCCTGTTTTATGTGGTGCTGAGGAAGGAACATAGGCTCATGCATGCTAGGCAAGCACTCTACTGACTAGGCTACACCCCTAACTCCATCACTGGTCAACACAGTAAGCAGAGGATAGGTGGAGAAAGTGATGATGATGGGTCATCTGAGACCCCTGTCTAGAGAGGACGCTTGTGGTATACACGAACTCTTACATGGTGTTTATCAAACAGGACACAGCGTGATCCATTGTTTTGCTTCAGCTATTCCTCCCCCCCCCCCCCCGCTACCTCCCCCCCCTGCCGAGTCAGGGTTTTTCTGTGTAGCCTTGTCTGGCCTCGAACTCAGAGATCCACCTACTTCTGCCTCCCAAGAGTTGGGACTAAAGTCATGTGCCACCATTGCCCAACGCACTTCAACTGTTTTTATTTTTTCACATTTTAATTATTTCTTGCGTGGGTGGGCATCTGCCTGTGTTGGCCCTCATGTGGAGGTCAGAAGACAACTAATGGGAGTTGGTTCTCCTTCTGCCATGTCGGCCATGGGGCTCGAACCCTGGTTGTCAGCCATCCATACCTGCCCCCCCCCCCTTAAGCATCATGTCTTCTCTAGGACTTCAATTGTACTTGTTTTGTAAGCTTCTATTTCTGAGTGGCTTTTCAGAAGCCTGTTCTACATAGGCTGGAACAAAGCCCTGTTAGTAGGGTATTCCCCTCACATGGGCTCCGTTCCCAACATCTCCGCTCGGCATAAACTGGCATGGTAATTCATGCCTGCAATCCAAGCACAGATGATGAGGTAGAGGCAGGAAGTCAATGTGAGGCCAGTCTAGGATACAGGGAATGAGGATCAGAAAGAAGGAAGGGAAGGAGGGAGAAGAGAGGGAGAGAGGGAGTGGGAGGGAGGGAGGGAGGGAGGGAAGAAGGAAGGAAGAAAGGAAGGAAGGAAGGAAGGAAGGAAGGAAGGAAGGAAGGAAGGAGGAAAGGAGGGAGGGAGGAAGGAAGGATGGAGGGAGGGAGGGAGAGAGGAAAGGAGAGAGGGAAGGGGGAAGGAAGGAAGGAAGGAAGGAAGGAAGGAAGGAAGGAAGGAAGGAAGGAAGGATGGGAAGGAAGGAAGGAAGGAAGGAAGGAAGGAAGGAAGGAAGGAAGGAAGGAAGGAAGAAGGAGACCTATTTTGTAGGGAGAGATTCCAACACACTAAGTCTTAAGCCTGGTTTAATAGCAGCAATGGTTCTTTAACTAAATTTGAGTCTGTGAACCCCCGACTCTATACTTGGTGTGGAATCTTTGCCGACTTTCCCATGTGGATAATATCTTTGTCCTAATACTACAATTTCAACTGAACTCTAGGGCTGTGGTGCAGGAGAACACTAGTTCTGCATGTGGGAGGCCCAGATGCACTATCTAGTGTCTCCTATGTGTGTCTGTATTCCCAGCACTCAGGAGGATCAGAGAAGTTAAAGATGAGCCTCAGAGAAGTTCAAGATGAGCCTCAGCTACTTAGTG
The DNA here is from genome assembly GCF_978045245.1 of Mus caroli. Taxonomy (NCBI): domain Eukaryota; kingdom Metazoa; phylum Chordata; class Mammalia; order Rodentia; family Muridae; genus Mus; species Mus caroli. The sequence goes on along the minus strand of NW_028227256.1, from coordinate 115,963,067 downwards.
AGTTCAAGGTCCGCCTGGATGACATAAAAACCTTTATCAAAACAAACAAACAAACAAACAATAACTCCCCATAAGTTTTTCCATTTAGTACCAGGAAATTATGGGTCCCACACCCAAAGCCCTGGTCAACAGCAGCCTGAGCGTCTCATTCAGTCAGTGCTGTATCTCTGATATTGCTAGGTTTCAAAATGCTACTTGGCTTTATTTTTAGGAAGGAAGACCTGCATTCACAAAACACTCTAGGTTAGATTGCACCATTCAGAGCCTCAAAGTACTTATAAGAGGTCCTATTTGCTTGTTGGTGGCACATGGCTGTGCCTGCCACACAAAAGCTGTGCATGCCACTCAATCGCTCTGCCACTGGGTTACAACTCCAGGTCAGAACCCATACCTTTTTAATGCTATATTTTCTGAGCTTATATATTACTTTTTCTATACTAGGACAAAATGCTTTTTAATATTCTCAGTGGGCAATGGGTCAAGTGCTTGCCTGGCAAGCCTAATGCTCTGGGCCCCATCCCTAGAATCATACAGACCCGGCACAGGGGTCAAGTGAGCCATCTCAGTACTGGGAATGGTCATGACCATTCTCAGCTGAATAGCCAGTTTGAGGCTAGCCTGAGATACATGAGGAGAGCCTGGTTTGTTCTCTCTCTCTCTCTCTCTCACCTCTAATTCTAATTCTACATAGGTGCTGAGCCAGGCTAGAGCAGCACTTACTCTGTAGCCCAGGCTGGCTAGTAGGTCCTCAGGCCTCCGTGCTAGGACTATGGGTGTGAACTGCCACGCCCAGTCCCAGCTCACTTATTCGTTTTAAAAATAAGATCTCATTTAATTTGGACTGACCTCAAACTCATAATATAGCTGAGGATGACTTTGAACTCGGATCCTCCTGAGCTAGAGTTACAGGTATATATAGAGTGCATAGGTGTGAGATGCTATCATGCCTGCCTTAGGTGGTATTGGGATGGAACTCAGGACTTCATGCACATTCGGCAAGCACTCCAGCAACTGAGCTACATTCCCAGTTCCCAGTGCCCCATTCGTTTTTATCTGGACAGAATGTTACACACACACACACACACACACACACACACACACACACACACACACACACACAAAGGTATATCATTTTTCAGTCACACAGGCTCATCGAACGCTATTCGCAAACACCTAGCTCCACCTAGTGGTTGCAGGAGGGTCGATTTTTCGAGAAAGCTCTTGAGGCTGGCCTCGGACCCTGCCTAAGTGAGGGTAGCTTTGGTAACTCCCTGGAAGCTGATTCCCCAGCAGAACGCCTGCCTGAATCACTCCCTTGAAAAAGGTCCAAACACAGTTGTTGGGTTTAATGACCTGCGTTATTATGGGCTTTGGATTTTGTGTGTGTGCCAAGCCAAAGCATGAACAATACACAAACTCTTAAGGAAAAACACCGTGGCAGAGAGCAGGGCAGACAACATAAGCCCACTGTCTGTGAGGGCTGGTGGTTTCACTCGCATTTTTACTGCATTAATCAATTTGTATTGCAGAACATAGGAAGACTGTTCCCACAGTGAGTTTTGTTTACTGAGAAAGATTGGGAAAGTAACAGGGGAGCCTTAATTCCTCACACTGCAATTCAGCAAGCTCCTTTCCACACGAAACGCAAATGGGCTGCAACCCAGCAGTGCGAGCGCTCTCTCTCTCTCTCTCTCTCTCTCTCTCTCTCTCTCTCTCTCTCTCTCTCATACACACACACACACACACACACACACACACACACACACACACACACACACGAGAAAGGCCTTGGAGAACCACCCTAGTCACGTACTCCCTTCCCACCCACCCCCTCAAGGAGCACCCAGACCTTGGTCTTAAAGACACATTCCCTTGGGGGCATCAGTCCCTGTAGTAGCGGTTCTGTCATTTTGGCTGCCATCACCAGAGATAGCCTCTGCTTCAAGGACTGCTCCCTCTTAGCCCAAACAAGCTGACTTCAGAGGCCAGGGCCAGCCAGTCCCGTAGAGTCAGTGCTTCCGTAGGCAAGCAGGTTGGGCTGAGCACTGACCGTGACCACATGTGCCACGGGCCCTTTAAGCACATTCTACTTGGGTGGGTGGCAGGTCATGACAAACTATTTTGCCCCAAGCATGGCTTATTCTTTTGCAATGCCCAAGCCATATGTGTGGGTTAGAGCTTGGTGACTGTCCCTCAGTGGTGGGGGTAGGGATGGGGGCTGTAGCCCTAGGAAACAAGCTCACCTTGAAGCCCTGTGGCTCAGCCTCGCCTTCTATAGTTCAGGGCATAGCTGGCAGGGGAAAGCGGCTTGCATGTGATGGGATTGTGACCATATGTTGCTTTCAGTTTCAAAGCAGACTTTTAATAGCGGTTTCGTGTTACCTAGCTAAAAGTAGCTGTGAGCTTCTTGCCGCGCGTTCACACCTCTTCTCCCTTGTCCTGGATCATTTGTTCTGTGCTCCCTAAATTACCCATCCTCCTTGGGTTTAAGCATCAAAAAAAAAAAAAAAAAAAAAAAAAACCCTCTTAGCTTCTGCTGTTCACCAACACAGGTGCTATGTCAGCGGATCGCTCCCTCCACCCCAGCTCCCCCCCCAGCCCTCCATCTTTCCCCACCTGTAAGCAGCGGTTCCCTGGCCAAGCTCCAAAGCACTTTCTTTTATCCCTTGATTGGGGTTTTATTTTAAAGAAGAAAGCCAAGCACATTTTTAACAGCCACAGCCAGATGGGGCTGAGCTCTTCCGAGGCAGCACAGAGGTAATAAAACCCCGAGAGCTGGTGCGGCTAACCTAATGAGAGAGGCTGGGGCTTCCTGCCAGCTCCCAGTCCTGCAGAATACCTGTGGCCTCCATGGAGGAGGCTCGTGACCTACGGCAGTGTTTTCCCATTTCTCTGTCCTCAAAGGCTGAAGTTAGTGCTGCGCTTTCCTAGCCCCAGGCTTTTCCACCCCTGCCTTAGACAGTTTTCACTCTGTGCTCCCGTAGTGACTTCTACTACCTTAATAGACCTTGCTGCTGTACCTCATAGCTCTCCTTCCTTCCTTCCTTCCTTCCTTCCTTCCTTCCTTCCTTCCTTCCTTCCTTTTTTTCACTTTAATTGCATTTTATGTGTGTGTGTGAACACGTGGACACATATCACAGAACCCATGTGAAGGTCGAAGGACAACTTTCAGGAGTTAGTTCTCTTCTACCGTGTGGGTCTTGGAGATCAGATTCAGGCACACACACACACACAAGCTAGTGAAACACCATCCATTCCGTCCTCTGCCCTTCTGCAATGGACTCTCAGGTGTTAGACTGAGGGTGTCATGGGTTAGACTGAGGGTGTCCTCCCCTCCAGAAGAGATGTCATAGAGGCCACATTCTTCCCTTGGCCTGGCCCCTGGCTGCTAGTCACTGATAGGTGCCTTTCTTGCCATCTCTCAAGAGTGCTCTATTTCCATGGCTGCAGCTATAAGTCACCGACTTCCACTCAACCAGGCCAGGACGACCGAGGGCTCAGGGAGCACGTGCACAAGCCAGGGGCCACTAGGCTGGCAAGCTAGTCTAGCTAAGCCATGGCAGTGAGAGATCTCATATCGAGAGAGAGAGAGAGAGAGAGAGAGAGAGAGAGAGAGAGAGAGAGAGAGATGGATGCAGGTAGGGAGCTGGTTAAAATGCCCTTAGCACAAGCAAACAGGAAGAAAAGAATCTCTGCAACTGGGCCAGCTAACTTGGTGTGGGCAGCAGAGAACAAAAAGAAATCCTGTCTTGAGCTAGGCATGGTGGTGCCTTTAATCCCAGCACTCAGGAGGCAGAGGCAAGTGGATCTCTGTGAGTTTGAGACTAGCCTGGTCTGCTAAAGACACCCTGTCTCAGAAAACAAACAAACAAACAAACAAACAAACAAACAAAAAACCTGAAAACAAAAAGAAAGAAATCCTGTCTCAAACAAAGTACCAGGGAAGAACACTCAAGGTTTTCCTCTGGTCTCCATACACATTTTATGGTACATACATACACACACACATGCACACATGCACACACATGTATGCACACACACATGCACTGTAAATCTGTCTTACCATCCCCACTCTAATTAGCTACTCTCTCCATATTCATTCAGGACTTGCCTTTAAGAAACTTCTTGAACCATGCCTACCTAGCCGGGCATGTCCATCGTCCTTGATTAAGATGGATCTTAAACTCTGGCAGGAGTCAGGTGTGGGGGAGCATAGTTGTGGCCTAGGATTTGGGAGGCTGAGGTAGAGGATATAGGTCATCCTCAGTTATATACTGAATTCAAGGCCAGCCTAGGCAATGTGATATGCTGTCTCAAAGACAGACAAACAAAAGACCAGCCTGGTCCATAGTCGCCATTTCTCTACCTGAGTGCTGCAATAATCCCCACTTACCATCCCAGGCCTGACAACCTGATAGGTGGCCAATGAGGGAAGGGTCCTTCCTTGTCCCATCACTTGCCCCATCTTCCCCACGTACCCTGACAAGGGAGACAACATTTCTTCTGCTTCCTCTGTGGGGTCAAAGCTGACCTGTGATGACCCTTGGAAAAGCAGATAGCATTTCATCACAGGTATAAATGGAACCACTGACTAAATACCCTCTTGGTGTCGGGAGCAACAGCAGTGCACCTCTTTCTTGTATTCTTTGTGCTAGTAGACAGTGAGAAATGCAAGCTATATAATAAGTGGTTTGCTGAAGGCAAGGGTGGAGCCCAGGCCCCCTTCTTACGGATGCCCTGATGTGGCTCACCCTTGCAGCACATTTGTTATTGGCAGAAGCCAAGATATTCTGAGAAGCTCTCATGCTTTGGCTCTAAGACTATCGAGACAGAGGACCTGGGGAGATTAGAATTCCCCAGGAGTCTCAGGCTGGGAGAAGAAAAAGGCTGGTGTCCTGGTGCCAACCAGAGAAGAAACTTAGCTCACAGGGAAATATCTCACAGGGTTCACCCGACAGTCTTGCTGGACAGAGTGGAGTCTGGACAGTGATGGGTCAGTGATGGGTGGGACCACACCTTGACCAGGCCTGCTAAGCAATGTACACCTCTTGCTCTTTATTTACACTGAAAGGACCCTGAAGTAACTTGGAGGATTGCTGGACCTCCGTCCTCTTCCCACAGAGAATAAACCAAACCTCCTGTCTCTGCTTTCCACTATCGCTTGACTCTTCCTTCAGTTGGTCTTACTGAAGACGAAAGACCAAACTTGGCTTGTTAAGGCTGCAGAAACCCAGGCTCTGACTCCAACAGCTCTGGCAATGCATTCTGCATGGGGGTGCAGACTTCCTGGAGAACAGAAAAAGCAACTGTGAGCAGGCGACCCTCCCACGGGGTGTGGTGGGGGGCAGATATATTGTGTAAGAGACAAGGATAGGTAGTTATGGAGGCTTGGTGACTAGGTGTGAGCACCTGTCCAGGGTTTCGTGGGACTCCTGAGCAGCTCAGGAGCTGAGTTGAGGGGATCAGAAGACATAGGCCTCACTCCCTGCTATTCCTCTAACTTCACTGACTGGGCAGCCTCAGAAGCCATGGGCCTCATGCCAAGCCCTGTTCTTGGCACACGCCCTCCACCCTAGCCTGAGGCTTCTTATTATTGTGCTCAAAGCAGCTGAGAAGACAGAGGAGATGGGAAACGGTTCTCAAACACATGGGAAGGGTGTGTAGAAACAGAACCTTGAAACAAAGGCCTATTGATGGGCTTGTTTGTGATGCAAGTTTGGGGGAGGGACACAAGCAGGTATGGGTGTGCTGAGGGGTTTTTTTGGTATGTGTATGTGAGTGTGTGTGTGTGGTATATATGTGTGTGTGTGTGTGTGTGTGTGTGTGTGTGTGTGTGTGTGTGTGTGAGAGAGAGAGAGAGAGAGAGAGAGAGAGAGAGAGAGAGAGAGCTTGTGTCAGTGTACAGATGTGGAGACCAGGGGAGGGTACTGGGTATCTATCACACCCTGCCTCATTCCTTTGAGTCAGGATATCTCCTAGAACCTGAAGTTAGGCTGGCATACCCCTGTTATACTGGGGTTACAGGTGTACACATGGGCTTCCATGCTCTGCTTTTTCTCTGGGGACTGAGATTTGAACTCTGGTTCTTGTGATTTTGAAGCGAATGTTCCTACTCACTAGACACTCCCCCCTCCATCTCCAGGATTAGCTGTTTTGTAGGGAATAGGGGGCCAGACTAAGGCCAAACCTTCACTCTGGAGGACCCTTCCAGACCAGAGCCTAGTCACTGTTCCCCAGCCATGCAGTCATGGAGCTTGGTGGTTTGGCACAGGCTTCTGAGTCCTTTGGAGCCCTTCAGATGGCAACTGCCATGCTTAACTGTCTTCTGCTCCCTTGTCAGGTGTCGGAGTACTGGGGATAGAGAGCATGAGAGGTTAGCTCATAGTAGGTCACACAGTAGGAGGATCAGACAGCGAGAGAAAGGTGGCTTGAGGTGGGGGTGATGTCCCATGGGTAAGGTGCTTGCTGTGCGAGCATGAGGACTGCTTCAGACCCCCCAGCACCTGTGTAAAAGTGGAGCATGATAGCACACACCTATAATCTCGGTATTGGAGGACTAGAGATAGGGAGGCTCTCTGGGCTTGCTAGCCATACAGCCGAATGAATGAATGAATGAATGAATGAATTGAATTAATGACAGTTCCAGGTTCAGTGAGAGATCCTGTCTCAAAAAAACCAAACCAAACCAAAACAAAACAAAAAAACAGGGTGAATGATAAAGATACCAGATGTAAACCTCTGGCCTGTACATGCAAGTACACCCATGTGCACACTCAGATGGACATTGACACATACAACCCTCCCCTGCCCCCCCAACACACACGAAACAGGCACAAAACTCAACTCACCAGCTTAGACTTCCCACCGTTCTGGGCAAGGAGCCTTGCCTGGTGTGTGGATACACATGTGATCTATTTTTAATTCTTCAAATTTTTATTTTATAATTGTGTATGTGTTTATCTTTGTGTGAATTTGTGCATGTGTGTACCGGTGTGTGGGGATGCCAGAAAGGCACTGGATCCTCTGAAGCTGAAATTGAAGGCTCTTGTGAGTTGCCTTAGATATGGGCACTGAGAACTGAACTTGGGTCCTCTGGAAGAGCAGCAAGTACTCTCAAGCACTGAACCGTCTCTCCAGCCTCTCCTTAAAGAAAACTTAAACAAAACCAGAAAACTTTAAAAATTAAATTTTCTTATTCTCTCTCTCTTTTCCCTTCCTTCCTTCCTTCCTTCCGTCCTTGCTTGCTTCCTTGCTTCCTTGCTTCCTTCCTTCCTTCCTTCCTTCCTTCCTTCCTTCCTTCCTTCCTTCCTTCCTTCCTTCCTTCTCTCTTTGTGTGTGTGCACACACACGCACGAGCATGCTCACCTGTTGGGCACACACATGCCACGGTGGACATCAAAAGACAGCTTGTGAGAGTTGGTTCTTTCCTTCTATCTACCATGTATGTTCTGGGAAATGAAATCAGGCTATCCGGCTTGGCAGCAAGCATCTTTACCCCTCGAGCCACCTTGCCAGACCAGGATAGGTACTCCCCCCCCCCCGCCCCCCCCCCCCCCCCCCGCGCTGTCACCTCAGCAGGACTTCAGACCTTCTCCTTGGGCCAGCCCAACTCAGTGTTTTCCATTAATGAACAAAGAAACAGCCACAGTGAAATCACTCAGAGTGCCTGAGGCTGTACCGGGTGAAATGAGGCTGGGGTCTATGTCAGTGTTGGGTGTGGGACTGCTTCTGCAGAGCCAGACTTGTGTCCCTTCCCTTCTGTTCTCCATGAATATTCATCAAAGTTTGGCGGTGGTGCAGGCAGCAGGGCTGGAAGGAAGTGTTCAGATAGCTCCTTCCGAGCACACCGAAGGAGCATTCAGCCCTGTGGGATTGCTTCTGAGTGGGTCTGAGGAGTTCAAAGCCGTTTCCTGCACACCTCCACTCTCCCATTTACTGCCTCATTAGATCCCCTAGGTCTGCCAAGAGCCACGCTGCCTGACTCGGCAGCTCTCACCCAGCCTCCTCACATCTTCCTCTGCCAGCTTTTGCGTGGGCTCAGGGAACTGGAATGGTAGGCGGTGGATGTTTTGGGGTGAACTTTACAGGCCAGTATCAGATGGACACCAGGTTTTGTGTGTGTGGTGGAGGGTGGCATTGGGGTCTCGGCTGCTCTATCCCAGGGTTTCTACACCTAAAGGGCCCTGGGCTAGAACCCACCATACCTCTCCCAGCAGTAGCTGTTGAGTTAAGTAACCCAAGGAGCAGGGTTAGGCTTTGGGCTAAATAGAGAATGAATGTCTATTCTCAAGCCTGACCACATGTGTTGGAGACAGAAGCCTCCCTTCAGCCTGTAAACTCACCTGTGCAGGTACACACTTGCCTGCCACTCTCACTCGCTTGGGAGAGATGCCCTCCTCCTGCCCTGGCACCTCCAGAGCATTGGCGCTTAAGGCCACTTGTAACAGTGAAGCAGCTGCCCATGCGCCTTGAGTAGGGATGAAATGAGCCCTCAGCAGGCCTGGCACAGCCCCTGGGAAGGCAGGTTACCGTTGAGCAACCTCAACACAGTCTAGCATTCATTTCCAGATGCCCCGAGGGCTGGATTGTTTTCTTCCTCTTGCCCACCCCTCCCTCCCCATAGTTACAGCAAGATGGGCAGAGCACACATACTGCTGGATCCATTTCTGCTACGTCCTCTGGTCTATCAGCCCCCTGTTGCTTTAGCTCTCTCAGAGGATGATGGTTTCAACAGGTGCTCAGAACAAAACAGGGGAAGGAAGCGAGCAGTGGGTCAGCCCTCAGGGCCAAGTAGACCTGGGAATTCTCACAGTGAGTTAGGAATGGGACAGCAAGCATCTCCAACTGGCCTGAGGATCGGATTCCTCTTACTCTTTTAATTTAATTTAATTTTTTTGAGATAAGGCCTCATGTAACCCAGGCTGGCCTCAAGCTGTCTATGTACAAAGTGTGGCTGTCAACTTTGTGTGTGTGTGTGTGGGGGCATGTGTTCAAACTGTGTATAGTGTTCAAACTGTGTATAGTGGTCAGAAGTTGGCATCCTGTGCTCTATTCTGTCTCCCCCACCTCACTATTTTATTTTATTTATTTCCTTTTGGTTTTCTGAGACAAGGTTTCTCTGTGAGGCCCTGGCTGTCCTGGAATGCACTCTGTAGAGTAGGTTGATCCGCCTGCCTCTGCCTCCTGAGTGCTGGCATTAGGGTGTGTGCCCATACCTTGGCTTTCTCTACGTCATTATTATTTTTTAAATTTTACTTGATTTTATGTGTATGGATGTTTTGCTTTAATGTATGTATGTGTATCCACGCGTGACAGGGGTCCAGGGAGGCCAGTGAGGGCGTCAGATTCCCTGGAGCTGGGATTTCAGATGGTTATGAGCCACCCTGTGAATACTGAGAACTGACCCCAGGCCTTTTGAAAGAGCAGCCAGTCCTCTTAACAGCTGAGCCGCCTCTGCAGATTCTCTTCACCTTTTTTTATTTTTATTTTTATTTTTATTTTTATTTTTTGAGACAGGGTCTCTTACTGAACCTGGAGCTCACTGCTTTGGCGTGTCTGGCTGGGGATCCATCTGTCTGCCCCTCCCATCAGCTCATGATCTCTAGGGAGGACTGCAGATGTGATTTGCCCATTCCTGGCTTTTTTAGGAGGATGCCAGTGGTGGAGGTTCCTCACGTTGGTATGGCTGACACTTTACTGATAGCCATTTCCCAGTCCCAACCTTGCACTTAGACAAATTTCTCCGAGTGCAGCATGTATGCACGTGGAAACCAGAGGACGCCTCTGGGGAGTCGATTCTCGGTTTCCTCCATTTGGGTTCCAGGGGTTGATTTCAGATGATGAAGTTTAATAGCGTGTACCGAACTGTTATCCTTTCTCCTCCCCAGTCTGAGACAGTCTCACGTAGCTTTGGCTGCCCTTGAACGTGCTATAGAGTTAAGAATGACCTTGAACTCCTCATCCTCATCCTGACCTCTGGAGTTAAAGGCCAGCACTGCTTCATCTAGTGTCACACGATGCTGAGGGACAGAACCCAGAACTTTCTGTCTCTACCTACTGAGCCACATTGTAATGCCTGGAAATACCTTTTCTGTTTCTCCATCAAAACCTTTTCTTTCTTCCTCCCAAGCATCCAACAAGACTACTGCTACTATTGCTGGCTTCCCCTGGGTGTGGTTCTGAGACAGGCAGGTGGGTGGAAGAGTGAGCAGCTACTGGGTCTGCCCAGAGAGTTTCCACCATGACTCCCCATTGCTCCTATCTTGGTGGGTGGGGTGGCAGTGGTGGTGGATGTCACAGGAAGGAGGCTGGGGCCTTGGTGACTGGGGAAGGCTTTTGCCCCCTCTCAACACTGCCATTGCAGTTTATTTATTTATTTATTTATTTATTTATTTATTTATTTATTATACACAGAGTTTTCTACTTGCATATATGTCTGCATGTCAGAAGAGGGTACCAGATCTCATTAAAGATGGTTGTGAGCCACCATGTGGTTGCTGGGAATTGAACTCAGGACCTCTGGAAGAGCAGTCAGTGCTCTCAACCTCTGAGTCATCTCTCCAGCCCCAGCATTGCACTTTTTAAGAAACTAAAAATAAGTTCTCAAGGGCTGTGGTTATAGCTCCGTTGCTGGAGTGCTTGTCTGTTGTGGATAAGGCCCTGAGTTGACCCTCACTATCCAATAAACCAGGTGCAGGGGGTGACCTAAAATCCAGTGCTAGGCAGAAAGATCAGAAGTTCCAGGCTCTCCTCAGTCAAGCTCAACATTTAGGCTGCACAAAACTTGTCAATTTTTTTAAGCTCTCAAGCTAGGTGTTCATGTCTATAATCCTAGCACTGAGGAGGCCAAGGCTGGCGATCATGTACAAGCTCAAGGTCAGCCTGGGCTTCAGAGTGAGTTTCAGGCCCAGCTCAGGTTATCCAGGAAGACCCTGTTTCAAAAGGAAAAAAGAAGAAAGCAAGAGAGAGGGGTTAAAAGAAGGAAGGACGAAGAGAAAGAAGAAAGGAAAAGCATGTCTTTCGGTGAAGTACCTGTGGGACCTGTTTGTTCAGCAGCAAACACTGACAGATACACACTGATTAGACAGTCCCAGGCGTGTCCCTTGCCTGGATTTCCACGGGGCCCTGTCTCTTTTCCAGGGCTGTTCAGAGTCTTCAGTTTGGGTTTTAGGCTCTTTCCCTTAGCTCTTCTCAGCTTCCAGCTCCCTCCTCTCAACACCCTGCCCCGAGTTAGAGAATAAAGCATCTTTTCCATTCGCACTTATCTTCTGTTCTGTAAGCTCTGGCTCCACCCATTTTTAGGCACCCCATCTCTACCTCCAAAGCACTCCATCACTCAGACAGTCCAGTTTCCCTGGCTCCTTTCTTGCTTCCATACATATTCCAACCGCCTCTCTCTTTGTGTGTGTGTGCGTGCGTGTGCATGTGCATTTGTATACCTATGTATGTGAGTGTGCTTGCACATGTGTGCATGTAGAGACCAGGAAACAACATCAGGTGCTCTTCAGGTGCTGCTGCTCCCTTTGAGACAACTCTCACTGGCCTGGGACTGAGGAGTAAGCTAGCCTTGCTGGCAAGCGAGTCCTAGGGACCCAGTCTCTGCACTCTCCGTGCCAGGATTATAAATGGGAACAATCAGGGGCAGCTTTTGTTTTTGACTTTAAATGGGTCTGGAGAAGGCAGGTCCTTAAGCTTGCAAAGGCTTGCATCTTACCGACCGAACTCTCACCCCAGCCCAGCCTTAACAAAATAACAAACAAACAAACAAACAAACTCACTAGACTCAGAGGAGAAGAGCACTCGCTGCTCTTGCAGGGGACAGAATTTGGTTCCCAGTCCCATAAGGAGAGCTCACAGCTCTTTAACTTCAGCTTTAGGGGATCCAATACTCTCTCTGACTTCTCCGGGTACCAGCTCACAAGTGGCACAGACCCAGACACATAAATACAAACGCAAATACTTCCTTAAAAGAAACAAAACTTCCCTAACATTGTTTTACACACACACACACACACACACACACACACACACACACACACACACACACCCCATACACCCCACACACAAATGTGTATATATATATATATATATATATATATGTTATGTTTGTGTATACATACACACACAGACAGACACACAAACACACTGTTTGCCTTGTTATATTTTCTTGAGACAGTCTATCTATCCTGGGCTGGCTTGAAACTCACTACATAGACCAGGCTGGCCTGGAACTCATAGGTGTCCTTTCTGCCTCTGCTTCCCAAGTGCTGGGATTATAGGCCTGAGCCACCGCGCCCTTGAAGCTTCCTAGTCTTCCCCTCCCTCCCTTCGAGATTGCAATCGGCTTGCTTCCCACTGCCTGCAGTTCATGACCTGTACAGGAGCCACCTCAGTGGTTCCATTCAAGAGTGTCTTTGCAGTTCCCACGCCTCAGCCTCTGTCTGGCAGCAGGCACCTTCTGCCTGGCCCTCCCTTTGGATGGGGCTGGCCCTCGTTAGTGATTTCCTGGCTTTCTGGTGACTCTTCCCTTTCCCACCCAGCTGGCTCAGGGTTGGGAAGATGAGAAAGATATCCCTGCCTCAGGCCTCCTCTGTCAAAGTTCCTCTTTTCTCAGTCCACGGTTGTGTCTTCCGACTCCTACTTTCATGCGTGATAAGGACATTTTTCTCTCCCTCGCCCCTTATGTCTGCTCCTTCTATTCCTACCCTCCCCATCTTGCTAGTTGCTGGGGTGTTGGAATGACAAGTGTCACTTGGCACCTGTCAGCCCTGTTGTCTCACCAGGTATGCCAAGTCCCTCCTGTGTGTAGGGAGTCTCTCCTGAGCTTCAAGCACCCATTGTCTCTGCTTTATTAGGCTTAAATGGGACCAATCTACCACCTCCTTATTCCACACCCCCATTCCATCCCACCTCTCTTTCCTGCCCTCCCTTAGTGGGAGCTGGCTGACCCAGGCCGGGAACGTGGGCAGGTGGACATGTCGCGTGCCTGGACGGAGCACCCAGATGGGAAGAGCGTGGGCTGGGGCAGATCTGGATTTCTGTCCTGGCCCTGCCACCCAGGAACTGTTGATGTTGGCAACGATTTAATCTTTCTGAGGCTTGGGCTGAACATGTAAAATGTGATAACACCTACTTTAACAGGGCTGTGAATACCAAATGAAGGAGGTACGTGACACTCCATAGCACAGGGCCGGTGTCCAGTAGCCCAGGGATGTCTCCCACCTTTCTTCTGGGCAGAGCCCAGCAACGTTCACCTCCCCCTCATTCCTGTACTGAATATAGGAAACCACAACTTTATGGTCCTTAATTTGGCTTCTTTTTTGAAGGTCTTGCTGGTTCCACATAGAGCCCCATATCAGCTTCTCTCTCTCTCTTTCTCTCTCTCTCTCTCTCTCTCTCTCTCTCTCTCTCTCTCTCTCTCTCTCTCTCCCTCCCTCCCTCCCTCCCTCCTTCCCTCCCTCCCTCCCTCTTTTATTATTATGTGTATATGTTGTGTCCATGTGTGTTTATGTGCACAATTACATGGGTGCCTGCAGAGACCAGACAGGGTGTCAGAACCCTGGAGCTGAAGCTGCAGGTGGCGCTGAGTGGGAGCCGCCCTGCATGGGTGCTGAGAACTGAACTTTAATTCTCTGCAAGAACAGCAGGTACTAACCACTGAGCAATCTCTCCAACTTCCATTCCAGCCCCTTGAGGAAAGAGGCAAGAAAGCTACAAAGAGAATCACAGACAGTATCAGAGACGAAGTCACTCAGTACGACGTAAGGCTGTCCACACCTAGTTTAATAACAGACCTTAACAACTTCTGGAAGCTCAGAGCCACTCGTGGCTAAGTTCATGCCAGGCCACACTTCCCGCTAAGGTTGTGGGTCACAGTGTTGAGAGCCGGCCAAGCTTGTCTATGAGGTGGCCTCTTGTCTCATTGTTCTCTGTAGGTTCTGGAACATTACAGACGCACCGAGGAGGAGATGTACACTGTCATTTTTTTCTTTTACGTGAATTCTTTCGGAAAACACTTTAAAGCTGGTATATTGTGCTAGTGGGTGTGGTTAATATTCCATCCGGACGAGCCTGAACACAAGCCTCCGCAGATCAGGGCTCTCAGCCCGGCCTCTCGTTTTCATGTGAGGAAATGAGGTGGTTAGGTTGGAGTAGTCATGGAGACTCCTGTTGCTGGCCTACTGTGTGTGGGTTTCCTGAAGGAACAGGTTTCCGTGGGGTAGGGGTGGAGGACTTGGGAGCTGTATAGATAGAACACGAACTTTCTTCCACACGAGGGTGCACATACACTCTGTCACCATATCCTAGGGTGCCTCTGGCCTTCAGGTCTGCAACTGGATACTCACTCCCCCAGAATGAAGGGAAACAGACGGTAATCAAGGAGGTACAATGGTTAGTTTAAACTGTCAACTTGATGTGACCTAGACTCATCTGGGAAAAATGAAGAATTGTCTACATTGGGTTGAACATGTGGCCATGTTTGAAGGGGATTGTCTTAATGTGGGAAGTCCTCACCCAGTGTGGGTGGCACCATTCCTGTCTTAGGGTTCCCATTGCTATTATAAACACCATGACCCAAAGCAATCTGGTGTGGAAGGGGTTTATTTCAGCTTATGGTTGTAGTCTAGGATGAAAGGAATCCAGGGTAGGGTCTCAAGGCAGGAACCTGAAGGCAGGAACTGATGAAGAAGCCATTGAGGAGCACTGATCCCCTTTTGCTCTCTGGGGCTTGTGTTTATACACCCCAGAACCCCCTGCCCAGGAATGGCACTGCCCACAGTGAGCTGGGCTTCCCTACCTCAACCATCAATTAAGAAAATACATTACAGGCTTGCCCACAGGCCAATCTGTGAATTTTCTCATCCGAGGTTCCTCCTCCCAAATGCTTTTAGATTGTATTAGGTTACATAACACTAGCAACGCGATTCTCTTTGCAGGGGTTCCTCGACGGTAATGAGAGTTGAGAAACTGAGCTGAGTACAAGCCAGCATGTGCATGTGAGTGTGCACAGTCATTCGCTTCTGCTCTTGACAGTGTGATGTGGCCAGCTGTTGGAAGATCCTGCCCTGACTTCTGTACAAAGATCGACTATAAACTGGAATTGGGAGCTGAAATAAACCCTCCACCTCTACATTGCTTTTTGTCTGGTTATTTCATCGCAGCGACAAAAAAAAATAAAAAGAAGGTAAGTGAGCGCTCCTGACGAGTCCGTTCTAACGTGCTGGAGGCAGAGATGCCTTGAGAGCATCTGTCTGAAGACTCTGCCTGGGCACCCCCTCTATGGTTTAGATAAAGTGGGGTGACAGTGAGAAGAATGTTTACTGCTGTTTTACGGATAGCCCGGATCCTTCCTGAGGCGGGCCTGAGTACGCAAAGCATGGTGGGAAGTGTCCAGCAAGATCCTGTTAATGGGACCTGGCCAGTGGAGGGCGGTGCTGACACAGAGAAGCATAGAAGATATGAGGACCCTCCAGGCTGGAGGGTGATGAGGGCAAGTCCACCTGCGAAGCATGGAAGAGCAGGTAGAGAACGGAGACTGAGTGGGCTGGGGAGATGGTCAGCCATTAAAGTGCTTGCTTTGTAGGCATCAGAATCTGATTCCTAGAAGGATCCCAGCACCGAGGAGGTAGAGACAACTGGATCCGGTGGCTGCATATTAGCTCTCTGGTAAATTCAGGCCAGCGAGAGACCTTGTCTTGGGGGCGGGGGGAAGAGAAGTAGAGGGTATGTGAGGAACAGCACTGGACAGCCTGCTCTCTGGCGCACGGCGCATATGCACGCACGCACACACGCCCCGCCCTCTCCACAAAACAGGAACCATTGCTGAAGATGGGACACTGGACGGGAGTGGGAATATATCAAACATGGCCTCAGGGAAGGAGAGCCAGGCAAAGAGATGGACAGAAGGCCATGTTTGAGGGGCGTGGGTAGCAGTTGAAGATTTGACCAGGTAGAGATAAGATGAGAGGCTGGGCTGGCTAAGCAGGCGCAGCTGAGAGGCAGTTAGTCGACTTGTGGTGGGTCAGGGGACTGGGAAATGTGCTTCCTGGGCGGAGGGCACCTTTGTTAGGTGGATCCCAAGGCCTCTGCGTTAATCCCCAATCTGTCTGAAATTTTAATACTTGGCCATTGTATGAAAAAGCCAAAAAGTAGCCATCTTTAAGGTCTAGATGTCCAGGGTAATGAGAGCATTTGTAGTTGGCTTTAATTGGGTAGTTCTTACAGAAAATTCAAATAGTTTAAATGCCACTTTTTGGGGGCAATTATCCTAACTTGTGATCCTCCTGCCTCTGCCTCCTTTAGCAAATCCTACCTGCGTGCGTCACCATAACCGGCTGCAACTATCCTAACTAAATGAAGAGGGAAGCTGGGGGGTGGGGCTCAATGGGTGGAGTGTTTACCTGGCTTGTATAGGCTCTGAGATCAATGCCCAGCACTGCATAAATCCAGGTGTGGTGGTTGGGACATGCCTGGAGTTCCAGCACTCAGGAGGCAGAGGCAGAAAGGCCAGGAGTTCAAGGTCATCCTCAGCTACACAGTGAATTCATGATGCTCTGTCTTAAAGGGATAGAAAGAGCGAGAGAGGGGAAGAGGAGAAGGAAGGGGAGGAGAGAGTAGAGATAAAAGGATCAGTGGCTCAGGTCTGTAACCCTAGCACTTGGGAAGCCAAAGCAGAATTGCCCTGAGCTCCAGGCCAGCCTGGACTACAGAATGAGATATTATCTCAAAAAGCCAAGCCAAAATAAACAAGAAACACCACTGTGAGACAGTTCAATGGGTAGAGAGGCTGGTGGGAAGAGAGCACTGATTCTAGAAGTTGTCTGAGCTCCGTACTATGCCAAACAGACAGGCAGAAGAGCGTGACCCTGGCCCTCACCCTCAAGGGCCCTTGACTTGGATGTTGAATGTTCAGGTGGAGCAGTGGTTCGTCTGGGAAGCTGACTGATGGCATGTAATGTCCCCTGTGCAGGGCTGTGGCAGCCTGGTGCACAGCCTCTGGGTTTGGGGCCATTGGCTCATGCTCTTAACCATCTTTCAGTCTTACTTTTCTCTCATGCCTGGGCCCTTGTTCCTGAGAACACACAGGAAGGCAAGACTAGATGCTAAAATATGCACAACTCTTGGTTGGAGTCCGGAGCTCTTATCAGCTAGGGCTTCTGGGAGCTTAAGGAGAGACTGCCCAGGCAGGTCCTCTCAGGCATCATTGCATAGGGCCTTCTGTGTGCCTCCGTGTGAGGCACACATATATCATGGCCTCAAGCTTTGGCCACTGTCTCCTTAACAACCAAAAGTCTCATCTATGCTTCCTGCTCTGTCAGATGGGAAATCCTGCAGACACCACACCTATCAGCAAGTCTACCAGTTCCCTAGCTCCAGGTAGTTTGCCCAGACTGGGCCACCCTGTTAGTGCTGGCTTCAGGCCACAGGGATCTCTCAGATACTGTCACTCTCCAGATGGTAATATCTGCCTGAAGTCCCAGGGAAGGCAGAGTCTCAAAGAGGCCATCTATTTCTCCTTCCTGCCTGGAGGCGAGGCCACACCTCAGCCAGATTGAGGTCTCTTCTCCAGGTAACTTGTTCTAGCACTTAACAAGCCTGTCATAGGATGCGGCTTTGATGAACCTGCTTCTGCCTCCTGAGTGATAGGCCAGGAGTAACCAAGGAAGAATG
The DNA here is from genome assembly GCF_978045245.1 of Mus caroli. NCBI lineage: Eukaryota > Metazoa > Chordata > Mammalia > Rodentia > Muridae > Mus > Mus caroli. The sequence continues at coordinate 115,945,397 of NW_028227256.1, read as the reverse complement.
GAGGAGCCAGACAGACTCCTGGAATGAGCAGTCACTTTTCTTATCAGCAGACTGTCTCTCTTGTTAAAGATTTACTGTGTCAGTCATTGTGTGTCTCTGTGTAGGTATTCACCCGTGAGTTCTGGTGCCCACAGAGGCCAGAAGAGGGCAGGCAGAGCCACCTGACTGGGGGTGTGATGTGCTGGGAACTGAACTCTGATCCTTTACAAGGACCCAGTGATGAGACAGGAGAATGTTCAGTTCCTTTGCCTTTTCTTCCAGATTGCAGGGCACCAGAAGGGCCTGTGACATCTGTGGCATCCAGACAGGGGATTGCATGTAGTCCCCGTTTCCACGGAAGACATGGAAGATCCCCAGTGGCTGCCCAATTTTATGGATAGTCTGACCCCAAGAGATCAAACTTTCTTCTTCACAAGTCGATGATAAAATCTACTTATCAGGATGAGACATAATATAAGAGATTAACAGCTGGACCTGTGAGATGGGTCAACCGGTAAAAGCATATACTACCAAGGCTGACAACCTGAATTTGGTTCTCAGGACTCAAATGGTAGGCTCTAGCATACGGAGCCTGACACCAGAGCTCACCTATTCCAGAAAGTTGTCTTCTGACCATCACACACATGCTGTGGTATGTACATGCCCCCCTCCCCAATAATTATACGTAATAAAAAATTTAAGGCTATTAACACCTATAATTAATAGTAAAAGAAACTAGTTACAATTTATACTGTAATGGAAAGTTCTATGAAGGGATTGGGGTTGTAGCTCAGTTGGTAGGACTCTTACCTAGTGTGCCTGGAACTCTAGACTGATCTCCAGTTGCCCATTTATAATCCCAGCATTCAGGAGATAGTGGAAGTAGGATTAGATGTTCAAGGTTCTCACCCTCTGCTACAAATCAGGTTAGAGACTAGCCTGGGCTAGAGACCAGCTGAACAAAGAAGTTATACAGATGTAACCTCTCTCTCCACTTTCAATCTATCCTACCGTGTCATGCTCACACTGTTGGTTGGTTGCTTGCTTGCTTGTTTGAGGCAGGGTTTCTCTCTGTATCCCTGTCTGTCTGCTTTGGAACTCACTCTGTAGACAGGGTGGCTTCGAACTCAGAGATCCTCCTGCCTCTGCCTCCTGAGTGCTGGGATTAAAGGTGTGTGCCCCCACCGCCTGGCTTACTATGCTCACTTTTATTGTTGGATGTGGGAGAGAAAAACCATACAGGGAGTGGTGGATTTGAAGAGGGCTACTGTATTCCCAAAATCTCTCTAGCATGTTCTTTACATTTCCAGAGAAGCTGACACACTGCTGGGAAGAGATGTTCCTTTCACTGATGTCCCTTCACGCAGTAGAACCCGGGAACTTCTCAAACTTCTGTGGAAGTTTCTGAGAGCCAAGTCTCCTTCCTTGGCACCCTGATCTCCAGGAGCCCTGGGACAGCCGCTGGACACTTCACCTAGCGTTACTGTTTTTACCATGCTGGCATCTTTACTTTATTGCCTCAAATTCATGCTTTCAAGCCCTAAGCCTGCTACATCAGAACCTGAATGCCTCTGGAGATGGTGCTTTGAAAAGACGGGCAAGGACAGGTCACATGACATAGTGGGGAAAGTCATCTGCAGCCAAGCCTGAGGACCTGAGTTCAATCCCTCGGACTTACGGTGGGAGGAGAGAACTGGTTATTATAAGCTGTCCTTGAATTCCACGACATGTGAACCTTGAACTCCCAACCCCAACCCACAAATAAAAAGATAAAAATATAATCCCAGAAAGAAACATGTGGCTCAGTGGGGTACATACTGCTATTGCAGAGGACACAAGTTCGGTTCCCAGTCCCCAGGTCAGGCAGCTCACACAGCTGGGATCTGACACCTTCTGTACTCTGGAAGCACCTGCACACGGGCGCACATTACTCCACCCCCCCACCCATAATTACAAATAAATTTTTGAAAGGAACAAAGATGAGCAAAGAGGGGACTGGGGAAATGGCTCAGTATAAGTATCGTGCCACAGCACCGAGATGTGCTCCAGGCTCCAATGTGCTCATGAAAGCCCAGTGGCATGATGTAACCCTGGAGAAGCAGACAGGATCCCAGGGCAAGCTGGCTAGCTCAACCACCTGAATCGGTGAGCAGGATGTTCACAAGGGAGACACCTGAAACCAGCCTCAGGCCTCCACACACATACATGTGCACATACACCTGCATACATATGAACACATGCCCACACACTCCACACAAACAGAAAGAAAAATGATCAAGGTAACAGGAGTTTATTTGGGCAGGCCATGATTCACTATGACCGGTGCCCTTCCCCCCGCAATGGTCGGACAGTGACCGTCTGTGGTCCACCCATCCTTTGGCTTTTTGCTTTAGCTTGCTACATTCTGTGCTGCTGTAAGGAAACATCAGAGAAGTCAAACTTACAAGGGGGAAAGGCATGTGTAGTCTACAGCTTTGGGGGCTCAAGTCCAATGTCAGACTATGTCTTTAGATTGAGTGTTTGGTGAGGGAGCTGAGTGATTAAGAGGGGAGAGCATGTCAAAGTGAGCAGTCACATGCCCAGCTAGGGACAGAGCACGGGATTAGGCAGGTTCCCACAATTCCCTTTGGGACACACTGCCAATGATCACCACCTTCACTCCACCCGAGTCTAATACTTGGGGCTTACCAGGTAAAGTGAAAAATTGAGCTCAGATACCAACCACCCGTGTAAAAACCAGCTGTGGTGGCGTGAACCTGTGTCCTGGAGCTGCAGAGGTGGACAAAGGGGACTCCCTGAGGACTCACTGGCCATTTTAGTCTAATTGGCACAGTCTGAGACACTGAGAGACCCTGCCTCATGAACAAGGTGGATGGGTCCTGCAGACCACACCTAACGTCTTTGGTCTCTGTGAACATGAACACACATACCCATACACCTGTGTACAAGCACACACACACACACACACACACACACACACACACACACACAAGCTGTAGCAGTGGGGAACAAGCCCTGAACATGTGGGTCTTTATTGAAACTCTGGCTCAGCCCTAGAGACCCAGTCACTCTCCGTAGGTATTTGCCTTCCTGTGCTGTAGCTGCGGCCTGTGCCTGCAGGCTCTGTGGACTGCTAGGTCAGGTCCTGAGTCTCCAGAGACTCTCCTCACCTGTGAAAATGTTCAACAAAAATGTTGTGGTAATGTATCACACAGACTGTTTATCCCCGCCCATGGGCCTTGGGTGGAGGCTGACTCTGAGTTCTATGAATGTTTGACAGTTGGTGTTAATATGTAAAAAAAAAAAAACAACAAAAAAAAAAACCAACCTGAAACCAAATAAAAAAAATCAATGCCTTCTCCGTAGAGCCTGGATTTAGAGGGCTCATATTCCATGGGGCAGCAGATTTCTCATGTGTGTATGAGTGTGCATGAGCGAGCACGCACACGCATGCATGCATGCAGGTGTTAAGGTCAGACACTGACATTGGATGCTCCCCCAGTGACTCTCTACCTTATTCTTGGAGCCAAGTCTCCTGTTTCAGCCAGGCCGGCTGACCAGCAAGTTCGTGGTTTACCTGGCTCTCCTGTGCCAGCTCTGGGGTTATAGGTACATGCTATGTAACATGTGTCTTTTATATTGGTGCTGGAGGATTGAACTCAGGTCCCCATTGCAAGGCAACCCCTTTACTCATGGAGCCCCTGTGCTCCTGGCTTTTTAAGTCAGCAGCAGCCTCTGACTGACTTGGTAGTGAGAAGCAGAAGGCACACCTTCTAGACACTGTTCCAGATTGATCCTTGTTGACGAGTCAAAGGTGCAGGAGTTCTCGGAGCCAGGGATGGACCAGAGGGAGTTTGGGATTGTGTGCTGTCTAAGTCATGGGTGAGAGTAGAGTCCTCAGCTCAGGCTGGCTTCCAGAGTAAACTCCTTGTGTGTCTGCCCCCAGAGGGCAGCCAGCACACGTGCCTCGATGATCTTTCGCTCAGATGTGACCTGCAGTTTCTGTTTTGAAGTCCTCTGTGGCGAAGCACTCTTTGAGCCATGCAATCTTCCATCACTTCATAGGCGGCCATTTAACTCTGAAGGGCCACCCTGTAAGAGGCTGAGTGTAGGGAGGATTTGGGTACTGAAGTGGGAAGGAGCTGGTCATTCTAGAACTCTCCAGGTTGGCCTAGGGACCTGCTCTGGATCCGTGAGTTATAACATACTATCTCTCTGTATACTTCCACACCACAGTGACTGCAACATCATTAAGGAGGTTTTACACACACACACACACACACACACACACACACACACACACACACAGAGCTTAACAAAGATGGAAAATGCCAAATTCCTTTTGACAGGCAGCCAGGAGCCCAGCCTCTTCCCTGGCTGAACAGAGGGGCCCATTATGCAGGAATACGATTTTCTCAGGGTTCGGAACCATTACATCAGCCTTGATGTAATAACATTGTTCAACTTCAGAGGTGTATTTATTTTGGTTGAGAGTTCAGATGGTTTAGCTGTTAGCCAGGAGATTGAGCAAAACCCGGACAAAGCCATTGAGGTTGGAAATGAGCCATTTTGCCTGTTTCCCTCCTGAGAACAAAATTACTTCCGACGGAGTTCATCTGGCTGGTGGATCGTGTGTGTATGTGTGTGTGCACATGTGGAGGTCAGAGATCAGCCTTGGATGTCATTCTTTGGGATACAATAATTTACTTTTTAAATTTTTAACTCAACAATGGGGGGGCATGCATGTGTATGTGAACATGCGTGAGTGCATGTGTGTTGCCAAGGTGACATGAGCAGTCAGATGACAATTTTTGGAAGTCAGTTTTCTCTTTCCACTTTTCCATGAGTTCCGGAGATTGCACTTAGGTCCTCAGGCTCGGATGGCATGAGCCATCTTGCTAGCTCCACCTACTTTTCGAGACAGAGACTCTCATTGGGCTAGAGCTCTCAGATTTCAGTTGACTGTCTCTGCCTTCCCCAGCTAGGATTACAATCATGCACCAAACATCACACTCAACTTTTTAAACATGGGTTCTGTGAATTGAACCCAGGCTCCTCATTCTTACAAGACAGACACTTTACCGACTGAGCCATCTATCCAGCCTTTGCCCCAGTCAATAGATTTTAGAAGCTATTAGTTTTCTTTCTAAAATTGTTGGTTAAATTCAGTATTGGCCTGGTGGGTGCTGAGTGAGTAAAGGCACCCTTTGGCCTGTAAGGGTGTAAGAACCTAGAATGGAAGGCAGACCAAACCTTCATAAAGCCCTTCTCTTTAAAAGAAGTACATGCTGGGGAAGTGCATACACCCACGGCAGACAAGCACACGGGGGCTTGCTCATGCCTACCCCAGCGGACTGGTCTCTAGATGAGTACTCCTCCTCCAGATGAGTACAGGTGTTTTTCCCATGACCCTCTTCTTTCTATATGTGTGGTGGGAGTGGCCATGACGAAGCTAGCACAGATGTGCCACTGTGCCCTGGTCATGGGAACTGGTGCATGGTACACACCCTTTGCTCTGTGCTGGCATGGGGGGCATTTCCTCTAGCTCGTGACAACAAACTAAACTCTTGGATGAGAGCGTCACTGCTTGGCCCCCTTCATCCTCTAAACTCACGAATAACCAAAGCAGGAACAGAGAGGGCAGGGGCAGGGCAGGGTGCAGAGAGGTGGGGCTGGGAGGGCACACCCTGCCCACTGACAGGAAGATGATGTCACCTCCAGGTGGGAGAGGACAATTAGAAAAGCTTGGGTGAAGGCCCCTGTGTGGAAGGGAGACATTGGGCAGTTCTTCCCCAGTTGGGCCCTGGGGTGCAAGGTAGCATTATATACATGGCTTGGTCTTTAAGGGCTTGCCAGGGGCACAAGCAGCCATCTTTCAACTCTTCAACAGTTGGGGAATCCCTCAGGTTGGATGCCAATGTCACTACACACAGAAGTCCTTCTGCGTGTTTGAGACCTGAGCTCTGTGGGAGTAAACCTAAGGCTCCCTCTAAGCCAGGGGTTTCCTCACCTGGGAGCTTAGATCCCTGTCTAGACTGATGTCACCTTTTGATAATTGTCTCTTAGTGACATTTAAGTATGCAGTCTTCAATGTTCATTAGACATTTCAAGTTGGTAAGCCATTTGACAGAAAATAGGGAGGTTTCAGACCTGAAAAAACTTGAACTCCAGGTTCAAGGAAAGACCCTGCCTCAAAGGAATACCCAGGGCCGGGCGTGGTGGCGCACGCCTTTAATCCCAGCACTCGGGAGGCGGAGGGAGGCGGATTTCTGAGTTCGAGGCCAGCCTGGTCTACAAAGTGAGTTCCAGGACAGTCAGAGCTATACAGAGAAACCCTATCTCGACCTCCCCCACCCCCATAAAAAGAAATACCCAGAGGGATAATGATGGAGGACCCCTGATGCCCCCTTCTGGCCTCTAAGTGCATATGCACTCAAGTGTGCACACACACAGCAATAAACAAGCAAGCAAGCAAACAAACAAATAATCTAACTTTGCAAAAATGACCATAGGAACAAGTGGCCCCACTCTTCCTGTTCTCTCCACTGTACTGAGAGAATTCCAACAGACTAATGATTCTAGGCTCTCCTCTTTCCCTCCTCTCATGCCTATGGAGGAGACAGCCATTTTGCCCAAGCAGTAGAGTATAGATGGCATTCAGGGATCTGGTACTGGCCCGTGAGTACCCACTCTGACGCCCTTCAAGAGAGCATGGTTCAGAGCCGTGCTCAGACACAGACTGCACTTACTTCACTCTGAGCAGCCCTGTATGGCAACTAGGTGATGTAGTCATGTGTTTCTGGCCCCTCTTTTTAAAAAAAAAAGACTTTTTAAAAAAATTCTATTTTACTAGACATAATGGAACTCATCATTAATTCCAGCACTTGGGAGGCAGAAGCTGGAGGATCTCTGTGAGTTCAAGGCCAGCCTGCTCTACATAAGTGAATTCCAGGCCAAGTAGGCTTTATTACGTAGTGAGACTCAGTCTCAAAAAGTTACATTAAAGAAATTTATTGAGAGAGAGTGTGTGTGTGTATGAGAGAGAGAGAGAGAGAGATAGAGGCAGAGAGACAGATAGAGACAGAGAGAGAGAGACAGAAAGAGAGAGAGAGGAGAGAGAGAGAGAGAGAGAGAGAGAGAGAGAGAGAGAGAGAGAGAGAGAGAGAGAGAGAGAGAGTGCACGCTATGATATGCATGTGAAGGTCAGAGGACAACTTGTCCGTTCTCTGTCCCCACTACATGGGACCTCTGGATCAAACTCAGACCATCAGACTTGATAGTAAAGCACCTTTACCCACTGAGATCTCTCAAGTGCCCTCCCTTCCCTCTTTTGAGGCAAGGTCTCTAGCCCAGGCTGTAAATCCTCATGTATCGGAGTGTGACCTTGAATGTCATCCTCCTGCCTTTACCTCCCTAAGTAGTGGGATTACAGGTATAGGTCTCCATACAGGTATGCTGTGTTGGGAATCAAACCCAGGACTCCTCAAATGTTAAGGATATGTTCTACCAACTGAGCTAGTGTGCTACGAGGTGCATGTGCCAAGACACCCACAAAGAACCCAAAAGACAAGTTGGTGGAGTTGGCTCTCTTTCTGCCTTTACATGGGCTCTGACTTCAGCTTGGGTCTTCAGGCTTGCTCGGCAAGCACCCTCACCCACTGGAGTATCTTGCTGCCTCTAGCCCTTTTTTTGTTTTGTTTTGGTTTCTTTCTTCTTGCTTTTAGCCAGGGTCTCATGACCCAGTTTATGTTGACCTGGAACTTGAGGTTCTCTGCCTCAGCCCTCCCAAACGCTGAGGCTACCGATGCCCCACCATGCCCAGAGTATCCACCTGCTTTCTCTGAGTTCCTTTATACCCACAAGCGATCAATCAGCACGGCCCCCAAGCAGGGGCCAAATCCAGCTACTTCTCATCACTTGGAAGCACTGGCCGAACCCCCTGTCTCTCACCAGATTATTTCAACAGTCCAGAGCTCAGCACCCTCTCTCCCCTCCTTCCCTACCTGCAGCTAGAGTGATCTCATTGGGCGGATCGAAGCATGGAAGTCCTTGACAATGTCTTGAACACCTTCCCATTACCCATAGAACGAAACTCGGATTCCTTTCCAGACTTTATGTCCGCTGTGCTTATTGGTTTTTTTTTCCAATAAAAATTTTGTTGTTGTTTATTTGTGTGGGTGGAGGCGTGGGTGCATGAACGCCGTGGCATATTTGGAAGTCAGAGGGCAACTTTCTTGGGAGTTGGATTTCTTCTACCATGTGGGGCCAAGGGCATTGAACTCAGGTTGTCAGGTCTGGTGACAAGTACCTCCGCCCACTAAATCATCTTGCAAGCCCTTATTCTGTTTCTTACTTTCTGATTTTTTTTCTTGTTTTCATGGAAACAGCATAGTCCCTAAGTAAAGGTCTCTGTGGATCCCAAGCCAGCCAGGTTTCTAGGTCTGTCCTTTTGAGGGTTCTGTCTCAGCAAAGAGGGTGCAAAGGTTTGCTCTTTTATGTGTTCCTTGCTTCTGTTGCTTGAGAAAGAGATGCAATAGCCATGTCTCCAGCAAGTATCTTATAATAATGAGACAGCATCGATGACAAAAACAGTGAAAGGATGTGGGTCTCATACAGCCATGCAAGCATTTCACCCAGCTCACCATCCTGAAGTCTGGTCTTCAACATAAGCAGAGAGGCATGCAATCCTGAGGTATAGACGTTCACAAAAGTAGTGTGTGTGCCATGTCTATGCCAAGCCTTCACTGGCCTTGACCAGAAAGGAATTCAGAAATCCTCACTGCCACTTGTGGTTTGGCCCTGGGTTCCTCCAGGGACTCTGCTGTATTGCATTGGGAGTTTTAGCCCTACTCCCAAGGCTCTCTGGCTGTGAGACCCTGCCTAGCCCTCATCCAACTACCTTCCTGCCTGCTCCCCTCCCAAGTCCCAATTCTCTGTGCCTCCTACTCCTGAAATGGATGCCCTTCTCCCTCATCCTCAGCTTGAGGTCCCCTTCAAGCATCTAGAGCTCGAGTTTATCTTCCTGGAGTGGAAAAGTCTAAATTTCAAGAATGCACGAGCCAGTGGCTCAGGCTGGTCGGCGGGAAGCCCCAGAAGTCATCGTGACCCTGCTCTGCCCTTTAGAAGAGCGCTGTCTTCGAGACCCTGGCTGACATCCCTCCTGACCCTGACTGGCTGGGTTCTACCTCGGCCAAGGTCACTCCAACCCTCAGCATGCCCCAGGAATCTCCCCCCACAACCCAGCTCCCTCTATTTCACTTTGCGTATTCCACAGTATCAAAACTTCTCCCATGCCTGGACCTTCAGGGTGACCCAGTGCTTGCTGCCTGCCTGGCATCTGATCTGGAGGCAGGACAGGGCCATGGCACATCACTATTGTGTACAGTACTCCTTACCTAGAAGCCGGGTCCTTCACACAAGTGTGTAATGAGGTAAAGTGTATGGTTTGGGGTTGGGGCTGTGATCCCAGCACTCAGGAAGCTGAGACGGGGACTCAAAGTCCAGTTTGGGCTAACAAAACAAAACAAAACAAAACAAAACAAAACAAAACAAAACAAGGGTTGGGGCTGGGGAAGAAGCGCTCGGGCGTGGGGTGGGGAGGGTTGTGATGGGTAGAGGCCAAGCTCCTGTGTTGCAAGCCCAAGGACCTGAGATTGAGCCCCAGGGTCTATGTGAAAAAAGCTAGGCATGGTAGTGAAGCAAGGAATCCTGGGAGTCACTGAGCAGACAGCTTAGCCTACTAGCAAGTTCCTGGCCAGTGAGAGACCCCTTCTCAAGGAAGCAAGGTGGGTGATGCTGAAGAAATGACACCTGGACTTGATTGACATGTGGGCTTTATGTGTCCACACACAGCTGTATACACAAAGCAAAGGTGCCTGCGGGGCAAGACAGATGGGTGGGTCAGAGTGAGCCGAGTCACACCGAGGGCCCAGAAGCCAGACTGTGTTCTCACGGAGCAGGCAGTGGGTGACCATCGGTATGTCTGTCTGAGTGGCTCTTCATTTAATCACCAGACGGTTCATGAGCTCCAGTCTCAAACAGCACGGTGGCCTTATGCACACATCCCAGCAGGGTCTGGTGGTAACACGGGATCTGCCTTCTTTGCACCAGTGAGGGTGACTGTGGGCAGCTCAGGGCCTGTGGGGCTGTCTTAGTTAGAAAACCAAGGCCTGGCAGGATTGCGTTTAAATCGAGTACAGTTCTTTACTCTGGGCTGCTGTTTGAAGCAGCAGACAGTTGTACGAGAAGGGTTAGGCAAGCTAGGAGAGACAGGAGTAGAATCCACGCTAATGTCATTCATATATATAATACTACATCCTGGCTATGTTCTGTAAGATTTTGAAAGACAGGGTCTCATATAGCCCAGGCTGGCCTGCCACTCAGTATGTAGCTGAGAGTAACCTTGACTTCTTCATCTGCCTGATTTTACTTCCCGAGTGCTCTGATTATAGGTGGAGACCACTGAAGCTGCTTTATTCTGTACTAAGGATTGAATGCAGGACCTTGTGCCTGTTAGACAAACATCTACGAAGCCATGGCCTTAACTCAGGCTCTATTACAAATCTTTCCCTTGCTCTGTACCTAGTCCTTGCCTCCTCTTCATCCCCCTGCCCTTTCCTTCTTCTTGATAGGTGTTTCAAGGCAAGGCCTCAAAGCCTTATATTTGTCAAAAACCTCTGGACAGTCCCTATCAGGAAGTAGGGTGGGTAATGAGGATACTGGGAGCCTGAGCTCTTAAACATCTTTAATTTATTTAATTAATTAATTAATTTTGAAATTTTTATTTATGTGTGTGGGTATTTTACCTGTTTTACCTGCATGTATGTCTGTGTGCCAAGGTCAGAAGAAGCTGTCAGAGCCCCTGGAGCTGGAGTTAGAAGGCTGTAAGCTGCCATGTGGACACTAGGAACAAAATCTAGATTCTCTGGAAGAGCAAGCTTACCCATAACTTCCTTTCTCTAGCATCCTATTTATTTATTTTTGAGATGATTTCACTCTGTAGCCCAGGCTGACCTGAAACTCAGAGAGATCTGCCTGCCCCTGCCTTATAAGTACTAGGATGAGCAAAATGCACAACCTTAAACTTAAAATGTAAAAAGATTTAAAATAGCATGTATGTGTGTGTATGTATGTATGTATGGGTGTGTGTGTATGTATGTATATATGTATGTATGGGTGTGTGTGTATGTATGTATGTATGTATGTATGTATGTATGTATGTATGGGTGTGTGTGTATGTATGTATATATGTATGTATGGGTGTGTGTGTATGTATGTATGTATGTATGGGTGTGTGTGTATGTATGTATGCATGTATGGGTGTGTGTATGTATGGGTGTATATGTATGTATGTGTGTGTATGTATGTATGTATGTATGTATGCATGTGTGTGTATGTATGTATGGGTATATGTGTATGTATATATGCATGTGTGTGTATGTATGTATGTATGTATGCGTGTGTGTGTATGTATGGGTGTGTGTGTGTATGTATGTATATATGTATGTATGTATGGGTATATGTGTATGTATGTATGGGTGTGTGTGTATGTATGTATGTATGTATGTATGGGTGTGTGTGTGTATGTATGGGTGTGTGTGTGTGTATGTATGTATATATGTATGTATGGGTGTGTGTGTATGTATGTATGCATGTGTGTGTATGTGTGTATGTATGTATGGGTGTGTGTGTATGTATGGGTGTGTATGTATGTATGTGTGTGTGTATGTATGTATGTATGTGTGTGTATGTATGGGTATATGTGTATGTATGTATGCATGTGTGTGTATGTATGTATGTGTATGTATGTATGGGTGTATGTGTATGTATGTGTGTGTGTATGTATGTATGTAGGGGTGGGTGTAGCATCGAGGTCAGTCAGCTCTCTCCTCCTCTGTGTGGGTTCTGGGGTTGAACTTGACTCCAGGCTGCTTTGCAAGTATCTTTCTGTGCTGAGCCATCTCATCTGTCCTGACCACACTTAACTGACTCTGAGAATCTTTCACCAGTCAACAGCTTGCTTTCAACAGCAAGCATAAATACATGTTCATCTCTCAGTAGGCCAGAGCTGAAACACTGTACCCTCCTTACCAATGAGGGAATGTCTGATTAGATAAAATACATTTAACCATTAAGACAAATCTGGTCAAGCCTTTCTATTTTCCCTTTCTCTCTAACCCATAAACCGATATGCAGGGAAGAGGGGCTCCCATAGAATCCTATGCCTGCCCATTCACATACGCACACACATGCACATACACCACACACACACACACACACACACACACACACACACACACACTAAACCTTAGGGCTCATTTGCAAATATAATTGAGAACCAATTGCACACTGCCTGCCCCTCTCATGTCAATTCTAATAGAATAAAATATGATGGAAGCTGACTGAATATGCAGGTATATATGTATACACACACACACAGACACACACATACACACACATCACACACATACAAACATATGCACACACATACAAACATGCACACACATACACTCACATATGCACATACACACATATACACACATATATACACACACATACACACACACACCATACAAACACACACACCACACAAACATATACATACATACATACACACACATACAAACATGCACTCACATACACACAGACACTACACACACACACACACACACACACACACACACTAAACTTTAGGGCTCATTTGCAAATATAATTGAGAATCAAGTACAGTCATTCAGCCCCTGCAGGGTGTGAAACACAAGGCCCTTGGTTAGAAGGTGAGCTTGGCAGAGTTGGGCTCAGGGATCTGACATTCATATTCCAAGTACCAGAAGGGAAGCCACTGCTACTATAAAATGGCACCAGCCTACATCTCACTAGGACAGCTCAGTGGCCGCATGGAAGGAGCTTCATGCTGGCCCAGGGCACAGGAGATGGACAGTTCATGCCTGGAGCTGGGAATGGCTGGATCCCTAGGTCACCAGGTCATCTCATCTTTCCCTCTCCCCCTCCCCCCTCCCTCTCCCTCTCCCCCTCTCTCATTTTCTGTGTGTGCCTGCATGTGTGTGTGTAAATGCCCCATGTATATAGGTGCAGGTGCACTCCTCTGCATGTAAGTACAGAGGCTAAAAGCCTGACTCTATTCTTTTCTATTGCTGTCTTTTGAGACAGGGTCTCCCACTGAAGCTCGAGAGCTCGTGATAGCTAGACTGGCTAAGTTGGGAGCCCCCAGGTTTCTCCAGTCTCTACCCTCCTTTCTCTAGAACTGAGGTTGGATGAGTAGTGTGGCCACATCCGACTTTGTATGTGAATGTTAGAATCTGAACTCAGGTCCTCATGCTAGGCCAGTAAGTGCTCGTGGGGCCATCTCTGGCGCCCCTTCCTTATTGGTTTGTGTGCAGAGGCAGGGTGTCATATGACTTATGTCGGCCACAAACTCCCTCAGTAGCTGAGGTTAGCCTTGAAATTCTGATCCTCCTGCCTCAACCGTCTGAGTGCTGTGGTTACCTGTAACCACCATACCTGGCTAGTTCATTATATTTATTGAATGAACAGAGAGGAATTTTATTCTAGGGAGAGTTTGTAATTGGCAATTTGAAGTGGGCTACTAACCAACTGCTGTATGTAGTGACTTCTTCTTCTTCTTCTTTTTAAAGAAAATATATCAGCTTGGACAGCCATCCCCAGGGGCCTGCTGTTGAACGATTTCCTGAGTGTTCAGAGCACATTAAATCCTATTTTCACCCAGCCTAGAGCTGCTTGGGAAACCAAGGAATGTTTTCTCCAAGCCAGTTCCTTCCTGGTTCTAGGGTCTCCCTGAGAACAGGGCCTAGCACAATGTTTTGGGGTGGTTCTTAATAATAAGTGGTGGGGCTTGCTTGGGTTTGGGCTCAGGAGAGGAGGAAGTCAGCTCAAAATTGACATTATAGATGACAAGTCTATAATTAGTTTTAACAAAGTTAAAAAAAAAAGTTAGGCAGAGCTCTGTGAGTTTGAGCCCAGCCTTGTCTAGTCTCTTTCAGTTAGCTTGGGCTACATGTGAGATAGTGAGAGTGGAAATAGCTTAGTTTGTGAAGTGCTCAGTTATGGTGCAGGAAGCCTTGGCTTTGACCACCAACATCACATGAACTAGGAATAGCGGTGCATTATCCCTGTAATCTAGCACTTGGGAGGCAGAGAGTGAAACATCAAAAGTTCAAAGTTACCCTAAGCTACTTATTGCACTCAAGGTCAGCTCATCATAAAAAGCAAGCAAATCCTACCTAGGTGGCATAGACAGTGTGAGGGTCTTCCTATGCTTACACGCTGAGGAGGAGATCAGAGCTGGCATGTGGCAGCCTTCTGTGGGCATGGGAACCCAGGGGCTGGGTAGGAGACTCACATTGTTGCCTTTGAGGATGTCAACCAAGCCCATGTGGGTCCCACAGCTCCTAAGCCATCCCTTGAGATAAAGCAAGGCGTTCAATAGGACAGACTCTGAGCTGGGCCCAGGGAGACCTCTGTGGATACTGCAGAAGGGTTGGTTCTTTGCTTGTGTGTCTCCAGACCATGAACCCAAGATGCGGGGCCCTGTAGCCTTGGAAAATGTGATCTGTCCACCATCTATTCTGGTGAAACCATAGGTGGTAGCCTTGGATGTCTGGATATTTTATATATATATATATTGAGATTATTTTAGTGTGTGTGTGTGTGTGTGTGTGTGTGTGTGTGTGTGTGTACACCATCAGGGGAGGTACCAAAGGAGGCCAGAAGAGGGTGTTAGATCTCCTGGAGATTCAGGCAGTTGTAAACTGCTGGATAGGAAGAGTCATCCCTGTTAGCTCTCAAGTAAACTCTCCAGTCTCTTACAATGGCTTTAAAACAAGCCTCATGGCTCTCTTTCCCCGAGGCTGAGAAATAGCTCAGTCAGCCTGCATCTCAGGTTCACAGATTTTCAAGTGTGAGGATCCTCGTGAGGGTGAGTCCAGACATCTGGATCCCTTGTGAAAGAGCAACAGGGAGGGCAGGGTGGAGACAGGCAGAGCCCTGGAGCTTGTGGGCTGGTTAGTCTGGCTTACTTGGTGATGTTGTAGGCCAATCAGAGACCCCATCACAACCAAAAGGTGGGAGATGCCTAAGGAGTAAATGATACCCCAGCTTATCTTCTGAGCTCTGCCTTGTATGTGCATGCTTACTCACGTGTACACACACACACACACACACACACATACACACACACACACACACACACACACACACACACACACACACACATGAGATATACACGGCAGCCTTGGCTCCTTGCCTCTTGGTGGTCCTGGTATAGCTGCTGCAGGGCCAGCATGCGGGTCCTTCCACACAGCCAGAGCTGCCAGAAAGAAAAGCACGATGTAGGCTGATGCTGTTCAATAACAGCAGTGGCTTCTTTGCCAGTACTTGCAAAGCGAATGTCAGGTCCCTGAGTCCAACCCTGCCAAACCCACCCCCTAGCCAAGGGCCTGTGTTTCTCTGCAGGGGTTGTGTGGCCAAGCACTGCACCTGGGTTCTCAGTAATATTTAATCCCCCCTCCCTGCATGTGTGTAAGCCAGAAGTCACCCGTGGGTGTATTTCCTCAGGTACCCTCCTCCTCTTCTTCCTAGACAGGTCAGTAACTCACTGGCCCGAAACTGGTTGAGTAGGCTAGACTGGCCAGCCATTGAGCTCCAGGGATCCACCTGTCCACCTTTCCAGCTGGGAGCACTAGTAATGTGCTACCACACCCAGGTTTTTGTTGGTTTGTTTTGCTTATTTTTTGAGACAGGGTCTTACATAGCCTTCGCTTGCCTCAAACTCCTTGTATAGCTGAGGTAACCCTGAACTTCTGGTCTTCTGCCTCTACCTCCCTGGGCTGGGATTACAGGTGTGCACCACTGTGCCTGGCTGGTGTGGTCCTGGGGTGGAACCCAGGACTTCCTGTAGGCAAGCGAGTAGCCCACCTTCTGGGCTCTGTTTACCCCCAGCCCAAGCTCATGGATTCTGGAGATCAAACTCAAGTGCCTGTGCTTGTACCACAGCACTTTACCAGCGGAGCTGTCCCTGGGCGAGAATGCTTGTTTTATACGGTCAGACGCCTTGTTTCTTTGAAGGCTTTGTCGGTCCTAAATTGACACTTATCATGGGTTATGAAACACACATGTGCACACACACACAGACACACAGACACGCACACACACCCAGAATGGCATGAGAGGAAATGCTTGGTGCCCTTAGATGAGCACCCTCTCTCTACCTTCTGTGTGTCCACAGCCACTGTGTCGCCATGGTTTTTTCCCCCTTGTTTCTGCCATTTTGTCTGAGTTTCTTGATAGTGGTAAGCCAGAACCTTACGTGGGGGTGGCCTGGTAGTGTAGCCCTCTCGCTGATGGGCATGATTGTATTCAAAACTGACAGGCACAGTCATATCCCCAGCCAAGACCAAAGGCTGAGGTCACCAGCAGAATCTAAGGCAAGAGCTAAATGAGGCTTTAAAGCAACAGGAACTCAGCCCTTCCCCTTTAGAGTGGGCATGTGTCCCCCACTCCCCCCCAACACAAGATGATCTGGAAGAACTCAATTTACACCCTCAGCTCCTGTGGGCTGGGGGATCAGCAGAGGGCAGGATAATCCCAGCTTCTCCAGCAGATGGTTTCTGACTACCCTTGACCCAGTTCCCTCCCGGCAGTTGACTAGCAGCAGGGCTGGAAGTGTGGACCCTCCTCCCACCAGCAAGGACAGGGTGGCTTTTGCCTCTTTGGTGCCAGGTCAACAGGCAGATTTGCTTCAAGTTCCCGAAGGCAAACAGCTACTGTCCATCCCCTCCCTTTTTCTTTTTTTCTATAGCTCTGTCCAGCCCAGCCAAGGCTGGTGAGAAAGACTGTATCTGCATAGGTCAGACTGGAGCTGGGGGGAGGGGAAGGGGGCATTAAACCTTTCATTGGCTTAATGACTTCTCTCCTTCATTCATCAGTCGTTCCTTCCCTAAGCCCTCCCTGGTCATCTGTCAGGTCTGGCACTAGACAGAGCCGGTGAGACCTAGCCCCTGTGCTGGAGCTAAGTCAGGCAATGAGGCAGCCAGCCAGGCATTGGGCACCTACCTAATTAGATAAATCACTTCCCGGGGGCATAGAGGGCCAGTGAGGGCTTCACCCAGGAGGAAGACTGGGCTAAATCTTAAAGACCAAGGATGAATTAGTCAAATAGTGGGTGGTTCTGCTTACAGAATGAGCCAGAGGGTCAGATTGTGTATTGTGCCTGGAGCGAAGGTATACACAAAAGCCTGAGGTGGGACAGGTAGGCTCAGGACCATATTCAGGTTGGACAGTCCCAGGCTGCCAGGAGCATCTCCTAGCTGCCCAAGGGCTCACTGGACCCTGAAAGGGCGGGGGGAAGGACACAGGACAGGAACAGCAAAGAATGGGTCTCCTAAGGGCAGAAGGGCTATTATCGTCTGGATTCTGCGGGGGCGGGAAGGAGAGGGGGTCCTGCTTCAGACTTAGAGTTGGTTAAGTTAGACCCGCCCTAGTTTTGCCCCGCAGACTTCTGGTCTGTTCCTCCTACAGGGAGAGAGGGGGCGCTCTGCTCCCAGACTTTCGTGCTTCCGCGGAACTGCTGTTCTGGCTAAGGTCCACAGAGTAGGTTGCCTTGGGAAGTTGGGAAGCAATGAATGTTGGTGGAACGAGCCCCCTCCCCAAGTCTGAGGTGTCTTTAGGGAGGGTTGTCCCGATTCCAAAGAGAACCATCCACGCGTCTACCTCTCAGTCTTGCCTGTCGTTAGGTGAGCCTATTGTGGGTAAGCATCCTGGGAAGCGGGGGTGGGGTGGGGATGGGGGCTGTTTGGAGGCAGTGTGTTCCGGTCTCTGGGAACTGTGCCCCGTGGGCATTGTTGTCCCAGACCCAGGTAGGGTCGGGAAAAGAGACAGAAAGAAGAGGGTACATTTGCAGTTCTCTAGTCAGTACTGGGAGTCAGACTCCCACCCATTACTGGCAGCCAGAAGAGCATCCCAGAACCATCTTTATATCCGCTTCTGCGAGGTTGGTTTAGTCTGTTTGGACCTCCCAAAGAACCAGTATGGTGCAGGTATCACAGTGCCCCTTTACAGCTGAGAAAGAGGCAGGGCAAGGTGAGGTTGGACTGGATTCAAATCCGGTAGTACCTGAGCCCTTCATTAGAATCTGGGTTTGTCTGAGGCCAAGTGTGACAAGACACGAATGGGACAGTGGAGAGACCCCCAACAGTCTGGCAAGCCCTGAGCAAGACCTTGGGTCCTCAAAGATGGATTCCCAAACAATGCAGGTAGACCCTCGGGCCAACTACAGCAGAGCTGGCCAAGCCTCCAGCGGCCGCCGCTTCCCCTGCTCTTCTAAGCCCAGGGGGTTAACCCATCGCCCAGTGGGACGGCGGCCTCGGACGCTAGAAGAGGGCGCTGCAGCCCGAGGGTGGCATCGCCAGCCGCACCTCTTCTCTGCTGCATTCGAACTTACTCCCCACCCCCACCTTCCAGATTGGATAGCGAAAGATCGTCCCTTGGAGGCTCTAGGGGAAGCTGCGGCGAGAGAGGGTCGCCCGTCCTGGTTGTGAAAGGCGACAATTTGAGACGGGGGCGGGGGCGGCTTTTGTGGCCCTGAGTAAGGGGTGTCCAGAAGCACACTGATCCTACACCAGAAGCGTGTCGGTGCCATTTATCCATCGCCCCATGGGGCGAGGGTCTGGAGCACTCACGTGGTGGGAAAGTTTCGAGGTAGCAAAAGTGGCCTGGCATCGCGGGTAGGGGGGGGCAGGGAGGAGAGAGCCTCCTTGCCCCTCCTCGCCAAGGCAGAAAGGGAAAGAGCGGAGAGAAGAGGGGGTGGGAGGAGGATCAGGCAGCAGCGACCTGCAGAATCCGCCTCCCCCTCCGCCCCCGGGACGCCCGAGCAGGGAGGCGCGGACCGTCTCCTCCCGCACGGCCCGGACGACACTCCCCCCTCCCCCCCTTTTTTTCCTGCCAACGTCTATCTCAACGCGCGCGCACATACGGAGATTGTGCGGCTTTTTTACCCCTCGGGAAAAAAAGAACAGGGAGTGGAAAGGAAGAGAAGGCAAAGCGAAGAACTCCTCGGGCGCGCTCTGCACTCCGAGCCACGGCTGGGCGCGGGGACGCTGCTGCCACCGCCACCGCCGACTCGCTCTCTCCCTGGCCCTGCGGTGTGTGCCAGTGGGAACGCGAGCCAGGGCACTCGATCCCGGGGACACAGAGAGACTTTTGGCCGCCACTGCCGCGGCAGGCAGAAGAGACAGCAGCGAGAAGGGCCCTGCCACCGCCTTTCCCTCCTCTGCCGCCCCGGCCGGCCCGCTCAGGCGGCCAGGCACAGGGAAGCAGGGAGGAGCAGAGGCCCAGGAGAAGCGCGCCGCGGCTCGCCCGCCCGTGGATGCGGCGCCCGGGGGAGCCTGGAGACAACTTTGCGGGGTGACGCGCTGGGAGGACTGCAGGGCCCGCCGCCCAGGAGGGCTCGGCGCCTCCTGTAAGAGGGGCCCGCGCAGCGGCGCTCCCCCGCACAGCTCTCTCTCCTCCCGCCGGCCCGGAGCAGGGGAGAAGGACCTGCCCATCACCGCCGCTGCCTCGGGCGGCCGTGTCCTCGCTGCGAGCAGCGACAGGGCGAGGCGCTCAGGTGCGGTCGCGGGGCCCCAGCCGCAGCGCCCTCCGCAGCGCCGCGCCCGGGGTCTCCGGCACCTTCGCTTCAGTCTCCAGAGCGACTTGCGTCCGCTGCTGCCTCTTCCCTCCACCTTTCCAACCCGGCCGAGCCAAGCCACCGTGCCAGCTCCGCTGCCGCCGCTCCTCGCTTTCGCTTCACCCCGATCGGGGGGCTGCGGTGGCCCTCGACGCGGAGAGGATGGGCAGGCTGCAGATGCCTAGGCGCCCCGAGTCGTCAGCGCGCCACTGACCCGGCGGTCCCCCCCCCCCTCCTGCCCGCGCTCCCTTCTGGTCCCCGCGGCGCCCCTTCTCGGCCGCGCGGGAACCCCCGCGGCCCGGCCGGCCCCCTCCCCCTGCGAGCCGGCGGCGGCGCTCCCGGCAGGCGGGCGGGCGGAGGCCCGGGCGGGGGCGGGGCGGGGCGGTGCGCCCGGAGCCCGGAGCCCGGCCCTGAGCTCGCTTTGCCTCGCCTCGCGGCGGGCGCCCTCGTCGCCAGCGGCGCACCATGGACGGGCTGCCCGGTCGGGCGTTGGGGGCTGCCTGCCTTCTGCTCCTGGTGGCCGGCTGGTTGGGACCTGAGGCCTGGGGCTCTCCCACACCCCCGCCGTCGCCCGCTGCGCCGCCTCCGCCCCCGCCACCCGGAGCTCCGGGTGGCTCGCAGGACACCTGTACGTCGTGCGGCGGCGGCGGCGGCGGCTTCCGGCGGCCGGAGGAGCTGGGCCGTGTGGACGGTGACTTCCTGGAGGCGGTGAAGAGACACATCTTGAGCCGCCTGCAGTTGCGGGGCCGGCCCAACATCACGCACGCTGTCCCCAAGGCCGCCATGGTCACGGCCCTGCGCAAGCTGCACGCTGGCAAGGTGCGCGAGGACGGCCGCGTGGAGATCCCGCACCTCGACGGCCACGCCAGCCCGGGCGCCGACGGCCAGGAGCGCGTCTCCGAGATCATCAGCTTTGCAGAGACAGGTGGGTTCGGCCACAGGGAAGCTAGAGGCGGCCGCGTTCCCTCCCTTTTTCCTTCTCCTAGGAAGCCCTGCTGCCTTCACCACCTCTGCAGCCCGCACACCCCGAGGGCATTTATGCTCCGGGCAGAGCTGTTCTGCGGTGGCCTTGCGCGCTTCCCAGGGTGGTGGTCCTTTTCTATACTGCGCGCCCAGACTACAGATCCTTTGCGGCTTCCCTTTCCCCGCAGCAACTGGGAAGCACCCTGCCCTTCATCCTGGCTCACGGGAATTGGGCCCCAGCGCCTCTGGGCGCGCGTCCCCCTCCCGGCAGATGCGCGCAGCCCTGGCTCTGCGGGCACTTGCTTAGAGATTGCTTAATGTTTTTGTTTCCCACGATCCGAGTGTAGGCTTAGCAGTGTAGAGATGGAGATGTGTGTGCTTGTTGATATACGTGGGCAGGAGAGGAGAGGGAGAGAGAGAGAGAGAGAGAGAGAGAGAGAGAGAGAGGCTCCCGGGGCCGCTTGCGTCGCCCGGCGGCATGGGCTTGCCAGGATTGCTGAAGCATTGGTGGGGAGAGCTAGGCAACCTCCCTTCCGATTGTGTGGGCACCAGAGTCGGCGGAAGGCAGCTTCTCAACAGGTCCATCATTTACGCAAAGAAGCGGCTCAGGAACAGCCTCATGCCTTTAGGCTTGCCTGGCAGCAGCCGCAGCCCTCTCCGGTCCAGGGAAGAGGGGCAGAGTTTGTAGTTAACAAAGAGTGGGATTCCTTTCTGCAATGTCCTCCCAGGCCCCGTGTTGCAAATCTCTGTCCACTATCTAAATATAAAATTCAGAAAAAAAGAAAAGAAAAAAATCTTTGGGAAGTTTAAAAAGGAGGAAAATTTCCCGGGCAGAAACGGTGTAAGTGTTTAGACATCGCTGTCCTTTTCAGGACTTGAATGAGCCAGGCTGGCTTTTGTGCTGAGAGCTCAGCCCCATTTGTGCAGAGGGGACTGCAGAGAAGGTCGCAGAGGGGGAAGCCCGATGTAGTCAGGGTGGGGGACAAGCAGGGAGCCTGGGAAGAGGAGGGGGGATCAGCTATGCTCCTGGCTGCGAATGCCCCTCTACTCTCCCAGGCATCGGGCAGACCCTGCCTGTGCTGCTGCGGGGGATAAAAAGGGATGAAAAGTTTTGCATGGCCGGGTGTGGAGAAAGGCAGAGACAATCAAGGCCGGTTTGTGCTTAGAAAGAAATACATTGCCATTTTAGCTGTCCGCCAGAGTCAGGGAAAGCTCGACATGCAATTAGAGGGCTTGGATTAAAAGGTGCATTGGGGCCCAGAAGGGAAACGTGACTCGGGAAGGTCGAGAGGCCTTTTGGTCCCGGTGGCACAAAATGACAGCGGGGGCTGTTATATTTCTGGTCCGATTCACGGAGCCAGCTCTTTAACTTATAAATAACAGATTCAGGTCACAGGCAGATCGGCCAAGAGCAGCTTTTAAGGCTGCAGTTTCCCCCTTTTCAAAGTCAGACGTCAGTGTTATTAGAGGAGCCAGTGAGAGCTGAGGAAGGGGCTAGGGCAGGGGGCTTGGTGGGAGGTGTGATAGCATCAGCCATGTCTGCTGAATAGGTAGAGACCATCAGAGGGAAGGGCTGATGGAATGTACTGTGAGAAAGGGACATAATTTCTCATCTGGCGGAACTATTCTTCTGGCTGTACTGAATTATTGATATGACTAACAACCCCACCACCACCTTTGAGATCTCCAGCTGCTGCCTTCTGGGAGTCAGGGTCTGGTCAAAGGATCGGACCTTGAGTTTTCAAGGCTGCCTGTCCTGTCCCTTGGAACTCCTTGGAAACAGGGGCTGCTGCCCTTTGCAGCGTGGAGGATGCACACTTGTATGTCAGAAACTTGCCTGTTTGCAGTGGAGGTCCCACTGAGACTTGGGTCAGATCATGCTTAGGTAAACATTGGAAAGAGGCTGTAGGTGGCTCAGCTTGGTTTCGCAATGCTCCAAGTTAACCAGAAAGAAGACGATGAAGAAGAAAAAGCCCCATTTAAATAACCTGCCCCCAAATCCTCCCTGCAATCTTAGTTTTGTTTTCAGAGACCCATAACAACGTGTTAAGATTTTGGCCTCCTGACAAGTTGAACTTTGAGGCCAGACAATCCGATCTCCAGGGAGCCCTGGCCTGGGAGAGGTGAGGCAGGATTTTTATAGGTCTGGACCTTCTGGCTCCACCCTGGACCTGTTTTCTCAATGGGAAGTGCTTCTTCTGCCTCTGGCAGGTCATGGCAGAAACCTGGGCCCCAGGAATGGTATTTCTGGTCAGTAACAATTTCCAGCTGTGGCGAATGTTCATTCCAACCTCACACAGCAAAGTCCATTCCCCATTGCCTTGTGTTCTCCAGGAATTAACTTGGCCTGTTCTTCCCCGTCTCCACAGATGGCCTCGCCTCCTCCCGGGTCCGCCTGTACTTCTTCGTCTCTAACGAAGGCAACCAGAACCTATTCGTGGTGCAGGCCAGCCTGTGGCTGTACCTGAAACTGCTCCCCTATGTCCTGGAGAAGGGCAGCAGGAGGAAGGTACGGGTCAAGGTGTACTTCCAAGAACAGGGTCACGGAGACAGGTGGAACGTGGTGGAGAAGAAGGTGGACCTGAAACGTAGCGGCTGGCATACCTTCCCCATCACAGAGGCCATCCAGGCCTTGTTTGAGCGAGGAGAGAGACGCCTTAACCTGGATGTGCAGTGTGACAGCTGCCAGGAGCTGGCCGTGGTGCCTGTGTTCGTGGACCCCGGTGAGGAGTCACACAGGCCCTTTGTTGTGGTGCAGGCTCGCCTGGGCGATAGCAGACATCGCATCCGCAAACGGGGCCTAGAGTGTGATGGGCGGACCAGCCTCTGTTGCAGGCAACAGTTCTTCATCGACTTTCGGCTCATCGGCTGGAACGACTGGATCATTGCGCCCACTGGCTACTACGGGAACTACTGTGAGGGCAGCTGTCCGGCCTATCTGGCCGGGGTCCCTGGCTCAGCCTCCTCCTTCCACACGGCCGTGGTGAACCAGTACCGCATGCGTGGCCTGAACCCTGGGCCCGTGAACTCTTGCTGCATCCCTACCAAGCTGAGCTCCATGTCCATGCTCTACTTTGATGACGAGTACAACATTGTCAAGCGGGACGTGCCCAACATGATCGTGGAGGAGTGTGGCTGCGCCTGACAGAGGCAACGGGGGCGGAGCACAGGCCAATGGGTCTTTGAGGGAGCAGGAGAGGCAGGTGGGCTGAGTGTGGTTGTTCCATTGGGCCGTGAAGAGTACCGGGGTGAGGCCTGAAATAATGTTCTCCCGCTTTGTAGAAAACCAGTCAGGACCAGAGGGAGAATCCCTCTGTGACACGAGAAACTCCTAACTGCACACATAGACACGCAAAGCCAGACTCATGCAGTCTGCCACCCACACAGCAGCCTCCGGGATACCAGCAAACGGATGCAGTGACAAATGGCACCAATGCCTGTCAGTCGGAAAGAATGGGGTGAGCAGCCACCATTCCCACCAGCTGGCCGGGCACTCTGAATTGCGCCTTCTGAGCACACATAAAAGCACACAAAGACAGAGGACACAGAGAGAGTGAGCCAGAGAGCCACCAAGAGGAAAAGCAGGGTGGGAGCGCAGGCGGGTGGAGGGCCATGTGTCCCTGACTTGTCCCAGGTTCTTCAAGGAAGCGCCTGGCACAGTCCTGCCTGCTCACTCCCTGCCTGGCATCCTCCATGCTTTGAGGTCAGCAGAGCTGTGCCACCCCTGTTCTCGGAGAGGGCAAGTAGCCCAGGAGGGACTTGTCTGTCAAAAACCATGGAGCAGGGACAGTGACCCTTTGATGGTCTGTCACTTGCGTCCCCCATGTGACTTATATATGTGTGTATGTGTGTGTTTGTTTTCAGGGGTGTTGGGGGAGGGAGAGAAGAAGGGTCTTAATTTTATGCTTTAAATTCATCTCCAACAACTGACAGATCACTGGTACCAGTTGCAGAATTGAAAAGAGCCTATCAGCTATGGCCTTTGAAGCGGAAAGGCCAAACGATTCGAAGTGAGAAGGAAAGAAAAATGTTGCAATCAGTGCCCTTTGCTGGGGACTTCCTCCTGGTGTTGTGCTTAGAGGGGCAGGGAGGGCCACTGGCAAAGGGGAGAGACTAGGGGAGGCAGTGGCAGAGTGAGGCTGTTCTGAGGAGCTGCTCAGCTGGGCTTGGAGAGAGAGGGAGAGCTTTTGGTTGCTTTGCAGAAGTTGTCCATGAGGGTGAGCCCTGGCTTCAGGGTTGTCTGTGGACATGTCCCCTGCCCAGTTCACTTGCCCTCCCGCCTGCTCCACAATGCACTTGCGGTCCTGCGTGAATGCACACCACAATAGCACTTGCAGGTCTACGTGTGTCCAGAAGTGGCCCTGGGGCGAGAGCTGACGTGGCTGTCCTCGTGGATGTCCAAGTGCCACGTGAACTATGCAATTTAAAGGGTTGACCCACACTAGGCGAAACTGGACTCGTACGACTCTTTTATATTTTTATACTTGAAATCTTTTGCTTCTTTTCTAAGCGAATGATTGCTTTCAATGTTTGCACTGATCTAGTTGCATGGTTAGTCAGAAACTGCCATTTGAAAAAAAAAGTTATTTTTATAGCTGCAGAAAAATGAATACAGTTAAATGTATTATACATAATTTTGGAACCAAAGAGGCCAGCGGATCAGTTTTAATTTTTATTAGATGGTGAGGCCATCTTCTATGAGGTAGATGTTCTAAACAATCCTTCGAGTGGCCTGCCAGTGTTTCAGGGTATAAATGATTTTTTTTTTATTCAGTTGATGTGTCTTTTCTGTCCGTACACACCCAGAAGGTAGAGTAAAATAAATGACTGGTGGAGTGGAGGTGTGTACTGTAAGTCCTCATCTTTAGTTTATTTAATAAAGCCCTCCTTAGGTTCTGTTTCATAATAACTTAAAACCAAACAATTTCCCCCCACAGACTGGCTGTCTTAAGTATTTTACGTTCGTGTACAGTTTAAGACAATAAAAGATGGAGTGCCACGGGCTTCCTGCCTTGTGTGATGTCTGGGGCAGTGGGCAGCTGGGAGGAGGGGTTTGGTCCAGGTGTCCAGTTCCGATGCCAGAAGTCCCCACGGCCTGTTCCCTACACTCTCAGAGCCCTCGCCTGACACATATGTCACACAGAAGCTAGAAGAGATGGCAGAAGACCAGCTGAAAGGCAATTAGCAAATTAGCGAATTACAAATTTGTTTACCGTTCCAGTCCCCAACTAGTTATGTTCTGCTGGTGTTCCCAAGCTGGATCTCTCGGTTTTTCAAAAGTACTGTGGGACTTGACGCCAACCTCGATGACGACCTGAGTTCGAGCCCAGGGTCCCACATAGAGAGAGAGAAGAGTGGTCTAGCTTCTATGGATTGTTCTCTGGTCTCCACACACATGCTGTACACAACACACACACACACACACACACACACACACACACACACACACACGAATGGGGTCAGAGAATAAATGAAAAATTTGTGCTAGTTAAGCCTCCAGGCTGTGGAGGAAGGGAGATCTTTCTCCCACATCCCAGCCCTCTGTGCTCACCTCCAGGTAACTGAGGGGATAGGTGTAGATCCTGTCATTAGAGGGTAAGCAATCACCACGACAGTCTCAACTGTTGGAAGGGGAGGAACTGATGGCCTTAGTAGCTTCTACAGCACAAGCAGCCTCAGGTACCACTTAGAGATCTATTCAGTTCTGTCATCTCACAGACCCTGCCTGAATCACACACCCTTGTTTCCCAAAGAGTGGGAGGTGAAGCTGAGATCCCAGATCCACCCTGCCCAATGTCACTCCACCCGGACAGGGGCCCTGGTTACAGGCCACCCATCTGCTCGATTATGAGAACTGTAGACTTACAAATAGCCTTCATCTGAGCTCTGCAAGCCTGGCAGGCTTTTTTTTTTTTTTTTTTTTTTTTTTAAGTGCTCACTAATTTGGCTAGACTAATTGGCCACCAAGTACAGGAGACTCCCCCTGTCCACAGTTTCCTAGCCTTGGGACTATAGGTATAGGCCTGGCTTTTATATAGACCTGGAGACCTCATGCTTATGTGACAAGCACATTACAGACTGAAGTGTCTTCCTAGCCTTGCCCTGAGATGGTTTTGCAGGTAGAAGAATGAAAGTCACCAAAGAAAGAAGTGCACATGAAGGGCCTGGGGCTCCAGAGTCCTGAGGGCCAACAGCCACTGAGCCACTGCTCGCCTGGCCTGGCATGCCTGTATATGGACCAGGTCACACACTTGCCAAGGCTGGAAGATCCAATGAAGCCGGGTACTGTGAGTCTGGGTTTTCTGGCTTCCCTGGGCTTTTATTCTCTTCTCCCAACATAGTTCAGGCTTGCCTCAAACTTATATGTATCCCAGGATGACCTGGAATTCCTGGTTCTTCTGCCCCGACCTCCCCAGTGCTAGGATTATAGGCCTGTGTTGTCTTGCATGGTGTGTGGAGTTTTGGGACTTGAACCCAGGGCTTCATGCATGTCAACCAACAGCTACTGCTTTAGCTCTATGACTTTTGTTTCTCAGTCTCTATCTTTCTTCTGCAATTCTCTTCTCTCTCAGGTGGTCCTGGCCCAAAGGATCCAGGTTTCCTGCAGGCACCCTGGGAGGCTCTGCCAGGCCCAGTGCCTCTGGCTCAAGCCCCTGGTTGTAAGAGATCCTCCCTGCCTTAGCTTCTCATGCTTTCTAGGCTCTTACCTCTCGTGTTCATCCTGGGCCCCATCAGCAGGATGGACAGAGTCAGGAGGCAACCACTCCCAGCCCTCTGGAGTGTTCCCTTCTGTGCTGTGTCCAATATTCGTCTTGTGAAGTTCATTCTCAGCTGACCTTCAAACACGCCCTGGGTCTTCACTGACGCCAGGGAGCTCGCGGCCTTGAGGTGGAGGGCTGTGGGGGATGGGCGAGTGGAAGACAAACCCAACTCTACCTCCCCTCCCCCACACACCCTAGGCAGGCACGCAGGGGACGATCAGTGCTAGAGGCCCCCAGGTTGTCCTTGGTTGGTGTTTTCTTCAAGGCCCCCTGGGCTGGCTCAGAACGGGACAGTGAGGGGCCCTGCAGCTCATAGCCAGGATGAAGCAGGGCCTTGTCCCTGGGACGGTGTGATGGACAGATGCCATCAGTAGAGTCCCTACCACAACTCCAGGTGAAGACCTGGAGGAGGGATGGGTGGCTTTGGTCTGTAGCAAGGCTCCTGGAGCTCAGGCTGGTCCTGGCTATGTGTACCAGGCTCTGAACTATGCCCTGGCAGCAGCATTGCTGAGGCCTTGGACATGTGTGGAGATTGGAGAATCCTGCCAATCTGGAGATAGAGGGAGGGGCCTAGGAGATAATAGACTAACAATAAAGGATGCTGAAGACAGTAAGCCTTGTTGCTGCTGCTGTTGTTTCTGAGATAGGGGTGCATGTAGCCCATAGCTGAGGATGACCTTGAACTGATTCTCCTGTGTCTACTATGTAACTGCTGGGATTACAGGCATAGGCAGCCAGGCCTGGGACGTAAACCCAGGACGTCAGGCATGCTAACCCAGCATTTACTACAGGCTGACACATATTTCAGTTTTCTTCCTCATATGAGTGGTACTTTGTGACCTGGCCAGTCATTTTTTTTTTTTTTTTTTTTTTTTTAGTAAGGGCCACTCTTGGCAGTTGGGAGCTCTGATCACTTGCCCTGCAGCAGCTCGGTAGGCTGGGCTGGGTGGACACAGGTACTCTGTGGCCTACGTAGGTGTCCTTAGTGCAGTGTCTCAGCTGCTGCAGCTTTTCTCTGGCTATTTCTTGCCAAGGTATTATCTTTTTTTTGTATATTTTATTTATTTATATTTCAAATGTTATCCCCTTTCCCAATTCCTCCCCCCACAAACCCCCTACCCCATTCCCCATCCTCTTATGAACATGTGCCCCCTCTCACCCACTCCCACCTCCCTGCCCTCGAATTCCCCTACACTGGGGCATCGAGACTTCATAGGACCTAGGGCCTCTCTTCCCATTGATGCCCGACAAGGCCATCCTCTGCTACTTATGCAGCTGGAGCCATGGGTCCCTCTATGTATACTCTGGTTGGTGGATTAGACCCTAGGAGTACTGGTTGATTGATATTGTTGTTCTTCCTATGGGTTGCAAACCCCTTCAGCTCCTTCAGTCCTTTCTCTAACTCCTCCATTGGGGACCCTGTGATCAGTTCAATGGTTGGCTGCAGAGCTTCAGTTGAGGCTCTGGCAGGGCCTCTCAGGAGACAGCTATATCAGGCTCCTGTCAGCATGCACTACTTGGCATCCATAATAGTGTCTGGGTTTGGTGACTGTGTATGGGATGGATCCCCAGGTGAGGCAGTCTCTGGGTGGCCTTTCCTTCAGTCTCTGCACCACACTTAGTCTCCATATTTGCTCCCGTGAGTATTTTGTTACTGACGAGGCATTATCTCGACATCCCTGCAAATCCAGAGACAGAATACTTTAAAGGCAGAGCTTTGATCTGGTCATTTATTCACTTGACAAACTTTTACTGAGTGCCAGCTTTGTGTGACATCCATACATTATCAATTTAGTTCTCACAAACTGGTTGTGGAAGACAACAGTGGGTTGTCATTCACCCCATTACACAGATGGCAACACTGAGGGCCGAACAAGGAAACCTCTCATCCACGGTTGCTTAGCTCAAATAGAAGCGCAGGGGTTTGTTGTCATTTCCAGTCTCTTACAAACCCTGGGATGCCCAGGAGGACTAAGGGAGCTGTTCTGGGACCTACCTGGGAGAGGCTGGAGTGCAGAGGGTCTTTGGTGTGCATATGAAGTAACCCACTATGCCCCGGACCCCAGCCGATTGAGCCGATTCGGTCTACAGAGGTGGGAGCAGCCATCATGTACTCGGGCTGCCCCTTTCCTGGCTGCTGGACCAGAGTGGGCTGAGGTTAGGCAAGCTATGGACAGGGTGAAGCCAGACAGGGTGGGGTGTTGCTAGTCTAGCCTCTGGTCCTGTGGAGGTAGAGGAGCTAGCCAGGACAACTTCAGTATCACCGAGAGCTTTGGCTAGGTGTCCAACAGGTTGTCCAGTCCCCTCTACCCATTAGAGGCATTGTTACTGAAATGAGACCCCAACAATGCTTCCATCAGGGACCTGCCAGGGCAGGGTTCTGGCACGATGGTGCTGCGGTTGTCTGGCTCAGTTGTCACATGGAGTTCTGAGGAAACTTTCAAGAGTTGCTTCTGTCTTCCCACCATGTGCTTTCTGGGGCTCAAGCTTAGGTTGGCAGCAAGCCCCTTCAGTCACCCGGCCATCTCTCTGCCCCTTAACGATTTTCTTTGTTTTAAGAGAGGGTTTCCCATAGCCTAGCCTTGGTTTCAAAGTTGATGTGTAGTGGAGGATGACCTTGAATTCCTGATCTACTTGTCTCCACCTCCTGAATGCTGGAATTACTGGGGCACACCACAACATGCAGTTTATGTGGGGCTGGCAGTGGAGCCTGTACATGCTAGACAAACCCTCCACCATCATCCCAAGCTATGCTCTGTGCCAGGAAGGCTTCCCCCCCCTTCCCTTGGGGAAGCATCTCTGCAGCACACACCTTTGCATCTGTCATGCAAGTGATGCCTGTCAGCAGGGAGCTGGGATCATATCAGAGGAACGTTTAGTGGGCGTTTCCCTCTCAGCTTGATACTCTCCTCCACATTGGACACTCTGCCTGCTCATTCATCTCTACAACCTAGGTGATGAGCAGGATGGTGGAGTCCATTTAACAGATGTGGAAGCTGAGGTTTAGGAGGTTTGGCTATTCAAGAGGAGGAGCCAGGCTCTTGGCCGTCTTCATGCCCCGCCCCACTCTAGTCCATGATTCCAAGGGTCCCAGGGGTTTTTGAGTCTTAGGTGCCTCGAGTTCTCAAGAGACAACTGTTCCAGGGTAGGGGGCCTAGAGTCTGTTACTCATCCTGGAGGGGTTCTTCAGAAACCCTATCCTGTCCTTCATTCCACCCCCCACTCCACCGGTGCATCTGAGAGTCCACATAGTTACAGAGACTTGCCCATCCTAATGTGATGAGAAGGGTCCATCTGTGAGCAGGAACAGGGTTTATGTTTGGCCATGGCAGGCCCAGGGTAGGGGAGAACCGGTTGGGGCTGAGAACTGTGGAGGCTCAGAGAGCAGACTCACTAAGGGCATTTCCAATTGGGACTCTTCTTTTCTTTTTGAGATGGGCAAAGATGACTCTGAACTTTTGATCCCCCTGTCTCCACCTCCCAAATGCTCGGATCCCAGCTTTGTAATTACACCTGGTACACCTGTTTTATCTATGCTGTAGATGGAACACAGGGCTGTATGCATGGCAGGCAAGCACAGTACTGACTGAACTACATCCCCCCCCCCCCCAACTGGGATTTCAAAGAAATCTTCCAGACTCCTTGGGCAAAGTTCCCACAGGGTAGCGAGGCCAAAAAACAGAGGGGCCAGAGAGGGGTGGCAGGGACGTTCCCCACCCTCTGTTCCCTATGGCAGGGGTGCAGGGTGGCCTTAGGCCTGGGCAGAGGATGCAGAGTTAGGGAGCCATGGGTCAGTTCACATGTGTTCCTACAGTCTGCTTTGCCAGGCAGCTGGGAGCTCATCTCCCAACAGGATGGCTCCTGCTCAGTCCTTTTGCTACCTGCCCATCCCCCATCTCCACTTCTTGCCTTGCCAGCTTCTGGCAGTGACAGTGAGGGTGAGGGTGGGTCTCGAGGCCCAATCTCTAGCCCTTCTGCGGAATGAAGGATGAGGGTTGGTTTGGCAAACTTCCCCCACTCTGTTTACTGTAGGGCCTGTGGGTAGAGTACAAACGGCCTCGGGGAATCCTGCATCCCACAGGAAACAGAGAACCTTCTGGCCAACCTGGGTAGCTGTGTCTGACCCCAGTGGACGTCTCTATAACTTAGGAGCCATGGCCCTATGAAAACAACTCAGGGCCTCTCTGAGCCCTTGGAGCCACAGAGACCTCAAGGAACCATTCCAGGGGGTGTCAGACACTATGCTAGAGCCTTCAGGCTCACCCCTCATTCCTCAGAAACCCACAGGTAGAGGAGGGTTATCAGGACAGCAACTCTGGGCCAGGGAGGCCTTGCTGCTACACTACGGGTCTGTCCAGCTTCCCGGTTCGGGGCAGGGCTTGCTGGCCTGTCCTTCACAGAGGAGCCAGGCAACCCTCTGAGTACAGACAAGCCTATTCAAGCCTCACCTTGCTTGTTGCCGGCTTGAGGTCAGGAAAGCTGTTCTTTGGGGTTGGGGTGGAGCGTCACTCTGAAATGCCCAGGAACCAACAAGGTGAGCCATGCCTACAGGAACCCCATGCGTGTCCCGCCACTCCCAGGCCGATGATCACACTGGTTGGTCCTTGAAGCACTCAAATGACCAGCACTCCTGTAGTCCTGGCAGGAGATCTCATGGTTTTAGTGTAGCACCAGTCCCTACAGCCAGCACCCCATCCCACCCCTCTGGGATTCTGGTCCATTGGAAATTCCTGGCCCTTCCCACTTGCTAGCTGTGGGTTCATCCTAGAAGCAGGAGCCAGACTCTTAGAGAATGTGAAGTCCTCCCCTGTCTGCTTCTTCACTCCCCTCAGAGACTGGCTTGATTTCAGGGGCACCGGGAGTCCCTGTGGCTCACCATTGCCCACTCCTGCAGCTGGGACATAACAGGTACTCAAGATTCAATTCTGGGGTCTGGAGACGTAGCTCAATCTACATGCACAAAACCAGAGTTAGATCTCCTGCAGAGCATGAACCAGATGTGGTGGCACACACTATGTGGAGTTCCAGCACGTGGGAGGTGGTGGCGGGAAGATAAGGAATTTAAGGTCCTTTGCTACATCGCCAGTTTGGAGGCCAGCCTGGGCTACACGAAATTATATCAAAACCAAACCAAATCACTCCTGTTTCATTTATGAAACAGGGTGTCAATCTCTAACCTAGGTTGGTTGGCCTGAATATCTCAGACTGGTCTCAAACTCATAATGATCCTGCCTCAGCCTTCTGAGTGCTGGGATTACAGATCTCGATTCTTTTTTTTTTTTTTTTTTTTTTTTTTTGTGCTGGAGCAATAGAGGCTCAGGGAGCCAGTAAGACCTGGCTCAGCCCTGGCTCAGACAGACAGCAGTGCTCCTGACCACACCTTTGTTATTTTTCTTGCTTTTAAGAGCACCCTGTGCCCCACAGGTGATTCATATAACAGTCTTCTCAAAGCTTTCAATTTGCCTCCTCACTCAGCTTCACAGCAAAGCTTAGCTACACACACACACACACACACACACACACACACACACACACACACACACACACGAGCTTCTGCTGCCAGGCCCATCCACAGGGGTGTCACCTGGGGCCAGGGCACCAATAAGTAAAGATCTGTGTGAGATTCCTGGCTCCTCTCTGGCACCCAGGAGAAGGTATCTCTTCGTGCTCTTGCATTCTACCCCGGGGAGAGTGTGGTTCATCACCCGAGGGTGTGTTGTAAAAGCTCAGCTTTAATTAATCAATCATCAAGCAATGAATTGGTTAATGCAGGGCCCACTCCCCCGTGGATGACTGGCACGGTAATGAATGCCAATTATTTCAGCATTAATAATCTCCAACCGTGCCTGGGAAGGAGTAGAAGGCACACAGGGCTCAAATCAGCTCTGAGAGCCAGCCTGTCTATACCAGGCTGCTGCTGGCTGTCCTGCCTGAGGCTGTGAGCTCTGGGCCTTTGCTACCAAGGGTGAGAAAAGTTATCAAGACAAGGGGACCTGGGTGGGTCCCTAAATAAGAGCAAGGTTAAGTCCTTCCTATAAGGGCCAGGCCTAGGCTTGCTTTCACACTGCTGAATTGAGTGCCGGGAGCAGTCATTGCATACAGCAAGTGCTTACTACTTGCTGATTGCCATTCTTCCGTCACCCGGATCCATTACCCAAGAGTTTCTTAACCTCAGAGAATGTTCTAGCCATTTGGAAAACAGCTCATTCGTATGCTCATTCCTTTGCGTCCCTATCTGTGGAGTATCACTTTAAATGTTTTTTTTTTAAATTAATTATATGCCTGTGTTTATGTGAGTGCTGGTGCCTGTGGACTTGGGACCCCTCTGCAGCTGGGATTATAGGCAGTTGTGAGCTAGCTGCCGTGTGTGGGACCTGGAAACCAAACTTGGATCTTCTGACAGGACAGGAAGTACTTTTGATTGTGTGCTGTCTCCCGAGCTCCGAAAAGCAGCTCTTCTGTGCTCAAGCTGCTCGGTACCCTGTATAAAAGCAGACGACCTTGTTCCACTGGGGACAGCGACCCACACTGTGTCTGTGAGAGAGCAAAGGAGGGCCTTGGAAATCTGGGGTGGCTTCAAGTCACCTTCAGACTCTAGCTGGAGAGGCAGGAGTGCAGGGATTGTTCTGTGGCCTTGGTGGCTGGTGGTGACAACTCTAGGCACTGTGGAAGGACAGTAGGTCTCTTCTGAGCCAGTCTGGTAGAGCCATCACCCATCAAAGCCCATCATTTTGTGTCCCACGGGCAGAGGAATAGTTGGCATGGCTGGCGGACTCTGCCATCAGTGTTGGTTCTAAGGGACATAGTCATAAAGGAAATCCACGCTGCCATCCAGACTCTGTGGGAGGCAGACCTTTGAGGCTTAATGGTTTGAGAGGTCCAGAAGAGACCATTGCTGAGGTCTCAAGAAGATCTAGAAGCTCTGTGCCATTTTCCAGATGGGGAAACTGAGGCCCATTGAGTGGCTATAACTTCCTGAGGCCCCACAGAAAATGGAACTTGGTGCAGTAGCCTAGATACTTCTCAAGTGCTTGCTGTGTATCTGGCTGAGGGGCTTCTAAGTTGAGTCTGAACCCCTAAATGCCAGTGTAATACAGCTATGCACAGAGGGGAAAGGGTGTCTGTCGTGAGAGAGGGCACTTCCTGGAGGAGGTTATTTTGGATGCCTACCTTCCAGGACCAGTCGATCCTGGTCTAGCCTTCCTGCTAGGTTTTCCAAAAGTGCAGGTAAGCGAAATTTGGGGAGTGAGTGAGTCCTTGGAAAGATGACAACGTGGCTTTCCAGCATGGCGTTTTGTCCTGCCCTAGTTATGTCCCCTGTGGCTGGGTGCTCAACCTTTTTGTGCTTGGATTCCCTCTTCATACAATGGCACTGTCTTAGTTAGGGTTTTATCTCTGGGAACAGACACCATGACCAAGGCAACTCTTATAAGGACAACATTTAATTGGGGCTGGCTTACAGGTTCAGAGGTTCCATTCATTATCATTGAGGTGGGGACATGGTAGCATTCAGGCAGGGCTGGTGCAGGAATTGCTGAGAGTTCTAAATCTTCATCTGAAGATTACTAGGAAAATACTGGCTTCCAGGCAGCTAGGAGGAGGGTCTTAAAGCCCACACCCACAGTGACACACCTACTCCAACAAGGCCACACTTCCTAATAGTGCCACTCCCTGGGCTGTAGATATACAAACCATCACTGGTACCAAACATGATGTCTATGTTCTGGGCTGGTTCTGATTCAGTGAGATAAGAACAGCAACCATTGGCTGGGTTCTCCAAATGCTTTAAGGCCTTTCTGCAGCCATTCAAGAAAACGTGGTAGGGCCTGCCTGGTGCCCAGCCTATCTACAAACAGAAGCCCCTACCTAGACTTGCATGCATGTCCCTAGACACACACACAGAAAAGCTGGGGTGACTGCTCTGTTGGTAGAGCCCCTGCCTTGTGTGCATGAAGCCCTGAGTTCAAACCCTAGGGCCACGTGAATGGTGTATAATGGCACGCGTCTGTCATGTTCTGGTTAGAAAGATCAGAAGTTTGAGATC
This sequence comes from Mus caroli, assembly GCF_978045245.1. Taxonomy (NCBI): domain Eukaryota; kingdom Metazoa; phylum Chordata; class Mammalia; order Rodentia; family Muridae; genus Mus; species Mus caroli. Next base: position 115,909,948 of record NW_028227256.1, on the reverse strand, counting down.
ATCCTCCCATGCATTGGAGGCTAGCCTGGGCTACACGAGAATTAGTAAATAAGTAAGCTAAAGTTAAAGAACACGCCTTCAGAGATGAAATTCCTCCAGCTTTCAGCAATTTCAATACTTGAGTGTCTGGATTTCCTGGGCTGACATGGATGGCTGGGTGGGGAACTGGGGATGGGTCGGATATGAGCCAAAGAGATGGATTCACAGAAACTCTCTCTCTCTCTCTCTCTCTCTCTCTCTCTCTCTCTCTCTCTCTCTCTCTCTCTCATGTGTAGGTACATGTGTACAAGTCTAGGGGCTTCTCTATGTAGATAGACTGGGAAGCAGGCAGATCCAATCAAATTTTCTTGAATGTCTGAGATCCAGGACTCCCCATCAAATTGCCTCTGAGGAAAAACATGGCCCAGTGACATGGGGCCCTGAGCTGTGTTTTCCGAGTCTCCCTTTCGAGGGTCCAGGATTCTGACCCTAGCATGCACCATCAGGCTCGACTTCCAGTATCACCTTATATAGCACCTTTGGTAGGCTTTAAGTGTAGCCTGGCAAGATGGCCTTGCAACCATCCTGTGGCTTGAGTCCTCCTGCAAGGTTCTTATTTTATCTAACCTTTCTACTGGCTGCTAGAGAGGGAGGCCCAGAGACGCTACTTGACTCCATCAAGGTCACACAGCAGCTGGAAGACAAGAAGAGTAAACTTAGCAAATTCAAGGACAAGCTGGACCGGGGCCCTGAAGTCTCTCCTCCCTCCTTCCTTCCTCCCTGTCACTCAAGACAAAAATGCATTTGAACACCATCCAAGGCCAGCTGTGCCCTCAGGAATTCCTAGGCTGTGAGAATGTGGTGTGTGTGGGGGGGGCGTGGGTGGGGGGGTTGCCTTCAGGAGGGCATGTGGGGAAATGGCTATGATGAGCTATTTCTAAGGTAGGAAGTGGGAAAGTAGATCACAGAGCCCTGGGGAAGGGTTGTAGTTGGCACAGAAAATACTGGAGCCATCAGCAAGCAGGCAGGGAGTATGGGCTTGTCCTCTGGGTATTCTGGGGGGCTAGAGGCAGTAGTGGGGCTTGTCCGTGGAGCCTTTTTCTGGAGCTGTACACTCAGGCCCTGCCTGCAGGTTGAGCGCTCTAGGCACCGAGTTCTGCCTGTCTTCCCCCACTGTCTGCGTGTGTGCCTTACTCATGTGGGCCCTGACTCACCTCCCTTTATAATGCTGCACCCCTCCTGGAACAAAACTGGGCATCCTCCCGGGTGGGCCTGAGTCATTTCTTCTTTGGACCTTCCTGTCCCAGAAATCCAGAGGCCCTAGAGCTCATGCCGATTCGATTCCTCTCTCAAGAGACCAGATAAAGGGGCACGAGGGCTATAGAGGGGAGAGCAGGGCCCACATGGGCAGGCAACCTGGAGGAGGTGTTAGACCAGGCAGAGGCAGGGTGGGTGAGCTGGTGGAGAGGATGGTGAGGGCTCCACCCAGGGCTTCTTAGTGTGAACTCTCACCAGCCAAAAGACTGCATTTCAGTTCTTCATGTCCACAGCTCTGTTCTTTAGTAAAGTCCTTCTTTGAGCCTCGGTTTTCTCCTCTGCAAATGGGGATGATAACAACTCTATCTTCATGGATGGCAGAAAGACTTAAAACAACATCTGGCTGGGGATGGAGCTCGTTTGGTAGACGACTTGCCTAGCATCACACAGGGAGCCCGAACTCTCGTCCAGAACAGCACGACATAAAACCTGTAGTGGTGAAGGTGAGCCCATCGCTCAAGAGGTTGAAGCAGGAAGATCAGAAGTTTAAGGTCATCCTCAGCTGGGTAGGAAATTTAAGCTAGCCTGGGCTACAGGAGACCCTGTCTCAATAAACAAGCAACCAAACACCCCCAGGAAATAATGCCTTTTACGGCTCACGAGATGGCCCAAAGAGTAAAAGGCTGATGTCAAGGCTGATGACTTGAATTCAATTCCCATGAATCAGATGGTGGAAGAGAGGACCCACTCCCAAAAGCTGTCCTCTGATCTCCACTTGTGCCCTGTGTGCGGCATGAGTGAGTCCCCTAAGTGGCTGGAGAGATGGCTCTGCAGTTGAGAGAACTTGCAGATCTTCTAGAGGACCTAGGTTTGGTCCCCGGTTCCCATATGGCAGGCAGCAACCTGTAACTCCAGTTCCAGGAGATTCAACCCCCCTCTTCTGGCCTCTGTGGACACCAGGCATACACCTGGTGCATATAGACATGCAGGGAAAACACTCATCTATGTAAAATTAATTAAATAGATGTAAGAATGCCTATAAAGTACTTGATACCTAAAAATTACATACCAAATAGTCTCTCCCCCCATTATCATGGCCGTTACTGTTGTCATTGCATTAGAGGAGGCAGCCCAAGGTCTGGCATCAAGAACTCCGAAGAGAGAGAAAGACGAGAGGAGGAACTGTCCCTACACTAGCTGCTCCGAGATGAAGCCTTGTGGACCAGAGGCCAGGAGCTTGGGGAGTGGAGGAGAGTGGAGGACTGGGACAAACTCCCCAGATGATTGAGCACCGGTGAATCCATCAGACAGGAAGGAGGGGGGTCATGCCAGCTGTGGGCCTGCTGCCTACTTCCACCCCAGACACTGCCAAGTCTGTGTGGACTTAAGACCATTTTAATATTTAAAAAATAATTTTAATGTGTGTGTGGGTTTGGCCTGCACATTTGTCTGTGCACAGCATGAGTGCCTGGTGCTAGTGGAAGCCAGAAGGGGGCCACTGGATCTCCTGGAACTGGAGCTATGGATGGTTGTGGGCCACCATGTGGGTGTTGGGAATCGAACCTGGGTCCTCTAGAAGAGCAAGTGCTCTTAACTGGTGAGCCATTCTTAAGTCCTCAGGGACACTTTTCATTTTGCCATTTTTGAGACAGGTCTCACTTGTGCAGTCCTAGCTGGTCTGGAACTCTTTATGTAGACAGGCTAGCCTTGAACTCACAGAGGTACAGCCACCTCTGACTCCCAAGTGCTGCCATGAAAGGGTGTGGTTTTATTTTGTCGATAGTAAGGGTGTGATTGAGGTGTAATTATTATACCCAGAAAACCTAGCAATTCTCTTACTAAGTGTATAATTCTTTAGTTGTTTATTTGTGTGTCTGTGTGCACCTGCACACTGGTGTGCATACAAAGGTCAGAGGTCAGCATCTGGCATCTTCATTTCTCTACCTTATATTCTGAGACATGCTCTCACACTGAACCTAGGGCACACTGATTCAGTGAGGCTTGCTGGCCAGGGAGCCCCTAGGATCTGCCTGTCTGCCTCTCAAGCCTGGGTTTACAGGTGTACCTTGGGTCAGGCTTTTTACATAGGTTCTGAAAATGGGATGCAGGCTGCTGTCGCCTGTGGGGCAAGCACTTCTCCCTGGCTTTTATTTATTTATTTATTTATTTATTTATTTATTTATTTATTGTGTATTTGGGGGACAGTGTATCAACCTCAATGATCTGAGTTTGACCATCAAAGACTTTTGAAAATTGAACTCTGACCTTCATATGACCTTTCCTTTCCCTTCTTTTCTTTTCTTTTTTTTTAGATAGGATCTCATGTAGCCCAGGCTGTCTCAAGCTCACGGTGTAGCTGAGGATAACCTTGGACTTCTGATCCTCTGCCTGCACCTCTTTAGTGCTGGGGTTGGTGCCCTGAATAATTATGCTCGCTTTACGTGGTGCTGGGGATCAAGCCCAGGGTCACCACAGCTGGCTCAGAATCAACCTTTATATAGCGGCCTTGGGTTCTGAGTCTGTGCTTGACTAACCTATCTCTTCAAATAGTCTCTAGGTGGCTTCCTTAGGATTTTCTTTGTGCAAGATCATGTCATCTGCAAGTGGGGATAGCTTTACTTTTTCCTCTCCAATCTTGGCTCCTCCGTTTCCTTCGGCAGCCTAAGTTCCCTGGCTCAGGCCTTCAGGGCATCTGCTTTTGTACAGGAAGGGGGGGGTTCCTCCATCTGTTCAGAGTCTTGGGCCACCCTGCTCAGCTTCCGTATACCTGGGGAACTCCAGCTCTGTTCTCTCACACTGAGCCAAAAGCATTCATTTTCTCTCTCCTCTCCTCCTCCCTCCTCCTTCTCCTCCTCCCCTACAGCCCTGGCCTCCGACTTCACCCCCCTCTCCCTTTTCATATTGCTCATCTGTACTGAACTAATGTCTTCCTCACACAGGATCCCAACAATACCCTGTCTTCCCAGGGTCCGTCTCTTCTACTCTCTCCAACATCCCTCCCCTTCTTCAACCTGGCCCTGGATTCTCTTCATTCCTCTGGTGTCCAGGCAGGGCTTCTGGCAACACTGGAAGGAAGGGAGCTGAGTCCCAAGGTCAGGCAGGGAGCCCCTGAGCAAGAAGCCCTGGCTTTGTGCATGCTGGGCCCTACTATCGGTGCCATGTCATGACCTGATGGACGAAGCCAATAAAAGTGGGGTCCCTGTGTCGGGGGTTCCTCCAAGGACTCATTTTTCTGGGCACCACAAATCTTATAAATGAGTGGGTACTTGTGAGATCAGCAATAGCTATCACTTTGGCCTGGTGGTCCCTGTAAGGCGAGGCAGGTGAGACTGGCTCAGAAGGCTACAGAGCCACTGCTGGGAAGTGCCTTGGCCACACCACAGGGTAGTGGGCAGGAGCTGCGGGTCAGAGAGGGGCACGGAATCCTCTGAAGGCTGTACAGGAGAGGTGGTCTATCCAGGCTAGTGACCTGAGAGAAAACAGGAGAGACTATGGTAACCACATCAAAGGACCATCTGAGTGAAAACCGGATGGCCGACTCTTCACAGACTAGGCCCAGGAGCTGCTGCTGTGTGGATGTTTCTAGGTACTTTCTACAAGGCATGTGGTAGATTTTCTTAGGACACACTAGGAACTCAGTAGGAAAAAACAAACATGAAGGAGAATGTTTAAAGACAGGGGCTAGCCTGGTGTGGTGAGGGAGGCAGAAGCAGTCAGATCTCTGTAAGTTCGAGGTCAGCCTGGTCTACAGAGCAAGTTCCAGAACAGCCAGGGCTACACGGAGAAACACTGTCTCAAAGGGAAAAAACAAAACAAAACAAAACAAAACAAAACAAAACAAAACAAAACAGGGATGTCTAGGCTGGGAAGATGGCAAGAGGATGAAAGCTTGATCCCCAGAAACTATGTAGTAAGCCATGTGCCTTGCTTTTGTTAATCCTGGAGCTGACAGAACACTGGCAGGCCGATCCCTTCATTATCAGGGCTGGTCCCTTGGGCTTGGTAACCAGCTGCCAGTCCAACTGGTCAGCGAGCTCCAGATTCAGTGAAAGACCCTGTCCCCCAAACAAGATGCAGAGTGATGCAGGGAAAACCATGGTAGACAGTGCCTCTGCTGTAATACCTGAGATTGACCTCTGGCCTACACACATACATATGCACACGCGCATGTACTCACACACATTCACATGCAGGGAGAAAGAGAGATGAAAGAAGAGGGAGACTGTAATGGCATTTGCCTCCTGAGCCCAGTGACCCAAGAATCCTCAGAATTGTGTAAGACCTGGACTGTCCTCTGACATCCACATACATGTGTGCACTGATACACAAAATGCTTAACACACATAGTGGTGCACACCTTCAATCTCAGCCCTTAGGTCAACCTGGTCTACACAGAGAGTTCCAGCAGAGCCAGGGCTACATAGACAGACCTTGTCTCAAAACAACAACGAAGTATGTGTAGACACATACACAAAAATAGATAAATGAATATATCAAAAAGAAAAGAACATTCTCCCTTTCTGAGACCTGACCTTCTTGCCCTGTCTCTGTGTGCTGGACCACAGCCACAGGACTGCTTCACCCTGTTTCTCTAAGCACTTCTGGGAACTGAACCCAGGGCTTCCTGAATGCGAAGCAAGCTCTCCACCAACTTAGCTCTACTGCCAGCCCAGCCTTTTCTTTTTAACCTGAGAACTTACTGCCTTTGTATGGATTGAAAGCAACATTTCAGGACCTTGGTACCTGTGCCATCCTGGGCTAAGGAACCTCAAAGAAACAGCTGCACGACTTTTCAGAGCCTTTATTTATAATCTGTACCTTTGAGGTTTAAAAACATTTATTTATCTGTGTGTGTGTGTGTGTGTGTGTGCTGGCGCATGCATGTCATGGGATGTCTGTTGAGGTCAGAGGATAACTTGTAGGAATAGATTCTCTCCTTTCACCAGGGGATGCAACTTACAATCAGGCTGGTGGCAAGAGCCCTGACCCTCAGAGTCACTTTCTGGAAGCAGAAACTCACCTGCATTTGTCTCCTGGGGGCTGGAATTAAAGATGTGCGCCATCACAGCCAGACTGTAATTCATCTTACTGCAAATAAATTTGCAATCCTATTATTCTGTGAAAAAGCCTAAGCCTAGCTGAAATCTCCTGGAAATGATTCCCTCGGGGCCAGCAAGTGTTGGTAGAGTCAGGCTGGTTTCTCCCCTCTTTTCTTGTTTTGCTCTTCTTGACCTTGAACTCTGGGTCTTCCTGTCTCTATCTCTCAGATGCTAGGATTACAATAGTAAACTATCACACCTGGCTCCAACCAGCTCTTTTAACTTAGAAAGATAAAGGAACTCTTAGGAATAGTGTAAGGAAATGGGCTTCCACATTCAATTTAGTGTGTGGGTGTGTTTTCTGGGACCTGATCCTTGGCCAGCCCTTGCTGGTGCGACTGAAGGCAACCTCTCCCCTCAAGGCTCAGGAGAGGGGAGCCTGCCGGGAACCTGGCCTTTTGACAAGGAAGAAAGCTTCCCACTGGGAGGGAAGTTCAGGAGTAGGGAGAGAGAGAGAGAGAGAGAGAGAGAGAGAGAGAGAGAGAGAAAGTCAAGGTGACTCTTGGGGGAGGGGACTCTTGGGCTAAGACCTAAAGGAGGGCCAGGAGTCCTTCAGCTAAAGCAGGAAGTTTCTGAGGAGTACACAGCAAGGGCAAAATTTGGGATACCATAACCAAAATACTGGAACTAGGTAGGGATGTGACTCAGTTGGTAGTATTCACGAAGCCCTGAGTTCAATCCCCCAAACTATGAAAATCCCAGATCCTGGCTTCTGGGGAAAGCTGGGGCGTTCACACTTCTAGGAGTCATGCCTGAGGCACTTTGGCTTTTTGCAGCCATTTCCTAGATTGAAGGTTGAGTTAAGGCTGTGTCTTCTTGAGTTGGGAGTTCACTCGCTCACCCAAGGTGCCTGCCTATCCCATGTCTAAGCAGCTCAGGGTTTGGTGAGCATAGAATTTGGATAAGGCCAAGTGTCTGGGTCACTCCCGTCACTCCACATCATTGACTCCTAAGGAAGGGGGGTGGGTCATTCCTGTCTCCCCCAAGGGGACTGCTGGCAGTCTGGAGCGAGCCTGCCCTGGCTGCCTTTCCTTGCTCCATCCGTGATGTGATAGCTCCTTATCTCTGTTGTGTCTTGCGGCTGGCTAGGGGGCTTCTTAATCTATAGCTGGGCTGGGGCTGGCCAAGGTAGCTGTGGGCTCCCCTTTGCCCTGGTCCTTGCTCCCAAGGCCCCTGCTGGCCCAGAGCTGCAAAAGCACTCCTGACTTTCCAAGCACCCTCCTGACTTTGGGGGTACACACAAACTTGGGCATTCCTGAGGGCTTGCAGACTGGCACCCATATGGTACTAAGTCAGCTTCTTGGGTCTCCTGAGTCTAAGCTGTCGGGTGCACCATGTGACCAGAGACCTCCCAGGAGGGCTGACTATGGTGGAATGCTGCTGTAGGCACCCAGGATGCTGTGCGCCCTGGTCCTCTGCAGTGGTCTGAGGCCTGTCACTCCTTTGGGTTGGTGTACAGGGTTCAGAATCTTTGGTACTAGCTGTCATCTTAACCCAACATCACTAGGGTTTGGTAGACTCCAGATCCCTTCTGCAATCAACAAGGCTAGGCTGGGCCAGGTCAGGACCCTGCTGGCGGGGCAGACACTTGGAGGCCCAGAGGAAGACATCTTAGTGGCTAGCCGTGTGGTCCCAGGTAGCATCCCCTCTCCAACCTTGCTCAGCTTTACTGACTTCAGCTAGTCTTCTGAGAAACGAGGTCAGGTGGCCGTGCTCTAAGTTTAAAGTTGCTCCTCAGGATAAAGAGGTAGCTTCAGGGTCACTCACCCAAATGCTGAGAGAAATGTCAGCCCGGAGTCTTGGGCCACACTAAGGGTGGTTGGTGAAAGCTGGGTATTGATCTCTGTATATAGGGACAGATGAACTAAGTTTGTCCTGTTTGGACCCAGATCCCAAACTGACTTCTTTATTTAGGACTTCAACCCTGGAGAGTGCAGGGCTGGGATTCATATCATATCATATCAGGTCAGCCTCCTGAGTATGCCTGGAATCTAAGCCGCCCGGGGTGGGGGTGGGGGTGGGGGTGGGGGTGGGGGTAGGATGTGACCATCTCTTTCCCAGGTGGGCTGGTTGTAAGGGGGTGACCTCTGTGGTCAGGCTGTGGATTTTGGGAGGCCCTCTTCCCAGTGGAGCCATAAAGTAGCTCAGCTCATAATTGATGGCTGGCATCTGACAATATGCTCCTATCATGAATGTGCGCTCATCCTGATGGCCCTAGTCAGCCTAACTTCTGTGACCTTGGAAATCCTTCCTTCCGCCTTTGCTCTGTAATCTCCCCTCTCACCCAGGCCTCCCTAGCGCTCTGCCTGGGGACTCCTTCCTCATGTCTCCCTTTCCTCCCCCATATCAAGCCCCATGCAATCTTCTTTCTAAACTTTGTCCCCCACCTCAGTGACTTATGAATTATCCACCAGCCTCTAGAAAGACTAGGAGCAGCAGCTGGAGATGCAGCTTGGTTGGTAGAACTTGTCTCTGCCTCACAGTGCCCTGGATCCCATTCTCAGCACTGCATAAACCAGACATGTAATTCCAGCACCTAGTAGGTGGGAACAGGAACAGAAGGTTATCTTGGGCTGCACAAAGAGTTTGGGGGCAGCCTGGGCTACATGAGATCCTGCCTCAAAAGAAGAGAAGGGGCCAGAGAGTAGACAGGGCTGGAGACAAGGCTCAGAGGTTTGCAGAGGTCTTGGGTTTGGTTCCCAGCATCTGTGTGGTGTCTCACAACCACAACCACCACTCTAGTTCCAAGCAACGTGACACCTTTTCCTGACCTCAGCAGGAGTGAGACACACATGGTGCCCATACACACATGCAGGACACGTATATATGAAATAACAAATAAGTCTGAAGAAGAAGGAGGAAGAGGAGGAGGAGAGAGAGGAGGAGGAAGATGAAAAGGAGGAGGAAGAAGAGAAGGAAGAGGAGGAGGAGGAGGAGGAAGAGGAGGAAGAGGAGCAGCAGCAGCTGCTGCTGTCACTGCCATCACTTCCTGGGCCATAGGCCCTTCAGACTAGACCAGTACAAAGTGTGAGCTGCAGGTTTGGCTGGGGTTAGAGCCAGGGCTGACTCAGTCTGAAGCTCCACGCTGAACTCCAGGCTCAGGGAGACCTTATTTCAGAAACATAAGATGCAGAAATGATTGAGGAAGACACCCTGAGGTTGATCCTTGGCCTTCACACTCACCTACATAGGCACACATGCACAGCAACACAGACCAGCACACCTGCAGGCACATGTGCACAGCAGGTATATCTGCTTGTCTCCCAGTCGAGTCTTAGTTTTTGTTGCTGCGATAACACCATGACCAAAAGCAACTTAGAGGGAAATGAGTTTGTTTGGATTCCATTTCCAGGTCATAATCCATCATTGATGGAAGTCAGGGCAGGAAATCAAGGCGGGAATCTGGAGCAAAAACCTCAGAGAAACTTTGCTTACTGGCTCACTCTGGTCAATGCTCATATTGCTTTCTTACACAGTCAGTATCCAGTTTGCCAAGGGATGGTGCTACCCATAGTGGGCTGAACCCTCCAATACCATCAGTCACAACAGTCTTTCACAGCATGGCCACAGGCCAGTCTAATCTGGTCAAGTCCTCAACTGAGGCTCTCTCTTCCCAGATGACTCTAACTTCCATCACGATAACAATAAAATCACCTGGCACCTACTCTCCTGGTCAGAGAGATTGGCTGACGTATCAGTTTTAAAGGACCTGACGTAGCACCTGTCGTGTTCCCTGGTCTGTGACTGTTCCTTCTCTATGGTTGAACCACTTGGACATGATGCCTGTTTGTCCTGGAGGTTTGGGGAGGGGGCTGTCACCCCAGGATATCTTCCTTTAAGATCAGGCCCTTCACTTTCACCCATAGCCTCGGGGTACTCCTGATGTGGGGAGTTGCTTCAGGACCCTTCCCTTCTCAGCCCTGACAGCCTGTCCCACACCCAGCCTGCTGAAGTCCCTGGCCTTCCTCTGTTCTCATCCAGGGGCACAGCAGCTTCTTCCCATTCTGGTGGCTCCTGAGGCTGGGGCAGGAGGAATGGAGTGCGAGGCAGCGGTGGAGCTCCTTGTCTACCCAGCACTTTGCTTAGTCTGTATGCTCTCTCCAGGAGCATATGACAGATACCCATGTCTTATCTACCCTAGCTTACTCCTCTCTTCCTTCCTGTCCTCAGTGCTGCTGGGGTACCAATGGATCCTGTGTTTTCCACAGGGTCTCTATCCTCTGGTGTGGCGTGGAGTCTACTGCCTCCCCCATTACAGCAGAACAACTAAGTCTCTCATGACATATTGAGACCCAAAGAGTCTTAGGCTGGGCAACAGCCTATTCTGGATCCGGGCATGGCAGTTCATGCTTACAATTCTAACTATACAAGGCGAAGGCAGAAGGAACCAGGCAACTTCAAGGTCCTGCGTGTGCAGCTTAGTGTCTCAAAACTGAAAGTGAAAAGATGGCTCAGTGGAGGGATACAAGGCTGGTACACAGGAGGCCCTGGACCCATCCCTGCCCTGCAGAAAGCTCATTTTCTATTCCCCTTGGGGTCCACTACTGGGTACCCAAGGATCTCAGGCTGGCAGCAGGTCTCTATTCTCAGCCACACAGAATTTAGAGTAGGTTTGACATGACCTTGGGCACACCTGTCAACTAGTTAGAAGCTCTGTTTGCCATAGCTCTGGGCCATCATGGCCCTCGCTAATTATGAAATGGGCTAAGGACCCTCTTTCCAATGGTTGTGGGATCAAATGCTCTTGTGGGTATGATGGCCTGCCCTGGGTGGTGCTTGGAGCTGGAGATGCCAGTTCAACAAATGTACTTGCCAAGTGACAGCCAGGATCTGGGCAGAAAGCAGTGGGAGGGCAGATTCTAGTGGGTGTGTCAGTAGACAACTATGGAGCCACTACTGCCCAGGATTTATCAGGAGCTACTTCCTGTGAAGGGGGCAGGTTGTGGCTCACACCAAAGGCTGAAGTAGGGTCAGTGAGGGCCCAAGCTGGAGTAAACATAGCTCAAAATAGGAGTGGAAACTAGTGCTCTGGGGACTGCAGGATGACTTGGTCCGTAAAGTGAGATGCAATGCCCAGCTCCAGCAACCATATAAAATCGCTGGGCATGATGGTATGTACCTGCAATCCTGGTACTGGGGAGATGGAGGCAGGAGGATGCCTGGGGCTTGCTGACTACTCAGGCTAGTCTTATTTGGTGAGTTATAGGCCAGTTGGAGACCCAGTTTCAAAGAGTACAGACAGGATTCCTGGGGATGACATCAGAGGTTGTACTCTGGCCTTCGAGTGCACACAAGTGCACCCCAAACACACAAACATTAAAAGGACAAAACCAATGCCACACCTGAGCATAGCCAGCCTGAGTGGCCTTGGCCTTCAGTGCTTAGCCAATGACTGTGGAAGGATGAGCAGAAGGAAACAGCAACCCTTCCAGTCTGTGGTCTCCAGCCATGCTTTCTGAGCAATTTAAATCCTTATCACACTTTCATTTAAGGAGACCAAAGGTCAGAGAGGTCCAGCAACTTGAACAAGGTCACAGTGCTACTAACAAGGCTTGCGATTTAATTTGGAAAGCGACATAGGGCTTCAGCTGGTCCAGCCTGGAGGAGCATGCTCAGAGAAAGGGGCAGTGTTAGGCTTAGTGGGGCTCTGAGATGGGAGTCTGATGGATAACTGTCCTCCCAGACCCACAGGGGCAACTTCAGGATCCTGGGGCTCTGGTCCTCTTCTTCCCAACCTGTCCTTGCTCTCAGGGCCCCTGTTTTGTGCCCAATAACCACATGGTGATCAGAGGAGGTGTGAAAGCCACTGGAACCAGAATTGTGAGCCACATTATGGGGGCTTGGGACCAAACCAAAGTCCTCTTCAAGAGCAGCAAGTGCTCTTAACATCTTAGCCAGTTCTCCAGTGCATTCTCCCACTGAAGAACAAAGTTTTTGAGATAGGCATTCAGGTTGTGCAGGCTGCCTTGGACTCTGTATGCAGCTGAGGATGGCTTTGAACCTTTGATTTTTCTGTCTCCACATTCCACATGCTAAATACCTAGGAAACCCTAGGCCCTCAGGACTACCACTTTGGGGTTTCTTGGATGCTGATAATCACAGAGGATGGAGGGGTGGAGGGGAGAGCCTGGGGATTAGCCACTTTTGGTGTGTCTATGTATGAGTGGGCATCGAGATGTCAAAGAACACCCAAAGGGCTGTTGTTTCTCATCCATGCATGTGTGTATATATATATATATATATATATATGTATATATATATATATATGTGTGTGTGTGTGTGTGTGTGTGTGTGTGTGTGTGTATGAATGGTTAATTATAGAGTTAGAATGATGCCTCAGTTACTGTTCTTAGTGTTCAGTTCCCAGCACCTATGCTGGGCAGCTCAAAACCACCTGTAACTATGGCTCCAAGGGATCCAAATCCTTCTTGTGGTGTCTGAGAATATCCACATGCATACAGAGGTATATATATATATATATATATATATATATATATATATATATACACACAGATACACAGATATACATACAATTAAAAAATAAAACAAATCTTTAAAGATTTACCCTTTAAGAATTTCATACTGCTATACAATGTATATTTAAAGATTCCCACCCCTGCCCATAACACATCCCCTTCCACTGTCATGTGCTCTCAGGGAAGTCAGCCAGGAGTTTGTCCTTTCATGCCTGGGACTGAACACCTTGTATCCACAGGAAACCCATCAGTGCTGTACAGCCTTGGACATCACCCTCCAAACCTCCTAGACCTTAGAGATTTCTACGGGGCAGAGCACATCACAGGCTATCTGCCCATTTCACAGGTGTGGGGAACAAGGTTGGTACTAAGCAGCTGGAGCCCTGGTGATAGACTGCTTCAGAAAGTTAGGTGCCAGCAAGCCAGACTTCCCAGAGGTCCTATCACATCCTTACAGCCCTTCAGTGACCCAGGAATGAGAGAGTTGGGTCCTCTGGAGAGCTCTGGCAGAGTGCACGGAGGGCTTGTTCCTGTTGAGTCACAACTAGCTAATGGGCGGCTGTGTCCCTGGCCCTGGGAAGGTGCAAAGTGGGGGACCCTGAGTCCCCACATCTCAGGACTCTTTCACAGAAGAAACTCTTAGAAGCCCTCTGGCTACTTCCTTCCTGGCTGCAGGCTCGTGAGTAGTTGCTGGGCTTTTCTGAATCTTGGGAGCCTCCTCTCTAACATCTATCCGTATGAGACCAGAGTGGGTAATGGCAGTAACAGCTGTCACATGCACGCTCAGGAGAAGGACCAGGCTACCTGTGAGCCTGGCTGTAAGCCTGGCTGTACTGTGGGGACAGATGGAAAAGACTTGGGTGGGAACCTCTGCCGAGGCCAGGGCCAAGAGCAGCTTCCACCAGGGAACAGGCACTTGGCTTTGGTCCAGCCACCAACCCTGGACAAGGGACAATTACAGCCTAGAAGAGAGATAAGGCTGGTAAACTGAACAATCAGAGGACAGTTATGGCTTAATTGTGCCCCTGGCTTCTGAAAGCCCTGACCTGGCCCTCTCACAAATGCCAGAGAGGTTTTTACAAGTTTTAAAAATTCTATAAGCTTGAGCTGGAGGCATAGCTAAGCTGGGAGATTGTTCACCTGACATACATGAAGCCTTGAGTTCCATCCTCAGGACATGGTGGCATATGCCTGCAATTCCAGCACTTAGGAGGAGGAGGAGGCAGGAGAGTCAGGAGTTCCAGGTTATTTTCAGCTACATAGTAAGTTTGAGGCTAGCCTAGGCTACAAAATAACCTGTCTCACCAATAAATGGACAAGTCTCTGAATGACCTTGACTACTCTGTCAGAGTGGTCCTGCAGACCGGCCCCTCCTACCACTGGGACACACCACACTAGCTGAATAAGATCCTGAGGACCAGTGTTGCTCTGCCAATACCTTTAAATTCTCTGAGCCAGCTGGAATTAACAGCAGTTGCCTTAGGTTGTGACTCACTAAGAGCAGCTCAGAGCACCACATTGCTGACCTGCCCAGCATGGGTTCCCTGTATGTATGCCCTCATTTGGTCCTTCCTGGGACCTGTGAGGCCAGAATGGCTGCCACTACTTCACACTGTGCACCCAGGAATACGCCAGGGCCACAGCACAGTACATTGGATCCTGTATCCAGGCATCTGGTCCCAGGCTCACAGCTCAGCAAACATTCATGTTGCTCTAGGGCTCCAAAGGCTGTGGGACCAAAATCAAAGTCACAGGGTTGGGTGTCCCATTTGCCACTCTTGCCACTGTGGCAAAGCTGAAGTCACTTCTCTGGCCTTTGCCCTTTCTTAGCAGAGAGGGACCTGAAACATCCATGGTGTGAGAAATCTAAGAAACAATGAGGGAGGAACCTGGTAGAAAATTCCCCAAATTATAGCCCCATGACTCAGTTTACCCATCAGAACAAAGGAAAGGGTGTTCTCTAGTGACTGAAGCAAGATTCCTGACTGGAAAGAGAGAGGAATGTGGTGGAATGGGAGATGCAGCTATGCTGCCCAGGCAGGTTTCTAAACCTCTCTGGACTCAGCATCTTCGTCTGCATAAAAGGGCCACTGCCTGGTCTCTTAGCAACGCTCAGTGGCTAGGTTCCTGGCCAAAGTTGAGCTACTGGTGAGCACAATGGCCAACTCTCTTCAGATTCTGCCAGTGTAGCTCCCCCTTTTTTCCTCTTGCACCCCTAAATTCTCCTCCTTCCACACACCAAGAACTTCAAACTCTAAGACAGAAAACTTCAGTTCTGAATATGCTTCAGTTTCCCCCTCTGAGAGGATATCCACTCAGGGCCAGAACTGTAGGTCACAGGCTCTGTCAGTTGTCCCTAGACAGCCTTGTGGGGGGTGGTGTCTCTAGTCTCTAGGGTAATCCCCAGGCTCTTGATTATCTCTTGTGGCCCTGGGCGTGAGGCCCAGGCAGGCAGGAGGCAGTTGCAGCAAGGGTTTCCGAGGAAAGATGTGAGATACTGGATTGAGTCTGGCAGACAAAACAGAAGGCCCCAGAGGCCAAGGCTGGGAAGAGGGTCTGGAAGCTTGGCTGACCTCTCAAAGCCCAGGGAATACCACAAAGCTAAGATTTTCAGTGGGCTGTCCCCTTGTCCCCCTCAGCAGCCTGGATATGTATCAACCCACCCTTTATCCCTGCTTCTGAGGCATCTGGTAGGGCAACTGTACGGACCTTCTGTGAGGGACCCAGGTTCCAGTCCAGGCTCTAGCAGTGTGACATATCTCAGAGAAGCCCTTCAGCCAGATAAGCAGCCTGCCCTAGAGATCGCTAGTCTAGGGCACCAGCTACAGGTGGCCAGGCCCATAGGCTCCTTTTGACTTCTGTGAGCTGTCACCTCTCTTGATGCCTCACTGTCTTGGGAGCCTCACACCACGAAGCTCCTGAATGGATGAGCCTGGCTTGACAGATCCTGCATGCGACCAGTTCTGGGTCTTGGGGAAGGGAGTCTTTGGCAGTGTGTGTTCCCCTGCCATCCCACTCCAGGGAAAGGTTGGAATTAAGACTGTCCAGATAAAGTCAAGGTCTCCTGCTCCCCCCCCCCCCCCCCCCCGCCACAGCTAAGCCCTCTGTAAGCAGTGTGGGAGTCCCCGAGACACCAGCACAGAGGAGGAAGGCTTTGGGCCCCCGCAGGCCCTGGCTTCTCATCGTAGAAGCTTTGGCGATGGCTGGGAGCCAACAAACCTGACCTTGGCCACCCGGGGGCTTGGCACACCCTCCCGGGAAGGAGCTCTTCCATGCATGCAGGCTTTCAAGTGCACCTGCAGGTTTTTGTCCTGCCTCAAGGCGACCCCCACAGGGTCCTGAGCCTGCCTCTGACATGGTCCCAAGGGAAAGGAATGTCTTGGGATTCACACCCGTTCCTGGCTCTGTGAGACTGGTCCTGGCCTGGGCATCCCAAGACGCGAGTGCCTGAGCTAACGTCCCTGGGAAGGCAGATGCTCACGGGAGGAGCGGGTGGGCGGGGGCGGGGAGGAGGCTGGAGGCCTGGCGAGGGAATGCAAATTACGGTCATGAATTATGCATCAGCCTCAGCTTCTCACACGTTTGAGGCTGAATGAAATCGTGTTTGCCTGGAGAAGGGGGAGGGGACTAGGGGACAAAGATGAGTAGGGCCTGCCTGGCTCTGGAAGGTGGGGAGAACTCTTTGCCAGATTTCAGAAAGGACCTAAGAGATGCTTAAGCAGGAGTTGAAGACATCTTCCTGCTGTTTATTTTTGCTGTGTGACCTGGGGTCAGCCTCCTACCTTTTCTGGTCAGACCTTTATCTTACAGATTTAAAATGCAGTAACAAGCTTATGGCGCGGTTAACACCTTGGCTGTAAGGCCCTATTAACCTATTAATCTGTCTGATCATAATGAGCTGTACAGGAAACTTGCTATCTATATCTCTATTTATTTATTTATTTATTTATTTATTTATATTTTTTGAAATATACTTACTTTTTAATGCTTTCTCCCTGGATGCAGAGCTAAAATGCTATTTATTTATTTTCTTCGGCTGCTATGTTTGTTTGAAACAGAGTCTGTCTTTATAGCTCTCACTGTCCTGGCACTCACTATGTAGACTCACAGAGTCCTGCCAGCCCCAGCCTCCCATGTGCTGAAATTTAAGTCATGTGACACTGTGTTGGCGAATGCCATTCATTATAGACATGGTCTTATGTAGCCCAGACTGGCCTCAAAGTAGCTATGAGTTGAGGATGACTTTGAACTTCCGATCCTTCTGCCTGCACTTTGTAAGTGTGGAGAGTAACAGGTGTGCGATGACCGTGCTGGGTTTATGGGGTGCTAGGGGTCAGGTGTGTAATAACCATGATAGGGTTGGACCCAGACTTGTACATGCCAGGCTAGCACCCTACAACTGAGCCACGTGTCCAGTCTTTATTGTTTGTTTATTTAAGTTTGTTTTTTATTTATGTGTCTATGTGTCTGTGGGGATGTCCTGTGTGTCTGGGCAGATGCCCCCGGACGGAGACCAGCAGAGGTTTGTTAGGTCCTCTGAAGCTGGAGTCACCATTGTGAGCCGCCTGATGTGGGTGCTGGGAACTGAACATGTGTCCTCCAGAAGGCAGCAAGTGTTCTCCACCAAGCCATTTCCCCAGCCCTGACATTTGTTGTCTACGTGACCCTCTCTTCCCTACTAATACCCACCTGGCAATTACCAGAGGGGTGAATCTCAGAGAGGTTAACTCATCCACTTATGTCATGATGTGGGTAAGGAGCAGAAAGACAGTCTTCTTCCACCCTCCCCACCCCCACCCTCCTTCTAAAGAAATAGTTCCACTCATGCCTTCCCTCCCAGGGATGGGAGTAAAGGCATGGGCCACCATAGCCACCATTCGCTTTATGTCAGTAACTCAGGTTTGACCTGGACTTTCTAAGTAGCTGAAGATGACCTTAAGTCCCTTCTAACTGCTCCTCCGCCTTGGATTCCTGAGGCCTCAGGGTTCATTCCTAGCCCGGGAAGTCATCCATGTAAACTCTCACTCTCCCAGTAGCTACCTGCCATCTCCTCCATGTGGGAGTGGCTGGGAGATCTGGTGTCTCCTCCTCTGAGGGCAGTGGGAAGAAGGCCTTGGATTTCGTGATCAAGATGGCAATTGTCCAATCAAAGCTCTATGTGAGTTTCTGGGGCTTTCTGTAGTCGCAGGAAAACATTGCACTGGATTGTTTCTGGTTTGTTTCAAAATGGTGCTGTGACCAGCTGGTCACTTAGCTACTGCCGCCTTGTCCCATGTCCTGGTGATGCCATTCACTCTCAGCTGTCTGTCATCTGTTCATCTATCTATCACACAATCTCACATGACCTCACCCATTTACCTACTTACTTACCTACTCACTTATCCCTGCACTCAGCACGTATACACCTACCCATCCACCCACACTCCATCCATTCATCCACACATCCACCCACACCCACCTACCCACCCACTCATCCATCCATTCTCCTACCCGACTAGCCATCTGTCTGCCCACTCAGTTGTAGAAATTGCATAGACACGTAAACATTAAAGCCCATATTCGTAACTCAGTAAGGGCAATGTGTCAGGTGCTGACCAGGGCCAAGTCTAGCTGGGTTGGACTGGTGGACGTCAATGAGGAGCCCTCCCTGTTCTTGGAAGCAGCTGCTCTGCACTGATCTACCCTGCCAGGTTCAGGATGCTGCATCTGTTGAGAGTCCCAGGTCGGCCCACCCTGACATCGGCCCATTCCTTATCACTGGTGTTTGGTGTTCCCAGCTATCTTCTCTGTGGGAGGGCTTGTTCCTCCTGACAGCTCCCTCTGCCTCCCAGAAGCCCTCCACAGCTACCTCCTGCTCTCCACTACCAACACAGACTCACCAAGGTCACTGGTGAACTGCTAACTGCCAGGCACTTAGGCACTCTTATCACGGGTACCCTGGCCTTGGTACCTGCTGGCTGACCCTCCTGCCTGCCTCCCTCCTCAGCTGGCAGTGGCTCCTGGCACCAGCCACTCCCCAGCCTACTGTGCTCTGAAGCAGTAGGCCTACAGATTTCTTCCCCAGCCTCTCGTGATATCCTATCCCAAAGCTGGTGTTGATTCCAAGGTCCCTAGGTCTATGCACCTCATCTCCGTTCTCAGTTCTTCCTAGTCTCCTGTCTGGAGGGACCCTCTGCTGGCCAGAAGACACCCTCCCTCTGAGTCAGATGTCAGCATGTGACCTGAGACAATTGCTGTAGGTTGGCTCCTTTTTATAGCCATACAAAGGAAGCCCCTGGAATTAAAGGGTTACCAAAAGCCGTATAGACTTGCCCTAGGCCAGCGATGCTCCTGTGGGGATGCAGACCTGCTCCGGGGTTATGTCCCCATCCACATTCAGACACTGTCTCTCTCAGGGAGAACGACAGGGGAACCCAAGGAAAGACAAATAGGACAAAGCGTCCAGGTGGCTGGTCTGTCACTAGGCCTGGACTCTACCATTAGGACGATCACAGGTGAGAAGGTGGCCAGTGAAGGTACTGCTCTAGGTGACAGTTTCAGTGTGAAGTGCTTAGCACAGTACTAAGAGTCTGAACTCTGGAGATCAGCAAGATGGCTCAGTGGGTAAAGGTGCTTGCTGCCAAGCCTGAGGACCTGAGTTTGATTCCTGGATCTCAAGGTGGAAGGGTAGAGCTGGCTTTCACAAGTTGTTCTCCGCATTATCCATGTGCCTACACACACCCACGTGGTAATGGCTGTCTTCTGACTGCCACACACATGCAATGCTGTGCAAACAGACGACACACATACACAATAAATACATGTAACAATATTTTAAAAATTTAAAAGGAGAACAAGATGTTTGATTTGGGCTCAGCAACCTATTTTAAAAGGCTTTGACCATGAACAAAAGTTCAAGACAGAGTTTACTGAGACACTTTGCTCACAGACACAGACACATAGACACACTTGCAGACACATACTACACAGACACACACACACATACTACACAGACACATACTACACAGACACATACTACACACACACACACACACACACACACACACACACACACACACGCACACCACTCAGAGTGTGGGGAAAAAAAGATTTCTGGGGTCAGGGACTTGACTGGGAATCCAGATTCTGTTATTTGCCAGCTGTGTGACCTTGATCAAGTTACTTACCTGCTCTGTGCTTCAACTTCCTCATGAGACTAGAAAGAATATCTGAAAATAGAGACCCTGGTTGGATGTCCTTATGGAGTACCCTGATGATTAGACGTATTCACTGAGAAGAGTCACTAGAGGCCTCTGAGTTCTTCTTTAACCAGAACACGGCTCTCCATTTCCTTCCAGAACCTCTTCAGGGGAAAAGCGGGAGGAAGGTTAAGACTGGGTCACAGGTTGCTCAGGCTGACCTCAAACTTCCGAAGTATAAAGAACGACCGTCAGTTTCTGATCCTCTTGCCTCCACTTCTCTTTAATTAACTACTTAATTCGTTTTAACTTTTTATTGGCTCTTTGTGATTTCCATGCACCCGAGTCCCACTTGTCTCCATGTCCCTTGTACCTGTCCTGTGCCACCACCCCCTGCTGCTTTGCTTTTTTTTTTTTTTTTTTTTAAGTTTTTAGTTTTGAGACAGGCTCACCATGCAGGCTGATCTTGAACTGGAGAGACTCCTGCCTTAGCCTCCCACGTAATGAGACTCCAGCTGCAGATGAGCACCTCAGCTTCTAGGTCAGCTTTAGATGGCTGAACTGTGACGTCTACAGACTTCCTTAGGACTGACCCCCAACCCTCATGCAAGTGCCCACCACTTCCCCCTCTCGTCTCTCTCATCTCTCCCTTCCTCCTCAGTCCCTACACCTGGGTTTCCACTCTGTTTTTGCAGATGGCCTAGTCTTGGGATGGTCTGATTTTTGGACTTTATACTATGATGGAAAACTGAAGTGGCCCAGGTCCCTAGGTGGAAGCACAAACTCTGCTCCTACCCACTAGAGGCCTGAATGGCCTCACCACTCTCTGGGCCTGGGATCCCCCATTATAACCAAGAGGATCCTGAGCTACAGATTGAACCCGTTGAGGGGTGGGGAGGCAGAGTGGGTGTTGGGCAGACACAATGAAGGCTATGGGGGCCCCTCGGTGCAGTGCCAGGACTCAGAGTCCACTGTGGGCAGTCTCCTTGCCTTCAGGACCTCAGCACGCTTTTAGAAAGGCCCGTGGCAGGTAGGTGAGCATGCTGGCCAGGGATGGGGGCCATTTTCAACGGGTGGACTGCTTCTTGGAGCCCTTTAAATCATTCCCTAGAGGCAGCTGCCTGTGCATAAGGCTGGGGTTGACACCCAGCCAAGAAGGGGGCTCCGAGTGAGCTGCAGAGATTGTCTCCGGGAAGCGGCTTCACGGCTCCCACTATCCACCCACTCACTCACACAGGGCACTTGAGAGCGCCGGTGGAGGGGACTGCATGTGCATGTGTTCTCTCTCTCTCTCTCTCTCTCTCTCTCTCTCTCTCTCTCTCTCTCTCTCTCTCTCTCTCCCTCTCTCCCTCTCTCTCCCTCCCTCCCTCACCCTCCCTCTCTGTGCACATGTACATTCAATGCTAAGCTGCTTGCCCAACTTTGTTCTGCTTGTCAGTGACCACACTGTCACTTAGGCTAAATTCTGAGCCTTCTCTAGAAGGATAGCTCTGCTCTTTCCTGGTCATCAATCACATTAGCCTTCTCTGGGATGGTCTGCCTGTTGGGGGACACAGGGACACCAGGGGTACCTATCTACCCGAGATGGGCCACCACATTCTTGTTCTGATGTAGAACGTTTGTCATGGAGTCTTGAAAGTTTTAGTGCTACTGTCAGCTTCGATACCACATTGATGATGATGCCGGCCTCAGTTTCCCCATCTGTCGAGTATGGACAATAGTCAGGCTATTGACGTCACAGGCTGTGGTGAGGAGCAGATGAGTCCTGAGTAGGCAACTGGCCAGTGAAGGGCACTCCATGGTCTTATGAAGATGGAGAAGCGTCTTGCTCTACCTGCCTCCCTCAACCTTGCCATGACTGGAGCAGGATCAGAGATCTGCAATGAGGGACTTTCTTTCCTGGGCTCAGGATCATTCTTCAGGGATCCCTGACTGTAAGACCCCTCACAGGACAGCTCTTAGCTGACAGCTCTCCAGTGAAGTACAAGGTGGCCTTTAAAGAGGAGCAGTGGGACAGAGTGGGCATCCTGATTAGATGATGATGATGATGGTGGTGATGCTGATTTGACAACTTGACACAAGTCAGAGTCACTGGGGAAAAAGAATCTCAGTGGAGAAAATTCCCTCATAAAATTGGCCTGTCGCAAAGTCTGTAGGGTTCTTCTTGGCTAATGGTTGATATGGAAGGGCCCTTCCACTGTGGGTGGTGCCAGCCCTGGGCAGGTGATCATGGAGTATCTAAGAAAGTAGGTGAGCAAGCCACAAGGACCAAGCCAGTAAGCAGCACTCCTCCATGGCTTCTGTTTCCTTTCCTGCCTCCAGGGTCCTGCCTTGAGTTCCTGCCCTGACTGTCCCTTATGAGGGACTCTGACCTACAGGTTGAAATAAACCCTTTTCTCCGAAAGTTGCTTTTGGTCATGGTGTTTTATTATAGTAATAGAAAGCAGATTAATATAGGACAGCAGGAATGAGTGCACAGGCAGCTTCCTTTCCACCCTGCTGTTTCAGAGATTCTGCATTTCCGGGAAGCTAGGTAGCTTCCTCCAGAAAGGGAAGGCAGAGTGGGTGTGGATACTGCAGACCCTGCTATACCCAGGAATCAGGCACATGCATGAAACTGGGCAACACTTCCAACAACTACAATCTCTCCCTACCTGTAGCCTGGGGAGATGCTTGACAGGTGGAGGCATTTGCCGATAAGCCTGAGGACCTGATTTTGATTCCTGGTACCCGCATGGTGGAAGGAAGGAGTCAACTCCTGCATAAACCATAAGAATATAATTTAAAAAAAACCTCACTATTTGCTTTGACCTGAGCTAAAATACAGACAGGTGTATGCTATAGACTGTGTGTATATATGTCTGTGTATGTATGGTGCAGACTGTGTATGTATGTATTTGAGTGCATGTGTGCATATGTGTGTGTGGTGCAGACCTGTGTATATATGTATTTGAATGTGTATGTGCATATGTGTGTGGTATAGACCTGTGTATGTATGTATTTGAATGTATATGTGCACATATGTGTGTGGTGTAGATCTGTATATATATATATATATATACATATACACACATATATATATATATATATATATATACATATACACACACACACACACACACATATATATATGAATGTCTATATGCACAAGTGTGTGTGTGTGTGGCACAGACCTGTGTATATATGTATTTGAATGTGTATATGGACATGTGTATGGATTGATGGGTGTCTTTCTTGCTTACTCTCCACTTTATTTTATTGATTTTTAAACATTTATCTGTTGGTTTGTTTTGTCAGGAGGAGGTGTGTGTGCGTATGTGGATCAGAGATCAAGTGGTGGGAACTGGTTCTCTTCATCTAACCTGTAGGCCATAGGGATTGAATTGAGGTTGTCAGGCTTGGCAGCATGCACCTTACCCAACAAGCAACCTTTATTTATTGAAACAGGGTGGCTCCTTGAACTGAAGCTCACCAAGTCCAATTAGCTTTTTGTCCTGGGGATTGGTGTCTCTGCCTTCCAATGCTGGGATTTCAGGTCACTCCCAAGCCAAATGCTAGTCAGTTCAACATGCCCTTGATCAGGGTCCTTTCCACACTCACAGCCTCGTGAGTGTGTGTGTGTGTGTGTATGTGTGTGTGTCTATGAGTGAAGGTGCTGGCAGAGTCCAGAAAAGGGCATCAGATCCTCTGGGGATGGAGTCACAGACAGTTGTAAGCTACTTAATTTCAGTACTGGGGATTTTACCTGGGTCCTCTGTAAGAGCAAATGTGTTCTCTCAACTGATGGACCTCTCTCCTTGCTAACTCTATTGACTCCCAAGTTATCGCCCTTTGTGAGTTTATTATGGCTGGGGGTTCACTGCTGGCAGCACTCTGTGGAACCCCCTGATCCCCTCCTGCATGTACCAGGCTCTCAGAATGCCCTTGAGAATTTTTCTGGGCACAGCAGTGGCCAACTCCCAGCATAGAGCCAGATCTAGGCTGATATTCAGTGAAAGACAGGAAGCTGTATTTACGGGAGGGAGGATATGAGGATTGGCACGGGCGATGGTTATTGCTGACAGCTTGAAAGAATCCATAGTTACCTGGAGGACAAGCCTTTGGTCATGCTTGTGAGGGACGGTCTTGATGTATTAGCTGATGTGGGAAAGTTCTCTGCTCATCTTCACTGTAGGCAGTCCCATTCACTGTATCCTGGATAGGATACAGAGGAGAGACAGCTATATGCTAACATTCATTCATCACTCTCTGCTTCTGGATTGTAGATGGAAAGTAGATAGCTGGTTCAGGCCCCTTCCACCCTACCCTTCCCACCGTGATGGAAGGCACCGTGACTTGGAAGCTAAAATAAACCCTTTCTCCTATAATTTGCTTTTGTCAGAGTATTTTCTTGCGGCAGTGAGAGAGTGCTAAGACAGCACGGTTTGTAATGGGGACTCCACTCCTCTTGCATGAGGGCTGCTGATGGCTAATTCAAGCTTGAGTGTGAAAGACTTACTGTCTGCCTCATCCCAGTGTGGGTGGGGGTGTGCAGAGAGTGGCACTTAACTCAGTAACGGGAGCCTGGGTGGAGCAGTGCCAGGCATCGAAATATCTCAGAGCCTGTCAAGCCACACACAAACCTCAGCCAGAGGCTTTCCAAGAGCAAGGGATGGTGGAAGGATCCCAGGGAATGAAGGCTGAGTGCTGCTCCTATAGGACCTGTTGGACCTCAAGCTTTTGCTTATGGAATGGGCCGCGTTTCAGTGGCTACTCTTTGGCTTGCTACGGGGATGAGATAACAGAGAGACTTAGCATGACCCTTGGCACAGAGTGAGAAGATGCTCTCAATTAGTACCATTCATTGGTTCATTCATTCATTCATGCATATATGCTTGCATGCATCTATCCCAACAAGTATTTATCAATCAGAGTAAATGAGGAAGCCCAGGATAGTCTGATTCACTATGTAGCTAAGAATGACCTCTAACGTCTCCATTTTACTTAGAATAAGCAGCCAAGAGTTTAATCAGAGCAAGCAAGGAAGCAAGGTAACTCCTACAAAAAAAAAAAAAAGGCAAAACCCCCCACAAAACCCAAAGTGGGCAGCTTTGAACTTCTGATCTTACCTCTGCTTCTCTAGTACTGTAAGTGTATATGTTGGTCCAGCCATGTTCGATTTTTCTGCAGTGCTGAGGAGTTGAACTCAGGGCTTTGGGCTACATCTCTGGCCCTAGTATGCTTGCTCTGTGCAGCCCCCCATATACTTCCTAGGTAGACTGCCCATGGCACCACTGTAGCCTTCTCTACCTCCCGTACCACAGTAGCCAGCCCAGTTCTTAACTAGGTCTGGCCAGCTTTTTTTTCACGAGTATTCCAGACACAGCCATAGGAGGGCCACCTGCCACCTGCTTTGCCTGTGTGAGGGCCTTCTCTGACCAGTGTAAAGCTTACCCAGGCTTTCCCTCCTAGTGGGGTATGCAAGGAAGCGAGGCACCTGACCCAGAGAGGTGCTTGCCATTGTGAGTTCTCAAGACACATAAAGCCTTCTGTTCACCTAGCACACGAGGATAGTGAGATAGGGACATTATCCTCACTGCCCTAGCAAATGGACATGACCTGGTTCTACCCTGGGAGGCTTGGACTATACCAGGGGAGCCAAGGGACTCTTGACTAACAGTTGGAGGCTAAGGGGCTGAGCAGCAGGTGGCCAGGAGACCAGGCTGTCAAGCCTGACAGGTCTTCTCTGGGCTTCTTTATGAGCTTCACATTCCCCTAACGAGTATGGAAAACCTGCTGTCCTCTCCTGCCCTCTAGGACAAGGGCCTAGTAGGTGCTGTCATGGCAGGATCCCTTTGTGGGTATTACACAAAACAGGGATGCCTCAGACTCCTTGGCTCTCATGCCTGGCTTTGATGCCCCAGTGGGGACAGGGTCATTCCTTGCTACCCCATCCTCTAGGGGAGGCCATATCCCCCCAGACCTTGTTCTGAGGTTTGTTCAGGCATGTAGAGCCTCAGAATGCCTTGACTCCTACCTGGCTGGAGCTGTCCCTTGAGTCTGTTGGTCTCCACTTTTAATTGGTTGTGTCAATCACATTCCGTTCAAGAGAGCTGTGGTCGGTTTCCCAGGACCTCAGGACATAGGCAACATTGCCTTGTGTACCAATACTATTCCAGCAGGTCATTCTCCAGTCACCATGGATGTGCTTGCTGCAAAACGACACTCTCACTTGATTGGCCACAGGAGTGGGAAGTGCCACTCTGGTGGCAATAGCTGCTCAGAGTGATGTTCTTTGCTTATTCACATATGCTTGCTGGTCACTTGTCCCAGGCATCCAAGACCACATACCTGAGGCTGGGGACAAACCTGCCTCTCTGGTCCCCTACATAGCCAGAAAGCTGGCAAGACTATGGGGGCCCCATTAGGAAGCTGAGGACCTAGAGCGACTCAGGGCAGTTAGGGAACAGAAGTATAGTAGAGAGGAGACAGGATGGGTGTTGGTTTCCTGCCCATCATGAAGGGGGACCTGAAGTCCTCGGAATAGACAGACACTGTCTTCCCACCCTCCATCCTGCTGCTTTCCCGGCTGCTCCTTAAGGCAGGGCTCACTGTGGGAGGGGGGATGACTCCACAGGGCTGTCTGTCTTCCCAGGTACAAACAGCAGTTTCCTTCCAAGGTCTCACTGTATATTCTGGTTGTCTTGACCTAGAAGTCATTATATAGACCAGGCTGACCTTGAACTCACAATGATCTGCCTTCCTCTGCCAGGAGGTGGGCCATAACTCCTGCCTCCCTTCCTCCCTTTCTCCCTCCCTTTCTCCCTTCTTCCTTCCTATGTCACTTTATTTTTTAAAAAATTATTTATTCTATGTGTGTGAGTGTTTTACCTACATATATGCTTGTGGACCACACATATTTGCCAGGTGCCTGTGGAGATCAGAAGGGGGTCTTAGATCCCCTGCAGCTGTGGTTATAGACTTTCATGAGCTGCAGTGTGGGTTCTGGGAATCAGACCTGCATCCTCTGGAAGAGCAACAAGTGCTTTTAAGAGTATGCCATCTTTCTAGCCCTTCCTTCCTTCTGTCCTTTTTTGAGGTTGGAACTTCCCATGTAGATCAGGCTGTGCTCAAGCTGTCTTCAAACTTGCAATCCTCCTGCCTCAGCTTTCTCAGTGCTAGGATCATAGGCATGTGCCACCATGTCTGGTTTACACAGTGCTTGGGGTTGAGCCCTCTCATTACCCTCTGCTTCCAGATGCTTTGGAGTTAGTGCTCAGTGATGTATTCCCTTGGCATGGGGCTGCCCACAGCTAGAGTGTGTCTTCGCACCTCAGTTAAACAAATCTAGAACCCCCCCCACCCCAACAGACGTGCTCAGGTGTTTGCCTCCTAGGTGATTCTAGATCCATCTGAAGGCTACAGCCCTCCAGCAGGGGTTCAGGGTTCTTTCCCTCCCCACTACCTTCAGGCCAGGCTCTGAGAGCACCCTAGTCTTTGAATGGCTCTGGATTCCTGTATTTGGCTTCCAAGCAGCATCCCAAACCTGACAGTGGGTGCTGTGGCTTTATTTAAAAACCTCCATTAGATAGACACTCTTTCCAATGCTGAGGGAATAGGCCAAAGGAGATGGGAGGATCTGGGAGGAGCCAGGAGGAGCTGGCTGGGAGGAGCTGGCTGGGAAGAGCTGGGGTGAGGAACTTGGCTGTCTAAGAAGGGGGGGGGGCAAAGCTTCCCTATCAGCACCTACCGGCACCTATCAGGGTAGAACGCTGATCAAGGAGGCCACTACTTTATTCTTCCTTCTAGAACTTTCTCCCCTACTTTGCTTCTCACTATTTTCCTTGTTTTTTGTTTCCACACTGCTGGCCACACCTAGACCAGAGGCTACTCATCATGGCTTAGGGTGGGGGGCTGAAAAATCAGATTGTCTCATTTGCTCAGCCTATGTTTTCAAACCTCCTGATGATGGGGTCTGAGATGCTATGGCCTGTGGATGGCAGACAAATTCTGAATGTCCAGGCAGCTCTTGCATGCTGAGAGTTCCTGCCAGAATCTCTGTGCCCATGAGTCTGGCCCCAGATTCCAGATGTAACCCATGCAAAGATAGCTGAGGTTTACCCAAGACCAGGCACAGCACAGTACATTAGGGGACACCATCTGCAAGATATGTCAGGAAAGAGGCATCTAAATATTTAACCACTCAATTTTAATTTATCACCTAAACAATTCATCTGTCTGTCTGTCTGTCATAGTGGGAACATGTTGAGGTTAGAGGAAAACTTCTCCAGTTGAGACTTGGTTCTCTCTTTCTACCACATGGGTCCTGGGGATCAAAATCAAACCTTTAGACTTGGCAACAAGTGTCTTTACCCACAGAGCTGTTCCGATGGTCCTTTGTGGTTCTGAATGTGTGTGTGTGTGTGTGTGGTTTATGTATATATGCTTGTGTGCTATGCACACATGTGTGGAGGCTAGAGGAGGATGTAATAAAGTGTCCCCTATCATGCTTAGCCTTATTCATTCAGGCAGTTTCTCAAATGAACTAGACCCCTGCTGCCAGCCGGCTGGCCCAAATGATCCATCCTACTACCCTGGCCTCTGACAGCATTAGGCATGGCATGGCCAGGCCTAGCTTTTTGTGTGGTGCTTGGATCTGCATTCAGGTCCTCATGCTTTTGAAATAAATGCTCAGCCACTGAGCCACCTCTCTAGCCCTCCTGGGACGGTTTGTGGGAGGAGAGATTGAAGGCAGGTGTGGCGACACAAGCAGCTGAAGCTCAGTGAGGTAGAGTTTGAGACCAGCCTGGTAACTTGGTCTACATAACGAGACTCTGCCTCAGCAAATAAAAATAAAATAAAACAAAAACAAAAAGGTAAAAGAAACTTGCGCATCAGTGCTTATTGCAGTAATCCCAGTAGCTAAGTTATGGGGCCAACCTAAGTGTCCATCAAGAGAGGATTAGATAAGATGTGTGGTTTGTACAGACAATGGATGTGGAGGGTTGGATAAGAATGGTCCATAGATTTGAATGTTTGGGCCACAGTTAGTGGAACCGTTTGGGAAGGGCTAGTAGGTGTGGTCTTGTAGGATAGGAGGAGGTGTGTCACTTAAGGTTTCAAAAGCCCATATCACTTTTAGTTCTCTCTCTCTCTCTCTCTCTCTCTCTCTCTCTCTCTCTCTCTCTCTCTCTCTCTCTCCTTCTGGATCAAATGTGAGCTGCTCATCTACTGCTCCAATCCCATGCCTGCTGCCATCCATGTTCCTCGCCAAGGTGATCCCGGACTCACCCTCTGAAAGCATAAGCTTTAAATGCTCTAGAAGAGACCATTAAATGCTCGCTTCTATAAGTTGCCTTGGTCATAGTGTCCTATCTCAGAAATAAAAGAAGTAACTAAGACAACAGATTATTTTCAGCCATAAAGAATAAAGTCACCTAGCAGAGGCACAGACTGGAGAATCTCTGAGTTCAAGGCCAGCCTGGTATACTTAGAAAACTTTAAGACAACCAGAACTACATAGAGAGATCCTGTCTCAAAAAAGTGACAAAAAAAAAAAAAGAATCCAGTTATGTTGTTTACAGTAAAAAGGACTCAAATAGAGAGGACTATAGTAAGTAAACTAAGTCTTTGTTTCAGAAAGACAAACATCATAAACATCATAAGTTTTTTTTTTATTTGTGGGTCCTAGGATTTACAGATACATAAACCCAGAACTGTATAGTTAACATGCAAGCAAGACTGAAGTTGTGTGAGGAGGAAAGGGGAGAGTGAAAAGGGCTATTGGGAGGGGATACGTTCAAAGTACATTACACACATGCACACGCACACACATGCACATATACACACACATGTACATACTTACACATATTTATATCATTGAAGGATAATTAAATAAATACAATCTTTAATAAATAATAAGCAAGTGATTTAAAATAAAAAAGGAACAGAGGTGAGCTGATACTTGGGGCAAATTCGGGAGGCGAGGAGTGGGAGGAGGCGCTTCTGAGAAGTGCCTAGGGTAGTGAGGTGAGCTGGGTGAGGCTCAGAGGTGGGGAGGGTGTGGTGGAGAAGGGGGCTGAAGATTGCACTTCCTGGCTGGAGGCCAGGTAGCTGTGGGGACACTGTGGTTAGAGCTGGATCTGGGAGGGCAAGTATTTATGAGGAGCTCAGGGAGCCCGGGGAGAAAATTCCAGAGGGGAGAGTCAAGATGCCCAGGGAAGAGAGTGAGCCAGGGCAGAGAGCTATCTCCTGTTGTTTTCCTGGCTAGGATTGTCACCACAGGATCAGGGGGGAGCTGGGCTGTTACCAACTCAGCTGAAGGTAGAAGGAATGAGGTGGCTGGATTTCTGTGTTAGAAGCGTTGCTGACGTGGATGGAAGAGTAGCTGAGTTGGGAGAGTTTTTACCTAGCATGCAGAAATCCCTGGTTTCCACAGGAGAGCCTTAGAAACCAGGCATGGGGATGCATACCTACTGTCTCAGCACTCAGAGGGTAGAGGAAGAGGAGGAGGAAGAAGAGGAGAAGGAAGGGGAGGAGGAGAAGGAGGTGACTTTGGCTTATAGTTTTGGATGTTCCAACCTGTGATTGGTGGCTCTGTTGTTTTGGCCCTCAATGACACCACAGAGGTGTGGTATGGAGGGTAACCTCTCACCTCATGGATATATGGTGTAAGGCAGGAGAAGGAAGAGACCGGGGACCCACAGTCTCTTTGGAGGGTTCATCCCCAGTGACCTGGAGATATTAGGCTCCACCCATTAAGGTTTCACTACCTCTCTGCACTGTCAAGTAGGAGACTGAAACATTAAGACATCGACCTTTGTAGGAATGGAGGGGTTCTAAATTAAATAGCAACTCGGAGAGTTCACTTTTCCTGCAAACTTGCGTGGAGTCGTCATGAAAGTTGTGCCTCCGGGAAAGTCCCACAGTGCTTGAAAGAAGACACAATTTGTGTTCCCTGGTCACCATACAATGAAGCCGTAAATCAGTGGTACAGGATGAACATATGGGATGCCCATATGCCTGGAGACAAAGCAATGTCCCAGTAAATTAGACCTGGACTCAAGAGAAAGCTTGTAGGGGAAATGATATAATGCGTAGACCAAAGCAATGCACAGACATGCTTACGGACTCACTAAGAAGCCTTTGCAGTAAAGCATAGCTACATGCACGGGAACCAGAACCTAAGATAATGAAGCGCCACTCTGGGGGTGGAGCTCGCTTGGAGCCCCCCTGCACGTATGAAGCCCTGGGGGCAATCTCCAGAGCCACATCATCCCAGAACTTGGGAGGTGGAAGCAGGAGGATTATGAGTTTGAGTCTAGTCTGGGCTACATCATTAGACCTTGTTTTGAAAAAAACAAAACAAAACAAAACTGAGCAAAGCAATCAACCAAAAATTTGAGATGATAACCACAGGTCTCGTGTGTGTGTGTGTGTGTGTGTGTGTGTGTGTGTGTGTGTGTGTAAAGTCTAGACTCAGATGGTCTTCCTAAAGTCTTGCTTATTTACATATTTGCATATTTATGCATGTGTAAGTAGGGGCATTTGAATACCATGGTGTATTTGTGGTGGTCAGGGGACATTTGTCCAACACATGGGTCCCGGGGTTCAGACTCAGGTCCTCATGGCAGGCACAGTTCCTGTTGAGTCATCTTCCTGGCCCTAGGCTCAGATGCTTTTAACAGCTAAGTTTTATTAAACTTTCTAAGAATGTGTGATTGCTGTTCCAAATTTTGTTCCAGAATTAGACAAATCAGGAAAGATGCCAGTTCATTTAATAAAGTTAGTTAGTATAACTAGCTTGTACCCCATAGGCATTGACCTAGTTAATGTAACCTAGCTAGTTAGTATAACCTAGATTTGAGACCACTGTGTGTGTGTGTGTGTGTGTGTGTGCACGTGTACACATGAGCATACACATGTGCATGTGTGTCTGTGAGTGTCTGTTCAATATTTGTGTATACATATGTACACATACTCCCGGAGATCAGCGGTTGATGTCAGATGTCTTTCTCAGTTGCCCTCAATCTTATTTTTGAGACAAGGTCTCTCACCAAACCTAGAGTTTCCCATTCATGTAGACTGGCTGGCCACTGAGCCCCAGGGGTCCTCCTGTGTGGCCTCTGGGATTACAGGTGTGGCCATGCCTGGCTTTTTAAATGTAGGTTCTGAACTCAGTCCCCCAAGCTTACTCAACAGGTGCTTTACCAACTCAGCCCTCTTTCCCGCCTGACATACTTTCAGTGAACATGCAATCTGAGAGTTTCAAAACAGCACAGCTTTAGAAAACCCATCAATGAAATTTATGTCATTATTGAATGAAAGGACCGAGTCACTGCAGATTCAACTGTGCTGGAGGGTTCTAACAGAAAACCCCCAGGAATAGTAGGGGATTCCTCAGGTGCTCTTCATTTTATTATTAGTGCATGTGGGCATGATTGGTGCATGGGGTGAGGTGGTGCACGTGCCATGATGTGTGTGCCAAAGGATAGGAGAATAAGTCAGTGAGCGGCACTCTATGGCTTCTGCCTTGAGTTCTTGTCCTATTGACCCTATCCTTTGCCTTAAAGAAGCTTTTCAGCTTCATGAGATCCCATTGATTAATTTCTGAGTGTAGTGCCTGAGCCATTGGTGTCTTGTTCAGGAAAATTTTCCCCCGTGCCAATGTGTTCAAGGCCGTTTCCCACTTTCTCTTCTATTAGATCCAGCATGTCTGGTTTTATGTTGAGGTCTTGGATCCATTTGGATTTGAGTTTTGTGCGGGGTGATAAATATGAATTTATTTGCATTCTACATGCAGACATCCAGTCACACCAGCACCATTGGTTGAAGATGTTCTCCATGTTCCATTGTGTAGTTTTTGCTTCTTTGTGAAAAATCAAGTGTCCAGCCGGGCGTGGTGGCGCACGCCTTTAATCCCAGCACTCGGGAGGCAGAGGCAGGCGGATTTCTGAGTTCTAGACCAGCCTGGTCTACAAAGTGAGTTCCAGGACAGTCAGGGCTACACAGAGAAACCCTGTCTCGAAAAACAAACAAACAAACAAACAAATCAACTGTCCGTAGGAGTACAGGCTTATTTCTGTGTCTTCATTTTGAGTCCATTGATCCATCTGTCTGTTTCTATACCAAAACATGCAGTTTTTAATTACTATTGCTTTGTAGCACAGCTTTAGGTCAGGGATGATGATACCTCCAGAATCTATACTGTTCCTGGGCATATACCCAAAAAATGCTCCATCATACCCCAAGGATACATGCTCAACTATGCTCATAGCAGATGTATTTATAATAGCCAGAAACTGGAAGCAACCTAGATGTCCCTCAACCAAAGAATGGATAAAGAAAATGTGGTTCACTTACACAATGGAATACTATTCAGCTATTAAAACCAAGGACATCATGAATTTTGCAGGCAACTGGATGGAAATACAAATTATCATCCTGAGTGAGGTAACCTAACTTTAAAAGGACATGCATGGTATGTACTCATTGAGAAGTGGATATTAGACAAAAAGTTCAGAATACTCATGATTCACCTCACAGATCCAGAAAAAGTTAAAGAACAAGGAAGACCCAAGTGAGGATGCTTGAATCCCACTTAGAAGGGGAAACAAAATACTCACTGGAGGCAGAAGGAGAGAGGGACCTGGGTGGCTGAGGAGAATAGGAAGGCAGGATCAGGCTTGGAGAGAGACAGGAGAGAGTCCCAGAGGGCCAGGAGAATGAATGGAAATATGTAGCTGCTGGGGTGGGGAATGGGCGGATTCTCTAGGGAGTTCCAGAGACCAGGCATAAGGGAGGTTCCCAGGAGTCAGTGCAGGTGACCTTGGCCGAAATGCCCAACAGATGGGATATGGAACTTGAAGAGAACATCTCTGGGCTACAGAGTGAAACCCTGGCTTAAAACTGAGTAGCAGGGCTGGAGGTGTGTAACTGGGTTACTTTTCTTGCAAATATGAAGACCTGAGTTCAATCCTGAGAACCCATGTTAAAACATAAAAATCTTGGGACTAGGGAGATGGCTCGGTGGTTAAAGTATGTGTGGTACAAACATGAGGGCCAGAGTTCTCCATGCCCTCCCCATGCTGGGGCAAGGGAAGAGGCAGGGGAATGACATCCTGGTCAGCCATCAGTCTACCACATAGCAACAAGTTCAGTGAGAGACTCTGTCCAAATAGAAAGTAAGGAAGTAAGGAAGTAAGGAAGAGGGTTAGGGTTAGGGTTAGGGTTAGGGTTAGGGTTAGGGTTAGGTCCCTTTGCAGAGGACCCAGATTTGGTTCCTGTCACCCTTATGGTAGTTCACGACTCCCTATAACTTTAGTTCTAGGGAATCTGATGCTCTTTTCTGGCCTCTGAGAGCATCAAGCACATATCAGGCACACAAGTAGTGCACAGATATATATGTAGGCAAGCACTCAATTTTTTTTTTTAATTATTAAAAAAAAAGGAAAAAGGAAATAGAGAAGACACCTGATCCTGATGTCTGGCCTCATGTGTATATAAGAGCACATGTGTGTGCATGTACATATATGTGTTTGGGGGGGCATGTGTGTGCAAGAGATTCTGTTTTGAAGTGATTGCATTTGTTTATTTGTTTGCTATGTTTTTAAAAATGCAGACAGCTCCTGACCAAGAACGCCTGAGGTAGGGGCTGCAGTGATGGCTCAGCAGCTAAGAGCACAGGCTGCTCCTGCAGAGGACCTGAGTTTGGCTCCTAGCACTCACATCAGACAGCTCACAACCACCTGTAACCCCAATTCCAGGGGTTCTCACAGCCTCTTTTGGCCTCTGCAGACACTGCACACACACACACACACACACACACACACACACACACACACACACACCCCAGTTAAAAAATGTAAAGAAAATGTCAATAACAACCAGGTAAGCTGAACCCTGCTTTTCACATGCACAGACATACATGTGCATGCACACACATGAAATTGAGTCCTCACTCACAAAAGCAAGTGAAACTGAAACAAACAAACAAACAAACAAACAACAATAAACAAAATGAAACAAACCAACAAAGGAGACAGATGGTGAGAGCTGTGAGGAGATAAATCTCCGTTGATGACTCCCTAGTGACTAAGACACATGTGCAGAGATGGCCCAGCTCATGATCATGAATGAAATGCGAATCCGAAGCCAGTCCCCACTCTGTGCCCATCAGAATGGCAAATCAGGAGGGTGGGTAATGGATCCCAGGTGTTGACGGTGCGTGGGGAGACGAGGCCTTTGTGCACCACTGAGTGTGGGAGCGGGAACAGGTGCGACCAGTCGGGAAAACAGTCTTTATTTTGATTTCGTTTGCATAGACTCTTGGGCCAGGAATCCCACTCCAGGGTAAAGAGCCCAGAAAATTTCTTCAAGTGGGGACAAGAAAGAGATATTAGAGGTGACTAAGAGCAATAGCCAATGGTATAAAGGATGAGGGTCTCCCTAGAGGGGAGAGAAGATTTGAAGGAGCGAATAAGATATACATGTAACACATGGAAGGTTCTGGAATCACAGGGGGCAAAGAAATGGAGTATGCCTTGCTGGTGGTTCTCAGATAAAAGTTTCTTTCCCTTCCCTCCCTCCCTCCCTCCCTCCCTCCCTTCCTTCCTTCCTCCTCTTTCTTTTCTTCCTCCACTTCCTTCTCTCTCTCTCCCTTCTCTCTCTCTTTCTCATTATTATAGTGTGTGTGTGTTTCTGTTTCTGAGTCTGTTGTATGCATATGGAAGTCTGGGGATAACTGTTTAAAATGTAATTGCTTTTGTTGTGTTTTATTTGTTTGTGGTAGGCTCTTTAATGGCATTTGATTAACATCTGGACGGTATATGTGTGTGTGTGTGTGGTGTCACACTGTACTCATGGAGGTCAGAGGACAACTTGCCTGTCTCCCTGCCATGTCTTCTACTTTGTGCATGTGCATGTTTTGTGGGCTTATAAGGTGTGGGTGCATAGGGATATGTGTGTGTGTGTGTGTGTGTATGCAGAAGTTAATGTCAGAAGCCTTCTTCCACCACATTCCACTCTAGCTTCCTTTTCTTGAGGCAGCATTTTTCACTAGTCCAGAACTGGCCGGGTAGATGTGGACGGCTGACCAGCAAGCCCAGGACCTGCCTATCTCTGCCCCCCCCGCCCCCCCCCCCCGCCGCCCCAATACTAAGAGTAGAAGCATTCACCACCACATCTGGCTTCTTTTATGTGGGCTCTGGAGTTAGAATTCGGGTCCTTGTGTTTGTACAGCGAGCATCTTACTGCCTGAGCCCTCTCCCTGGCTCTCTACTACCCTGTTTGAAACAGGGTCTCCACAGTAACCCTGGACCTTGAGAACTCAGCTGGGCTCATTAGCCCCAAGTCCCTAGTAACTCTCACGTCTCCACCACGCCCAGTGCCCAGCCTTGGTACATGCTGCCTTGGCTGCTGGTTTATTTACATTGGTTCTGGGGATTCAAACTCAGGTCACCATGCTGGTGTAGCAAGCGCTTTCCTCCCCAACCTCCAGGATTCTCCTTAAATGGACTAGAACACAGAAAACATTGTATCTCCCTCCCCAGCTTCCCACCCTCTCCTCTCTGTCTCCCCAGAAACACCCACCACAAAGAACTTCACTCCTTTGCCCACAGTTGTATTTTCACTCTAGAGAGAAGTATTCACAAAATACCCTGCTGTTTTGCATCCTTTAAGATTTTGTATAAACTGTACTCAGGCTGTCCCTACCTCCACCCCACTTGCTTTTGGGTCCCGGTTGTTTAGCCAGCACCCTGGCAGAGACACAGGCACCTCCCACCCCTCCCCCTTGCTGCTGATATCTATCCCACAGGAAGACTGGGGCGGCCATTCACATCAGTTTCTCATTGATAGAGACTCTTGTTGTCTCCAGCTTTTTGCTTTCTTGACAATGGTTCGTAAACATTCCTCTGTGTGTCTTTTGGCGTCCATATGCATGCATTTCTGTTGGAGAAGGTTCCAGTCGTCTGTGGCTACATAACAAATTATCTCAAAACACCATGGGTTAGGGACTGGGGAAATAGCTCAGTCAGTGCTTCCTATGCAAATATGAGGATCTAAGCCGAGTCCTCTGGGTCCGTGTAAGAAAGTCGGGTGTGGTGGTGTGCACCTGCAATCCAGCACTGGGGAAGTGGTGACAGGAGGGTCCCTGGGGCTTGCTGGCTGGACGAGTCTTGATGAATTGGTGAGCTCCAGTCCCAGTGAGAGAGCATGGCTTAAAATTAAGGTGGAGCCAGGCAAGGTGGCATGTGTCTTTAATCTCAGCACTCTGGAGGCAGATGAAGATGGATCTCTGTGACTTGGAGGCCAGCCTGTTCTACATAGAGAGTTCATGGCCAGCCAAGGCTCCATTGTAAGACCTTGTCTCAAAAACCAAACCAAACCAAAGAAAAGAAAAGAAGAGAAAAGAAAGAAAGAAAGAATAGAGTGACATCAACCAGTGACCACCACACACACACAAACCTACACTTACAAAACACACAACACACACACAACACACACACAATACAGAACACACACAACACACATACTACCACCCCCCCACGTACCACCACATACACACAACACACACACAAACCCACACATACAAAACACACACGCACACACACACATACATACACACAAACACACACACTGTGGTTTGAAACAAACTCTATTTCATGACATCTCACAGGGTCAGGAATTTGGGGGAGGGCTGAGCTGGGAATAGCTTTAAGTCAGGATGTGCCATCAAGGACTATGTATAAGGGAGGTCACCAAGACTATTTGACAATGGAGGCCCCTTTTGCTCCATTGTTCTCTGTGTATACACATGTGTGTGCAAATAGGTCAGAGGCTCCCAGAGGCTGCCTTCCTCCACCACTCTTACCTTATTTGTGAGACAAGGTCCTTCCTTGAGTCTGGATTTGCCATTTTGGGTTGGCTAGGCTGGTGCTCCAGCTTCTCTGATTCATCTGATTCATGTCTCTCCCTCCCCAGTGCTGGGGTCACAGGGTGCATCACTGTGCCTCCTGTTTATGTGAATCCTGGAATTGAACTCAGATCCTCATGCAAGCACAGTGAGTGCTTTACCAACTGAGCCATCTCCCCTGTCCTTCGCTCCTGTGTTCTAAGGTTCTCCAAGGTGGTGGCTAGAGAGGAAACATCAGAGTTCAGAGTTCAAGCTGGTCCTGGCCACCTCAGTGGGAGAACTTCTAGAGATTTGTGATGGACATGTATTATTTCCACAGATCTCCCTTGGCGATGTTGAACCCTGGCATGTATTTACCCTGCATCATAGCTGAAATTTCGGTTTTTCATCTCCCTTAGTTAAAGATGAACAGGTGACCCAGGCCAGCCAACCAGCATATTGAATTACAACTCTCCCCCCCTGCCCCGCTCTCTCTCTCACGCAAGAAGTCAGATCCAAAGCTTTATTCTTGACAATAAGAAAACAGGTTTTTTCTACCTTCTGTTAGGGACGATGAGATGAGGGACTGGAGATGAGGGTGGTCCACAAGGGCTTGGTGTGGTGATTTGAGTAAGAATGGCCCCCGTAGGCTCACAGAGTTGAACGCTTAGTCACCAGGGAGTGACACTATTAGGAGGTTGGCCTTGTTGGAGGAAGTGTGTCACTGGAGACTTTGAGGTTTCAAATGTTTAAGCCAGCCCAGCGACTTTCTCTTCTTGCTGCCTGCCAATCCAGTTGTAGAACTCCCAACTGCTTCTCTTGAACCAGTTCTACCTGTGTGCCACTATGCCTTCTGCCTTGACAATAATGAACTAAACTTCTCTGAACCTGTAAGCCAGCCCCAATTAAATGTTCTCCTTTATAAGAATTGTTGTGGTTGTGTTATCTCTTCATAGCCATAGAACATCAACTAAGACACTTGGACTATCAAGTGTCCAAAGTATTCCCCTCATGATCCCCCTCTCCCCCTAAGATATGGGCTTATGTTTATTGGCTAAGCAAGCAGTCTACTGACTGAATACATCCCATCCCTGGATTGTGTTCTTTTGGGGACAGTTCAAAGCCACTAAAGCTAGGCAAGAGAGTTTACCTACAAGGGAGGTAGGAGGCAGTTATTGCTAGAGCCGTGCCTGGTAGACACTGGTTGAGCCCACTGTGTTCCCCCAGAGGCCCCTTGGCTGCAGTGGCTGTGGAGGCCCCTGGCATCAGGGTGGCTGGGAGCAGAGGGAGGA
This sequence comes from Mus caroli, assembly GCF_978045245.1. NCBI lineage: Eukaryota > Metazoa > Chordata > Mammalia > Rodentia > Muridae > Mus > Mus caroli. The sequence continues at coordinate 115,870,795 of NW_028227256.1, read as the reverse complement.
ACCGCCGTACATTGCTCACTCAGAGGCTGTCTGCTTTCTGCCTTCCATTCTTTACCAGGACTGTGGCTCCATATTTCTGCTGCTTGGGAGAAAGGACATGGCTGGTTTGGGGAGTCCACCTTCTCTGGAGCTGTGAGGGGGCTCCCATGTCCTTCTACAGCCATGTGCAGCTGTCTTCATGTCCCTTTCTCAGCACTGCCTTCCCCAGAGCCCAAAGAGGTACATTCGATGTGCAATTCCTACAGACTCAGCGTGCAGGCTCCTCCCACCTGATGGTCGTCCAAAGGCAATGCTTATTCTGGAGACATGAGCTGGGAATTAAGGGATATTGGGCAGCTGCAGAGGACCAGAGGGCAGTGGTGAAGTGTACTGGCTTTTGGGCACCTCTCATGAGAGTGTTTTAACTTCTGTCCTGGCAGATACCCCGGAACCAAGTATATTATTATATTATCTTATTGTTATTATGAGTGCCTCATTCATCAGCTTTGCCATCTTCCATACGCACCCACACACTAGTTCATTCTCTTCTTCATTCTGCACCCATCTATGTACCTCTCCACCCACTCTAACCCTCACCCATCCATCCACCCCATCCTATACTCTGGTTGTTCACCAAACTCACTATCCACTTACCTGCATATTTAGATCCAGTCCCACATAGCCATCCATCTTTCTATCCACCCTAAAACCCATTTGCCTATTCATTCTCATAGCTATCCACCCATCCAGTTTTACAACATCTACTCATTCACTCATCTCCCTACAGATCCATCTATCCATCCATCCATCCATCCATCCATCCACCCATCCACCCACCCACTCATCCATCCATCCATCCATCCATCCATCCATCCATCCACCCATCCATCCACCCATCCACCCACCCACCCACCCACTCATCCATCCATCCATCCACCCATCCACACATCTGTTTATTCAAGAATACATCAACCATCTAATATTTATCCATATGTCAATTAGCTACCCACCTTTTATTTCCACTCACTGTGGTGGTTTGAATAAGAATGGCCCCCATTGGCTCATATGTTTGAATGCTTAGTCACCAGGGAGTGGCACTACTTGGGAGAGATTACAGTGTGTAGCCTTGTTGAAGTGAGAGTGATCTTATTGGGGAAAGTATATCACTGGGAATGGGCTTTGAGGTTTCAAGGGCCAGGCTCAGTGGCTTTCTCTCTTCTTGCTGGATGTAGAGCTCCCAGTTTCTCCAATAGCATGTCTACCTGCATGCTGTCATGCTCCCCACCATGATAATAATGAACTAAACCTCTGAAAGTGCAAGTAACCCCTAATTAAATGCTTTCTTTTTTAAAGAGTTGCTATGGTCATGGCATCTCTTCACAGCACTTGAACACTGACTGAGACACTCACTCATTCATACACCTATCCATTTATCCATCCACACATCACTCACCCACCCACATAGCCATTTGTATACTCATTCACTAATCTTTCCACCTAGATTCACTCTCACCCCTCCAACCATTGATCCATCTACTCATCTATCTCCATGGCTATCCTTCCATCCATCTACACACCATTCACCCACCCATGCTTTCACTCATACACGTATCCACCCATTACCTATCACTTCACTATCACCAAGGGAAGAAAGAGCCAGTTTTTAGGAGCTAGCCATGTGAGTTTGCCATCTTGATCTTAGCACTTCCAGCCTGTTCTTAGATAGGCCACTTTACCTCGCTAATTTTCAGTTCCTTCAATTCTATCATGGAGTTCTTTGAGGTAGGCACTGCCTGTAAGGGTTGAGTGAGATATGCATGCATAAAAGCTTGTTATCTGGCCTCCACATATAGATACACATGCACACAAGCACACAGGCAGGTAGGCAGGCAGGCAGGCAGACAGACAGACACACACACACACACACACACACACACACACACACACATGCAAGTTGCTCTCATCTTGGTTTCTGGGGTGTCATGCCACTCACTTCTGTCTAGTCCTTTCTGATGGGCAGGGGTCCAAAAGCATGGACAGAGAATGCCAGTTGCCTCTGTGGTGGTCTGAGTTAGAATGGCTCCCACAGGCTCAGATATTTGAAGACTTTGTCCCCAATGGGTGGAACTGTTTGGAAAGGATTAGCAGGTGTGATTTTATTGGAGGAGTGTGTCACTGGGGGTGGGCTTTGAGGCTTTCAAAAACCTATGACATTCTTAGTTAGCTCACTTTGTCTTCTGCTTCTGGATCAAGATGTGCTATTCCTCTGGTGTCATGCCTGCCTTCCTGCTGCCATGCTTCCCACCATGATGGCCATGCTTCCCACTCACCCTCTAAAAGTATAAGCCTCAAATTAAACACTTTCTTTTATGAGTTGCCTTCATCAAGGCATCTTGTCACAGCAATCAAAAAGTAGCTGAAACCCCCTTTCTGGTGTGTGTGTGTGTGTGTGTGTGTGTGATTTTGACACAAGCTAAAGTTATCTGTGAAGAGGAATGAATACAGAAATTAGTACCCGGTTAGGGATATAGCTGTGATAGAGTTGACCCAGTAGTTTTTGGGAACCTTGGGCTGGAAAAGCTATTGAGCGCTCAGAGCCTACTGGACTTATTGTGGGAGCTTGAAAGATGATGCTGAGAGCCATGCAGCCAATGGAGGCTTGCCCTGTGAAGTTGGAGAGGGAAGCAAAGGCTCGACTGGTGCTGTCTGAATGATACTTTGTGTTAAGAAGCTATGGTTCTGGTCAGATAAGCCTCAAATTAAACACTTCCTTTTTCAAGAATCATCCATGATTAACAAGAGACCAGCACCACTGAAATCAACCTTTGCTTTACTGGGATACGTAGTGACAATTTCAGAAATTTTGTTTCTTTAAAAAAATACAGAAATATTATAAGAATATGTTTTCATTTCAATCCCATACGTGGTATACAAGGCTGCTTCAGATTATTCACAACAGATGACTATGATTTGCCTTATGCTCTAGCAGGGGTGTGACTTTGCCAGCAGCAGATAGTTTCTGTAACTGTGTGACATTGGGAATTCTGGGGACTGTTCAGAAGGTATATAAATGCTAGGGCCCCAAGAGGTGTTGTGGGTTGTTGGTTGTTGTTGGTTGTGGTTTGTTAAGTAGTTTTGTGCAAAGAAGAAACAACAAGAAGAAATGAGATATCCTGACAGCAAAGATCAAACTTGCTCCAAGGAACTCAATGCCCCAAATCAGCAGGGAGTAATCTAATGATGACATCAACCCCCTTTTCCTTGTATTCTGCCCCCCTCCCAGTCCTCTCCTGTCTAGTGTTTGGGGGTTGAAAGGGTGGGAAAAGGGGTGGAGAAGGGTGGAAGAAAGAAGAACCCATCAAATAGCTCATGCTGGCTATGGGGATAATTGATGCTTGTTAGCTGAAGCTGAGAAATCAACTGTGATTAAGAAGAGCCCAGCATTATTGAGGTGAAACCTGGGAATATTTTCTAAGAATCAGCACTCAGAAGCCATGGTCCAGAGGAGGCCAGGGCTGATTCTTATGGGGGCAGCCAAATTTGGTGATTGTGTAAAGAGTCATCTAGGTGGTACTGGTTTTGAAGTCATGAGGGGCTTATGGAGAGAAGCTGAGGCTTAGCACTGTGAGAAGCCAAGAGAAGCCATTGGGACAGTGCAGGCTCAGCTGCAGTAGAAACCCCAGGACTGAAAGGGTCATTGAGAGACACTGGTGCTTGGCACCATGTGGAAGAGTCAGAGTCTCTGAAAAGAAAACAGGGGAAGCCATTGGTTGGGGGGGAGGAGCCTCATTTCCAGAGGAGACCTCAGCATGTTGGCCATACCAGCATCCTGGGGTGACCGTCAAGGACAACAGCAGCCCTGGTGTGGGGTTGGCCTGAACTATGAGATAAACTATGTGTTGCAAAGAGCAGAGCTGAAGCCAGAAGATCATGATTACAAGACATCATACATTAAGATCTTCACAATGTTGTTGGAGCTGGATTTTGCTGTTATTTGATTGTAACTGTGCCCTGGTTCCTTCTTCTTATAGTAACAAAATGCATGACTTCTTTTTTATAGAAGCCCACAGATGAGAAAACTTTAAAAGAGACTTTGAAAGAGGATATATATCACACACACATACATGTATATACACATGCATGTATACATGTATGTATGTATGCATGTATATATGTATATGTGCACATGTATATATATATGTGTGTATGTGTGAATATGGGCATATATGTAAGTGTGTATGCACATATGTATACATATATATGTATACATGTATGATATATGTATATACATATGATTTATTTTATTTTCTGTGTTGTAGAGTGTTTTGCCTGCATGTATGTTATATTGTATACATGCCTGGTGCCAACAGAGACTCCATAAGGATGTCAGATTTCTTGCAGCTGGAGTTGCAGATGACTGTGAGCCACCGTAAGGGTTCTGGAAACCAAATTTAGGTGACCTCTGCAAGATCAACAAGTGCTCTTAGACCCTGAGCCATTTCTCCAGCCCCAAGACTGAATATTTTAAAGAGACTGATTTTTAACATGTTTGAATTTTTAAAGACTATGGGACTTTTAAAGGTATGCTATTTTATATTGTGATATTGATATTAATATGACATATTGGGGATAAACAAGAGAGGAAAGATTATGGCTCAATAGTGATGATTGGTGTGTCAAATTAACAAGGGGTCTTTGTACTGTTTTTTTGTTTGTTTGTTTTTGTTTTTGTTTATTTTGTCTGTCAACTTGACACAAGCTAGAGTAATCTGGGAAAAAAACTTAACTGAAGAAACAATGTGTCAGTCAGAGTGGCTGTAGGCAACTCTGTAGGGCATTTTCTTGATTAATAATGGATGTGGGAGGCTCAGAAAACAATGGGTGGTGCTGCCCCTGTGCAGCTAGTCCTGGGTGAATAAGAAAGCCAGTGAGGCAAGCCCGAAGAGCAAGCTGTTCAATGCTCATCCATCTCATCCACGCTGCTGCTTCAGCTCCTGCCTCCAGGCTCCTGCTGTGAGCTTCTTCCCTGACTTCTCTCATTGATGGATGATGATACAAAAGTGTAAGCTAAGTAAATCCCTCCCTCCCCAAGGGTTTTGTTGTTGTTGTTGTTGTTGTTATAGTATTTTATCACAGCCACAGAAAGCAAACTATAACACTTTTGCTTATGGTTTGTATATGCTCGGCCCAGGGTGTGGCACTATTAGAAAGTGTGGCCTTGTTGAAGTAGGTGTGACATTGTGGGTATGGGCTTTAAGACCCTCATCCTAGCTGCCTGGAAGCCAGTATCTGCTAGCAGCCTTCAGATGAAGATGTAGAACTCTCAGCTCATCCTGTACCATGCCTGCCTGGATGCTGCCATGCTCCCACCTTGATGATAATGGATTGAACCTCTGAACCTGTAAGCCAGCCCCAATTAAATGTTGTCATTTATAAGACTTGCCTTGGTCATGGTGTCTGCTCACAGCAGTAAAACCCCAACAAAGACACTTTCCTATGACAGTTTTTATTTTTTATATTTTGGTAGACATTGTTTAGCTTAATCTTATTCATAGTCTTTATTGTGTTGTTAGTGGTTACTATAATTACTGCTGCATGCTTTTTCAAAAGAGATTTCATTTTTATTTTTTAATTACGTGTGTATGTGTTTGTATATGTGAGTGCTGGTGTTCTCAGAGGCCAGAAGAGGGTATCATATCAGGTCTTCTGGACCTGGAGTTACAGGCAGTGGTGAGCTGCCAGTACCAGTCCTGGAAACTGAACTTGGGTCCTCTGCAAGTTTAGTATAAGGTCTTAATTGCTAAGTTACTTCCCCAGCCCCAATCTCTTTACTGTTTTTTGATTTTGAGCCACGACATAATATAGCCCAGGATGGCCTCAAACTCACTGTGTAACTAGAGGTGACCTTGAACTCCTCCTGATCTTCCTGCCTCTATGTCCTGAGTGCTGGGATTGCACTTGTATGCTACTACACCCAGTTTATGCTGTGCTGGCCATTGCACTCAGGGCCCAGTGAGCACCAGGAAACCACTCTACCAACTGAGCCACATCCTCAGCCCTCCTTCCCCAATGATCTCGTTAAGCTTGAGACCAAATTCATTTTCCAATACAAAACTAGGTCCAGAAAGTTGAAATGATGTGTCTAGGTCACACTGCAAGTGCATGGCACAGCTGGGGGGCGTTCCTGAGGTGCACTAAGTTTCCTATCTTAGTCAGTCCGTGCCACCCAGCTCCCTCCCGGCCCTGTTACACTGCCTCTAGAGTGAGGAGCTCCAGGTGACCTTCCTTCCAGGCCCAGCCTCCACCCGCTTTCCTCAGGTCCACACCTGAAGTCCCAGCTGCCGAGACAGAGATCCGCAACAGTTTCAACAAGGCTGGGGCTGGGCTGGGAGAGGGCAGATGCTGTGCTTTCTCCTGCTGGGAGAGCAAGGCTGCAGGGGTTCCCACCACTGTGGCCAAGGCAATCAGTAGATTGGGGAAGCCAAGGGAGGGTGACTAGAGAGACTGTTGCCCTTTCCTCCCCCGACCACGGGCCAGGTTGTTCGGGACTATCCCCAGGGAAGCAAGACAAAAATCTACAGATTGTAACAAAGCCGGCATAGCATCCACCCTGTCCTTGTCAGGCCGGAAACTGGCCTCAGGCCCGGTCAGATCCAGGCCTCTGGGAACACTGGAGTCACATCTCACCATCCCACAGAGTAGGTCAGCCTTCCTACGTCAACGGAACTCAACTTCATTCTGACGTACTTTTAAAAAGTTTCTTTTCTTTATGTCTGCATGTGGGGCTGTATGTGCCTGTCACACGTGTGTCAGTGCCCACAGAAGCCAGAAGAGGGCATTGGATCCCCTGAAGCTGGACCAAAAAGTGGTTGTGAGCCAGCTGATGAAGCTCAGGTCCTCTGAAAGAGCAGCAAGGGCTTTGAGCCACTGAAGTCTCTTCAGCTCCCATGTTGCATTTCTGGAGTCTTGTCTGTGTGCCAGGTCTGTGTCACCCATAGACGGTTCCTATTCTCAGGGAAACAGCCTTCTCCCTGATCTCCTGTGAGACCCCAGTCTATCAGCTGAGTGGCCACGAACAGAGATTACTGTGGGGTCAGCTGTCAGAGAGTGTGTGTTATATTGTGTACATGCCTGGGGCCCACAGAGACTAGATAAGGGTGTCAGATTCCCTCTAGTTGGAGTTGCAGTCAACTGTGAGCCACCACGAGGGTTCTGGATGGGACTTCAAGATGAGATTGGATTGGCCTCTTTACCCCAGAGCCCATGAGCGCCCACTGGGGCTGGATGCTGAGTGAGAGTTGGGGTTGAAACTCAAAAGCTGTGTCTTTCTTGTTCACTGGGTGGCCTACCCTCCTCCCATAACAGACTGGGCTTGGCAGATCTCTACAAGTTCAAGGCTATTTTGGCCTATATAGAGTGATAGGCCAGCCAGGACTATATAGTAAGACCCAATGTAAAAAACCAAAATAACAAATTATCTGAGAGCGAACAAGTGCTTGATTGCTTGATTTCAGCCAGTATTCTCCTTCTTATGCTGCTCTGGTCTCCTTGCCTAGGGAATGGTACCCTTCACAGTGGCCTGAATCTTCCTATGTCAGTTGATAGCAAGGACGATCCTTCATAGACATGGTCACAGCCAAACTGATCTATATAATTCCTCAACCAATTTAGTTGCATCAGTTAAAAACTTTTCCCTAGGTAATTCTAGGTTGTGTTAAACTGAAAGTTAAAAGCTCTCTATCACAATGACCAAGTGAACCAATGGTCCTTAATTCTCAGTTATGTTGTAATTTGGCCAATCAAGCCCATGGACCCTGGACAGAGATGGGTATGGATAAGAATGATGACATCTGGACTGGGGAAATGGGTCAGTTGGTGACATACGAGCTTTGGAATCATTGAGGATTGAGTTTGATTCTCAGAACCCACTAAAAGAAGCAGAGTGTGGTGCACCCTTGCAATCTCAGTGCTGGCGTGTGTGTGTGTGTGTGTGTGTGTGTGTGTGTGTGTGTGTGTGGTGGAGCAAGGTGGATTCCTGGTACTCTTTGAACAGCTAGTCTAGTACTTGTATATGTATATGAAAGCAGACACACACATACACACACACACACACACACACACATACACAGCATCCATCATGATCTATTAAATAGTGGATGAAAGTTCTTTGCTATTATTCCCATCAAAAGATGGAGGCTGGGGCTGAGAGATGGCAAAGTGGGGTAAGAGCACTTGCTACACAAGCATGAGGATTTGAGTTCAAATCCCAAGCACTCACATATAAATCTGGGCATATAAAGCCACACAACTGTAACTTCAGAGTCATGGAGAAGTGGTAGAGCTTGCTGGATGCCAGCCTAACAGTAAGAAATCATGTCCCAGTGAAGTAAGGCAGAGAGAGATAGACTAGGACACCTGATGTCTGGTCTATGCCCATGGATGACTTTAATACCTGCAAATACACATACAAATATACCACACACATACAATAATTCACACAAATAATGATGACGATGATGATCATAATGATGATAATTCTATTTTCTCTCCTCTTAGATATTGGCTACTTTTTGATCAATAGAAGGTTCTAGAAATGACATTGTATAATGTTCAAACTCCATCCCAGACTTCAAGAGATCTGTAGCATCTTTCCCATCTTGGGACATTTCTTCTCAGAATTCTACAATTTATAAAAGAACTACAATAAACACAGCTAATGTCTCTTCTGTTACCAAATGAGTAATGCTGTCTTTCTGGATCTTCTAGCTCATCTGGAGACCCTCAGAGCACACAACTGGCATAAAGGGCTTCTTATGCCCAAGACAGGAGAACCACTTTGCTGAACGCTGCCAGAACCCTTGAAAGTAAGTTTTGAAGAGTTTATAAGGCACTGGTAGCTGCAGGGCAAACTGCTCTGCTGCATGCTAGAACAGATGCTCCTTAAGACTCAGGAAAGAAGTTTCAAACTGAAATACTCCAACAGGGGGAGGCTGTCAAGACTCAAGAAGTAGGCCAATGTGATATCTCAGTGGGTAAAGTGTAGCCATGCCTGATAAACTGAGTTTGATACATGGGATTCCCACAGTGGAAGAAGTAAACTAACTTCTGTTAGCTGTCTTCTGACATCCATCTACATGCTATGGCACATGTGTCACCCCTGTCCCAGCATGTACATTCACTTGTGAGCATACATTCACCACACAATAAATAAATTAATGCAATAAAAGAACATGAAGACTCAGGAAGAAAACGAACAAGACTCAATAAATAAGTAAACAACTCATAAGGCTCAGAATGTTTCTGAAACTTACAAGATTCACAAAGCCCCCTCTTAACAGTATGCAAGCAGTGACAATTGCTGGGGGATGGAAACTTTAGAACCTCAGGGTTGCCTTCAAGTCATGTAGAAAACTTCAGGGATGCAATTGTTCTGTTATGTCTGCTAGGGTAAGCTTTCCAGTGATGCAGCTGCCTCTGAGTCATGCATGCTCCTCCTGTTAGATAACTCAACAAACTTACAAGTTCTCCAAGTTGGACTTGAGTGGGATCTTTACTTTGGTCTGTCCTCAGTAGACAATAGGTAAACAATAAACCAATTTTAAAATATATCTCAGGGGCCTGCAAGGTAGATGGATAGACATCTGTTCACATCTACTCGGGAGAAGCTGCATACCATTCATATACTTATGAGACTTCCAATAACCCTGCTGTGATGGCAAAGTCACTATTTTCAGATGAGGAAGACTGAGAATGAGGGGATGCTATTCTAAGAGCCTGAACAAGATTTTACCTAGCTCTAAGCCTATTCTTCTTCTGTTCCACCCTCCAGCCTTTCTGTGGGACCAAAGGTAGCTTGAAACCTGATACATGGACCTAGACTAGTTAGACACTAGGACTCATTTGTCACCATTGTAGAAAAAGGAGAGCAGAGGGTATGTGAGGGAGATACCCCACAACCAGTCAGTACAAAGTGGCGGACCCTGGATGGGTATGAATGCTTGGCTGTGGGCCTAGTGTGAAATCACATTTTCCTCACTAGGCCAAAGCTGGGTCACAGTATGCCCCTGGCCTCATACTGCCTTGCTCCCTTTGGCTTTGTCTGGGAACAGGGGCTGTCAGCCTCAAGGGAACACCCCAAGGCTCAGCCACGCTTGTCGAGAGGCATTAGTGTGAGGCTTTGAAGTGGGGACCTCTGGGCCTTGCTCTGGGCTGGGGTTGGTCCAGGGCTCCTTTCTTCTGGCCCAGGGGGTGAAGGCCTGTCCAGGTCTGTACTCGAGAGCAGCACTCGCTGCCTCAGATGCACTTGGCGGCCTGTCTCTCCTCAGTCCCCGGCAGGGTCTTTGAGTACTTGGCATCCATCGGCCTGGGTACGCTGCCAGGCGGCCTTCACTGGCCTTTAGTTTCTGGTGACACCAGAAGTAATAGAAGCTAACTGGCAAGGCCTGACCTTGCAAGGAAGGGCGATTTAAATGAGCAAAACTTAAATGTACATTGGACACATTGAGATAAATTGCGTGGAGGGAATGCTCTTCTTTCTTCTCACCATTCTTCTTATTTTACATAACCTTTTGTGTGTTAGGGTGCGTGGGTGGGGTGGGGTGATGCTAGTGGGTGATTGCGTGTATGCCATTCAGATACAACCTGATGGAGTCCGTTTTCTCCTTCTACAGGGACTGAACTAAGGTCATGAGGCTTGGGTGGCAAGTACCTTCTCCTCTGAGCTACACCACCAGCCCCTGAGATATTCTAAAAATTGGCTTATCATGCACCTATTTACCACAATCTTTGTACCTGTGTGTGTGTTCGTGCAGGTATGAAGGTGGGCACACATGTATGTGGAGGGCAGAGGTGTAACCTTCAGTTGAAGTCCTGTGTTAATGAGACAGGTTCTCTCACATTTACCTGGAGCTTGCTAACTGGGATTGTAAGTATGTTACCATGAGCTGGAGCACGGGGCCCGTGCTTATGAGGGTTACTGCTCTTTCAGAGGTAAACAAGTTCAGTTCCCAGCACACACACGAGGGCTGACAACAGCCTATATCTCCAGTTTCAGGCATCTGATGCCCTCTTCTGGCCTCTGACGGCCACTGTGAAGCCTTCACTTTTAGTATCAAATGTATTTTTTATGACCAAATACAACAAACCAACCAACCAACCAACCAAACCTCCAAAAAATCCATGATAGAGTTAAAACTAGAAAAATAACTAAAGTTTTAATTCTAAAAATTAAAAATCTTTAAAGAAACAGGTGTGCCACTCCTCCTGTTTTTTTTTTTTTTTTTTTTTTTTTTAAATGAGGTTCAGGGGTTGAACTCAGGGTCCTCAGACTTGTGCAATGAGCACTTTGTACCTGAGCCATATCTCTAGCACGTTCACCAGCGATCTGATATTCTGAGCCGTCTACATGTTTGTTTTACCTTACATTTCTGCTTTTCCACAAGGCCTGACCACCTTACCTGGGGTCTGTTGCCCAGACTGGAGCATGGTCTCGTGGCTGGCTTTGTAGTCACAGAGGCCGTGGGACTTGCTAAGTAGCAGCAGGCAAAGTGTATGGCATAAGAGGCTTGAGTTCTGTGAGGTCGCTTCTGGGTCCACTCAACATGTCCTATGACATTTGTTGTCACATCAGGTTCAGGTGTGACAGGCCTTTTGTTCCCATTTTGGTGATCTGCCTTCTGGCCAGGCCTCTGGGCAGCAGGTTTGTTATGGCTTTCATTTTTCTCCTCTCCTGTGTTCTTTTTCACTGCCCCATCCCCCCTTTTCTTCTCCATGCTATATACCCCAGACTGGACACAAGCTTCTCATCCTCTTGCCTCTGCCTTTTATGGGTTGGAAGTCCAACCCATATGTGTTGTTGGTGAGCAAGCCCCAGCCATCCTCCTGCCTCTGTTCCTCACCTGGTCCCTTGAGTCCTTGTGGTTGTATAGCAAATGCTCTGATCCACTAAAGCTATTTCTCTGCCTCTCATTCGTTAATCTCAATTGTCAAATATGTGAAATATGTCAAGATTTGTGAAATATGAGACAAATTTCTGGGTATGTCTGTGAGGGAGGTTCCAGATTAGGTAATCTGAAGTAGAAAGATTCACCCTGAACATGGTGACACTGTCTATGGGCTGGGGTCCTGGACTGAATAAGACAGAGACCGTGAGCTGACACCAGATCCATCTCTCTGCCGCCTGACCGTGGATGCCGTGTGAGCAGTCGCCTCACGCTCCCGCTGCGTGCTTTCCTTGCCATGATGACCTGTGAGCCAGAATAAACCCTTCCTCCATGAAGCTGCCTCTGTCAGGCATCATGTCACAGCAACAGGAAAAGTCACGAATACAGGTGCTCGCTCGTAGATGCCACAACACATTGGTCTTAAAGATTAAGGTCTGAGGTGGCTCCTTTCTCTTTGTGCACCAGAGGAGGGCACAGCATTGCTGTATGTATGGTGTATGGTCCCACTCTTGGGGTGGAAAGGGGCTGTGTTGTCTGTGTGACAGTGTAGAGTTCAGAACCCACACAGCTCCCTGCCTCTAGGTAGTGGGAGCTGGGAAGGGGTCAGGTGGTAGGATTCTATGCTCTCTCTCTAGGTTGCCAATGCCCAGGAGTCTGAGGCCAGGTGCTTTGAGGGCCAGGACAGGAGAATCACTGGGTCTTGCTGGCTGCTGGCCTAGCTCTAGGTTCTGTGAGAAGACTGTCTCAAGGGAATACGATAGAGAGCAATAAAGCATTTGACTTGACATTTTCCTCTGACTTCTGTCTGTGTACACACTACATGTACATGACACTATATTACAGTACAGTACATACCTCTCCAAACAGAATGATAACAAACATAGCTTTTTGGGGTGAAAACCTTAACTGACAAGCCTGCCCCAGCCCTCGACTGACTAGCCTGCTGAGCATAAACTCACTATCTCTTTTTTGTAAATCACGGAAGAGTTGCTACGTGGTGTAGGACTGTAGGACGGAAGCGCCTGCTCCCAGGAGAGCCCCAATGCCAGCCCTTGTTGATCCAGCAGTTGTGGAGCATCAAGTTGGCCACGCCTCCTGAGTGCCCCTGGCTCTGGGCTTCTGATGGGAGCTCGCACAGCTTGGGCTCCTCCGTCATTTTTCCGCTGCAGTGGACCTGGGGGTCTCTCCACAGGCCCCGCCATTGTTTTCTCCTGCCCCAATCTGTTTTGAATCAACCACGTTTTCCGTCCTGAGCAGTAATCCCAGGCATCGGAGGGATATTGTGAAATGTCAGGCCTTTCTGGAGGAATCTCAGCAACATGTTTTTGAATGTTCAGCATCACATATGGGGACAATAAATACTGAAAATATGTGGAAGGGAACAGGATGGGAGCGTGCTTGGCTCAAAGCTTCGCTTCCCGCCCTGGAGCCGGATTTTTGCATCACAATAAATTAGCTGCTGTGGAAGGAGAGTCCCAGAAGCCTGCTGGGCCCCCACCCCAGCAGCCCTTGACCTCAGGAGCCAGGCCTTGAGTCACAGACTAGTGTCCTTAGGCTAGTCTCCAAGAGCTCCTGGGTCGACTGTCTACAGCCCACTTGCTGAGGCATGGCTACCTATGCAGGTGATGGTGCTAAGATCAGGTAGCAGGACCTTACCACCCAGCTCTGCCTTCAGGGAACACTCAGCGCTGGGCTGATACCAGTGGGGAAGACTCTGTGCCTGGCAAGTTTCATTCTCTGACAGCATTGACTCCCAGCACAGCAATCCAGAGAGCCCTGAAGATATATTCATCTTACCAGTACCTACCACCGTAATGAGGGCCTGTGAGGTGTGTGTGTGTGTGTGTGTGTGTGTGTGTGTGTGTGTACAGGCTCATACAAGCTCACACAGCACTTTAGATACAGCCTGTGTTTAAGTCAAGTTCACACTAATGTGAGAATGGTAACCTTGGAGGAGACACCTTACTCAGTGTCCTTGTCCATAGAATGATAACAAGTGCCCTGTTCCAGGGAAGGTGTTCAGGAGAGCTACCTACGAGCCTGTCCTCTGTTTTCTTTGACACAGGCTGCTAGCATTGGGAGCATGCTGCCTTAAGGTAGATAACGGCTGGAACATTGCATCATTAACGACAAAATAGTTGCCACTTGACACTGAGTACCCCTGTATTCTTAGTTCCTCAAGCTGTTCAGGAGTTGAGTGGTTGTTGCCCCACCTTGGTGGTGACCAAAAACACCAGAGTGCCCATTGGCAGTCTGGAAGAATGGGGGCTCCTGCCTGCTCCTGCACTCTTCTTGGTGGTTCTAAGTCATTCTGCGAAGAAGGGTTCACTGGGCCTCACCCTCATTATGCAGTCAAGGATGACCTTGAATTTCTGACCCTCCTGCCTTTACCTGCTGAGTGCTGGGATGTCAGGCTACACAAGGTCTGACTTGTGTGATGCTGGAAATGGAGCTTGCGGCCTTGTGCACACTAAACAAGTACTCTACGAATTGAGCCACAACCCAAGATACCAGAATATGGGCCGGTAAGATGACTCAGCTTGTGAGAGAAGTAGCCATGAAAGGTACTTGCATGTAAGGTCTGAGTTCAGTCCCCAAGACGTCCAGAAGTGGAACTGACTCTTGAAAGATGTTGGAGGATGCTCAGGCCCAGAGAGGGAGGCCCTGCTGGACATATAAGAAAAGTAAGGTCACAGTGACCAAGTCTCAGGACTCCCGGATGCTCCAGTTAAAGTGTCCCAGGGCCCTCTTCTGTTGCTGCATCCTCTGCAGGTGCCCAGGAAGCCATCCTTCCTGCTGTCTGTTCCCAGATCTGGCCCATGCTGGCCAGGATATCCCTGAGGCCATATGTACCAGCCAGGTGGGAACCCAGAGGCTTAGCCTGGACTCAGCCCCTTGCAGCTGGATGACCTTGGGTCAGTCATTTCCCTCCTCCGTTTCTCATTTCCTTTCTTATAGTGGGGGCCAACCTTCATTCCCAGAGTTTTCCAGACCTGGAGTGATTTCTGGGACACCCTTGGGCTGCTAGTATGTGCTCAGTTAATGAGTCACACCTGCTTTCTGGAAGAGTCCCCAGGCTCTTCCTCTTGATGTGGACTGACTCCCATCTGGGGCAGGCTCTGTTTTGACTGCATAGTGGCTCCCCAGGGTGTCCCCACAGCCTGAATTTGGCGTTGGCATGTGTGTCCACCCAGCTCCACCCCTCTTATCCTCATTCCCTGTAGCAGCTGGCTCACGAAGGCTGCCTATAAGTGATTCATCTGTTTTGATCTGGGTCCTGTTAGGGACACCGCTTCTGTGGGCCCCAGGCCAGGTGACCCAATTCTTCCTCAACAAATAACAAAAATAAGGAGAGACTCAGCAGCCACCCATCCCACCAGCTGCCCACCATCACCCATTCACCAGATCCTTGCTATTTCCTATCTCCTTATCCACCATTCTGCTCCCCTTCATCCAGGCTGCTGTTTCATTTAGTCATTCACTGCCTTGTCTAGAACCAGGTATCCAATCAAAATGGGTTAATGGGAGGCCAGTGAGTTGGTGCAGTGGTGAAAACATTTGCTGTGCAGGCTGGACTTTGAGCCCAGAGCCCACAGTGGAAGGAGAGAACCAACTCCCCAAAGCTCTCCTCTGACATTGACATGTGTGTGAATAATAGACAAATTTAAAAAATATATCTGATGAGCAGATTCGCTTCTTTGTGTATCTTAAAAGCAAACATTTATTAAGCTTGCCTTGGGACTCTCCATGGGTTTTCAAGATTGAATCTTGGTGGAGAAGTCCAGTGAAAGAGGCTCAGATGGTAAAGGGCTTGAAGTCAGTATTCAGAACTAGTCAGCAATGCTCTTATAATCCCAGGGCTGGGGAGGAGATGGGAGGAGACGGGGGCTCGTGGGTCAGCCAGCCCCGCCAAATCAGTGAGCGCCCGCTTCGGTAAGAAACCCAGTTTCAAAAAAATAAAGTGGAAAACAATGGAAGAAGAGACTCAGTGTCAACCTTTAGTGTGCATGTGCTCACTAGTGTATATGTACCAAAACACACACACACACACACACACACACACACGCACACGTGCGTGATCATAGAAATGGAAAAGATGGAAGGACCCCATATACAGATAAAGGAAAGATGGTATAAGTTGTTGATAAGGTCTGTAGGGAGGGGTTGGGCCTCTCAGAGAAGGTTCCACTGAGCAGGGTCAGTGAGCCTTGAGAAGAAGACACCCCAAGAGGGGCAGCTTTAGGAGCCTGTGGACCTCAGATGGGCTTGGTGAGCAGGACCACAGAGAGAAGGGAGAAGGGTGAGAAGACACACCAACAGTCCCCAGGTAGAGGAGGGCTGTCACTCGAGCGCCCACCACAGGCTGCCTTGAGCAAGCATGGAGACCTTCTTCTGGGCCACAGCCCAAGGCTGCCCAGTGGTCCAGGAGGGAGGGGCTTGAAGGGGAGCCACCTGGTGGCAGCATCTCACAATTACTCTCATAAAATGGCATTTGCACCTTTAAAAATTCTCCATTCAGTTGGGAAGATAGCTCAGAGGGCAAGAGCGTTTACCACACAAGCAAGCAGGAGGACCTGTGTTTGGATCACAGGCACCCACGTAAAGGAAGCTAGCATGACCATGCATGCCTGCACCCTCCCTTGTGGGTGATGGAGACAGGGCTACTGGAATTGTGCACTGCTAGCCTGGCTCCTGGCTCAGTGGCACTATGTTTCAGGGAAGTATAGCATAGGACACCCTCCCCCTCCCCCTGGCTTCTGTGTACACAGCCATGAGCATACACTACACACACAACAGACACCAAAAAAATGAAAAAGGGAGAAATTTCCTGCTGACTTGGCATTCTTAGAAACTAGACTTTCTCTTCAGGGGATGAGGGGTTGGGGGTCCTCCTGCTTGCTTGTGTGGTGGGTGGGGGCAGGACTAACCAAATCCCTACCAGTGTGTGTGTAAGGCAGAGGTCAGTCACAGGTCCTCAGGATCCACCCTTTATTTTATCTTATTTTATTTTATTTTATTTTAGTTAGAGGTTGAAGAGATGGCTTAGCATTTGCCGTTCTTGCAGAGAACCCAGACGTCATTTTCAGCACTCACACAGAGGCTACACATCTAACTCCAATTCCAGGTACATGACTGCTTCTTCTTTTGACCTCTGAGTGAACTTATTTATGTGTATATGTATGTATGTATATTAATATGTACTATATTATAATATATATAACATTAAAACCTTATTTTTAGTAGTGTGTGTGTGTCTCTGTGTGGGTATGTGTTTGTTAGTGCAGGTGTCTGCAGAGACTGCAAGTATTGGATGCCTTGGAGCTGAAGTTCCCAGCAGTGGTTGTGTGTCACCTGACCTAGGTGCTGAGAACCTAATGCAGGGCCTCTGTAAGATAGTATGCAATATAAACTGCTGAGCCATCTCTCCTTACAGACCCCCTCATCTTATTTTGGGGGACAGAGCCTCTCTCTGTGTAACCTGGGGCTCACTAGTTTGTCTAGGTTGGCTGTCCACTGAGTCTCAAGGACTCTCCTGACTCAGTTTTCTCAGTGCTGTGATAAAAGCATGCACCACTATGGCCAGCTATTTTGACATGGGTCCTGAGGATCAAATTCAGGCCCTCATGCTTAGGAGGATGGTAAACACTGAGTTCCAGAATTCTGCCCCAGCCCTCACTGACTCTTTTTGAGAGGAAATAGGGCAGGCAGACTGCCCTCTTCTTATCTGTGGCCAAGAACCAGGAGATGTGGAGCCAAATTAGTCATCTGGGTAGAGTGACATGGGAGGGAGTCCTTTGCTCTCTGTCTAGCCGAAGAGAAGCAGGGTGGAGCAGAGCACAGGAAAAGGCCCAAAGGCAATGCTAACCTACTCCACAAACCCTGGCTAGTCCCTCAGGCCTCCTTCCGACAGAATTCTTGGGGTAGCACTATGGGTCTCAGCTTTGACCCGTCCTTCTCTATTAGAGGAGAATAGACTCAGAAGATGCTCCCTCCTTAACTTACCTGTGTCTCTAAGAGCTGACCAGTGCCTGCACACTCCAGTATAGGATCCTGTTCCTACAACCAGGATGAAAAGTAGGGGCTTGTGTGCTGCACACTTGGCTGTGGGTCCCATCACTCACTCTGGAGGCCTCACTCATTCTAAAGAGCCAGGGTGGTTAAACATGTATGTATGGGGGTGTTGGGGGATAAGTAATAGCAGAGAGAGAGAGAGAGAGAGAGAGAGAGAGAGAGAGAGAGAGAGAGAGAGAGAGAGAGAGAGAGAGAGAGAATATTCAGGGAGGGAACCAAGACTCACCTAGGAGGGCCACTCTGTTCTCTGAGGTTGCCACATGAAGCCTCTGAGTTCTGATTGTTCTGAGATGAGAGCAAAGTTTGAAAACCACTGAATACCACAGGTTCTCACTATGTAGTCTAGGCTGGTCTGGAACTTGCTAAATGGACCAGGTTGGTCTCAAACTCACATAGATCTGCTTGCCTTTCCTAAGTAATGGGATTAAAGGTATATATACACATCCTTTTTTCTTTAACTCTCTCTCTCTGCTATATCTAGCTTTTAATTTATTATTATTATTTTTTAAAGTTTTCATGAGCTTTGGGGATTGAACCTGGGTCCTCATGTTCTTTGTCCTCAAAACCAGAGAGCAAACTCGTGCAAGCGCTTAACTAACTCAGACATCGCCACAGCCCTAGTTTGTTTTGTCTTTTACAACTTTTTGTTTTCTCTGAAGTTAATTACTGCCTTCTGTTTCTGTTTACTGGCTGTCTATTTATGTATGTAACACTAACTCTCAGATTCTTGTCCTGCAAGGTTAATCCACATATTAACATGCAGGTGGTGTTATTTGGACACACCTGGGAAGTCATTGAAATGAGATAAACTCACAAGGATGGGTCCTCTTCTGGCGTTAGGGGCTGTGAGGAAAGGCCCCCTCCTCTGCCAGCCGTCTCACTATGTGACACACTTGGCTATGTAAGGACATGGGCTCATGTAAGGATATGGGCTCAGCAGATGCTGCTGTTGTGTTTAGGTTGTAACAGTCTCTCTCTCTCTCTCTCTCTCTCTCTCTCTCTCTCTCTCTCTCTCTCTTTCTTTTCGTGGAGACAGGGACCCTCTATGTAGCCCTGGTTGTCCTGGAACTCACTATAGAGACCAGACTGGCCTTTAACTTAGAGATCCATCCTCCTCTCCTTCCCAAATGCTGGGATTAAAGGTGTGCACCCCATGCCTAGTGATCAAATAATCTTTTATTTTGTGGACATTAGGCAGTCTGTGGTAATTTTTGCTATGACTCAATCCTTGTGGAATTACTATTGAAATAGCTAATCCCAGTGCGAGGGGGTGGGGGGTGGGGAGTTCTGCTACTCTGCTACCCACCCCAATGGTCTATGTTTCCAAATGAAAGACACACGCACAGCCTTTATATTTTAATATGCCTTAAACAGCACGATATCTGGGACACAGCCTAATCTCCATGCTTTTAATCCTGAGTTATTACTTAATAATTCTGTGTTCTATCTTGGTTGCTGTAGACTCACTTGGGTGGCCCTCTGACCCATGCTTTCCTGGCTCCTTCACATGGTGGCCATGTCTCTCTGCTCTGCACTCTTCTCAAGCATGGCATCTCTCCTGTCCTCCACCCTCTCCTGGCATGGCGGATCTCCTCCTTCTTCATCCTCCCAGTCCTAAGCCCAGAAATCCTAAAATCCCGCCTCTGTTTGTCCTCCTTAGCTATTGGCTGTTTTATTTACCAATCAGAACCAAATGGAGGCAGGTTCTTGGGCAGGTTCTCAGAAGCTATATGCAGACACTCTCCTATAAGCAGTTTTTTTTGGGGAAAATAGCATTTGTAACACAAGCAGTTACACATCCTTGCTGATGATTCTGAAGAAGTGTGGGGTCTTCTGGTCTGCCATTGCAAACTCCTCAGCCTCATTCCCAACCCTATTGTAGATGATCTATATCTGCAAGGGCTTACCTGTCCTCACTGATTCCATTCCTTGGGGATCCCAAGATCCTTCAGGCAGACCCAGCTTTTCTCTTCCTTTGGACCCTTTCAGTTTCCCCAACTAAGCCCATCCCTGTTCCTTCTTGTGAGCCCCCAATACCCAGAAACCTGTTCTACCCAGAACCCCCAGGGGCCATGTCTGTCAGAGACTCAGAAGCACACCCTATCATGCAACCCACACTCACCACACTGTCCTAGGATACAGAGAGGGCAATAGAAACTAAGGAAGGAAACAGCCACCCAACAAAAGACAGACCAGATACCAACACCGAGCATTACAACCATCCCAAACCCAGATGCCTAAATAGCAGCGGAACAACCCAATCAACAACAGCCTAGACAGTGTTTCCACCAGAACCAGAACAAAAACCTGAGTTAAGTCTCACCAACATAATATGAGAGATGGAAGAGAGAGCATCAAGAACTGAAGGCCAAGATGGTAGAAATAGATTCCACAGTCAAAGAAAGTGTTAGATCTGGAAAAATCCAGGCAGAAACCATCCAGGAAATCTAGGAGCTATTAAATTAATCTATGGATTAAATAAAAGAATATGGGAGGGAGAAGAAATCCAGGCTAAAGGTGCAGAAAATATTTTCAACAAAATAATAGAAGAAAACTTCCCTAACTTAAGGAAGGAGATGCCTATTGAGGTACAAAAAGCATAAAAAAAACAAAGTGGATGTCACCAGAAATTCTTCATGAAACATAGTAGTCAAAACACTAAACATACAGAACAGAGAAAAATAATAAAAGCTGCAAGGGAAAAAGATGAAATAATATAGCAAGAGAGACTCCTTAGGCTAGCACCTAACTTCTCAATAGAGATTCTATCAGTCAGAGGGCCTGTAGGAATGTAGTTTGAGCAAATTCTAAGAGACCACAGATGCCAGCCCAGGATATTATACCCAGAGTAACTTTCAATCCCAATACATGGAGAAAGAATGATATTCCACAATAAAACCACATTTAAGCAATATCTAGCTACGAATCTAGCTCTACAGAAGGTGCTACAGGGAAAACAATAGAGGTTAAACACATCCAAGAAAACACAAGGAATAAACAATCCTAGAGAAACAAACCAAAGAGAAAAAAGGAAAACAAAAAGCCCTCACACCATAACAACAAAATAACAGGAATCAACAAATGCTGCTCATTGATATCTCTTAATATCAACAGATTCAATTCTGAAAAAAAAAAAAAAGACACAGACTAACAGACTGAATTAAAAACAGGACCCATCTTTCTGATGCATTCAAGAAACACACGTTTAACATCAAGGATAGACATTACCTCAGGGTAAAAAGATAGAAAAAGATATTTCAAGCAGATGCATCTAAGAAGTAAGCTGATGGAGACATTTTAATACCGGACAAAATAGACTTCAAACTAAAATTAGTCAGGATAAGGAAGACAGGACACACTCATCAAAAGAAGATCCACGAAGGGGACATTGCAATTCTTAACATTTATAACTCTAAACACAAGGACATCTAAGTTTATAAAAGAAACAATTTAAATCACATATTGACACTTACACAGTGACAGTGTGTAACTTTGATATCCCACTCTTGCTAATAGGTCATTCAGTCAAAAAATAAACAGAAAAGTGTTGGAGTTAAATGACACCATGAATTAATCAGACCTAGCAGATGTTACAGAACTTTTCACTTAAACACAAAAGAATATACTTTCTTCTCAGTAGCTCATAGAACTTTCACCAAAATAGACCTTATACTTAGACCCAAAGCAAGTGTGTGTGTGTGTGTGTGTGTGTGTGTGTGTGTGAGAGAGAGAGAGAGAGAGAGAGAGAGAGAGAGAGAGAGAGAGAGAGAGAAAGGAAGAGCATCCTACATCCTATCTGACCACTTAATAGAATCAGAAATGAAAAGGGAGACATCACAACAGACACTGATGGAATGTGGGGAATCATAAGGAGATACTTTAAAAGCTTGTAATCCACCAAATTGTGAAAACCTAAAACAAGAGAAACAACAACAAAACCCACAGAAGGATAGTTTCTTTATGTATAAGCCTACTAAAGTTAATCAAGATCACTTAAGCAATTGAAACAGACCATTACCACCGGTGAGACAGAAGCAGTAAGTAACAGTGGCCCCCATCAAAACAACAACAACAACAACAACAACAACAACAACCACCTCAGGGCCAGATGGATTCAATGCAGGGTTCTACCAGATTTCCAAAGAAGAGTTAATGCCGGTACAAAGTATTCTGCAAAATAGAACCAGAAGGAACATTGCCAAATTCATTCTATGAGGCTACAGTAACCCTGATACCCTAACCAAAGAAAGAGAACTACAGAACGATTTTCCTTATGAACATAGAAGCAAACGATCTCAATAAAATACTTACAAATCAAATACAAGAACACATTCAAAAGATTACCATGATCAAGTAGGCTTCACCTCAGAGATGGTTCAACATGTAAAATGATAAATGTAATCTATTATATAAACGGATTGAAAGACAAAACCACACAATCATCTTATTAGAAGCAGAAAGGCTTAGACAAAATCCAGTGCCACCTCATGATAAAAGTCCTGGAGAGACTAGGATTACAAGGGACCTATAACATAACATGGAGATTTACAACAGCATATGGCCAACATGGACTGAAATGGGGAGAAACTCAAAGCATTCCCACTAAGATCACTGACAAGATAAGGCTGTCCATTCTCTCCATACCTATTCATTCAATATAGTATTTGAAATCTTAGCCAAGCAATAAGACAACTAGAGGAGATCAAGGAGATTCAGATTGGAAAGGAAGAAGTCAAGGTATTGTTATTTCCAGATGATATGATTTTATACACAACTAACCCTAAAAATTCCACCAGAAAACTTCTGCAGGTGATAAACACTTTCAGCAAAGTAGAAGGATGCAAAATTAACACACGAAAATTAGGAGCCTTCCTATACACAAACAACAATGGACTGAGAAAGAAATCAGGGAAATCACATCTTTTACAAGAGCCTCAAAAAAAAAAAAAAAAGCTGTGGTAACTTTAACCAAGCAAGTGAAAGACTTAAGTGACAAAAACTCCAATCTGTGAAGAAAGAAACTGCAGAAGCTATCAGAGGATGGAAAGACCTTCCATGCTCATGGATCAGTGGATCAATACAGAGAAAATGGCCATCCTACCAAAAGTAATTACATATTCAATACTATCCCTATCAAAATTCCAACACAATTCTTCGCAGAATTTGAAAGGGCAATTTTCAGCTTCATGTGCGTGCACACACACACACACACAAACTCACACAAACCAGGAGAGCCAGAGCAATCCTGATTAATAAAGGAACTGGGAATAGTCTTAAATGTATTGTCACAGGAGACAATGTCCTAAAAAGAACACTTATAGCTCAGGCACTAAGGTTAACAATTAATTAATGGGACCTCATGAAACTGAAAACTTCTGTAAGGCAAAGGATACTATCATTAGGACAAATCCACAGCCTCCTCTGGCTGTGTTGGAGCTGGAGGCAATGCTGATGTGTCTGTGGCTCACCTCTGGCCAGGGGCCAATGTACCACCAAAGGCCCTTGGGGACATCCATGGTCTGTGCTGCTTCCTGAAGCAATGTTCATGGTCTGTACTGTAGCCAGAAACCCTGTAGAAGCTCACAATCCATGCTGTCATGGACCAGAAAGGGCGAGGCAGCTGCTTTTGCAGTTGTATCGATAGGTGCAGACCCACAGTGGAGAATGAGAGACATAGGGAGCTTCTGTGACAACCTCTCTCTGTCCCCTCCTCCCAGGGCGGGGTGGGAAAGGACTCAATTTCTTTTAAGGTGCAGGCCACTGGGAGTTTGACCATGAGCAACAGACTTGGTGCTTTTTCTTTTTTTCTCTTTGTTTTGTTTTGGGGGAGGTCATAAGAGTGGGTAGGGGGTCCTGTGAGGATTGGGAAGTTAATGGGATGGGGTGCCTCATGTGAAATTTTCAAATTGTCACAAAAGTTATGCTTAAACCCTGGACATCTAGAAAACAAATAATGCAATTTAAAAATGGGGTCCAGATCTAAACACAGTGTTCTCACAAGAGGAAACACAAATGGCTGAGAAGCATCTAAAGAAATGTTCGACATCTTTAGTCATCAGGGAAATGCAAATAGAAACTACATTAAGATTTTATCTTCCACCTGTCAGAATGGCTAAGATCAATAACACAAGTGACAGCTCATGCTGGCGAGGTCGTGGGATAAGGGGAACGCTCCTCCATTGCTGGTGGGAGTGCAAACTTGTACAGCCACTATGGAAATCAGTGTGGTTGGGAATCGGTCTATCTCAAGATCCATCTACACCACTCATAGGCATATACCCAAAGGATGCTTCATCTGCCACAGAGACATTTGCTCAACCATGTTCATGGCTGCTCTGTTCATAATGGCAAAAATTGTAAACAGCCTAGATGTCCACTGATGGATGAATAAGTAAAGATAATGTGGTACATTTATACAATGCAATGCTACTCAGCTGTTAAAAACAAAAACAAAAAAACGATACCATGAAATTCACAGGTAAATGGATGGAGCTAGAAAAAAATCCACCCAGAGTGAGGTAACTCAAAAGACAAATATTATATGTATTTGCTTATATGTGGATGTTAGCTGTTAAGTCTCTGATAAGCAATCTACAATCCATATAACCACAGAGGTTGTTTAGGGAGTAAGGAACTAGAGGGAAGGAAAGGATCTATAGTTATAGATGGTCAGGGGATAGAATGACAAGACCAAATAGGGAAGGAGCATGGGAGAGAACATGAATAGCAACAGCTAAAATGAAGAGCTATTTGAGGAGTTGTATGAAAACCTCAAACAGTAGAATTTTCTTAATATATATATATATATATATATATATATATATATGTATGTATATATGTATACACACACACACACACACACATATATATATATATATATATATATATATATATATATATATATATATATATGAAAGAAATCTCAATTGGAAACACCAAATAATGGGAAAGACAAAGCCCCAAATAGACACCTCTCACCACCTGTTCCAGGAATGGGTGGTCTAAAGGAGTTGTTGGCCAGAGGGGCCCCATAAAGACTCCCAAATAGCTCAGGCTATTGCCAAGGTTACGGGTTACTCTATACAATCTGACAGTAAGGCCCCATTGCTCCATACAACAACTACATAATTCACTAACCACAGAGAAATCGGACTGGTGGCTACCTAGAGCCTTCACCCTTACTGACTAGTGTTCTTGGTACTGGAATTTACTCTGAGCACTTCCAAAGGTGAGAGGTAAACACCAACTCAGATACAAATCCTGCAAACTCTAATGGTGACCTACCTGGAAGATTAGCTGGTAAAATGTGGCACAGAGGTTGTGGGAGTAACCAACCACTCTCTGATTCGAATTTAGGCCCACTCTGTGACATGGAATTCATTTCTTGGGTCGCTGATTACTGGAGACGAGATAAGCCATGGACAGAGGGAGGAAACCAAATACTGCTGTTCTGCTAAAGAAATGTAGCAGCAAGAAGGCTCATAACGACATTCTGCGATACTCATAGATCAGTATCCTGCTCCACCATCATCAAATAAGCTTCCTTCTGCCGCAAATACAGAGACCCACAGTCAGGCAATGTGCTGAACGAGAGAGGTTGAATACTCCGTTCCAAATGGGATGTCTTCACCAAATATCTCCACTCAGGGTTTAGCAAACTCTGCAGACGAGGAGGTGGAAAGATTGTAAGAGCTGGTTGGGGTGGCAAGTACAAGGGAAACAGGCGCACGCCCTGAACACAGCAGGGCACACGTGAACTCACAGAGACTGGCTGCGCGCACAGAGTGCGCACAGGGCTAAGCCTGGTGGGGTCCACCGCTGAGAGCAGAAGTAGAAGCCCCCCCACCCCCCATCCTTAACCTAGAAGCTATCTGCCATTGTTAACCACTTGCAAAGGAAAAAGTTTTCTCCAGTGGAGTCTTGCTGGGTATGCAAATCACACAGTAATGGGGGACACAAAACTACAAAACTAACTCAATGGTATTTTTGAGGGTTTTTCTCTCACAATACTTTTTCTGAGCTTTATTTGCTTCTTTGTTTCTTGTGATTTTTTTTTTTTTGGCTCCCTGCCCCATTCTTGTTTGTTAATTATTGTTGCTGTTATCATTATTACTACTACTATTATTATTATTTTAGATACTTGTTTTTATTCTAATGAAAGAGAAAGAAAGGGTGTAGTTTGGGGTAGGTGGATAAGGGGAGAGAAGCTGGGAGGAGCAGGGGAAGGGAACCATAATCAGAATATACTGTATGAAAAGATCTATTTAAAATAATCTTTCGGAGGGGGAGAATTTTTTTTTTAAGTAAATGAAGGGCCAGTTAGATGCTAGGTGTTTGTGGCCAAGGCTGACAACCTGAGTTCAGTTCCCAGGATCCACATGACAGAAGGAAAAACCTCACTCCTGCAAGTTACCCTTTATCCATCCAAAATCTGGATTCCCTGGTCAGCTGGCCTAGTACAGCAGTGGGATGAATCCAAAGAACTTAAGTCCTGCTTTTCCAGGGTCCCTCAAGAGGCAAGAAAGCGTAGCCCTTGCTTCATCTTTCTCAGACTAACTCACAACCACAACAAAAATGAACCACACAGTATTCCTCTGTCCCTCACCAGTCTCTTGTCCTACATAAGACAATTTTAGTGTTTGAGGAGATGGCTTAGCAGGGAAAGGCACTTGCTACATAAGCCTGACCACCTGAGTATAATAAGCACCAGAACTCAGGAATAATAAGCAGGAAACAGAAAGTCAACCCTATAGACCATTTTAGCTAATGTAGAGGTGCACACCTATAACCTAGCCCGCCAGAGGCTAAGGTGGGAGGCTCTGGGGCCTGCCTGGACTACATAGTGAGACACTGCCTCCTCCAACACTTTCCTCCCTGGGAAGCATCGTACTGAAAGACAACTTTGTCTAAGTCAATACCAACTTATTACAATTTTACAAATGGTAGGGCCTTATGCCATGACTACTTGTCTGTGCGTGTGTGCGTGCGTGTGCGTGTGTGTGTGTGTGTGTGTACACTCACACACGTGCATGGATGCACATAAAGACTTTAGGGGTCTTCCTTAGTCGCCCCCTCTCTCTGAAAGCAGATCTCTGTTTTACCTGGAGCTTGCCCAGGCAGCTGACGGGCTCCTCCTACCTCACTCTTCCCAGGGACTGGATTATTAGCACACACACCACCACACCCAGCGTTCTCTTCACGGAGACATTTCTCCGGCCCTGGTTATTTTGTCTCATACACCTCTTCGGTTTCTCCAAAATTAACAATTGCCGTCTGTTTCCATTTGTTGGCTAACTCTAATAAGCAAACTGTCATTTAAAGTCATAGGCCTCCTACTGATGTAGTTAGACACGGGAGATCTCCCATCCCCCAGTTTTGCCTTTCCACCTGGATTAACTTTCTCATACTGTGGTGTCCGGTCACCTGGGGGATGACTGCCATGCTCTCTGTGAGCTGCTGCCTCACTCTGCCCATCTCGTCCTTCCTGGTTGACTTTCATTTTGGTGGAATGCTTCCCCAGCAGTGTCTCGAGAGACAGTGGAGTGTTAAAAACCCTCACAACTCACAGCTCCATCCTACTCGGTCGGTTTGCCTACATATGAAATGCCTCCCAGAATTTTGCTGGCTGTCTTCTAGCTTCCGGGAGTTTCTTTTTACTGTTTGCTTCCACCATAAGCACACATACGGAAGTCGGAGGACAACTTGTGGGAAGAGAGTTGGCTTTCTCCCCCACCATGAGTGTTTCAGAGATCAAACTCAAACTCAAATGGTCAGGCTTGGCTGCAGGCTCCTTTGCCCTCTGAGCTATCTTGCCAGCCCCCAACAATATCCTTTTTCCTGTTTGCTCACTTTTCTAATCTGTCCAAATATCTTCAGTATATGAGTTCTTCCAGGTGTCTTTAAAATTATAATGTGTGAGAGAGATGTGAATGCGTTTCAGGTAAGGCACACAAGCCATAGGAAACACTGGGAGGTAGGAGAACTTTTTAGAGTCAATTTTCTCTTCCTGTATTTACATGGAAACTTATGTTGTCAGACTTGGTGCAGCCAGCGGTCTCTATTCACCAAGTTTTCTCACCAGCCCTGGTTGTCTTTCTTTTTTTTAAAAGAGTATATATTACTCTTTAATTAAACTTGTTAAACAATGTGTTTTTGTCAATGGGATATTTCTAAATATTTAAGTCTGACAGAAAAGCATTTTCAATAATATACCATTGGAAGAAAAAGTAAAAAAAAAAAAAAAAAGACCAGCCGGGCGTGGTGGCGCTCACCTTTAATACCAGCACTCAGGAGGTGGAGGCAGGCGGATTTCTGAGTTCGAGGCCAGCCTGGTCTACAAAGTGAGTTCCAGGACAGCTGGGGCTATACAGAGAAACCCTGCCTCTAAAAACCAAAAAAAAAAAAAAAAAAAAAAAAAAAAAAAAAAAAAAAAAAAAAAAAAAAGTCCTATCGCTTATAAGTGGGACGGAAAGTCTATCACCAAGATCTCCTGTCCCAGCCTGTGGTCACTTTCTGAGTATTCACACATAGGTCTATTATACTTTAATCAGATCTTTCAAAGCAATTTGCATTCAAAAGTGTTATCTTGGTACTTCGATCCTTCCTTCCTTCCTTCCTTCCTTCCTTCCTTCCTTCCCTCCCTCCCTTCCTCCCTCCCTCCTTACCTTCCTTCCTTCCTTCCTTCCCTCCCTCCCTTTCTCCCTCCCTCCTTACCTTCCTTCCTTCCTTCCTTCCTTCCTTCCTTCCCTCCCTCCCTTTCTCCCTCCCTCCTTACCTTCCTTCCTTCCTTCCTTCCTTCCTTCCTTCCTTCCTTCCTTCCTTCTTACATATCTTCCATTCCTTCTTTCCTTCCCTCCTTTCTCTTTTAAAATTTGAGACAGGGTCTCTGTTTTGTAGCCCTGGCTGTCCTGGAACTGATTATCTAAACCAGGCTGGCCTTGAACTCACAGAGATACACCATGGAGGTCTGCATCCCTAGTGCTGAGATTGAGGGAAGGCACTGTCATGCCAAGCCTTTCACAGTCTCTTTACAGTTTTGTGAACACAAATGTGCACGCTCAGTCAGCCACACTGAATGACAAGTACTTCACCAGCTTGGACTTCAGTATACCTTGGCTACCCAGAGCTCATGACATGGAGAGGAACTGTCTGGCCTTAGGTGAAAAAGTGAGTCAGGGCCATATGGAATTATCAGGCCTGGATGGGAGAGGCCTTATGTTTGCAGTAGAAGAGGTAGTCCTGGCCCTCACTGATTGTAACAAACAGTTAACACATAACTGTTTCACAGTAGCGTCCCACATCCCATGAGTTACCCCAAGTCTAGACACTGTCTCCTCTAAAGCCAGTGGGCAGAGTAGTCACCTGCACCCAGAATCTGAGAGGTCACTTTGTTCTTGGACAGGTATCAAGCCATCTAGTATCTGTTATATATCTAGGTGTCCAGTGGGATAAAAAGAATGGAGAGGAATCCCACTGGCTTCAGGAGGTCCTCTCTTCAGTTCAAGGCATAATGGCCCCTTGAAGTGATGCTTTAGTCATGACACAGAGGGCTGGGGAGGCAGCACTCTGGGTAAAGTGCTTGCTGTGCAAGCGTAAGTGTTCAGATCCCTAGAGTGCTCATAGAGCCAGGTGCTGTGGCCTGCATCTGAGATCCCATGCTTCTGAGTCAAAACAGGAGGCAGAGATAGGAGATCCCCGGGAACACATAGGCCTGGTGCACACAGTGGCCCAACAAGAAAAAGGAGAGCCTATCTCAAACCAAGGAGGGAGATACCGACTGACACCCGAGAGGTAGTCCTCTGACCTCCAAATCTACGCCATGGCACACATGTTCCTGACACATGCACATGAACACACAAACATAACACACACAGAAAGATTTTTAAAAAAATAGTGTCACAGCGGAGGCCAGAGAGGCAGAGATGGGAAAAGCATTCCTTGCAGCCCCACTTATATTTGGGACAGCCAAAGAATTCATCATGCAAACTGGGACACTTCTGAGAGTGTAGGACACTGTGGATAATTGTGCTGGGGCCACAGGTACCACTTGAGACTGTCTCAGGTAGGCCAGGATATACAAACTCCTTCCCACCTCCACACAGGACCTCCCTGAACCCTTAAAACAGTCTTGACATTGGATCTGACCATTGTCTTCAGGCAGCATAGTCACATGGTCTGTCTGAGTCACAAAGTTAGGGGTCAGCATTCAACCTTAGAGGGTTTGGATTCTGGATTCCTCGGTGTCATTTCCTTGCTTGTTTAGATAAGACAGTGTTAAGGGCAGGGGATACAGCTTCATTGGAGAGTACCTGTCTAGCATGCTCAAAGTTCAGGGCTGGAGCATGTCAGGCATAAAACAGGCATGGAGGTGCATGCCTGCATCCCACCTCTGGGGAGGTAGAGGTTAAAGGACCACAAATTCAGTTAGGGGCTAGTGAACTCTCTTGGTAAAGTGCCTGTCTCATAAGCATATGGCAAAGAAAGGAGCTTTCCTTGTGCTCCCTGCCAGCCAGTTTAGTGGAACTGATGATCTCAGTGGGAGACCCTGTGTCAAATAAGAACAATCGAGGGATCTACGGCCTCTACATACACACGCACACTGTGCACATGCTCTTGTGTGTGTGTGTGTGTGTGCACCCACCTACACAAAAAACCACATATACCACCCATGAAGTATACCCTGCCCCCCACACACATGAAATTCAAGAGCATATTCATCTACATAATGAGTTTAAGCTAGCCTGGGCTACGTGAGACCCGGTTAAAAAACAGACAGTAAACATACAACAACAACAAAAACTTTACAAGAAAAAAGAAGCCGAGCTGAGGCTTTTCTGGGGTGGGGGGTGGGGGTCCACAGAAAGAGCAGGCTAGGGCGACACAGAAAGATTTTGGGAGACAACTCAGAAGCCCACTGAGCCTGGGGGCTACTTCTAGATTCAGGCTCTTGAAAGGCCCAGGCAATGTTGATGTACTAACCATTGTTGCTAGGGGTGTGGTGCCAGCCAGCTTCGTATGTCCTTGCCCAGTTATGCTCAGGTCTACATTAACACAAATCTACATGTGCATCTCAACAAGGAAGCTAGGCCTGTGCATGGCACACAGGTGCAACTCACAGGAAACGACCTTGTTGGTAAGAAGGTCACGCCAATGCACAGGCAGGCTCCAGTGCACACACATCCTATATATTGGCCCAGGCACCCTCACCCCTGCCTTATATATACTGGGTACACACAGGCTCCGTGTTGAGATGCTCAACAATTGCCATGTGTCTCACCCTAATATAACACTCCAGCCTCTCGCCCTGAGAATCCTTGCTCTCAACGCTTGCTCGTGAAGGGTGGCAGCCTCAGGGCCCCAGCCTTTATGCAAATGCTAAACCCAGCTCCCTCCATCTTTTCTCTCCTCTCTAATTGACTGTTTTCCCTCCTTGCTGGGGTCTGCGGGAGCCCTGGGTCACCATTCAGAAGGGATCTCCCCCCTACTGCCTGGCCCTTCCAACCCAGGCTCCCGGCTCCTTTAATCTAGTTACTTATCCATCAACACACTGGGAGAAAGACACAAAAGGGCATAATTGTATCTGTGGCTGTTGATGTTCAATTAACCACATAACCTTTAGGATTCTCTCTCTCTCTCTCTCTCTCTCTCTCTCTCTCTCTCCTTTTCCCTCCTCCTCTCCCTCCCTCTTTCTCCTCTATACCCTCTCCTTCCTCTCCCCCATCTCTTACATCACTGCTACCCAATCCCCCTTTCTTCAAGCCAGCACTAACTGCAGCTCACAGAGGGAGCCGGCTCAAAGCCCCCCTGACACCCTCAGGAATAAGAGATGCCCCATGTGAAGGGTTCAGGATCCCGACTTTGCGCTCCTCACCTTTTCTTTCCTTACCTGCCCTTGCCCTGCTACCCCTCTGGCCACTGCAGGCTTGGATTGACAGGTGCCTTTCTGAGGTGGCACCTTGTAAAACTCCTCTCTCTGGCCCTGTCTGGGGCCAGCAGCTGTCATTTGCCGGGCGTTCTGCTTTCTCCACTGTACCATGCTAATTTTTTGAGGGACAATTTTTCGACAATGAGTCCTCCAGCCCGAACAGAAACCCTTTATGGGGCCGGCCCCAGGGAGGCCACAGCGCTGCCAAGGCAAACAAAGGCTCATTGCTACGGCAGAACACGCTTGTGCCTTTCAGGGCCGGCCTCGTAGAGCTTGCTGCCTCCAGCCCAGGCCGAGGTAACACCTGGCCCGCCAGCTCCTGGCTCCTAATCAAGATATCAATCATGGCGGGGGCAGGGCACACTGGTGCCCAGGGTTCCAGAACCCGCATGAGCAGGTAGCTGGCCTGCCCTGGAGCCAGTAAGGATTGGCAGGAGTTAGGAGCTGGGGGAAGCAACCAGGCCCCCAAAATGGAGCCCTTAATTAGGCTGATATCATCCGGCACAAATGTTTCTCCTAAAGGAAGGCTTCTGGGCACCCAAATTATATCGTGAAAAATGCAAAGGAGGCTGGAGAGACGGCTCAGATGGTGAAGTGTTTGCCATGCAAACACAAGAATCCAAGTTCGATCCCCAGAACCCACATGAAAAGAAAAAAGAAGAAAGCTGGGCATACTGGTGTGCACTTGTAGTTCAGCTCTGGGGATGAGGCCAGGGGATCCATGGACCCCACGGCCAGCCAGACTAGCTTAATTCAACAGCTTCAGGTCCATAAAGAAACCCTGTCTCATAGAACAAGGGCTCTGGCACTAAAGGAATGATACCTTTTCCTCCACAAAACCACAAATCTGCATGCTCTCATACACATATGAACACACACATATACATACCTACACACACACACACACACACACACATATACACACATACATACACACATAGATATTCATACACTCACAACACATCATATACACACAACACATACAAAACATATATACACATACATATACACACACACATACAACACAGAACACATACATACACCACACACACACACACACACACACACACACACACACACACACACACACAGTGCAAAAGCAGGAGAAATGAGAGCCTTTCTGAAGCCAAGAACTGAAGGGCAGGGCAAGGCCGGAGATGAGCGTGGACTTGGACAAGGCCTGACTGCTGACTCCTGTCACTTTGTACCTTGTTCAGGATTTCTTGAACTATTTTTAAGACTGACAGTAAATGTCTCATATCCTAGAGTAGTGTGGAGATTACTCAGTGGATAAAGTGCTTGAGGGGCAAGTGTGTGGACTGGAATCCAGCTCCCCAGGACTCCAGAACTTGCTTAAAAGCCTGTTGGGTACTGTGACTAGCCTGCAATTCCAGTGCTCTGCAGGCAGAGACCAAAGAGCCCTGAGGCAAGATGGCTACCTAGGTGACTCCCAAGTTCAGAGAGAGAGGGCCAATAATGAAAGACACAAATGTCAGCCTCTGGGCTCAAGACAAAGTGCACATAAATGCACCAGACACATAAAACCACACATATTCCAACACACACACACACACACACACCCGATGCAAGAGGTCTGAAAGATCAGATGTGTTATCTCCACATGTTTTGTAGATGAGAATGAGCTCACAAAGGTGACTTCTTTGTATCATAGCTGTTTGATGGCAAGTGGCCTGTCCCTTCTAGACTTGTGCCCTTGGAGACTCTATCTGGAGTCCTCACTGCTGTGCTGGATGGATGGATGGATGGATGGCAGCCACCTCTTCCCTGGGACTACTTGCTGGCTCTGAGATTAGGGAGAGCAGTAAGGTTACAAAGAAAGGGGAGGCATCGGGAATGTGGCCTGAGGCCATGCCTTGTAATACCAGAACCTCAACCAGTCCAGGCTGGGAAAGAGGGTCCTCACTTTTGGCCCTGTCTAACTCTCAGTAGGTGTGGTGTGCTGGCAAACTAGGGACCCCAGTGCTTCTAATGGCCAGATATTTGGATGCTTCTGTGTTGGCTGGCTGTGTAGCACCAGGCTCCAGAGTCAACCTATGGGTACTATGTCAGTGGGGGTTCATACTTGATGTATGTATGATGCCTGTACCTTAGTGACCTCACTTTAACAAATGATGCCAGTAGTCCCTGACGCACAGTCCTTTTTGAGAATGGAATGAATGTCTTCGGGGAGCCCAGGGAGCTCCCATGTATCCTTGTGATGTGACCATGTATCCCCATGATGTGACCATGTACCCCATGATGTAACAATGTATCTCTGTGATTTGGCCATTATCCCTGTGATGTGACCATATATCCCTGTGATGTGACAATGTATCTCTGTGATGTGACCATGTATCCCTGTGATGTGACAATGTATCTCTGTGATGTGACCATTATCCCTGTCATGTGACCATGTATCCCTGTGATGTGACCATGTATCTCCACAATGTGACCATGTATCCCTGTGATGTGACCATGTATCCCTGTGATGTGACCATGTATCCCTGTGATGTGACCATGTATCCCTGTGATGTGACCATGTATCCCCACAATGTGACCATGTATCCCCACAATGTGACCATGTATCCCCACAATGTGACCATGTATCCCTGTGGGGACAATGGCACATCAAATTGTCCTTTCCATGAATGGTCAAGCCCTGCTCCAAGAGCAGGGCACACAGTAGGCGTTTTGCAACATGCTGAGCTCTTAGCTAAGGGTTGCTATAGCTCTGGGACTGGAGAAGATAGGGACAAAAGAGTCCAGCCCAGCAGATTAAATACAGCAAAGGAAAGCAAAGTTTATGGTGGCTGAGATCTCAGGAGGAGGAGAAAGAAGAGGAGGGACTGGTGGCTTTGAAAAAAAGGTCTGTCAAGGTCAAACAAGGTTACATTCAAAACATGGTGGTGCAGAGCAACTATCAATATTTAATGTTGCTTCCAGTTCTATGGATTAGAATCTAGGAGCAGATAAGACATGTGTGTCTCCTGGGGTTAAAGTGGGCTGTGCCTTGAGTGATGGTTATATTTCATATAGAACATACATGAAGCCTGAAGGTAGTTAGATACAATCTTTTCAATTTGTTTTAATGTGGGTCATTTCCCACTTGTGACATCAGGTCCATGTTCAAAAAAGTCAGAAGAATTTAAAAACATTTCAGGCTTTGAATTAGAGATACTCAATCTAAATTTTAAAACCAATATGGAGAGAAAACAGGGGCTCTGCGTATTTAACTCCAAATCTTTTTGGGAGAGGGTGTCAAATAGTTCCAGTGCTCAGGGGTCTCAAGTGTCCTAATTCAGCTCTAAGGGGATGGGGTAAGGTAGACACAAAGATAGAGCTGCAAAGCTAGCTGTAGGATATTGTATAAATAAAAAAGTAGAAACAAACATCCTGTTCAACAACGGGGGATTTGCCAAATACATAAGGGAACACTGCATGCCTGGATCTGGTGGTCATTAGAAAATGTGAGCCTGGGTAAAGGTTGGTGGACAATGCTCAGTTAACAGGCATCGATGCTGTGACAGATTTATGCTTATAAAGTGTAGAGCACAGAAGCAAGGGCTGGGGAGATGGATGTCAGTGAAGTACTCGCTGAATAAGGACTTGGATTTGCTCTCCCAGAACTCGCAAAAACAACAGCCAGATGTGCCCATTAATCTGATCCCATTCCTCGGGAGGCAGAGATAGGGGGATCCCTGGGGCCTGCTAGATTCAGATCTACTTGAATGGGCGAGCTCGAGGTTTGGCAGAGAGCTTGTTTCAAATAATACGGTGGATGGGCTAGGGAGATGGCTCAGTAGATGAAGGAACTTGTTGCTAAGTTTGCTAATTCAAGTTGGGTCCCAAGCTAGGACCCACATGGTGGAACAAGAGCACCAACTCTTGCAAGTAGTTCATGCTATGATTCTCTCTCTCTCTCTCTCTCTCTCCTCACCTACCCACACACACACACACACACACACACACACACACACACACACACAGACACTTTAAGCTATTCCCAGAAAGCCAACAGTAGACACATATAGCTGGTGGAACTGCAAGTGATGTTTATCATATTTTATTTTGGTTTTGTTTGCCTGTGTTTTGTCAATGTTTTTTTTTTTTTTTTTTTTTTTTCCTAAAATGACTATATGTCGCTCTGGTAATTAATTAGAAGCTTCGAATATTCCCATGGAAAGGACCTGCCCAGCATCTGCTGAGCTGTCTAATATTCCTCAAGCGCTCTGATCATGAACTCCTAACCTAGTAGTGTGGGGCAAGATGGGGGGGCCAGCACTCCAGAAACAAAACTACCAAGAACTCTTTTTGAGCATCCTCTGGGCATGAGCATGCCCAATGAAGGGGGAAAGATTCCTAGCATGAGTTGCACCTCACAGGAGGAGTGAGCAGAAGTGGACTAAGTTGATCAGGGGAACACTGTGCCAGGTGCCTGCCTTGCAGGAAGCCTGTGGCATGGCTGGTGTCCTTTCCCAAGGGATCCCCGATGAAGGGAGCCTGAGAGAGACTCACTAGATAGTCACATATTGTCCAAGCTAAGGTCTGGAGTAGGGTGGGGATAGGGGACAATGACACAGACTCCAGCTGGAGGAGGCAAGTGGCTGGCCTCCTGGTGGCTGGACCAGTGAGGCACAGGGCATTTGCAGCCTCTCCCCTGCTGGTCACTGACCTGTTGTCCTTAGACAGCATCTTTCAGAGGTAACGCTGATACCTTGTAAGGATTCACAGTGATCTCCTGCCTCAGCCTTGGCTCCTGGAGCCTTTTAAGTTGGAGAAGAGGCCCCGGGTGGGGGGGGGGGGAGGATGTAGGTAAGGAAGGTCAAGCGTCAAGCGGCAGTCCTGGCTACTGTGTTTGTGCTTGCCCTGTTGTCAGTCTGATGACAGAAGGGATCAGTCGAAAGCCACTGAACTTCGATGGAAATCCAAAGAGCCTCATGGTTGTTGTCACAGGCACTGGCTTCATCTGAGAGACTGGCAGACACCCACAAAACTGTATGTCCTCTGAGATGGATGGTCTTTTGGAAATGTCTGCATCTGCTGTGCTGATGCATCGCACCACGAGAGGAGGGCTTCCTGGAAGAAGCTTACTAAAATGTGAGATGAACTAGGCTGCGGGTGTCGCTTGGTAGGTAAAGTGCTCGCCAGGATGGGTTCCATTCCAGCACCACAGAAACCAGGCATGGTGGTACGAGACTGTAATCTCAGTACTCGGAAAGTGGAGGGTGAAGGGTAAGAAGTTTGAAGACATCCTTGGCTACATAGCAACTTGGAAGTTAACCTGAACTACATTGGATCCCGTTTCAAATACAAAATAACACTAAAGTAAACTAAATGGGGATAATTATATTAATTGGGTTATAGTGATGAGCAAACAGGTATTCGCAGAAGCTCAGAGCACCTTAGGTTTCCTGGGGATACTCTGGTCTGGTAGCCAGATGTGATAGTAGAGCCAGATAGCAGGTGTCTCATTGGTTACCTGGACTGCTATGGAGGCAGGTGGGGATGGCACTCTGGGGTAGACACTGTCAAAGCCACCAGGATAAGCAGAATGAGTCGGATAAGGAGCACTGATGAGGAGTCCCGGAGAAACATTGTCTCTATGTTCCTGGATGCTGGGGATCCTGATGGCAGTGGGAAGTAGGCTGAGGTGCTGTGGGGATGCAGAAGCAGCTGCCTTGGTTGTGTAAGTCAACGGGATTTCACCAGTGAGGCTGGAGGCTGGAGTTGTGTAATTTGTGTAGTTATGAGAGCAGAGAAAAACCAACCAGGAAACCCTTAGTGTGCGCGTGTGCATGTATGTGCATGTGCCTGTGTAAGAACATGCTAGCATGCTTGTGAATGTGCCTGTGAGTGGGGATCAGAAGAGGACCTTGGGAACCAGTCATCTCCTGACCTGGTTTGAGATCAGGTCTCTTGTTCACCTCCACAGAGGCCGGGCTAGCTGGCCTGAGAGTGTCTGGATTCTCCTGTCTCTGTCTTCCATGAGCAGCATGGAGTGCAGAGATCATCGATGGGTACCGCCTTGTCCAGCTTGTATGTGGGTTCTGGAATCTGAACTCGGGTCCTCATGCTCATGCAGTAGGTGCTTTGGACGCAGAACCATCTCCATCTCCCCAGCTCTTGCTCAGTTTCCTTTCCTTTCCTTTTTAAAAATTCCTCTTTTGGGGAGGAGAAACGAGGGAAGTGAGTCTCACTATGTTGCTAGCTATGGTTGGCCTGGAATTTACCATTTAGACCAGGCTGGTCTGAAACTCAACGAAGACCTTCCTCTACCTCCCAAGTGCTGGGATCAAAGGTGTGTTCCACCATGCTCAGCAACTCTCCCACCCCAGCTTTGTTAAACCTTGCCTTATTCTGTAACGTGTAAGATCCTCACAGGGTAGAAATCACTGCAGGCTACACCAACAGAGTAGAGACCCCAGTCACCCCCATCTTATCAGCTATTTCTGTTTCTCCAGATCCCCTTTTCCAGGGACTAGGAGTCTGAACTCTCGAGTCTCTGCTGGTCACAGTCAGGTAGCCTACTTCCCCACAGTCGGCAGCTATGTCTCTTTCCTGGTGCCTATGGTTCCTGACATCTGGGCATGCAGAGTCTAGGGCCTTTTCCTGAGGAACTACACATGTGTATAATACTAGACAGCTGGTCCCTCGACCTTAGCTGTCACTCCTAAACTCTACAGCACAGCTCACCTCCTGATGTAGGCCCTGGACCGCTCCATTAATCCAGGATCCAGAGAGGGCAAGTGAATGTGACGGGTCCTAGCCCAGAGAGATATGGGAGGAGTGGGGTCTGCTCATGGTGACTGGAATTCCTGGGGGGAATTTTCCTCTCTCTCTCTCTCTAAGTGAGTGCCTTCTGAGAAATGGCATGTGAGGGCAATTTCTGGCCAGACAGACTCAGGGTGGACAGTGACTTGGGAGCCCAAAAGAGCTGAAGCTAAGGCTCTTCCAATCACCCTGGGAACAAGAGCTGCGGGGCACTGACCCCTGTTTTTGAGTGGGTGGGATCTCCTTCCCTTTCTCTCCCTCATGCCCCATCTCCCTCACTCTTTGTGACAGGTTTATGTGATGTTGGGCTCTGTACATGGTAGGCAAGCACTTACTGACTGATCTGTACCCAGAGACCTCCTGATGACTTCGATCTCAGCTGTTTGCTGCTAAACAGATGCTCTGCTATGTAAAATCCTTTAATTTTCTCATGCATTTGTCTCTTTGTTGTGTGGCTTCTTCCCCTTCAGGTCTCCAAGCCTGAAGAAAAGCTGAGAAGAACACTGTCCCCTGGCTGGCTTTCCTGATAGACACCCCAGCCATCTCACCTTTCCATGGTGCAGTGTGGCCCGCAGGTCTTTCTGCTAAGGCCACAGGAGCCAAGAGCCAGAACCACCCGGCTCAGCCGCTCCCGAATTCCTGTCCCTCAGGAACTGTGTGAAATAATCAGTGCTGAGTGTTGTTCTTAGCTCCCAACCTTTGTGGGAATCGGTTATGCAATGACAGAGAAACTGACAAGCCCAGAGTGGAAGGAGAGAACGAACAAGGTCTGGGCAGGGTTACACAGGTGGGCGGGCCAGAGTCAACAGACCTGCAAGGCCTCTAGAAAATGATGACTTCCAGGCATGTCCAGCCAGTGTCCCAGGATAGTTAGGAATGGAGCCCAACACATCTGATGACCAAAATAATTATGGCACTGTGTCAAAAAGGTTAGGCACTCCTGCAAGAGCCTAAAAAGTTCTGAGGTTCAATAGAAGGACACAATATCCCAACAGAGAGTGTCCTGGGAGTTTGTGGGGAGGGAAAGAGAGAGACAGAAAAGCAAAAATAGGTGTGTATGTGTGTGTGTGGAGGGGGGTCTGCCTCAGACTCCCTGTGAAAGACCTTGACTTGACTTAAAGAGGAGTCTGGGAGCAGCACTGCAGAGGGACAGGCATACTTTAAAGTAGACGTGGAAAGCAAAGGAGAATGGTGACAGTAGGGTCTACTATTCTTGCTCTGGACATCAACTGTACGGTGGCTCCCAACTAGATGAAGGTCTAACTAGGATGTTGGTGGTCAGGGAGTCCCAATCAGGGGTACCCTAACCATGAGGGGTGCAGTCAGAACTGGGTATGGGAGGGCTCTTGAGATACTCAAAGTCCTTGATGGATTAGCAACAGACCCCATCACAGAGGAGAGAGAGCTGAGGGCATCAGGGTTAGGTGAAGAAGGGACCCCTCCCCCCCCACTCAGAGGTCCAAGTTGAAAGCAAGTAAGCCAAGCCCAGCCACTAGAAGGCCAAGTGGGACTTACTCATCTGGTGCCATTTTGCTCCATTGGGAATGAAGGTTGTAAGAAATCATACTTGGTGGTTGGAGAAATGAGTGAAACATGAAGAAATAAGACGTGAGAAAGCTACCCTGTCATAGCAGCTACTCTGAGAGGACAGTAGACAGAAGAGGGGACTCATGTCCCCTCCACAGGGGGCCTCTCCACACCTGGGCTTGAGGACTCAGCATGGGCAGGCTCCCTCCATCCTGAGCCATCCTGTCTCCAGGTACTTGCACGGGCTCTTCCCTTCCCCTGGGGTGACCTTTCATGGCCTTTCCTTCTTCCCTTCTGTATGTGTATGTGTATGTACACATTATAGGATCAGGTGTGTGTGTGTGTGTGTGTGTGTGTGTGTGTGTGTGTGTATGGGTGTGGACACCAGAGGACGAATTTAGCTCTCCTTCTTGTTTTTTTGAGACAGGGTCTTCCCCTGGCCTGGATCTTGCCGAGTAGGCTGGGATGGCTGTAGCAAGCTCCCAGGATTTGTTTCCACATTCCTTGTTTTCTTGTTGTTTGTTTGTTTGTTTTTTAACATGAGTTCTGGAAATTGAATTCAGATCAATTGAGAACACTCAGATCTCCTCACCCCCACTCTCTTTCTCTTTAATTTATTGTTTTGTTTTTAAGGCTACCATACATAGTAATGGGTTTCATTATGGGATTTTCACACACAAACATCTGTGTCATTTCGCTTTTGATCTAATTCATGTCACCTATGTCAC
The DNA here is from genome assembly GCF_978045245.1 of Mus caroli. Lineage (NCBI taxonomy): Eukaryota > Metazoa > Chordata > Mammalia > Rodentia > Muridae > Mus > Mus caroli. The sequence goes on along the minus strand of NW_028227256.1, from coordinate 115,829,852 downwards.
CCTGTTCATCCTCTAGGTCACTGTAGAGATGATGCTTCCTCAAGGAGTCCCTCAGTGTCCATACTAGTTGAGTTCCGTGTCATGGTCCATGGCAGACATACTATGACAGACCATGTGAGATGTGTTCAGTCATGATGCTTCCTCTCTCAAAGCAGGGCTTAGTGGGGAGTGTGGCTTATGTTGAAGCCGGCTGTTGAGAAGCAGGTTCCGGGTGGGTTCTCAGCACCTCTGGCTGAAACCATCTTTTCTGTGGGAGTGTCCCCTTGGTCTGAGAAGATGCTTTATAAAGCAGGCTGTGGATGCTGCACAGGCTTATAACTGCTGAATGCTCAACCCTAAAGGGGACATTTATAGTGACCTCTTCCAGGCTCAGGGTATACTAGTGAAGAAATGGGAGGAACCTAAGAGCCCAAGGAAGCGGTAGAGTGCCATGGAGTTCAACATCAGGGCATGATATCACTGTCGTATTCTTGGATCCCCAGCATCTATGATTATCTGCAGAAGACCTGCAGAAGGCTGGGTCCATCAGCTTTCCACCCCACAAAGCCCCCCATCCCTGAAGATCTCTCAGAAGTTAATGGTTGTTGTGAGAGGAAGGGACGTTTTCTTCACTGGCAAGCTGCCCATGTTCCTATAAACAACATTCATGACAACTCATCGTTGTACACAAACCCCAAGCCCCAACAGACCCTTATTTTCTAGAAGGTGCTAAGTGACACAGATAAGAAAGCAGAGTGAACACACAAAGTTCAGACTGTGGCTTCTCTGGGCTTTCTTGGGGACATTTGAAGAGTTCTGTGGCCAGATGGGATCAAGACTGGTTGTGGGGCGGAGGGCTGGGGAAGCATGAGTTCCACTGCCCTGATTTTAGTGTGGATTGCAGGGACACAGTTTCTCTTACAGAGATCCCACTTGCTCTGCTCTCATCCCCACCCCAGTCAAATGTCCTTGGGTAGGGTTATACTTAGGTGTTACTATTACCTGGTTATTGTTTTCATTTGGACTTTTAATCTGGAATGAACTAAAATCCAGAAATGGAGGGCACAACTATGGATCCAGATCTCAAGGCTGGAAGACACAGGCTTTTGATCCAGATCTTGAGGAATAGTGGCCATGAAAAGCTTCGTCCCAGGCAGGGTGGTTCGTGTGTTTAATCCCAGGCAAGCAGATCTCTGAGTTCAAGGGTAGCCTAAAACAGAACAAGTTCTAGGTGAAGAAAAACTTAAATCCAGGTGTGATGGCACATGCCTTTAATCCCAGCATTCAGAAGACAGATCTCTAAGTTCAAAGTCAATCTATACAATCTATAGGGTAATTTCCAAGACAGTCAAGCTTAGGCAGTGAAGGGGTTGGAAAATGCAAAGCTGGTGATAATGTAATAGAACAAGGGGGGGGGGCATGTACTAGCTCTTGCAAGTAGCAGAACTCTACAGCTTCGGCCATGTGGCTCTGGCTTTAGAATCAACAGTAGAAGGAGACTACTGGGACAATTGATGATGCTGGTTAGCTGCAGCTAAGAATTAGTGAATGATTAAGAAGAGACCAGCATCACTGAGATGAAATCTCCTGAGAAGTGTTTTCTGGGAGCACAAAGCAGCTGTGTCTCAGAGGTAGCCAAGGTTGTATCTTGTGCTGCAGCTGGACTTGGCAATGTATAAGAATTATCCAGGTGGTACTGGTTTTGAAGGCATGAAGGGGTCATGGAGAACAGCTGAGGCTTGGCACTGTGAGAGGCCATTGGTGAAAGTGCAGCATCTGTTACAGTTGATGGCCCAGGACTAAAAGGGTCATGCAAAGGAGTTGATGCTTGGCACTATGAAGAGAGCCTATGAGAGGTTATTGGTGAAGCCTAGTCACTGTGAGAAACCTCAGCATGTCAGAGATGCCAATACCATGGGATGATCACCAAGAACAGCAGCAATAGTGGAGTAGAGTCAACCAGAGCCTTGAGTGCTACAGAGCACAGAGTTGGAGAAGTGATTCAAGCCCTTTGGAGAAGCCCAGAAGATCATGTGTGGATCCCTGACACAAGAACAAGAAGCTGTAAGTTACCTTGGATACCTCAAGATGTTAGAGATGCAGAGCCATGGGCTACCTGCAGAGGAAAACTGCTAACAGGGAGTGGAAACAGCTCAGGAGAAAGATGTTTGTTGCAGTCATCAAAGCAAAAAGGAGGAGATCTGATGAGTGCTTTGACATCAGATATGGAGACTGAACTTTGGACTTTTAGACATTGTTGAGACTGTGATTTTAGATATGGGAACTTTTGAAGTTGGATTAAGTGTCTTATGCATTATGCTAAGTTTAGGTATGGGTCCCTTAGACTCATGTGTTTGAACAAGCCTATGAGGGCCAGGAAGTGGAATGTGGTGATTTGAATATGCTTGGCCCAGGGAGTGGCACTATTAGGAAGTGTGACATTGTTGAAATAGGTGTGGCCTGTTGGAGGAAGTGTGTCAGTGTGGTTGTGAGCTTTGAGACCCTCCTCCTAGCTTCCTAGAAATCAGTCTTCTCCTGTTTGCCTTCAGAACAAGATGTAGAACTCTCAGACCCTCCAGCACCATGCCTGCCTGGATGCTGCCATGTTTCCTGCCATGATGATAATGGACTGAACCTCTGAAATTATAAGCTAGCTCCAATTAAATGTTTGCCTTTATAAGAGCTGCCTTGGTCATGATGTCTCTTCACAGCAATGGAAATCCTAACTAGGATACCCACAAAAACTATTAAAAAAAGTTTTAAAATTTTATTCTTTCTTTCTTTGTTTATTGTCTATGTATGAGTATGTAGAGAGCCATAGGTCAGAGTACAACTTGTAGGAATCAGTTCTCTCCTTCCATTGTGTCCAAATTGATTCCCAGCAACCAAGGACAGATCACCAGACTTGGTGGCAATCACCTTTACCCACTGAGCCATTTCAGCTATCCTTAGTTTTTGAAATAGTGATTCTCACTGAACCTGGAGCTCACTGGCTAGATAGATTGTCCTCACTTTCTTGGTGCCAGCTTTACGGGCATGTTGCCACACACGCCTTTTTAAAAAAAATGAAGGTTCTGTGGAATGGGAACTTGGGTCCTCCTGCTTATATGGCAAGCACGTTATTGATTGAGCCAATTCCCCAGACCTTGGGAATGTCTAGTATCAGCTTTATTTATAAATCAACCAGAAGTGGGCACAACCCAGATATTCTTTCTTCTAAAGGAGACCGTAAAAAATGTGCACACTGTGGCACACTGCCCAGCACTGAAGAGGAAGAAGCTAAGGGCCAGTAAGATGGGTCAGTGGGGAAAGGTGCTTGCTGCACAAGCCTGATGACCTGAGTTTAATAGTTTAATACCCAGAACACACACAAAGGTGGAAGATAGGATGAAAGAATGGACTCCCAAAAGCTGTTTTCTGACCACTGCAACATGCTGTGGCATGTATGCATCTGTACACACACACACACACACACACACACACACACACATTACATAATAATATCTGCAAAAATAAACCACTAGGATTAAAAGCCAACGATGATGACAGGATTGTTTGGGAGGAGGTATTGATTGGTATGATGTTAATGTTAAGTGTCAGCTTGATAGACCTAGAACCACTCAGCAAATGGGCCTTCTGGTATACCTGGGAGGTTCCCTTGATTGCATTAGTTGAATGGGAAGACCTTCCCATGGTGGCCACTTCCTAGCTTGGGTTCTGGACTGTCTAAATACAGAGAGAAGGGGCTGAGAGGGTGCATGCATTCAGCCCTCTGTTTCCAGAGTCTAAAATGGGTTCCACTAGATGCTTCAAGGTCCTGCTGCCTTGACTTTCCCACCATGGACTGTATCTTGAACTGTGAGCAAAAGCAAAGCCTTACTCTATTGTCAAAGGTTTCATTAACACAACAGGAAAAGGAACTAAGACAGTTGGGTATCTGTAAAACCTGTAGACGAGACAACACACAGGGAAATTTTACACAGGCTGGAACACATCACCAGCTGGGGGAAACATAATAGGAACTGTAGAATGTAGCAGTGACTCAAACCTCATTACATGTGAGTGGCATAGTCACACGGAAGGAGGTAAGGCCACAGAGCTGAGCTGAGGAACTCTGGAAAACAATGTTTTGTTTGGCTGTCAAAAGGCTAAGTTAACAGTACTCCACACAAACATTGTCTTGGACTCAGTAGACCTATTTCTCATACAGGTACAGACAGTTTGACTCTACCTGTATACCAGTGTTGAACAAATAGTGTAGATAATGACAGCCAGGTTTCCTCAGAGAAGAAATTATCACAAATACAGAGAAAATTCTAGAAAGTCATGGTGGTAGTATACTGGGGTTTTCAGTACAAACGTATGGCACACATGTGGACAAGTGCATGCACACACACAAGCTAAATTCAGATGCATTTGCACACATGGGTTACAACACATCCCCACATTTGCTCGTCCTACCCCTGAGGAAGGCCAAGAAGCAGTGACATTCTAATGGCTTCTATGTCATGAAAAGAAAAACAACAAACAAACAAAAACAACAGTGTTTCACAGAGAAGTAATTGAGTTCAAAGTCATGGCATGGAAAATATAACCCTGGAGAAAGAAAAGGTGCCTATCAAAAGAGCACATTGGGGCTGAGGGGATGGCACAGTGAGTAAAATGTTTGCCATACATGCATGAAGCATGAGTTTGGATTCCTTCTACCCACATACAAAGACACATGCCTCTGTAATTCCAGCACTGAGGAGGATCTCTGGGGCCAGATGGCCACCCAACCTAGATGAACCAATGAGTGCAAGTTCTGTGAGGGACCCTGTCTCAAAAAATAAGGTGGAGAGTGAGAGAAAGATACTCAAAAGTGACCTTTGGCCTCCATATGCCTCTCACCATGAACAAGGAGGTAAGAGAAGACTTCTAGATGCAAAAGAATGAAGAAAACATAATTTCCCATTTCTTTCTTCCAAGGGCATCTAAAGATCAACTATGGAAGACTTATACAGTATAAAACCTGATGTGGGTAGGTGAGAAGGTAAGTTGGTGAGAGTCCTGGAGATCACATGATAAGTTTCCTGGTGTGTGTGTGTGTGTGTGTGTGTGTGATATGTCTCAAATAGAAAGATAAAGAAGCTTCCAGCTCAGAAACAGGGACAGATGACAATGAATGAACAAACAAATGGGTAACAGTAGAAACCTACTCTTCCTAGATGCAATACTGGGAAAGGGATAGCCGAGCATGGCAGAGAAGAACCGTGGGCTCACCACCAGTCCTGTGAGTGAGGACCAGGTGGTCTTTATAATTCTTTCCTTCCTTCTTTTTTCTTTCTCCCTTTCTTTCAATAAGGTCTTGTGAAGCCCAGACAGGCCTTGAACTTACTATGTAGCCAAGGATGACCATAACTTCGGATCCCCCTGTTCTGTCTCTCAAATGCTTGGATTCAAGGTTTGTAAGACCATACCTGGTTTATGTGGCACTGCGGACCAAATCAGGAGCTTTGTGAATACCAGGCAAACACACGGTGGATCCACATTCCTAGACCTACTCTGACATGATTGTAAGGTTTGCACACAGGTGCCTCAGTGTCCCCTCTTGCATGGTACAGGTGAGATGGACTGGAATATCAATCCCTACCCAGCCCTGGTGAGGTATCTCCTCCTGATCTTCCCTCAAATTGCAGTGTCAGTTGAGGCTTTTTGGAAAATCAGGACTCACACTACAGTCCAAGGACTCTTCTTGGTGCTAGAAAAGGCCATATAGGAAGCAGAATTCTCATCCTTCTCAGCAGCAACAAGGAATCTGTCCTATTTGGGAACCATGGGAGGTTGAGTGGGAACCTGGCTTCTCTTTCCATCTATGGGTGACAAAGCAGTGCCTCAGCCCATGTCCTTGTCAAGGCAAATAGCCATGACAAAATTGTACTTGACAGTTACAAACACACTTGAAACAAAATGTGTCAAGCCTCAGCAAAAACAAATTAAAAAAACCCTCCAAAGAAATGAAGGGGGGAAAAATTGAACAAACCTTTAGAACTAAAACAAACAAATGAACAAACGAATGAAAGAAAAATCTCAAAGTATAAGCTCAGAAGCAGAGTGGAGGTGATGGAGAAAAAGATCTGTGAGATCTGAAGATAGAACCTCTCTGAGGAATGGAGGAGAAAAAAAAACAAAAACAAACAAAACAAAACAAAAACCAAAAAAACAGACTAAACCAAACCAAACCAAAACCAACAACAGCCAAAACAAACCCAAACAACAAAACCTTAACTCCAAACCAAACCAACCACATCAGCAGCAACAAGCCAACCAAACCAGAAGAGCGGCATCAGTAAGAATCTCAGGGGTCTGTGGGACGATGCAAAAGATCCAATACGTGTGCTACTGGAGCCCCAGGAGAAGAGGAAGGGTGGAGGTGAACACAGGTAAGGAGGACTGGGAAATGACTCTGGCTAAAGATGAGAACTAGGGTTTGGTTCTCCAGAAAGTCACATAAATGTTAGGTAAGCATGGTTGTCTACTTGTAATGCCAACCCTGGAAGGTGGAGACAGGGGTTCCCCAGAGCAAGCTGATAGCAGGAGCTCTCTGTTTGACTGAAAGATCCTGCCTCCAGACATAACAAAGAGAGTGAGAGAACTTGGAACACTCAGTCATAAATGGGGGCTTCTCCATCAAATCCTTCCCCTTAGCGCTCAGGAACTTCATGGAAGAGAAGGAGAAAAAGATTATAAGAGCCAGAGGGGAAGGGAGAACACCAAGAAAACAAGGCCTCAAAATCAACATGATAAAAGCTCATGTGAACTCACAGAGACTGAGGAAGCAGGCACAGGACTTGCATCTGTGTGCATCAGATGGGGTGAATCTGGAGGGGAGGGGGGAGCTGCAAGGAGAGGGAGGGGAAATGGTAATCAGGATATATTATGTGACTAGGGAAAAACAAATCTGTTTTCAATAAAGAAAAAAAAAAAGAAAGAAAGAAGAATCCGCCTCAGTAAAGAAGGAAGGATGACAGAGTACGACCACTCACATTAACCTTGGGCATTTGTATGCACTGGCACACGTGTGAAACACACACACGCACATGCACAATGAGAAAGAAAAAATGCACAAGGAAAATGACTCAAAACTGCTTATGTTTAGCAAGGAACGTGAGCTCATAGAACTAAGACGAGGAGTTCATATTATGGACTGAATATTTATGTCTCTCCCCCCGCCCCCGGCTTCAAAGTCATATATAAAGCCCAAATCCCTAATGTAATGGTTAGGAGGTAGGTGCATTTGAGGGTGGGAGTGACAGAAATAATATGAGGACTTTAGGGTGCAGCCCTCAAATGAGATAAACACCCACCTTTTTACAATATTTACTTTATTTATGTGTATATGTGTCTCTTGTGTATATCCACACCTGCTTGGGGGCTCCTGTGGAGGTTAAGAGAGGTCATTGGTTCTCTGGAGCTGGAGTTACAGGCAGTTGGTGCTGGGAACTGAACTCTGGTCCTCTGAAAAAGCAGCAAGCTCTTAATGACTACCACATCTCTGTGCCTGGGATTAGCATCCTTCTGAGAAATCTGGATGCCTCCTCCCTCTAAACTTGGGAAGGCATAGTGAGAAGACTGCTTTCCAACATGATGGAGCAGACCTCGGCAGGCATGGTGTCTGCTGGTGTCTTGATCTTGGACTTCTCAGCCTTCAGAATTGTGACAAATAAATGTGTATTGTTTGAACTACTTGGAGTGTGATGTTTTGTTATAGTACCCTGAGCTGAGACAACTCCAAATGGGAAAAAAACAACAACACAAAGAAATCTACGCCAATTATAATTAAGTTATGATTATACTTCTGTCAACTAGAGACTGAGAAAAAAATCTTGAAAGCATTCAGAGAAAACTGAGGAAACACAAATTCAAATAACAGCAGAGTTCTCATTAGAGACCTTAAAAGCTAGAAGAAAGTGGCAATGTGTTTCCAGTGCTGAAAGAGAAGAATCATCAGCTCCTAGTTCTGCATCTCGTAAATGTATCTTTTAAACATACAGGGAAGGGTCTGGGAGGTGGCTCAGTGGGTAAGAACCCTTGTTTTGCAAGCATGAGATCCTGAGTTCAAACCTCAGAATGCAAATAAAAAGATGAGCATGACCGTGTTGCCTGTAACTTCAGCATTGAGGGCAGAGACAGGATACTGAGAACTCTCTGGCCAGCCAGCCTAGCTTCTAGTTCAGTGAGAGACCTTATCTCAAGTGAATTAGGTAGAGAAAGCCTTAGATGAAGACACTAAATTCCTCTTCTGTTCACACACATATGGATGGGTGTGCACATTTGCACACTCACATGGATATACCACACACATATCTAACATATAAACATGTGCAATACCACATACAAGCACTTACCACACACACACACATTTATTTTTAAATGTTGTGCATAGATGTATGTGCCTGAGTGTGTGTCTGTGCACCATCTGTGAACAGGTGTCTGCAGAGGCCAGAAGGGGATTTTGGATCCCTTGGAACTGGAGTTACAGGTGGTTGTGAGAAGCCTGACGTAGATTCTGGGAGCCCAAACCAGGTCTTCTACAAGAGCAGCAAGTTCTCTTACACATTGGGCCCTATTTCTAGCTTCCCACACATATACAAATAAAAAGAACAACAAAAAGACAAAAGGGGGAAATTAAAACAATTTTCAGACAAAGGAAAACTTAGATTTGTCATTTGCTCATTTACAAAAGAAGGCCAAAGAGACTTTTATGGACAGAAAGAGACAAAGAAGTCTAAAGCAGTGAGATGCAATAACTAATAGAGTAAGCAAAATATAAATAAATACAATATACTTGCTTGTGTTTTCTAAATTATGCTTGATTACAGAAGCAAAACTGTAGTGCTGGTTGATCTGACTTCAAATAATGCTTGTAGAGAAATAGAAGAAAATTATAAACAGGACATAAAATAAAGTTTATCTTTGTGTTCAATCAAGTGGATAAAATAATTATGTAAGATTTTGTGTCTATAAAATTTCATCTATAGAAACCACTAAAATCGCTATGCAAAAAGATACTAGATATAGATATAGATTGGATTTATCTTTAAAAAATCTTTAAAAATGTACTAGTAACTCACATAAACTAAAGGAAAGGAAAATACATAAATGAGAAGCAGAAGGCAAAAAAATGGCACAATAAAGCTAACCATTAATTGGTACACTAAATATAAAAGACCTAAAATCATCAATTAAAAGACAGAGATTAGTAAACATAAAAATATGGGCTATTTACCCTCAAGACTTCACCTGATGGCAATTATAAAAGAACATTGGAAATGAAAAGATGAGGAAAGATATCATGGAAATACTAATGAAAGGTGTGGACTGGGGAATGTACCTTAGTGATAGAGTGTTTGCCTACCACACACAAAGCCCTCAGTTCAATCCCTAGGACAGCCAAAAGGGGTGGGGGAGGAGTGGAATAGGGCTATGTTTATGTTAGATTCAGCAGACTTCACATCAAAGATAATTACCAATACCAGAGAGGGAGGGGCATTACATATTGACAAGACCAATCAGCAAAGAACATACAGTAACCTTAAATATTCACCCACCAAGCAACTGAGTGGCCAAGTAGGTGAAACAAACCTGCTAGCACTGAAAAGGTAGAGAAATATATTATTGTAAGACAAGATCTCAACAATTGACACAACTATCAGAAACCTGGGAGAACTTGATATCATCAGTCTATAAGATTCAACTGGCAACAAGATTCAACTCCAACTAATGACACCAGGATTCTTCTCCCCTCCCCTCCCCTCCCCTCCCCTCCCCTCCCCTCCCCTCCCCTCCCCTCCCCTCCCCTCCCCTCCCCTCCCCTCCCCTCCCCTCCCCTCCCCTCCCCTCCCCTCCCCTCCCCTCTTTTCCTTTCTGTTTCCCTCTTATCCCTTCCTCTCCTTTCTCTGAGTCATTTTCCCTTTCTCTTACCCCCCTTCCCTCCTTTCTTTCACCTCTCTCCTCACCTTTCTTTTCTGAGGTTTAAAACAACTTAAACTCATTTATAGTTGTGTAGGTCAGATAATCTGGTGTGGGTCTCACCACCATTAGAGGGTGTTAAGGCTGGTTTCCAGAAGTGGGTTGGACCTCGAAGAAGAAAGTTACCTTTTGAGATACGAGGTTGCTGTAAAAGACTGGATGTGACCTTCCACATACTCTCTTGTTTCCAGTTTCATCATGTGACCTCTCTTTCCTCACCTGCACCTCCATCATGATGTCATTCGCCATGTTGAGAAGTAGTTGGGAGACCCTTACCAGAGTCCAAACACATGAGGTTGTTTAGTCTTGGACTTTTAGTCACTCTTGTGTGTAAAGTCTTTGGCCTCTGCTGTTTTGTTATAGCAACTAAAACCTGAACCAAGGCGGTTGTCTTGGTTCCTGTCCATCCATATGCTAATGGATCTTAGGGGACAGTGGCATCAGTATTCCAGGTTCAGCTCTTCATGGATCTCTGGGAAGGGAAGGGGCAGCTCTGGGGTGTTTCTGTGTTTCAGATACTTAATGGACACACCCTAAAGCCATTTTCCCAGTTCTTCAAAGACTGGACTCATTCATGCCCGTTCATGGAGGTGGAAATGGAGACACAGAGACATCAAATAACCTGACCATTTGAGGGCTGGAACCAGAAGCCAGGTGACTTGACACAGAGTCTGAGCTCTTCCCCAAAACCTAACCAAGAGTATGAGACACTATCACCAGACCCCAAGGACCAGGCACAGGGTTGGGCCTGCCTAAGTCTTCCTGATGATAATCTTTTTTTCTGGCCATTCTGCAAGACCTTGTAACTTGAAGTCCCCAAATAAGAAGCAAGAGGTGGTTGACATTGGTGGTTATGATGATCTTATTAGTTCTTATTCCTCCCCCATTTCAAAAGTCAAGATGGCCTCTGGGGGAGAAACTCCCTTCTGCATACCAGTTAAGCTGCTTCAGGGAAAATGGTTTTGTTTGGCCCCTGGATGTCATTCCTGAGAAATGAAGACGGCAGAGCTTGTTTCTATTTCCTCTGCAAACTTCTCGTCTCTGATAACTGGCCAATCTTGGGCGTGATCCAAGAACTGGTATGTTGTGGGTTTCCACTCCAAGCTGGTCTCAGCTACCCTGGGTGGAGGCTTCAGCTAGGCTGGATTCTTGGGGCTTGATTTAATACATACCAAAATGTTTGGGTCAATTGCAAAAACGGAGACGAGCATCCCTGTATTCCAGTTCCAGTCGCCAGCCTAATGGCATTAGGCACAGTGATGTAATAATCTAACACACATGCGCCAAGGGGGCTGCTCTGGGTGACCATCTGCTGGCTGTGAGCAGGCACTGTGGCTGCCCAGCACAGCGGACAGAGTTTAAATGAAAGCCAGACCAGCTGAAAGGAAACCACACGGATGCTTCCAGGATTCAAGCCTTTCGATCCATGCATACTGCATGTCAGGGGAGGAGCTGGCATGGAGCTAGGCGTGGCTGGAGGTCAATAAAAAGCACATGTGAAGTGAATAGAGGTGGGGCTCCTATCCTTGATAGCAGTGAGTTCCCACACAGCAGAAATCCCTGCACTGGCATCTCTTGCAGCTGGTTCTTCCTTGAATACCCTGAGAAATTGTCACTTCCTCTCACCGCACCCCTCCTGCATCCTAACAGCTCTCATCTTCAAAGAAAGTTTGTTACCGAGAGGAGAGCAGAGCCACTCCAGGGAAGGGTTTGGGTCTGCTTTTGGCTTTGACCTCCTTTGAGCAGTACCATCCTTTTCTCCTGAGTCTTATGGGTACTTCAGAGGAGTCTGTCTATTGAGAGGAGTCTGGGCCCTGGAAGCAGGGTAGGAAACCAGAGGAAGAGCATGTGTGCATGGTCACCATGAAAACTGGTTTCAGGAGCTCAGTGGGCAAAAGCATTTGCTCTGTAAGCATTGGGACCTGAGTTTGGATGCAGGGCAGTCAAGATGGCTCAGTGGTTAAGAGCACTTGCAGCTAAGTCTGATGGCATGAGCTCTGTTCCTGGAAACCATATGGTAGAAGGAGAGAACTGTCTTCTACAAGTTGTTCTCTGACCTCCATACATGTGTGGGTGCATGTACACATGCACACGCACACACGCACAGGTGGGGGAAGATTGTTCAGCGAGTAAAGATACCTTACACCAAGCCTAATGATCTGAGTTTGATCCCCAGCATCCACGCAGAACTAGGAGAGAACAGGGTCCTACAAATTGTCCTTTGAACTCTATAGACATGCTGTGACATGTGTGAGTATGTACAATAAATGAAAGAAAAAAAAGCCTCTAGGGTATCAAATACTCGCCTGGCTTCTGGCAGCTTTTGTCGTTGGCCTGTTTCTCAGGTGTGGGTGTATTACACCAGGGGTCGGGGGAGCTCCGCCTGCTGAGGCCTTTCTTGAGTTCCCATGGAATTTTGTGCTTCTTTAGCTTTGTGTAGGCTTTGAGTCTATCCTTGGTAAGCTGGGCAGTGGGCTGGCACCTAAGTGGTGAGGGGTATAAATGGGTGTCTTCCCAAGTTGTGCTACTTTATGGCGATCTGAATAAAAATGGACTCCATAGACTCATAGGGTATGGCGTTATTGAAGATGATCCCTTGTAGTGAGTGTGGCCTTGTTGGAAGAAGTAAGCCAGCCCCACTTAAATGTTTTCCTTTATTAAGTTGCCATGGTCATGCTGGAGAAAACCCTAACTAGGACTCTTTTTCTGGGGAGACATGAACGAAGGTCTCTTTACCCCAGATAGGTCATAATGACAAACCAAAGAAACAAGTCCACCCAAGTCTAGACAAGTGGAGCAATGATGAGTTATACACAGGTGTGTGGGTGACGCGAGGCACAAGCACCATTGAATGGCTTACCACACCATTCTGACAGCTCACAAAGGCCACATAGCATCCTCAGAGCTTTTTTTCTGTGCAATTTGCAGGCAGTTCTATAGGTCAGGGAGTCTCCTCTTGTCAGCAATTTTTACCGCTTACTGCTTTCACAACCCCAAGGAGAAGCCTTTTGAATCTTGTAATTTTCAGGAACTTCCGGAGCCATTTAATTTCCTGTTTTGCTTAGTTTTTCTTTTTCTCTGTTGTTGTTGTGTCTTTTTATTGCCCCTTGAGTCCTAGAGGAATACTTCAGCTAGAGGAAAAGGCCTCATGCATGATGCTGGACACCGATAGGTGGGAAGTGGGTAGAGAAAGACAGGCCTCAGGGCAACAGCAAGATGGAAAGCAGAATGTTCTCCTAAGACCCCGGTTCCCAGAAATTGCATCACCAAGTGAAGACCACAGCACAGTGGAGGAGGCTGAGTTGACAGGCCTGGGTATCAAATGAGCAACAGGTTCAACTGCACGGATTAATATGACCTCAGGCTTGTAATGTCATCACTTGTCACAGCCTAGCCCAGGATTCTTCCTGCAGCTGGGGGTATGGATACCAGGGCACCTGTCTCATAGACCTGCAGACCCAGTGTGGGTCAGAGGAGGCCTGAGGTGTAGGCAGCTTACCTCCCTCCAGCCTGTTCTCTGCAGTGAAGGCTTATACACCCTACAATGATGTCCTTACAACAGAAAAGGAAGGGCCGTGTGCAGAGTATTCTTTCAGTTAGTCTTGTGTGTGCTGTGCACATGTTTGTGGGATGTACCACTCACCTGTGAGTGCCAGGTGTATAGATGGCATATAGATGCCAGCGGTGTCTTCCTCTGGCCAGAAATCTCTCTTGATCTCTCCTCTTAGGATTGGAGATACAGACACATGCTGGCTATTATGTGGCTTCTAGGGATCTGAACTAGGTCCTCATGCAATAGCAGCAAGCTCTCTGAGAAGCCATCTTCTCAGCCCCAAGAGCATGTATCAGTTGTTGGGTAGATAAGAACATCATGTCCCAGAGAGGAGAAGTGGTGGCCTGAGACTAGGGAGCAATGTAGGGCAGCTGACAGAACTTAGGTACCCTCAAAGGGTGAGGCCTTCATATCCTGTCCCCCTTCAAAGGGCACAGACACACACGTGGGAGGGGCTGAGCATGGCCTTGATCAGCCCTCTCTGTTCAGCTGTTTAAACATTCTAGAATGCATAAAACAGAAGGGCCACAGGTGGGGATGGCTGTCACTCCCTTGGCGATCCTAGATACCAACTGGGACCTTGAATACAGAAATTAAGCCATCAATTCTTGCTGGATTCCCCCCACCCCTGTCCCCTCCTCCCCCGACATCTGAAGAGTAGAGTAATAGGTCAGGGTGGGCCTCTGATCTTCCTTCCAGTGACCATCTATAGGTACGCAGTGTGACACATGCTATGTCATTGTGTCATCTTGCCCATCCACCAGACCTGTCTCAGCTGGCTGTTGGAAGAACAAGAGATCCATGGGAAGCAAAGGGAGAGAGGCTCGGGAGGGCAGGAGTGCTGGCCTCTTTATCCCTGAAACTGCAGCAGGCACCAGACCCCAATCCCCTCTGAGTAAGCTGACTTGCTCAGCTCAGGAAGCCTGCAACCTCAAAGGCCTGGCCCACCAAGGAGCCCTCTCTAACAATGTCGCTGGACAATGTGGCCTGTTTACCTGTCAGTCTGTCCGCTTTCTTTTCATTTCAGAGGAAAAGAACTCCTGCGGAGCTGCTAATCCTAGAGTCAACAGTCGACCAAGCTGAGCGGCTTCCCCGGAGGTGGGTGTCTAGCTCAGCCCCAACTGTGCAAACAGACCCTGCAGCCTGGGCTGCCCTAGGGGCGTGGTCTGAAGCGGCAGGTCCTGCTTGCCAGCTCGCCAGCCCCCTTGCTCCCTTTGTGTGTTTCTCATTGAATTGGGTGGAAGCTCAAAGGCAGGCTAAGGAAGGTCAAAGCCAATTTGCAGGGTCAGAGGTCAAGGAGGAGATAGGCACCCAACCCGTCGCCCGGAAGCTGGCTAGCTGCTTGTCCTGAGTGCTCCAATTACTACCTAGGCCTCAGAGATTAGCAGATGCACCTGTTCGAGCCTCAGTTTCCACATTTGTAAAGAAGGAATGTCTGGGGTCAAGGATGTATCTCAATTGTTGGAGGGTTTCCTTATAATGCCTGAGGTTTGATGGTCCACTCTTTTGACCCCAGCACATGGAAGGTCAGAGGTTCAAGGTCACCTTTAGCTATATAGCAGGTTTAGCGTCAACCTGGGCTACTTGAGTCCTTGCTTAATAAATAACAATAACAATAGCAATAATAAGCAGTAACAATACGCCTGTTCATGGTGGAAATGGTGTGGGGTGCTCAAATGGTAGTGACTGGCAATTAGAAGGACTGAGACTAGGAGTTAGACTCTCTCCCTGATAGGCAGGCACATCGGGAGAAGAGCCATGATTAGGTAATAAAGGGAGCAAATTTCCAAGATGGTCAGCTTCTTCCTCAACCTCCTGACCTGAGGCAAAAGCTTTTATCTCCCACCAGCAGGCTTCTGCTGATAGACTGGCTCAACAAGTTCAAGGCCAGATCAGAGGGCCACACAACAGCTGCTGATCAATCAACCACACTGTCTTTAAACTGACCAATCCTAAAGGAGGGGCGGGGAATTCTTCAGAGGCTTAAACCCCCAGGCCTGGTGCAGAGAGGGGGCTTTTCTGCTTCCTGAGTCTCCCCTCTGCTGTGCACAGGGTCTTTTCTCTGTGTGTCTGCTACAAGCGTGTGCCTCCTCCAAGCACATGCCTTCTCAGCCCCAGTAACCGCCATTCTCATTCTGTCTGTGGTGCTTAAGGTTTCTCTGCTACAACCCACTGCGCTCCAGATTTTCCTTTTGAGTTTTTAACCAGTAGAGAAAATGAACCTGGTCAAGATCCCTAGACTGTATCAGAAGGGAGGCAGACAACTGGAAACTTCAAGTCAAATGGCAGCAGAGAGATGGAGGGTCCTGAACAGAGCTGGAGGGGCCAGTGTGGTTAGGGCAGGAATGGACTGAGTGGCTAGGACGAGGGGACAGACTCAGATGATGATGAGTGGACGGATCCTGTCAGAGACGTAGTGGGACAAATAACCTGGAAACCACCTCACAGGCAGCATTGTTCCTGATGGGGAAGGAGCAGCAGGCTCTCCACTTCCTACCACCCCCCCCCCCACCTCCCCCAGCACACTGCCTAGATGCCCTTCAGTTTTCCCAGCGCAAGCATAAGCGTGTTTGTGAGCTGGTCTGAGAAAAGGGCTCATGAGTGCAAATGCAGGTTGGTACAAAGCACAGCAGTTCCTAGTTGGAAAGCACATTCTTGGGGCTGCTGAGGCGACTCAGTAGGTAAACACCTGATGGAGTTTATCTCCTCATGGTGAAAGGAGAGATCTGATTTCCTTATCCTCTGACTTCCATGGGCACACCTCTCTTCCTCTCCTCTCTCTCTCTCTCTCTCTCTCTCTCTCTCTCTCCCTCTCCCTCTCCCTCTCCCTCTCCCTCTCCCTCTCTCTCTCTCTCTCTCTCCCTCTCTCTCTCTCTCTCTCTCTCTCTCTCGTGTGTGTGTATGTATGTATGTATGTATGTATGTGTGTGTGTCAGTCTGCCTGCCTTTGTCTCTGTTTCTGTCTCTTACACACAATGCAATTAGGAAAAAAAGAGAGAAATGTGTTTTTTATTTAACATCGAATCCTTTTTCCCTGGGCTAAGAAGGTGTTTGTTTGACTGAGACACAGACACAGCTTCATTATGTAGTCCTGGCTGCTCTAGAGCTTGCTGTATAGAGAGGCTGGCCTTGGACTCAGAGATTCTCCTGCCTCTGCCTGATTAGAAAGTCTTTCCATGCCTGGAAAAGATAGGTTTTAAAATTTTTGTCATTAGCATTATTATTTTAAGTTTTGAGAAAGGGTGCTATGTAGCTCCAGCAGGCTTCTAAGATCCTTTGAGGCTGACAGTGTTAGTACTATGGATGAGCATCACCTCGTTCTATTTTAACAAATGCTAGGGCTCAAACTCAGGGCTTCATGTGTGCTAAACAAGCTCACTACCATCTAAGCTAACTTTTCTAGCATAGTACATATTCTGGAAATGAATGGTTACTGATTCAAACCATTAGCAGTAGGTGATGCTCAGGGACTGTCTTAGTTAGGGTTTTACTGCTGTGAACAGACACCTTGACCAAGACAACTCTCAGAAGAACAATATTTAATTGGGGCTGGCTTACAGGTTCAGAGGTTCTGTCCATTATCATCAAGGTAGGAGCATGACAGCATCCAGGCAGGCATGGTGCAGTAGGAGCTGCAAGTTCTACATCTTCATCTGAAGACTGCTAGCAGAATACTGGCTCCTAGGCAGCTAGGACAAGGGTATGAAAGACCACACCCTCAAGGGGCACACCTACTCCAACAAGGCCACACCTCCCAACGGTGCCACTCCCTGGGCCAAACATATACAAACCATCACAGGGACACAGTACATAATCTGGAAGTAAATGGTTACTGATTAAAGCCATGAGCAGTAAGCAATGCTCAGGACCAGGCTCTTTTCCTCTTCCTGGTCTGTCCTTAGCCAGACCATGGCGTGCATGCTTGTAGCCTTAGGGTGGCAACATGGCCCTCTCTGCTCCATGGGAAAGTATAGGATCTCCTAGAAACTCTTGCTGAATCTCATTGGCCAGATGGAGTCACATGGCTGCTGTGGCGCCAGGGCTGTTGGGAATGCAA
This sequence comes from Mus caroli, assembly GCF_978045245.1. NCBI lineage: Eukaryota > Metazoa > Chordata > Mammalia > Rodentia > Muridae > Mus > Mus caroli. The sequence continues at coordinate 115,812,252 of NW_028227256.1, read as the reverse complement.
GCCATTCACTGTACTTCCCCAGTGTGTGCTGGAGGCCAGGGGAAGGTGGCTGAGGGGCTGAGGATAGGGAGTCACCCAGTCACCAGCTGCCAGAGGAGCTGACTATTCATTTCCCAGGCCACAGACGGGAAGCCGGTGCCAGGGGCAGAGGATGCTTACTCAATAGGCAGTTTGATTGATTGACTTTGACATTCTGGGATGGCGACCAGAGATGCAGAGATAAAGTTATCTCCTTGCCCTCCAGAGAACGAAGGGGAACAGTAGAAGAGCTGAGATGGTCTGAGTGTGTGCTTAGGGGCAGGTTACAGGCTGAGCACTCAGACTTCTTGCTGGGGTTTCGGTGTTGAAAACAAGGACAACCTTGATCTTCAAATCCCCCTGCCTCTACCTCCCCAGTGCTGAGATTACAGGTGTGTACTATCAAGCTTGGTTTAAACAGTGCTGGGATCAAACACACGCAGTGAATGCTGGGCAAACACCCCACCCAGTGAGCTACTTCCCCCAGCTCCACTCAGGCCCAACTGACAGGCATCATTCTAGAGGGTCTGGAGGAGGCAACTGAGGGTCGGGGAAGCTCATATCACATACATCTATCTCCCTCACACAGGCCCATTCCCTTCATACAAGCCCACTTCCCTCAGACAGGCCCTCCTCTCTCACACAGGCCTACTATGCTCACAGAGGCCCAACTACCTCACACAGACTTACCTCCTTCACACAGGCCTACCTCCCTCACACATGCCTTCCTCACACAAGCCAAGAGGCAACGCCTGGGTCTCCTTCATAAACGTGCCCTGGGAGGTGGCATAGTCTCCCAAAGGCCCATTGGTCCTGGGACCTAAGAGTCGAAGCATGGCCAGAGCCCAGCACTCTGTGTGAGGTTGCAAGCACGTGGGTGCACGTGTGTGCAGGTCAGAGGTCGAGGCTGGATGTCTTCGTGGATCTCTCCCTGCCCTTGTTTAAAATTTTGTTTTAAATTACATGTTTGTGTATTTATTTTGCATGCGAGTGTATGCATGTGTGTGGGTACATGCATGGTGTACATGTGAAATTCAGAGGTCAACTCTTGGGGGTTGGCTCTTTCCTCCTACCATGTGGGTCGTGGGGGTTGACCTCAAGTCTGATCAGCCTTGGTGGGAAGTGCCTTCACCTGCTGAGCCATCTCCTTGGCCCCTCCTCCTTATTTTCAGATCCAGGACCTCTCATCCACCTGGGTGGAACTCACTGATTTGGCTGGCCTGGCTGGCCAGTGAGCTTCACCCACTTACTGAGTGCTGAGTGTGTGTTCCACCTGCCTCTCAGGCTTAAGCTGCTTTACAGGGACTCTGGGGATCAAGCTCAAGTCCCCATGCTTGCATGACAAGAACTTTAATGACTGAGCCATCTCTCTAGCACCCCATATACCCCAGTATTCTGAGCCTTGGGCTTGGCAATGGTCACTGGGTGTCAGGACCACCTTTTCCAGCTATCTCACAGATTGGCCTTTTGCATGGCCCCAGGTATCAAGGGGATTTGAAGAATGACTTCGTGTTGATGGTTCTTGGCCAGTCTTCAGTTCAATTGGGGTTTAAAGACCACGTTGAGTGTCATGTTCAACTCTACATTCATGAGAAAAGAAATGTTTGTAGAGTTAAACATTTTTCAGGTGTAAAATCTTGTTTTGATTTTTTTAGAAAAGATTTATTTATTATATATAAGTACACTGTAGCTGTCTTCAGACACATCAGAAGAGGGAGTCAGATCTCATTACAGATGGTTGTGAGCCACCATGTGGTTGCTGGGATTTGAACTCTGGACCTCTGGAAGAGCAGTCAGTGCTCTTAACCACTAAGCCATCTCTCCAGCCCCCTTGTTTTGATTTTTTAAACTAGTGATAATTTTTTTTTTCCTTAGGGAGATACCAGAGTCCTCTGTTATATGTTCCGGGGTTCTAGGCACATGCCTTTATCATTGTGGTAAGCTTGCCCAGGGCTACCTATATTTAGTGCTTTGCTATTCTTCGAGGTTCTCAGGACATGCAGGCTCCTTGAGATTATTGTGGCTTTTACCCAGAGAGCCTTGCACAATCCCTGGCACACTCTTGGGAAATGAATGAGGAAACAGATAGAGGAATACTGACTGACCTCCTGGCTGAGTGAATGGCTGAACCACAGAGCAGGTGTCTGAAACAAGGGGCCTGGTGAGGTCCATCATTTCTGGTTCCTATCCAGCCCCTCCTGACAGCCTGTATGTACGAGTGAACGAAGCTAAACATAGTAAGCACACATGCAGGCATGTGAACAGCTCTTCTCCTCCTGCCCAGGGCTGACTGGCAGCTTGTGGGAAGTTTGCACAATCCTGTATGCTTCTTTGATTCTCATTTTTGGGCCATGGAGTCATCGGTGCCTTGGGCCTCTCCCTGTTCATGCTGGATCATCTCTTGGCCACACCAAAGGGACTATGTCTTGTCTACAGCAGGAACTTCAGATCTAGTCCCAGTCCCCTTCAGGGAATCCACCCTGATTACAAGGCTGCCCGAGGAAGGGTGGGAGCCAAAAGCAGCTTTGCAATCTTTGTTTTGCTGATGAGGTCTAGTATCTAAAGAGACAGGATGGTCAACTGGAAGTGTGGCAAAGCTTGGCCCAGGATGGGTGGGGCCCAACATGGCCGTTGCTTTCAGTGACTACCACAGGCCTATAAATTCAAGCCCAGTCAGCTGGCTGGCCAGTGAACTTGGGTCAGGGGCTCCACGGTTCCCTCATCTGTGTGGCACTGCAAGGTTGTCATGGAGACCTCCTGTGGTGCTTAGGAGAAAGGGTAGGAGCTGGGGATATGGCGGCTCAGTCTGGAAAGTGTTGGCTGTGCAAGCAGGAGGACCCCAGTTCACTCCCCCAAACCCACATAAGCAAAGCAAGCAAACAAAAAACTTCTGTGTGGTGGTTCATGTTTGTAGTCCCAGTGCTGGGAGGGCAGACATAGACAGGTCCCTGCAGTTTGCTGAACAGGAAGCCACAGGAGAGTGAAATATCTCATTTGGTTTCTTCTGCCCCATCTTTCCACACGTCTCCCACACATGAACCCTCCATGCATAGGGCCCATGCTGTGCTAGGACTGCCACATCAGAGAGTTCCTGTCCCCACTAGCTGTTCCCGAGGTGGTTGTCCTGTCCACCCACCTTCTCCTGGGCTCTCTGTTCTCACGCACCTCTTGCTTTTGCCAAGTTTGTTCATTCATAATGCTCGCCTCCTTGACTCCCTAAGGACTTCCTAGACTCCTGCGGGGCTGGGGGTGGGGTGGGTGGGTAGATGCTTTCTCCAGTGCTGACCCTAAAGACCCCAACAGAGGCCATTTGAGCAGTGACACTAGCACTGAGGAGGGGAACGGTTAGCAGCTCTTTAAAGGTCCTCAGAATCCTGCAGGGTGGGCTAGGGATATGGCTCAGTAAGGAGAGGGCTTGTCTGATCCCCATCAACTCCTTGGTTTGGGCCTCAGTACCACGGGAATCAGGCATGGTAGTGTAGACCTTTAATTCTGGATATTAAGAGGTAGAAGCAGAAGGGTCAAGAATTCAAGGTTATCACCAGCTGCATAGCAAGTTTGAGGCTGGCCTGAGCTACATGAGATCTTGTCTCAGGTTTGTTGTCTATATGAGGATTTAAGGAACTTGCAATGGGAGGATTAGCACGGGCTATCCGGTAGATACAAGGGGATTAATGAGAGGAGGGCAGCAGGTCACGTGGGGAAGTGGGTATTTTTTTGTGGTTTTTGAGGATGGGAGAGAGGAAGAGGTCAGTAGCTGAGGCTTGTGGGTGTGTCTGGACCTATCAGGATCATCTTAGCACTGGTTGGCTTTTCAGAACTGTAAGAGAACAAAAGCCTGTTTTCCTCTCTCTCTCTCTCTCTCTCTCTCTCTCTCTCTCTCTCTCTCTCTCTGTCTCTCTCTCTCTCTCTCTCTCTCTCTCTCTCTCTCTCTGTGTGTGTGTGTGTGTGTGTGTGTGTGCAGATGCACATGTGTTATTCATGCATATATGTGTGTGTATGCACATGTGCTAATCCTTGGTGTTGGTCTCAGGAACCATCCTTATTTTTCCTTTTTTTCCCCCTGAAACAGAGTCTCTTACCTGGAACTCAGTAAGTCGGCTCTGTGAGCTGTCCAGAGCCTCAGGTCAGCTATCTGCACCTCCCCAGCACTGGGACAAGAGCACATGTCATGGCACCCATTTTTTAACATGAGGTCTGGGTTTCGTGATTGCACACAAAGCACTTTCTCCCCAGTCCTGCTTTCTCTCCTCACCTTGGGCAGCAGCAGAGGACAGCAAGCATGGAACACTGAACTTCTCAGGGCCCCTGAGAGGAGGTGGCACCTTGTGACTAATGCCAGTCAACAAGACAGAGGTACAATTCACTCACTTCCCATTAGTGTGAGGCTTGACCTGCCGGTGTCCCTCTTCCCTACCATGGCCACTAAGGGTGACTCAGCTGGCAAGACTGGTGGTGGAGCTTCTGTTGGCTTGGGTCCTTAAGTGGCTGTGTGGTGCTGATGGTCAAGTGTCCCAGCATCTGGGGGTGCACCATTAAGGCAGGGTAGCTGGTGCATTCCTGACCAGGGGAATTCTGAGGAGGCTCTGGGTGCCCCAAGGAGAGGACAATTGAGCTTTGGGGAGACACAGAGACAGTTCAGGCAAAGGCCTGGGGTCCTGGGGGCAGCCTAGGCCGTGAGGCTGGTCTCTAAGGCTGTGGGGTGGGGGACATTGACTTCACATCAAGGTTTCTCCCTACATGTGCCCTCCTCTCCTACTGTGCATAGCTCCACGAACACCTAGTGAGTGTTCAGGGATCCCATGTGTCCACTCATGGGTGTATGTTGTGAGGGAGCCCTCTGTACACACAGGTCTGCATCTGTCAATAAATGTCTGTTGGTCTTTTCTTCCTTCCTTCCTCCCTCCCTCTCTCTCTCTCTCTCTCTCTCTCTCTCTCTCTCTTTCTTTCTTTCTCTTTCTCTCTCTCTCTCTCTTTCTCTCTTTCTTTCTTTCTTTCTTTCTTTCTTTCTTTCTTTCTTTCTTTCTTTCTCTCTTTTTCTTTCCTTCTTTCATTCTTTTAAGATCTCTGGGTATAGGTCTGCTCCCTACAGGGCAGGAGCAAACTGAGGTGCTAGATGTAGGCAGACATCTGATGTTGAGCATGCAAATGGCAGTCACAAACTGAGGGGCAGGTGCGTGGTGTGTCATACTTCCAAAATTCTCAACCATGGGCCAGCACGATGGTCAGTGGGTCAAGGTGCTTGCTGCCCAGGCTGAAGACTTGAGTTCAATCTCTGGAACCTATACAGTGGGAGAGAAGAACCCACTTCTGTGCTTTGTCCTCAGACTTCCACACATGTCATCCCCCTGTAGATAAATAAGTAAACAAACAAATAATATATTTTATATATAAATACATAATTTACTATATTAATAAATTTAAATAGATATTTTATATATTAAAACATATAATTCCCAGGCAAGAAGATGATGTAAAGGACTTGCTTGGCACGAGGTACAAGGTACCAGGACCTGAGTTCAATTCTTAGAACTGATGAAGAAACTGCTGATCATGGTGGGGCTTGCTTCATTTAACCTCAGCACTGGAGAGATGGAAACCAGTAGATCCCCAATGGCCTACCACCAGCCTAGTCAGCAAGCTCCAAATTCTCCAAATTGGAGATCCAGTCCCCAAATGTAAAGGGGAATGAACCTGAGGGATTACTTCCTAATGCTACATATATATATATATATACTGGATCACACAAAGCCTTAGCCAAGAAAAAGAACACAGAAGATGAGCCATACCCCAAAGTACCCAGCTTCAGAGCCCCCAGTGACTCATCTGTGCCACCTCCAGAGGTCACTACATTGCTTTTGAGACCGGCTCATTCTCCAGGGACAGACCTGTATCGTCTGGACGTCTCACTGGCTTGTGGCTGAGGTATGTCTAATTCCATTTATCGTGAGCACCACAGGACAGAGACTGAACCATGGACATCGGATGGCTTGACTACAGGGTACAGAGGTTTAGGACAGAGGATGTGACTGTGGGCTGAACATTCAGGATCCTAAGGTAATGTCTTAGACAGTTCATCTTTCCTAGACTTGTCCCACCGTGAGGTTCTGTTGGACTGCTGGTCCTCTGCTTGGTAGAGTACCTCAGGTCTGATAGCCGAACCTGCTCAGTAAAAGCCCAGTGAAGCCCAAGTTCACAGCTATTGATGTCTAAGGCCCACCCCTCTCTGTCTCTCTCTGTCAGTGTCTCTACATCTTTTCTCTGTCTCTCTGTCTTTCTCTTTGTCTCTCTCTGTCTTTTTCTATCTCAGTCTCTCTGTCTTTTTCTATCTCTCTCTATCTCTATGTTTCTGTTTCTATGTCTTTCTCTGTCTCTATGTCTCTGTTTCTCTGTCTCTCTTAAATTGAGAGAAATGACTCAGCAGTGAAGAGCATTTGCTGCTCTTCTGAGGACCAAACCCCATCAGGTGTCTCACAACTACCTGTAAATCCGTCTCCAGGAGGTCCAGCACCTTCCTTGGGTCTCTCTAGGTCACCTGTACTCCCTATACATACACATAAACTTATTAAACAAATAAAAGTAAATCTTAAAACAATTACACTTCGGTGTGTGTGTTAGGTATGTTGTGTGTTTGTAGAGGCCAGGACCCAACATCTTGTGTCTTCTTCAATCTCTCTCCATCTTACTTTTGAGACAGGTCTTTTACTGAACTCAAAGCTCATCAGCCCAGTTAGACCAGCTAATTTGGTGATCCCCAGGGATCTGTTTGTCCCCACTTCCCCTGCATTAGAATTGCAGGTGCTCAGATGGTTTTTGTTTTTTTAAAAAAATAGATTCTGGGACTATAATTCAGGCCACCATACTTACCCAGCAAGCACTTCAACAAGCTGTCTTCCCACCTCTCAAGGAGGATTGCAAGCAGAGGGATGATGACAGGGAATTTTTGCCTATCCTGGAAGACACACAGAGCTGCACAGAGCAGACACACTCCAGCTAATGTGAGGAGACTAGCCTGGCCAGACATGAGTCACAGGTAGTCCAGCAATTCAACAATGGGGACATATGGCAGGATGAGCTTTCTTTCTGGCCTGCCCCTCAACCTTACCCCACTTATCACAAAGTCCAGCACTTAGAAGCCAGGACGGGGTTGGTAGAGTCACTGGATACCTTGTGAGGGATACCTGTTAGCCCTCTACATGCTCCCCCCATGGTGTAGGCTGTACAATTAGAAATCCAGGAAGTTCAATAGCCTAGGAGCACTCGGCCACCGAAGTTAGCCAGTGCCAGGGTAAACAGGGCCTGGCACAGGGTTGCAGAGCTCTGTCCCAGGGCAAACACTGCCCTTTGCCAAATAGGGAATTGTTTTTGCCAGAGCAGAAGAATAGTTCCGCCAAGCCTAGTGACCACTCACCCCACCCAGGCTTCTGTCGCTGCTCCTTACTAACCCTGCACCCGGGGGCCAGGGAGGGGGCAGGATCTCCTGACTATGAGTAAAAGACACAAAAGTTACTGAGGACAAAAAAAAAAAAAGGGCAAGAAAATTAAGTAACCAAAGCCATAAAGCCTTTAACAATACGAAGTTGCTAACCAGCAATACCTCAGGCTCCCGGCACCATCCCTGGCTTCTAAAGGCACCCTCTCTATTTCAAAGAGGCCTACCAGCTTGGCAGGCAGGGAGGAGTGAGCCAACCTACTCTCTAGGAATATGAGTGCAGAATCCTCAAGAAAGGAAGTGCTCTCAGTTATGGGAAAGCAGGGTCCCTGGGCATCAGTAGCATCTCTGCTCTGCCTGAGGCTGGTCTCCAGCTCCTGGCCTCAGTTTCCCCATCTGGAAATTGGAGCTGTGAGACATCATTTAATGGAGAGCCCAGGGTTTCAAAACAAGAATCTTGAGCTGGTGAGAAGTTTCAGACACTAAAGACATTGATGCCAAGCTGGGGGATCTGAGTTTATCGCCTAGAACTCATGTAGTGGAAGAAGGAGGGAACTGCTTCCCTGGAAAATCTGTCCTCTGCCTACACACACACACACACACACACACACACACACACACACACACACCATTCCTACTTGATAGATAGAGAGGATCAATAAATGGCTGCCTGAGTTTTGAGAACTGGGTGAGGAACACACTGTGACCCTCCTTCCACATTCTTTCCCTTTCCAGAGTCTCCAATTCCTCGGGGACACCTCAAAATCTCTGTCCTAGGATATAAGACTGAGTCCCCACTCCAGTCCCCCGCAACACACACACACACAGTGTGGCAGCCACTGAAAGTTGTGTGGAGTAGTGAGGCAGGACCTCTTACTCTCGGGAACCAGGAAACCTTAGTCATCCTTCCTTCTCTGGAAGTGGCCCGAGCTTCTGAGACCTGGTGCATGGAGTCCAAGAACAGCGCTGTGCTTGGGTGATTCTATTAAGTGCTGGTCTAGGAAGTGCTTGCAGTGTGGCCGGTACGAGTCCTCGGGTACTTATGTCACTCTGGAAAATGAGTGACACAGAAAGACTCTTTCAACGGCTGGCTGGCCTTCAACAGCCTGAGTCCTGACTTCCCCCTCTATTGAAGCGCCCACATGGTACCTTTCCACCCCAATTGCACAACACCCTCGCTCACTGTTACTGTTTTCCCCCCCTTTCAGCCTTGAGGCCAGTGCCCGAGGTCACATAGACAGTAGTGGCAAAGCAAGGTCACCTGTGGACACCTGAATTCACAGGAAATGCCTCCCACTTTGTGGGTGGTGCTAACTCCAGTCTTGTGTGTGAAGAGTAAGCTCCAGGCACCTTGCTTAGGTGCCCTGGTCAGAACCTGACCTAGTTTCATTGCTGTTGTGACAAGACACCCCGACAAAAAGAAACTTGGTGTGTGTGTGTGTGTGTGTGTGTGTTGGGGGTGGATGTGGGGGCCTGGAGAGATGGCTCAGTGGTGAAGACAGCCTCTTACTCTTGCAAAGAACCTGAGTTTTGGTCCCCTCCCCCATTCTCCCACGGCAGCTCCCAATTGTTTGTGCCGCCAGTACTAAGAAAGCAGTGACTTCCTTTAGCCTCTTGGAGCCCCTGCTCAGAGGTGGCACACACAAACTCACACAGGCACATGCACATACACGTAAGCAATACTAGGTCTTTTAAAAGCCACTTCTGGAAGAAAGGGTTTATTTTAGCTCACAGTGCCAGGTCACAGTCCTTTACAGGAGGGGGAGTTAGTGTCAAGAACTTGAAGCAGCTGATCACGCCATAGGAGAGAGCAGCAAAGGGCAATGAAGGTCTGCACACGCCGCGTTCAGACAGATTTCTCTCCTCTTATATAGCCCAGGGCCTTAAACTGAGGAGTGGTGCCACCCATTCTCAGGCTAGGTCTTGCCACATCCACTAAAGCAATCAAGAGAGTCCCCAAGACACGCCCACAGGGCAGGCTTTTCTAGACAACCCCTCAGTGAGACCTCTTCCCCCGTGATTCTTAGGTCTGTCAAGTTGACAGTTCAAGGTAGCCATCACAGACTCCTCTGTACCCTACCTTCCCAGCATTGCACATTTTCTAATAGTGCCATTAAGTATTTGGGAAGAATGCTACCAACTGTCTTAGATGTCTTGTGTATATCCATATCTATGTGTCTGTATATTTGTGTGTGTGTGACACACAACCTTTGGTATCATTCTTCAACTGTTGCCCATAATTTTTTTTCTTTTTTGAGACAAGGTCTCTCACTAGTCTGGAACCATCCAAATTGGTTAGGCTGGTTGGTCACTGAGCCCCAGGGATTGATCCTCCTGCCTCTGTTTCCTAATAGCTAGGGTAAACAAGTATGCACTGTGACACCTGGCTTTTTTTTTTTTTTTTTTTTTTTAAGCATGGGTTCTGGGTATTGAACCCAGGTCCTCATGTTTTCATGGTAAGCTCTTTATTGACCTAGCTGCTCTTCCAGCCCACTCAGAACATTCTTTGAGTATCGGTCTCTTTCAGTTTGCTCAATGGCCTTACAAGTAGCATCCTGATTTGATCTTTGTTTTACAAAAAGCAAGTAAGGCCTAGAGACGTTCACACAGCTAACCTGGCATAGGCACATGCATGGCACAGATCTGTGATCAGTTACTGATTTTCTGAGGCACAGTGCCTTGCTCTGGAAGTAGCGTTAGGGAAAGGGATGGGCCTCCAGCTGGGGCTAAAGGAAAGGCTTAGGAGAGAGTTGCCGGTCTTGTGACTCAGCTCCAGGCCCCAATGGAGTCTGGCCCTGGCCATCCCTGCCTCCCACCTGGCATGGCCGGAGTCCTGGAGGAACTCCAGCACCGTTAGTCATTCTGGTGCACGATGGGCAGGTTGCCCGTCCCCCGCTGCAGGTGAGAACACAGCTCAAGCACTGCCTCTGGCCTTGGTTACACACTTCCTCTGGGATGTCAGAAGAGCCCTGGCTCTGTAGTTCTGTGTCTTTCAGGGTTCCTGGGTGGGGCTGAGCAGCACAGATCTTCCTGTGCCCTCCCAGACCCCACAGGCCTCTGACATTAAACAACTTGAGGCTGGGCCTGACATACTCTGTGGAGAATGGTGCCTGCCATTGCACCACATTCTTAGACCAACAAAAGCTGCCCCAAACACACAGCTTTGCAGAGATCTTATTATGCATTAGGGTTTCTGCTCTTATAGAAACATAATATTCCCTTTTGGAGATAAGACTTTTCATGTTTCTCTGCCATCGTCCCTTAACATGGCAGGAATTAGGACTTTTTTGTTTGCTTGGGGTTTTTTTTTGAGGCAGAGTCTCACTATGTAGCCCTGGCTGACCTAGGCTCACATCAAACTCACAGAGATCCTCCTGGCTGTGCCTCTCCAGTGCTAGAATTAAAAGGATGTGGTACCACGCCCTGCCCAATTACTTCTTTAAAAAAGTATTACATTTATTAATTCACTTTGTGTGGGTAGGGGGAGCAAGGGACATAACTGTCACTGCCTGCGAGTGTGTGTGTGTTGTGTGTGTGTGTTGTGTGTAGGTCAGTGGACAACCCTAGGGAATTGACTCTCTCCTTTCACCATGTGGGTCCTGGGATTGAACTCAGGTGGTCAGTAAGTGCCTTTATCTGTTGAGTCTCCTTGCTCTCCTCCATAATTACTATTTCTTAGAACTTTACTGTGTCAGATGGGTTCATCTTAAATACTGCTGTTTAAGGGCTGCAGAGATGGCTCAGTGGTCAGCAGTACTTGTTGCTCCTGTAAAAGATAAGTTCAGTTTCTAGCACCCACGTAGGGCAGCTCACAACTGCCTGTACCTCCAGCTCCAGGACAGCTGATGCCCTCTTTTGGCCTGCTTGGGCACCCACACCCATGTGGAATACTCTCTCTCTCTCTCTCTCTCTCTCTCTCTCTCTCTCTCTCTCACACACACACTCACACATCACAAATTTAAATTAAAAATATCTAAGGCTTAAAATTTACTGTTTGAATTGACTATCACAAATAAATTTTTATGAATTTTGGGATTGGGCCAGAATTTCCAACAGCTTCTGAAGTGGCTCTAACCACTTCTTCCGTTTCACATTCTTTATTTGTGTGAAGCAGCATTCTCAGCTCCGACAAAAATCAAAAACTCAAAATACTGATCAACTCTGAAAAACGTTGACGAAACTCTTTGTCCTATGGAATAAAAAAAATTTACTCAAGATTTAATTAATTTAGGGGAAGGTGAGACATTTATCTATTTCATTTTCATTCTGATGCAGAGGCTCGCGTATGCCAGGTTGACCCTGAACTCACTGAGCAGCCAAGGTTGACCCTGATCCTCCTGCCTGTACTTCCTAAGAGCTGGAATTGCAGGAGTGCATAACCACATCCAACTTATGTGGGGATCAAGCCCAGGGCTGCATGTGTCCTGGGAGAGCAATATCAAATGAATTACACCTCCTGTCCAAGTGCAAACAAACCGAAACCAACAGTCCGAAGAGGACCCAGAGGGAGCATAAGAGGCAGCTATGTGAGCCAGTGCCCAGAACAAAGGCTTGACTGAAGACTAGGGGTGTGTGTGTGTGTGTGAGAGAGAGAGAGAGAGAGAGAGAGAGAGACGGGGGCGGGGGTGAGAGGGAGAGAGAGAGCTCAGAGTATGCTGCTCAGAGACCCCTCAACTGTGCACAGCGGGCTACTGGACCCTGATAGCCCCACCCAGTTTGCTACAGAGCCAGATCTTGGGTGACTGTGTCAGGCACCTAGCAAATATTTGTACAGTATCAACCTGGGCAGGTTTTTGTCTCCCCCTAGGGCTGGTCAGGGCACCAAGGCTCCAGGGACATTCCTCTCTTACTGTCACAGCGTCTTACTGGCCCTGTGTCGGGGTGGCCAGGGGCCCTCACAGGGTTAGCTTCCAGGTTGGTGGTATCTGCTCCTGCTTCACGAATGAGTGGACAGCCAGCAGAACTGGATGGAACTCCAGGTTGATGCCAGTGGTCTGGGAGGAGGAGGAGTTGGGCTGCTTGCAACTCGAGAGGAGGCTGGAGCAGAGTCTGGGTTCCATGGGAACGTGGCCTTGTGGGTTCATCTGAGATGCTTCCGGTGAGTGGCTCAGCTCATCTGACAAACACAGTCACGCACTCTTCAGGTGCTGGTCTTGCTCCAGAAAACAGTTGTGAGACACAGAGAGCTCCTGTAACTGCCACTGGTTGGACCGGAAGCCAGGTGGGGCTTAGTGTGTGTTAGTGAGTGAAGTCACATGTCACACGAAGCCCTAGGCTCACCCTCATGGCCCTCAGGAAGGGGACAGAGGTGGGGCTTCGCTGAAGCCAGGTAAACTCCTCAAGACTCTCTTCTTAGATCCATCGTAGCTAAAGAACAGGCAGATGGGAACATTGTCCATCAAAGGTGTAGCTAGGTAGACCAAGGGCAAAGGGCCAGAGTCCACCTGGAGTCGGCTTACTGAAGACTTTCAAGTCCACCTCTCTCACTGAAGTGCGGCCAAGTTCATGAGCAAAGAGCCCTGTCAGGGAAGGTCAAAAGTGCAAATGTCTTTATTTTCCAGGCTGTGTTGTCTTTACTCTGCTTAAATGGACACCGGAGTTCTTCTCCTTCTTCCTCTTCCTTCTCCTCTTCCCTCCTCCTCCTCCTCCTCCTCCTCCTCCTCCTCCTTCTTCTTTTGAGACAGGGTCTCATGTAGCCCACTTTGGCTCCAAACTTCTTTATGTATCCCAAGATGACAGAAAACACCTGATCCTGCCACCGCTGACTTCTGAGTGCCGAGCTGATAGGCACACACGGCTGCACTTACAGTGTTAGGGGCTAAACCCAGGACCTTGTGCATTCTAGACAAGTACTCTACTCACTGAGCCTTCATCCCTGGACACCAAAGGTCTTCATCCCACATTGCTGCTGTAAGACAACCTGCCTTTAAATGTCTGTGCAGATGAGCTCACAGACCCCCAGGCAGCGTGGGAAAAGACCTTTCTCTTTGGCTTGTGTCAGATTAACTATCTTGGGGCTGAGCAGGCAACCTGGGAGGATGAGTGGAGGGAGGCAAATGAGCAGCAGCCCATGGAGCCCCAGAGATGGAGCACAGAAGACAAAGAGAAGGAGGCTAAAAGCTGAACTACAGAAAAGCCACTGGACTGACCTGCTTAGGCCTCTCGTGGAACAGGATGGAACGTTGTCTGCCTGTTGCCCTAGGTCACTCCTAAAGGGATAGCCCGGGGACCTGCCAAGGGGAATGCGACCTCTCTGTTCCCCTGGCCAAGGGCACAGGCTGTGCCTCTGTACATACACAGAAACATGCTAAGATATGCACAAGCCACAGAAGGCTAAAGACTGCAATACTTCCAACCATGCAGAAAAGCCCTAAGGGATGCAGTCTGCAACTCCTATGCTCCTATCATGTCCTCAGCCTCAGAGAATATTCGTCTGAGGCTAGACGGAATGATCTGTAGCTGATGTTCTCCTAGGAGTAATGAAAGTGAGATGGAGTTCAACACACAACCGACGGGGTATCTCAAGAATAACAAAGTAAACAGGATCCCAGATGAAGAATTCATTTACTGTACAGCTCGCTGAAGGGGACTACAAGGAGCTGTGACTTGAGACGAGCTGCATGCCATGGTTTTGGGGCTCTGCTCTGAGAATGCTTGGTCCTGACTCTGCTCTTGGCTTCAAAGATTTTTAAAATTATTATTTTTAAGATGTTATACAAGTCTATACTGTATGTCGAGCACATTTACCTCCATTCCCAATTCCTTCTCTGTTCTTACCTCTCTCCTCGCATTTGTCACTGTTGGTTAGTATTAATTGTTAACTTGACACAACTAGAACCATCTGGAGAGAGAGTTTCAGTTAGGTGTTGTCTAGATCAGATTGTGGGCAGTTTTTGTGAAGGAGTGTCACGATTCTGTTAACTGATGTGGGTAGACCCAACTGTGGTGGCTACTCTTGATTGTTAACTTGACCACATCTGGAATTAACTGAAAACCGAGTGGCTGGGTACACAGGTGAGGGATCTTTTTCTCTTAATTTAAATCACTTGAAGTGGGATGACCCACTTTTAATCTGGGTCTTTTAGGGTAGGAAGATACACCTTTAACCCAGACCTTTTGAAGTGGGAAAATCACTTTAAGTCTGGATCACACCTGGTCTCAGCCTCTCTAAAGGACACGGAAGAAGGAAGCTTTCGCTCTCTGCCTGCTTGTCTTGCTTTGCTTACTCTCCATAGCAATCCCATCTGGCATTAGAGCCTACAGCTATGGGACTCCAGTGTGTCCTGAACACCGGCTGAGCCATCCAGCCTCGTGGACTGAACAACTGGATTCTTGGACATTCTGTTGGTAGACAGCCATTGTTGGCCTGGCTGGACCACAGCTGGAAAGCCTTTCTAATTTATCTCCCCTCCCCCCCACAATGTATATAGATAGATTCTTTTTCTAAGTTTTGTTCCTCTAGTGAGTCAGCCAACACCATTCTTTGGGGTTGGGTCCTGGACCGTGTGAATGTAGTGAGGGCTGTTGGCATGAGCAAGCACACGTGTATTCATTTCTCTCTGCTCTCAACTCTAGATGTAATGTGACTAAAATTGCTTCAGCTTCTTGCTGCCTTTATTTCCATACAATGATGTACTGCCACCTGGACTTGTGAGATAAAATAACTCTTTTCTCCCTGAGTTTCTTTTTGTCAGAAATTAAACCAAGAGAGTCCTGTCACACCACTTTATTATTTTTTTTATCACATCATATACACATACACAATTTTATGCATCTCTGTAAGACCTAGGAACCAGATAGGAGAGACAATAGTCTTTCTGAGACTGGCTTAATTCATGTGATAAGATTCTCTCCAGTTGTATCCATTTTCCTGCAAATGACACAATTCTGTTGTTCTTTATGGCTGGACAAATTCCACTGTGTATCTAGCTCGCATTTCCCACATCTGTTCCTGTTGTCAGATACCCCGGTTGCTCCATAGCTTAGTAATTGTGAACAGAGTTGCTGTAAACGTGTGTGAGAATCTCTGGGTCGGTCAGCTTGGAGCTTTAGGTTTTTTGAGTCAATAATACTCAGTTGATTTAGGAACTGCTTTTTGTCCCATACATAGATAGACACAAATTTCCAGCTGCTGCTCAATTTGCTTCTCTGTTGTAATAAAACACTGGCCCAAAACAACTTGTATAGGAAATGTTTACTTGGCTTATAGGTACTGTCCATTACTAAGGGAATCCAGGGCAGAAACTCAAGGCAGGAATGTGGAGACAGGAACCATAGCATTCCATGGAGGAATGTTGCTTCCTAGCTCCCTTCCCCTGTGTTGCTCAGATACCCACCTTATACTGCCCAGGCTCATCTACCTAGGGATGGCACTGCCCATAGTGGACCTTTCTATACCAATTAGAAATTCAGAAGGTGCGTCATAAACACGAACAGGTCAGTCTGATCCAGACATTTCCTTATTTGATTTTCCCTCATCCTAAGTGTGTCCATATGGACAGCAAAACTAGCCAGTGTAGCTGTTATTCAAGGGCATAATTTTAGGTTCCAAGATCACTTTTAAAAAACTCCAAGTGCCGAAGTGCCGCCATGGGCCTCATGTGGACTCTTTACCTTGGGTTCATCTCGGTAGTGGTTTCACGGCCATGTGTGAAGAAATTGCTGCAAGTAAAACCTGATCCCCAGTGAGGAGCAGCTTTTCAACATTAAACGGTGCCATCCCTGTGTGTGTGTGTGTGTGTGTGTGTGTGTGTGAGAGAGAGAGAGAGAGAGAGAGAGAGAGAGAAGACTGGGAACATTTGCTATCCTCCCCACCATTCAGATGCCTTTCTTCTTTGTCTACCTAGATGAAAGTCCCATGACAAAGTCACTGTTAAAATAAACAGATCAATGTGTCTTCTCAAAAAAAAAAAAAAAAGAGTCTTTTACATCGACCCACCTAGCACTGTCTGTGTATACCATGGTTACTATAGACCATGTTCATGAGCCTTGGGGGCCTGGCAACTGAACTCAAGTGGAGGGCCCCTCACTTACTAGTCATTTGTTCCTGCAGATGTTTTCCATGACCCCTAAAGCCTGCTTATGTGCTTGCAGATGGGAACAATAGGTGGTTAAAGGAACCAGATGGATTGACTATACCAGAGCCCCACCTGATTCCAGGTGTCCATGTGTGCTCAGACAATGCTGGCACCCTACCCTTGCCCAGCGTGACTTGCCCAGGGTGGGAATGCTCTCTTTGCTGCCACTCCCAGCAAATGGGAGCATGCATTACATCATTAGATAGAAGAACGGAGGCTGAAGCCCACAATGGCTGGTCAGACCATCCACCTGGTCAAACTCACATGTAAAAATCCAGGCATGGTGGTGTTCCTGTAATCCCAGAGCTGGAGAGGTGGAGTCAGGGGGATGCCTGAGGCTCACCAGCCAGCCTCGTCTACGTGGTGAGCTCTAGGCCAGTGAGACACTCTTCCTCAACAAAGTGGACAGGGTCTAAGAAACTGTCAAAACTTGAGGCTGACCTCTGACTTCCACATGCATATATGTGTTCATCTAATACCAACGGTGCAGGGTCTCCAGACAGCCTAAGTTTGATGTGATTCTGCACCCACCTTCAAATCTTCCCCTGCTGAGACTCAGGAAGTTTTGAGGCTCTGGGGTTATGGAACATGCCTGGGCCATATGGACATACATGCACCGTGTCCTATCTACTGAGTCAGGAAGCCAAGCTTCGCTGATCCCTGAAAGACATTTGCCCAATTCTCTCTCTCCACCTCCTCTTCCCCCTCCCCTCTCCTCTCTCTCTGAAAGTTTCTTAGATGCTGTCCTCTTGTTTATTGAGGAAGAGTCTCTCACTGGTCTAGAACTCATCAAGTAGGCTAGGCTGGCTGGTGAATCTCAGGCATCCTCCTATCTCTACCTCTCTAGCCCTGGAATTATAGGAGCACCACCATACCTGGATTTTTGCATGTTGGATTCTGGAATCTAACTCAGGCCCTCATGTTGTGTGGTAATTTCCTTCAGGATGACTGATTCACTGCCTCAGCCCTAACAACACAGGTTTCTTATAGGTATTCTTCTAGAGGAGCCTGAAGGAGGGGAGAACACCCCACAGCCACAATGATGGCATGAGAGGGCCCCACAAAGCAGCGCAGTTACATAACACAATCAACATCAAAGTCACCAATATCATGTGAATTATGGGTATGAACTCCAGGTCTTTGCTTACTCAGCTGCCAAAAGGCCAGAGTGGCTCTTAGGTCTCCATGCCTCATCTCCCAGGCCCTTTCAGTAGGATGGGTGTGATGTCTGATTTTAATTGACACAATTGAAAATTGCCTGGGAAAAAGGTCCCAATGATTGACCTGTGAGCACGTTTTTTAGAGGGCTGTTTTGATTATGTTAATTGAGATGTGAAGATGTATTCTACTGTGGGTGGCACCGTTCTCTGTATAAGGATAGGGAAAGCGAGTTGGCTGAGTAGTAAGTGTTCATGTGTTTGTTTTCTCTGTTCTTAACTGTGACATGACCAGATGTTTTAACTTCCTGTCACCTTGACTTCTCTGCAATGATGGACTTCAACCTGGAATTATGAATAAATAAGTCCTTTCTTCCCTAGGTTGGTTTTGGCTGTTATTGTTGTTGGGATACTTTATTGGAAATGAAACTAAGGCAGTGAGGTGTTCATAAGCAAAAACAGGGCTCCCACTGTGTGACTCTACAGGCAGGTACAGGGTCCCCCACTGCATGATTCCACAGGCAGGGACAGGGCCCCCACTGCATGACTCCATGGGTGGGGACAGGGTCCCCACTGCATGACTCTGATTTATTGGATCAGTGGTTACATATCCTCCATTAGAGCATTCTGCTCTTTCCTAGGGAGACAGTATGGAAATCAGTGGACCCATCTAGAACTCTTAGAGAGAAGTGCTTTGATCATAAGAACATTAAACTGGTCTGAGGAAAGTTCTTGCTACCCAAGCAGGAGGACATGAATTCACTCCTTGGTATACACATAAGAAGCTGGGCATGTGGTGTGTGCTTATAATCCCAGCCCTGGGTAGATATGTGAATCTCACCTGCCATCCAGCCTAATCTATTTGGTGAGTTCCAGGCTAGTGAGAAACTCTGTTTCAAAAACAAAGAACAAAACAAAACAAAACAAAACAAAAACAACCAGAACAAACCTCCTTGGCTCACCAAGCTGGTCTTGTGGTGAGAGGTGTTTTGGCACTGAGGAATGGTACCTGGTGCTGACTATGGCTTCCCAATGCACTCGCATGCTTGTGTACACATTTGAGCGCAGGAACAGTAACTTCTGTATGATTGAAGTGGCATAGTTTTCCAGGAGGGGTGACTTTTGCTCTATCCATCATCTCTACATGCTGCACTGAGGGATGAGTTCTAGGAGACCTGAATCTCTGAGTCTGAGCTATAGCTCTCTAAGCCCCAGTGTCTGATTGTAGGGAGCTAGAAAGAGGTGGCACTGTCCTTTAGGCAGGTCCGTTCTGGCTGAGGCTAAATCTTGGCCTCCCAGCAAGGAACAGCAAAGGGCAGCACAGTGAGATGTGAGATCAGTGCTCATCACACAGTTGATTCAGCACTTCCAAGAGCAGCCTCTGAGAACCCAGTTGCATCAGGCAGGTACCATTCTGGACTGGGTGTAGCTGAGAAGACCAGCTCATCGAACTACCGCTTTCTTCTAAGGCTGCTCCATGCCATGTTGTCATGGCAGCCACTCTCAAACAGCATGCTGCTTTTTGTATCCAGAGTGTTCCCCAAAGGCCCATGGGTTAAAGGCTTGGTCCTTAGCCTGTGGCACCATCGAAAGGGGTTTAAGAGGTGGGGCCTAGCACGATGAAGTTAGGTCACCGAATGTCATCTTAGTTCTTTTGGGGGAGATGTAAACCAATGTCTGTTTCTCCCAGATAGGGAACCTAAGACAGACCAAAATAACCTGTCACCTGAAGTCTAGCTTGGTGAGCCAATGAGTTATCAGGCTTACTGCCTGAGCACCTGTGGAGGGTTGCTTACAGGAGTATGAGCAAACGCCGAACAGCTGCATCTCACTGTGAGACCCCACCCTATCACAGATGACAACATCACGGGAGCACTCCTATATACTCTCACATCCCCCAAGCTCACATGGACCTGGAAAATGGGAGGACAAAGCGATGGCTGCCATCTCAGGTGAGGGTCTTGAGAGTCTCCCTTCCCTTCTTCTATTAGGGAGACAACAGCTCCATCACTACGAATCTGGTTACTGCTAAATCGATTAGTTATCATGGCTACTGCGTGACAGTATCTCTACTTCAAGATGATGACCGATGAGATGAAGCAAAAGCTAAGAGATGCTAATCCTGCTCTGCTTCCTGGCTGTGGTGAAGTGAGCAACTTCCTTCTCTCTGCACTCTTGCCTTGAAGGACATGGTGTCATCACAGGTCTCAATCCGAGGGACCCTGGATTGAAACTTCTCTTTATGGATTGATTCTCTTAGCCATTTTGTGACAGTGATGCAAGATGATCAGCACATAACTCTGAGGCAGGAGCATTTTGGATGAGATAACTGAGTCCTAGAGAAGTAAAGGGACTGGCTGAGGGTACCAGAGCCTGCACCCATCTTGAAATTGATCCCAAACACTCCTTCTTACCATGAGGCAGGCCATCCTGGCTCCTTATCCTTACAAGATCAACAGACTGGAAGCTTGGAGAGGAGGAAGCTAGCGACAGGGTGGGAGACAGGCCAGAGGCTACATTTGCTTTTTGAGGTTGAAAATTCCAGAAGGTTAGGGGCTTGGGGCCCAGTAGAGACAAGTTCTGGAGTCTAGGAAGTGGCAACAGGGTTTAGAAAATTCTGGACAGCAGGCCATATTGGCAGAAGGGACCTGGCCAAGGAAAAACAGGCAAGAGACAGATGACCAGGTCCAAGAGATTTCAGCAGCCAAAGTTCCTGTGGGGGCTGGGGGTCAACATAGCATTACTTGGATGATTGATCCACAGGAAACACAAGTCCCATTGGCTAGGGACCCATTTCTGTAATTAGAATCAAGTGGATTATGGAGGGACTATTAGAGGGCTCTGTTGGTCAAATGCTTGCTTGTCATTCAAACACAAGGACCCGAGTTTGATGCCCAGAACCATATGAAAGAGCTAAGCAGAGTGCTATGCTCCTATAACACCAGCAAC
Source organism: Mus caroli (assembly GCF_978045245.1). Lineage (NCBI taxonomy): Eukaryota > Metazoa > Chordata > Mammalia > Rodentia > Muridae > Mus > Mus caroli. The sequence goes on along the minus strand of NW_028227256.1, from coordinate 115,791,619 downwards.
TGGGAGGCAGAGACAGGGAGAGCACAGGCTAGCAACCATGGAGAGCTCCAGGTTCTACAAGAGACCGTGTCTGAGAAAATAAAGTAGACAGTGATCTATGTTGACTTCTGATATCTACACACACATGCACAAGATGTGTATAGCTGCACACACACACACACACACACACACACACACACACACACACACACACACACAATGTCCCCCAAACCTCCAAAAGAATCAAAATCATGTCTAGAGAAAATAGTAAGATGTCCCAAGTCACTGTATACACTAGGGCATCCCTCCTGCCAGCTCCACACAGACCTCAAGTCCACTGTGGCAGGCTCTAGTTCTGTGTTCTGTGTCTCCTCCAAACAGAGCAAAACTCTAGCAAGTACAAAACATTCAAGCTGTTGGAAAAACATGTCCGGGGCCCAGAGGCGTTCTCACAGATGTCACCTGACCCATTGGTCCATTGGCATAAGATCCCTAGAGCCAGGTGGAAATCCCTGAGACAGCATAATGGGAACAATCAGCTTCTCAGGGGCCAGAGGCCGATCTGGGGGGTGGAATCCCAACACAGCCATCTACTACTCAGAACAAGCTAAGCAGCCAGATACCTTCCATCCGAGAGAGCCAGGACAAGCTACGGGACTCTGAGGAACCTGCCTCTGATCTGCCAAGGGAGTAAATGGGGGACACTGTGAAGTCCCCCCCCCCCAGAGCCTCTATAGAGCAGATTTACTTAAGGCCTTTAGAATGGATCCTAGTATGCTGGGTCTTCTCAGACCCAGCCTCCAAGGAGCTGGAAAGCTGAGCATTCCTTGCTCCCGGGGGCTCAGCATCCCTTTCCAAGGTCTAACCTATCTTTCCTCTGCTTCAGCACTGGCTTCGAGTTCCATGACTCCAGCACACACCTTCCCACAGCCTAGTAGGACCTTCTTCCTTCTCTGCCTCTCTCTTTACAGCTCACAGGTCTTCAAGCCAGGACCTGGTGTTAGGGTGACCACCTGACAAACATTTATCTGAGCTTTAATCTGGACAAAGCCAAGAGGTGGTACAAGGGCAAGAATGGTCGTGTGTACATGACTATGTCTGTGTGCTCTGCATGCATGTGCCTATATGCAGGTGTTCAGGGAGGCACCAGGGCCTGGGGCCCAAGGATACTGCATAGACTCTAACCATTTGACCTTTGGCTTGGGCCCTCCACGACTTCCCCATTCTGTGGGCTTCCTTCCTTCCTCCTTCAGGCCCTCTCACCTGGTAGGACTGGTTTTATTCCTGGCCAAGTGGCTTTAACAGGATCAGAATCTGAGCCCAGCTGGGGCCTAGAATGAGGCTCCTTCTAGCTGCTCTTTGAAGTGTGAGTGTGTGTTTATGTGTGTACGTACTCTCATGAAGGGGAGCAAAGAGTCAGAGGTCAAATTTTGCTGTTGGTCCTCAGGACAGTGCCTCTCTCTCTCTCTCTCTCTCTCTCTCTCTCTCTCTTCCAAGCTTGGAGAGGCTGACTGGCCAGTGAGACCCAGGGATCCACCTGCTTCCATCTTTCCTCACTAGGCATACAAATGTTCACCACATGTCCATCCTTTTATCATTTTCCTCATGAGTCTGGGGCCTGAACACAGGTTCTTTGGCTTGCATAGCAATTGCTTTACTGACTGAGCTGTGTCCCTAGCACCGCCTCTGGATCTCTTGCCCTTCCTCCTTCCCTCATCCTGTTCTGGGCATGTCTGGCAAGGGGAACTATGCTGTTCCAGTTCTGGGTGTGGACTGGATCCATCACCCTACCCCATGCTACCAACTAGATGGAGAAGGTTGTCTTGAGGGCCTTGGTCCTGGTGATAGGATCCCTTGAGGGTGGTGGGTCTCTTGTGGGTCTACAAAATAAGCCAAGGAAGGATGGAGGATGTTTGGATACCCACATAGTAGTCAGGGGTGGTGTCCCACCCCTCACCACTGCACACAACAGCTTTCTTACTGTAGCCAGAGGCCAATCAACCTCCCAGGTAGTCCTGGAAAGGTAGTCTTGGCAGTCCCTGACACCCAAGGCAGTGCACACACTCCTAGGGCTATGGAAGCCTGTGAAAATGAACTACCCGGAAACTAGACCCATGCCCGGGAAGAAGTCAGTGCTGTGATTTGAACCTGAAGCATCCCCCACAGGTTTGTGTATTTAAATACTTGGCCCTTAGATATTGTCACTGCTTGAGAAGGGTGTGGAAACATTCAGAAGCAGAGCCTTGCTAGAGGAAATGGGCCACTGGAAGAGGGCCTTGAAGGCTTAGAACCTGGCTCATTTCCTGTCCTCTGTCTGCTTCCTGACTGCAGATGTGATGGGAACAGTTGCCCCAGGCTCCTGCTGTCGTACCCTCCCCAGCGTGATGTTCGGTGACTTCAAATCACAAACCAAAACAACCCTCCTTTCCTTCAGCTGCTTGTCAGGTGTTTGGTCACAGCAGTGAGAGAGTGACTAATACCGTCTGAGCCGCAGGCTGTTGTCATGAGCCTTCATCTTTTCAGGGCTAGGTGGTCCCTGAGAGCTCTGGGTACCAAGCAGTTGCTCAGGAGCTGCCTGGCTGGCAGTTTGGTGGGGGATACATGGCAACAAAACCACACTTACCCACATTTCTTCCAGACATACCTGTCTCCCTCAGACGTTCACTTCACCTTTAAGGTCACTTGAGTCTTCAGTCCAAGCCGGAGATCCCTTTCTAACCCTGGTGGCCAATGAATGTTCAACCCTGAGGCTCCATGCCAGAACCACAGAGAAGTCAAACTACATTCTCAACACTTAGGCCTGTTCAGGTGAATCTTTCCCCAAACTCAAGTTTCTCTCGTCAACTGGTTCTGGGAACTAAACTCCAGTCCTTTGCAAGAGGATCTTAACTGCTGACTCATCAAGCCAGTGCCTTCTCTTTCTTGAGACAAACTCTCACCTTTGCCTGGGGACTCTTTCAACCCTCTAAAGCGTAGTTTCTTCTGGGCTCTACAGGTTTGTTCTCTCTCTCTCTCTCTCTCTCTCTCTCTCTCTCTCTCTCTCTCTCTCTCTCTCCCTCTCTCTCTCTCTCCACACATACTCACACAGAAAGTTCAACAAGAGCTAATAATCACACCTCCCCTCTTCATTCCCCAGCATCTATACTCAGAGGCTTAGACTCTGGCACAAAGTGAACAAGACCTGAAGCCCAGGCTCCCGGCCAGGCCCTGGGGCTAGTCCTCAGTAAATATTGATTCTCTGCCTTTCATATTCGTACGGAGCCTCCCTGAGCTGGCAGGTAAGCAAATTGCCTGTCCAAAGAACCCCCTAAGGAGAACTGACTGTGCAGATCCATCAGGATTCGCAGAAATGTCCCTACCTGCCCACCAGGGTTAGAGACATATGTGTGTATGTGTGTGTGTGTGTGTGTGTGTGTGTGTTCCAAGGTGACAGCCATCAGCTGTTAATGTGCCAGCCACCAGGCTCAACTCCACCTGCAGGATCTATTGTGCGGTGGATCTCTGGTGACACAGGCTGACATTCCAGACAATGCCTCGCAGGTAATTTGCCTGGAGGCATCAACAGAAGCAGAAGGAGAAACAAACTCCTGGTGTCCTCAGAAAGCTGAAGAGTTTAACAGGGCAGACGGGGTAAACTCATTTGCTTTGGGGACCAAGGATTTGAAGACCCATGAAAGGTTTTCTGATTGCCAGGCACCGCTCTACCAACTGAATTACATGGTGACCCCTGCCACGCGGTTTCAAGGGTTGCTTACTTATCCTTAATCCTCAGGGCTCCTTCGTGTGTGTGTGTGTGTGTGTGTGTGTGTGTGTGTGTGTGCTGAATGACATGGTTCTGTCAGAGCAAGAATGTGGAGATCAGTGGATGACCTCTAGACATGGTCTTTATCTTTCAATGTGATTGAGACACCATCTCTCTGTTGGTTTTTCCACTGCACACACTAATTGGCCAGAATCTGAGCTCTTTCCTGTTGCTGCCTCCTACATCCCAGTAGGAAGGCTGTGATATGCACTGACTGTCTAGCTTTCATGTGGGTTCTGCGGATCAGAGTCCAGGCAGGCAGGTTTGCACAGCAAGTTCTTTGCCCACCAAGCGGTCTCCTTGGCCACTTCCCCTGACTATTTCAGCTACACATACATCTTAGTTCAGCATCTATTACCATAACAAAACACCAACAAAAAGCACCTTCGACAGAAAGAGGGTTGTTGTATTTATGTGTCATGGATCACAAACCAATGAGGGAAGCTAAAACAGGAGCTCAAGGCAGGAACCTGGTGGCAGGAACTGAAGCAGAAATGATGGAGAAATAATGCTTACTGGCTTGCTTTCCATGGCTTGCTCAGCTTGCCAGGACCACCTGCCTAGGGGTGGTACCGCCCACAGTGGGCTGTTTCCTCTTACATCCATCATTAGCCAAGAAGAAGTCCTACAGGCTTGCCCACAAGCTAGTCTGATGAAGGCATTTTGTTAATTGAGTTAGCTTCTTCCTAGATGGCCCTAGCTTGTATCAAATTAACAACAGCAACAAAACAAAACACTTAATTTAGAAGACATACTTAAGTATGAGTGCTTTTTAAAAATCAGACCTAAGCGTATGAGTTCTTAATGTCACTTACAATCTATCCTAATTTCTCCCATTGCCCCAGAGATGTTTTCGTTGAACCCTTTGTTTAATCAGAACCCAGACAGGGTCTGCACATTGCCTTTGGTTGACATTTTCTGCAGTGTCTTTATTCTTTTGCCTGAGCTGGCATTGCTAACTTGCTATGTAGTTGAGGATGACCTTGAACTTGTGATCTTTCTGCCTCCATCTCCAGAGTACCTGGATTACCGGAATGCACTACTGTGCCTAGTTTATGTGGTACTTGGGATGGATCCCTGGCTTGTGCATCCTGGGTAAGCAGTCTGCCAACTGAGCTACATCCCAGCTTCATACAGTTCTCTTTAAAGGCCATTTATTTGTTGGGAAAAGGCAGCTCACGGGGAGACCAGAGGATAACCTCAGCTGTCATCTCCAGGTACCACTTAATTTTTATTTTAATTTTAAAGCATATCTCATACGATTGCTATTGCTCAGTTTTTATTTTTAAGACCAAAATATAATCATAGAATCTTATGCTCTTCCCTCCAATTCCTCCCACCACCCCCACTCCCTTTCAGTTCATGGCCTGTTACTCTTTAATTATTATTGGTGAATAAATGCAAGTAAATATATAAATGCAATCTCATGACTCCACTCAGTGTATAATTTAGAGTTGACCACTTGAGATTGCATAACCATTTGAGGGACTCATCTCTGGGGCAGACCAATTCTCTCTCAGCAGTCTTTGCCTGTAGCTCTCCATCTAGGGGTGGGGCTCTGTGTGGACTTCCCCATCCACATGGTCTGTCAACTGTGCTGTCATTGTGAGGGTCTTTTCCTCCTTCTTCCCCTTCTCCTTTTCCTCCTCTTCCTCTTCTCCTTCTTCTTCTCCTTCCCCTTCTCCTCCTCCTTCTTCTAACATGTTTCATTTTATTTTATATGTAAACATCTTGCCAGCATGTAAATATGTACCCCAAGTGCTTACATAGACATTAGCCATCATATGAACGCTGGAATAGCATCCAGGCCCTCTACCAGAGCAACAAGTGCTCTATACAGGGCCACCTCTGCAGCTCGACAGCAGGTGTTTTTGTTTTTGTTTTATACGTAGAATGATTACATTGTAAATGCATCATTAGAAGTCTAACAGAGCATAATACAGTAAATACATGAGCTGGTAGCAGCTTCATTGTCAATAAGGGCTTTATGCACTATATGTAACTGGATAGGCTCTGCTTTTACAGCTGGGAGTGCGGTAGGTTGTTACACCACCCACACGAGTAACACCTTGTGTAACAGTGTTATGAGGGCTATGATGTCACCAAGCTATGGGACTTTCTCAGCTCCATCCTAATCTTATGAGACCATTGTCACATATGGGGCCTGTCATTGGCTGAAATGTCCTTAGGTGGAGCAGGCCTGTGATCTTTCGGGAACAGAGCTGCCAGCTTCCATTTGCATCTTATCAGCAGGTACATAACTGCTGATCTCTTATGAGGTCACATCTAAGTTGTCAGGTACTGTACATTTGATGGGCGTGATGGGTGTGTTTGAAATGTCTCACTGGCTTTTCCTGTCAGGGTTTAGCAGTCATATATAACACACCATCATATTCTCTCTCTCTCTCTCTCTCTCTCTCTCTCTCTCTCTCTCTCTCTCCCCCCCCCCCCCCGTGTGCATGTGTACATGTGTGTACATGTGCATGTGTAAGTCAGAGGTTGAGGTCAGGTCTCTTGATGAACTTAGAGCTCATTGGTTATCTAGACTGATCTGCCTGTCCCTGCTCCTTATCACTGGGGTGACAGATTGTATGACCACACCCAGCATTAACATGGGTGCCAGGAACCTGAACTCAAGTCCTCATGCCCGTGTGGCTGACACTTTACCTACTGAACTGTCTCCCTAGGCATGTATGTGTGCCTACAGGCTGCAGATATGCATGGGTGCATGTGTGCACATGCAGGTGTGATGTGCATGCATATGTGTGGAAGCTTGAGGACAATCTTGGATGTCACTCTTCAGCTGCTATTCGTCTTGAGAGGGTCTCTCAGTGACCTGGAACTCACTGGTTAGGCTGGCTGGCTGGCTATGAACTCCCATGATCCTCCAGTCTCTGCTTCCCTAATTCTGGGGTTATAGGTGTGGACCACCATGCCTAGATTTTTTTTTTCTGGGGATTCTCGGAATTGAACTCACATCCTCATTTTTGTACAACAAACATTTTACCAACTGAGCCATCATCTCAGCCTGTCTTTCTGTAATTTCTAGAAGTTTCCATGTCATTCTTTATTACATCAATTATCTCCCTACACTGAGGTGGTACAGCAAAGGTGGGATAAATAACTGATAATTTCTCTTTTAAAATAAACTTTTGAAAGCTTTTAGAAGAACATTGATTCTCTAAAGTATCTCTAGGAATGAGAAACACGTTTTTAGAAAATGTATGATTATAAAAATTGTAAAATTCTATGTTGTTGTGTATGATGTATGTCCATCCCACCGAGCCGGATTCTCCTGAAGCTGGGGTTACAGACAGTTGTGAGCCACTCAGCACAGGAGGTGGGAATGATCTTGGCTCCTCTGCAGAGCACGAGCACTCTTGCCACTAAGCCACCTCTGTAGCCCCCTCATGTTGAATGAAAGTCTACCCACGGACTTCATTTTGATTCCATTTGCAAAAACTTATTTCCGAATGTGACCACATTGTGAAGTGGGGATTAGAAGGCCTCCGAATCTTTTCAGGGAACATAGTTCACCAACACCAAGGAGATGCTGCTGTCCTTAGGAGCAGTTGGGAAGGACTGTGGCTGAATAAGGACAGCTGGAGACTTTCTTCCTGGCCTCGCCTGGCACATGGCACCTCATAGCTTGTCTGTGGTGGCTCTGGATGACACCGACAGTCGCTTCTGAGGGTGGTTGTGGAAAGCAAACGAGTTCACACGAGTGAGTCCTGGGTCTGTGACTGACAGTCCTGAGTGTTGCTGTGGGTGTTACATGGATAGCACCTTGCCATCGTCATCTGATAACAGCCTGAGGATGGCTGTGATCTGATGGGGTGTTAGCTTGAAGCTGTGCTAAATAATGTGGGCTCCAACTGCAGAGTCTGTCTCCCTTGGCTTTCTTTATGGAGACTTCCTACCTAGGGAAGAGAGAAATGGGGGTGGGGGTGGGAGGCATGGGTGCTGGGGAAGACTTGGTTACTGCGAGCCTTCTGCATGGGCTGGGGTGATGGCCCAATGTTCCACCAAGCCTGGGGACCCTGAGTTTGTGGACCTGCATGGTGGAAGGAGAGAACTGACTCCCTTCTAAGTCCTTTATTTACATCCACTGCGTATATTCTCCCCCCAAACCTACAAGATATATTTAATAATTAATCTTATCTTTAACTTTTTGAATTGAGATAATTTCAAATCTTAAAGTCTGGCAAAACCAATCTAAAGAATTGTGTATGTGTGTATATGCACATGTATGTGTCACATGTGTGTAAAGGTCAGAGGTTGATGGCTGGGTGTCTTCCTTGACTGCTCTCCACCTTCTACAGGGAGACGGTGTCCCTCATTTGACCCTAGAACTCAAACATTTGATGGGTCTAGCTAGTCAACTTGCTGTGGGGATTCCAAGCCTGCACCTCTCTCATGCTGGTCTGCAGGAGGCCACCACACAGGCCCCGGGTTTAGGTGGGCTCTAAGGATCTGAACTCCAGTCCTCATGCTTGTGTGGCAAGCGTGTGGCTTTGCTCTCTGAGTCATTTCCCCAGGTCCCCACCCAGCTTCTTCTGATGAACATCTTACACATCCATGGCTCAGTCATTAAAGCAGAGAGGACCCTGGCCTCGGCACAATGCCATTGGCTGATCCACAGCCTGATTTAGCAAGTTTTCCCACTCACACCTTTATCTGCCCCAGGATCCAATGCAAGGACTCCTCCACACCCCTTGCACTCAGTGATCCTGCTTGCTGGAGCCTTCTAGCATACATCGCAACGAGCTTGCTCATCTTCCTCTACCTCAAGAGGTGTGAAAACATTTCCTAGAAGTGTCTCTCCGTGTGAGGCAATCTTGCATTGCCTCTTGTATTCATTCAGAACAGATGTTTTTGATAAGAAGGCTGCAGAAGGGACCAGCAAGATGGCTCAGTGACTCAAGATGCTTTTTACAAAGTCTCACAGTCCGAGAACAATTCCTTGGACCCACATAGTGGAAGGAGAAAAGCTATCCTCTGTGCTTCACATGTGAGCTGAGGTACAGGTGTCCAGCCACATTCAAGCACACACAGATGAAATAAATGTAAAACAAAAACCAGTTTTTAAAAAAAGCCAAGAAGGGAGGCCTGCCCTGATCCTATCAGGAGGAATTCGAGGTCATTTTTACACCACTGTCAGGGCCTGTGGACCACAGCAGCCAAGTTCGGGGTGACATTCCTACCACTCTACACTCCTCTGTCTCGTTTTGGAGCTGTGTATCCTGTGCCTGCTCTCCTGCTCAGCCAGCACTGTCCTGCGATCCCCCACTTCTCCCTATTGCTTCCCTGGGGCTTGACATAGAGAACAGGGGAAACTGGATCCATCCCTGCTTTCTGTCCTCCCATGTGTAGGTCCCACATAGCCCGCACTAGAGACAGCCAGGGAAGACCTTCTTGGGTCCCAGGCGAAAGTCACATCCAGGGGGCTATTCACAAGCTTTCTCCTTCGGGATCCCTGCCTTTCCATAAGTTGGAGGTATCCAGGTGCCATGCCCTACGGAGGGATGGCGAAGATTCATTTCTGGTCAGTAATGCCTGGTAGTCAAGGGCAGGGCTTGTAATATGAGACCCATTTTCTGGATGAACAAGCACCTCTCTCTGCTTGCCTGACTCTTCTTGTTGCCAGGGTCAACGAGGTGCCATTTTGGGCTGCAGACTGGGCCCCAGAGTTTCCTGTTCTTGAAATTTCCCCCGCGAGTATCCCATGACAAGCTTCGTTCTGAATCCCGTGAGGATGAGCCTCATTTTAAACCTTTTTCTAGCTTTCCTCACAGCCGTATACATGTGGCAGTTCCTTTCCTCACTTCTAGGACAAAATATTTGACAAACCAACGTAAGGAAGCACACAGTGGGGAGCATGAGCTGGCTGGTCACACTGAGAGAGAGGTGATGCTGGTGGTCAGCTGTCCTTTCCCTGCAGTCCAGCCCACAGGATGGGGCCACCCACATTTAGAATGGGGCTGCCGTACTAGATTAACTTAGTCTAAATCCTTGCAAGCTCAAAATCAGTGCTGATTAATATGCTGCTTCTCCCCAAGCTACTCACTGGGAGAGAATATAAGCCACACAGAGACAAACACTTCTAAGGTTGCAAATGCCCTGAGCACTTTTAACTTGAGAATCAAATGGGCTCCTAACTTCCCTCTGTGTCTTCACTGTCTACTTGACTGCTTCTCTTCCTGGTGTCTTAGGCTCTATTACCTTCATCCTTTGGGATTGATCTTATAAGGCTTGCTCACTGTTAGGACTTACAGAGGGCTCCCAGACCCCAATCCATTACTTAAGTCTGCATCCTGCCCCACTCTGTGCTGTGTAGGATATGTTGGCTTCATATTCCTGACTCAGGGCCCTGACAGGAACTTATGTAAACTCACAGAGCACCTCTGGGTGTGTCTGTCCCTGTCGTACTTTTGGGAGGAGAACCCCACAAGCTGCTTGGTCAGCTGAAGAAGCACCTCCAAGTTCTGTGTCTAGTGTAACGACAAGGACACTATCACATTGAGACTGCACCCACTGTTTGTGATTCTGCTTTCCCTAGGTTGTCCCAGGTCTCTCCTTTGCTTGTCTTCCTTCCTTCCTCCTCACGCCTTTGTGCACTGACCAATTCCCGCTTCTCTTTCCTCCCTGCCTTTCGGCCCTACACAGGTGGATATGACTCAGACTCTACTGTGCCCCTGGGCAGCTGTGGTCCTACTGACGTCGCTCTGCCATAGGTAGGACAGTGACGATTGTCTGGTCACAGAACTCACCGTCTTCTCACACCTTCTCACACTGTTCTTCCCCCACCCCTGCCTCTGTGTAACTCTGTCCTCCATATAATCCCCAACTGTGACCACGGGTAGACAATGCGGTTTTGCAAGCCCATGGGTGGACCTCAGGCTACGGAACAACAGATTAGAGAGGGCTTCAGGGTCCAGACTAGCCTCTGCTCAGAGTGGCAGGTGTTTGCCCAAGGTCACAGCGCCTCTATGAATTTGGCATATGATCAATGGAAGTCACACATCACTTAGTGACAAGGATACACCCGGGGTTGGGGGGGGAGGCATCAAAGGACTTTTCTATTGTGCAAACATCAGAGGGTGCTGAAACAAACCTAGGCAGGAGCAGCCCACCACACACCCAGGCGACAAAGCACAGACCTTTGATTTTGTTTCGCATAACCCACTTGTTCAGTGTTTAAAAGAAAAAAAAATCCCTCATCTGCCTCCAGACCAGTCCTCACAGACTCTCCACCCCCTAACATGCTGTGATGATAGATTCCAACTTTGTGTGTATATATAGTGGGTGTAAGTGTTTGTTTGTGTGTGTATGTGTGTGTGCAGGCACACTTGTGTACATGTAAAGAGGCCATAGACTGATGCCAGGTGTCTTTCCCAGTCACGTTCCAACTCACTTTTTGAGATAGAGTCTCTCAATGTGTCTGGAGCTTGCTCATTTGGCTAAGGGGGCTGTCCAACAGCTCTAAGGATCCCCCTGTCTCCATCTCTCCAGTTCTTGGATCACAGATGACTGTCACTTGCCTGCTGGCTTTTTAAATGGGTGTTAGGAATCTGAACTCTGGTCTTCATGCTTGCATGAGACAAGTGTGTTCCTGACTGAGCCTTCTCTCAGCCCTGAAGCTTTTCTGTCAACAGACTTTTTGCTCTGGGTACAGTTGATCATCATGTACAGAGAGATGTGCTTTGGTCCCTGGTCATCAGTCATTACCAGGTTCACTCTATCTGAGTCAGACCCCATTTGGACTTCCATTAGTATTATTGCCTTCTGTAGAGTTTGAATGCCCCTTAAATCTCATATATTTGAACGCTTGGTCCCCAGTTAGTGGCTTTGTTTGGGGAGGTTTACATGACACAGTTTTGCTGGAGGAAGTCACTGGGGGTGAGCTTTGAGATCAGAAACCACATTCCACATTCAGTTCCTCTCTGTTTGATGCTTGTAGGCTTCTCAATAGTGTTCGATCCTGCTGCTATGCCTGCTGCCTGCTCCCATGCTTCCCTGACATGAAGGACTCTCATCCCTCTGAAACCATAAGCCTAAATAAATTCTTTCTTTTGTAAGTTGCCTTGGTCACTCCTGGAGTTTTATCACAGCAACAGAAAAGAAACTAACACAGCTTCCATGGCACAGATCATTGAATCGTTTGTCTCTCTTCTTTCTCTTATTTGTTTTTTGAGGCATGCTCTCATGTAGCCCAGGATGCAGTTTGGCTCTGCAGTCAAGCATGACCTTGAACTTTTGATCCCCCTGACTGCATGTTTCCAGTAGTGGGATTACAGGCATGTGCTACCATGCCCAGATTTATGGGATTCTGGGGTGGAACCCAGGGCCTCATGTGTGCTAGGCAACCAACTGAGCTATGTTCCCTGTCCCAGTCCCTTGTTCTTGTTCTTCAAGGAAGTATCTGTGATGGAATGGGACAAGCCTGGATGGTGATCAATAACCAGCACCAACTTCCCACCTTTTTAGTCCTTTGTCACTTTTAACTTCCTTCCTATATCATCACTTGATGTGGCTTCTTCCTGAACACAGTGACAAGAGTCTGTGTTATGTTCAGGGTCTGAGATGAATGAAATCGTGGGAAAAAATGGTACAACCAAGAGACGTGGTAGATATGAGATATAGGAGGCTGCTGCCAGCCAGTCACAAAAGTTGTACCACACCAATGGATGCAAAAATGATAATGTTGTATGACGACACTCTATGTGTTCAAGGGTTACATGAGGCACCTTCTGTGAAGCCCTTAGAAAAGTGCCAGCCACAGTAGGTTCTCAATAAGTGCTGGCCATTGCTGTATTTATCATGACTACTTTCTGTAGGTTGGGAAACACAAAACTGTCATTTTGGAGCTCAGAAATGGTCCGAAACTTCGTGTTTCTATCAAATGTCCCCCCCTCATTAGAATTGGTCTTTTGTTTTTAATAAATGAATGTATTTCAAAGGGAACGATATGGCCCCTATAATATATGGATAACTGGATAGCTGTGGTGTGACCCTTCCTGAGGAGGGATGAGCAAACATTCTATTCATTCTTAATAAGACACTGATGACAGACAGAAAGTAATACCAACTTAATGACCGGATGGGTTTCCTGGGCTTATTTACAGGAAGGAGTATGGTGAGGAGTTACTTACAGGAGTCACCTACAGCATGGATGATTCAAAGGCAGCTGCATCACCAAAAGCAAACTCAGCATGAATAATGACTCACAGAAGCTGAAACCAGGAAGCTTACTGTACCATTTGCACACAGTTTTACAGGCAGGGGATTCTCTACTCCTCAGCTTATACTTACTGCTTATTCAACCTTGGGGGAAGGAGGAGCCTGAGAAGTCTGATAGGTTTCAGGAGTTTCCTAAGCCTTGGAAGTTGTTTGCTTCTCGAGTCTCAACCAGCCTTCTTTTAGAAATGTTCTAATTCTTAATGCGCTTCCCTCCAGGATGGACTGTTTGAACTCAGGAGAAATTGCTATACAACTGTAGACTTCCCATATTTGACAGCTGTAGCTATTACAATCACCTCAGTGTCAAATTTGCTTGTCTCAGTAAGTACACAATGCCAGGCTGCCCCATTTCATATTCACAGATTTAGAAGGGTACTGTAAGCACGCTAGCCCCATTTCTTCCTTTACGTATTAAAAAAAATACTCTTTTAAAAGACTCTTTAAGACAAAAGGATGGACCATCTAGAGACTGCTATATCCAAGGATCCATCCCATAATTAGCCTCCAAACAATGACACCATTGCATACACTAGCAAGCGTTTGCTGAAAAGACCCTGATATAGATGTCTCTTGTGAGACTAGGCCGGGGCCTAGCAAACACAGAAGTGGATGCTCACAGTCAGCTATTGGATGGATCACAGGGCCCCCAATGGAGGAGCTAGGGAAAGTATCCAAGGAGCTAAAAAGATCTGCAACCCTATAGGTACAACAACATTATGAACTAACCAGTACCCTGGAGCTCTTGACTCTAGCTGCATATGTATCACTGGAAAGAGAGACCCATTGGACTTGCAAACTTTATATGCCCCAGTACAGGGGAACGCCAGGGCCAAAAAGTGGGAATGGGTGGGTAGGAGAGTGGGGGGGGGGGCGGGTATGGGGGACTTTTGGGATAGCATTGGAAATGTAATTGAGAAAAATACGTAGTAAAAATATATATAAAAAAATAAAAGAATCTTTAAAATTATGCATGGAGATGGGAGTATATCTTGTTTGGTAGAATGTGCCTAGCATTTACAAAGCCCTGAATTCCATCTCTAGCACCCCAAACACCTGGCATAGTGGTACACACCAATATCCTTATACTTGGGAGGTGGAGGCAGCAGTGTCAGAGGATCATCCTCATCAGAACATCTGGGCCAGCTAAGCTGACTGTTTTTTTAAGGAAATGATAACTGGACAGCTGAAGGGAACCGTCTATCAGTCTGTCAATGTCTCTGGAACCTTCTACTCCCTGGAATTGTTGTTCTGGAGGAAATGCTGATTTTTGAGAGATACTCAGAATGGTCACTTTTGGAATATAGCTGTAACACCTTATGCAAACTTAAGTTTTGGGGTTCCTATCTTCAGCCCAGACCCAGCCTAGAGGATTCTTCTTACTACAGAGCAAGACAAAGCCACCTATTCTAATCTCATGGCACTTTGGGGGTAGAAAGCCCAAGTCAAAGGAAAGGTGTTTGTGCAGGGCGACTTAGCATGTGGGGTGGGGACTCTGTAAGTCTGGGTCTCTAACCCTCACCTGTGTTCATCCTCTCAGCAGTGTTTGCTGCATCTGTCCCTCCCCAGGCAGACCCCGGGGCACTGAAGGCTTCCTGTGAGGCTACTCCATCCCAACAGGCATTGCTCTTGGCGCTCCATTCTCTCCCCCTATGAGAACAGTATTTGGCTTTCATCTATATTAATGCCTAAAAACTATACCCTGAACAATCAAACAGGGAAACAGATGCTCATCCGATTTTATCTATGTATTTATGTATCTATATATCTACGTCTGTATGTCTGTATCACTGTATCTATGTATATATTTGTATTACTGTATCTATGTATATATGTATGACTGCATGTATGTATGTATGTACCTATCTATCTATTTTTATTTATTCATTTAGGTCAACCACAGTCAGACTTATTACTCCAATGGTTTCCATAGCCATTTTCCCAAGCATGAGTGCAGGCCATCTGCCTTCCAGGCCACCTTACCTGGCCTACCACTCTGGGGAACTCCATTCAGGCCTTGGATCCCATAAACTTCTGAAGGCATTAATTTAGACTTTTGGATACCTGGCACTTCCTTCTGAAAATGATTAAGAGCTGTGTGTTGCCCACTCCATGGCCAACCAGGTCAGTCTCTGTGGAGGGTGGTTTTGCTGCCTTGGATTCCCCAATGTATAGAATCGGCATCGAGTGTTAGTGCTGACTAACGCAGAGTGGGCCCAGCAACCTTTACAGTAGCACTGTGGGAAGAGTCTCAAGGTGTGTTCTGATAAGTGGGCACCGTGCAGTGTATGGCAGTGCCAGGCCACATACAGCCTGTCCAGGAGGTCATCTGGCGCTGGGATGCCTTCCTTCAGACCTTTGTGCTTGCAAGCCTCAGCACTACATGGCAGGGGCAGCTGTTCTTGTTGAAGGGGTCTCCAGGCAGGAAATGGCAGTGGTTGAACACACACTGGGTGAAGACCTGGCTATCAGTGTGGAAATGTAGGGTCAATTCAGCCCATTTTAAAGAGGAAACATATTGAGGCCCAGAGGTCTTGTGGAGGTCACTCAAGGCCACACAGCTAGTAAATGGTACAGTCAAGCTCAGAACCCAATTGTGCCTATCTCCAACACTGTGCTCCCATTTCCAATAGCACTACCTGCTATCTGCTACTAGGAGGGTGGAGGGTGGACAGGACAGGGTGGGGACCTGCTTGCAGAGGAAAAACTGAGGCTTCCAGAGAGAAGGTGTGCTCCTGAGGACAGAGCACAAGAGCTGAGGCTTAGCTGGTGCCCAGCCGTGGGTCCCAGACTTTGGGCTCCTGACCTTTAGCCCTGCTCAGGTTATACCTCTCTCACACCGTAGTACCCAGGTGTGATCCTTCAATAGCTAAAGGGTGAACTATCCATCAACTCCTCCCTGACCTGGAGTGGAGTCTGGCTTTCCTGCTCCCACCCAGACCCCTGCATCCTCACCTGGAAATGGTGCACTGCTTCCTGCCCCCGTTTGGAGGAACATTCAGGCAGTACTTGCCCTGTAGGATGCCTCGGATCTCTACCTTCTTGCTCGGTCCTGAGCATGCCAGCCTTCCCATAGCTCTCCAAATAGGAAGCACAGTCTATGTATGCTGGAGACTTTGCATCTATGTCCTCTGATGCCGTGCTTCTGATGCCTGCCTTGCTCTGCATGAAGGTGCACCACAGATTGTGCCCTCTGCATTGTTTTTTGAGACAAAGTCTTATGTATCTCAGACTAGCCTCCAATTCAATATGCAAGCAAGAATGGATTTGAACTTATATCCTCCTGCCTCTACTTCCTCTAGTGTTACACGCACCGCCCATCTTACGTAGTGCTAGGGGTCAAACCCAGGACCTTATGTATGTGGAAGAGGCACTCTACTGATTAAGCTATATCCCCAGTCTCCTCTGCAGGTTGGGCTCCAAGGAGCAGTGCTTTGGTCCTTGTTAATGCATAGCCTACCCTTCACCTCATAGCACCTGCCATGTGGTCAGTTGTAGATTGCTGTGTCTATTGGCTGCTCTGGCCTGGCACAATCCTCTCTTCACCTGAGGCTCCCAAAACAGAACAAATGGGTGGCATGTTCCCTTGAGTGCCCTGGATTGGCCCTGGAGTGTCCTCCATTGTTTCTGGAAATTAGCAGCCACAGATACAGGAGAAGCACTCTACCCCATGAGCTGGGGCACTGGCGAGAGAAAGGAAAAAAGACAGGCAGGATTCCTAGGGGGCCCAGCTCTGGGGCCTTTTTACTGCCTACGACACACAGACACACACTCCATTTAGTTTTCATAGTGGAGGGAGATGTGGAGTCTTTTGAGCATCAATTCCCTTGTGGGCCAGGCTAAGTGTCAGACAATGCAGGGAGGAATAGCGCACAGAGAGTCTTGGCCCCGCTGTCAGTCTCACCCAGATTAACAACTTCATCAGAGCCTTTGTTGATATTGACATTTGGTTGCTAGGTAACGTGTTTACTGCCCAATGAATAGGACTTGAAGGCCAAGGAGGGCACAGTCAACAGATTGGCAAATAGAGGAAACGTGCCATGACTTGATATGCCCATAGTGGTACCCAGGCATAGTTTAGGGACCAGGCCCCTGCAGGGATCTCTGAGGAGTCATGGTGGCCTCATGCCAAGGCGGGAGAGAGACCAGGTAACATCAAAGAAACCGGCCTCTTGGTAGGAGTATTTGGGTGCAGCAGTACTATAATGTAGGGGTCCCCCCAACACTCAGACTCCAAAGACGACTCACTGCACCCTCAACACGCTAACCTGTACTACCCTCAAGGGCATGGAGTCCGTGGCACCCTCCCTGACAACATCACTGAGGTATGGTTAGTGTTAGCTATGTGTGGGACTATCCCAGGCCAGCCACTGGGAGGTGGGGTGCCATGCCCCCTTTGACGGTTATGTGATGAGATGTGGAGGTGTGTCTAGTCTCCTCTCTCTCTCTCTCTCTCTCTCTCTCTCTCTCTCTCTCTCTCTCTCTCACACACACACACACACACATATCTCATGATATTTTAACTAAATTCCCAGTTTTATGTTGGGCTGCCTTTATTGTTCATTTCAGTTGGCATCCACCCTATGGGGTCTTTGCTATTGGATTTTTGTTTTTGTTGCTGTTTGGGGTTTTGTTTGCTTTGTTTTGTTTGTTCGTTTTTGAGACAGTGTCTCCCATGGGCCTGATACCTGTCGATTTTGCTTGACTAGCTGGCTGTTCCGTGGCTCCTAGGGATCTGTCTGTCTCTGCCTTGGAGGGTCTAGGATTACAAGCGTGTGCACTATGCCTGGTTTTGTTTTTGTTTGATTATTTGGTTTGCTTTTGTTTCTCGGGTGATTGGAATTAGACTTAGCTCCTTACACAATCTAGGCAAGGCTTTGTAGCTGTGACCTCTCAGCCCTATACCCAGTTCCTGGGGAACTGAATTCAGATCCTTACATACATGAGCTGTCTCTGTGGCCCTATGTACTTTATAGACATCACCCAAAGAGATTTGGGGCCACATGTGATGTGCAAGTGAGAAGCCCTGCTCATTAGACCTCTTTAGGGCATTCCTTCAGGACTGGGCTCTGTGTGTGTGTGTGTGTGTGTGTGCGCGCGCGCGCGCGCGCGCGAGCGTGTGTGCACTCCCATCTTTGGTTAGTATCTGTCTAACTCACAAACTGGCTAGTTCGGTGAATGAGAGGCAACCACCTGGAGAGCTCTCTTCTTGAAACACATAAACTAATTCTAAGCTCTCTGAGAGATTACCTCCCTCCTTGCTGAACCAGCTGACTCACACTTCTGATCCTTCAAAACCTACTAGACTGACCATCCAGAGCAACCCTCTGTAACATTCCTAAATCTTGTTCTCAGGGATGAGCCCATCCAGTACGCTCAGAGGGCTAAGTGTTCCAAGTAACTGACATTTCCGTGCGACAAATGAGGTAGCCTATAAGGCCGGAAGGTTTCCTTGTTCCCCGTGTAAAGATAACCAGACTGACTCTATTAATGGAAATGTCATTTTAATAGCAATTCTTGAATCAAGCAAACAGACGTCATTGCCCAGGGACAGGAAAGCTGTTTGTCCCTATACTGAACAGGAATGAGCTCTGTTCCTGGTGTGATTCAGGGAACAGAGCATGCACACCTCTACTCCTGAGTGCTCACCAGTGGCAGACATTGTTAACCAATAGCAGCCCTCTTTCCTACTGAATGTGACCCCCACCCTTTGTTTAAAATTAAAAATGAAATCTTTACCACCAGAATTGGGCTTCACTGGACTCATCCTCACATTGAGTTGATTGGTATTTGAGATTCCCTAACTCGCTTCATTCTGAGGGTCTGTGCCCATTGCTCTCCTCCCCATTACAGTGGCCTCCTGTGTCTTTTTCCAGCCTTAATTAGGTCTCAGTGCTGTCTCCCTTCTTCAAGACATCCCTTTCTCTACCTCATATGGCACACTTTTGTGCTGAAGCTGAGAAATTTTTGCTTTCTTTTAGATGGCTTATGAGCTTAGCTTTTATATTTACACCTATGATCTGTTTTTTTTTTAAGGTATCTATTCAACACAGTAAATTGTTCACATGTTGGGGGTAAAAGATACTTTGAAGTTGGATACATTGTTTAAGGCTGATGGAAAATCATGGTAGTTAGCACACCCATCCGCTTAAGCATTTTTCATTTTTTAAAAAGAACTTTTAAAACTAGAATCTTTTACTTATTTGACAACTTGATACATATGAACAATGTATCTTATACATATCTACTCCCCTACCCCCACCCTGCTATATCCCTACTCTCTCTCTGTCTCCTCCCATCTCCCCCTTTAACTCACTGAGTCCACTGCACTCTGCCTGCTGGAATGTTGGCTGATCTTGCTGACTTGATCTTGTATAGGTCTTGTGCATGTTACTACAGCTGCAGTGAGCTCGTGAGGACCACTGCCATGCACGTCCAGAAGACAGCAACTGTGACAAGAACTTTCAAGACACTTGTTCCTTTCCCGGAATCTATTGTATCATTGTTAACTCCGGACTTTCTTCCGCTAGTCTGTGATCCATTGACCTTGTTTTGGCATAAGGTCTGAGCATGAACTTTCTCTCTCCCGTAGGACCATGTATTCAAACACTTGGCCCCAGCTCCTGCTGCTATTTGGGGATGTTATGGGAGGGTAAGTGGGGCACTGGAGGTGGGTCTAGAGATTTGTAGTCTTCCCTTGTTGCCTGTCTGGTCTCTATTTCATGTTCTGTTACCATATTAAGGGATAAGTTCTCCTCAATAATCCTGCTACCACAAAAACCATGTGCTACCATGCCTTCCCCATCATAATGGACTGTATCATCTCAACCTATGAGTCAAACCAAATATTTCCTCTCCAAGATGCTTCTTGTTATGTCACAGCAATGAGAAATTGAGAGAGAAAATTGGAACCAGGAGTGGGGAGGTCTCATGACAGGCTAACTTTGATCATCAGCTTGATTGGATCCCTGGGACTTTAGTGAGGTATACCTTTGGGTGTGTCTGTGAGGGAAAACCTGCCCTCAATGAGGGTACCACTCTTCCATGAACTGATGTGCCACACTGAATAAAAATGGAGAAATGAGAAAGTGAGCTGAATGTTAGAATTCACCTCTTTCTGTTCCCCTTGAGCAACTGGCTCATTCATGTGCCTGCCACCATGATGGATACTCAAACTGCAGTGCAAAAGCAAACCATTCCTTCCCTCACTTATTTTTGTCCTGTATTTTGTCACAGCAGTTAAAAAAAAAAAGCAACACAAAGTATATGTAAAGGTGCAGACTCATTTCTTTGTACAGAGATGTTAAATTGCTCTGACACAATTTGTTGAAAAAAAAAAAAAGACCCTTATTGAATTGCTTCCTTCTGCCTTAGTTAGGGTTTCCATTGCTGTGAACAGACACCATGATGAAGGGAACTCTTGTAAAGGACAACATTTAGTTGGGGCTGGCTTCCATTTCAGAGGTTAAGTCCATTTATCATCATGGTGGGAAGCCTGGCAGCATCCAGGCAGACATGGTGCTGTAGAAGGAGTAAAGAGTTCTACATCTTGATCAGAAGGCATCCAGGAAAGAGCTGGCTTCTTCAGGCAGCAGCAGGAGGGTCTTTTCCACACTGGGTAGAGCTTGAGTACTGGGAGACCTCAGATCCTGCCTGCAGAGTGACACACTTCCTCCTCCAACAAGGCCACACCTCCTACTAGTCCCGCTTTGCATGGGCCAAGAGTATTCAAATCACCACATCTACCAAGCATCAATCCTCAGGTTATCCTGCACTCATTACTTTTCTCATTACTGTGATGAAATATCTAACAGAATCAGCTTGAAGGACTTATTCCAGCTCATGTCTGAGAGGTTATAATCCATCATATCAGGAAAACATGATGAAGTTTATAGTGATTAACAATTATGGCTAAAACTCTTGACATATCCCCATATGAAGTTTAGATCAGAAGTGGGCCAGGCTATATGTAATTCATTTCCTTCCCATAAGCTCAACTCCAAATAGTTTCTCTACCTCTCAAAACAGCTGGAGACCAGGTGCTCATGTGGGACACTTCCTAATCAAACCCTAACAAATAGTAACCCTTCCTATTGGTTTCTGGCTTTTTGATGAACAAAACACACCACAACATCTAGATTCCTGTAGTGTTACAGTGAACCTTGAAATCAGGAGAGGCGGGTCCTTTAACTTTGTTCCTTTACTTCTTTACCACAAGTGTCATCTCCCCACATATGTGTGCTGTGTGTATGTTTTACTAGTGTAAATATAAGCATATGTGCATAGAGTTTTATGTGAGCATTCTTGTAGAGGCCAGAGAACATGCTTCAGGACACAGTCCATCTTTTTTGAGACAGGGACTCCCGCTGACCTAAAACTCATTGAGTAGCAAGGCTGGCTGGCAGAGAGTTCCAGGAATCCTCCTGTCTCCACCTTAAGGAGGATTACACGTGTGCACTCTTATGTTCAGCTTTTTATTTTTAAGGTGGGTTCTGGATACCAAATTCAAGACTTTCTGTTTGCAGGGCAAGAGCTTTGCCCACAAAGCTGCCTTTCCAGCTCTCTCAGCTTATTTGTTCTTTCCTAACTCCTGTGTGTTTTCTGTATAAAAAACAAAAACAAAACCTCCCTCCCCCAGCCCCCAAAAAATCAAAAGCCAAAAACATGACAGGGCTTTAGTTTGGGTTGTGTTGACTCTAGACATGAATAGGAAGAAAACCAATACCTTAAAAACTTGAAGATTTTAATCAACTCTTTACATTAAAAAAATTATTTTATGTGTACGGGTGTTTTGCCTGCACGTATGTCTGTCTGTCACATGCATGCAGTTCCCGAGGAAGACAGAAGAGGGCATCGGATCTCCTGAAACTAGAGTTACAGATGGTTGTGAGCCACTGTGTAGGTACTGGGAACTGAACCTTGAAAAGAAGCCAGTGCTCTTAACCACTGAGCTGTCTCTCTAGTCACTCAACTCTTTATTTCTGGTCCTTGTCCCCAAGACCTTTGAAAAGGTAAATTGCTCTAGCTTGGCGCCGGGTTTCAGTCCCAGTCTGTAGCATGACTGGAAGATTGTGGGACTTTTACGAGGAAGGACCTTGCAGAAGGTGTTGGGTCTCTTTTGTCCTTTAGCTTCCCAACTCCATGAGGTGAGCTTGCTTCGCCATGTGTTCCCACCATGACCAAGATTCCCACCATGGGTTTTGCCACAGGCCCAAAACAACAGGATCAAATTACCATGAGCTAAAGCCTCTGAAAGAGCAAGCCAAATAAAACATTCTTCCTTATAAGCCGCCTTTCACATTGTGTGGGTCAGAGTGCTCTGGAGGAATAGAAGTGGCAGGATCAATATCTATTACAAAGAGCTGGTCAGTCCTCCATGGCCATCTGCATACTGGAGAAGCTGAGACCCTGGTAGCTAAGAGTCCACCAAGCTCCAAGCCTCAGCAGTCCTGATGTGATGCTGAAGGCCTGGAGGCTTTCCAGAGATCCACTGGTGTTCCATTTACACTGGAAGACAGAGAGGCTGAGATCTAACATCAGTGCAGGCAGCTACAGCAGCCGTGATGATGACTGCATGGACACACACACCAGCAAGAAGTAACGGCAGGCAAGCATCCTTTGAGCTTCTCTCTATCTGGGATGCTGCCCAGAAGTGCCACCTACTCTTGGGAGGGTCTTCTCCCCTCAGCTAATTCTTCCTGAAAGTGTCCCCCAAAGACCCACCCTTGTCCCTTAGTTTATTCCAGAACCACTTCCGTTTACGGTCAAGATTAGCCATCATACGCATCAATATAAAATGTGTCTTGTTCAACTGAGCCATGGTGAAGTAGGGGAAAGATTAACTGGGCATGTCCAGAGTGGGCATTTAGCCACAGTGAAGTATGGAAAAGATTAACTGGGCACGTCCACTGTGGGCGTTTGGCTATAGGTACGTCTGTGAGTGGTTGACATTACATAATCCGGGTGTCTGAAATCCCACCCTTGAGCCTACTTTAGGGTAGGCTGTGAAGACTGCTTAAAATACCACTGCCAAGGGAAAAGAGTCGTCCAGGAAATCCTTTCTTGGCCTTTCGCAACTGTGCCGATGCCATGCCTGCGAGCGGCCTTGGCAGGCTTCGGAGGAGAGAGCAGATGTTGTTGGGGGTGGGAGCTTGAGCTTCGTGCTTTACAGCTCTGGACTTGGCTCCCAGCTCCACTTCTACCAGTTGTGTGACCCCAGGCAAGCCACTTAATCTCTCTGAGCCTTGGTTTCCTTAGCTATGTGTGAGCCATAAGGTTGTTTGCAGAAATAAATGTATTGTGATCCTAAAAAAAAATGTAAGGTTACAGGAAGCAGGAAATATTACAGTTGTAATCGTGATTGCTATTGTCTTGGTACTCAGTAGAGAAGAGGAGCGAGCACTGGAGAGATGGCTTAGTCCATAACCATCTTGCCATGAAAGCGTGAGAACCTGAGTTCAGATTCCAGCTAGGCGTGAGGAATGATAGCACATGTCTATAATCCTAGCACTGGAGGAGAAGAGAACTCCATATCCTGTAGCCTGCTGGCCAGCCAGCCTCAACCAGTCAGTGAGCTCCAGGCTCAGTGAGAGAGACTTTGCCTCAAAATAGATAGGTAGACTAGATAGATAGATAGATAGATAGATAGATAGATAGATAGATAGGCAGACAGAGTGAAGAGCAGCTAAGAAGACACTTGGCTTTGACCTCTGGCCTCCATGTGTATGTGCACACAAATGAACAAGTATCTGAATCACACACATAAGAGACAGGATCTTAAGGTTGATGGGCCCAGACTAGACTTGCAATACCAGGGTGTGATGTTGCATTAGCTTCTTTTCTCATCACTGTGACAAAAATGCCTTTTAAAAGCAACAGAAGAGTGGAGGGCTTTGCTCTGGTTCCGTTTGAGGAAATAGCCTGTAATGGTGGGAAAGCACGGCCACAGGGGCTCGAGGCAGCTGCTCACACGGCACCCACAGCCAGGCAGTGAAGTGAGATGGATGCTGGGGTTTGGCTTGCTTTCTCCTTTTATGCAGTTTAGGGCTCTCAACCAAGGGATGGCTGCCTTCAGTAGGGTGAGTCTTCCACCTTAACCTAGAAACTTGATTGCAGACAGGTTTAGGGTCTTGTCTTGTGGATGTTTCTAGATCCCATCAAGTGGACAGTATTAACCATCACAGAAAGCCTCAGGGCAGTAGGAGAAGCCTGGGAGAATTGATGGACCTAGTTCAAGGGGATTACAGAAACCAGAGGGGCCAGAGTGCTGCTCTTGACCTCTTGGGCATTTTCTCAGTGCTCGTCTACAGAGTATCTACTGGGTCTGTCCCGGAATCCACCTATGCTGGATCATGTAGGCATGATCTGTGGTGCTCTCATAGGAGGATGCTTCAGGGCCAAGAGGAAGGAGCCAGGCTATGTCCCTGGGAACAGTTCACAGTAGGAACCATGCAGGAAGGATGCATAGCTACAGGTACAAAGAGTGATCAATCCACCCTGAAGACAAGGTGGGGAGGCCTTGCAGGCAGCAGGCTCAACATAGGCATGCCTGGGATTCCGTGTAAACACAGGCATTCTTAAGATTAGCTGTTGGTATGTAAACTTCAGTGTGCGGTAAACTGAAGGCTCTCTGCGCGGGCTGCAGAGAGGAGTCCAGGTACCAGAGGAGGTGCCTGATTCGTTCTAAGAGAGAAAGTCACCAAAGATACCACCATCGTAGGGCTTTAAGTGTGTGTGTGTGTGTGTGTGTGACACGCGTGCACACGCATGCACACGCGCGCACACACTCACACACACACGCCCATGTCCATTGCCCAGCATTCTCGTTATTCACTTGATACAAGGTTCTCCGGTAAACCTGGAACTCACAGGGTTGTTTGTTTGTTTGTTTGCTTGCTTGTTTTAATTTTTGTTTCATTTAAGTTTTGACAAGTCTGGCTATCAGCAAGCACTGGCCAACCTCCTACCTCATCGCCCCCAACTCCAGTACAGGGGTTACAAGCACATGTAGCCAAACCCAGGTTCTACATGGGTGCTAGGAACCAAAACTCCAGGGTTCATGCTTACACACAGCAAGTGCTTTTATCCACTGTCTCCCCCATTCCTCATTGTAGGGATTGGCAGAGTTCTACATAGACACCCAAATTCACTTGGTCTGGAGAAGGAGGCTGGAGGGGACAGCCTTGCAGAGAAATAGAAGATTCTGGAGGTCAGATGTTTAGATCTCCAGCCCAGCACCTTAATGATGCTGGATCCTGGATCAATTCCCCCTCTGGAGTAAAAGAATTTCATGGATATATCCTCACAGCCTTCCCTACTAGATGAGGCCACAGTCACATTTAAGGGTCCTTAAGTCACTTTGTTGCAGACCTAGGCAATGGTGTCTGGGAAGCTCTTAAGATACTTTCAGCAGGAAGGCTGCTGATGACCCCGCCCACCCCTGGCTCGACAGGAATGACTGAGAGTGAGGCCCTGCAGCATCCAGGCTTCCCTGAACTGCTCCAGTAACTTCCCCTCCAGGAAGCCTTGCCAGACAGGGAGAAGGCAGGCAGCAGGTGGAGCACTGAGAGGCCGAGTAAGCTGCTTAAGGTCACCCAGCAAAGCAGCAGCAAGCTGGACCCGGCCCCAAACCTCCAGATGTCCAGTCTGATGCCCTGCCCACTGGACCATGAGTCCTTTAATGAGGCCACCTCCGCAGGGCTGCAGGCTGGCCCACCGCCCGGGGCCGGTGACTTGCCAGGCATCCCAATCAGCCACACTGCAGAGGCCCTGCCCTCAATGGCCAGGCATAGAGACCAGGCAATGCGCTTGCCTGCCAAGCTTGGTGCTTCTGCAAAGTGGCCTGTTGGTCTGAGCATGCCCAGCCCTTTGGCTAAGACCCCTGAGGAAGCGGCCTCTATGTGCTCTTTCAGGGCTTAGAAATGTTGCATGCTGAATTACACATAGGCTCCTTCTGGTGGCTGGCCTTGATATCCAGCCCCTTGGAGTCACCCCAGCCTCCCTGAACTAAGGATCCTGCTGTCAGTGCCTATGGACACCAGTCTCATCCTAAAGCCCACCACTTGGGGTTGCGAGGGACCCCGGACTCATAACTTTGTATTCACAATGGGTCTGGGTGACACAAGAATGCTGACAAAGGTAAGACTCAAATGGGGTTCCCTGGCTCCTTGCCTAGCTTTCTTGCCTTCCCCTCAGGGTCTCAGATTTATCCACATTTCAGTGGCTTTGATAAAAGTACCCTCTACTGATTGGCCAGGATTTGTGGACACTAACAGAGCTCCTGGAGACCTTGTGTGTTAGGCAAGAGACCTGTTCTGGGCTTCAGGCATGATGCTTAGGGCAAAGACAGAGCTGACCCGAGCAGGCAGAAAGGTGCAGAGCCTCACGCTGGAGCCACTGGGTGGCGCGCTTTGTGGACTGAGAGACTGCCACCAACTGTTGGGGAAGGAGGAAAGACCAGCCTGTTGGCCCATCCCAGCTTGCCACCCATTCAGTTTCTCCGGTGTTAGGTTGCAGGTTGTGTGTAGGCATTGGAGGTAGACACATGGCAAGAAGTCCCAGGAGGCTCCTTTCTCCAATGTCTAGGCTCCTGGGGACAACCACATAGGTGGAGCCAGGGGCTGGGACTTAGAGACAGCAGAAGCATGGCCTGCATCCTCTACCTGCCACCTGCCCCTGTAGCTGAGAGTTGGGTTCAGAGAGGAGATCTTCAGATGTCATCCTCCCATCCCAAGACTTAACCTCCCCCTCCCCTTCTCCTTTCTCTCTGTCCTCCCACCCCCATAGCCCAGCACACACCTCAAAGAGACTCAATTCACTGATTCGTGTAACTCCTCCCCCACCCGAGCACACTCTTCCAGGGCTCTCCCAGGATTGTCCCCTCAAGTCAACCTTTTGTGGCATGGAAGTGGGTGTGGTCACCCAAAGTAGGAGTGAGAGAGAAGAGTATAGTAAACAGCACAAACCCACCACAACCACAACTTCCCCCCGCAACACCCCGCATTGTGCTCTGAAAGCTGGAGACACACAACGAGCCAGCATCTGTGTAGAATAATAAAACCGGGTGTGGACGTGTCGTTCTCACAGGACATTTGGCTGAGCCCGGGCAACGCGAAAGCATGCATAGTTAACACTCCTGACTGTGTGAAGCCCATTGTCGCGGGCACTGGCTCTGCGAGGGACCCAGGGCCCGGGGCTTGGCAAGGGCCCGAGACATTTCTTGGAATGGTTTCTTGTTCATCACTGACACTCGTAATGAGAAATTTATACACCATCCTAGGCGGATAAATTAATTTCGAACACTTTAGACTTGGGAAGACAATGGTTCCTGGCAGGACTCTTTATCACCCGTTTTATTAAAACACACACACACACACACACACACACACACACACACACACACACGAAGAAGGGGGGGAAGACAGAAAGGGGGGGGAAAGAAAGAAAGAAAGAAAGAAAGAAAGAAAGAAAGAAAGAAAGAAAGAAAGAGGAAACCCCTCAGGACATTCCAAACAAAACCCCATGTGCCTGCCGGGCTCTAGAGTTCGTGTTGCATGGCGGGGGGAGAACCTTCATGGGCCCCATGAGTGCCGAGGGTCCTGGGGGTCACTAGGAAGCTTCATTAAAGGGTGTACAGATCCCCCAGGCTGTCCCCTCACCCCTGGGGGAGCACAGCTTCCGCTCACCCCTGGCTCCCTTTGAGGTTGGCATTCTGGCCAAGGAGTGGGGTTTCCCAGGCTGCTGTTTGTGAAAGGTAATTAAATTGTGATAATGTTTCCATTCAGACCCAAGGCTTGGGTGAAGCCCTGGGATTCATCAGACAGACATGTTCCTGCTGCCCACTGAACACATAGGCCAGCTCTGCAAGAGTACTGGCCAGGACCCATGGCTATCCATGAGCTCACCAGAGGACCAGACATGGGTCTGCAGAGATGGCACTGAAGATATTAGCACCATGTGGCCCTGCTTCTCCAGAAGGCTCAGCTTGTAGCACCTTTCTGGCAGTCTAGTGGATGGTGTAGAGGTGTCAGAGAGATGTTTAAGAGAGATAGTTGTCTGCAGGTAGGCATGACCTGGGTTCTGTCTTCTATGATACTGAGAGGGAGAAGAAGATAGGAGGTGAGCTCCTTAGCTCAGGAATGGCATGCTGTCTTGGCAGAGCCCTAGCTTTAGGCCAGGAGTCTCCACTGTTCAGAAAAGCATCCAGGGGGCATGGAGGTGACTGAGCAGGTAATGGAGTTTGATAATGTATCTGATTACCTGAGTTAGATCCTCAGGGTCCACAAGGCAAGGAAGAGAACAGACAAGGCAAGCTATGGCCACACACACACACACACACACACACACACACACACACAATTAAAATGTAATAAAAATGCAAATGAAACTTATCCAGAAAAGTCTGTCCCAAGCTACAGCTTCTAACTTTGGCAGCCCCAACTCTTCTTAGAGTCCAGCCTCCCTGCAACCTTGTTCACCCACCAGAGCTCCCAGCCTTTGCCAGGCTGTAAATCACATAGGAAATGTTTAATATTTTGGAGTAAACAGAAGGCATTCAGGACCCTGGAAGAGGCCATAGCAATATCACACCATGAAAACAAATAGGTAGCATAATAGATTATGGATTTACACAATCTTTTATGTACTTTTTTTTTTCCATTTATGTGTTTGTGGAAGAGGGTAGGTGAGTGGATGTGTGTGTGTGTGTGTCATCACAGAACCCACATGGCAGGCATCTGCCAATCACAGGCATCCATTCGTCAGTTCTCTCCTTCCGTCACATAGGTCCTGGGGCTCAAATCCAGACTGCCAGAGTTGGTGACAAGAGCCTTCACTCACCGATCCCTCCCAGTGGCTTCTTCTTTAATTTGCGACAGGGGCTCATATAGCCCTGACTGGCTTTGAGCTTGTCAAAGATGATCTGGAACCTCGGTGCTGGCATACAGGTGTGCCCTCACCACATCTGGTTTATGCCATGCTGGGAATCGAACCAGGGCTTTCTGCATGCGCGGCAAGCACTGTCAGTTGAACTACAGCCCCAGCCCTACAAGCGAGCTTTTTTTTTTTTTAAAGTTGTGAAATGAGAAACAGCTGCTCCCATGATGAAAGCTTGTTTTTGTGTCAGATGTGATGTTTGAGCTGGCTCCGTGTGATTCCAGAGCATGTTTGTTTTTTCTTTTTCTTTTTTTTTTCTTTTTTTCTTTCGAAATAATTACAGGCTCACACACAGTTGCAAAAACAGTACAGTGAGGTCCTTGGTAGCCATCCCTGGCTGCCCTGGTGGTGACAGCTCTATGGTGAATTTCCAAAAGCTAGGAATTAGTCAATTGTTTTTCTTTCTTTTTTTTTTAACTTTTTAATTATTTAATTTAGAGACAGGGTCTTATGTACCTAAGCCTCAGATTCTCTTTGTATCTGCGAATGACCTTGAACTTATGATTCTCCTGTCTTCACCTCCTAATTCTGGGATTTGAGGCTTGATTTATACAAGGCCAAGTGTCAAATCCCAAGCCCCAGGCATACTGGACAAGCACTCCACAAAGCAAGTTCCAGGCCCAGCCTGGACGGAGAATTATCAGTATGTCTTTAGAGCTTTCACCCTCCATATAGGAGACATGGATTTAAAGTCTCTTCATGTCTGTTGACACTGGAGCTAAAGAAGCCACGGGGGTGGAGGTGGAGGTGGGGATGGGGGGTGAGGGTGTGGGGAGGGGGAGTGGTACACAAGATGGCTCAGTAGGTAAGAATGCTTCCTGCACAAACCCTCACACAAGCCTGTGCACAGGTCTGACAACATGAGTTTGATCCCAGGGTCCCACAGGCTAGATAGAATTGATTCCTGAAAGTAGTCCTCTGGCCTTTACATGCATGCACATAGACAATGTACACACACACACACACACACACACACGTAATTTAAAAAATTAACTCTTTTTAAGAAAGCCTGCCAAGTGCTCTTCTTTCCTTCTTGACAAACAGGAAACTGAAATGTCTTGTTCGACAGTACAAGGCACTGTCACATCCTAATGGAAGGTGAATTTCCAAAATGATAACCCAGCTCTCATTTCCATGGATGGAGGAGTTTCCTCGAGTAGTGCAGGACAGCTGTGAGACCCCGTGACTCACTGGATTGCAGAGGAACTCCCAAGTTATGCCACAGCGGCACCTGTCTCTACTCCCGCCATCATTGCTGCCTACACTGGGGCGGTAACCAGGACATAAACCCTTGAGCTGTGCCAGTTCTCCTGGCTTCTGGCCCTATTCACTCTGGTGGTGCCCCCTTGAGAAAAACCTCTGTCTTGGCTAGGGTTTCTAATGCTAAGATAAAACACCACTGCCAAAAGCAAGTGGGAAGCAAAAAGGGTTAATCTCGAAAATCTTACAAGTTGTTGTCCATCATCCAGGTTAGTCAAGGCAGGAACTTAGGGCAGGAACCAGGATGCAGAAACTGACTCATAGGCCACAGAGGGGCTCCACTTACTGGCTTGCTCCCCATGGCTTTTTTTTTTACAGTATTCTGAACCAGCAGAATGGGGGTGGGGGTGGGGGTGGGGTGGTACTTCATAAAGTAAGTGGGCCCTTCCAAGCCAACCTGGTGTGGCATTTTCTCAATTGAGGTTCCCTCTTCCCAAACTTGACTCCAGCTTGTGTCAAGTTGACACATAAAACTAGCCATCACATCCTACCAGATCTGCCCCCTCTTTTCTCTCAAGCTTCAGTGGTAACCTCTGTCACCCCAAGGACCATAGCACCATGCATTTGCTGCTACAGAAGCATGGCTCATTCTTCTGGGTACTCCCAGCTGTCCAACCATGATCTTCAGGTTTATCATTGCTACCCATGCAGATGGCGTTCTGTGATCTCCTGCAGTGGTTAATCTTCATTGTCAACTGGATTGGGGTTTGGAGAAGCACTCCCTAACTGCAGGGAGCGTCACTTCATGATGTGGGGTCCTAACCTGCACAAAAAGGAAAAGCAAGCAAGCTGAGTTCCACACCAGCGTTCATCTCCCATGGCTTTCTGACTGGGTTCCATGTGACCAGTCCTGTTGACGCTCTGTTTTCCTGATTTTTCCACCATGATGGGCCGTATCTCTAAACTTCAAGCCACAGTGAAACCCTCTGTACACTGCTTATGTTTGACTAAGAGAAAAAATTTAATAGTGTTTATTATAAGTTAACAGTATACACTCATGCACGCCACAGTCAGAGAAGAACTCACTAGAGTCAGCTGTCGCCTGCCACCATGTGGGTCCTGGAGATGGAACTCAGGCTGTCAGCCTTGGCGGGAGGTGCCTTTACCCTCTAAGCCATCTCACCACCCTCACGAGATACTTCATTGTCATAGCAGTGAGAAACGTAGCTGACACACATCGATAACTAGCCCTCTTTGCTTCTTTGGAAAGCTGGGCAAGGTATCCTTCAGGTCTAGAAGTGAAGCAACACTCTGCAAGCCGAGTGACAGAGACACTGAAGCTCTCTGTGAAGTAGGATAATGCTGACCCTCCCCTTACAGGGTCTGGAAGGATTAAGTTAGGACCTACATGCAGAGCTTTCAACAGTGCCTTGCAGTTAAGAAACACTTTTGCTGTGTTCTTATCTCCTAAAATTATCTAATTCACTTTCTTGTGAATTTTTGCCTGCAATTGTGTGTGTGATTTCCCGTGCATGGGTGACTGGGGAGATCAGAGCTCAGTGTCTTTCTTAGTCCCTTGAGATTATCCTGTTTTTGCCTTTCCAGTGCTGGGAAAGGCTGTGCCTGGGGATTTACTGGATTTGGGGTGTTGAGTTCAGGTCTCTGTGATTTACTGACTAATCCGGCTTACTAACCTCTTTCTTGTGTTTTTAAATGACTGGCTTTCCCCAGCATCCTCCTGATGCTATAGGGATGTCCCCCCATGGTCTCATTCCCTCTGTGTCAGCAGATGAGGCTATGCTGCACATATGTGGGCTGTTTCTGCTTTGGGGATGAATAAAGGATGCTTAAAGCCCAAGAAGGTACTTGTTTGGCCAATTTCTCCAGACTCTGGAGAGTTTGGGGTGCACCATAGAAGCTGGGTGTGAATTCCTGGGCACGCTTTGTGGACCTTTAGTTCAAATTCTCACTCGGAAACTCTCAACTGGTGACTGCAGGTGAGGTACTTGATCCATCTAAGGCCCATGTTCTTTCTCCTGGGTTTTAGGCGAGGATTAGACAAATAGTTTTAAAAAAAGATTTACTTTATTACTATTATTAGTGTGTGTGTGTAGGTTTGTGTGTGTTGTGTGGAATATGCATGTCTTAATTAGGGTTCCCATTTCTCTGAAGAGACACCATGACCAAGGCAATTCTTATAAAGGACAATGTTTAATTGGGGCTGGCTTACAGGTTCTGAGGTTCAGTCTATTAATTAGCACACATGGCAGGAAGCATGGGAGCATCCAGGCAGGCATGGAACTAGAGGAGCTGAGAGTTCTACATCTTGATCAGAAGGCAGTGAGTGGGCAGTGATGGAGTACACCTTTAATCCCAGCACTCGGGAGGCAGAGGCAGGAGGATCTCTGAGTTTGAGGCCAGCCTGGTCTACAGAGTGAGTTCCAGGACAGCCAGGCTACACAGAGAAACCCTGTCTCGAAAAACAAACAAACAAACAAACAAACAGAAGGCAGCCAGAAGAAAACTGTACTAGGGTAGCTAGGTTGAGGGTCTCAAAGCCCACCCCCACAGTAATACACCTCCTCCAACAAGACCATACCCCCTAAGAGTGCCACACCCTGGACTAAGCATATTCAAACCACCAAAGTGCACATGTGTAATCTGGTGCCTGTGAAGGCCAGAGGAGGGAATCAGATCCCCTGAAGCTGGAGTTTTAAGTGGTTGTGAGCTGGTCGCTGTGCTGGGAACCAAACATAGATGCTCTGTAAGAACAGCAAAGGCTCTTTGGGCTGTCTCTCTGGCTCCAAAAGTAAAATTTTAAAAAAGTTTATTATAATGGTGTTTTCTTTTAGAGAGTTTGCTTGTTTATTTATCTATTTATTTTTGCTTGGTTTTGTGGTGGTTTGAATATGCTTGGCCCATAGGGATGGCACTGTTGGAGGAAGTGTGTCACTGTGGGGATGGGCTTTGAGACCCTCCTCCTAGCTGCTTGCAGAACAGTCTCTTCTCCTGGATGCCTTGGATTAAGATGCAGAACTCTCAGCTCCTTCTCCAGCACCATGTCTGCCTGGATGCTGCCATCGTCTTGCCTTGATGATAATGGACTGAACCTAAGAACCTGTAAGCCAGCCCTAATTAAATGTTTTCCTTTATAAGAGTTGCCTTGGTTGTGGTGTCTCTTCATAGCAATGGGAGCCCTAATTAAGACAGTTTTTGATACTGCTTATCAGGAACTTCTGATCTTCCTGCCTCTGCCTCCCAAGTGATAGGATCTGGGATGAGTACGACTGAATCTTCCTATGCAGCGCTGCAGGTGGCACCCAGGTCTTCATGGCTGCTAGCCAAGCTCTCTACCAACAGAGCTACATGCCCAATCTACAAAGCCCTGCTCCCTGCTTAGCTGTTCCTTCTGTTATCTAGTCCATCAGCACACTTTCTGAGTCTTCCCTGAACGCACTGATTATAAGGCCCCAGGAGCAGCTCCTCTGACCACTCTGTGGGAGACTTCCACCAGGCTGAAATGGGCCAGCAATCATTTCTCTTTAAATACAATTACTTAACCAATTCAAAGTCCAGTGACCTGTTTTCACTTCCCCTGAGCTTCCTAACTTCCCCCACAAGCCCAGTGGAGCCTGGGGATGGTCCAGGTAGGCAAAGTCAGTGAGCCTGGCAGCGCTGACAAGAGAGTCTTTGGCAAACACTAGTTCAAAATTGACTTCTCTCTGTGAACTGCCTCCTCTGACCTTGGAATCTCCTAGGTACCCAGAGAAAGGAAGAGATGAACTTATGATCTGCTCTCGGCAGACTCAGCTTCTTCCAAATTCTGTTGGTGCGTGTGTGCAAGCATATGTGAGTATGTGTGTGTAAGCATGTAGGTGTGTATGTGTGTGCATGTGAGAGGATGTGAGAGAGTGTGTGTTTGTGAGTATGTATGTAAGAGCATGTGTGAATGCTTGTGTGGGTGTGCCTGAAAGCATTTGAAAGTGTGCAAGTGTATGGTATGTGTATGCGTGTGTGGCATGTGTATGTGTGTGTCTGTGTATGTGGTATGTATGACTGCAGGTGAGTGTGTATATATGAGTATATGAGTGTATGCATGTGTGTGTGTGCACATACTTGTATACGTGCTGTTGGAAGCCAGGGTGATGTGTTGTGTGTCTTCCTCTATAATTCTCTGCACTACTTTTGAGACAGACTATCTCACTGAGGCTGAAGCTCACCAATCCTCTAGGCTTATTGGCCAGAGAGTTCTCAAGATCAGCCAGTCTGTTCCCATCAGTAACAGCACATGTGGCTGTGTTTGGCTTTTACCTAGGTGCTGGAGTTGAAATTCGGGTCCTCTTGCTTTCAAAGCAACCATTCTTACCCAGTGGTACATCTCCTGAGCCCCGACATCAGCTACCTTCCCCTACATTCTCTACCTTCCCACTTATATTGAAACAGGGTCTTACTGAACCTGGAGCTTACAGATTTGGTAAGACTATCTGGTCAATGAAGTCCAGGGGTCCTCCTGCCTCTGTCCCCCAGGGCTGATGTTACAGACTCATGCCTGACTTTTTACATGGGCACCGTGGCTCCAATTTAAGTCTCTTGCTTGTGTGATGGACACTTATGAGCCATCTCCTTAACTCTCCTTCCAAATTCTCCTCCAGCTTTCAGCAGAGACCTCTGGCTTCAAGAGAAAGGAGGAAACAAAGTCTTTTCTTTGACTATCTTGAAAAGTTGTCTTCCTTGCTCACCAGAGGTCCAGCCTAGGGTACATGCCTTATTTTACAGAGGAGGAAAACCAAGTCAGATGCTTACACCACAGAAATGCTCTCCCAGCTTCTGTGGTGTGTGTGTGTGTGTGTGTGTGTGTGTGTGTGTGTGTGTGTGTCTGAAGTGTGCTTGGTTACACTTGTACCGTGGCATTTGCAGGTCAGAGGACAACTTGCAGATGTTGCTTCTTTCCTTCCATCTGTGGGTCCTGGGGATTGAACTCAGGTCATCAGGCTTGGTGGCAAGCACCTTTACATGCTAAGCCATCTTAATGGCCCTGTCCTAGATCCTTTTAATTCCAAACCCCACTCTCTTTCCCCAATACCATGCTGCCTCTTACCAGCATGTAGTGCTGTAGTGGCTAAAAGTGTACTGTTTCCTGCTCAGGGAATGACATAGTTGGATATGTATCCAATCTCCAAAATCCCTAGAGTCTGGGCTCACATCTGCAAATTCTCCTGGTATCCTGGGAGGTCATTTGTCTGGGCCAAGGAGCTGAGTAGCCAAGTGCTCCTTGGCCATCCTTTTCATGTCTGCTAGCCCACTTTGCTGCCTGAGATGTGGTGCCTGTAGGCCTCATGGGACCACCCTCCTCCTGGCCACCACAAGGAGTTTCACTTCTCCTCATTCCCAATCCCTACCATATGAAAATTATTAAGTCTTCAACATGGACTTACTCATAGGAACGGTGCCCAGCAAATGAGAAGGGCCTCACTTCAAATAAATAATGACCACCGTTGACAATTGAAGTATAAACATGACCTCCACACATGCTAATCACTGTCACTGTTAAGACACTCTACTAAGCAGACACGTGGCCTGAGGCTGGTGGTCAGAGAACACAGACTTAGTATGAGCTGGGAAGGGCCAGGGAGGGCTGGGACAAGTAAAATGTGCATGACAGGAGAGGACAGACATTCTGAGACTGTCTATATTGGATTGCTTGGGAGCCCCAGGGTCAGGAAGTTTGACCATGCACCTGTGCATCTACCCTGGATAGGAACACAGTTTCTCAGTGTAGTTCTGAACATATGCTGTCAATTTCTCTCTTGAGAGCACATACACACTCAAACATTGACACACATATTTACAGAATGCATGTGTGTTAGTATGTACACATGCACACATGAACATAGCATTCAGTCTAAATGTGTATAAACACACAGGTGCCCACACACCTGCATTCTGCCCATTTGGATTTTTTTTTTAGGAATGAGGGCCAATTGTGGGAGACGTAATCACTAAGTTTTCAAATTGCTTATATACAAACTGGGCTCTGCCTGCCTCCTACTGTCCAATGCTGGTGATTTAACTGTAAACCGAATAGCTGCTGGTCAGATAACTACATTTTGACTACAAGTAACAATAGGCTTAAACAACACTGTACAACAAGCAAGAAAGAACTGGAATTCTTTTTCATGTAAAAGTCCAGGGATGGGTGAGAGAATGGACCCCATAGGCTCATATATCTGAATATTTTTTTTCACAATGGCGGAACTATTGGAGAAGTATTGGGTGTGGCCTTATTGGAAGAGGTGTGTCACTTGAGGTGAGTTTTGAGGTTTCAAAAATCTACACCATTCGCAGTTAGCTCTGTCTTTGCCTTATGCCTATGCGTGAGATATAAGTTCTTAGCTTCTGCTGCAGCACCATGCCTGCCTGGCTGCTGACATGCTTCCTGTCATGATGGCCACGGACTAAACTCTCTAGAACTGGGAACCCCCAAGTTTCTTTTATAAGGTGCCTTGGCCATGGTGTCTTATCAATTTAAAAGTCACAAAGACAATCCAGGGTTGTCTTGGCAGCTCTGCCTCACAATCTCCAAAGGCTCCAGTTTCATCCAGTTCTTTGCTGTACCAAATATGACCTCTATCCATGAGGACACTTCAAAACCAGATGGACTTTAAACAGATGGGCTTTAAGATCATCACACACACACACACACAATGGTTAGTTTTAATCCTCAACTACTTTTGATGTAACCTAGACTCACATGGGAAATAATCTTAATAGAAGGGATGCCTACATTTGGCAAGGGCGATGTCTTAATTAAGTTAATTGATATTAGAACAACAACCGACTGTGGGAGACATCACTCCCTAGTTAGGGGTCCCAAAACTGTAGAAGAATATCGAACACTCAAGGAGACCAAGCAAATAAGATTGTATTTATTCTCTCTGCTCTTGACTGTGAATACGGTCTGACTAGTTTTTGAGTCTCTACCTTGACTCCCCTATAGTCCTTTGATGGACTCGAACTTAGAAGTGTAAGAAAAACAAACAAACTCTGTCTTCTCCCATGTGACTATTTGGGAGGTGTTTGTCACAGGAATAGAAGTCTAACTAGACCACCCACACAATTTGGCCTGTTGCAAAAATCAAGGCATGAAGGAGAGGGGTAGGGAGCTCTGAGTTATGTTCCAAAGCTGTCACAGGGCATTTCCCATTAGCCAGCTGTTAGTTTTGTGGTCACATTATGTTGCAGGGAATGCTAGGTATTGCAGTCTTTCATCTAGCTGACCTACAGCTATTGGGGGAGGGGGTGGATTCCTACTTTGAGGAATATGTGTTTCAGGATGCGGTGAAAATGGATACATATCTTTAGTATACAGATGGGTAAACTGAATCCCATGGAGGCTGAGGCCCTGTCTTCCGTCAGAGTGTTTAGCAGAACAGAGAGAGGAAGGAGGCCTTCTCAGGTGTCAGTGCCACACCAAAGCTGTCTCTGCCTTGGAGCTTGAACAGCCTCTGGCTGCCTTCTCTCCTGCGTAGGACAACTGTCACAAAGCCCTGCCAGGGCCCAAGTGTCTATTCTCTGAGTTACCTCACTTCATCCTTGCTGGCACCCAATGCCCACTCAACACAGACCAAGTCTTCTTCCTCTCCACATTTTCCTGGCCAGACAAGGAGCCTGCTCAAGCCCCAAACCTTAATCTGTTCAGCCAGTTGAGGGTCATCTTCAGGCTCAGAAGCATGGCAGGCATCATGTTTCTGCCACAGTACTTTGTGTTAGTTAACCACTATTCTGAGCTCATTATTGCTATGTGGACTGGCATGCTTGTGCACTAGGTTTTATCACATCAGGAGACTTTTCCCCCCTAATTTGTGTCATGTTTAAATACACTGATAATAAACTGCCTGGCATCAGACTCCCCAAAGTTTGGTCCAGGTTGACAAAATGAATCTGAACCAAGTTCTCATTCTCACTTTTTCAAGGAACAGAGATGTTCCTTGCTTTTCTTTGGCCAGCCTTTCTTCTCTGACTGGGATAGACTTCATGCCCCAGTTGTTTTTTATGAGGCACATCACTTGCCACCTCTTCTAGAGAGTGCTCTAACTCCTTACGGGTTGGAGACCCCCTCATAGGATATTCAAGTCTCATCAGCATGATTCTGGTTGTTTGAGCTGCCACTGCTTGGAAGTCCTCCTCTGCTGTGAGCACCTTGGGGACAGGGGAGTCAGCTTGTATGGACTGATGGCTGCATGAACCATGGTCATGTTTTAATTCCCTCTCTTGTGGCTATGACAAGATTCTGGTGACAAAACCAACTTAAGGGAAAAGGGGTTTATCCGGGTGTTGACAGCATAAGATCCTTGAGGCAACAGATCACCAGGGAAATCAGGAATGTTAAGCACTCAAGATGGTTTTTTCAGTGGAAAAGATGTAAAAATTGTTCTTCCATCCAGAAAGCTGGAGATTGTAAGTTATCAATAGCCTGGATCTGTTATCTGTTGGGCCAGATCTTATCAACCAGAACCTGTAATACCTAATAGTCTAAATGACCATTGTATTATCTGTATAGCCAGAGGCTCTCCCCCCGACCCAGCTCACACAACCAGGAGCAGAAGTGGCTAATAGTTCAAATGATCTCTACACTAGCTGTACGATCAAGATCAGGCCAGTTTCTTCCTTAGGCCCTTAGGCTAACACAGGTAGCCTATCTCCAGAACCCATCTTCTTGGAAGAAATGGCATGTGCCCTGAGTTGAGTTTTGATGTAATTGTGTGTCTTTGTGCACTGGGTTTTACTACCCCCAAATCTTTTTTTTTAAATATACTGACAATAAACCGCTTAGCATTAGACTCTCCAAAGTTTGGTCCAGGTTGACAAAGTCAATTTGAACCAAGCTTTTATTCTCACCTCTTCATAGATCTCTGCTTTCTATACCTGCAGACACCCCCTCAAGGGTACAGTCCATCAGGCAGGGAAGGCAGGGCAGCAGGAGCTTAGAACTGCTGTTCACATTACATCCACAGCCAGGAAGCAGGCAGCTATTCTGCTCTTTTCTCCATTTACACAGACCAGAATCCTGGCCAGGAAATGGAGCCATCCACCTTGGATGGTTCTTCCTATCTCAATTAACATAATCTAGATAATTCTCAATAGGCCTGCCCGAAGGCTAACCTAACTTAGACAATCCCTTACACATGTGCCTGGAAGTTGGTCTACTAGGTGATTCTAGGTCAATACACATGTGTAAATGAGTAAAATTTGCAGGAAATAGAGATAGAATATAACAGAAGAGGAAAAAACCACCTTTGTTCCATTTCACCATCAGCATCCAGCTTCCACAGCAAATGTACTCTTTCTAGAAGTTGTCATATTGCTTGGGGCTATGTCCAGCCTTTTGTCTTTGCAACATGGTGCCATCTATAACTCTCATACTCAAGAACCCCACAATCAAGTTGCAAAAAAATTAGCCCCCTCTTTTCAATAAGCTTACAATTTTGTGTTGGGCCATGTGGTAGTCAGGGTTCTCTAGAGGAGCAGAACTAATAGAATGAATATATACTAAAAACCTCTGAGTGTGATGGCACACATCTTTAATCCCAACACTTGGGAGGCAGAGGCAGACAGATCTCTGTGAGTTCAAGAACAGCCTGGTCTTCAGAGCAAGTTTGAGGACAGCCAAGGATTTTACACAGAGAAACCCTGTCTTGAAAAACAAAACAAGAATTTCCCGAGGGAGTTGAACTTCTGCCCTTTTGGCTCTCTGATTGATCGGCACCGTGGCAGTTGGCAAGAACAAGCGCCTGACAAAAGATGGTGAGAAGAGAGCTTGACTGGTATGACGTGAAAGCTCCAGCAATGTTCAATATTAGGAGCATCAGAAAGACACTAGTCACAAGGACTCAAGGAATCAAAATTGCATCTGATGGCCTCAAGGGTCATGTGTTTGAAGTCTACAGAATGATGAAGTTGCTTTTAAAAAACTCAAGCTAATTACTGAGGATGTTCAGGGCAAAAACTGTCTAACTTTCATGGCATGGATCTTATCCGGGACAAAATGTGCTTCATGGTCAAAAGGTGGCAGACCACGGACTGAAGCTCATGTTGATGTCAAGATGACTGATGGATATTTGCTCTTACTTTTCTGTGTTGGTTTCACACACACACACAAAAGTAACAACCAGATAAGAAAGACATCCTGTGCACAGCACCAGCGAGTCCGCCAGATCTGGAAGAAGAGGATGGAAGTCATGACCTGAGAGGTGCAGACCAATGACTTGAAGGAAGTAGTTAATAAACTGACTAAAGTCAGCATTAGGAAAGACATAGAAAAGGCTTGCCAGTCATTTATCCTCTTCATGAAGTCTTTGTTAGAAAAGTAAAAATGCTGAAGAAATCCAAGTTTGAATTGGGAAAGTTTATGGAGCTCCATGGGGAAGGCAGCAGTTCTGGCAAAACAACCGGGGATGAGGCAGGTGCTAAGGTTGAAGGAGCTGATGGCTGTGAACCACCAGTTCAAGAATCGGTTTAAAATCCACGTTTTTAATAGTGACAAATAAAAAGTCCTATTTGTGATATAAAAAGAAAGGAAAACAAAACAAATAAAGACAACAAACAAACAAACACCCTCATAGTTTCAGGGCAAGGGAGATAGCTATTGGCAAAGTGCTCACTTTTGCAAGTATGAGTTCCTGAATTCAGTCCCCAGAGAACACATGAAGAATCTAGGCACGGTGGCATGTACTGTAAGACCCTGTGCTGTGGAGGCAGATACAAGCACATCTTTGGAGTGTCTAGGCAGCCAGCCTAACCTACTTGGGCAGATTCTAAGAAAGGGAAGGCAGACAGTAACCAAATGACACCCATACATGTGCACCATACATGTGCATCCTCACACATGAATGTATGCACACACATGCAAATCTCATAACACTAAGTTTTTGAGTCAGTCACATATATAGCTATTCTAGGAAAACATCGGGATTCAAGGTAGGGTTTCTACTGAATATATGGAAATGGTAATTTCTTCACCATCACAAAATTATTACTATAAGTTGGGTAATGATTTAACAGCTGGACCTCTCTGTGGGCATTTAAGTCACATCCAAAAGCCCTGTGCCCATGGCCATCACATTAGTCATCACGGGTTGGAGAGCCCTCATTTTATCCCTAACTATATTGATGTTCCTCAGCTCCCCATGGAGTCACAATTGAAAACATCTTAAGTAGGAAACATGGACATAGCCACCCCATTGAACCTCACGGCCCAGCAACCTAGCATGGCTTCATGGCTCCGATGGAACTTTGGTTTCCTACTTTAGCCCAGTACCACAAGATCAGAGAGCACAATGTTAGCCCAGCAAAATCAAACTTCAAACTCTGCTTCTTACAGAATGTGCTTGACTTTGGCACCAATGTAAGGCAGAAAATCATAACTCACGCCACTGTAGGTTGCCGACTGTACTGGCTACTTTTCTTAACTCATGCCACTGTAGGCTGCCGACTGTACTGGCTACTTTTCTCAATGCTGTGGCAAGAGCAGCGTATGATAAGGTTTAGTTTTCCACCCAGGTCAAACGACTGTTTGCCACTGTGAAAAGTAATGGTGGCAGGAGTACAAAGCCAACTGCTCACATCACATCCACAGTCAGGAAGCAGAGATGCATGCTGGCTCAGCTCGATTTCTCTTTATTATTGTCAGGACCCCAGCCCATGGGATGGTCGCCTCCTACATTCAGTTGAGCCAGCCTGGAAACTCCCTCATAGACAAGCACAGAGATCCATTTCCCAGATAATCTAGATCCTGTTAAGGTGACAACACTGATTATTACAGGGACTATCTGTACTGCAGATGTCCCCCTTAGGGAAGGAGACCTCAGTGCTCAAGACCTGTGGGCTACTTTCTTCCTCTTCCTCCTCTTCTTCCTCCTCTTCTTCCTCTTCCTCCTCCTCCTTCTCCTCATGCCCCTCTTCCTCCTCCATTATCATCATCACCATCATCATCATCTTTGGCATCTCCAGAGTCCTGAGCAGTTCTTGCTGTGAGTATTAGTTATTTTCACAGAGTTTATTGAAAAGACCCTCACGGAAGAGATATAAATTTGCTATTGTATGTTCATTGTCCTAAAAGTCCAGGGAAGGATGTGGGAAAACACAATAGCGTTTCTCTCTAAATTAGTGGCTGATAAGCTTGGGAACGCTGATCTATAATGGATGGACAGACGGACACATGGAAGGATGGTAGTGTCATTGGAGCCAGCTATCTACTTCATTTCTTAAGACTGTAAACTCATCTGAACCTGGCTCACCTTGCATCAGTAAGCATTTGTTCATTTATTGTTATTATTATTATTATTATTATTATTGTTGTTGTTGTTGTTATGTGTATGCATGTGTGTATGTGTAATGTTTATTTGGGTTAGCACAAGTGCAACAATGTGCAGAGGTTGGAGATCAATCTTGGGTGTCTTCTTCAGTTGCTTTCCACCTTGTTATATGAGCCAAGTTCTCTCACTTACCATGGAGCTGACCAATTGAGTTCATCTGGCTGGCCAGAGAACCTTCTGCATCCTCCTGTCTCCAACTCCCCAGACCTGGGATTGGAAGGGAGCGACCACATCTGTTAGTTTTGTTGTTTTGTTGGCTTTTGTTTTTATTGCAGTCTCCCCCTCCACCGTGTATGTGTGTGTGTCTACGCATGTGCGTGTGCACACACCATATGTGTGCAGTGCCCACAGAGGGCAGAATAGGACAGTGAATCCCCTTGAGTTGGAGTTACAGGTGAATCACCTGACATGGAGCTGGGAACTGAACTTGGGCAATCTGAAAAAGTTCTAAACACTCTTAACCGCTGAGCCATCTCTCCAGCCCCACACCTTGCATTTTATGTGACCAGAGGGGCAGGGGTATTGAAATCAAGTCCTCATGCTTACATGGACAGCACACACTTTACAAACTGATTTTATCTGATTTTATGTCAGCTTGACACACGCTAGAGTCACTTTGGAGGACAGACCCTCAGTTGATAAAGTAAAGCACTCCCAGTAGATTGGCTTATTTTTTTCTTTTTTGATTGATGATTGTTGTGGGAGGGCCCAGCTTCCTGTGGGCAGAGCCATTCTTGGTATGGTAGTCCTGGACACTATAAGGAATCACGCTGAGGAAGTCATGGCGATCAAGCCAGTAAGTAGTACTCTTCCATGGCCTCTGCTCCAGGTTCCTGCTCTGGTTTCTCTCAGTGATGGACTTAAAGGTTAGCAAGTGAAGTGACTCCTTTCCTCCCCAAGTTACTGCTGGCCATGGTGCTTTTCACAGCAATAGAAACCCTAACTAAATACAGAATAACCCATTCCCGAGTTCCAGTAAATGCTTATTGAATAAATGAATGGGTCTAGCAGCTAGACTGAGGTTTGGGAGAGACCTCCCCATTGAGGGTCAGGAAAAAGCCCTCTGGTGTTTGCCTCTATCCCCATCTCAGCCCCCAACAAAAAGCACAACTTTACTTGGCTGAAGGAAATATACCATCCCTAGTGTCACGGCCCACAGTTCATACACGGGGCCCAGCGGAAGCACAGGAGAGCCATGGAACAAGCCTTTGGACAACTTAGCTCTTGGCAAGATTAAGCAGGTTCTCTGCTGAGAAGCCCGTATTGCAGGCCTGCAGGGAGGACCAGGCCCTCGGTGTTTGCACCTTTTTACCCGGCATCTGTCCCTGGGATCAAGAGAGCCGGGAGGCTGGATTAGATGGGTCAGCGCCCTGATTGACAGTGACACTTCCTCCCGAGAGCCCCCACCTGCCCCTGACCTCTCCCGCTGTTCCTCTCCTGCCTTACCCGGCCCCATCCTGTTCCTGAGAGCAGCCTGTGCCTTCTAATCTCCTTACCAGGAAATGATTTTCCTGGGTGTGAAATCCCTGTCCGAGGGGGAGCACGGCAGATCTGTCCTCCCTGGCCTCTAGGCTGACCACGGGCCATCTCCTAGAGACATCTGGCATGGTTGTGGGGCCAGGGTTAGGAATGAGCAGGTCTGAGACCCTTTCCCTTCAAATATGAATGTGACCCTGACTTCCTAGGTGAGCTTCCTCTGAACTGTCCCTTCTGTTTCCTTTCAAGGGACTTTTTGAAACTTCTAGATCTCTATCATTGGTGACAGTTAGTGACTGTCCCCTGTAGGAGCAAGTAGCAAGAAGAGGGAGGATTTTAGTTCAATAGTAAATATGAAATTTATAGAATGGTCCTTGAGGCAAATGAGCTCTTTGTGTTTTGGTATTAAGCTTTCTACTG
Organism: Mus caroli; assembly: GCF_978045245.1. Lineage (NCBI taxonomy): Eukaryota > Metazoa > Chordata > Mammalia > Rodentia > Muridae > Mus > Mus caroli. The sequence continues at coordinate 115,747,198 of NW_028227256.1, read as the reverse complement.
AGAAATGTTTAGCCTATTTTACTGTTGACTCTTTATATGTTGAATTGGTTTGCTCCAAAGAGAGTCGGTAAAGTGTTTGCTATCTGTGTAAGCATGAGAACCTAACTTCAAGTCTGCAGTACACATCTAAAACAGCCAGGTGTGGGGATCTAAGTTCAGAGGTCCAGTAAGTACCCTTGTCAAAATATGCAGGGCATGGCTACTAGTCCTGTAGCCCCAAAACTGAGAAGGCAGACCCCAGGGGTTCATGGCCCCCAGTGGGTAAGTTCTATCTTCAATGAGAGCTACTGTTTCAAAAATCAAGGTGGAAAGGCATTTCCTGAGGAACGACAATTGAGACTATCCTCTGACCTCCATGTGTTATGTGCATGCATACCTACACGTCTTACATGCATGACTGCACCTCTGTGTGCATCACACACACACACACACACACACACACAGGGTGGGGTGGGATTTAAAGACTCACACCACTGAAGATTGGTGCATGACACTTGTGGGCATTCCTTGGCTTTAGGCACACCACTCCGATTTCTGCCCATACTATCACACAATGTTCTTCTCCTGTGGGTGTGTATCCTCTTTAAGGACAGGGGTCCTATTGACCTAGAGTTCCTATTTCCAGAGAATCTGCTCTGTGTCTACAAAGATCATCTATCTACCTGAGGTCACACTCTCATGTTCCAATACTTAGGCATCTGGCATCTGTGTGTGTGTGTGTGTGTGTGTGTGTGTGTGTGTGTGTGTGTGTGTGTGTAAGGAATTCATTCAATTCAGTAACTGAGCAATTCATCCAGCTCAAATTTCCATTTTTTTTAAAAGCAGTCCATTTTGCAGAAGTTGGTTACAGCACAGAATATGAATCCTACAACCAGATAAATGAGGAGTGTGGACTGGCAGGGAAGCCCCCCGGGGAAATGTGGCAGGCAGTTGCTGGTCCATAAACGTCAACAGGGTACTTCTGGAAGCAAGGTCTGGATTTGGGAGACTAAGGCCCCTGTTTCTCTCCCAGACCTGGGTCTGAATCTGTCTGACAGATGCCCTTAGACTGGCTACCCCGTGGGAAACACGCCTTTTTGATGTGTGTGCCTGACCTCATGACTGTAGGTCATCCATCAAAGGTGGAGAGGGGACAGCCTTGGGATCTGCTGACAGAGTCAAGGGTCCTGGCATCAGCAACACCTCATAGGGGATGCTGTGACCTTTAAAGCAGGCCCTCTGGACAGATGGACAGAAAACAGGCCCCAGTGCAAGACTTCCCCTCCCCCTCTCCAAGGACTTCTTGAAGGCTGTTCTCACTGTCATCCAACTTGGTCCAAATGCCTGGAGTCTATGAGGTCTCTTGAAGAACCTGTTGTGCAGAGCTTACAAGTTGTGTGTGTACTTCCTGGCTTCAAGGACGGTACTTAACAATGACTGTCTCTTTCAACCTTCCTAGTAACCGTGTTAGTAGGGCACAGGGCACCTTCCTTGTAGGTGTGGAAACTAAGGCTTGCCAGATTAAGCAAATGATTCAAAGGTACAATTACAGCCAAGGCTGGAGATAGGCTTTGGCTTCCCTACCCCCGGAACTCTGGAACCCCACAGGTGAGACCCATGACAGCTTTCCTTTACACAGAAAAAAACTTCCTGATGACTCTTCTAAGGCTTCTCTCTGCCTCTGCCTGCTTGTAGGGCCTGCCTTCTGGTGTATGTATACATGTGTGTGTGTGCGTGGGTGTGTGCATGCATGCATGCATGCATGCATGTAGGACAGAGGTTGGACTCAATCACTCTCTAACCATTTTGGTTGAGCCTTGATCTTACTGAACCCAAATCATTGAGTGAGCCATGGTTGGCTGATGAGCCCTTGAGACCTTCCTATTGTTGGGGATCCACAGTCAGGTCTTCATGCTTACACAGCGAGCACTGTTGATTGATTGAGCCATCTCCCCGACACTTTCTTTGGGGTCTTCTAGAGTGCCAGGTACCGTGCTGTGGCCCCTCAAGCCTGTCTGTGTTTCCCAAGACTGTTATAGCTTAATTTCATGGAATAGATGGACATAGGGATAGGAAGACAGAAGGATTCTGGAGTTTGCATTCTGTCCTGCAGTCCTGAGCAGCAGAAAAGGAACTTGGGTGGATTTGTTACCTATTGCCAGCTAACAAACTACCCTTAGTTGAATGGCTCAGTGCCATTCATTTGCTCTTGACTCTCCAGCCAGGGCTGGCTTCATCATACTTAGCTTTCAGTCAGGCAGAGGCTGTGCTGCTCTGAGGGTCCTCAATGACCTCTTTCATGCCTGGCTTTGGACAGAGGCTGGGAAACTCTGTGTAGCTTCTGAACAGGTCACTTCAGTTTCTCATGGAGAGGTGGCGGCACTGAAGAAGGGCCAGCCCTGGTGGCAAGTGCTCTCCCACTCTCTGCTTGCATCTCCTTGGCTGAGGTCCCCCAACCAACAAATTCCCAAGACCCTGGGCAGGATCAGTGCGGGAGAGGCACACAGGCATTCGAGCTAGGAAATATCACTGATGAGGTATCTATGATACAGTCTCCCAGCCTGAGGCATTGAATGGTAGGGGCTTGTAGCTTGATGGCTGTGTTACCTGCCCATCTCTGCCTCAGCCTCAAACCAGCATTTATGGAGGAAGATACCATTCTCAGTTCTGATGTTATGTTCTACCGGGTTGACAGGAGGCCTTTGGTAGACCAGAAAAGTGGGATTGAGAAAAGCCACAGATACTTGCTCAGAAAGATGACTCCATTGAGAGAGTGCTTGACACAAGCCTGGGGACCTGAATTCAATCCCTGGAACCACGTTTTTGTTTGTTTGTTTGTTTGTTTGTTTGTTTGTTTAAGATAAGGCTGGGTGTGTTGGGAAGCTCTTGTAACCCCAGTGTTGGGAAGGTAGATTCTGGGGACTTACTGGCCGGCTGCTCTAGTTGAGTCAGCGAGCTGCAGGCAAATGAGAGTCAAGATGGCTCAGCATGTGGAGGTGCTTGCTGCCAAGCCTGACTACCTGAGTTGGATCCCCAGAACTCACAGAATAGAAAATGAGAATGGGTCCTCGCAAGTTGCTCTCCAACTTCCACACACATGTGCATACATACCCTCATGCACAGAAGTTAAGTAAACAGAAAAGGGTGGTGGTGGGAAGAACCCAAGCTGGGTAGTGACAGAGAACTGATACCTGGGGGTCAGCCTCTGGCCTCTACACATACATACAAACACACAAACACGCCCACACACCCAAAAATGGGGCAGACGCAGGGTCCAGACGTACGGTACCCAGCATCTATTAACTTTTCCCATGTGACTACCTCCTTCCCTTCCTTCTGAGCCTGGCCCGACAACACTTGAGGTCATTCTGTATTTGTCTGTGGAAGTTGTCTCAGGAAGGCCCAAGGCTAAGGTCAGGCTTCCCGGTAGTGTTGGAGTCTGGACAGGTGCCAGGCATCTGAGTCGGGATCCCATGTTGCTCTCTCACTTGGAACCATGCCCGTGGGTGGAGCACCATCACGGCTGACCATCAGATGGTCTCATGAGAAATGTTCAAGATACTTCAGAGTACAAGGGCTCCTGAGGGTCAGGTTGACGTCCAAGGGAAGGCCGGCAAAGCAGGTGTTCCCCTGGTTCAGTAGCCAAGGCCATGGCTGCCAGTTACTGTGCCTTTGCTGGGTGTGCACTCAAGAGTGTGATTCACCATCACAAGCCACACTGTGCAATCACAGCCTCAGAAAGTCCCTCTGCAGACCAAAGGCTTCTTCCTACGGCAGACGTGGGCTCCCGCCTCACCCAAGTCCCCACGTGGGAGGCATTGTTCCTCTGGGCAGTGACGCAGCACCTGCCCTGGATGGGAACCTGTCCATTCACACAGTGGCTGCCCACAAGGGAGGAGTCTATGTTTATGTCTGTTGTTGTAAATAAACAATACTCTACTGGAGGAAAAGATGCCGTGCCCTGGCGAAGCTGCATGGGAACGTTGGGTTCTGGAGTGTCATGTCTTTCTTTCTGGAAGCCCCCACACCTACCGCTCCTAATCACCTATGATTCAGCCCCTCAGCACAGGGCCTGACTGTGCTCACTGGAATATCCCCTTCAAAGGAAGAGGCATGTGGCTTGCCCCATATTGTTGGGAGGGAGAAAGTATGAGGTTCTCGTGTTGGTCATAGAGCTCAGAGCCAGGACACACTGGGGCTTTCCACTGAACCCATGGCCAGGCCTGGGCCTCCAAGGCTTCCAGTTTGGATCATCTGGCCACATCCAGGACCCCACTGCTTCCTCAGACTGTACTTGTCACCTCCTCTAGGAAGCCCTCCTGTCATGATTAGCTTTGACAACCATGACCTGCTGTCCTGCAGATATCATGGCCCTTCTATCTGGCATCCTGACTCAGTCTCCCCAGTACTGGGAGAGCAGAAGGCACATCCTGCATCACCCCACTCAGCATCTTTTCTCCTATTTCATCCTTTCCTGCCCACTGTAAAGGGTACAACCTCTGCAGTCCCTCTGCATACTGGGAAAAAGGAGTCCAGTTTGTAGCTCACCCCACTGTAGCCACAAACTGAATCACACTCTCTTCTTGTCTAATGTTTTATTTGCTTATATTGGTCACACAAAAGGATCAGTTTTATTATGACATTTGCATAATGTATATAATTCATTTTGGTTATATTACCCCCCATTTCCATCTCTTGTCTTTCACTCCTTCACTAAGTTTTTTTCCTACTAAAGAATCCCAGATTGTATGTGTGTGTGTGTGTGTGTGTGTGTGTGTGTGTGTACACTTGAGCATGTGCCCTAATGGGTTTAATTAGGATTGCTTACAAGAACAGGGATTGTTCAAAGAGTATGGGCAACTTACCAGTGGCTACACCACTGAAGAAAACATCTCTCACTCCTCTGGCAACCACTAATGTGCCTGTCAATCATCAGAGATGTGTAGAGCTTGGTGAGCCCCTCCTCTCTCCAGCATCCATTGGTGACAGGTCTAGTGTTTCTCAGGTCTTGTGCCAGTAGGTAGTCATAGCTGCTGTGAGTTCAAAAGCACAGTGGTCATATCATTTCCTGAAGACATGTTCCATGCCACACCACCCCTTCCTCCGACTCTTACATTCTTTCTGTCTTCTTTCCACAATGTTCACTGAGCCCGGGAGGTGGTAGTACACAGGCCCCAACCACAGCTGAGCCACACTTACTGTGCACATCAAACTACACCTTCTGCTTAAAACAGAGATTTTTAGTCTCCATCTTTCAAAACATTGCTGTGTGGTTTGAGTGAGAATGGCCCTTGCAGATCCATGTATTTGAACTCTTGGACCACAGTGGAGGGAACCGTTTGGAATGGACTAGGAGGCGTGTCCTTGTTGGAGGAGTTTGAGTGTATGAACTCTGTCTGTCTCTGCCTTGTGCTGTGGATCATGATGTAAATTCTTACCTATGGCCTCAGGACCGTGCCTGCCTGTCTGCTACCATGCTCCCCACCATGAGTGCCATGGCCTCTGAGCTTTTGGGACTGTAAATCCTGAATAAACTCTTTCTTCTATAATTTGCCTTTGTCATGGCGACTTATCACAGCAGTGGAAAAGTAACTGTGACATCAGGTTATCCTTCTAGTTGGTTGAGCTACACCACACCATGTTGCTTGGTTATGCTGCTTATTTGTTTGTTGAGACAGGACCACACTATGTAATCCTGGCTGACATGGAACAGCCCATCTAGACCAGGCTGGCCTCAGATGCATACTGACCTACCTGTTTCTGCCTCCCAAGTGCTTGGATTAAAGGTGTGCGCCACCACATCCACCCGTTGCTGGGTTTTTAATTTTGTTTCCTCTAATCCCAGATTATCAATTTCTGTTTCACATGAGGCTACAGGAGATACTGGAGGTCCATTGACAGTAAAGGAAATGCAGATCCTGCCCTCCTGGAGACCACTGTTTTATGGGGAGAGCACGGTCAAGCAACAAACCGACAGCTTGGTCATAACTCCACTGTGTAAAGGGCTCAGTCAATAGACTGAGGGTGAAACATGCTGGACAGGAGTGGGTTAATGTTGAGTGGGGAGTGGAGGCTGTTCCGAAGAAGAAGGGAGATGAGACTCAGTCTTGCATGGCGGGAAGGAAGGAAAACACCAGGGTGGTGAATTCACAGAAGTCAGGAGGTCTGGTGTGGGCAGCAGTATATTCACTGAGGGAAGAGGTTAGAGAGAGAATCCAGCTCATCCGTGCCAGTCATTGCTTACTGAAGATGAGCTAGGAAGCCCCTGGAGGCTCAGAGTGGGAAACAGACAGTCATGAGATTCACTGTTTGGGAACCATGAGGTCAGACAGAGGGTATGACTGTCAGGAAAGCCTGATACAATGTTCTCTACCGGCAACCATCCAGCACATTAGTACCCACACTCCTCTTAAATCCTCCTGAGGAACTAGCTACCCAGTGTTCCCTAGACAGAAACCAAAGGCACACACGGTGAGCGGGGGCTAGCCACACTGCAGCGAATGCAAACAAGGGCTGTCCCCTAGATTCCCTTCAGGGTCTCCCAGGTATGGCTTCATGCCACCCAAAGTTCCTCCAGGAGCTGGCACAACTTTATATCCCTATTTGTGAAATGTGGTGCTGCAGCCCAGAGAAGCATGATCACACAGACCTGGTGTGGGCGTGCTGCTGTGACAGTCCCCAGCACTGTCTGCTGCACAGGTGGGATGTCTGTCTGTCTTCTCTTGTCCTCAAACAGGATGTCCGTGGAGCAGACATTTTCCTTTGACGCTGCCTTATAATCTTACTTCTAAGCATTTAAAACATATAATTAGCACGAGTGTCCACAGGCTGTGTGTAGCCCCAGATAGCTAAAAAGATAGCTCAATACAAGAGTGTATGCTTACTTCAAGTACTGTGACTGTTTTTTAAACACCTATCTTATAACTTTACATGTATATGTTATTGTGAGTGTAACCACACGTGTGGGTAGCTATAAGGACATTAGGGGTCTTCTTCAACCATTCTGCACCTTAGATTTTTTGAGACAGTATCTCTCCCTGAAATTGATTAGGCTAGGCTGGCGCACCAGCAATCCTCCAGGCCCCCAGTACTGGGGTTACAGGCATGTGACACTGGCTTTTTAACATGGAGTCCAGGTCCAGGGGCTCTGAACGCAGGTCCTTATGCTGCAAGAGAGGGCGGTTCTTCAGCCATCTATAGTGTCGTCACAAGTTCAGTTCTGGTGTCTCTCCCTTGTCCTGAGGTAGAGTTATGAGGATGAGGTCTCTGGTGAACTCTAGTACTGAGGTGAGCCTGGGCCATGGTGAGGTGCTGATGGCACGATCCTACCCATGTGTAGATGCAGCACAGGTGTTCCGGGGATGCTGTATCCAAGGCAACCAGGCCTCAAATGCCAGACACTTCAGTTCACATTGCCATCTGACCTGCATGACACTGGGTAGTAAATGGGGAAAGACACAGAAGAACAAGCACCGTGATGGGCTAAAGTCAGAAAGGCTTCCTAGAGGATGCGAGTCGACAGAGGGAGGCTTCCTCCCATCTCTAGGTGTCCCATATCCTCAGGCTTCCTCTTGCCTTGCCCAGATGTAGCCTGTCTCCATCCCTGGGTGTTAGAGGCCTCCCCTAGAGGTCTACCCAACCAGAATACTCTTTCAATCTATTCAGACATATGTTAGACATCTGGAGATGGATTCTTGGATGGCTGACCCGTCCATGAGCAGCAGAGACCATTTCCTGACCCATGTTGTCTCCAAGGAGGCCAGTGGCCTTTCCCCTGAGGATTGCATACCTGGAGGCAGATTAGGAAGTTGGAGTTGGCTGGGCCAGGGAGCACAAGAGGTTGGAAAACTCCTCTGGCTGAGAAGGAGCAGCTTGTAGCTATCCCTTCCCCCAGTAAGCATCCTGGAGACAGGCGTTATGAAGTGGCTGCTCCTGAGGTTGAGAGTTCATAATGGCCCTGGAAGCTCTGGGGAGATTGGGTTCCCCTGGGATGAATGGGGAGAGCAGACCAGGTCCCATCTAGAAATGCTAATGGTAACCTATCCCTAACTCATCCTCTGAAACTTTCCTGTGTCTGTCATCAGGACACAGGCTGTGTGTAGCCCAGGATAGGTAAGCCTTCTGTGTTCTTGGATTACCACAGGCTGATCCCTGGCCCAGCCATCTCTGATTTCCTAATCTGCATCCCGTCATGCAAACGTCAAGGGAAAGGAGACATTCTGGGTGAGAAAATGGTCTCCACTGTTTAAGGACAGGCCATCCATCCAAGCATCCATGCCCAGGTGTCTTCTCCTCCTGCCTCACTTCTTAAGTCTGCCATGTCTCCCTTGGGTTACCACGTTCTCTGAGAACTACCTGAAACAGTGTGAAAAGCCCAGGGCCTGTGCCATCTGTTTCCTGTCACCTGTGTGTCCTTGCCCTCCCAATGCCTCAGTTTCCCATTTGTGACTGGACAGGACAGTTTCTGGGAGCTTTTACAACTCTAACTGTCTAACTGGCATGGGTGAGTTAGGACACGTGTCTGTTCATAAGGCCTGCCCAGAAGGGGCTCAGCAAAGCAGCTGGGGGGTCTCAACTGGAGCACAAGCGGGGCTTTCCCAAAATCAGGGTATCACCCAAGATTTGGGCAGGAAAGGCCAGCTGATGCCAAAAGTGAGTTGTCACATCTGAGACACAAAGGCCATGTGTTAGCAGTCCTTGGTCAGCGGGTTCCACAGACCTAAGGGGAGCTCCCAGGGCAGGGAGCTTTCCAAGGTGCTTTCCAGGTCCTTACTCTTAAAAAATGTATTTATTTTTTGTTGTGTTTCTATGCATGGTGTGTGTGTGTGTGTGTGTGTGTGTGTGTGTGTGTGTGTTGGGGCTGGCAGAGGTTCTGGAAATTGAATTACAATCATCAGGCTTGTGGAGCAAGTGCTCTTACCACTAAGGCATGTTGCTTGCCCCGTGATTCTCTTCTCTGCACCCAGGCAGAGCCATACCTCCAAGTGCATGGTCAGTGCACTTGACCATTTGTCCCTTGCTTATAAGAAGCCCTCTGTCTGCAGCAGACCCTAGGTGCACATTTATGGAGCTGAACCATGGCCGTCCTTCCCTGGCAGAAATGCTTTATCCACTCTATCCCTAGGCAAGACCCACCGGGTCTCCCCCAGACCCTTCTCTTGACGCCACCAGAAGAGAGGCCAGGAGACAAAAATCCACTCTTGTGGCCAGACAAATGTGTCCTCTCTTAGGGCTGCATCAGCATGGACAAGAGCCTGAAGCCACTTATGAGAAAGATTTCCCAGAAATCTACTCCCAAGAAGCTTTCAGAGCCACTCGTCAGTCCATACAGCCACTGAGTTAGAGGTTCACGGAGACTGGGGGATGGCTTAGTTGGTAATGTGCTTGCTGTGCAAGCATGAGGATTGGAGTTCAAAACCAGAACCCCTGTAAAAAACCAAGGTGTGGTAGCCTGGGCTTGTATGTGGTAGCCTGTGCTTGCAATTTTACCATAAAGGAAGGGGAGACAATCAGCTCCTTGTGGGTCTCTGGCTGGTTAGCCTAGCCTAATTGGCATGCTCTAGATCAGTGAGAACTGAGACACACATACACAGGCAGGCACACACACACACACACACACACACACACACACACACACAGAGAGTTAGTTTATCAAGTTCAAACACAACATCTCTGGTTGCTGGTTGTCCCCCAAGTGGTGACATTGATCTGGTACTATAGGCAGTGTCCTGCCAGAGGACAACCCAGGCAGTCACAGGGAGCCAGCTTGCACAAGGTGGTGAGTTTGGGGTACCAGCACTGCTCCTCAAAGTACCCTATACCCACACAAGACAAACTGGAGAGATGGGGTATCAGCATCTCACAGGCTGAGACCCAAATAAAGCATCTCAGCCTCTACCCTTGGGGTGACACACTCAGAGTGGGAGAAGAGTGTCACCTCCCTGGAGCTAAGCAGAGTGACAGCTGGAATGTCCCTGGCACTGTGTCCAGCTTGAGGAAGACTCCAGTAGGAAGGTGATGTGGCAGAAGCAGACAGGACAGTTTGTCCTGGTTTCATTTGGTCAAGGTGTAATAAAACATCCTGACCCCCCAAACAAACAAACAAACAAAACCACTTAGGAGAGAACCGGCTTATTTGGCTCAGGAGTCCAGTCAAGGCACCTCGTTGGAGGAAAGTCCAGGCAAGAAGTTCCAGCCTCAGCCTATCTACAGCCAAAAGCAAGACAGAAGAGCACACCCACCCTAGTGCTTGCTCACCTTCTCCACTCTTACACAGCTCAGCGCCTAGCCCAGGGAATGGCGCTGCCCACATTCAGGTTTTGTCTTCACAGCAATTAAGGCAATCAAGATAATCCCCCAGAGATGTGTTCACTGCCCAAACTGATCCAGGCGGTCCCTCTTTCAGGCTCTCTTTGTTGGGTGTCCTAACACCCCGAGAGTCTAGGGCAGGATCCTGGGGTATCCAGCAGGAATGAAAGGCAGGCCATGGCAGGTGTGTTCTTCACAATTGCTGTGGTGACTCATACTAATCCTTTGGTCTGGGGATGTGACACAGTTGGTAGAGTGTTTGCCTAACAAGCACGAAGCCCTGGATTCCATCTCTAGTGTCTTATAAAAAGGTGTGGAGCATGCTTGTAACCCCCCACCCCCAGCACTGGAGGAGTAGAGGCAGGAGGTTCAGAAGTTCAAAATCATCCTCACATTGATGTCAAATTTGAGGCCAGCCTAAATACATGGAGCCCTTTCTCAAAACCAACAGGCACAATGGCACAATACATACTGCAACCCTGGTGGCTCACCCAGTGCTCTTCTGTAAGGTGATACAAAACAGGCTGGCACAAGGCAGAAACCACAGGACAGACCACTTAACATCTTGGCAGGCCCTGCTGTCCTTTGAAAAGGCATCTTGTTCTATGGCCTGGTGTTTGGATGCATGGAATACCCACCGCACGATCCTCTTAAGGGTCACACGTGCCATCATCCCTGCCTCACGAAGGAAATAACAGAGCGTGATGGGAACTTCACAGAAATGATGAAATGACACTCATACAGCTCTCACCATTCTTGTTGGCCCTACTGTTGCTATGGACTAAAAGCATGTTAACCCATTGATTTCTTTTCCTGTGTGTGTACATCCATGCACTTATCCATGGTGTGTGTGTGTGGTGTGAGCCAGAGATCGACATCAGGTGCCTTTTTCAGTCACTCTCCACTTTGCTTGTTTGTTTGTTTTCAAGGCAGAATCTCTAATCTGCAGCCTGGGCTAGCCTAGAACAACAATATGTAGACTAGGTTGGCCTCAGAGATCCACTTGTCTCTGCCTCCTGCCTGCTAGGATTAAAGGCACACACCACTACATCCAGCTCCGGGGTTTTTTGTTTGTTTGTTTGTTTGTTTTTGTTTTGTTTGTTTTAAGATAGAGCCTTTCGCTAGCTTGGAGCTCACCAAGTAAACTAGACCAGTCACCACAGCCACATCTTCCTGCGTGTTTAGGGAACTTGTGTATACTCAGACATGCTGTGCCCCCAGTCCCTGCTGAGCTATTTTGAAATATAAATTAGCTGTCAAACACAGTCTCCCTACAGAAGCTGGGGAGTTCTTCCTCTTCTCAGATGACCCAGGCTCCCATAACATCCTTTGAACCCTTTCCCTCACCCCTCCCACTCCTGGCAAGCACATTCCTATTCTTTATCTCCGTGAGACTTCGGCTCTGAGTATAAGTGACAACAATTTCCTTTTAATGGGAAAACTCAGCGTTGCTGTTGCTGTGATGCAGTTAGCACCTGTGCACTTAGCTGCTGGGTGCCGTTCTGTTGGCAGCTGAACCGCAGGTATCGAGAGATGCTTAAAGTGCCAATACCTTATAATCTGGTAGTTCTACATAAGAGATCTAAAACACTGCAAAGCTGGGCCAGTGAGATGGCTCTGCAGGTAAAGGTGCTTGCAACCAAACCTGACAACCTGAGTTTGAGTCCTGAAAACGACGTGGTGGAGAGAGGACTTCAACCAGTTTCCTCTGAACTCTACACTTGTGCAATGGCATGTGCACACCTGCATGCCTGCATGTGCCTATGTGCGCATGCACAGAGAGATAGATAAAAACAGCAAAATATTAGCAATGCTTTATAGACAAAGATACTTAGAATAACATGACAAGATTATGAAAATAGGAATTTAGCTTAAAAAAATAAGACAGAACATCAGACCACCATGAAGATGATACTAGCAGAAGCTGGGGAGACAGTTTAGGATAAAGTGTTTGCCACAAGAGCATGAGGACCTGACTTTGGTTCCCAGCACCCATGCACAAAGCTAGTCAGTGATGTGCGCTTGTAACCCAGCACTGGGGAACTCACTGCTTTGGTTAAGACTAGCCAGGGAGTTTCAGGGGCCAATGGTAGACTCTGCCTCACAAAACTGGGCAGATGGCTCTCAGGGGAGAACGACAGCCAAAGGTGATCTCTGGCCTCCACCTGTACATAAGTTACATCTAAATGTGACATGAGCACACACACACACACACACACACACACACACTAAAATAATAGTAATAATAAAAATTTTGAAGATGAATCTAACAGGACAGACACACAGACAGGGCCGTGAGAATCCTTATCTCTCCCTATGGATGTCTCTCCTCTTGGTACCTCCTAGGGTTGGTCTTTGGTTGCTAGGTGTGGCAACTGTCTCAGAAATCACACACGGTGAGACGGTTAGTATTATAAATTTGACAGGATCTAGACTCCCCTAAAAGACAAGCCTCCAGGTATACCTGTGAAGGGTTGCCTTGACGAGGTGACTTGCAGCCTTTGGGCAGGCAGCACCATCCCATGGGCTTAGTTAGGTCTTGACTCAATAAAAAGAATGTGAGCTGAGCCCAGCAACCACCTCTCTGCTTCCTGACTGTGGATGCCATGTGACCAGCTGCCTCATGCTCCTGCTGCCATGTCTTTGTCACTGTGATGGACATGAATCATATCCTTGATCTATGAATCAAAGTAAGCCCTTCCTGTCTTCCTCCCTTCCTCCCATCTATTGCTTTTGTCTAGGTATTTAATCACAGCAACTAAGGGAGATGCATGCATACCTAGGGAGAGACAGTGCCTCTCTCCTTCAAGATCAAGTTCCCTAAGAGTTGTGGCCGTCAAGTAGGAACATGCCCACTTACAGACTGGCCAGTGGCATGACAAGGCTCTGCCAAGGCTTGCTAGGCTGCTGTGCTGGGTGGTATGAGAGTAGCCTCCCACTTCACATGGAAATCATCTCACAGCCTAAAGTAGACAAGGCTGGTCTTCAAAGAGCTACTTCTGCAACTCCTGTAAATCTAAATTTGTTTCAAACACTAGATTTTATCACTTTCCTGAACTGGGCATCCAGAAAATCAGCAAAAGATAACTCTGGCTGAGGTGAGGTGGCCCGTCCTCCTCTCAGTGCTTTTTCCTGGTTTTTGACAAAAAGGAATCAGACGTCATAACAGCCTTGTGCTTCCTGGGGTTGCACAAAGCAACCAATAGACTCAAAGTACGCCAATAAAAATTTCAAAAACGTATCCTCCCTCCAAAGGCCTGCGATGTTTGGGGATATGGCTCAGTGATACATGCACCTGCTGCACAATTGAGAAGCTAGGAGTTCTAGTCCCCAGGACCCATGTAGAAAGCTGGGTGCCCCCAGAAGTGTCATCCACAGTCTCAGAACTCCTACAAGGTGATGGAAGTGGAGACAGAAGACTGAATCCTTGGAGGTGTGTGGCCAGCTATCCTGTCAATACAGCAAATGATAGAAAACCCTGTGTCAGGCAGGGTGGAAGGTGGAGACCAACACCTAAGGTCGCTTTGTAGTCTCCATCCCCATGTCATAGCATGTGTATGCCTGCGTTCATCCTCTGCCCCCCCCAACACACAAATTGACATTGCATGATGGCATGCTATCATTGCCGAGGCTTCCTGGGAGCAGAGCCATGGCTGGCATAGAGGTGGTTCATTTGAGCCAAGGTTGGCATGCAGGTAGTTCATTTGGAGCCAGTTACCAAGGACTAGAGAGAGGAAGGGGAGGTCGAATACCCTACCCAAGAGCACATTATTGTGTGTTCCGTGGGAAGCTGGGGTTCAATTGCACCGTGACTTTCTAAAAATGCAGCCATAGAGGCTAGAGACATAGCTCAGCGGCTAATAGCAAGTTCAGTTCCCAGCACCCACAGCAGGTAGCTCACAATCATCTGTAACTCTACCTTTAGGTGGTCTGATGCTCTCTCCTGGCCCCCACAGGCACTCAACAGAGCACTGATTGACATGGATCACCAACAGAGTAGCCAGGATCCTGGCAGCTTGGTCCTCACCCATCCTCATCCAAGACTGAAGGGTAGATTCAGCACCCAGGGTCCCATAGAGACCCCTTAGTCTCTATGGGAAAAGGTGGTGCAGCGGGGACAAGGCAATACTTTTCTCCTCCTGCAGGGAGAAGCAAGGGGTAAGTCACATGTGTCTGACACGTGTAGGAGACAGTAGGGAAGGGTTCTGTATGCGCAGAAAACTCTCATACAGAATCCTGTATGAGAAGCCACGACAACCCTAGGAGTTGGGCGGGACAGGAACAGGAGCAGCTCGTCCAAGGCTACATAACCAAAAGGAGGCCCCACAGCCCGGCTCTAGTTTCCCAAGGTGGTGGCTCTGCCTGCTGGTTTCCACACCTGTGCCCTGTCTGCAGCAGCATTCGTGGAATGAGAGCCAGGAGCTGGCCTCTATCACTGGCTGGTAGGACCAAGGAGCCTCTCCTGGTACAGTTGACCCAGAGTGGCAATGGGGCTTACTACTGCTGCAGTCCAAAATGCCCACTAGGAGACTTCATGTCTGATGAAGGACATGAGGGCTTGATTTCCCTCCTTGCACAGCTCTGAATCACCCAGGAAGTGCATAGGGAAAGCAGGAGGTGAAGAGAAATCCAGAAGGGTAACTGTGAGCTGGGTAAGTGGCCAAGGACGTACCCTGGAAGAACAACGTTTTTTGGTGTTATGCCCCTGAACTCTGAACACCAAGATGAGCCTACCAGCTTACATAGCCATTTCATGATGTGTAAGGGAAGAATAGGGATCAGGAGATGTTAAGTGACTCAGTGCTAGAGCGACTTAATAGAACAAAAGAAGAGTGGGGAGGTGGGTCAGCTGGTAAAGTACTTGCCTCACACGAGAGTGAAGACATGGGTTTGATGCCCAAAGCTCGTCTAAAAGAGAATGTGTGTTGGTGAGTGTTTTGTCAACTTAACCCAAGCTAGGGTCATGTGGGCAGAGGACCCTCGGCTGAGAAAATGCCCCAATTAGGTGGGCCTATAGACAAAGCTGTAGGACATTCTCTTGATTAATGTTTGACATTGGAGAGCAGAGCCCACCCTGGGCAGTGCAATCCCTAGGCTGACTATGGAAGGAAGCTGAACATGCTGTGGGGAGTGAGCGAGTGAGCTTTCTTCATGCTCTCTGCTGCAGTTCTGCCTCAGGGTTCTGCCCCGACTTCCCTTCAGGATGAACTGTGCTTGGGATATGGCAGCCAGTTAAACTCTTTCTTCCTTGTGTTTTATCACAGCATTAGAAAGTAATCTAATAGAGGCATAAGTCTGTGGTCTAAACGCCAGGGAAACTGGAGGCAGGTAGAGTCCCTGGAGCTTACTGTCCCATAGCCTGGCCTGCTAGGGGAACCCTAGACCCAAGTGTCAAATCCTTTCTCACAAAAAGGCAGGAACTTGTTAGGAATGACACATGAGATCTCCATATGAACACATCCACACATGGGCATGCTCATCCACACAAGTACAAACACACCTGTCGACCTATATGCGCATTGTGGTAGCTAACCTGGAATCAATTTAAACCCAAGCAACTAGGCAAGCCTTGATTGGCTTATCTGAGATGGGAAGCGCCACACTAAATCTGGGCAGCACTTTGTGTTGGCAGCCCACATAAAAGAACGTGGAAGAGGGAAGCTTTTGCTTTTAGCTGGCTTCCCACTTTTCTCTCTGGCAAGTTCATCTGTTCTGCTGCGGAGGCATTCCTTAGCTGGTGTTAGAACCTGCTTCTTCAGGACTCCAAAACAGACTGAAGACAAGCTGAGACATTTAGCCCTGCAGACTGAACACTAGTGTCTTGGCCTTTCTGCCAGGACATAGCCATTGTTCAATTAGAAAGACACACAGCCTATACGCCACATTAATAAATCGTATAAAGAAACCTTGACCACACACACACACACACACACACACACACACACACACACACACAGTGGGGAGGGAGGGAGGGGAGGAGGAAGAGAGAGAGAATTATCTTTGTGTACTTCAGGGCAGGGTCTTCTGGTGGTGGCGGTGGCATCTGCCTCCAGTCCTCGGGGTTCCTGCCAGCCTCTCAGCTACCAACTCCAGACTTCCCACACAGGGCTTTCAGCTCTGTTGATTTCCTGTTGTTCCTGGTAAATGCTGGCCTTTCATCAACACCACCAGGGACTGTTCAGCCTTCCAGGGTAACCTGGGATCCTGTGGGATAGTCCACTTTAGAGGCACGTGCTGCTGCTATGTAGGTTTTCCACGCCTGTTTCACCCAGCTGGGAGAGAACTGGACTAACTTTGATCCTTGGCTTCCATCCTTTCCCCACCACAATGAGCATCTTGAGGTCGGGGGAGCACAGACAATGCCTGAGCTAGCCACTCTGGGCCGAAGCCTCAGGCTCCTCTTTTACCTGGCAGCCACTGTGGAGTAGTCACCTGCTGCTTCCGATGACAGCAGCATTGGCCCAGCAGACCGGTAGTGTCCCTGAATTCCTCAGTGGCTCCGTGGCATGTCTCACCTTCCTCATTATACTCTTGTCTTGGCTGCCAGATAGGAGAATGCTAGAAAGCTTGGCTCACTCACCATGTATTAATAATTCACCATGGCCTGGCAAGATGGCTCACAGGTAAACTGTGACGCTAGCCACCGGGCCTGACAATCTGGGGTCAATCCCTGGGACACACATGATAGAAGGAGAAAACTGACTTCCTCAAGTTCTCCACACCCATTCTATGTCATGTGAGAGCAAATGCACTCACACACTCACACACACACACACACACACACACACACACACACACACAATAGCTGTTGATTTTTTTTTTTAATTTTGCCATCTCTGATCTGTTCACCACTGTTCCATGATTGGCATCCATTCTGTTGGTGTGATTGTCATTAGTTCAGGTAAAGTTCATATCTATTACCCTTCAGTGTTTGTATCTGTTACTCTTCACTGCTGTGTACAAATACCCTAGTGTCTTTGTAACCATTCTGCATCTCAGTTTAGGAGCTCACTGATCTGGCTAGAGCGGCTAGCTAGTGAGCTTCGAGGATTCACCTGTCTCTGCCCAATCCAACGATGGAGTTACAGATGGTCACTGTGATGCCCAGCTTTTTACATTGATGCTGGGAATCTGAGTGCAGCTCCTCATGCTAGCCTCAGGCTAGCTCAGTGGGCACTTTACTAGTCCCCTGATTTTACTGACTTGGCCGTGTTGGTAACAGAACTCAGAATTACCATGACCTAGCCCCAGCCTCTGGCTGCATGCTGACTGAGTCTCAGTATGAGGGAAAAGGGTATATCTCGGTTCATGAAAGAGCAGGGAGGAGCATCATCAAGACGAACATTTAATTTTTAAGCTGTTTTCCTGTTTAGTGGCACTTTTCTACTCTTTGATGTGTTTGCTTATTGATATGTGTCATCCTAAATAAATTTTAAAACAGTTTATTGTTAGCATGCATTTCCCTTCTTGGTCTTTATTTAATAGAGTGGAAGGTTGTCTAAATGTTTTAAAAAACATTCAAGTCCTACTCAGAGCAACCAAAATGATACAATGCAGCTTTCAGAGCTTATTGTTCCCACCAAACATTGAGGGACACTTGGGTCACTGCCATCATCTTGTGTCTTGCACAACACACCGTCTGCCCTGACCTGAGATCATTGATGGGAAAGGAAAGACGTAGAGGAAAGGGAACTTTGGGCGCCCTGTCTTTCCCCTTCCTCCTTGGTCATCACTTCCAGCATAAGTGGCTAGTAATCGAGCGACGTCACACGAGAGAGAAAGGGCACAGTAGATCTTTGGCCATTTGTGTTCTGGGAATGCAGGACTGTCTTTCAGCCCTGAAAGTGGACTCTGAGTCAAGGGGAAAGGGTGACTCTGGGGCTGGCACTCAGGCAGGCAGTCAGAACACACTGATCCTGTACTTAGACACTGCTGCTGTCTCCCTAGTCTCTGCTCACTCCCAGACTCCGCTATCCAATTAGACTTTGCTGAGAGAGCTCAGGATCAGAGAGTTGTGTGTTCTGAGTGCCGGCTTTCAACGGAGTTTAGAGGACAGTGTTGAGTGCTTGTCCTTCTCTTCCACCTCACTTTAAACAGGGCCTTAGTTGTTTATCACTGCCTCCCCAGGCCAGCTGCCCCATGAGCTTCTATGGATTCTCCATCTCACCATAGAAACAATGGGATTGGAGACTGCATCATCTCCATGTGGGTTCTGGAGACCTAAACTCAGGTTCTGAAACTTACACAGCAAGCATTTTTATCCACGGAGCTATTTCTCCAGCCCAAGGTCAGAGATATTGAAATGATCCTGAGTTTGAAGGTGTCAACAGTTGGAGATGTTTCTTGTGAGATAACACAGGTTCATGGGCCCATGAAACTGGTCCTGTCTGCAGGAGAGATGTCACCCTAAGCAGGAGGTGTTTGAGCTGGGCTTAAAGGCAGAACACTCTAGAACAGCCAATAAGGAATAAAGAAGAGAGCCTTGTGAGGAACAAGGCCTCAGGCTTCAGTGAGCAGGAAATGGGGGAGGGGATCAGAAAGGCTTATGATCTAGAAGTTGACCATGTCACAGGCCTAAGCCAGTTGACTAAGGGATGCTGCTTGCAAGCCATTCGTATGCCCCCACAAGCCTGAGTCAAGTGTTATCCCTCCCCAGAGCCCTCTCTGTGCTTCCCCTTGGCTTGGGTACACTTGACTTTGAGAATTTGTTAAACAGAGCCAACATTGTGAAGGAGGAAGGGGAGGTGCTACGTGTGGAGCTTGCCTTGATGCCTGGCATTAGCAAAGAATGAAAGTAAAAGCTAGAAGACAGGCGAGAGAGCTCATCCCTTTGTGTCTAAATTTCTGATTAATCCTTGTGTGTTTATGTGTATGTGTGTTCATGCATGACCATGCACTCATTCATGTGTGTGTGTGTCTGTATATGCACATGTATGTAAAGATATATGTATATGTGTATAGAGACCAGAGGACAACCTTTTCTTTTTCAGACTCCATTTTCTCAAAACCAGATCTCTCACTGGCCTGAAACTTGCCAGGTAAGCTAGGCAGGCTGGCCAATAAGTCCCAATGGCCTCTCTGTCTCCACCTTTCCAGAGTTGGAACTACAATCAGGTGCCACCATGGCTAGCTTTCTATTGCAAAGGTCTCAGGAATCAAACTCAAGTACAACCTTACTGATTAAAGTATCTCTTGAGCCCTGATTATTCCTCCAAGTGTGACAATGTCTTCATTAAAACGATGCAACCTTTCAGGTTTTCTATTCATTCTGATTTTTTGCTCTCTTGAACAGACAGGAGGTGCACCTGGCCAGAGGAGCAATGGACCAGCAGGACTATTCTGTTTTATGGGAGATAGCACACCTAGGCACGCTCATGTGATGGTCAAGGTGGAGGACTAAGAAGACAACGGGACAGCATAGAAGTAGAAAGATAAATGTGGAAGATCTGCCCAAACTGCCCAGCATTCTTCCTCTGAAATGCCGTGGTTCTCACTGTATCTCCGGTATGCTGGCTGAACAACTGTTCTGCTGACTCCCATTGACTCTAGAAACATCTGAGAAGAAAAGAGAGAATGTTCCCAGGCTGTCCAGTGACTGGTTGCATGAGAGAGGGCAAGGAGGGGCATTCTTTATTGGATTAGATGCTGGCTTGAGTCTACACACCACCAAACAATTGGCTAAAGATGTCAAGTTTCCCTAACTCCATGCTCAAAGATACCGTGCAGAACAAACATTTAAATTCCTGGTGGATCCCCCACCCGACCTCCCCCGTTTCCTTCCAGATGTTTGGCATGGCACAGATGCCACAGAAAATAAATGTGTCAAAGTCCAAGGGATGAAGCAAGAGGGTGGGGAGGGCGTGCCATCTTGTCCAGCTCCCAGAGTAGCATAAAGCAAGTGACAGGGGTTCCTGTACCTTAAACCCAGACCAGGGGTGGGTCTTCATAGCCAGGTTCCTCCAACAGCACTGTGCAATGAGGAATTTCCTGGTAAAGCTGACCCCTATCTGCCTGAGCTGCTAGAATTCCCAAACGATGTGCAGGAGAGAACGGAGAGGGATTGGGGGGGGGCACATGGGAATGTGCAGAGGGTTGCCTGTCCCTGTGGCCCAAGGCTGAGAGTGAAGTGGTGCAGAGGCAGGGCTGGAATCGACTTGTCCATCTCTAGTTCCAGATGTGGGTGGCTCAGGGATCAGGGCTTCCCAGATTAGACTGACAGGCAGGCAATGACATCACTGTGCAAACACTGGAATGGAAGTTGACTAATGCCGCCTACTAAGTTCCTCTAAAGCCTAAGGCCCCTGGGCCAAATGAATTTGCCTGGAGATGCTATCCCTTGCACAATCAAAAGGGGAAAGAAAGCTGCTTAAGGTTTTATTATTATTATTTTAAAAATTGAAATTATATTTATGTTGTGTGTTTGTATGTGTGCACACATTTGAATCCAGGTGCCAGTGCCAACCAGAGGTGTTGACTCTGAAGTTACAGGTGGTTTGGGATCACCCAACATGGGTGCAGGAAACAAACTTGAGTCCTTGGGTCCTCTATAAGAGCAGTCTGTGTTCTTAACTAACAAGCCATGTCTGTGGCTTCCCCCTGGCTCCCTTTCAGTGGCTTTCAAATGGTGAGATTAAAACATTCTGCTTAGGGAACAATAGGACATCCAGCTGAAAGGTTAAATGAACCCAGCTGTGTTGGGAGAGAGTTCTGGAAACTTCTATCTATGCCTCCTCCTTTCAGGACAAGCAGTCTCCAGGAAAGTCCTATGGTAGAAAGGCAGATGCCCCAACCTAAAATCCAGGCGCCCCAGGGAGATGCACTACTCAAAGGCAGAGAGACCCTCCGGGATGTACTCGTCCACCTGACCCCAGCTTCCCTTGCCCTGTTGCTGTCATGGCCATTTCCTGGGGTCATTGGCCAGCTTTGATACCTAAAAGGCAGTTAGTTGGATCGCCATCTTTGAGATGAGGAGCCGGGGAGAGTGTTGGCTCATTTATGACTGACCAAACCCCTATGATAAGAGGCCCCTAAGTCAGGGTCACACACCTCAACCTAACACTGAGCATAAATGTGTCAGACACCTGCACATCAGAAATGATTGCTTGCCCCAGAGAGACATTGACTAACCAGGACTGGTACTTCAGTGGGTTCAGCCTGTCTTCTGGGAAGTAGAACCTGCCACCCTGCCCGTGAGTACACGGAGGCTCAGAGTTTAGAAGTCACGGCAAAATACATCCTTCAAAGCAGGAACCAAAACCAACAGTTACTCCTCTTCTTCCTATATGACATTGGCTCGTATTTGTAGATAGGTAGTACTTATGTATGTATACACATGTGTGTATGCATACATGTTTGAATACATAAGTGTGTGTGTGTGAGGGGGGAGCACTGTGGAGAGCAGAGGTTAATGCTCTACCTTGCCTTTTGAAACAGGGTTTCTCACTAAATTTGGAACACACATGTTCAGCGAGGTCTGTAAACCAGCAAGCCCCTGAGTTCCTCCTACCTCAGCCTCCCAGTACTGGGATTGCAGGTGTGCTGTCCCATGCCTGGCTTCTTACCTGGGTTCTGGAGACCAAACTCAGGTCCTCACGATTGTGCAGCAAGCACGTTCCTGACAGAGCCACCTTCTCAGCCCCTTGAAATAGACTTAATTGGCTAGATATGGCATTTCTTACATCCAGCTATCAAAGAGTCCAGCACACATCAGAGTCCAGGACATTCCAGTTCAGAACAATTGGCCTGCTGGTGGCTTGTTAAAGGGCCCTGTTACAGATAAGAGAGATCAGCTGGGATCACTGAGTCTCTCTCTCTCTCTCTCTCTCTCTCTCTCTCTCTCTCTCTCTCTTTTTCACACACACACACACACACACACACACACACACACACACACACAGTGAAGGTGCTATGCATAGATAAGTTTGTTCATAGATATTTTGTTATTGAGACCAGGCCTCGTTGTAGCCCAGGCTAGCCTCTGACTTACTATGTAGACAGGAATGAACTTCTGATCCTCTTAACCTTAATTCCCAAAGGTATGGACCTCCATGTATAGTTTATGTAGTGCTTGGGCTTTGTGCCCAGGATGCAGGTGTCCTACCAACTGTGCTACAGCCCAGGAGGAGGAGGACAAAGCTTGGAAATTGTCACAAAGCAGCTGAAAATCCTTCCACATAAGGACATGAATCCCCAGAGCACAGAGGGCAGAAGCTGCCATACGGAATCCAGGCTTTCGGAGTACATAGGTGACACAGCCCTGAGGTGTTAATAGGTAGTATAGCCAATCTACAGTGCAGAGGCTTTAGGCCTCTCTCTTCCACTAGTGAGAGCTTCCTTTTAAAACTTTTCACATTTATTTATTCTGTCTCTGGTGGTAGTTAATTGTGTCATGGTGAGAAGTATGGAGGTCAGAGAACGATTTGCCAAGCAAGAACCAGTTCTTTCTTTTCACAGTATGGGTCTTAGGGATCAACCTCAGGTCCTCAGACTTGGTGACAAGTGCCTCTCAGCCTGGAGGCATCTCATTGTGGGATCAGAAAGTTTGTTCTATCTTAACACACTGGCTAACAATCACCTATGCTCTCTCAAAACCCTCAAGGAAACAAAGCACCCATTTCTGACATTCTCTCTCTCTCTCTCTCTCTCTCTCACACACACACACACACACACACACACACTTTCTTTTAGAGAAATGGTACTGTGTTCCTTTTGTTTGGGAATTTTCTTGCTCCCAGGTATCTTTTAAGCTTCTTGGGGTCAGAGCTGAGACTCTTGGCCACACAATGCCACATTCTTTGCATCTGCTCTTTTGTGAAATGTTGATTGACGCTCTGGATGGTGGAGAGTTGGCTGAAGGGGTACTTGAGGAATGAGGGCCTCAGTATCTGGGTTCAGGGATGCAGCTCTCATTGATGGGAGCCAGAAAGTCTGTGGACCCTTGGGGAAGGGAAGTGTCTACCTGAAGGGAGGAGTCACTCGCTGGGTCCTGTCCCTCACAGAGCTATTCTTCCCCAGCCATCTTTCAATTAAGTTACTTCTTAAACACAGCATTGGGAAGATGGCTTATTTGGCAGAGTGCTTGTCCTGTAACCAGGAAGAGCTCCATCCCGAGAACCCACAGAGAAGAGCTGATCTAGTGGCGAGAGCTTGTGATCCCAGCTCTGGGAAGGCAGGGGCAGGCAGAGCCCTGGGGCTTGGGGCCAATCTGCCTAGCTTACTTGTTGAGGTCCAAGCAGGGAGAGACCCAAGCCAGGGAGGGGCTCCATCTCAAAACAAGGTGGAATGCCTTGAGATATCCTCAAAGATACCTGAGGTTGACCCCTGGTCATACATGCACCTGCAAACAAACACACACACACACAATGTACACACGTGTACACATATACACACACGTGAGCATACACACAGGCTACTGAACATGTTACTGCAGGCTAAGTTTCCCAGGCCATCTGAACAAACTAAGGGCGGCTCTCCCACTTCCTATGGGAGGAAGCTAAGTCTGAGATTGTTGAATGACTGAATGACCTGCTCAGAATCATAGAGTGGGAAAGACTAGAGACTGTGCCTAGTTCTCTCTACTGGGCAATGCCCTGCCACCTGCCCTAGTCAAGGGAGTTGAGTGTTCAGGGCCTCAGTTAAAAGGTGGGGCAGTTCCTGTTCATTCTTGGGAACTGCCATACACAGAGCGAAATGTTTTCCTGTAATAAAGCCCTCTCTGTATGTGAGCCCCATCTGTGCTAAGAATTCCTCCGGGGTTATTGTACCCAGGAGACAGGAGAAGCCATTTCAGGGATTAAATCATCTATAACAAGACCTAAGCTGGGGATGTTAGATGCCAGTGTTCATCCATTTGTCAGCCCTTGTTCTTATCATTAAGGGTAACAGTGTGTGATTAGGGGATTTGGCCCTCAACATGATACACCTTGCACTGGATTCAGCTCCTGGAGCTTGGTTCAGGACAAATTACTTTAATTTCAGCTTTTAAATCCATTTTCTCAAGGCTAGGGAGATGGATCAGTGGGTTCAAGGATTTGCTAAAAAGGTCCTAGTTCAGACCCCCATCACCCATGCCAAAAGCTAGGTATGGTGGCCTTCAAGAGGTGGGAAGAACCAGGGGCTCACTGGCCATCCTGCTGAGTCCAGACACCAAGCGAGAGACCCTGTCTCAGAAGATAAGGTGCACAGCAACTGGAAAAGACTTCTGCAGTTGACCTCTGACCCATGCATGCATGGGAACACATACACACATACCTGAAACACTTACAAATAGTTTCTTTTCTGCCCATATCCTCATTCAAGTCAGAGACCCTAAATGTATTCCACCTGGACACAGACTGTTTACCTCTAGTGTGGGGCCAGACCTAGTGTCATCGGGATTTTAAATTTTTCTTTAAATCCATCATGTTGTGCGGGACAGCCCAGTGGAAGAATGCAGTGATCTAAGCCATCTTTCTCTTCAACTCTGGGAACCCCACACACTGCAACGAAGCCCCATGGGACAGTCAGACCTGGGTGCTGGTCACAGTAGAGACACTGCCTAGTGCTGTGGACTTTGGAAGGTTCACTAATGCCCACCTTTCTGTAAAGCAGGGTAACTAACTAAAGGTGTGTGTGGTGGGGGGAGGGGTCGGCACAAAGCAACACCTGTGGTACTTGGCTGTTGTTACTCTAACAAATAGTGGCAACAACTGGGACAGAGAAAGAAAAGTGTGCTTTGGCAATCTCGAGTTTCTGGCTCCCTGGCAGAGCCCAGGGCAGAGCAATTTTGATCATCCTCATCTCGTGGCGGCTCAGAAGTGAAAGAGAAGGAAAGGGATGGGGTCCTACTTCCCCTCCTTGGAGGCCACACCCCTAGTGAGCTAAGACCTCCCACTACTTCCCAGGGTTTCCTTCCTAAGGACTAAGCCTCTAACACATGAGCTTTTGGGGAGTGTCCCCTCAGTGTGCATAGCACTGAGGAAATGCTCATTTGAAACGCATTCCTGACCCTTGCTCACAAGTTAGGGATTTCTAGTCCCCAGTCACTGGGATAAGATTATCAGACTTGTGATTTATAGGCAGGCTGGAGTGGGACACACATGACTTTTGGGGTCGCCCAGACCTGACTCAGGCTTTACTGTCAGTAGCTTTCCCTTCTTGAGCTGTTAGTACAGCTCAGGGTGCCCGTTTCCTTCTCTCAGGCCTAAGGGACACAGTTTAGTCAGTATGGTGCCTGCTGTACAACCATGAAAACCTGTCTGAGTCCCAGAATTAAAAAAGAAAAAAAAAGCTAGACACAGTGGTGTATGCACGAAACTCCAGTACTGGGAGGATGGGCTTGCTGGCCAGCTGATCCAGGCAAATCAGTGAGCTTGGAACACCAGTAAGAGAGAGACCCTACCTCAAATAATAATAATCACAGTGGTGATGATTCATGCTGATGATGACGACGGTGGTGATGATGACAGTGGTGATGGTGATAATGATGACGGTGGTGATGATGGTGGTTATGGGGATGCTGCTGCTGATTAGGTAGAAGCTATATAGATGTCTCAGTGGTTAAGAACACTAGCTGCACCTCTGGAGGACCAGGGTTTGATTCCCAGCACCCATGTGGCAGTCTGTAATTCCATTCCAGGAAATCTAAGGCTCTCTTCTGGTCCATACACATGCATGGTGCACAGACATACATGCAAGCAAAATACCCATATACATAAAAGTGCCCAGTGCTCACTGTATGTAAGAAATGACACACAGTCTTGTATGTACGCGTGTTTGTGCACCTGTGTGTCTCTTGTGGAGTCTCTGTCCCGTGACTTTCTCTTCTCTCTCCACCTTATCGTTTTAGGCATGACTGCCACTGAGCCTGGAGCTCACTGGTTCAGACTGGCTAAGCCAGCAAGTCCCAGGAAGCCACTGGTGTCTGCCTGTAGTACTGTAATGATGAACATATATAATTGTGCTCAGGTTTGTTTTCTTTTTATGTGGGTTATGAGGGATTTGAACTCAGAGCCTGAGGCTTGTACAACAAGCAGTTTCTGAGCCATCTCTGCAGATCAATACACAATCTCTCCAAGACAGTAAATCCTAAAATTTACTGCTTCTTAGTCAATGAATGTGAAGAGAGCAAGAACGAGGGAGAGAAAATGTTATTTTCACACTAAACTGGGGTTCTTTGCCTAGGCAACAGAGTGAGAAATTTGTGCCGTGTGTGATGCTGGATTCAAAGGTTGGTTGCGCACTGTAGTGGAAGCTGAAGAAAGCAGAGTCCTGGAGCCACTCCAGACCACGCACTCCCCAGTCTTTCTGCTCCTTCCAGTGAACAGTATACCAGGAGCCTCTCTATGTGACCATATCTCCATCCCTTTACACATCTCTGACTTAGTCAGTACTAAGATCAGCTCCATGCTAAAGCTGGGAGCAGCTGGGACATTCTTCTTTTCTCTCTTTACCCTTTCTGGACCTGGAGAGCAGATAGTCATGTAAGAGGGAAGCTGTGCTGCAGAAGGGAAGAACATGCAAAGGCTCCAAAACACGGTATGCACGGAGGATACGCCCATAATTCTCTGCAGATCACATCGATGAGGGTGTGATCAGTCATGAGAACAAATGGAGTCTGGAAGGTTCCACAAACAACTACATAAAGAGATGGGGACAGACCCGTGTATTGTCAGGCTTAGGGTACGGATGGAGCTTTCTGGAAAAATCCAGATCTTCAAGTCTGGAGAGGATGCATGGAAAAGACTGCAAACAGGAGACAAGGAGATTTCAGAGGCTCAGGAAAGGGGAGGGCACATCTAGGGCAGTAACCTAGTTTCCACTGTCTCATAACATCCCCGAGGCTGTTCTATGTCCCCCTTGGCCATCGCATGCAAGTCTCTGGCCTGGGCTTTCAAAGCCACATATGACATATAGTCTGAGCCATGTGGGAAGACAGGCTACCTTCCTGTGTTGGTTAGGTCAAGGTTAGGTGGTTCCTAACCCTGGGAGTACATCAGGACCCCTGCAAGACTCCACAGTTAGTTTTTGCTTCAGTAGATCTGAAATAGGACACTGCAAGTTACATTTCTAACAAGCTCAAGGTGAGAGACACTCTGGCCTTAGGAGCATTTTGAGAAATATAAGCAGTTAGATGCAGAGTCGCATGCTCCAACCATGGAGAAATCAGAAAAGCAGTCAGGGAGAAAGGTGACATTTGGGTGGACAGAGAACCAGTAAGGAGCTTCTAGCAGACAGGAATGCAGAGCAAAAGTGGAGGCCACATGGAAGGCGGGAGCTTTGTAGACTAGAGACCATGAGGCAGCAGCCTGCTACCAGCCTGGCCTTCATTAAGGAGAGGACACTGAGCTGGAAGCAGTTAAGCCATTGCCAGTTGAAGGTCATAAAGAGCCATTTAACTATGAAAGAATAGGCACACTCAGAAAAGGCTGGGACATGACTGTCAACAGCGTTTACCTAGCCTGCTAGAAGCCCTGAGTTCTGTCCCCAGCACTACCAGAGATATGATGATGTGCACACCTGTAATCTTAGCACACAGGAGGTGGAGGCAGGAGGATCAGATATTCAAAGCTGCATAAGGAGATTTAGATTAGCCTAGAGGAAAGATGAAAAGGAAGGGAAGAGAGGGGAAGGGGAGAGGAGGGACTGGAAGGGGAGGGGTAAGGAAGGGAAAGAGGAGAGGAGAGGGAAAAAGAAACACCCAAAGAGCATTTATCAATTTGCAAACTATTTTATCTCATCTGCAAGTCCCCAAGTCAGCAATCTACCTCCCAGCCTCCCTTCCTGTTGTTTACAGAAAGGGAAACTGAGGTTCAGAAGTTTGGAGTTGCATGCTTCAGCTGATGGCAGAGGTAGGTGGAGCCAGGTCTAGCCCCACGGCTTTGCAGTGGGCAGTTAACCTGGTCCTGCTTCCTCCTCAAAGCCTAGAGCCAAGAGCTCTCCTTCCCATTTTCTATCAAGTGCAATGTCTTCATTCTTTGGCATAATAGCAGGAAGTAACTGTGACCACGCAGTGTGAGAAAGGTAATCGTCCCGGGTCAGGAAATCCTGTTGCCTTGAGCCCCTTGGGAATGTTAACTTTCCCACTCTGACCCATCCGAGATCTTGACCTTCGGCACAGTTGGCTTCTTCAGAGAAAAAAAAAAGCTGGGCTGGAGTCCAACCTTGGCTCTCTGTTAGGGCCCCCTGGAGAAGAGGAGGCAGCGGGGCCCCGCCCAGCCTTTCAGGAGACTCTTCTGTTTCTGGACTCTGCCCTCTGTAGTTGGTTGTGTGGGCAGTGCAGGAAGGAGAAAGGTGATCAGGTTCCTAGCTTCTTCAGACACTTCCTCTGCAGACAGGTGAGCCTGGTCCTCGGGTTTCAACAACTGTACCTATCAGGGAAACATGAAGTATGGACTCAGAGCATCAATGAGCAAGTGGAACATACTAGAAGAACTCAAAAAAATGGACATCACTGCCTTCTGTAGTGGCTGAGCTGGAGAAATGGGGATGTGTATATTCTAGAAGATTCTAGGAGGATGCTCACTGGGTGGGGAAGCAGGAGTGAGCTCTGCTTCTCAGCTTGTCACAGTCCCTACACAGTCCTTCCAAATGCTGAGTTTGCAGATCCACCCTTTTTTTCCCTGCTCCCAAACCTAAGCTATACTTGTGGATGGTGTCCATGGAGGTCCTTGAGGGCAGATGTCTTCTTTCCAGACTATGATTCCTACCGGGAAGAGTATGGCAGCTGCTTCTGACATCCTGCCAGTTCTAGACTCTCTGCTCCAGAGATCAGAGGACCCTCTTCTTTCCTTGTCTCCTGTTTGCCATTGCCTGATGGACATTCAGATGGACAAGGCCCAGTGCCTGTGCTCCAGGAACTTACACCACGAGGAAATATCTATCAGCATGATGTCTCCAGATGAAGGGCTACTAGGGTAGAAGAGGGGCACACAGGAGGATGCCTGACACAGCCAGAGAGTCAGAGAAGGCTCTGAGGAGGAGAGGATGCTGCCCAGAGAGCGACAGGGTTTAAAGAGTTCTAGGGGAGGGAACATGGGACAAAGACTCACAAAGGAAGGAACAAGAAAGACTCATTCTAAGAAAGACGGAGTTGGTGACACATAACAGAGCTTTCTGGTCACCCAGGAGAGCTTTTGGGGAAATGCGGTGATACATGTCACTGACAGAAGATAGGGGACAACCTTACAGATGTTGAAGGATGTAATTACACTAGTTACAATGTTGTATGATAAATCAACCCAAACTCAGATGCTTGCAGAACACCATTTACTGTTTCTCATGAGTTCTAAGGAGGAGGGATGACTGTGCTGAAGATGACTTGGAAGCAAGCTGTCAGTCTGACTAGGGTGTCTTTCAGTGTGCCGTTTACCCACGCCCCAGCTGTCACGTGTTGCCCTCTAGTACCGGATCTAGTTGAACCTATAGTTCCTGCCTAGGCAAGTCTCTCCATGCAGCCACTTGGCTCAGTGTTCTTGTTGCTCACAAGTGTCCATCAGAGTCAGTGAGGCAAGAGACCAAGAGGAAAGTCTGTGTGCAAGTCCTCCATCATCGCTCAACGCCGTAGGTGTGTGATGTATGCAGTGACAGGGAACTGGACCCAGCCAGTTAGCTGCAGCTTTTGCTTGGGAGCAAATAAAATCTCCCTGAAAGATGCAAGTGATGTTTTGGAAAATCAAAGCAAGCATAAAACACCCACGATGACCAAAGATCAGCTTTTTAAAAAAAATTTTTTTAATTTAAATTTAATTATTTATTTATTTTGGGAGACGGGTTCTCTTATGGCATAAGCTGGCCTCAAACTCAGTACGTAGCCAACTATGACCTTGAACTCCTGACTCTTCTGTCTCCACCCAGGTTGTGATTACATTTGTATGCCACCACACCCTGTTTATGGGGTGCTGGGGATGCTAGGCAAGCATTCTGCCAACTGACAGACATCTTCAGCTTGACATTTCATTGGAACTCAACAGGGCTGGGTAAGGGAGAGGTGAGGGAGGAGACATGTCAGGTACATGTGAGGTTGCCATCTCAAAAGGAAGAGATCACTGCAGGTAACCATAGTGATGGAGCCCTAGTGAGCTTGCTCCCCACAGTACTGGAGCAGCAGCCACTCTTAGTTCCGGGGGCAAGGAGGTGACTTCTCTACTGAACTCACTAACCAAGAGAAACAAAGTCCACCCACAGTCTGATGCAATGGCGGCTCTGATGCAATGGCGGCTCTGATGCAATGGCGGCTTTGTTTCTAGAAAATCAAGGTTGAGTCTCACATTACTTTTCCAGGACCACTATCGCAAATGACCCCATGATGTAGAACAAATGTGACTTTGCAAACCAGAGTCTGAATGTGAGGTGCCAGCAGGGTTTGTTCCCTACAAGGACCTGCTGGGGGCTGGAGGGAAAACAGGGGATCAGGCTTCCCTTTGGGCTTATGTTTCTTGGCTTAGAAACCCATGTTTTCCTCCTCCTCCTCCTCTTCTTCTTCCATCTTCTCTTCCTCTTCCTCCACCGCCACTGCCATCCCTCCTCCTGTGTGTGTGTTCACACATGTGCACATATGTGTCAGACTGGCTGGCCCACAAACCCTAAGATCCTCCTGTCTCTGCGCCCTCAGCAGGGGTGCTGCATGGCTGGCTTTACGTGGGTGCAAAGATCATGAAGCACCTTGCAAACACTTTACTCCCTGAGCCATTTCCTCAGCACCCCCCCCCTGTATTCCTAGTGTCCTCCTTGGGCATCCATGCCTCAATTTCCATCCCTGAAAGGACATCAGTTATTGGATTTGGACCCACCCATATCCAGTAGGACCTCACATCAAATTGATCCCATCTACAAAGAGCTTATTTCCAAATGAAGTCACAGGCAAAATTTTGAGGGATAAGGCTTGGACAGAGCTTTGGAGAGAAGAGACACTATTCAGCCCGCAGCAGGAATATGGAATCATTCTTGTGGAAGGCTTGCTACAGCACTGGGGTTGGAAGGAAGACAAATATTTTAAAATTCACATTTCACGCATCTGCTTTTGAAAACCCTAACAGGATGTGTGATATGCTCTTGGATGAAAATGACATAAATCAATAAATCAATACATAGCTGAAGTTGCCCTTTTCTCCATCAGAGTATGTGCCCACACCCCAGTGCACACTTGGAACCACACACAGACCTATATCATGTATATGTGTAGTATGTATATATCTCATATGCATAGCTTTAAAGGGTTAAAATTAGGCCATCTTTAAAAGACATTAAAAATTTAAATACTTTAATTTTAAAATATTTTTTAATCAAGTGTTTAAGACAACTTGAATTTTTAAATTATTCTTCTTTGTTTGCTTGTTTATTTAGTGAGGGGACACATCCCAGGGTATGTGTGTGTGTGGAAGTTAGAGGAGAACTTGTGGCAGTTGATTATTTCCTTCCACTATGTGAGTTTGAAGGAACAAATTCAGGTATCCGACTTGGAGGCAAGTGCCTTTACCCTAAGAGCCACCTTGCCCATCCTCACGTTTCCTTCTATGCCTAGGTAAATTTAACTTCTAAATTAGATAACTAACCAGTAATAACATGGCACCATGTAATGACAGCCTGCAATGTTTGGTAGATTCGTTCTCTCTTGAAAGAATCAAGACAGAGTCTGGGGGTGGAGTGGGAAGGAGGGTATCCTTGCAAGCATTAGGACCTTTTATATCAGTTCAGTCCCCAAAACTGATGCCAAAAAGCTGGGTGTGGGGGCTGCAGAGAAGGCTGGGGGTTTAAGAGTGCTTTCTGCTCTTGCTAAGGACTTGAGTTCAGTTCACACATAATGACTTAAAACTACCCATTACCATAGCCCAGGAGAGCCAACACCTTTTTCTGACCTCTGTGGGCACCAGGCATGCACGTAATACACAGACATGCAAGCAAAACATTCACATACATATAATAAAAATAAAAAAAGATCTTTTTAAAAGGTGGGCATGGTAGCTTGCACCTATAATTCCAGCACTGAACAGTAGACTCTCTGGAGCTCATTGGCCAGCCAGTTTAAGCCCAGTTGGTGAGCTCTGGACTCAATTAGAGATGCTGTATTAAAAACTAAAGTGAAAAGGCACCCAGGAAAATACTGGTATCAACCTCTGGCCTGCCTATATTCATGTATGTGTGTGTGTGCACATACACACACAGACAGACACAGACACACAGACACACAGAGACACACACACACACACACACACACACAAAGATAATATTTATTTCTAGTCACAAGAGAACATGGGTAACTGACATTGTGGAAACAGAATTGTGGTTAAGAGAGATGGTGGAAATAACAGTACTTCTGTTGATTGGAAAGAGTCACAATATAGGACCCGATCCAGGTCACATAGAGGCTGAGGCAGAGCAAGCCAGGTGGAGGATGGTGACAAAGGCTCTGAAAAACATAGTCATTCCCAAAGGCCCTGGAATTTTCCACTGGGGACTTCTAAAGCCCCCGGAGCATTTGTAACTGGTGTGAAGGAGCCACTGTTTCCAATGAGGGGGATGACACAGCCTGAGGGAAAGGAAACCTTGAGGCCCACGCACTGCCGCTCAGCATTCATTAGAGATCCTTAGGACCTTAACAAGAACATGTCAGCCCTATGGCAAGTTAGATGAGATTGAACGAGCATCAAGAACAAGCGGAGCAATAGGTTCTCCATCCTGCATAACACTGCCTCTGACAATTATGTCAGAGAACAGGATATCCAGGCTTGGATCCGTGCTCCATTAGTTATGTTTGTTTTGAGTGCAGGAAAGATAATCACATTTGGTTGTTTGCTCTTCTAGATCAAACACAAGCACTGTCTTTTGAAAACTGGAAAACTAAGACCAAGTAGGAGAAAAAGATGTGCCTGGTTCTTCACATCCAGTGCCCTCTCAAGCTTCTCTTCCACTGTTACCTGTATTGCTGAGTGAGTGGCCTCAATATTTTGTTGCATGCAGTTGTCCTCAGTACTTCCTTTTGCATACTCTTCACATTCTGTCATCAAGTCCTACTCACCTTCTGATGGTTGGTTGTAAATGTCAGCATGCCACAATCTGGAATAAATCACCTAAGAGAGAGTCTCAATGGAAAGATTCTTAGATCAGATTGGCCCGTTGGCATGTCAATGGAGAATTTGTCTTGCTTGGTAACTGGCTGACCCACTGTGGGTGGCACCAATCCTTAGGCTGGGCCCTGAGTTGTTAAGAGTGAAGAAAGCTAGCTGAGTATCAAGAAAACGAGCAAGTTGAGATGGTGGCTTGAACCAGGTCGGGACTTCTCTGCTGGGCTAAAAATTCCCTGCTTGTGAGACTGCCCTGCGTGTATTGCAGGTTGTTTAGTAGCCACCTTGACTGTGAATTCAAAGTCCTCCTCACCAGCCTTTCTGTCTCCATCTTAAAAGACCCTGAAGACCATTCTTATCCCAGAAGCCAGCCATGATAGTCTGAAACCATAAAGCCCACTGATTTTCCCAAGCACAGACCTGAGCTTCTCACCACAGACTAGGAAAAGCCTGTAGAGTCTGGCTCCGTCCTCCCTTCTAGCCACACTCTATTTCCCTGCTCCATCTCTGGTCTCAGCATGTGAAGCCTTTTGCCCCAGGGCTTTTGTACAGACTGCAATGGTTTGTATTAACCATCAGCTTGACAGTCTGTCCAATCAGCTGGAAGATGGGCATCTGGGCATGCTTGTGGGGAGTTATCTTGACTGATTGTTGATGTGGGAACACACACCTCGCCCATGGGCTGGACAAAGGATCCTAGAGTGTAGAGAATGGAGAAATAAGCTGAACACTAGCATTCACTCCTGACGTCCATTTCCTAATTGTGGATGCAATGTGATCAGCTGCTTCAAGTCCCTTCACCTTGATTTCCCCAATGTGACAGACCATAGACTTGAGCCCGTGAGCCAACATAACCCCCCTGTCCCATTAATTTCCTTTTGTGGGGGTTGTTTTATTACAGTACCAGAAAAATAGACAAAGGTACTGTCTCCTGTGTAAGACACGTTTCCTCCATTCCAACTTTTGTCTCCTGGCCTCCAAATGATCCCAGCTATCTGATAACTCCATTAGATCTCCTCACAGCCTCAGTGAAGTCTTTTCCACTTTCTGACTGAATTATTTCCTGTTCACTTACTGCAGTTTATCTAGAATATTCCTCATGTGTCTAAGACTTAGTCTCCAGAGCAGTCTCCCAAGAGGAAACCAAGGCTTTAGGATGTAGAGTATATGAGAGGTTTTTAAGTCATTGGGAATACATCCTTGCTCCCAACCACAATATGCAGTCTCACCAAAGGGAAGGTCAGCTAATCATGAACCCTGGAACTGTGGCATAAAGCAGACCTTTTGTCTTTATAAGCTCAATGGTCAAGGTTATTTTGTTATACTGATGGAAAGCTGCTAAACACAGACCCCCTTGCATTGCTAGCATCTATAATTGTCTGTATTCCTGGGATTGTTTGATGAATGTCTTCCTCTCTCAAGACAAGGTTAGTCCCATGTAAGCAGGAGCAGCATCTATATTCATCTTTGTTTATGTTCAATCTGCATTATACTCTCTCTCTCTCTCTCTTTCTCTCTGTGTGTGTGTGTCTGTTGCTCTGTCTCGCTCTGTCTCTGTCTCTGTCTCTGTCTCTCTCTCTCTCTCTCTCTCTCTCTCTCTGTGTGTGTGTGTGTGTGTGTGTGTGTGTGTACGTCCAGGTACATGTATGTTCACATAAATCTGAGAACCAAAGGGCAACCTCCCATGTAATTCTTCAGGAGCTGTCCACCTTGGGTTTTGAGATAGGGTCTCTCACTGGCCTAGAACTTGAGAAGCAGGCTACACTGGCTGTACCTTGAACCTCAGAGATCTCACTGTTTCTACTTCTTCAACACACATCAACCTTCCCAGCTGCTTTTGTATAGGTTTTGGGTCTTTAACCCAGGTCCTCATGCTTGTGAGGCAAGTACTTTCCTGTCTGAGGCATCACAACCCTTGATTCAATGTTTTCAATGTCTAGTATTTGAATCTCGTATATCCTCAATAAACACTTGACAGATGAATGAATGAATGAATGAGCAACCCCAATTCTCTCAAACCTTTGTGCTGCTTGCCGTTCCTGCTCTTACAGCCCCAGCCTTTTCCTTGTTATTTTCTGTTTCCAGCTCCAAACTTTCCCTTCTTTCTTCCCAGTCGTCTTTCATTAACTGTCATCTTATGCAGCAAATGGCTACATGTATTTATTGTGCTGATTAAATGTCGTTCTTTGTTCTGTGAAACAAATTCAGTTGATTCTCTTATTTGCATATCCCTCCCGATGATGTTGCCAGGAATAGAGAAATAGTCAAATATAATGAGCTGTGGATGCTGGATGGACGCCTAGCTCTGCCTGAAGGCAGGCACCAGCCCAGGTGGCCTTGGGCTGAGCATCGGCCAGTTGTCATTGAGTTGTGGTCCCAGTGGGGTGCACAGCTCCCAGTTCCAGGACAATAAGAGCTGGTCATTCTCTGGTGCTGCCTAGGACTGGCACCTTTTCAGCCTGAAGGTCAAATGTCCTCTCCATAGATGAGTCCTTCCAGATTACCTCTCTACAACTGTCCGAA
This sequence comes from Mus caroli, assembly GCF_978045245.1. Classification (NCBI taxonomy): domain Eukaryota; kingdom Metazoa; phylum Chordata; class Mammalia; order Rodentia; family Muridae; genus Mus; species Mus caroli. Next base: position 115,711,349 of record NW_028227256.1, on the reverse strand, counting down.
GACCATGCACACAACCCAGGAAACACAGCACAGAGCAGGGAAGAGATAGAGCCCCCAAGGACATTCTAGAATCATCTATAACCCTGCTTCTTGAGGCTGGACAAATCAACTGTACTAATAGGGCACGCTACTCTCCACCCAAGGTTGTGATAGCCATAGGGAGAACATGCCAACCCGTGCCTTTGCCACTCGTCTTAGCTTGGCCACAGTGACAAAGTACTGCAGACTGGGCATCTTAGATGCAGACTGCCTCGTGGCTCTGCAGGCTACAAACCCACACTCAAGATGCCAGAAAAGTGGTTCCATTCATTCATTGGTACAAGACTTTTCATTGAAGCTAAAGCAAGCTGTTTCAGCATAACTGGCTGGTCTCAGTCCCCACTCCCAAGATCTTCAGCTCTCTGCTCATCCCCACTACTGGGGTCACAGGTGTCCACCACCATGACCAGTTTCCCATGGCCTCTGAGTATCAGAAATCTGGTCCTCATGCTTATAGAGCAAGCGCTTTATCCACTGGATGCTCTCCTCGGCCTTGTTTATTTACATGTGTGTTAATGTTCATGTGTGGGCTGTGCACATATCACAGGAAGAGCTGCTTGTGAATGTATGTATATATACAAACTTGCAAGTCATTCCTCAGGAGCTGTCTACCTTATTTTTGGTACCACATCTCATTTGGGATGTGGGACTTGACAATTCAAGTAGCTACCTTGCCAGTGAGCCCCATAGATCTTCTGCTCTCTGCCTCCCCAGCCCTGGGATTACAAATACTACCATGCCTGGCTTTGACTGCATGCTAGGGGTTATACCTAGGAGGCAAGCACTTTAGTGGCTAAGCTATCTCCCATCCCACACGCCATATTGGATCAGGGCTCAGCCTAATAACTTCATTTTTAACTTAGTTACCCTTTTAAAGACCTCATTTTCAAATACAGCCACATGCTGGCTGTTAGGAGCCCAGCATTGAATAGAGACACGAAGGCACCACTCAGTCACCAGGGCAGGGGCCCATGCCATTTCACACCAACTGAAGCTGCCACCTATGGAGGGAGAGATGGGCCAGTCTACAGAAGCTGACAACTCAGAGGGAGGCAGTTGGCAAGAGCATTCTATGAGCAACTAACTCCACAAGGTAAGGCCAGGCAGGGCAGAGGGTCCTCTCTAGGACTCATGGGAGCAACGTGTCAACGGTCATAAGATCCTGGCCACAGGAATGGTGCTTACCACAGTGCAGGAGGTGCTGTGTTGGGGTCATTGACTATGGTCACTGCTGTTCATAGTGACAAGGCTTGATCAAAGCCATTCAGCATCTGCCAAGGACCCTATCACCAACCCAGGAGCCTCTATGGTTCCTTTCCTGCTTTACTTCAATAGAGAACATGCCACTGGATTCTTCCAACCTCCATACAGCAACATATGGACATGCTGCTACTTCTCAGGCAAGGCTGAGATCTTTGAGTTTAGCCGGGTGGTGGGGCCTGTGCAGGGTAAGGTTATTGTCTTAGCTACTTTTCTATAGCTGTGATAAAACACTCACCCCAGTGAGACATCTCCTCCAACAAGGCCACAGTTGCTAATCTTTTCCAAATAGTCTCATCAGCTGGGGACCAAGTATTCAAATGCATGAACCTATGTAGGACATTCTTGTTCAAGCCATCACAGATATCAAATCTTACTCTTGCAAACCTAGGACTCCCCAGGGGTCAACCTTGCTTGGGGTCTCCTTACAGAATCAGCTGATTGATGTCATCTTGTACAGCAGGCTGAGGCCCCATCCTGTTCCTGCTACCACCTTTGTGTCTCCACATACTCTTCTAGCTCTGAGGTTCCGAAAGACCCTTGTGATTCCCAGTGTTCTCTTTCTGCCTTGTGGCTGCCAATCAAGATGTGCGAGCTCAGCTGGTCCTTTGTTCTGCCATCATGGATTCTGACCCTCTGAAACACTAAGCCAAATTAGGTGCTTTTATTTCTAAGTTGCATTTTTGTTTTTATTTTTGAAATAGAGTCTCTTACCAGCCTGAAGCTCACCAATAGATTAGTCTGGCTGGCCAGTGAACTGTCTCCAAGGAATCTGCCTGTCTTGGCCTCCTCAGAGCCAGGGTTACAAGCATACCACCACGGTTGGCATTTTAAAGCCTGAATTCTGGGGCTCAAACTTCAGTCCTCATGCTTGCTGACAAGCACTTTACCATCTGAGTTAACTTCCCAGTCCCCCTCATTATTTGTGGCCAGCCTGGGAGGCTCAGAGGCTCAGAGGTTCGGAGGCTCAAAAGTTTCGTCTGGCTGTTCATCTTCCTCAGAGCTCTCAGGAGGACACCCTCCTTCTCCCCTTCTTCCTTTTTCTGTGGTCTCTTGGTTCTAGGTGGTCTGTATGACAAAGGATGTCAGGTTCTCTCAGGATGTTGAGAAGTGAGAGGAGTAGGTTTTGGCACTCCCATGAGGCCATGCTCTCAGAGAATGTGCTGGGCTAGATTGAAGGCCCTGGAAGCAGGGGTCTTATTTGTCCCATAAGTGGAGGGACATTGCTTACACAGGTCTCCTCCCAGAATCCTAGTGGAAAATGGTTAGATTGATTCCTAATCTGTACTTAACATGTTTGTTAGTATTCATTATAAGGGCCCTAATTTTTAGCAGAAACCAGAGGGTGAAAGACATCCCTCTAAACTGATAGTGCCTGTACCCCTGACATAATTTATTCCCCTTAGCAGTCTGCTTTCCTGAGCATAGGTCTTTCACCTACAGTTATTCATATAACATTTTCAGAGAGTTCATATGCACAGAATCATCTTTTTGCCCACATGCACAAACACATGTATTCTGACACATGTCTGCATACATACTAGAAATCACACTCATATATATAAGGGTCTTTATAATTGTGCATCCTTACAAAATTGGGCACATGCATATATCATATGTCTGCTGCCTAATCTTGCATATACATATGCACGTTCCTGCATGAACATTTACACATATGCACAGGTGCATAGATGGATGCTGTACATGCAATCCTACAGGCACATAGATGCACAGAAATATACATACACATGGAGACAGAAACTTTTAGACACATACAGACACATGCTGGTCCTTGCACAAATACGTAGTGGTAACTAGCATGTACACGTACATATCTTTACACAGACCCACAGTCTCATGCCTCTGACTCATGTACAAGTACAGAAAGAAGCAGGCTGACAAGGCCAGAGCCAGACTGGGGCGACCAGTCAGCTTAGAGTGTAGGGGTTAAGGAAAGTAGGATAGAGGGAACTTTAGTGAAATCTGTATGCATGTGTGCACATGCACGTGCAAAGATCATGCAAGTGCAGAGATGCCAGTCCATGATGAGAGATGCCGGTCCATAATGAGTGTCTTCTTTAGTCACTTTATTTTGAGACAGTATCTCTCACCGACTGGCTAGCCAGGCTGACCAAGAGCTCCAGGAATCTACTTATCTCCATTCCCAATGCTGCTGGCGAGTACTGCACAACATTTTAATGTGGTTTCTGGGGATCAAACACAGGTGTCATGCTTACACAGCAGGTACTTTACCTTGAAACCATCTCCCTAGCCCCAGCTGGGTGCACCTGGAGATACAAACAGCCACAGGCTAGCTGGAAGAGTGTTGGCCAACATTGTGATTCTCACCCCATGCCTTTTTCATGTCTCTCGGTGAACCAAGGAGACCTTCACTCCTGCCCTCCCGTGCAACCAAGTTACACACTGCAGAGTTCTAGGTGAGTTTCACCTTGATAAAACTGTTTATATCTTTTCCAGTTTCCCTTCTGTTGCTGTGACAAACACCATGACCGAAAGCAACTTAGGGGAGGAAAGGATTTATTTGGTCATAGTCCATCATTGAGAAAAGTCTGGGTAGGGACATTAAAAAAACAAAACAAATAAACAAACAACCAAAAAAACCCTCAAAGCAGGAAGCACAGAGGACCACTGTTGGCTGACTTGCTTCCAAGATCATGGCTATCTAATTTATAAAGTTGGACCACCTGCCTAAGGCTGATGCTGCCCACAGTGGGCTGAGCCCTCCTGCATTAACAGCCAAGACAATCAGTTGCCCATAGGCCAGTCTGATCTAGGCAGCTCCTCAATTGAAGCTTTCCCCTCAGATGACCATCAAGTTGACCATCAAGGCTAAGTCAGACAGTGTCAACTTTCTATTTCCAGAACTTGAGTCAAGCACTCGGCCAAGTTTTTGTTTGTTTTCGAGACAGGGTCTCCTGTATTCCAGGCTGGCCTCAATTCCCTACACAGCTATGGATGACCTTGAACTCCTCATCCTCCTGCCTCCTCTCCTCTAAAGGCATGTGCCATGCAGTCTAGTTTATGTGTACTAGGGATAGAACCTGGGCTTCCTACCTGCCAAGCAGGCACTCTGGCAAATGAGCTCTCTGTTCCAGTTTTAAAGTGGGTCGTTTCATTAACCTTGCCCCAAACTCATCTGGGTCAAAGTCATAGGTCAACTATGGAGGGGACCCCAGACCCCACCTAGCAATCCAACCAGGCACCTTCTTCTCCTACTCAGTACTCACTCTCTGAGGCCAGCAGCCAAAAAGCATTTGATGCCTAAACTGAAGGGAAGTTCCTAACTCCAGGATCCAAAGCCGCCAGGAATGCTTGATAAAATGCTGCCTTGGGGGCATTGCAAAGGTTGCTTCTCCATGGATAGGCACCTGCTGTCTGGCTTTCAGCCCAGAGAATGACCCTGGAGGGGCCAGGCTGACTGCGGGATCCTGGGAGCCAAGGAGGGAGGGAGCCGGCCCTGCGCACCCAGGCAGGACAAGGCTGAGTCACAATGCGTTTGTGATGGGATATTAATAGAAACAAAAAACTCCAGATCAGCCAATTTCTTCCCCCACTGGACAAGCCCGGACGACACAGGGTCGCTCTTCAGTGACTCTGACTTCTGCTGCATATTAAACACGAGGAAGCATGGCACATGGGCATCCCATTAATTTTCCCTCCCCGTGGAGTTGAAGGGACTGCAGAGAGCCAAAATTCTCGATGGTAGCAAGATCAAGGTTAACTAGTGGCAACAAACTGAGGGTGCATGGGAGGGGCTAGGGTTCCCGTGGGGGAGGGGCTAGAGTCCCTTGGGGAGGGGCTAGGGTCCTGTGGGGGTGGGGTCTCAATGAATAGCTAAATTAAAGCATCTTTTGTTTGCTGGTCAATAGGTGCTTCCAGGGGAGTCCTGTGGGGGATTTCGGGGCGGGGTGGGGGGAAATGAATCACTTTGTTTGATTAAAAGTGAGTTCAAACAATCCCCCTGCAGTTCTGTTTGCCCTCTTCATTTGCTCAGCAAACCTGCCCCCGCCCCCCAGAAAGAACTTTGGGGGTAAACTCTGCCCAGTGGGGATTGCCACACAGCCTGCCACACTCCCTAAGACAAGGGACTCAGAGGGGCTTCCCAGGCGCTTGCAAACAGCATCCCTCCTGACCTCTCAGCTGGCAGGATTGGGAGATCCCAGTTCAAGTTAGTTCTGACTTTTCAAAGGTTTGACTGTGGGGTTGTCTTGGCCCTTCCTCTCTGTCTCTCTGCCTGGCTGCAGCAGGGGACCTGCTAGTGCTCCGGACTGTTGGGCTAAACTCTCTTTGTTTGCCAAACACCCAGTGGTCCTGTGGTCTATTTCCTGCCCCTAAGCTGCTCAGAGGTTCCCCCAGACCCTGCTGTTGAGTTCCTGTTCCAAAGCTGCTGTTTTGAGGTCTACCCATGTTCCCCTAGAAGTGCTAGCTGCTCTGCAGCCCTTGACTGTGAGGCAGGTTCACTGAAGCACCCCACTCCCTGCTGGTCTCCTGACACAGCCCCACTGTGAGGTGCTGCTATCAGACCCCCACCCCAGCTGCTTGAGCTGGACTTGAGTAACTGCCTTTCCCCCCTCAGGAGTGGACCCCAGCTGTAGAGGTTGGTGCCTTGGCTTCAGAAGTGTGGTCTGATACACTTGAACTGTGAGGTTTATTTCTTCTCTCTCTCTTAGGGTCCAGCATTGTGTACCAGTGACCTGGTCCCCTGACATCCTCAGCCAAGTCTTCCCTCCTGATGCCCCCCCCCCAACTCCCCAGTGGTCACAACTCACTTGTCACAACCTTTTTCTTTTCTAACTTATACAAGCTTAGAGCAGCCCTCTGGAGTCATGCACGGCTCTCTCATTGATGAGGGCTTGCTTAACCATTCCGTTAGCAGAGCTGTCCAACATGCACTTGTGATCCACTGTTTCTATCTCCCAAGCACTACTAAGATTAGGGAAAGCCTGGTGTCTCAGTCGGGGTTAATGTTGATGTAGTGAAACATTATGACTAAAGCAACTTGGGGAAGAAAGGGTTTATTCAGCGTATACTTCCATATCATAATCCATCCTTGAAGAAAGTCAGGGCAGGAAATGAAGCAGGAGCAGAGGTGGGAACCACAGAGAAATGTTACTGGTTTGCCATCTTTCTTACATAGCCAAGGCCCAGCTATCATGGGACAGTGACCCACTGTGGGCTGGGCCCTTCTGTATCTATGAATAATCAAGAAAATGTCTCACAGACATACCCACAAGGTAATCTGACAGAGGTAAGTTTTCCACTGAGGCGTCCTCTTCCCAGGTGTGTCAAGTCGACAATCAACATCACATCAGCATGACAGACTCACAGAAAGTCCACATACAAAGAAAAAATGTAAAAAGCCTGAGCTGAGTTCCCATCTTCAAAGAGTATCACTCGTTTCCTTTTGTGAGTCCTTCTACAAAGTGGGTAGGGCTATGGGAGAAGGTGGTCCCCAAATGAACCTGAGACTGGGGTTCTCCTAACACCCAGGGTAGCTGGCAAGGGGTCCCTGCCACTTTCTGGCCAGTAGCCAAATGTCTCCCAAGCAGGCATTAAATGGGCATCCAGGGCAACTCACTCTGACAACAGGAGCTTGCCCTGCCCTCTCGCTGGCATGCTTCCCCAAGAGTAGCGATGCGGAGGCTGATGGCCACTGCCCTTGGGTGTGAAGGGCAGAGAGAGACTCTCCTGGGCATGAATTTTGATAGGAAGAAGATAAAATAGAAAGGACTGCAGGCTTGTTGGGGGCTGGGGGGGGGGCTTCCCTACTTCCACCCCTTCTGCTAGATTTTGCGGGAGGACAGAGGGACTGAGAAAGAACAGGGGAGATAGGGTTTTTAAATGCCTTTTCATGCAGACCACCTGGTGACCACTTTATTAGCCCCCCTCCTGCCTCAGTTTCCCCACTGTGCACTGGCCACTTTGACTACTGTCAAAGGATGTGGGGAGCAGTGGTCACGAGACGCCCCGACAATTAGGAAATCCAAAGCCATCTTTTCCTTGCTGCTGGCAAGGGTGGTTTTCTAGAAGGTCAAAATAAAAACCCAAGGAAGAGGGGAGGGGAAGAAAGCAAGGAGTGTTTTGTTTGGCAAGGTGGCTGCTGCTGTTGCCTCGGTAGCTGAGAACATTGCCTCTGGTCACGCTCGCCTCCGCCCCAATCCTATTACTCCATGTGGTTGGGCTCCAAAAATAGACCCTGTCAACCCCATCATCAGAGATCAGTGTCTTCACCCCTGCCCACTCCATAGTGGACACAGGCATTTTTAACCCCTCCTCTGCCAGCAGACTGGGAACCCCGGAGCTGGAGCTATATAACTCCAGAGGTGGAGGGCTTGCCTAGTGAGCACAGAGCCCCCCCAGTAAGATGCTGAACACTACATACAACAGATACAGAGGCTCACACCCATAGTCCCAGCACTTGGGAGGTGGAGGCAGGAGGATCAGACATTCAAGGATATCCTTGGCTACAACGAGAGTTCAAGGGCCAGTACGTGGAGAAAGTCTGGGCTACCTGATAGCCTGCCAAAAGAAAGAGACTTAGGAAGTTAAAGGTTTGGTCATACTTTGCCAAGGAGGATAGCTAGATATCTGGAGGTGAAGTGACCTATTCAAGGTCATCGGCTAGGCCCACATTCAGAATAGGCTATCTGACCCCAAAACTGGCGTGTTACTGTGCCTGCAAGCGTGGTCTGCCGATCAGCCTCTAGTGGTGGCCCCCACCGCACCTCACTCACCTTAATGAGCAGATGTGGAACCACAAGCATGGGAATCTCAGCTCAGGCTGTCCTCACCATCGCTTGGGGCACTTATTACAGGAGCTGGCGAGACTGCCTAGCCCCACCTGGCGTGCAGAAAGCCCTGCGTTTCATCCCATCCGCTGCACAAAAGAGGTGTGGCAGCCCACACCTGTAGATGCAACACTCGGGGAAATGGAGGCCAGAGGAACAGAAGCTTAGGGCCATTCTCACAATGTAAGGAGTTTGAGCCCAGCCTGAGATTCAGCATACCCTTCCTTATAAACAAACAGATAAGTAAGTAATTAAGTAGGAAAGAAAGAAAAGAGAAAGGGGAGATTGCTTTGGCTGTACCAAGTTGTCTCTCAGAAGACACTGCTCGGTGTGTAAGAACATTTGCCTTGCAAGTGTTAGGGTCTGAGTTAGAATCCTCAGCATCCACATAAAAACAAACAAACAAACAAAAAAAAAACTGGTACAGCCAACCTGACTGTAACCCCAGAATTGGGGGATTGAGACAGCCAGGTCCCAAGAGCTCACTGGTCAGCCAACGTAGCCAAAAATCAATGACTTTGTGACTCAATAAGAGACTGTTTAAAGGCCTTGACATGTGTGTATGAATTTACACTCACATGTGTGCCCCAAACACATACACACAAACAGCAACAACAACAACCAAACACCAGGTGGCTGGGTCACATAGCTCTGGTGTGGCACAGACCCATCAGGAATCAGAAGACCCCCAGTTGTTCAGGCTTGACTGAGGTAAAGGTGTGGGTTACCAAGTTAGCACAGAGCACGGTGCTAAACAGGAACCTACTGGGGCCCAAGAGTTCTGTCCATAATTTCTGATGGTCCTCACATTCCATCATTAGCCTCAGAGAGAAAACTTGATAAAAAGGAGTGCTCTGTCTCACCCCAGGCTCTCTGGCCTCAACGGGTCCTGGAAATGCTCACTCAGCTGAAAGGTTCAAGGTACCTACCCCGAGGCAAGCTTACAGTATGTTTGGGTCCAGTGTTCCCATCACATCTGTCCCATTGCTTTGTTATTAGAGTCTCCTCAGGAGCTAATAAGTGATAGGGGTTAATTCCTACCTTCAGACAAGGTGTGTGTGTGTGTGTGTGTGTGTGTGTGTGTGTGAGAGAGAGAGAGAGAGAGAGAGAGAGAGAGAGAGAGAGAGAGAGAGAAAGAGACAGACAGACAGACAGACAGACAGACACATTGGAAGTTCTAGCCCTGATTCCTGCTGCTCTAGCATGTCATTGGTCCACCTTGGAGGACACACCCACATTTGACCTCAGACCTGTCCCTTTCCAACCAATGAAATTGAGCCCCATCCCCCATCACATGTAGTGGGAGTGGAGGAATGTACGGGTCCAGCTTGTCAGGGAGAAGAGCAAGCAGAAAGTTCATAGAGCATGAAGGAGCAGGAGTGTCCCCTTGGAATGTGTGGGGGGAAAGCAGCCTCATGCTTCTGCCTCCTGCCCTGGCCCATTCAGTCTTGTTTTACCTTTGAGGACTTAACTGGAGTGCCGAAGCAGTACACACACCTAGTTAGGATGGGACGATGCCCCAGTAGAGCCATCTAAGTAGAAAATCTAAGTCACAAAGGGCTCACTACTTCTGACTCACCAAACACACAGCTTGGTCTAGTATTCCTGGGCTAGGCTCAGTATGTGCCATTAGGTGTCAGTGGGCAAAGTCACCTAACTTGAAGCCTACTGTATAGCTCAATATTGGATCAATCTTGAGATTTACTGGGTATTCAGTGGAGGGTGGAAGTCCAAAAACATTCCAAGTATGACTGGAAAGATAGTTCAGTTGTTAAAGTACTTGCTGCACAAACATAAGGACCCAACTTTAATCCCCAGAACCTACATTTAAACAAAACAAAACAAAACCAAAAGGCAGCATGATGTCCCATATGTGTAATCTCTGTCCTAGAATGAAGCAGAAGCAGGAGGAACCTTGTAGCTCACTGGCCAGCCCCAGACCAACCAGAGAGACCCTGTATCAAAGCGGAGTGGATGGTACCTGAAGTTGACCTTTAGCCTCTACGTACACTCATGCACATGAATACACACACACACACACACACACACACATCAAGTTTTTAAAGATAGGGCTGGTGAGAGACTCAGCTGGTAAAGCATTTTCTGTGCAGGCATGAGGACCTGGGTTTGGACTCTCAGCACCAACAGAGCTAAACTTAGCAGTGAGCATCTGTGGCCCCAGTGCTGGGGCCGGAGCTGGGGACAGGCAGGTGCCATCAGTTTGCAGGACATCCAGTCTAGACTAACTCGTGAAGTCCAGGGTCAGTGAGAGACTGCCTCAGAAAATAAACTGAAGAGTAATTAGGGAAAATAACAACCTCTGCTTCCACATGCATGTGAGATGCATGTGCCCATAGCATGTGAGCACACTTCTCTCTCTCTCTCTCTCTCTCTCTCTCTCTCTCTCTCACACACACACACACACACACACACACACACACACACACACACACACAATTTCTTAAAGGAGATTCAGATGTGAGTGAGGTTGCCTATTCACAGGAGTATGGAAGGAGCTTTGAGCAACAGAGTGACTGGATAATCCAACCAGACTACATTGCTTTCCCAGGCTGCCCTCTTTCCAGGAATGCCCGGAAATGCCAGGCTGTCTCCCTAGTCCCAGATTCTTTTGCCCCTTCCCAAATAGGAGGGCAAAATTCAAGACCTCAAACACAGGCCAATGGCACACAGATATCTAAACAGCCAGTATTGACACTGCCACAAGATAAGCAGGTAACAAAGGGCAAAAGCTATGCCCAAAGCTGCCAAGTTGTAGGAGCCGGCCCCAAAAGATGGTCACTGAGGTCAAGAGCAGAGTCAGGACCCTTCTAATGATTCTGCATGCAGTCAGAGCTGCATTCCAAGGTCTCTGTAGGAAGGTGCCAACACCTTCTGAAGTCCAGAAGGCGCTTCCCATCTTTCTTGTCCTTGTTATTTGCAGTGAGCCTGCAGCAGGCAAGCTCCCTCCCTGGCTCTGGATTCCTGTAATTCCCAGAAACAAGAGAGGGCTGGGCCACAGCTCCTCAAAGTCTGACACAGACTGGTGTCTTGGTTCCAACAAGCAAGCAACATGGGGGTCATTGAGGCCCTTGACCTTCAGAAGCCTGTGTTGGGCCAGCTGGAAGAGGAAAGCTGACGACGACCCAAGCCGTGTCAGAAGAGAGGAGGGATGCTAGAGCCGTGCATCTGCATCCACAGCTGAGAGGCACGGCCTTAAGTGAGCATGTTAGGAGCACCAAGAATAACAGTGTCGGCCTACAGAGGAGCAGCTTCTGTTGGGACCACAGAGTTGGTAGGAGCCTCAGGACCAGTCAGTCCTCAAGTTCAGAGTCTCGCTTTCCTCAGTAACACAGCAAAGGGTGACTAAGCACCAGATCTGAACCAGGACAACACCCTGGGTGCCCAGAAGGATCTGTAGCCAAGAAAGGTGACTGGCCCACCCCAGGGGCCACTGTCAGCCCAGAAGGCCAACAGCTGCTTGGTGGGCAGAGGAGTGGAGACAGAGGTGTCCCAAGATTCTCTCTTTCTTGGGAAACAGTGTCCCAGCCGCCATTGTGGCCCCATGTGACTGAGAAAACAGAAGGCAAACTCTCACACTAGGGGAAGAAGTTTTCTATGCCACTTTTTGGAGGCTAGGGATATGGCTCGGTTGGAGGAGTGCTCTCCTAGCATGCTGGAAGCCCTGGGTCCACAGGCAACCGATAGTGCCAGCACCTGTGGGATTGAGAAAGGTGAATCAGAAATTCCAGGTCATCCTCAGTTTCATAGTAAGGCCAGCCTGGGCTACATAAGACCCGTCTCAAGACAACAGAAACTTTTCTCTGCTTCTCTAGGCTTATCAAAACTACAGGTAGGCATGCGCCGGTAAAATACAGATTTCTTTCACCCTGGAGTGTTATTACCTCAATTTTTCAGAGGAGGTAGTTTTGTAAAAGAGACACCAAGAAGTATCGATTTGCCCAAGGTGACAGAAGCAGACAAATTCAGGGAGAAGGGATGGTGTCAACCAGGCTGGGCCAAGAGCAACCCAGCAAGGGGACTGCCCCAGGACAACCATCTGACCTGGATTTGTCTACCCTGTCCCCATAAACTCACCCTCCAAGGGTGTGGCTGGTATATCAGATCTGACAGGTCAGCAGAGGGGACAAGGAGCTGGACAGGGATTCTCTGCTTCCCAGGGGCTCCACACCTGCGGGCACCTGGGACAGGGAACTGATGAGGTTCAGCAGCTTAGAGCTGTCTCTGCTAGGCTTGCGTTTCCGCCTCCTCCAGGCTGTGCTGAGCGGCGGCTGCTGTCTGCCTGCGTGTGAACAGGGCTTGTTTTCCCTTCACGCCCTCGGGCTCCGTTTTTGTGAAGCACTTCCTTCTGTTGGCGCTTTGGGAATATTCATTCCTGGCTTGCACAGCCGCGTTGGTTGACAGTTGGGTTGGGAAACGTACCCGCGGCTTAATTAGGGCATCTGCGGATCTGCCAAACTCCACCCCGCCCTTCGCACGGAGGCCGCGTCCCAAGGACCCCAGGTGGGAGAGGGAACGGTTCTCCAGCGTGAGCACCAGCAGGCTTCCTGCTGCCGACTCAAGGACCTTGGTGTCCTAGCCTGTCCTCCCATTTTTCCCCCACCGTGTAACCTGTCCTGAAGCTTCTCACCAAGGCAGATGTGCCTTCCCCATTGATTGTCTTTTAGCACTGTTTTTCTTACTTGTGTGTATGTAGTATATGTATGTTTGCATGTTCTTGTGTGTCTATGTATGTGTGTACATGTGTGTGCATGCATGCACAAGAAGGTTTGAGGTTGTTGTTAAGGTGTCTTTCTCAGTTGTTTTCTACCTCATTTTTAAGGGCACGGTCTCTCACTGACTGTAGAGCTACTGATGGAGCTGGACTGGACTGGCCATCCAACTCAAGGAATCTTCACATTTCTGTCCTTAAACACACACCCAGGGCTTACAGATACTGCCACACCCAGCTTTTCATGTAGATGCTGAGAATCTAATCTCAGATCCTCAAGTTTGCTCAGCAAGTCCTGTATCCACAGGGATATGGATATCCACAGGACCATGTTTATCCACAGGGTCCATCTCGTCTGTGTTCTCTCCTTGGCTCCTACCTGGAATGCCTGCCACTTTCCCAGCTATGGTCAGATATCTTCAACCCCCTCCCAAGTTTCACAGATTGCTTTTACCACTACCTCCTGTCAGATTTAAGCTAAGTGTTGGTTTATCAGGCCCAGAGAATCATGGACAGCCTGGCTGCAGGCTCTTTGCTATAAATCTGTCTCCTGAGATCTATAAGAAGGGATCCGCCACTCTAGGACAAAGCCCTCGACAGAGCTGCTGATGTCTGTCTGTCTGTCCATGGAATTAATACCCTTTTAAATAAATCTCTTACCCAAAAGGACCATTGGCCCCAGTGAACCCTATGAAAAATCTACCATCCCCAAACTCTAATGTTCAATTCTTACTACCATGATACTTCTGCAGTGCCCTGAGAAGATGGGCCACCATAGGTGGTCTAGGACCACAAACACATGTGACTTATACTATTTCAGAGCTAGCTCAAGGACACATTAACAGGAAAGTCCATTTTCCAATTGCTAGCAAGCTGATCATGGATAGGATCCATCACCCTGGCTGGGGCAGGAGTAGTGGAGACCTTACAGCCCCAAAACCTTAGCAGAATATTGCCAAAAGAAAGCTGACGTGGGTTGAAATTAAATGTCAAGCACAAAATAAATATTGAAAAATCAACTATATGTGTTATTAAAATCCCACTATATGTATAAAAAAAACTAGAAAAAATATTTGTAACACGCATATGGTAAAGGGTGAGTTTCTGTAAATGGTAGGCACTCCTACAGTGAAGGAAAACTGACAGCCTGAGGGGAAAGTGAGCAAATAGCACCCAGCCACAGAGAACCCCCGATGACTTCTAAAGGAGAGATACAGAAATGCAGGCATGACAGAAACGTGTGGAGAAGACATGGCGTGTGACTTAAAGTAGAGAGAGAACACTCTACAGATTCATAGCCAAAGGGAGGAAATACCAGGATCCACATGGTGGTGTTGGGTGTCTGATGTTCAAGAGAGGTAAGGCAGGGTGGGGAGATGACTTGGTCAGTAAAGTGCTTGCCAAGTGTGCCCAAGCACCCATGTTAAAAGCTGGGCATGGGGACAGAGTCAAAGGAACAACAGAAGAATCATGTGGGGCTCACTGGCCAGCCAGTCCAGCCAAACCAGCCATCAGGACCCAGGATCAGTGAGGGAGCCAGGATCAGAAACTAAGGTAGAGACTGACTTCAAAAGACAACATTGACTTCTGGTCTGGTCTCCACATTTATACACACACACACACACACACACACACACACACACACACACATATGAGTCAGCTATCTGCTGCAAGGGCAAGAGCCTAAGGTAAGACTTCTTTCAGATATGGGACAAATCCTATCTGCACCTTTTATTTCCTTAGCTGTGGGTCCACTAGACCCTTCTCTTAGCCTCCTGTAAAGCGGCCACATGCTGTGTTTCTTTGGTGAATTAAGGTGTGGTCAGGGAAGAGAGAATCAGAAGTGTCAAGGACAATGGCGGGGCTAGGGGTTGCAAATACCATGTGCCAGATACTTCAAGAAGGGAACTTACGCTGTGGGAGGATTTCTTAGAGCTACAAAGGTTCAATGTATGTGACAAGGTGCAGGGACAGACCAGCATGGCTGGAGGGAGGGAAGTGAAGATGGAACTGGGGACCACATTTTCAAGAGTATTTGACAGTCAAGCAGAGGAGACCTAAAGGCAGAACAGGACATAGATGGAACACAAGTCTGCACAGAACTAAGTGTGGAGATAGCTGGACAAACAGGCTTAGCTCTCTAGAGTCCGGCTATCCCTGTAGGACCTCAGCTAATTATCATAAATGGCCATCCGGACTTTATGGGCAGAAGTCAAGTCCATGCCTGCACAACTCAGTACATGCAGGGCAAGAGTGAGCCAAAATCTTCTCTGGAATCAGATGGCCTTGGTGGCTTCTAATCCACAGCTGCAAGGGCACAGGGATGGACGACTCAGCACAGCAAAGACAGAAGTAGAAACTCTAGGCTGGAGCAGGCCCAGAGCCACCGCCAAGGAGTAAGGCTGACAAGAAGACAGGATAAAAAGCTGTGAATGGCCTACAGCCTGCACTGAGAAGATGGCTTAGGCAACTGCTTGCCTGGTGAGCATGAGGGGCTGACTCTGAGTTCCCAGAATCCAAATGAAAAACCTGGGCATGGTGGCGTGCGTGCGTACAAACCCAGGCCTGGAGAAGGAGAATTGAGACTATACCCAGGGGTTGTCAGTCTGACGACCTCCAAGCTTAGCGAGAGAGCTTGCGGTAGTAGTAATAATAATAATAATAATGATAATAATAGTGTAGAGAACAACTAAAGATAATATCCAACATTGATTTCTGGTTTCCACAAGAATACAAACACACATACTCACAGAAATAAAATAATAGAACATGTGTTTGTGAAAGGTATCTAATATACAAGGGACACTCAGTTAACACACACACACACACAAAGGGGGAGAAGATGCCTCGCTGGAGATTGAACTACAATTGGGTTATCCTTCTTGGTACCTTTGGTTACCTAGCTTCCAAAGGCTGGAAACCTTAAATGGATGAAGGAAAAGATCAATAGGTTCTCAAAACTCACAGATTCCAGGCTCCTAAGGAGAGGACAGGAGGACAGAGCTAACAGGGAAACCTGGGAAGTTCTGAGGACTTTCAATACAGGCAATCTCAGATTCCTGGCTAGCATCCTTCCCAAAGCTGGGATTCCAGACTTAGTTCACTGTGCACATTGAGGCTGGAAGTAGAGGGAGAAATTGATTGACTGATAGCCAGCCAATGGATCACTCCCTCCAAATCCCTCCTGCTCCAGGCTAGGACACATCACAGAGGGCAGGGTGTGTTCCAAGAGGAATATGGGATTCAGCAAGCAAATGAACTGACATTTGCTGACTCTGGAGTTGTCCCCAGTGACATATGACTTGGCATCCGAAGCTAGTGACATTGAAATGACTGCAGTAGTCAGTCTCTCCATCTTTCCTAAAGAACTATAGGAATGTGCAGCATTTGACTTCCGAGTCCCAAACTGCAACTTGGGGAAGTCATGAATTAGTTAGTAAAGGCTGTTAAACGGAAAAGGTAAAATAGCAGCAATCCATTCTGTGAAGAGATGGTGTGTGTGTGTGTGTGTGTTCACATGTGTATGTCTATAAGTGTGCATGTGGTGACCAGATGCTAGAGGTCACCCTCTGGATTCACCCCCTGGGATACTACACCTTGGTTTTTATTTGTTTGTTTATTTGTTTTAAGACAGGCTCTTGAACTGACCTGGAAGCATTAAGCTATACTGGATGGCTCACAAGCCCCAGGGATCCACTGGTCCCCTCTTCCAGCTTTGCTTGTTTGTTTAACATGGTCCTTGGTGACCTGTGTTCAGGTCCTCATGTTTGCATGCCAAACACTTTACCGACTGAGTTTTCTCCTCAAGCTGTTTTGTTTCATACTCCAAAGGAGCCTTTGGCTGATTTTTAACCTATAACTGAGGTGGGCACTGGTCAGATCCAACGATTTCCTCCCAGGCTACAAGGGAGGGCACATGTAGGAAGTCTCTGCACAAAGCACACAGGCTACACCGTCTTAGCTGCACTGGCGACTTTTCCGCAAGAAGAAAGTGAGCTAATCCCACATCAGGTCTCTCCACAGGTCTGGAAAAGGAGTTTGATCATGGGAGTCTTACCCAATCCATTTGCTTTCCCTTTTCCCCCTTCTCTGGGTTTTTATGTTTCTGAATCCCTGCCCATCTCTCTCTCCTTCAACGTCCTCTGAAACCCTGGGCATTTGCCCGTACATCCCAACACCAGAAAAGAGTGTTTGCTGGGTTCCTTTTTAGTCACTGCAAGTCTGTCAGTAACACTTTCATGACTGAATTGTAAAGTTGTCTATAGCTTCCTGGGGAAATCACAGCTGCCCTATGGAGGAGGCCCAGAGGAGGGCTGGAGATGTGGCTTCGTCGGTAGAGTGCTGCCCTGACATGTGCAAGGTTCTGGGTTCAATCCCCAGTACTGCATAGAATGGGCATGGTGGCATACACCCTGAAATTCATCACTTGGGAAGTGGAGTTGAAGATCATTATGGACTACATAGCAACTTTGAGATCAGCTGGTCTACATGAGATCTGTATACAGAAAGAAAGAAGGGAAGGGAGGAAATGGGTGCCAAGAGAAGGAGAGAAAGAGGGAAGGGTTGGGGAGGAAGGAGCCCCGAGTTCTCAGCATGGTCATTTTCCTACCTGGCCCCAACCTGTCCCTCTCACCTTGTGACTTCACTGTTCTCACAGCCTGTATCCTACTCTTTGCATGTCGGGGACAAAATGCTCCTTTTAGCAAGCCACCATGCTTGCCTCTCCTGAACCCCTTCCCATGGGTCTCCAGGATCCTAGGACCCAAGTGAGGGGAGGGCTGCTGCTCTGAGCTCGCACCCAACTCTGCAGGCCGGGGTGTCATCTCCCGCAACAGCTGACAGTGGCGCCTGCAGCACTCTGGTGTCACTTTTAACACAGCACATTAACACCACCGGCTGACTGTCTGCGCAAGGAGGCCCCAGCAGAGCCGCGTGCAGCCGCACCCCACATGTGCAGTTGATAAGCCGGCAGTTGTTCAGGGGGCTCTTTTGGCCTCACCTCCAAACGTGTTACTTCTGGAGTGAATGACACCCCAGGTCTGCCTGTGCTCCTCCATTAGAAAGAGGGACAGGGACCTGCCTGTCCGTGTTGGCTGGCCAGGAGGGGAAGGAAGGATGGGGAGATATATTTTTGAGCATTGACATGAAAAGACCAGAAGCCTGGATCTCCGCCACCTACACAGTTACTTAAATTAGCAGAGGAAGGAGAGAACAAGGGAGAGAGAAGAGTGTCACCAGCCACTTGAAATCTTCCCTTTGGTTTGTATTGTGCAGACCACATGTGTTCAAAGAGGATTCATAATGTGATAAGAAGAGACAAAAAGCAGCCTGCAAAAGAGCCTGACACAGGCCACGTGGTTCAGATTCCACAAATGCAATGCAAACTGTCTCCTTCTTTCCTGGGTTCCATTACCTAAGTGATCAGATGCTGTAGAGGGTGGTTCTACTCCCCCCGCCCAGAGTGAGCACATGACAATCTCTGATCAATAAATGTGATTGGAGCAACCACTGTTGCTTTCCGGTAGCAATGCTGAATCACTAGCCCATCCCTCCCCAGTCTCATCCGCCATGGAAACCTGAGACCCATTGAAGTCTGGAAGCTCTACAGAGTCACCACAAGGGAGAGCCACCCAACCTTGTACCTAGGAATAAGCAGAAAGGAGGGCACCCAGATTCCTGACCCCATAGGAAATAAGATGGAAAGACATTAGGTTTGTTTGGTTCGTGTATGCAATGTCCCCTTAGGCTCATGTTTCTGAACACAGAGTCTCTAGCAGGTAGTGCTGTTTAGGGAGGATGTAACCTCCTAAACATGTCCAGCATGCAGCCCGTGAGCCACATGCAACCAAAGATAACTATGAATGCCAGCCACCCAGTACGAATGAGAAGCCTATTTAAAGTATTTTAAGAGGTGTGTGTGAGTCTATGTGTCTACGTGCACACACACGGGTGTCTCTCTCTGTGTGTATGTCTATGTATCATATGTGTGCACACACATATAAGTCTCTCTGTATGTGAGTCTGTGTCTATGTGTATGCGTGTGTGCGCGTGTGCATGTGTGTGTGTGTGTGTGTGTGAGAGAGAGAGAGAGAGAGAGAGAGAGAGAGTTCATGAGGAGGCCAGAATCCCTTGGAGCTGAAGTTACAGGCATTTGTGAGCTGCCTGATGTCGGTTCTGGGATCTGATATTAGGTCCTTATGATTGAGCAGAAAGTGCTCCTAACAGTTGGGTTGTCTCTCCAGTCTCATGAGATTTCTTTTTTTTCCCCTGTAAATTGCTTGCAGTTCTCCATTGCAAACTTTGTAGATGACAACATTGTGTGCCAATGTCAAAGACTGGCTATCACCACTGGAGAGATGGCTCAGCAGTTAAGAGCAGTTGCTACTCTTGTAGAGGACCCTGGTTGGGTTCCTAGAACCCACATGAAAGCTCACAACTGCTTGTAATTCCAGTTCCAGGAAATTCAGTACCCTCTTCTTAGCTCCTTGGGCACCGAAAATGCATATGGTGTACAGACATGTGTGCAGGCAAAACACCCAGAAACATAAAATACAAATAAAGTATATTTTACAGAAAGGGTTGGATGCACTTGTGTGGGGGTACTTGCTGGAGAGAGTAGATCCCCTGAAGGTGACTTGCTGTGCTCTGGTGACTGCTCTGTCTTCCTGTCAGTGCCATGCGACAAGCAGTTCAGGCTGCCACCACTGTCCCACCATCTAACCTTTCCCATGCCACGATGAACTGAGCAAAAGTAAAGCTGCCCCCCTCATAGGTTGCTTCTTGACGGGCACCAGGCTGCAGGGATGAGAAAGGTAGCAACCGTGCTGATATGAGTTTTACATTTCTCTATTCTTTGTGGTATATTTTATGAGGTTAGAATTTCCCCACGTGGCTGCCTTTTGGAGTGGAGAGATGCATGTCTTTATGGGGCAAAAAATCCCCCAGGATCATCCCATCAATATGCATGGTACCCCAAAAGGAGTCTCTTTCTTTGCTGATGAGAAATCAGAGTTCTAGAAAGATTATACTCTGGGCACTGGGCATTCCACAGCTCTATCTCATTTATCTAATCAGTAGCTCAAAATACTTCGCCTTAGTTCAAAAGGCAAAGCTCAGAGAACCCTTCCACAGTGACTCCCTTAGGAATTGAACTGAATGAAGTTAGAGCAGCAACCATAGAGAGCCATGTTCAATAGTGCACATCTGCAATGCCCGTTCTTCTTCAGAGAGATGCATGGGAGGCAGACAGGAGAACCCAGGAGCTTGTAGGCCAGAGAGCCTAGGATCTGGAGTGGGAAAACTACAAAGAAACCCTGCACCAATCAAGCTGTCTTCTGAGTGCCAAAGCACACACACACACACACACACACACACACACACACGCACACACGCACGCACACACGCACGCACACACGCACATGCATACGCACATGCACACAGAGCAAAAGAAACAGGAAAAACAAAAGCCAGGAACATTACAGCAGGCATCAGTTAGTGTATGCCCCTGACTGTCAGACACAGCATGATTTGATGTCATCCTTTGAACCCTATGAAGTAGATACTAGAATTATCCCTGCTTTTCAGGTGAATAAATGGAGACTCTGAGAGACTGAGCAACTGGCCTTGGGTCACACAGCTAGTAATTTGCAGAGCTGGGAGACTGTACCCTTGATCTTCAAAATTCTGGTCAGCTCATTTCCTGAACAGCGGGGAGAGGTTCAAAAGCTGAATTAGGTCATAAATACAGGGACATTTTTAAATTAAATTTCCATTCTGATCAATAGTTTATTATGAGATTGTAAAAGTCAAATAGTTGCATGAAACCGATAATGAAAAGCAGTGGTCCCACCTCTCCTTGGAGGAGATGACTTCAGGTCCTTGTACCGTTCCCTCTGACATTTACCTTCATGTTTCTAAATACCACCCCTTTCTGATTTCACATATCATTTGCCGGCCTCCTCTTGCAGAAGATCGCTGCTGGCTCCACAGCAGCCTCCACACATAGACACACACTTCCCCTCCTAACAGGATCACCTCACAGCTGCTCGCTCAGTGTCCTCGTGCACCTGATCCACCCCCCCCCACGTGTTATAAACAGCTAAACAAAGAGAACACCTGACCAAAGCAATGGCTTGAAGAAAGGAGGGAGGGAGAGGAGAAGGGAGGGAGGGAGAGAAAGAGAAGGGGAGGGAGGGCTTGTTTTGGCTCACAGTTCAAGGGCACCATCCATCACAGTGAGGGAGTCATGGCAGTGGGTACATGGGGCACCTGGTACCATTGTGTCCAGTCAGGGAGCAAAGAAGGAAAAGCCTGGTGCTCAACACTCTTTCTCCACATCTAAAGTCCAGGATCCCAGCCCAGGGAATGGCATCACCCAAATTTAGGGTAGACCCATCTCAATGAACCTAATCAAGAAATTCCTTCATGACGTGCCCAGAAGTTAGAACGGGTAACTTTTCACAGGTGTGCATGGATGTTTACGTCCTGGGTGATTATAGATCCTGTTAAGTTGATGACCAATATTAAGCATTACTATAGGTGTTACTGACTTATGCAGCTTCTTGTTTTCCCTGAAGTTGGTAATTGCCTCTGTTTTTCACCGACATTGAAGCCATATAACTAATTCTTCCCCCGAACACATCCACAAAGTTTAAAATCTCTAGCAATACAGTAAGATTCATTTGGTAGCCTGTCACTTTCTTTTGTTTTTTGTTTTTTGTTTTTTAACCTCTTAAAGGTCTTCATTCTCTTGCCCTGATGTGGATCGGATGCCCTCCTAGCTGCCTGCCTAGTAGCTATCCTGAGATTTCCCGTCACCATTATCCCGGGAAGCCCTTAACCTCTCTCCTGTACTTTGTCCTTGGTACTTGGATCCGCCGCCGCCCTCCTGCCTGCTTTACTCTTCTTCTTTTAGTCGTAATACACACGCCAGTAGCTTCCTTGAAAACTGCATATGGGAACTGCAGTTTTTGGACCCTTGATTGACAGTTTGGCTGGCTGTATAAATCTCGTCTGGAAATCATTTCCACTCCACATTCTGAAGGCAGCTCTTATTGGCATGTGGCATTCTGGGCTGATGAGAACTAGCCCAGTGCCACCCTGAGTCTTGATCCTCTGTTGTATGACTTTCTCGGTTTCTCGGAGCTTCTGGGATCTTCTTTTTATCTCTCTCAGGATATAAAAAAAGTCTTAAAAAGCTCAATACGTGTCCTCAGGAAAGAAGAATTTAATAAATTAAACTAGATGGATACATCATTTTCATCATTCCATAAGTCAGCATTTACATATTGTATTTGGGGTCATGGACATTACCATCACTATTAGGCTGGGTCTTGCATAATAAAGCTGGACTCAGACCTTACACTGGAAAAGAGAAAGAGACCATTCATTGTTCCGAGATGATTTACCTAAAATCCCACAAGTCTCAACTGGGATAAAAAAAATTAAAAATGACAAAGTAGTTGTGCAAGATAACACTATACAAAACAAATACTCTGTGACTGTGGCCTTCAAAGACGTCAGAGACTGACCAGGGCTAAAATACAATGAAACAAAGCGCTCGTTTGCCAATCAAGCTAGGAATAAATGTTTAAAAATGTAAAATCAATGTGAAGGAAACCTTCTGCTTTTTAATTTTTATCTCTGTGTGAATGTACACATGCATGTGCTTCTTCATGTGTGTGCCTGTGGGGGTGCACATGGGCATATGAAATCAGAGACCAACTCGAATGTCTCTCCTCAGCAACTACCCACCTTGTTTCTGTGAGGCAGAGTTTCTTATGGATCTGCAACTTGCCACTGGGCTAGGCCGGCTGCCTGCTTGGTCAAAGAGATCCCCCTGCCTCTGCTCTCCAGCTTGGGGGTTACAAGCACTCATTACACCCAGCTTGTTGTTGTTGCTACTGCTGTTGTTGCTGCTGCTGTTGTTGTTGTTGCTGTTGCTGCTGTTGTTGTTTTTGCTGCTGTTGTTGTTGCTGCTGCTGCTGTTGCTGCTACTGCTGCTGTTGTTGTTTCTGTTGCTGCTGCTGTTGTAGTTGCTGCTGCTGCTGTTGTTGTTGTTGCTACTGCTGTTGTTGTTGTTGTTGCTGCTGCTGCTGCTGCTGTTGCTGTTGTTTTGTTTTGTTTTTTTCCTAAGTGCAATCTAGGATTGAACTCAGGTCTTCAGGCTTGCAGGAACAGCACTTTTACCAACTGAGTCATCTCCTCAGCCCTAGAAATAAATGTTCTGAAGATGTGCCAAAATTCATGTGAAACAACCCTTTTACATACCACAGAAGGTGCAGATGTGAACTTATACACCCTACGGGTAAATCAACAACATTATGACAATGTCAGTTTTCCCTAAACAACACTGCACATCAACACAATCACGCTGAACAATAGCTACATGGTTCTTACAGAACTAGACAAGATGATATGGAAAAATACACATGCATACATATCCAGGAAAAGTTTGAAAACAGCAATGCAAAGAGCAGGGAGAACCCTCTCCATTATTTACACAGATTTTAACTCTATTATAAAGCTGAAATAATTGGAACTATAGAGGAAGTATATGAATAGCCATATAATTTAGAAATTACTGGAAGTCATCCAATATATATAGGAAGTTACCATATGATCCAGTTGGCATTTGAAACAGGATTTCTCCGCATTTAGTATTGGGACAATTGGCTGCCCATCTGTAAAAGAAATTAATTTAGAACCTCACTTCACATGTTATACCAAAATAAATCGACATGAATCAAAGGTTTAAAGGAAATCATGAAACCCTTAAAGTACCAGAAGAAGCAAGCAGAGGCGGTGGGAGCCAGCCCTTCATCTAGCTGGCTTTTATTCCTACTTCAGGCTCAGCAGCAAGCAGTTGCTGCATCTTGTGGACCATAGATAAAGTCTTGGATGGAAGGAAGGATGGATGGATGGATGGGTAGATGGATGGATGGATGGATGGATGGATGGATGGATGGATTGGTGAATGGATGGGTGGATGGATGGATGGATGGATGGATTGATCATGTAGTAGATGCCATCACAAGACTGCCACTATAATTGCAGGGCTTAGACCACAGTTGTTACATGTAACTTCTCTGGTTCTAGCAGTGTTAAGTTTTTGGTTTTGATCCAATACTTTGAAACTGGAAACTTTCACATAAAAAATCTGGAATTCAGGCCTTCTCTAAAATGTCTAAAAATCTTGGTGGCTATTCCTTTTCCTTCAGGGAACAACCCATAGAAACAGTGGTCTTTGAATCCCTGAGGACTGACCCGCCAGGAGGTCCTATCTGATCCCCAGGTCCCTAGGCAGGTGAAGGAGAGTGGTGACCATGAGCCCACAGTAGTGGGACGGGGTGAGGCTGCAGCTACTGGCCATGGGAAGAAGACAGCTTTGTGTTACCAAGGTAAAGAGTCATAGCAGGGGGTGCAGGAGGTTGGCCCGAGGGAATCTGGGGCTTGGAGACAGATAGAAGCACATATGTGTCAGGATGGGCAAAGGAACTGTCAGGGAGGGGGTCAAGGAAAATCCTTACTCCTACCCATAAAAATGGGAAGTCACAAGCCTGTGACCATGGAAGACAGAGCTGGTCCTACTCATGGTGAAAATCCAGATGCCCCTCCTGGAGACTTGGCCTTCATCCACCCACCTCTCTTACCCCTCTCTGTGTGTAAGACACACACATACTGAGCCCCAGAGGCCTTGAGGCAGCTTAGAACCAGCCAGTAACTTTTCTCAGGGTTTCCTTCCGACCCTACTCTCTTCTTTCTCAGGCTTCCAGTTTCCTCCTAAATACCCCCTCCTGAGAGAGGATTGTTTTTGTTGTTTTTACTTTTGATGTTTTGAGATAGAGTCTCACTGTGTGACTGTGGAACTAGATAAACAAAGCTAACAGAATTCACAGAGATCCACCTGCTTCCACCTCCTGAGTACTGGAATTAAAGCCATTTGCTACCAGGTCTAGTATGAAAGAGCTTTGAAGTGTGCTTTAAGTAGCATGGTGTTTGTTGTGGTTTGAATGAGAATGACCCTCCTAGTACCTGGTGTTAAATACTTGGTCTCAGTTAGTGGAACTGTTTGGGAAGGATTAGGAGGTGTGGCCTTGTTAGAGGAGGTGTGTCACTGGGGTTTGAGGTTTAATAAGTCCCCGCCATTTCCATCCAGTAATCAACCTCTCTCTCTCTCTCTCTCTCTCTCTCTCTCTCTCTCTCTCTCTCTCTCTCTCTCTCTTTCTCTCTCTCTCTCTCCCCTGCCTTATGCTTGTAGATTAAGATGTCAGCTCTCAGCTCCTGCCTTAATGCTGTACATGTCTGTCTGCTGCCATGCTCCTAGCCATGATGGTCACAGACCCAACCTTTTGGAACTGTAAGTCCCAATAAATTCTTCTGTAAGTTGCATTTGTCATGGTGTCTCTTCACAGCAATAGAAAAGAGAAAAATACAGTATCCTAAGATCCTTTGTAGGTCACAAAAGGTGCAAAGGTGCTTTGAAGATGCTGGGATGGGGGAGGCTGAAGAAACCAAACTAAATCTAGTCCTTTAAAAGACTGCTTAGGAGCTGAGATAAGAGCACTTGCTATGAAAGCTTGGGTATCTGAGCCCTAGTCTTAGCAATAACAAAAAAGCCCAGTGTGGAGGCAGGCTGTGGTGGTTTGAATATGCTGGGCCCAGGGAGTGGCACTATTAAGAGGTGTGGCTTTGTTGAAGGAATGTGTGTCTCTGTGGGCGTGGGCTTTGGGACTTTCCTCCTAACTGCTTGCGGAGTCAGTCTTCTCCTGTTGCCTTTGGAACAAGATGTAGAACTCTCAGCTCCTCCAGGGCCATGCCTGCTTGGAAGCTGCCATCTCCCACCTTGGACTAATAATGGACTGAACCTCTGAACCTGTAAGCCAGCCCCAATTAAATGTTGTCGTTATAAGAGTTGCCTTGGTCATGGTGTCTCTTCAGAGCAATGGAAACCCCAACGAAGACACATGTATCCCTGTAATCCCTGTGCTCAGGTGTGGGGAGGTGAAGATCTGAGGATCGCTGGATATTTCTGGTTGTCCTCCTAGCAGCAGGCTCAGTGAGAGACTCTGCCTCAAAGGAATAGAGTGAAGAGTGATAGACCAAGACACTCAACATTCCCCTCTGGCTTCCAAGCAGAAGAATAGATATGCATACCTTATATACATGCATATAAAACACATCACACACACACACACACACGCATGCATGACTAACTCTAGCACTGGTGTGGGAAATGACATCTGTAGTGAGACCAATGGAAAGGGCTATGCCCAAGGCACTGGATCACTGAACCTCATAGAACTTGTAAAAATGAGGATGGTGTGTTTGGGGGGGTGGTGTGGGAGGGGACAAGACCTTTTGTGCCAAGGAGGAGAGAGTCCTTGGTGTGCAGTACATCTTTGGAGCGTGTGAGTATGAATGTTGCAAAGCCAGTACAAGGAGGTCCTCACAAAGGCTGGGATGGGGAGAAGAGTCTTCCCTGTGCTGCCTGTAAGGTCAGTGGGTACAGAGTGCAGATCATGGCTTTGCAGCTAGTGTCCCTGGCAGTTCTACTCCACACTGCAGCCATGGTGGTCCCGAAGGCCGACTGCCCGGACAGGGGAGGCCAAAGAGACTAGGCAAAACTTTTCCTAGGAAGGTCAGATCCCCACCTATTTGCCCCTGGATCTATTGGCCTTATTGAAAACAGATGATCAAAGATTAAGCCTGAGAGGCTCTGCCAGTGCCTGGCAAATACAGAAGTGGATGCTCACAGTCATCCATTGGATGGAGCACAGGGCCCCCGATGAAGGAGCTAGAGAAAGTACTCAAGGAGCTGAAGGGGTTTGCATTCCGACAGGAGAAACAACAATATGAACTAACCAGTACCCCAAGAGCTCCCTGGGACTAAACCACCAATCAAAGAAAACACATGGTGGGACTCATGGCTCTAGCTGGCCTAGTTGATCATCAATGGAAGGAAAGGCCCTGGTCCTGTGAAGGCTCTATGCCCCAACATAGGGGAATGCCAGGACCAGGAAGAGGAAATGGTTGGGTTGGAGAACAGGGGGAGGGGGAGGGAATAGGGGATTTTCAGAGGGGAAACTAGGAAAGGGGATAACATTTTAAATGTAAATAAAGAAAATATCTAATAATTATATATATATACTACATATATATATATACATATACATATATTAAAAAGGAGGAATATAAGCCAGGAATATAGCTCTGTGGGTAGCGTGCTTGCCCAATACTGCATAAACCAGGTATGGTGCTACATTCCGGGAATCCCAGATCTTGGGAAGCAGAAACACGAAATCTAAAGTTCAAGGCCAGGGTTTAATACATGAGACCCTGTTTGTTTGTTTGTTTGTTTGTTTGTTTGTTTGTTTGTTTAAGCTGTCAGTTTGAGGGCTGGGGATGTGCCTCAGTGTGTGTATTGCTTGCCTAACATGCACAAAGCCCTGGGTTCTATTCTAGCACCTTAACGTGGTGCGGTGGCCTGCACCTATAATCCCAATCCTGGGACAGTAAAGAAGTCAGGTAAACGAAATACAGTTGGAGGCCAGCCAGGGCTACATGGAACCCTGTCTTTAAAAAAGAGGTTGAGGATAGAGAGACAGATTGTCAGCACAGTCTACCTCCCCACCAGGTGGACAGACCTGTCTGGGGCCTGTTCCAAAGTGTGCTCTTGTGGCAAGGTTGCAGGCATCCTGGGTGACCCTGTGGCCTAGAGGGGCTGCCCAACACTAGGCTAATGCCAGTCCCCCAAGGCCTCCCTGCAGTGGAAGTCTTAATTGACCCCAGAGTGGGTGGCATTAGAACAATTAACATGTAAAACCAAGTAAATAGACCCCTTCAAGAGTCCTCTGCAGGAGCCAGGAGCCCCAGGTATTTTCTAGGCCACCAGGTTGACCCGCAGTGTGTTTATCTGGGGAAATGAAAATCAGGCAGGCACAAAGCCCTGCTGCCCTGCCACCCTGCCACCTCCCAGGGTGAGGGCAGATCCTGTGACCTGCAACTAGGCTGAATTGGACTTGGAGCCTGGGGTCAGTGGGGCCCCTGTGGCAGGGAGACTGTGCAGGATCCGACAAGCAATAGGTCTCTGTCCTGGCCTACCGCTGGGAGTTACACTGCTAGGATCAGACAACTGACACTGTCACTTCTCAGTGCTTCGTGAACCTTGACAGAAGTCAGCACTCTTGCCTTCTTAAAATCTCTCAGGTGGCCCTAGCAGCTACCATCTACAGCTGGAGGAGCTATGGCAGAGCAAAGAGGAGAGCAAAGGTAGCCTTGGCTGCTGTGAGGATGTGGTGCCAGCCTTGGCTTTGCTAGCTAATGAGTGAATGTTTGTGGTCTTAGCTACAGTCCTGGTGTCCAGCCTTGTGTATGACTATGTTTGCATTTTCCTATGTGAGTGGGTGGGGAGACCAGAGGTCACTCTTGGGTGCCATCCACCTTTTCCACTGGGAATCAGCAGTCCAGCTAGGCTAGCTATGTGGGGAGCCCCAGGGATCTTTCTCCACCTCCCAGCTCATTGTATGCCATCATGCCCACCTTTCCCCCCACCCCCTTTTCTTTTAAAGTGGGTTCTGGGACTTGAGCTCTGGCCCTCATGTTTGGAAGGTGAGCACCTTACTGATCCAGCCAGCCCTGGCCCTACATACAGTTTTGTGAACATGCATTTGGCTCTCTTTTGCACTTTCCCATCCTTCTACCTGTCACATGGGCATGATGGCTGGAGTTCTGGTTGCCGTCTTGCTCTGTGAGGATCCAAGATGCAGGGGTGAGGTAGGATCAAGTCTCTGAGGTTTTTGGCTGTCAGAATCCCAGGAGGGAGCAATGCTTTGCTGCCACAGCTGCTGAGATCCTCTCCACCCACCCTACTTCCAAGCTCTGGCCCTCTGTCAACCATGATTGTTGTCTGAATCCAGGGCCTAGCAGTTTGGTGTCTGGATGGTGCCCAGTGAAACAAACACGTATGTGCCAGGAAGACTCAGGGGGCCAGAGGTGTAGCTCCATTAGCAGACAACTTACCCAGCATACACTGGGTTCTGTTCCCCAAACTATCCAAGCCAGGAATGGTGCCTCATACCTTCATACCGGCGCCTGGGAGGTAGAGACTGGAGGAAAGAAGTTCAAGGTCAGAGCTACAGAGACATTATCAAGTAGAACAAGAAAGAGAAAATGAGGAGGAGGGAAAGTGTCTTAGTTGTTTTTTCCATTGCTGTGTAAAGTTACCATGACCAAGGCTTATTTGGGGCTTACAGGGTCAGTGATCATCATGAGAGAGAATATGGCCTCTGGCAAGCATACATGGTGCTGGAGCAGTAACTGAGATCATAACTCATATACGCACGTGGCACACACACATACAGAGAGAGAAAGAGACAGAGACAGAGAGAGACAGAGAGAGACAGAAGAGAGAGAGAGACAGAGAACTAGAAATGGCAAGGGCTTTTGAAACCTCAAAGTGCATAGTGACACACTCCTCCAACAAGGTCACACCTCTTAATCCTTCCCAAACAACTCCATTGACTGGGGACCAAGCATTCAGACATATGTATCCATGAAGCCATTCTCATTCAAACCACTGCAGAAGGGAAGGCAAAGGAAGGGAAGGGACTCGGAGATGAGGGCTTGGTGTGTGGACTAAAGCCTGTCTGACACAGGGAAAATGAGTGTCTTGTATGTTCAGCACTTTCTACTCTGGCCTCACCTCTGCCTATGCAGTGTGGGCATGGTCTTAGATGATGAGGATCCTTGGGCCCTACATTTTTTGGCCTTCAGCTCATTCTGAGATTTTACATGCCACTTGCCTGGCTATGTCTGTGTCCTGCCCTCTCCTGTGTCTTACACTGGACCAGTGTCATTCTCTG
This sequence comes from Mus caroli, assembly GCF_978045245.1. NCBI lineage: Eukaryota > Metazoa > Chordata > Mammalia > Rodentia > Muridae > Mus > Mus caroli. Next base: position 115,681,650 of record NW_028227256.1, on the reverse strand, counting down.
GTGGCCCTAAGAGGACTTTGCAGGACTATGATACCTTGAGCTTGGAGAGCTGGAGGGTCTGGGCAGCTTAAATGCAGGGAGAGACAGGCAGCTTTAGGGCAGAGACCTGTAGATGTCATGAAGTTGGGTGGCTGGCCACTGTGTTAATCTGCTCTTGGTGCCACTAATACCAATTGTGAGCAGGCATCAGGGTCAGACTGGGCAGCTGATGAGTCTGTGTGCTACTTGCCTTTGTGGATTAGGACTGGGTTTAGAAGTTTGCTAGCAAAGGATGAGGAGATAGCTCTGTGCAAGCGTGAAGTCCTGAGTTCAATGTCAGGAGCCTATTAAAATAGCCAGGTACAGTAATACACAATATAATCCCAGCACTGAGGAGATGTAGCCAGGAGGATCCTTGTGGCTCCCTGGCTGGCTGGATATTCTAGCCTAATCAGGAAGCCCCAGGTTCAGAGACAAGATGGCTGGATTCTGAGGAACAGTACCTGACTCCACAGGTAAACACACAAGCTCTCTCATACATGCGCACACACACACACACACACACACACACACACACACACACACGTGCACACACACACTCATTCACAAGCACACTTAGCAAAATACAGCAAATGTATTTCTCTTCAGTGACTGCAGATAAGTAGCTCTCAGGGCCAGGTGTCACCAGTTAACTTAATGACCTCAGCCCAGCCAGCCCTGTCTACCCAGAGAGCTGGTTCTGGATCTTCCAATACCATTCAAGGTGAAGAGAAAGTAGGCCAGTCCCTTTCTCCTCTCCAAGTCCCACCTCCCCAACCTACCACCAGGGCTGGGCAGGGCATTCTGTGACTTTGATGAGGTTAAGTCTACAAAGTTCTGAGTCTACCCTCTGCTCCAGTGCTAGATGGGCAGTCTCCCTTATTGCCTGAGCCCTGGGGACTCCAGAGAAGACCTGGTGAGATGGCTCAGCAGGTATAGGTGCTTGTCAGCAAGCCCAATGACCTGAGTTGGATCCCTAAAACCCACATTGGGGAAAGAGGGGACTGACTCCCAAACGTTGTCCTCTGACTTCCACTGATACACCGTGGCTTGTGCGTGCCCACATACATGCAAATAAATAATAAATGTAAAAATAGAAACTGCCATGCCCTTCTATGGAGGAGAGTTTCCATGCCTGCCTCAGCTATGTGCCCCATCTGGCCTGGCCCTGCCTGCCAGTTCAGCTCGGTGCCCATTGAGGTCCAGTCATGCCAACTTTCCACTTACCCAACTATCACCTTGATTTGCATCTAAGACCCTGGGATACACATCCTTCCTCTGCCTGCCTCCCATGTCTTCCCATTGCCTCTGCCCTGAGGTCCAAGCCAACAGGACACCTATACTGTAATACCCCGTTGCCTCAGAGAAGTGTGTCTATGCTGTCTATGTCCACTAGGCTGATGTCAGCCAAACTAAACATATCACACAGACTCATAGTGGCTGGTTATAACCTGACCGTGTGACCAAGTTAAACTTCTGCCCTTTCTCCATGAGCTCCTCCTACTGAGCAGGTTCGTGTGTGTGTGTGTGTGTGTGTGTGTGTGTGTGTGTGTGTGAGAGAGAGAGAGAGAGAGAGAGAGAGAGAGAGAGAGGTGGGAGCCCCTTGGGACCAGGTAAACTCCAGAAATTCAGTCAGATGATAGAGATGATGGAGAACCTATAGCAGTATGCTGGATACAGCTGTGAAAGCAGAGAGCTGAGGGGCTGGGGACATAGCTCAGTTGGTAGAGAGCTTGCCTAGCATATACAAGGTCCTGCGTTCCATCCCCAGCACCGCATAAACCAGGGTCCAGGTGTGTGTGTGTGTGTGTGTGTGTGTGTGTGTGTGCCTGGAGCAGAGTGCTGGAGAGGTGGAGGCAGAAAGGGAATCAGGGTATCCTTAGCTTCATAGGGTTTCAGGGCTAGCCTGGGCTATATGTGATTCTAACTCAAAAGGTGACGAGGGAACACAGAGAGGGTTTGGCAGGTAAAAGTGCTTGCAACGCAAGCCTGGCGACCTGAGTTCAGTCCCAGGAACTCACATGAAAATGGAAGGGTAAATCAGGTCTCCGGGAAGTTGTTCTCGACTTTACACCTGTGTTCACACACACACACACACACACACACACACACACGTGAACCATACACATGCACATCACATGCACACAACATACACATACACCACACACACACACATAATAGTAATAATTAATAAAATTTTGAGAGCTCCCAGCCTTGGTCTTGTTTGAGCTGAGCACATAGTTTAGTTTTATGGATCCGATGCACGACCAGATCACCCTGGGTGCGTGAAGGAGGCCACAGCCCAGCCAGCTTCCTCTGCATATTGCCATGACTCAAGTGTAACGAGCACAGTGACGTGTAGAGTGTCGTTTACGTATCTGCTGACTGTGTGAAGCAGCAAACAATCATCTGTAAGTGCATCTGGGATGCACAGGGCGTTTATGGGCTGACAGGTATCCTATAAATATGATTTGTCGGGAGGCTGCTCAGGTTCCTGTGGAAGGGCTCTGTGCCCTAGTTAGCTAAAAGTCAGGTCAGCCTGCCCTTCACCCTGACCCAGCAGGCTAGAGACTCCTAGAAGCTCTTCCCTACCAGTCTGCCCCCATGGCAAACAGGATGTGAGCTCTAGGGGGGCTCCAAGAACCAGGAGCCCCTCTAAGTGCCTCAAAGACACATTGCTCAACGTGATGATGACACCAGGTTTGACCTGAAGTTGTTAAAAAGGAATTCTTCCTCTCCCTTTGTTTTGGGAGTTAGGTCCAGAGACTTTGAACGCTGGTGACAGATGAAGACAAATAAATACAATTTTGACAAAACAGACCATCAGGATGAGCATTTTAAGAAACAAAGCAAAGCAAAGCAGAGAGGAACTGCTGGAGTTTGGCTCTCGAGTATCTCCCAAAGACCCGTTATGGATAATTTGGTTCCCAGTTTCAAGTATTGGAAGGTGGTAGACCTGTTTGTGTGTGCAGCATACATGTGCAAGCAGTCCATGTAGTCATGGGTGCACGCATGTGTGGAAGACAACCTCTGCTGTTGTTTTTCAGCTGCCAATCACCATTCCTGGAATTCAATGATTTGCAAAAGTGGCTGGCCAGCAAGCCCCAGAGACCTACCTGACTCTGCTTACCCTGTACCAGGATTCACAAACTCGAGGCATTATATTTGATTTAAAAAAAAAAATGGATTCTAGAAATTAAATGCTTGTCTTTGTTCTTACAAGCTAGGCACTTTAGCCAGCTGAGCTATGAACCTGTATGCAGTGGGGATGGAGCTGGAGACATGACTTCTAGGGTATGAATGCTTGTTCTGCAAGAATGAGGACCTGAGTTCAAATTCCTAGCACCCACATAAAAAGTTGGGCATTAGGGATGGAGAAATGGCTCTGCAGTTTAGAGTAATGGTGTTCTTGCAAGGACCCAGGTTCAGTTCCCAGCACCCACATTAGGCAGCTCACAAAGACCTGCAGCTTCAATCCCAGGGGATCCGCTACCCTCTTCTAGCCTCTGTGGGCACATGCATTCACACGGTACACATACAGACAAGCAGGCACACACACACACAAATAAATGAAGATGCAAAAGCTGAGCTCAGCTGTGTGTGCTTGTAATCCCAACCCTGGAGGACAGAGACAGACAGATCCTAGGAACTTGTTTGCCAGCCAACCTAGCCAAAATGCTTCTGGTTCAGTGAGAGACCCTGTCTCAAGGCAGTAAGTCAGAGAGTGATAGAGGAACACATACACACACACACACACTAAGTCAGAGGAAGTTGTGTTATTGAAGGTGTATCCTTAAGTGGATATTGCCCCATAACTTCCAACACTCGCTTCTCTGTCAGTGAGAGACACATGGTGGGTGGCACCCAGGGAATGACATTGAGACTTTCCTCTGCACCTGCAGGCACACACATGGCTCCTCATGCACAGAAAGAAAGAGAGGCCAGCTGCATAGGGTGTTGAGGGATGCCAAACCCTCAGGTGCCCAGCTTTGTGGGTGGAATTTGGCAAAGCTTGACAGGAGTGCTAGGAGAAGGCTTAGAGAGCAAAAATCCCTACGGTGTGAGCCTGATGGTCTGAGTTCAGATCCACACACAGTAGCATGATGGTCTGCAGTCCCAGCATGCCATTTAGCAGAGATGGGAGGCAGAGACAGGGAGAGTTTCAAGAAATCCGTGGGTCAGTTATCCTGACCTATATGGTAAGACAAGAAGACTTTGCCTTAAATAGATGCAACAGCAATGCACGAGTGTTGTGCACGCACACAGATACACACACACACACACAAACACACAGAGATGGTCAGACATACAAACATGCACATGTGTGCGCACACACACACACACACACACGATGGGAGAATTAAACCATAATGCTAACTGTACAGAAAGAAGAGGCACCTGGCCATCTTTCTACTCCACTAGGACATCAGAGTCCTAGGGTGCAGAAAAATGGCTATAGTGTCATCCCTAGCTGGAAAAGTTGCCTGAGACCTCTGGGGCCATCCTCCTGCCTGAAGCAAAGATCTTCCTTCCCTCACCCTGTTGGCAGATGTGCGCCAGTGTAAAGCCAGGCTGCACGTGGTGCCAATTACACAAAGAAGCCCCAGAGCCCAGTTTCCCAGGTCCCACAGAAACACATGCAGGTGGCTGGCCCTGGGAGAGTCAGGCGGATCCAAGTGTGGGCTTAGCAAGATCCATTAGTGGATGCTGGTGTGCCTTGTAGAAGCTTTAGGGGACAGAGCTCTACTTCCCAGAGGCCACACAAGGAGGAGAAGAATCTCCATCAAGCCTCTAGCTCAGAGGTTCTCCACCTGTGGGTCATGACTCCTTGAGGGTCGAATAACCCTTTCACAGGGGTGACATATCAGATATCCTACATATCATTTATTTACAATTCATAACTAGCAAGATTGCAGTTATGAAGTAACAACAAAACAAAATTTTTGGTTGGGGGTTGTGACCACAACATGAGGAACTGTATTGAAGGGCCACGGCATTAGAAAGGATGAGAACCACTGCTGTAGACTGTGTGGGAACTTTCTAGGGGCTGACAGGGGTGGGAGGAAGTGACTGATACAGAGATGTGGCCTTTGGAGTCCTTATTCTCCTCATTGCTGTGACTGAAAAACCTGGAAAGGGCCTTATGGTTTGAGGGTACTGCCGCTGTGGTGTGAGGCAGCTGGTCACGCTGCATCCACAGTCAGGATGCAGAGAGAGATGGATGCTGACGCTGGGGCTCAGCTTGCTTTGCATTTTTCTTCCCACCAGGACCTCAGCACCAATGATGGCATCACCCACCCACATTTAGGATGGGTCCTCCCACCTCAATTAACCCAACCTAGAAAATTTCGCACAGATACCCAGAGACTCATTGCCGGGTAGACTCCAGAGAAGGCCAAACTGGCATTTAGTACTGACCAGAGTCTGCATCCTGGGGCTGGGCTCACCTGTGTTCACTCAGGGACAGATGCAGGGAGATCACTGCTCTTCTCTGAGCCCCGTTTCAAGTCCCCTGAAGCTTGGCAGCCTCTCAGGGCAGCCTCTGAGCTGTATGACCCTACCTTCTCTGAGCCTCTCCTGCCTTAGAACCACAGGGAAAGGTCACCACATCTATCTGTGAGGCATCATGAAAGAATCGTGCTGCCAGCAGTAAGCCTGGGCTCCACATCCTTTTGTTTGTCCAGTCACCTGGTTCTGAATCACAACAGTTGGTTGCTGGGTGTGCCTGTACTGCAGGGAAGACAGGGGAGGCCTGAAGACTTGATCTAGCCTGCAGGGACACTTGCTCAGCCTCAAGACAGTGACTAAAGGAATCAGAAGTGCTCTCTCTCTCACACACACAAACACATCCCACCACACACACAGGCGTGTTCACACAAGCATACGCACACATACACTCACCTAACACTGGAAAACCTACAGCAGGCAACCCCTAAATTATGCCTCCCTCAAACCCCAGTTGAAACTCTAACATTTGACTTGACTGTTTGAAGTAGTCTTTAAGAAGGTAATGAGATTGTAATTGAAGTTACATGAGATCACAAGGGTGAGGCTCTAATCCCTTAATATCAACAGCCTTATGGGGAGAGGAAGTGGGTCTGGAGAAATTGGGCAGCAGTTAAGACAACTGACTGTTCTTCTAAAGGACCGGTGTTCAATTCCCAGCACCTACCTGGTGGCTTGAAACCATTTGTAACTCTGGTTTCTAAGAAACCAGATTCCCTCTTCTGGCCTTTGTGTGCACAGACGTAAACATGGGCCAAACCCCCATACACATAGAATAAAAATAATAACAAAAAAGAAGGAAAGAGACAACAGTGGAGGGAGGGAGGGAGGGAGGGGAAGAGAAGAAGAGAAGCACATATCTGAAGACTTGGCTACCAGGCAAGGCAGGAGAATCTTGAGTTCAAGGTCAGCCTCAGCTACATAATGAGTTTGGACTGGCAAGATGACTCGGTGGATCAAAGTGCTCAGTGTGTGCTCATACATACCAAATAAAATTAAAATGTTAAAACCAATCTAGCAAAGAAGACTTGGCCACTCTAGAAGACAAAGGGGATGAGGGTTCACACCTCATGATAGTGTTCACCGCTCCAATTGACCCGTCCTCTGGGTCCTTGCTGCCCTGTTCACTGGGCTGCCCATCCCCAGCCCTCAGCAGGTGATCCCATCCAGCCCTGAGCAGTTCTGTGTCTCCCAAGCTTTCGTCTTTTCTCCCCTACCTTGACCTCTTGAGAACACGGTCATCTACTATTGTCATGCCAGGGCCCCTGTGCCTTGCCCAGGCTCAGAACAACATGGCCTTTATGTCTTGGGCCTTGTAACCGGTGGACTTGGGCAGATGCTATGAAGGGATGCCTGTGCCCAGGAGAACAACAGAATTACAGTGGGGGGTGGGGCAGGAAGGCTGCGCCATGGCCACTGTGGCCTCGGCAGGTTTTTCAGTGCCGAGGAGATGGAGACATAGCTTCTTGTTGCCAACCGCAGCCGTTTGAGACTCTCCCCTAATCTTTCCGGAACCTCAATTCAGGACAAATGCAAATGCAGGACTTTGAAGCCGAACAAAATTGAGGATTAGCAAGTATGATGAAGCAGAATTGGAACTTTAAAAAAAAAAAAGATGCTTAGAAAGAGGGACTGGCAAGATGGCTCAGTGGGTGGGTAAAGGCTTCTGCAGAGCAAGCCTGGAGAGCTGATTTTGACCCCTGGAGCTTGACCAATGGTGGAAGGCAAGGCAAAAAAAACAGGCTCAGAGACCTCTGATCTCTACATGTTCCCCCTCCATATTATGTACAGACACAATAATAAACATTTTTTAACTTAAAAAAAAGATATTTAGACAGAAAGGCAGTCAAGAAGATAGTGAGGCGTATCTATAAGTGTTTATGTAGCCTCCTTCAGGGCAAGCCACGCAGAAGTACGTTCATATATACTATTTTGGTGGTTTTTCAAACAGCTAAAAATGCTTCTTTTGATAAGTGAGTTGGGATGGCTGGTGAGATGCCTTGAAGGGAGTTATAATATGGTAAAAATCCAAAAACAAAACAAAGCAAACTCCCACAAAACCAGGACTCACTAGAGCAGCACAGGGTTAGGCATGTCCTTCTCCTGTAAACGAGAAGATGCTAGAAACTTTCAGGCCAATGGCTGGGAAGAGAGGAAGCGTTAAGCGACTGCTAACTGTGCTGGAGTCCTTGCTTGCTGCTGGCAAGGGACTTCAGCCAACCTCTGGCTCTTTTCCCTCTCCTGTTCCTAAGATAGTTCCCTGTATTCCTCCCCAGCCTGGCTACCCCTTCTGCTGTTAGGTCACTGCTGGACCACAGCAGATCCAATCCTCCCTTGGTCAGAGGGCTGCAACCTGACAGTCATCCCAGTGGCCAGCCCTGCACTCAGCTCACTTAGGCTGTGTGCCTGAGCTCCAGGTACGAGCAAAAAGTAGGAATGAAGCCACTCACATCCTTCCTGGCCTCTATCCCTCTATGCACACCCTTTAGGCTATGCCACATACTTTCCAACCCAAGCTCCCTAGAGTACAGAGACTCAGAAGAGATGCCAGGGGGGAAGGGCAGGGAAGAGGACCTACCATTTTGGAACTTCCACCCTAGACACAGAAACCTTGGGGTAAACTCTGAGAAGAGAAAAAGGTTCCAGCCTATATGCCCTGTAGTGCTGAGCTCTGGCCCGGATGGTTGGTTACTTCGGAGATACTAGCAGATTCCTCAACTGGGACTGGACGCTAAGACCTGGCTACATGCCTGGAGCATAGGCCACAGTGCACTATGTTGTCTGCACAGCCTACTGGGCCTGTGCTTAGGGAACAGGCAGGGTTATGGATGTAATGCCTCTACCCCCAAACCATGAGTACGCAATAACTGCTGTTATTACCCAGGTCTATGACCCGTGTTGTAGGGAACCCACGAGGCTCAGACATAGCCCCACCTCTGGGGAAACTGCAGCAGGAGCCACAAACACAACTTAGAGATTGAAGTCACTTCAGGAAGCTGGAAACACTCAGGGATAACTCCTGAGGAACCCCAAAAAGGAGAGGCCTGAAACTTGCTTTGGAGGAAAAGTCAGAGAAAGATTCTTGGAAGAGGTGGTAAAAAAAAATCCCCTCTAACAGGTCTGAGCATGACATTGTAACAGGAGCTGGACAGATGAAGTTCAGTGCACCAGGGGGAAGTGGCTTCTGTGGGTGAGCAATGTCTCCAGCCTTCTGGTAGCAGTTTGGAGGCCTGACCAGTTCTAGACAGCCTTGGGCACTGGCCTCAGGTCTCAGACTTGTCACATGGGCATCTCGGCCCTTTGTTCTTTCTGCTCCCTCACCTGGCACCCATTATGCCCTGTCCTTCTGCGTCTGTCTTGCCTGGTCTCTCCTTGCTTCCTGACTCTGTGTCTCTGTGTCTCTGTCACTGTGTCTCTCTCTGTCTCTTCTCTCTGTCTGTCTCTCTGTCTGTCTCTCTGTCTGTCTCTGTCTCTGTCTCTCTCTGTCTCTGTCTCTGTGTCTGTCTCTGTCTCTCTCTGTCTGTGTCTGTGTCTGTGTCTGTCTCTCTGTCTCTGTCTCTGTCTCTGTCTCTGTCTCTCTCTCTCTCTCTCTCTCTCTCTCTCTCTCTCTCTCTCTCTCTCCTGTTTTGTCTCTAAAAGTCCCAACAGAAGTTTCTACTTGGCTGGTAGCCCCTGGGCTTTGGGTCATGGTCCCTAGCCAGGCTATGGCAGCTGCCAGGGGTCAAAGATCAGAGTATGTCTCATGAGCTGTGGGATCCACAGAAGAGGTGGCCCTTTGCAGGGCAGCCTTGGGGCTTTGGGGGTCTTCTCTGATCCTCCAGGCCCTTCCTTGCATGCAGAAAGATTTAGGGCCACAGGCCCCTGCTACCCAGGTCAAAGGTCAGAACTGTGGCCAGACACTTCCGAAGCTGTCCTCAGACTGCCCTGAACCAGGACCTTCCAGGGCCCAGGCAACAGCTTTGTCGTCCTTGACAAACAGCGAGTAGTCCCATCGTTGGCATCAAACAGAGGGCAGGAGCTAATGAAACTCGGTGCTCACCAAATTGCAAGGCATCTTGGGCCAAAGTTCGTGCTCTTTTTGCCCCACCAAACACTGTCCCCTTTGCTTTTGCTATTGTTCTTTCCAGGGAAATCTAATTTTAAAACAAAACAAAACAAAACATGTTTTCTAACCAACAGGACACACACTGGTGCCAACAAATATTTGATGGGAAAGCAGTCCTTTGAGCCATTCAAGGTTTGTTTTTTAAGAGACAGGACAAAGTGTCGTCCCCAGCTGTCCTGAGCATGTGTTGGCCACTGCCACCCTCTGTTCCTTTGAGCTTGGAAATCTGGCCTGGGGTGTCCAATTGGAACACTGTCATGAGGACCACATACTTTCCAATCTGGAGGGTGGGGTAGTGGCAAGATCTTCCTTTAAATGGGGACGAACCAAAATATCCCAGTGAGTAAGCACTGGCAGCCCCGGCTGTTTCCACACACGGATGTCTCCACACATGGAGTGGCTGGCAAAGCAAAATGGCAGAGTCTAGGCCAGGGGTGACTAGAACACAGTGGATAAGTCACAATGGCTAGATGGAACCCAAGTGCAGGCAGTGTGTGTGTGTGTGTGTGTGTGTGTATGCATGTGTGTATATATGCATGTATATGTGTATGTGCTTATGTGTATACGTGTGTATGTGTATGTTGTAGTGTGATGTTCTGTTTTGCTTGCAAATGGGGTCTCTCTATGAATGCAGCCCTACCTCGTCTGGAACTCTCTATGTGGAATAGAGTGACCTCAAACTCATGGCAATCCACCCGCCTCTGCCTCCTAAATGATGTGATTAAATGTGTGTACCACCACACTTAGATGATGGTCAGTTTGATTGTCAACTTGACAAAATCTAGAGTCACCTGAAAAGAGGGAACCTCAACTGAGGAATTGCCCAGATCATACTAGCTGGTGGCCAATGGGTCTGTAAGCAATTGTCTGCAAATATGGTTGACGTGAGAGGCACCATCCCTAGGCAGGTGGACAGGGCCTACATAAGAAAGCTAGCAGAGCAAGCCGGAGAGGGATCCCATGAGCAGTTTTCCTCCATGGCTTCTCCTTCAGTTTCTGCCCTGACTTCCCACAATGGAAGGTGGTGATCTGCAAGAATAAGCCAGATTAACCCTTCCTCCTCCCCAAGGTGATTTGATCAGAATGTTCTATAACAGCAGCAGAAGGAACACCAGAACAGTGTGCATGTACGGGAATGCATGCATATATGTGTGTATGTATATGTGTTTGCACGTGTATATGTGCATTTTGTGTATGCATACACTGTACAAGTGTATATTTGTGCATGTGTGGGTATATGTATCTGAAAGAATAGTGTACATGTGAACATGTTGGTGTGTGGGTGTATATCTATTAACTATAGCATACATCTATGCATGAAATCATGTGTAGGTATGTGGGTGTACATGTATGTAAGTGTAGTGCACATGTGTGTGTAAGGAATGCAAATATGTGGGCAGGTGTAAGTATAGAGTACATGTATGCATATGAGTATGTGTTGTGTAGGTGTAGTGTATGTAAGTAGATCTGCATGGGGTGTGGACTTATGCATGTGTGAGCACAGTATACATGCATGCAGGTGGATGTGTGTAAGTATGGTGTGCATCTGTGTGGTGTGTTTATGCTCTCCTTTTAAGATTGCTTGCTACAGGTCCTAGGATTTTTTTCTCATACAAGCTTTGATGTGCATGTTGTGCCAGGCAACAACGTCATGACAGCCCCTTGGATGCAATTCAAATAAACCAAATTCGGGGGCAGCTGTCACATGAGAATCCATCAAATACCACAAAACCAGAAAAGTGGCTGGGTGCCATCTTGAGAAGAGTGCCCTGCACCCCCACTGTTCCCTGTGTCCCTCCCTGGCTTGAAGGCTGGGCCCATGGAGAAGCAGCCTGGTATCTAAATGAAAGCTTGCAAGCATGTCCAACCTGCTGCTGTGGGCTACGTGCATCCCAGGATGGCTATGAATGCAGCCCAATGCAAACACTAAGCTTACATAAAGCCTTATGAGATCATGTGTGTGTGTCTGTGTGTGTGTGTGTGTTGTGTGTGTGTGTGTGTGTGTGTGTGTGTGTGTGTGTGTGAAAGAGAGATGTAATTTGACCTCATGGTTCCTTCAGGTGAAGTTTGCAGATGAAGATAGCAACTTATCTTAATGTCAAAAGGTCAGATGTGCCTGCATGGAGCCGACTAGCTGGGGACCTAGAGTGACATTCTGAAGCCTTTGTCTGAGTCCTTGTCTGTCAAGTGGAGTCAACAATACCTCATTCACAGGGTTATCAGAAAACAAAATGGAAAACATAAAGCAAACACAAATGCAGACATGTACTAAAGCCTGGAGCTATTGGGCTGCAGAGCCCTGTCAGTCTGGAAAGCGCTTGTCATGCAAGCGTGAGGACCTGTGTTTGCATTCCCGGCACACACATAGAAAGCCAGGCTTGGGAGCTGGGGCTGTGGCCTCACAGGAAAAAGCACCAGCTAGGAAAGCCTGACAATCTGAAGGATCTGGTTCCAGCTCAGTACCAGAACCAACCCAAAAGCCCTACATGATGGCCAACATCTGAGGTTCCAGCACTCCCATCTTGAGACGGGAGCTGGAGATGGAAGACCTGGCCACAACTGCTCATGGAACAGCTAGCCTGGAGTACACACCACAGCTGCAGAAACGTCAAGAGAGCTCCTGTCTTGACAAGGTGGGAGGAGAGAACCAACTGCTGGAGGTTTTTCTCAGACCTCCACATGCATGTTGTGTGACGTCATCATGACTCTACTCACATGTATCTGTACACATACACAAACACATAGTGAGGCGTGGCAACGTGTGTTTGCAGCCCCAACACTGGGGGTGAGGAAGGAGCAGAGACAGGTGGATCCCTGAAGCACATCACCCAACCAGTCTAACAAAACTGATGAGTTTCAGGTTTAGGCAAAGGCCCTGTCTCAAACACACACACACACACACACACACACACACACACACACACACACACACTAGGGCTGGAGGAATAGCTGATTGATTAAGAGCAAGTACTGTTCTCGCAAAGAACCAAGTTTGGCTCCCAGTACCCAAATTATGCACCTCACCATTGCCTGGAACTTCAGCCCAAGGTGAATCTTATGCCCTCTTCTGACCTCTTTGGGTACTACACTCACACACCCAAAACCCACCACCACCACACACACTTAATTGAATTAAAACATAAGATCTATTTAAAAAAAAATGAAGGCAAGGTAGAAAACAATAGAGGAAAGACATCTGATGTTAACCTCTGGCTTCCATATGCACACATACACATGTACATGCCCTCTGCACACACATGTCCATACACCCATGAGTATTTATGCCACACCACACCCCTCCACACATACACACACAGGTCAGCCTGTCAATGTCCTTGGGAGGCTCTAAGACTGAGACATGAGATCAGACATAACTAGCTGGACCTGGCTGTACCCCTTCCTCTGTGACCTTAGAGGTGATGTGAACTTAGAACCTACAGCAAGGAATCTATCAGCTATGAGGGTAAGGTGAGTCAACGCTGCCTTTGTGGAGAACTGCTAGCCATGTAGCCCTGGGGTACCCCTTTCTTTTCTCTGGACTAGATCCTTATCCTTGGATATACGAGTGGACAGACTATCCCTGGCCTCTAGCACCCCCACCTCCCACCATCAGTGGCCAAAGATATGGACCTCATGGGTCCATTCCTTGCCTACTGTCTCAGCCATGGCACCCAAGTTCTGGCTTTCCCCCATAGTTTCCAGATTCTCTATAACCTTTCAGTTCTCCAGTGCATCAGCCTATAAGTGCAAGGACCAGATCAGAAGCAGAATAAAGAAAAAGCAGGAAGGTAGTTAGGCCTTACAATCAGCAGCTAATTAGAGGCCGACCGATGAAAACCCAGGGAACCAAATGTGGTGGTGCACACTTTTAATCCCAGCACTAGGGAGGCAGAAGCAGGTAGCCCTCTGTGAGTTCAAAGCCAGTCTGGTGGACATAATGAGTTCCAGGACAGCCAGAGCTGCAAAGAGCTTTAAAGCCTATCTCAAAGGAAGAGGAGGAGAAGGAGGAGGCGAAAGGAAGAAAGAAAAGAAAAGAAAAGAAAAGAAGAGGAGAGGAGAGGAGAGGAGAGGAGAGGAGAGGAGAGGAGAGGAGAGGAGAGGAGAGGAGAGGAGAGGAGAGGAAAGGAAAGGAAAGGAAAGGAAAGGAAAGGAAAGGAAAGGAAAGGAAAGGAAAGGAAAGGAAAGGAAAGGAAAGGAAAGGAAAGAAGGAGGGAGGAAAAGAAAAAGGAATTCAGGTACATTCTGAGACTGAAATGGAAATACTGGGGCAGCAGGCAGTGGGAGGAGACTGCAGAACCATAGGTGCTCTCTGGGTCATCCTGGGAACGTTATCCTCTCCCTTAGCCTCACAGCTGGACTCAGGAAAGCAGCCATAGTGCGTGTGTTATTGTCACTGTCTCCTAGAGGGAGGTAAGGGCTTTCTGTATCCCGCACCAGCTCATGTCCCACTGACAGTCTCTCTCCAGCTGGCTTCTTCCCCAGATAGCCAGCAGCTTGATGCACAGGAGGATCTACATCTACCTATATGGTGCTCTCACATACAGATAAAACCCCTGGTTATCTGGGACCTTAGATAGGGTGTGCCAGGGTCTCTAAGAGAAGAAAATAGACCTGTCCTTGCTGTGAAGAGAGGACCTGAAATCACTGGGAGGAAAGGGAATCACTGAGTATTAAACTGCCAAGTTTCAGCCCAATCACATTGCCAATGCCTTGATGGTATAGGTAAGGAGTTGGTCAGCATTCACCTAGCAAGCCCGACCCTGCTTCATGCTTTTTACTACCCTGAGAAGCTACAGAGTCTTGCTACAGACTAATCTGCCCAACAGTATTCTGGGGCCAGGAAGAGGAGAGGGCTGACCTTTGTGTGCTCTATGTTTATCCCATAATGAGTCAACATCATAAAGCTACAGGACACAGAGGCAGGTTCCCCTGCCCCTACTTAGCAGGGCCAGGAAGCCTAGATACATCCATTAATGCTTCTTTCTGTGGGTGCAGTAAACTTTATGAGTAGTGTTCAAGAATGCAGGATCCTTAAACCCCTCCTCTTATCTGGGGCTCTGGGATGGAAACTGAGGGAGATGCTCAGTGTTGGGAGCTGAGTTGTGACAGAGACTCTTCAGCAGCCCCTCTCTTCCTCTCGTGTTTTTCCTGGGGTGGATGGTCCAGGGCTTCTTAACGCTTGGAGGCCATATAGACCATAAGATCCACCACCCTGTTGCTGTAGCCATATTCACTGTCATACGAGGAAATGAGCTTTAAAAAGTTGTCATTGAGAACAATGCCAGCTCCAGATCAAAGGTAGAAGAGTGGGCCTCACTGTTAAAATCACAAGAGACAACCTGGTTCTCAGTGTAGCCCAGGACGCCCTTTATGGGTCCTCAGGTGCCTGCTTCATCACGTCTTTTATGTCATATTTGGCAGGTTTCTCCAGGTGGCATGTCAGATCTATGATGGACACATTGAGGGTAGGAACACAGAAGGCCATGCCAGTAAGCTTTCTGTTCAGCTCTGGAATGGCCTTGCCTACAGTCTTGGCAGCACCAGTGGATGCAGGAATGATGTTCTGGGCAGCCCCATATCTATCACATCGCAGCTTTCCAGAGGGGCCATCCACAGTCTTCTGAGAGGCAGTGATGGCATGGGCCATGGTCATGAGCCCTTCCACAATGCCAAAGTTGTCATGGATAACCTTGGCCAGGGGGGGCTAAACAGTTGGAGGAGCAGGAAGCATTGTTGACAACCTCAAGTGAGTTGTCATACTTCTCATGGTTCATACCTATTACAAACATAGGAGCATCATCAGAAGGGGCAGAGATGGTGACCCTGTTGGCCTCACCCTTAAAGTGAGCCCCAGCCTTCTCCATGGTGGTGAAGACAACAGTAGACTCTACAACACTCACTATCAACAAAACCCCATTTGATGTTGGTAGGATCTCACTCCTGGAAGATGCCAATGGCCTTCCTGTTGGTGGCAAGCTTCCTGTTCTCAGCCTTGACTCTGCTGTTGAACCAGCCATGGGTAGAGCCATTCTGGAACATGCAGACCATGTTCTTGAGGTCAATGAAAGGATCACTGATGCCAATGGTATATCCACTTTGCCAGACATGAAGGAAGCCCTGATAACCAGGTACCCAGTACTGCCAAACCTTCACCATTGTGTCTCAGGGACAAGGCTGGCACTGCACAAAAAAATGCAGCTGTCTCTGGAATGGGAAAGATGAGAGAGCTTCCTTTAATGCTCTTATTTGGCGGAGGGTGGCTCATATGCGCATATGTGTGCATGCATGTGCCAGGCTAGAAGTCAAATTCAGTTGTCACGCCTCAGGATAGTGATGCTTGTTTTATGTGAAGGCGTTTGTTTTGGCTTTTGATTTGAGAGGGTGGGGTGTTGTGCTGGTTTGAATAAGAATGGCCCCATGGGCTCATATATTTGAATGCTTCGTCACCGTCACCGTGGAGAGGCACTATTTGATAAGGATTAGATGTCGTGGCCTTGTTGGATGAAGTGTGTCATTGGGAGTAGAGTTTCAAAAGCCCACACCAGGCCCCGTATCTATCTTTGCTTCTCTCTCAGCCTGTGGATCGGGTTGTAGCCCTCAGCTACTGCTCCAGGGTTGTGCATGCCAACATGTTTTCCATCGTGATGATAATAGACGACATCTTGAAACTGTAAGCAAGCCCTCAATTAAATACTTTCTTTTGTAAGAGTTGCCTTGGTTATGGGGTCTCAGACCGTTGTTGATTTGTTTGCTGTTGTTGCTTGTTTGTTTTTGTTTTGAGGAAAGGTACCACTGTCTGGAACCTGGGTAAGCTACCTAGCAAGCAAACCCAGGGACTCTCGTGCTTTTGCCTCCACAGCTCTGTAATTACTTGGTTCTAGGGATCAGACACAGGTCCTCATTCTTAGGCTGCAAGCAAGTACTTTGCCACCTGAACTATGTCCCCAGGCCTAACGTTCCTACTTTTAAAAAAAATATTAGAAATTACAGTGAGTGCTAGAGAGGTGGCTCGATGGTTAAGAGCAGGGACCTCTCTTCCAGAGGACCCAGGGTTTGATTCCTAGCACCCACATGTCAATTCACGCCTGTCTGTAACTCATGCATGTGGTGCACAGATACATGTATAGGTGAAAGACCAATGTACGTAAAATTAACCAATTCAACGTTAAAAAAAATGGGCATTTAAAAAATTTACAAATGCTGGGGATGGTGACACACACCTTTAACCCTGGTACTTGGGAGGCAGGGACAGGTTGATCTCTATGAATTTGAGGCCAGTCTGGTCTACATAGTGAGCTTCAGGACATTCAAGTCTATGTAGTGAGAACCTGTCCCAGCAAATCTCTCTCTCTCTCTCTCTCTCTCTCTCTCTCTCTCTCTCCTGTCTCTCTCTCTCTCTCTTTCTCTCTCTCTCTCTGTGTGTGTGTATGTGTCTGTCTGTCTGTCTGTCTGTCAGATAATAAGGCTGAAAAGATAGCTCAGTGAGTAATAACAGTTACTGTAAATGCAAGAGGACCCCAATTCACACCCCCAGTTCCCTTGTAAAAGCTTAGACATGGTCATATATGCCTGTAAAAGGCTAGGCATGACCATGCATACCTGTAACATCAGTACTGGGGAATAGAGGTAGGTGGGATCTGGAAGTTTGATAGCTAACTAACCTATCCAAAATGGTGAGCCTCGGTCCACTTCAGATCTTGTCTCAAAAAATAAGGTGAGGCACAACAGATGAAGCCTAGACATCTTTCTATGACCTCTACATGCTTGTAGCTTATATACAGATATGCACACACATGTGTGCACATGTCACTCAGAAACACATACATCATCCACACATGGATACACACACACATACACACAATTACAACAGCTAGTTGTGTTGGTACTCACCTGTAATCCCAGCACTCAGGAGACAAAAAAGTCAAGAAGACTGTGGTAAATTTGAGACCAGCCTGGTCTGCATGTCAAGTTCTAAGCCAACTGTAGCTACATGTAAGACCTTTTCAAAAAAACAAAGCCATGATTGCAATCTTCATCATCATCATCGTCTAGCTGTTATAAGTTTATGATAAAAGAACAGATATTTATAAGTCATGCTGTACTGTTCCTTCTACTATCTAGTAGAGCTCCCTACTATCTATAGTAATGTGTGTACAATGGACTAAAGGGCTTGCACCCAAGCCTGGCACCCTGAGTTCGATCCCCAGGACCCACATGGTTGAAGGAGAATATTGATTCCTACCAGTTGTCATCTGACATCAACTGCACACCATTTATGCCCCCACATAAATAAATTAATGTTTAAAAATTTTTTTCTTTTGGTTTTCTGGAGCTACACTGTCATCCTACTGCAAATCCTGCTTTGATTTGCACACAATGAGTTGGATGAATTTCGCCATGATTGAGTAGAGTCCTGACAAGAGCTACAGAGGTGGATGTCACCAACGACCTTCTTCCCTGCAAAGCTGGGTCACTTTGTTTTGTGTTTTCCGTGGGAATAGACTGTGGGGCATTGAACATCAGCCCATTTTCAAGGATAGGCTCCTAACAGTGGCGCTTCCACATCCCCAGGAGTTAGCATTCTGAATGCCTCTGAGCCCCTAACCACTTTCGTACCCTGCACAGGGACCATATCCCCTCTTGTCATAAGTGGTCCCACAGCCCCACACCCTGGCAGATGCATCCGACTTAGCATCACCTTTCACCCTGCAGTCTTGCTGCATCAGGTTGATTCCCAGCAGGTGGGGAGGCAGCAGCTGCTTAGCCATTCAGAGCTTCCTAGACTGTTTTAGATTTACTTTGTATTATATGGGTATGTATTATATGGGAGTATATCCACATGAGTGCAGTTACCCTTGGACTCTAGAAGGCGGCATCAGATCCCTAGCGCTCTTACTACAAGCTGTTGTGAGCTACCCAACCTGCATACTGGGTTGGCTCACCTAGTTCTTCACCGCCATTCTTCCTAGAAATGTCTCCAGCCTTTCCCTGACCACTGTTCTTTTCTTTCTTCTTCTGTTCTTCTTTCCCTCCCTTCCCCCCGTCTTCCTTTCTTCCTCCCATGGTGGCTTACAGAGCCCAAACTGGGTCTCCCCATGTAGCTAATGACCTTGAGCTTCTGTCTTCTGTCCTGCCTCCCCTCCCCAGTGCTGGGATTTCAGGCCTGCACCCACCCCCACTTTGTACTAGGCTGGGGTTGAAGTCCTGGGCTTCTTGCATGCTTGACCAGCTGAATTACAGCCATCTTTTCTTTTTCTTTTTCTTTTTAAATTTGTTTGGGTTTTTTTTTCCTGCCAGGTTGTGTACGCTTTTCCTTCTTGCCTCATGGGACCTCATTATACGTTACGACATTAATCTGTTGGTCATTACACATGTTTTAAATTTCTCCCCTGGTCAGGTCTTTTAACTTTGTTTATCGTGTTTTGGACCATGCAGAAGCATTTATTTTTATGTAATCGGGCCTGTTGAGGTTTTCCTCACTAGCTTCTGGATTTCATGTCCTGCTTAGGAATGCTGTCTGTCCTCCAAGATCATGAAAATATTCTCCTGTCTTTTCATCTAGTGGTTTTATAGCTTTGTTTTCCCCCTTTGTGGCCTCTAGCCATCTGAAATGTGTTTGGCAATCGACAGCCCCTTCTTAGGAAAGCCCATCCCACACTGACATACACGGACTGATGCAGGAGCCATGCCTGCACCCCCTCCCCCCCCACTTCCTCCCTCACAGTCATCCCACAAGTATGTTGAGAGCCATTGCTCTGCATGCACATTGATTACCCAGCAGAAGAGACCGTGACCCTGTCCTTGGACACAGGAGGACTGATGTAGGAAACATTGCCAGGGCTGGAACACAAAGAAAAATGTGATTTCAGGTAATATGGGAGGGGGGAGTAGGTGTGGGAGTAACAAGAAGAATGTGACAATCAGCTTTAATTGTCAACTAGGATGGCTAGGTTTCATGGTCAATCTAGAATCACCTGGGGAGAGTCCCAAGGAGGAACTGTCTAGATCAGGCTGGCCTGTGGGCACGTCTATGGGAGATTGTCTTGATTGTGTTAATTCAAGTAGGAAGACCCAGCCTAAAAATGGGTGGCACCTTTCCCTGGGTTTGAGTCCCAGACTGCTCAAACAAAAACAAAACAAAACAAAACCCCCAGAGGAAACGGTTGGTGTGCAAGCATGCCTGTGTTCAGTTTCTCTTCGCTCTTGACTGTGGTTGCCACCAACTGCTTCTAATCCCCTGTCCTGGACTAATCCCACAGTCAAGGACTGAGCCGGAATCATGAGCTGAAAGAAACCCTTTCTTCCCTAGGCTGCTCTTGTCAGAGAATGTTATCAGTTTAACAGAAATGAAACAAGAGGGGTGTGTGTGTGTGTGTACATGTCCCTGTGTTGTGCCAGTGTGTAGCATGATGAAGTTTAAGACCACTCTTGGTATTGTTTCTTAGACGCTACCCTTGTTTTTTGAGACAGAGTCTGGCACTGGCTCTGTCTCATGGATTCTGCTAGGCTGGCTGGCTAGTTAGTCCCAAGAATTGACCAAGACTGGAAGCATAGGTACGTACTACACACCTGGCTTTTTGCTGGTGCTGGTGCTGGTGGTGTTGATATTCAGATAAGATATGTAGCTCAGGCCAGCTTTGAACTCTGTCTGTAAAGAACAGTGACCTTAAACTTCTGATCCTTCTGCCTGTACCTCACAGACACTGGGATTACAGGGACATGCCACCACACCCCCTTCTGCCTCACTGGGGACTAAAGACAAGGCCTCAAGCATGCAAGACAGGCATTAAATTGACTGAGCTCCAACAGCCCTGGCTTTTCTACATGGTTTCTGGGGATCAAACTAGGGTCCTTGTACTTGTATGGCAAACACATTACCAACCCAGTGAACCCTCTGGCCCAGCAATGATGTGTAAGTAAGAGGATCATGAAAAACTCTTCCTGTGGCTCAAAACAGGCACAGTCATAAAGAGTCAGCCACATGAATTCCCCTGGAGTGGGGGTGGAACTGGGCAAAGGATCTAAAAGGGTCCTGCTGGGCCGGGTCAAGAAGCAATAACAGAAGGACCGGAGTGGTGCCTCAGTTGTTAGATTGTTGTGCACAAAGCTCTGGGTTCCATCCCCAGCGCTGCATAAGCCAGGTGAAGTTGAGCATACCATATAATCCCAGCACTCCAGAGATGGAGGCAGGAGGTCCAAGGTCATCCTTGGCTATACAATCTCAGAGGCCAGCATAGGATACAAGAGCATTCTGCGTGATATTTGAAGACTTTAGTGCTAATGTTTTTTTTGCAAGGTGTGTGTGTGTGTGTGTGTGTGTGTGTGTGTGTGTGTTCCATGCACATGTGGAGGTCAGAAAACAATTGCAGGAGGCAGTTCTCTCCACCAAGTGAGTCCAGGGATCAAACTTGGGCCATCCAGGCTTGGCAACATTTAACTACTAAAGGCATCTCACTGGCTCACCCCTCAGCTTTTATCCTCCACGCTCAGTCCTAGGAGTGTCGGTTGCCACCCATGTACGATGATTTATCATGTGGTATACAAGATAACCACAAGGAACACATGAGGGTGGCCATGTTGACCTCAGCCCCAAGCCCTGTCAAGTGCAACCTCTACCCACTGCCAGCATTGGCTTCTCCAGAACCCTTAGAACCTCCCTTACCGACCTTCTGTTCTTCTTTCTTAGACCCACAGGGCCTTTCTTTGCCTCTTCACCTGTGACTGTCCTGTCCATTGAGTAGTGGAAGAGTTCACTTCTGGGGATCACCCCATTAACTGACCCTGTTCTCACTTAGGTGACAAAGTCAACCTCATCCCGGACCTCCTGGTCCACCTAGAGTGTCTTATTGATCCTCAAAATGTCAGCAAGACCCACTGACCCCCTAGCTACCCTATGGCCTTCTTTGGGGTCAATTCCACCAGCTGGGATGAGCTCAGAGAGCAGAGTGAGGTGGGATTGAGTGGGAAGAGGGAAGAGAGAAGTAAGGATGGAGAGGAGAGAGGAAGCAGGAGACAGGAGGAGGAAGAGGAAAGGAAACAGGGAGAAAACCAGAGGGAAAGAGAAGATTGTAAGATGCTTTAGTTGGTAAAGCATTGACTTAATGGTCATGAGGATCTGAGCTTGACCCCAGAACCCACATAAAATAAAAGCAAGAACAGCTGGTGTGAGAGCACTTGACTGTAAGTCCAGTGCAAGGGTGTGAGAGCATCCACCCACTGCTGACGTGGTGAAGACAAGGGGATTCCCAAAGTTCACTGGCTGGCTGGCCAGCTTAGCCCACTTGGCTAGTTCCACATCAGTGAGAGACTCAGTATAACAAAAGAGGGTAGATGGCAGATAAGGAGTGACAATCAAGGTGCTTCTCTCTCTCTCTCTCTCTCTCTCTCTCTCTCTCTCTCTCTCTCTCTCACACACACACACACACACACACACATACACAGGGTCAGCAATGTAATGTGCACCAAGTTGAGTTCTGGTAAACCCAGCCTTTCATGTCAGTCTCTTGTGTCCTACTATTTACCAAGAAACAATCATCCTGCCCACGTCTGCAGCCTTCTGGGTCACTGGCCCTGACATGTACCTGTCCCGTGTGGGGTTCAAGAGTTATCATGAATTCCCAGCTTTGGGGACTGAACTAGTTAGTTTTCTTTTGTTATGATAAATCACTGTGACCAAGGAAACTTATAGAAGGGAACTTTATTTGGGCTTCATATGCAGAGGGAAGAGAATATATCACGATGGGGAATTGTGGCAGCAGGCAGGCATGGTGGATGGATCTGGGTGCTGAGGGCTTACATCTTGAGCTACAAGTATAAACCAGAGAGGGAACTGAGAATGCTTCAAGGTTTGAATCCACAAAGCCCATCCTTAATGGTGCTTCCCCCCAACCCTGCCCAAACAGCACCACAACTGGTAGCCAGGTGTCCAAGGTGCTAGAGACCATGGAGAACATCTCTCTCAAGTCACCCCAGGAACCCAGCAGGAACCTGTGATCTTTTCAGTTCTAAGTGCCTGTCATACTAGAGCAACACTTCAGGTCAAAGTGGCCCAGATGATGTTGGCAGGAGGCTGATAAAGGTACAGCCCAGGAGCCCACATGAAATGTCCTTGTGATGTACTGGAAACAGTATGTCACTTTCATAGTCCATGTCACCTGCAGCCAGCTGCCACCATAGACAGCAGCCCAAGGGGATTATGCAGTGACGCCACCCACACTTGGCCTGAGTACACGAAGAGACATCAAGGGCTAAAGGAATGCAAGGGCAGAGATGCATAAATGGAGGAATGGGTTGGTGGCCATGTCTAGGAAAGAAGGTAGAGACTGGAGCAAGGTGTTTCTCAAGGGGCTCGTCAGACAACCCCAACAGTAAGTAGTGCTGAGGACAGGTTGTCCTCAGGACCACATGACACCTGTAATCCCAGAACTTCACCACTCTGAATGCCTTCTGTTTCCTGTCCTCCCACCTCTCCATCCCATGGTGGTGAGGGATATTCTCCAAGCAGCAGACAATGTATGCTTCTGCGTAGCTTCCAGAGGAGGTCATGTGTGCAGACGGGATTTACATCAACTTGACACAAGCTAGAGTCATTTAGGAAAAGAGAACCTCAATTGAGAAACTGCCCCCAAAGGGTTAGCCTGTGGATGAGCCTCTGGGCATATTCTTGAATGATGATTGATATGAGTATGGACAGCTCACTTTGGGTGGCGCCACCCCTGTCCTGGTGGTCCTGTGTGCTATAAGAAGGCTGACTGAGCAAACCATGGGAAGCAAGCCAGCAGGGAGCGCCCCTCCATGGCCTCTATGTCAGTTCCTGCCTCCACAATCCTGCTGTGAGTTCTTGCTCTAACCACCTTTGATAATGGTTTGTGGTATGGAATTATAAGTTGAAAAAAACCCTTTCTTTTCCAAGTTGCTTTTGGTCATGGTGTCTTATCTCAGTAATAGAAACCCTAAGTAAGACATCACGAAGAGAGGTGTTTGTCACCAGCTGATGTGCACCTTGTAGGGAAAAAAACGCTCCTTACCCACCATCAGTGGGAACCAGGAAAGGCTTGCCAAAGGGCCTGTCATAATACCCTCAGCCTGGGGCTCCATGGCAAAGGGACAGCCAGATAAAAATGTCACCAATGCCTTGTTGCCAGACCTAAATTGAGTTGAGCTATCCCTATACCAAGAAAGCCTGGAGCCCCTGTGAGATGTGAAGGGGACACTGGACAGCACAGGGATGAGACCTGAACTGTTGGCCATGGGGTGCAAGAAGGTGAGCTGGGAGGGGAAGGGCAGGCCAATGGCAGATCAGGAAGACTTAGAACAGCAAGAGGTAAGGTAAGGAGAGATGCTGGATAGGAGTGGTCCTCCCTATACCTGCAGTGCTATGACCCTTTGTCAAGGGCAGGCAATGCAGAATGGTGAAGGGCTACTCTCCCAGGGCTGCACTGTTTTGAATACATACTGCACACTGCAATGTATACCACACTGACCACCAGACTACACATGTGCACACAAACTTCATACACACACAGCACCTGTGTACATTGATCACACAATACACAGACCAATTACATATATATACAAACTATACTTATACACTTAAAATGGACCCAAGAACACATACTTCATAGATTCACAGATTATATACACATACATTCACTACACACACAGCATATGAATGCTTAGAACACAGTATACAGAGTATACACACTCTGCACACACACAGAGTACACATGTGCATAGAATACAGATCACATATACAACACACATCATTTACACAAGCCTGGGACTCTATACCCACTTGACAGAACTCCAGACGTGTCTAAACAGTGCTGTGGGTGAGCCGTGAGGCTGAGGCTAGAGCTCCCAGACTTCTAGTATTAGCTGCTTTGCCCGTTGCTGTGAATAAACACCTGAAAAAGCAGCCTCCGGGAGGAGGAGTTTGGTTTTTGTCAACTCGATACAAATGCAAACATATCCGGAAGAGGGAATGTCAGATGAAAACTTGTCTCCATCAGATTGGCTTGTAGGCAAGTCCTTGGGGCCTTTTTTAGGTTTTTGATTAACGATTGATATAGGAGGGTCCACCCCTCTGTGGGTGGTGCCATCCCTGTGCAGGTGGTTCTGGGTGGCGTAAGAAAGCAGTGGAAGAAGGCAGTAAGCAGCATTTTCCATGCCCTTTGCTTCCAGGCACCCACCTTGAGTTCTTGCCCTTACCCCCTTTGTGGTAGATGGCAATAGGAGGTAAACCCTTCACTCTGCAAGTTGCTTTTGTCTGTAGTCTCCATTGCAGTGATAGAAACTTACCTGGGACCCATTTATCTTGACTCACAGTTTGAGAGGATACAGTCCACCGTGTCTGGGATGTCCCTGCAGCAGGAGCTTTGAGGCATCTGGCCACATAGCATCCATAGCAGACAGGAGCAGAGAGAGATGGATGCTGATGCTCAGCTCACTGTCTCCCCTTTGTTTAACATAGTACCCCAGTCCACGGAATGATACCGCCCACAGTTAAGATGGCTCCTCAGTTAACCCACTCCTGGGTTGTCCAGCTGTATACTCCGTTGCATCCCTGAAGATTAGGGAACCTAGCAAAAGAGGGGTTGGTCCACAAAAGTGGTCTGTGGTAGTAAGACTTGATTCCCAGCTGTCTGGATATCCCCTAAGCCATCTGCAAAGCTGGCTGAAGGCCCCTGGCCTCAAAAATCCACTGTGAACTCAGCTGCCAATGCCCTATTTGACATGGCACAGTGCTGTGTGATTGCTTTAAAGTGGTGTATTTGTACTGGCAGGGGCAGGGGTCACTCATGCCTGGCACAGCTGCCCTCAGTTTCTTTCATCAAAGGTGAAGCAAGACTCTGTCCAGCTAGTCCAAGAAATAGAAAGACCAGCACAGGCATGAGACACTCAGCCTGGCGCTGCTGTGTGTGCCTCCCTGGCTTCCTGGTGAGCCCTAGGCTACCGACACCACCCATGGTTTGGGATTCCATGGGCACTGGTGAGAATGGGTCCCAGTTGAGGTTCACATGGAGAAGAGGCAGGGCTGAAGCTAGCCTTGGGCTTGTCCCCTTCTGCAAGCCCTTGGGGCTGAGGTCACCATTTCAAACACTTCTAATGCCATCTTACAACTTGGTGCATCTTTAATCACAAGTTACAATGCCTGTTTCAGGTGTTTACCCCACTCACAGCTTACACCTTCCATGAAATAAGGGGGAACCTGCAAAGCCGTTTATACACAATAGAATACGGCTCAACTCAAGTACGAGTATGCCTGACCTGATGGGTATATGGCCCAGGGTAGCCTTGAGTGCAGCCCAACACAAAAGTATAAACTCACTTCAAACCTTCTGAGACTCTGTGTGTGTGTGTGTTTGTGTGTCTGTGTGTGGCCTACATTAATGTCTATGCACCACATGTGTGTAGCTCCTTTCCATGACCAATGTGATGATGATGATATGTGTGTAGGTGTATATATGTACATGTGTGTATGTGTGCCTGTCTATGTATGTTCTCTCTGTGTTGTAGGTGTGTGTAGGTCAGAAGAGGTCCCCCGGAACTGGTGTGACAGAAGGTTGTGAGCCACTGCTACCCAGGCGCTAGGGATGGAGCCCAGATCTTCAGTAAAAACAGCCAGTGTTCTGAACTGCTGAGCCCTCTTTTGTGATTATAAAACAAACCTTTATACATATTTATTTTGTGTGTGGAGGGAGGGGTGAAATAACTTTCAGTGGTAGAATCTCTCTTTTCACCATGTGGGTCCCCAGGATCGAACTCAGCATGCCAGGCTGCTTGGTGGCAGGTTCTTCTACCTCTGAGTCACTCACCAGAACTGGGCATGTTTGTAACTTGATTACATGGTCCTCAAACACGAACTTTGAAGATGACAACATCATGTTACAATGTCATCTTCTTCAAAGTTTGTGCTCCAGAACACCCCCGCCCAGTTACTACTGCTGAGAGGGAAGGGAAGGAGGGAGAGAGGGACGGAGGCAGGAAAGGAGGGAGGGAGGGAAAGGAAGAAAGGAAACCCTTATAATGTTTGCAGTAGCTTTATGGTTTTGTGCGAGGCCACATTCGGAGCTATCCAGTTTCACATGTGGCTTGACGGCATCGTGCCGGACACACTTGTAAGACGTAAGCTGTTGCCAAGACTTTACAACACTGTCCAGATGCCCCTTTCCCTGATGAGAAGCTGACATGTCCCCATAAATTCCCTCTTCAAGACTGCTGCCACCCTGCTGTGCACCCGATTCCTTTCCCTAGCTACGCCATTAGAGATGCAAGTGATCTTGGACAGTAGATGGGGTCATGTCCTGTTAGGAAACCTGGTTAGAGCTCATTCTCACCTCCTTTTGGCTCTGAGGCTCCTTTCCATGACTGATGTGATGATGATGATATGTGTGTAGGTGTATATATGTACATGTGTGTATGTGTGCCTGTCTATGTATGTTCTCTCTGTGTTGTAGGTGTGTGTACATGTATGTGTGTGTTCAAGGTTGACATTGAGCATCTTTTTCAATGGCTCTCTTTTAAATAAGATTTATTACTTTTATTTTATTGTATAAGCATTTTGCTTGAATACATGTCTGGTTACTGCATTACCTCCCTGGAGCCAGCAGAGGCTGGGTCCCTAGAAGAGAGCAACAGATTCCTTGCAGCAGGCATTACAGATAGTTGTAAGCCACTGAGAACCCAAACCTGAGTCCTCTGCAGAAAGTGCTGTTGGCCATTCAGCCATCTCTCTAGCTCGCCACCTTTCTGAAACAGGGTTTGCTTGCCAAACCTCAGCTCACTAGCTCAGCAAGCCCCAGGGATCAGTGTGTCTCCACCCCAAGCTCACCACCAGCACCGAACTTACAAGTCCCATAACAGACTTGGGTGGGGTCGGGTGGGGTGGGGTAGTTTGAGACCTGGTCTCACTGTGTAGCCATACCTGGTCCTGAACTCACAGTTTTTACCTTCTGAGTGCTGAGATTAAGTGCATATGGGTTCTGGGGATCCAATCTCGGTCCCTCATGCTTGTGGGGCAGGCACTTTACTGCCTGAGGCACGATAAGCAGTCCCATCTTATTGTTTGTTTGTTTGTTTGTTTGTTTGTGACAGGGTCTCTTACTGAATCTGGAGTTTGTCAGTCATGTGAGACTAGCTGACAGTCTCCAGGGCTCCAGGGATCCTCCCATGTCTGTCTCCTCAGTGCTAGTTCATGTTCAGCTTTTCTAGGGGTACCAGAGATTTGTACACCAGCACTTTATTCACTGAGCCATCTCCCTCCCCCTACCAGAATCTTAAGCATCTGCAGTGCCACAAGGGACAAGGAGGCAAGAGCCCTAGCTCAGAAGTTACAAGCCATGCTGAGATACGGCTGACAATGGACAAGGGACATGGCGGACCTACCTTTCCTTCCATCACCTACCCTCACCCTGCCTGTGACAGAGACAAGGCAAGCCCCAAGACTGTAGTCAAGAGAAAGGGCCAGAGCCATTTGCAGTCTGCCACTAGGCCGTTGGTCTCTGCATGCAAAGCTCCTGAGCTGCAAGCCCAGAGGCTGAAAGAGAAGGGATTTGAGTCCAGGGGAAGCCTACAAGCTTAGAATTCAGAGCCCGAAGTCTGTGTCTGTTTAGACCCTGATACACTTCCCTTCCTTGCACATAACAGGATGGGCAGGGCCCAAAGCGAGCTCGTAAAAGGCTTGTGAGTCCCGCTGAGCATCAAAGAGCTCTAAAGGGGGCATGGGATGAGTTCAGAGAAAAGGAATCGGCAGCATATGGATCAAATTCTCTGCCTGGGATGCGTCTGCCAAGGAAGACTGCTCACAGCACTGGAGCGGCGGGTGGAACACACTTAGAGTCACGTAGGGTCCCCAAAGGCAATGGGCACCTCCGTCGGCTCCATTACCCTGAGTGGTCTTTCTGCTGTAGGGTATTCAGATGAGCTGGCCTTCAAACCAGCCAGATAGTCCTTCCAGGCCCTTTGAGGTCACAGAGACCTGGCCAGCTCTGGCCAAATGCTGCTGGGCTCCCTCACCATGCTGCCATTACTGGTCCTAGGAGCTCCTATGCACACTGTCCCAATCTTTGCAGCAGCAGTGGCGGGGGCTGGGGGGAGCAGTGGCTCCCTTCCCACCACCCCCTTACATACTGTCATCCTTCGAGTGGCTGGGTGCCTCCCTCCTGCTGGTTCTGGCTGATCTCTCTGATGAACAAGGATGCAGTCTCATCTTCCCCAGATACTGCTCCAAACTTGCCTTCCTGCTCAGGGTCCCTAGCTGCCCACAGGAACCCTCCCCTTCCCAAGAGCAGATACCATTGGCCTCTCTTCCAGGACCAATAGAGGATTTAGAAGACTCCCAGGACCCACAGTATTTAGTCCAGCTGTTTCTGTGTATAGTGTGAGTGTGTGTGTATGTGTCTGTGAATGTGTGTGTGTGTATGTGTGTGAGTATGTGTGTGAGTGTGTGGCATGTGTGGTATGTAAGTGTGCATGTGGTTGTGAGTGTGAGAGTATATGTGAGCGTGTATGTATGTGTGGTGTGTGAGTGTGTGTGTGGTATGTGTGTGTGTATGTGGTGTGTGAATGTGACCCTGTGTGTGGTATTAGTGTGTGAGTGTGTGTGTGGTATGTGTGTGTGTATGTGGTGTGTGAATGTGACTCTGTGTGTGGTATTAGTGTATGAGTGGTATGTGTGTGTGTATGTGGTGTATGAATGTGACTCTGTGTGTGGTATTAGTGTGTGTGTGTGTGGTATGTGAGTGTATGTAGTGTGAGTGTACATACATGTATATGTGTGTGAGTGTGTGTGTATGTGGTTGTGAGTGTGTATGAGTGTGTATGTGTGTGGTGTGGAAGTATATGTGTGTGTATGTGTGGTATGTGAGTGTATGTGGTGTGTGAGTGTGTGTGGTGTGCAAGTATATGTGTGTGTATGTGAGTGTATGTGGTGTGTGTGTGAATGTATGTGTATGTATGTGTGGTGTGAGCGTGTGTGCATAGTGGGAATGTGTGTAGTGGGAATGTGTGTGTGTGGTGTGTGAGTGTGCATATATGTGTATGTGTGTGTGGTTTGAGTATGTGTGTATATATGTGTGTGAATGTGTGGAGTATGAATGTGCATGTGTGTGGGCATATACGTGCGTGTAGAGGCCAGAGGTCAACCCTGAGTGTTATTCTTCAGGTCACTTTGCCGTTTAGATAGAGTCCCTCACTGGCTAAAACCTCACTAATTTGACTACGCTGGTTAGCAAGTGAGCCACAGTATCTGCCATCTCCACTTCCACAGCTCTGAAATTACACAGGCCACTACTTCCTGATGTTTCTTTTAAATATGAGATATGGGGGATTGAACTCAGGTCTACATGCTTGCCAGGCAAACACTGTACTGAGACACACACACACACCTTACCCTAGTCTCCTCCTTTCAATCCATAAATAATCTTGTTTTTTTTATAATTTATCTCAGTGATTCAGATCTTCTGGAAACCTCTATGACCAGGATGCCCATTGGCTTAAGGCCATGACTTATGCCCCTGTGTGGGGGTAGGAAGACAATCCGGTGCTGTGGTCTAGGCTCTGCTTAGGATCTGCCCATCACCACCACTTCCCTGGGCTCCCTGGAAGAAAGAAGCCAAAATTACCAAAAGCAAAATAGCCTGGCCCAGGTCCCAGCTCAGGAATGGAGGACTCACCACCTGGGCAGTGAGTTTTTCTTGTTTTCCATTTACCAGAAGAGAGAGGCAACAACCTGGCTCCTCACCTGTCAGGAGTCCTCTCATCTCTGCTGGGATTGCAGGCCTGGGATCCAGGCTGGAATTACAGGTACTTGGTTTTATTAACAGTTTTGTGTTTGTTTGTTTGTTTGTTTGTTTGTTTTGGACTCAGGTCTTCATGCTTTACCGACTGAGTTATCTCTCTAGGGAATTTTATTAAACCAAGTCCAGAACACAGAGAAAGAGTCTGGGAATCTGGGGCTCACAAGGTGAGATTTTCAACCTCTGTCCCATGTGAATTCAAGTCTCTTGGGTCATTTGCACCTATCACACGCTAATCGTGTAGATGGGGAAAGAAAATTCAGTGAGAGGTCTGGCCTTCCTGTGCAGAGAGCCAGTAAGGCAGACATGGCAGAAGAGAGGTACCCAGCGAGGTAGGGGTGTGCAGGGCCTGGGTCCCACCAGCAAGAGTGCCCTCCTGTCTTCTTTGTCAGTGATTTAAGCCTTCTTGCCATGAGGACAGGATGGGTGGGGAGCCATCGGGGAAGTCTGCAGGGGAAGAAAGGCCTCTCCTTACTTCTAATTTGGAGTTGAGCCTGAAGTCACTAAAACTAAGTCCCAGCCCCTGCTTTAGAAGTCACTATTAAATGACCCTCATTCTAGTCCTGCCTGGGAGGACTCCCTGCTTCAGTTCCCTCAACCATCCATCAAATGACATCACCAGCCCTCTCCTGCTCAACTAGTGAGTTAGGGTCAGGAGGTACAGGGAGAAAGTCAGGAGCCTTGCTGTGAGTTTGAGATGGCTCTGGAGAGGCGATGCTATTATAGATGTGACGTGTGATCTCCTTCACCTTAGGAGCCCTTCCAAGAGGACCTGGATCCTGCTGGCCTCGTTGCTAGGTTTCCCATCAGTCTGGACACAGATGTGTAAGTACAGGGAGCATCCACGAGCATCCTTTATGTTCACCCAAAGGACCAGGAAGACATACAAACAGATCAGTAGATCAAGGTGATGTGAAATACACAGCCACAGGTGTGGTGTTCCTTTCTAAACCCATTAGGCTCACAGAGGTGTGTGCATGTGTGTGTGCATGCATGTGGGGACTGAGGACAGCCTTAGCTGACATTCTTCAAGTGCTGTCCACTTAGTTTTTTTAAGACAGGTTCTCTCATGGAGAAAAACCTCATGGATTAGGGCTAGACTAGCTAGCCGGCAGCCATTGGTAATCTGTCTGTTTGTCTGTCTGTATCCCCAACACTGGGATGAAACATGCATCTGCACCCAGATTATTTTTTTTAATGTGACTTCTGGAAATCCTACTGCTTTCTAAGCAAACATTTTACAGACTGAGCCACCAGCCTCATTAGACGATGCCCTAACACAGTAGCTGTCAAGTGGCTTTTCTGTGACTTCTATGACTGGGCAAAGAGTAGGAAAGGAAAGGAAGAGGGACTTTCACCTCTGCACACAGGATTGCGTACATTGGTCTCTTGAGTGGGCCACGTGTTTGGGGCCACAGTGCCTCAGTGTGCAAAGTGCAGGGTGAAGGCATGTCCCACCCTCAGGTGGCTCAGTGTGCAGAGTGCAGGGTGAAGGCACCTCCCACCCGCAGGTGGCTCTAGCTTGTTTGTCAAGCCAGCGTAGGGTATCTTCTCATAGCAACAGAAGGGAAACTAAGACACTTCCCACAGCATGTCTCCCTGTTGTGGTTTCCGTTTCTTTTAAAGATTAATTTTACTTTATCTTTTTGCATGGGGAAGGGGGTCAGAGGATGTACACGCACATGCAGGTGCCTCAGAAGCCAGTAGAGGGTATTAGATTCCCTTGGCGCTGGAGTTACAGGCAGTTATGAGTCACCTTACATGGGGCCTGGGAACTCAATTTGGGTCCTGTAGATGAGTAGCAAACAGTCTTAACCAGTGAGCCATTTCTCCAGCTCGCTATTATAATATGAACATCAAAATTCCCCCCATTGTTTGGGTCTCAAATGTCCCTAAAGGTCTATATGCTAAAGGCTTGATCCCAGCTTGATACTACAGTTAATGTCTTAGTTTCCTTCCTCCACATATACCTTATGGCTGTGTAACTTGGTGTTCTTGTGGGACTCCCAACAATGGGAGCTGGGAGTGTCTATGACTCCTTTACCTACACTTGAGACCCCTTATTCTTCTATTGGGTTGCCGCATCCAGCTGTGACATGAGGGTTCACACTCAGTCTTATTGTGTCTTGTTAGGCCATGTTTGGTGGACATTCTTGGAAGTAGTGACTTTTTTTTAAGGGAAAGGGAGAAAGAAAGGGTTGACCTGGGGAAGAGGAAATCGGGGAGAGACTGCGAGGAGTGGAGGGAGTGGAAATCACAGGAGGGATGTAATATACAAGAGAAGAATAAATGTAAGAAAAGAATAAAGGCTGAGCAAAAGATGGGGAGCAAGCCAGTAAGCAGCACCTCCCATGGCCTCTTCACCAGCTCCTGCCTCCTGGGCGCTGCTCTGAGTTCCTGACCTGTAATCCTAGCAAGTGGGAAGCTAAGGCAAAAAGAATTGCAAGCTGAAGGCCAGCATGACC
Organism: Mus caroli; assembly: GCF_978045245.1. NCBI lineage: Eukaryota > Metazoa > Chordata > Mammalia > Rodentia > Muridae > Mus > Mus caroli. The sequence continues at coordinate 115,648,759 of NW_028227256.1, read as the reverse complement.
TACGTGGTGAAAACTCAAAACAGAAGAAGGGAGAGAGGGGGCAGGGAGAGAGGAAGGTAAAGAAATAAAAATGAAAGAAGGAAAGGAAAAACAGTTCTGATGGAGTCAACATCTGCAGAACAGAAAGCTCAAAACTAGAAGAATCAGTAGCTTTCAAGTTCTTGATTTCTGCTACAGACCAACCCTTAGAAAACACTATTTCCCTTTGAAAAATATGCCCACAGGGTTGGTAGAAATGGCTCAGTGGGCAGAGAACCTGTCAAGTACAAGCAGGAGAACCTGAATTCCCAGAATCCCAAGGAGTCTGTGAGCCAGCTAAGCTTGGCATACACACTGGGGCAAACAACAACAGCAACAACAACAACACCCTATGTCTCTCCTAAGATGGAAGGTGCGATGAAGTACTTGCTTCAACCGTACTGTCTCCAACCTCTGCCTTTGGTTCTTAGAGAAGAGTCATTGCAGAAGTTACTAATGATCCCTTCTAAGGAAACGATGCTCTCTTGGGGACACAGTCATGGAGGAACTAGGCGGGGTCAGATAAAGAACCTCACGTGTTATCCTCAAGAACACCACAGAAACAGAGAATATCTTGTGTGTTGTATGGATACATCACCTGTCAATTATAAAACCTACAGCCTGTAGGAAAGGGTAGAAGGCAGGACATTCAGGAGGCAGAAAGAGGCAGGACATCAGCAGGCAGAAAGAATTCTGGGATAGAACCAGGCGTGGGAGACTTGCCTGAGAAGATGTGATGGCATGGTGCCTGAGCACAGGTGACCAGCCATGTGGCAGAACGTAGATCAGAGTAAACAAGTTATAGTAAGTTACGATCTAATTAGAGAAGAGCCTAGCTTTATGGCCAAAGTATTTGTAAATATATTTTGAGTCTGACTCTTATTTCTGGGAGCACGGGGATGGGAGGAAGAAGCAAACCAAACTTCTACAACTGTCCACTGTTTGGAGATGGAGTCTCAGACTGAAGCTCACCAATTAGGCAAGGCTGGCCGGCCGGCCGGCAAGCTGCAAGAGTCTGCCTACACTGCCTCACCGATGCTGGAATTATAGGTGCACACCATAGTGCCCAGGATTCTCATGAGGGTTATAACTGAGCCTTCGTGTTTGTGAGGCAACTTCCCAACCCATACCCTGTTAAACTAATTTGGAGTTTTCTTCCATGGATATTCTGAATATAGAGTATGTCGCCTCACACACCCCACCCTTCCTCTTCCCACCTTCCTCTCTTCCTGTTAGTTCCCCTGTCTCCCTAGATATTTCCCCCTAAAACAATCCCCCTTAAACATTTTACCTCTACTGTTTATGTACATACATACATGATTTGTTTATCTGTTTACAATCTAGGAACCACAAATGAGAGAACACATGCAGTATTTGTCTTTCTGTGAATTTTCAGGGCCTTCACATACCAGTCTGGGAAGGTCTTACTATCCCACATTAACCAGTTTTGTGTGACTGAGACAAATGCAGTCAACTATGGAAGACAAGGCTCACTGTGCCTTCAGACACCCATGAGAGTTGGCCTATTACTTTAGGCCAAAGCCAAGACAGGACACCATGCAGCCCAGTGAAACCGCTCAGCTCACAGCTACAGAACAAAAGAGAGAAAGAGTAAGATACCAAGGTTCCATTCAAAGGCACACCCCCAATGTGGCCAGAAGAGTTCCCACTAAGTCCTTACGGATGTTCATGGGACCTGGGTGGACCCACACAGTAACACACAACCATCTGCAACCCCAGTTCCAGGGTATCTGCGCCCTTGTCTGTCCTCTGCATGCACTTCACACATGTAGTTCACATGCGTGCGTGCAATCAAAACATTTAGGCACGTAGAATTCAAATATATAAATCTTTAAAGAAAACTAAAGCTGGGTGAGATGGTACAGAACTGTAATCCCAACATGCAGGGAGCAGAGGCAGGAGGACCAGGAACATCCAGATCACCCTCAGCTACACACAGGGTTCCAAGCTAGCCTGGGCTACGTAAAACCAATGAGAGGAAAAAGGAGAAAGGAAATGGGGAGAGGAGAAGAGAAAGGAGGAGGAAAGTGAGAGGAAGGGAGGGAGGGAAGGAGGGAGGGAGGGAAAGAGGAAGGGAAGGAGAGAGGGGGAAGGAAGGAAGGGAGGAAGGAGAGAGAGAGGAAGGGAGGAAGGTATGAGGGAGGAGGATGGAGGGAAGAAGGTAAGAGGGAGGGAAGGGAAGAGGGAGGAAGGGAAGGAGAGAGGGAGGGATATGCTAGATGTTGACCCACCTGAGGCCTCTGCACACTCCTTTCGGCATCTGTCCAGTCTGCGGGGCTGAATGCCCCTGACTGACAGGCTCCAGTAGTCACTCAACACTGGGTCCAAAGCCACTTGTGACCAGTGTGTGTAGCGTGTGTCAGCATTGTGACTCTGGTCTGTGCTTACATGACCTGGTCTTGGACAGCCCCTAGCACTTCCTGGCTTTAGCCTTTGGGTAGAATCAAGGAGCAAGAACAGTGTGGTAGGCCTGCTGGCAGCAGGTACCCTGGCTTTCTCCTCAAAGCACCCAGTGCTACAGGAGCCCACTGCAAGGATAGACAGAGGGGCTCTCAGCAATGGGAAGGGCAGTCAGAGCCATCCTAAGGCTATACACAAGGAAGCTGAGCCCAGTGAGTTACAAAGTCGGGATAGCTGGAGGAGGGGCTGTACCTTTGCAACATCTGAACTGGGGGACTGCTCCTCTACCTACGAACCCCGTGATGCGTCCTGATCTTCCTATCGCAGAGCAAAGGAGAACCCCAAAACACAGAGAGGTTAGAGGAGCTACTCAAGGACACACAGCGAAGCTCTTTCTGGCCATCCCTCACATTTTTTGAATCTACTCAGAAGATCTCCCTGGGTGGTGCCTGCTCCCACCGGGTTCACTGTGCTCTGCTGGCTAGTGTTCTGGGAGTGTTTATTCAACAAAAGTGCTATCTGAGGAGGCCACAGCCATACTGAGCCCCACAGAGGTCCGCTGCCACACAGCATGTCCTCGGCTACTGCCTCCCTCTCTTCCTCTCTTTTGCCTTCCAGAAGGAAGGGAGGTCAAGGCATAGTCTTTAGTGCCCAGAAAACAAACGGTGCCAAGCTTCCACTTCCCGGGGTTCTAGGAGCCCCAAGTGAATTGCTGTATGACTCTCAGGGGTGAAGGAATTAGTTCCAGTGCTCAAGGCAAGAGCATGAGAGTCAGGGGACGCAGTGACTGGTCTGAAGCCACACTCCATCTAAATCCTACACCTTCACCTCGAGACCAGCTCCTTGGTCTCAATGCCTGTATCCTCACCACAGGCCTGCCCCCTCCTTTTCACAGGACCCAGGCCTGAAAATCAGGGTGTCGAGCTCATGGGATTCACTTGTGCTTCCCCATAGGCCACAGCCCAGCTTCATCTTCCTTTTTCCTATGTATGGTTGGCTCCAGTTCATGGATAAGTGAGTTCCCCCGAGTGGACTCAGTACCACTGGGCTCTCCACAAACACCTTCAAGTACTTGTATAGATGTGACACCCAGGCTGGATACTTTCACTGCCCAGGTCTGTCTTCACACAGAGACAGGTACTCCCTCACCCAAGTGGGCACACTGCAGGATCAGGAGGAGAGGGGTTATCTATTATCCTCCAAAGCTGCTACCCCAGGGCACTCTAAAGATGACAGAGAAGGCAAGCTGGCAGCACCTTCAAGGCCGTCACACTAAGAGGAGTCCTGTAGGTCTACCCAAAAACTTCAGCTCCAGCTAGGATTTCTCTAACTTTAGAGTACACCACCTGGAACCTTCACTGAACTATAAACCCAGGTTTGGAGCATGTGGCTGGGCCCAAGATTGTATATTGCCAACAGGTTCCAGGAGGTATGGATGATGAAGGTCTCTGGAAGAGACTTGCATAGCAAGAATTTGAAAATGGTGTCTTGGGGCAGCTTGATGGCTCAAGAAGTAAAGGTGTTTGTTGCTAAGCCTGCTGACCTGAGTTCAATCTCTGGGACCCACAAGGTAGAAGGATAGAACAGACTCCTGAAAGTTGTCCTCAGCCTAAACACACACACACACACACACACACACACACACACACACACACACACACAAGGAACTCACTTTGTAGACCAGACTGGCCTGGAACTCAGAAATCTGCCTGCCTCTGCCTCCCGAGTGCTGGGATTAAAGACGTGTGCCACCATGCCCGGCTCTTTTTCTTTATATATGTGCATACGTAAGGTTCACTAATGTGCTAAAGTGTACATGCACCTGCGTGGGGGTGGGGTGCTCAGGACACTGTCCCCTTGTTTTCTGAGCAGGCTTTCTCGCTGGCCTGGGGCTCAGGCCGGCTGTGAGTGAGTCTGGTGAGCAGGGTCTTGCTCACTTTCCCTGACTTGGCTCAGGACAGAGCACTCTCCAGGAGCAACCTTGCTGATGGTGGTGAGGCTGGATCAGGAGCAGGCAGGAGGCAGTGGGGCCCTGGGGAAGGGATTTGCCCCAAGTCATTTGTCCCTGTTTACTCTCTAGAGAGCCAGGAATTCTCCAAACTTACTGGAAAACTCCCAGGACTGTTTTACTGGAAGGAAATAAAAACTGGCTGGACTCCCTCCGCGTGTTTGCCTGAAGAATTAATAAACTAATTCTAAGCTGAGCTGTCAGGCCACCTGGCAGAGGTGAGCATGGTACAAAGTACAACTCACCTGGGCCCAAGAAGCTGGGGGCCAGGTATTCTGCTCATGGGGAAGCATCCAAAAGACAAGACAGAATGGGAGCTGGGCAGAGTTCTAAGTGTGGAGAATGAAGCAGCCCACAATGCTATGTGGCATTGAGTCAGTTACTTAACTTCTCTGAACCTTTGTTTCCACATGCCTTCCTTGCTGGCTACCACAAAGTTAGCAATGAGCAAAGGTGGCTGTTTTAGCAACAGAGACCTCATTTGTGAAGGTGGCTGGAGACCCAACACTCAGAACGGCCAGGAGAAAGTCCTTTATAAATGGCGCAGCCAATTTGATGACTTAGTTTCCCTCAGCTCTGGTTCCTGGAAGTGTCAAGGGTATGACTCACAACCTGATGATTTCTGTCATTTGTTCTGTTCTGTTTTGTTTGTTTTTGAGACAGGGTCTCATGTAGCCCCGGCTGTCCCCCTACTCCCTACATAGCTGAGAATAACTGACATTCTGATCTGCCTGCTTCCATCTCCCAAGTGCTGCCATTACAGTCATGCACCACTGTGCCCAGGACAATGCAGAGGCTCTGCAAAGCACTCAGCTGACTGAGCGCATGCCCCGAGCACACTCCTCTCCCCAGTCTTGAAAGCCCTTGACTTGGAAGGTGACTTGAAAGCAGAGAACCTTCCCTTCGGAACAACAAAGCACCATGGTAGTGTTTCTGGTTATTTTATTTTGAGATTATAATATAATCACATCGCTTTCTCCCTCCAAGCTCTCTTATACCCCTTCTTGCTCTCTTTCAAACCCATGGTCTTTTTCTTTCCATTAGTTGCTGTCACATGCATATACTTACATGTATATGTATACATATGTATATCCAGATGTATTCTTAAATATGTAAATGCAACCTGCTCAGTCTGTTAACATTACTGGTATATATGTTTTCAGGTGGTCACCCAGTCCATGGTAGTGTATCCAGGGGATGGGGGATACTGAAGGTGTGGGAGTAACACTGATGAAGGGGAGACACAGAGGCTCAGTCCAACACTGAGTTGAGGGAAGAAGGTGGCAGAGCTTGCAGGGCATCCTCTCACTGGAGGAAAGGCAGCAGCCAGCTGGGAGGTGGCAATGGCCTCCTGGCCCTCTGTGTAGATGAAGACTTGGAGGAGAAAGGTCTGTTTGTCCCTTGCCCTGCACTAGGGTGATGGCTCTCCTCTGACTCAGGACCCCTTCCCCTTCCACAAGTAGCTGCTATTCAGTTGTGTTCTTCAACACCCCAGAGATACAATCCTCTCTCGTGCTACGGAGCAGGTGAAGAGCAGGCTAGGATCACATCCTCACCTGAACCAGCCTCACACAGAGAAATAATTCAGGGTTCTATCAAACCCACCAGCCTCCAATCAGAGGCTTGGAGTCACTTGAGGTGCATTTTCCATCAAAAAGATGCTCAACCCCAAGCCTGGCAGAGGAGGGGCTGGGACAGGCTGGCAGGAAGATGGAGCTTCTGTGCTTCTTATGGCTAGGGGTGAGGTCCTCATCCCAGGATATGCGCACACACGTCTCTCGGGAAGCATATAAGCATGCATGTAAGGGATTACATATGTATGCTGAGTGCAAGTATGTGCACATGTGAATGTGCATATGCATATGCACACTTGTGTCTGTTGGATTGCATGCTCCTTGATGGTATGAACTGTGAGATAGACAGGTCACCTGTCTAGATGGTGATTTAGCACCCATGTACAAAGCTGGCACTTAAGTATGGGTCTATAACCCCAGTGCCAAGAGGGAAGGGATAAGCAGACCCCCACCCAGGGCAGTGTGGCCAGCTAACCTCACAGAATGGGTAAGCTCCAGGCCACCGAGAGACCCTGTGTCAAAAACCAAGATAGAGAGGGATTGAAGAAGACATTCTGGGGAACCCCAGGGACTAGGAGGAAGGACCTGCACACATAGGAGCTGTCCCAGAATATCAGGGAAAAAACGACAGTGACACAGTTGAACCCAGAAGCTTCCTGTACCAAGGGCATTGGGCACCGTGGCTGCAATGCTACCGGCAGGCTGAACATCTGTGCTGTGCTAGTGAGCTCTGAGCCCACGTGCTGTACTTTGTACCTCCCTGGGAATAGGTCTTAGAGAGCTTGTATTGTCCAGAGCAGAGGAACCAGACAGATGAACTCTAGAGATGAGCTGGGGTTGACTCCCATATTAGCACTGGCTTACTGAACAATCTCGAGCAGGCCCTTTGCCCTCCTCAGCCTCGGCTCCTCTGTTCAGTGGAGAAATAGATGAGGAAGCCCGTAATTCCTCTGTCCTTAGTGGCTTGTACATGCTTCAAAGAGCAGAGAGGTTTGAGGTACAGAGCCATGAAAAGGCTGGGTGAGTGGCTCAGTTGGTAAGGTGCTTGTCCTGCAAGGAGCAGGACCTCTGTTTAATCACCCAGACCATGTGTGGAAAAGCCAGACACAGTCATGAATGCCTGAAATCGACACTTGGGAAAGCAGAGACAGGATTCCTAGGGTTTGCTGCAACCTAGCCCGTCTAGACAAAGTGGGGCACACTAGATTTCATAGCGTATCCTGAATGAGAAAATAAAATTAGGAGAGCAACTGAAGAGGATAACTGATCACACACATACACTCGCACGCGCGCGCGCACACACACACACACACACATCACACACACTCACACATACCCTCACACAGCATCATACACTCATACATTCACATACACCATCACACTCTCATATCTTCACACACACACACTTTCACACACACACACACACACACCTTCACACATACCATCACACACACCTTCACATACACACACCATAACACACTCACACCTTCACATGCTCATCCTCACACACTCACATCTTCACACACACACCCTCACACACACACACACACACACACACACACACACACACACACACGACTCTGACATCAGAAAGGGTGTTGTTAAACAATATCTTGTAAAGAGAACCACTAACAAGTAAAGGTGTGCCTGAGGGGCCCACAGTAAACCCAGACCATCCTCAATGGCCTGGCACATTGGTCATATTTGAACAGACAGCTTTCCTGCTTTTAAGGAGGCACTGGAGCTAATGAAGAAGTCTAGTAGGTAAAGGCTCTGCTACCAGGACTGATGACCTAAGTTCAATCTCAGAACCCACACAAAACTGGAAGAAGGGAGCCAATTCTCCTGGGGTTACAGGTGAGCAGATAAGAAACATGAAAAGTGTGTGTGTGTGTGTTGAACCTCATTTGAATCCTGACTTAACTTGTAACAAATACAAACAAAAGAACCCGTATATTTAAAAAGTATAAAATTTGAACTGACTAGTTATTTGCTAGTAAGGGAGTTAATATTTTAGATTGTTATACACAGGGACCAGCAAGATGGCTTGGTTGATGAAGGCGCCTACCACCAAGGCTGAGGATGTGAATCCCATCCTGAGAAGCCATATAGCAGAAGACAGCCGGACCTTGCAGGTGGTCCTCTGGCCTCCACAGACATGCTGGTCACACATTCCGTCCCCCATACAAACCAACAAATACAAACGTTGTTTGTATGTTATGCCTGGTCATAAACACATTAGCTGGTTCTATTATGGTTTCCAGACCTTCTTGATGTCTCCTCCTGTACACCCTGGGTCATCACACTCAATTCTTCTTAGCTCTTCTGTATTTACTTGTCTCTGCATCTCTAACAGCTCTCAAATCATTTTGTTTGTCTGCTTCCCGATGTCTCTCTCCTGGGCATTTTCCAGTGTGTTTGTTTCTTTTATGTTGCTCTGACCCAAATACCTACCTGAAGCAACTTAGAGAGAGAAGTTTGGTTTGGGCTCATGATTTCAGGCTCTGACGGAAGGGAAGACATGCTGAGTGGCCTGGCCTGTCGGGGTAGAGGATGAGATAAGGCAGGTTCTCATGGAAGAAAGCAAAGAGATTGTGGACTGTAAAGGGGTGGGTACAATCTTCAACAGCTAGCTCCCAGAGACCTGCGGCTGCCAGACAGGCCCCACTTCCTGAAGGTTCCACAAAACACCCCCACAAGCTGGGGGATGGAGCCTTCCAAGCCTGAGCCTGTGAGGGAAGTTTCAGGTTCAAACAGGTTCACATAGTGACATCCAGATCTTAGAGAGTATCCTTTCTCCAGTTCTGCCACCTACGGACCCCACCAAACACTTCCTTCTTCCTCAAACTTTATGCAAAGACGCATGGTAATTAGATGCACTGTATGTAACATCACTGATGGTGTGACTGTTCTTACTGCATGGTGGACTACATCAGCTTTTCCTTCTGTGGACAGTCTCACCCCTAGAAGGTAACAGTTGATTTATTGTGCCTCGATACTCATTGTTAATTCTATCTAAATGATCAGTTGTCTGCCTCTGCACTCCCCCCCCCCACTTTCTGTCATGTGTCATACCACTTCTACCAATGTGCCTAAGTCCTTACTGGAACCTTTTAACACACCAGGCTGGATTCTGCCCTTCCTGATAGGCCACAAGCCTGTTCTCTCTCTTGTCCGTGACCCTGAAGAATCCCTCAGTGGCTCTCCTGATCTCGATTCTGTATCTTGATTTACTCCCCTGTTTGGGTGGAGCCTTTCCTTAAATAGCTTTCTAAGAAATGGTGTTTGAGAGGTTAAGTCTTGGGATGTGGCATATTTAAAATGTGCTTGACTGATGTCTACGGCTAGATACAGAGCTCTCAGCTGGTACAGTCTATGGTCCCTACATGGTCCCAGTGAGACCTCTCTTCTGGGAAGAGTGTTCTTGCGCAACACTCCCCCCTCAGTCAGTTTGTGACTAATAGGATGTGGACAGAGGGGGTGGATGTTACTTCTAAGATTAGATTATAAGAGCTGCCGTGGGTTCTTTTGATGCTGTGGATTTCTCTCTCTCTGAGAGAAGCCACATCATGAGCAGCCCCATGACCAGGACCTGAAACGTCCTGCCAACTGCCACATGAGTGAACTTAGAAACAAATTTGCCAACCCCAGGAAGATGGCTCTGTTGGTGAAGTCTTCCCAAGCAAGAACAGGGCCTGAGTTTAATCCCATGATCTCATAAGAAAAAAGCCTACTGTGGTGACACATGTTTATAATTCTGACATACACAGCTTGCTAAGGAATGACATGTGAGATGTCCTCCAGCTTCCATAGTGTGTGTGCACGTGTGCACACTATACACATGAGTATGGTCTTGGGTGCAACCTTGTGAGAGGCCCTGAACTGGAAGAGTCATGCTAAGCCACACCTGACTAATGACCCTCAGAAGCTATGAAAAATGCATGCTTTTTAAAGCCTGTTGGTTTTAGAACAATTCATGGTGCCTCACAAGTAGATGGTCAATGTAGTTGAAGGGTTTTTTCCCTTCATATTTGTGTGTATGTGTTTGTATATGTATGATTGTGTGTGTATGTGTGTGTTTACATATGCATGTTTATGAGTATGTATATATGAATGTTTGTGTGTGTTTGTATATATGTATGTTTGTGTCTGTTTGTATATGTATGTATGTGTTTGTGTATGAATATATGTTTGTGTGTATGTATGTTTGTGTGTGTGTTTGTATATGTATCTTTATGTGTTTGTATATGTATCTGTGTGTGTATATATGAATAAATGTGCTTGTATATGTATGTTTGTGTATGTGTATGTATGTATGCTTGTGTGTGTATGTATGTATATGTATGTTTGTGTGTCTGTGTGTGTTTGTATATGTATGTGTGTGTATGTCTGTATGTTTGTGTGTGTTTCTACGTGTATGTGATGTATGTGTGTGTATGTATGTATATGTGTGTATGTTTGTATGATTGTGTGTGTGTCCATGTGTGTGTATGTAGTACACATGTACCTGGAAGTCAGAGATTAATGTCAGATGTCTTTCTCAATCACACTTCATCTTGTTTTGTGAGACACAAACAGCTAAGCTGGCCGAGCTACAGGGATTCTCCTGTTCCCACTTCTCCAGTACCGGGGTGGCAGTCACATGCTGCTGTGCCTAGCGTTTCTGTGGGTGCTGAGAATCCATCTCAGGCTTGTGGCCAAACACTTTACCTGTGAGCCATTCCCTCAGCCTTTCACAAGTTTGAAATCATTCCTCTGACACCAAGCTTCCTATAGCTGCTGTTGTGAAATCCAAAACAAGTGTGAGTCTTAAGTGCCTGTGCATGGACTCTTCAACATCCCCCACTCTACTCCCAGAAGCCTTGGTGGTGCCTCCTCTGCGCCAACGTGTAATGGCACAGTGGTTTGTTCATTGCACTGGGCGCTGGAGGCCATTTTAGTTGGGGAATCATGCCTTAAGTTCTAAGAAATTTCCATGTACAAACTCATGAAAACTTAGTTCTCTCCCCTGCCCTCCATGTTCGCTGTCCACACTGCTGGAAAGTCTCCATGATTCATGCTTTGAACCCATTGCCCTGTTCCTTATTTTCTCAGTCACGGTTTGATTCTCCCCTTCTGTGAGCTTTACTCTGTGCTCAGTAAGTTCTTTACCTTTCCATTTTTTTAAAGTTTGTTTATTTGTTTAAGCCCTGGGTGGCCTACAACTCACTTTGTAGACCAAGCTGGCCTGTGTTCTCTTTTATGCTGTGATCCCTGAGCATTTCCTTTTCACATAGAATAGCATAAATTGAAGGTTTGTCATTACTAATGTATCTTCATAGATAGATAGATAGATAGATAGATAGATAGATAGATAGATAGACAGACAGACAGACAGATAGATAGATAGACAGACAGACAGACAGACAGACAGATAGATAGATAGACAGACAGACAGACAGATAGACAGACAGACAGACAGACAGATAGATAGATAGACAGACAGACAGACAGACAGATAGATAGATAGATAGACAGATAGATAGATAGACAGACAGATAGATAGATAGATAGACAGACAGACAGATAGACAGACAGACAGACAGACAGACAGACAGACAGATAGATAGATAGATAGATAGATAGACAGACAGACAGACAGACAGATATATAGATAGATAGACAGACAGATAGATAGATAGACAGACAGATAGACAGACAGACAGACAGACAGACAGACAGACAGACAGATAGATAGATAGATAGATAGATTATAGACTATAGATAGATGATAGATAGATACCTGGATTCATGGATGGATGGATGAACAAAAGACAAACAGGTTAGTAAATGCATGGATGAGTGGATGAATAGATACACACAGAGATAGATCAATAGATCGATTGATAGATAGATAGACAGACAGACATAATAGACCTCCTGTCTCTTTCTCTCTACCCAGTGCTGAGAATGAAACTATCAACTCGATATTTTTCATGCTCAGCAAGCATTCTACCATGAGGGAGCCTCTGACTCCTCTGCCCTGGAATTACAAGTGTGCACCACCACACCCAGCATTTCCTAATATGAGTTCTGGGGATCAAATATGGGACCCCACACTTCTGTGAATCATCTCCCTAGCCCTGTCATATTCTTTTGATTGCTGATAGTGGCACCTTGTGCTGTTAAAAAAATACACAGCACCTCTGAGCATATACATTTCTCACCAGCCTAGCTTTTTGCTTTGCTACTCGTTTGCTCTCATGAAGCCACCCTGCATCAAACTGATGTTGTTCTTGATCTTCTTACTGCCTATCTTCTTTCCTTAGGTTTAACTACTGTGTTTTCTCCAACCCCTTTAGATGAAAATTGAGACAATTAAGCTGTCCAACCCAAGATTAGTGATTGTAAATTATCTGCTCTATGTGCCTTGTATCCTGATTGGTTTTTGTTTTTATCACAAACATAGGCACATCTGGGAAGATGGAATCTTAATAGAGAAAATGCCTCCATTGGATTGGCCTGCAGGGCACTCTCTTGATTAATGATTGTGTAGAAAGACTCTGCCCACTGTGAACAGTGCAGTACCTAGGCAGGTAGTCATGGGTTGTATAAGAAAGCAAACTAACAGGGCATGATGGTGCACACTTTTAATCCTAACACTCTGGAGGCAGAGACAGGAGGATCTCTGTATTCAAACCTGCCTGGTCTACACAGTGAGTTCCATGGAAGTCAGGACTACATGGTGAGACTCTGTGTTTAAAAAGAAAGAGGGGGGCTGAGGAAGGAAAGAAGGGAGGATGTAAGAAAGGAGGGAGGGAAAGAAGGGAGGAAGGGAGGGAGGGAGGGAGGGAGGGAGGGAGGGAGGGAGGGAGGGAGGGAGGGAAAGAAAAGCAAACTGAGCAAGCCATGAGGAGCAGCCTCGTGAACAGCATCCTGCCATGCTCCTGCCTCCAGGCTCCCACACTGAGGTCTTGCCCTGATTTCTGTTAGTGGTACAGTGTGGCCTGAGAGTTGTAAGCTCAATAGACCCTCTCCTCCCCCCAGTTTATTCTGGCCATGGTGTTTATCACACCCTGAAGTCTTTCTATCACATTGGCTGTGTGACTCTCTGGTTGCATATTGCATGTTAATTTTCATTCAGTTTGAGATGTTTTATCATTTTCCATGTGATTTAGGAGAATCCAAACGTGGGGTTTTAAATAGCCCTTTCCTGTTCTTGTTAGCTTCTGGTTCAATTCCACCGTGGTCAGAGATGACACTGCATGACTTCACCTCTGTGGACTTGTTCGGACTTGTTCTGTGGCCCAGCACTCGTCTTAACTTTGCTAAGCACTCACTGGAAAAGAACATATGTTCTCCAGCTGCTGGGTGCCCTGCTGCTCCCTGACGCCTATGAGGTCACACTAGTCCTGTGAGTCACGTTTTCTGTATGCTTTTTGGACTTTTTAAATGTGAATTTTTTTTTCTATCCATTGCTGAAAGATATTGAAATCTCCAGCCAGGATTACGAGTTTTCTTTTTTCCTTTGTCTCTCTACAATTTTATTTTCTGCTTTAAGTATTGCTGGTCTGTATTAGTTAGTAGGGGTGTACAGGTTTACAATTGGCCTCTTCTCGTCGATATAGTCCTTTTCTTGTCAAGACATGCCCTTCTTTATCTCCATTACCATAGCTGTCTCTCAAGTTGAGGTTTGGATATAAAATGTCTTTCAAAAAGGCTCCTGTGTTTGAATACCTAGTCCCCCAGTTGGTGGTGCTGTTTGGGGAAGTAAGAGAAACTTTGGGAGATGGAGTCTGGAGGCGGGGAGTAGATCTCAGGGAGTGGGATTTGAGATTTCATAGCTTTGTCCCACTTCCTGTTTGCTTTCTGCTTCCTGCATGTGGTGCAATGTGATGTGCAGCTTCCTGTTCCTATTGACAGCTTCCTGTTCCTGTTGACAGCTTCCTGTTCCTGTTGCCATGGCTTCTCTGCCTATTGAGATGTCTTCTCTGCTGTGAAGAACTCTATCTCTTCTCCACCTAAGCTGGTGTCCTCGGGATGTTTTACTAGAGCAACAGAAAAGGAACTAGTGCAGAAATATGCTGTGTCATACTGACAGAGCCAAACTTTCATCTGGCTGGTGGTATCACGGTACACTGTTTGGTTTAGTTTGCTTGTTCACTTTCTACTTTTCTTTTTCCTGTATTTAAAAACTGTGTTTCATACGCTGCATGACATTTTTATCCTTTAATGTCCAACCTTGAAATCTTCTGTCCCTGGAGACTGGTGCTGGAGATTGGACCAGTTGCCTCCCATGGGTCTTTATGTACTTTACCATTGACCAACACCTTCAGACTCCAAACTGTCTTTTAATAGAAACGTGAAGTGGAGTTCAAATATATCATCTTGTTTCCTTTTCTCTTTAGCTGTATTCCAGTTCTTTTATGGTTTGTTGTTTTGTCCCACGCGTGCTTATTTATGCATACGTATGGACGGTATACATCTTCATGGATGTGCACACGAGTGTGTGTGCATTCACTTGTAAGTAAGTGTATTGGCTCCATGACAACATAGCTGTCTTCCTGGGTTGCTTCTCCACTGTCTGTTTTGAGACTATGTCTTTCCCTGAAGATGGGACTCTTTAATTTGACTGGACCAGCTGGTCAGTGAAGTTCAGGCATCCCCCTGTCTCTGTCCCTACACACACACACACACACACCAGTGCTGGTATGACAGATGTGTGCCACCACAGATGGCCTTTATATGGGTGTTGGGGACCCAGTCTCAGGTCCTAGTGCTCATGTAGTGGTCACGTGGCTCACTGCCATCTCAGGAGCCCCAGCATTAACCCCTTACCGCACACACTCTTTATTCTGATACCTGTGTGCTTCTTCCTTAGCTCTTTTGTTAAACTTCTCATTACAGCTATTAATTGCTAGTGTGAGCGCTAACTTGAGAGTGCTAGTGTTGAGTTTTGGGAGGTTTCTTAGTCAGTGCCTGTATCGTTTTCCAAATGATCAGAAAGAAACTTAAAATTGGTTTATGATCATGTATCCACCCTAATGTTTTTATTTTATTTTGTTGTTGTTGTTTTGATTGCTTGAGGAGTTTCCTTTTGTTTTAAGACAAGGTTTCATTAAGTAGTCTTGGCTGTCCAGGAACTCAGACTCACAGAGGAGAGCAGGTTGGACTTAAACTCACAGAGATGTGTGGACCTCTCCCTTCTGAGTGCTGCCACACATAGCTCTTTTGTTTTCTTTTGAGAGAAAGACAGAGAGAGAGAGAGAGAGAGAGAGAGAGAGAGAGAGAGAGAGAGACAGAGACAGAGACAGAGACAGAGAGAGAGACAGAGACAGAGAGAGATGGACAGAGGCAGACAGACAGAGAGAGAAAGAGAGAGAGAGAACACAGACATATGAAAGCTAGCAGCTGACACACATTGGTTGAGTGTTTTCTTCAGTCATTCTCTACCTTATTTGGAATCTTTTGAAACAGATCCCCCACTGAATCAGGAGCTCAGTAATTCAGCTAGGCTGAGCCCTGAGCCCCAGGGAGTCTCCTATCTCTGCCTCTTCAGTTCTGGGATCACAAGCACACACCTGGCCTTTAACTTGAGATCTAGGGGGTCAACCTCAGAAGGTGATTCCTTCCCTCCTCTCTCCAGCCCCTCTGCTCTCTTTAGAATATCTTTGAGGTGGATTATCCAGGTGGTTTTTTTCCCCTATGTGACAGCAAGAAAGAGTTGTTGCAGATGACTGTGTTCTGTGCGCTGACGTGAAACCTGTTTATCTGCTTCATTCTTCCTGCCGTCCGTCATGAGACCATCCTATGCGGGAAGCAGGGGAAAAAAAGAGATGTGAATATATCAAGACAATGGGACAATTTGGCAGGTGGCTGAGCTACGTGAATAATGCTAAAGGAATTTCCAGAGTTCCCTTTCTTAATCATGCCCTGGAATTAACTCTCTCCCACACAGGAATAATTGAATTGTAAGATTCCCATGGTTCAATAGTTAACCCAACAGAACAATTATCATGGTGGTGCCCCAGCCACTGGGGACAGTAGAAGGAGGAAATTCAGGCATGTTCCGGCATCAGGCCTCAATGCCACCTTCCACACCTTCTCATTTGGCAACTTTTTTTTTAAGCTTACAGATTGGGCCAGCAAATGGGTCAGTGGGTAAAGTCATGTACCACTAAGCCTGATGACCTGAGTTCAACCCCCAGGTAGGTGATCAATGTAATTCGAAGTGTTTTTTCCTTTCATGTGTGTGTGTGTGTGTGTGTGTGTGTGTGCATGTAGACAATCAACTTCATCAAGGTGTACTCTGAGCTCCACACATAGGCTGTAGCATATGTTTCCACACACAAAACAAATAAATGTAATACAAATTTTAATTAAAATTCATTTATTAAATATACTTCAAGAAAGCAGCAGACTGGACAGTACCTAGAGTACTGCTTGAGACCAGGCATGATGGCACACACCTTTAGTCCCAGAGCTTGGGAGGCAGAGGCGGAACTCTGTGAGTTCAAGGCCAGCCTAGTCTACAGAGAGAGCTGTAAGATCCCCCCTTAACTCCCCCCAAATTAATAAAACAATGAGAATAATAATAAATTTTACATTTTCAGTAACTCCTGATTCTATCGAACTAGTTAATTACTTGTGTAGAATCTGTGTGCATGTGTATGTGTGTTTGTGTATGTATGTGTGTGTTCCTGTGTATAAGACATAGGGCAGCCTCAGGTGACATTCCTCAGCCAAACCTTCACCTGGCTAGTGTTATCACGGTACACCTTCTTTTTGAGATATGATCTCTCACTAGCCTAGAACTTGCAGAGTGTGTTGGGCTGGCCTGCCAGTGAGCCCAAGGGTCTGTCTGTCCTGCCTGCTAGTCAGCCCAAGGGTCTGTTTGTCTGGTCTGCCAGTGAGCCCAAGGGTCTGTTTGTCTGGTCTGCCAGTAAGCCGAATCGTCTGTTTGTCTGGTCTGCCAGTGAGCCCAAGGGTCTATTTGTCTGGTCTGCCAGTGAGCCCAAGGGTCTATTTGTCTGGTCTGCCAGTGAGCCCAAGGGTCTGTCTGTCCCCATCTTCCCAGCACTGGGATTACAGGCACGTGCTACCACATCCACTTTTTTTTAAAACATGGGGCATGGAGATCAAGCTCAGATCCTCAGGTTTACAAGGCAAGCACTGGACCAACTGAGCCTCTCTGCACATCTGAGCTTGCTCTTAAACCAGTATTTGACTTTTAAGGATGTTACCCAAACTCCGGTTTTGATAGATCCTCTGAGATATGGGGAACAGCACCTACCTCCTAGCATCTATGTGAGAATTAGGAGATGTCCAAGATCCCAAAGACAGAACACAATACAAATGTCCTGGTTGGCTTTCACCGGTCCTCAACTTCCTTTCTGCAAAACCGGTGTGCTGATAACTATACAGAGTTCTTTCGATCCTGTGATATGAACACCACCAATGTGAAAGATGTTTCAAATATAAAATGCTACACATGTATTTAGGTATGCCACATTGTGCAAGTGCCACAGAGACCAGTGGAGTTGTTAGGGCCCCTAGACCTGGAGATCCTGGCTATTATGACCTACCTGTTGTAGGTTCTGGGAACCAGAGCCTGGGTCTCTCCAAGAGCAATAAACTCTCTTAACTGCTGAACTATCTCTCTAGCCCCAAACCACAGTAGATCCCATTGCCCCATATATTGCCTTGCTGTCAGTCATGGTCAACCCTACTAGGTTCTTTCCAAGCCCTTGGGTTGTGACACTAGTGGCAAATGTGTCTAAGGGAAGAAAGGGTGAAAACTTTATCCTGAGCATATAGGTCCTGGTATCTTATCCACTTCATTGATACTACCAAGCCTGGGTGGCCAGACAAGCATGCAATCTTTGGGAAAGTGTTGTGGAAGCCATGGCAACCCGAGATCACCATTGGTGACTGTGGATAGCTCTGCCCAGCAGACCCTTGCGTCAGCCCCAGGGGAGCCCCGATCTCTCTCAACATACCTTCATGTTTTGCTCGTGCTGCGGGTTTTTGGTTTTGTGTTTTTCTTATTCCCTCCAAGTCTAGGGCCATGGCAGAGTTAAGGTTATAATTGGAGATAAAAAATAAATAAGGAAAAATGCTATGCAGAAAGAATATACGTGCTGAGGTAAGTAATGATTGTCTTAGTAAGCCACAAAGTGACCGATGGACCTTGTACTAGAAGCCATGCTGGTTCCGCTTTGTTCCTATGGCCTTCCAAATTCCACTCAACTTCAGGGATCAAGAGAGTGCCATCTTCCTGCTGTATTAGCTATTTTTTTTCTCCTTGCTGTGATGAAATGCCTGGCAAAAGACAATTGAAGGACAGTTGACTTTGGCCCACAGATCATGGATACAGTCAATCATGGTGGGGAAGACATGGCAGCAGAGGGATGAGGCAGCTGGAACCCCACATCCACAGTCAGGGATTTCGTAAAGAGACATGAAAGCTGGTGTCTGAGAGCTCTCTCTTCCAGTCCAGGCCCCCAGCCCATGGGATGTTGCTACCCACCTTTAGGGCGAGACTTTCTGCCTTAATTAGACTAATCTAGACTCTCCCTCACAGATGTGCCCAGAGGCTTGTTTACTGGGTGATTCTAGATCCTCTTGAGTTGACAGCATCAGCCACCAGATCTGGAATTCCTTCCTGATCTTGCTGAGTTGTTCCTTGGGACATGGTGGCTGTAGACACCCATCTAATCCCTAAGATTTTCCCACAACCCCCAGGGTGTGGCCAGGATGATGCAACCCCGAGAAATTCACATGCCACCTCTACGACAAGACCTCTAAATTTTCACCCGTAACTTTATCTGTAACTGGCAGATGATGGCATCTTCTTTGCAGGGTCCTCTCTGGATAAGAGGAAATAACCAGAAGACTGTGGTGCACAGGAGGCCTGAGGATCCCCAGGTAGCTCCCACCAGATGCCTGGCCTCCTGAGTTCTTCAGAGTCCTTTCAGGCCTTCTCCACTGCCACTGCTCCCCCTGCCAGACAGCAGATGGTGCTGTCAGATGCTGAGAGAGGGCAACAGGAGCCAATGAGAGCCAATGAGAGGAAGGCAGGCAAGCTAATGAGCAAAGCGAGGTCAGGGCGGACCCAGACCTGACCACTCGAGGGCACCCCAGCTCCTGCCCCAGCCTCTGCTGCTGCACAAGCAGTGGGCCAGGCCAGCCATTGACTCTCCTTGCCCCCTGGAGGAGCAGGAATGAATTAGTCTGTCCTCAGCAGGGTCTGAGAAGGAGCCTTATTGGAAGTATTAGAAAGGACAGCTAGCACGGTATAGCTTTCTAGTTCTCCAAACTAAACAACACAGCTGGTGTAGATTGCCTGCTGCCTGGGGTGCACCAGAGAGCCTTGGAGCGGGAGCCAGGGTGCTTCTGCCTTATCAGCCTGGAGCAAAGTCAATTAGTGCCCTTTGGTTGTAGCCTTGCACCTTTCTGTGGACCCCACATCCTCTTCTGGAGCCTCACCTTGCCTTGCAGCCACAGGCCCGTCATCCCCATTTTCTAGCTCCCTTCACCCATCACCAGGGTCTTTAGGAACCTGGCTCAATACATAGTTATTAATTTATGTGTGGGCCACTGCCAGACTGCATGTTACCTCCAGCAGAGAAGGGACAGGGTTGGCTGTGCATCAGTATCTCAAGCACAAAGTTGATACTCAAAGAATACATGCTGAATGAATGAAACTATCAGTCAATCAAAAATATGGTACTGGGGGGTGAGCAGAATGGCTCGTTTGATAATGTTCTTGCTGCACAGCTTGAAGACCTGTTAGATGCTCAGAGCTCTTGGTTAAAAGCTGAGTGTGGGGGGTTGTGCTTATGATCCAGTACCAGGAGGCAGAGACAGGCAGGGTTAGGATCCCTAGGGCTCACTAGCTAGTCTCCTCAGTGAGTTCCAGGACAATGAGACCCTTTCTCTTTTAAAAAAAGTAGACAGTGTTCCCAGGAACTACACCCAAGGCCTACACAGACAGGCACATACACATGCACATGTGGGCCATTCATATACACATGCACATGTGGGACATTCACATACACATGCACATGTGGGACATTCACATACACATGCACATGTGGGCCATTCATATACACATGCACATGTGGGACATTCACATACACATGCACATGTGGGCCATTCACATACACATGCACATGTGGGACATTCACATGCACATGCACATGTGGGCCATTCACATACACATGCACATGTGGGACATTCATATACACATGCACATGTGGGCCATTCACATACACATGCACATGTGGGACATTCACATACACATGCACATGTGGGCCATTCACATACACATGCACATGTGGGCCATTCACATACACATGCACATGTGGGCCATTCACATTCACATACACATGTGGGCCATTCACATACACATGCACATGTGGGACATTCACATACACATGCACATGTGGGCCATTCACATACACATGCACATGTGGGACATTCACATACACATGCACATGTGGGACATTCATATACACATGCACATGTGGGCCATTCACATACACATGCACATGTGGGACATTCACATACACATGCACATGTGGGACATTCACATACACATGCACATGTGGGACATTCACATACACATGCACATGTGGGACATTCACATACACATGCACATGTGGGGCATTCACATACACATGCACATGTGGGGCATTCACATACACATGTGGGACATTCACATACACATGCACATGTGGGCCATTCACATACACATGCACATGTGGGACATTCACATACACATGCACATGTGGGACATTCACATACACATGCACATGTGGGACATTCACATACACATGCACATGTGGGACATTCACATACACATGCACATGTGGGGCATTCACATACACATGCACATGTGGGACATTCACATACACATGCACATGTGGGACATTCATATACACATGCACATGTGGGACATTCACATACACATGTGGGACATTCACATACACATGCACATGTGGGACATTCACATACACATGCACATGTGGGACATTCACATACACATGCACATGTGGGGCATTCACATACACATGCACATGTGGGGCATTCACATACACATGTGGGCCATTCACATACACATGCACATGTGGGACATTCACATGCACATGCACATGTGGGCCATTCACATACACATGCACATGTGGGCCATTCACATACACATGTGGGCCATTCACATACACATGCACATGTGGGGCATTCACATACACATGCACATGTGGGCCATTCACATACACATGCACATGTGGGACATTCACATACACATGCACATGTGGGCCATTCACATACACATGCACATGTGGGCCATTCACATACACATGCACATGTGGGGCATTCACATACACATGCACATGTGGGGCATTCACATACACATACACATGTGGGCCATTCACATACACATGCACATGTGGGGCATTCACATTCACATACACATGTGGGCCATTCACATACACATGCACATGTGGGCCATTCACATACACATGCACATGTGGGCCATTCATATACACATGCACATGTGGGCCATTCACATACACATGCACATGTGGGACATTCACATACACATGTAATTGTAGTGCATTCATGTACACATGCAACTGTGGGACATTCATATGCACACAAATATAGCATTTGATGCCCCAGATCATTTTTTCCTGAGACAATATTTCTCTGTGTTCTCGGACTTTGCTGGAACTCACTCTGTAGATCAGGCTGACCTCGAACTCAGAGTTCTGCCTGCCTGTAACTCCAGAGTGCTGGTGTTAAAGATGTGCATCACTACCATCTGGCTCCCAAGACCATTCTTGTTGTTGACTGCTGAGTACAACCAATAGCCTAGGGTCCACAATCCCTGAAAGGAACCCAGCATGTGTTCCCTGGAGCACTGGGGCACTCTTCCATTAGACAGCAGCCTGTAGAGTGGTGCCATCCAAACAGCTTTTAGTTTGGTTCTCACTCAGCTAAAAGGGAGAAGCTCCTGCTAGTACCAGTCGGCCTGAGGAACTTTCTAGATGCTCAGAATTGCTAAATATTCTATTAATATGTTGCTGAGTTAAGGAGATATACGCTTGTCAAATAATAGTGAAAGTGGGTTTGGGTTGGGTCATGGCTCAGTTCGTAGAGTACTTGCCAAACACACACAAAGCGCTGGGTTCCATCGTCAGCTGCATAAACCTGGAATGTATGGTTGTGCACAGCTATAATCCCAGCACTCTGGAGGTGAAGGCAGGAAGATCAGGAGGGCAGTAGGTCACATATTCATCTGTGCAGAAAGGTGGAGGCCAGTGGATAACAGCCTTTGCTGTGTGAGCCTGAAGAACAGAGTCCAGTTCTAGGAACCATGTTTGAAAAGGAGGGTGGGGAGAGGCAGAGTCTGTGATCCTAGCACTCCAGTGACAAGACGGAGGGCAGAAAGTAGAGCAATGTCTGTGATCCTAGAACTCAGTGACAAGATGAAGGACAGAGAGGTGGAACAATGTCTGTGATCATAGCACTCCAGTGACAAGACAGAGGACAGAGAAGAGAGAATTGGAGAGAAGCTCAAGGGCCAGTCAGCCTGGAGTGTGAAGTTCAGTGGCAGGATGCAAGACCCTGCCTAGACCGGATGCAAGGCAAGAAACCAGTTTCCCAAACTGTTGTCCTCTGACCTCCACACACATGCTATGAGTTAACTGGTTGATGAATTTAAAAGTAGACGTTGTCTACTGAGTTGGTAGTGTCCTGCAGTGGACATGACCCCCATATCCTCTGTATTCTACTGAAGGGCCATGATGTGAGTGATTTGGTTTTAAAAGACATCAGAGGCCAGAAGAGGTAATGTGGTCTTCCAGAAGGTTACACAGTGAAGCCCAAGCTTGGGGACCTGTTCCTGAATGAGATTTCCCTCAAACTTGCTGGCTGACTTCTTCCTACAGGGCTCATAGCACAGGCCTTGACACAGAAATGTGCTCTGTCCTGTTCCTTCTGGAATAATCAGGAAACTGGATAAGGAAGAGCGAGAGGGAGAGGGAAGAAGATGAGAGGTGGCTGTGAGGGAGAAGATGAGAAGCCCATGAGAAGATGATTTCAGGAAAAGGGCATGTTGGATTGACGATTTAGTGGTACCCTGGGCTCTAAGCATCACATTTGAGACTGGTTTATGATTCTGTTATTCCATCTACTATGAGCTGAAGGAGCCCAGTGAACAAGGCAGCCAGTCCCTATCCAGGCCAAGGGGTCTGACCCTCCACTTGGAAAGGAGGCTGTAAGCAAATGAATTCACAGGCGCATGCAGTGGGTGCCAGGCATAGAGGCCAGAGAAGGAGAGTTCCCTGTAGAGGGTGGTCCAGAGCATCTCTCCAAACAGGTGAAGAATTGGGATGCTAGAGGCTCATAAGGGTCAGGGCATCTGCTCTTGAATCTCACAACCACCCCTAAAGAGCCCCAAGACCTGGCATTCAGGGGCTCCAAGTGCGGCACCTTTATAAGAAGAATGGAGAACATTCAAGATTCTTCTAGAGTGTTTGACAGTTTCTGGAGTCCATGACATTTTGGAATGTTCTACTTAACACCTCTGCCACCTCCCCTGAAGTGCTCCCACCCCCACCCCTGGTCATCTTTCCTTGACCACATCCGAGGAGCTTTTGATGGGGGAAAGGGCCTAGAAATGGGGTTTTCTGAGGACAAGGAAGTGAACTACTCACTGTGATAAGTGTTCTTGAAAAGCAATATTTTTTCATGGGTAGCTCGCCGGGCTGGGGAACAAAAGTGCTTTGGCTGCCTATCAAATATTAACAGAACCTAACTGTGTTTGCAGCATTTCTCTTTCCTCGCACACGCTCGCCCGCGCCTCTCCCTGTGCACAACAAAAATGACATCGAGTTCAAGGACTCCCTGGGGTCCCTTCCTGAGATAAAGTGGCAGCAGCTTTCATGGGGCCGTGGGACTCTCTCCCTCACAGCCACCTCCCTCCTCACTGCTCATTTGCTTCTCTCAGTTGTCCTTCCAGAACATTCTCTCTGCTAGCAGGAGGGAGAGGAGGGGATCACTGGACAGACATCTCTGCTCAAGGTTTCCCTCTTGGGGGTCTCCCTTTAGTGTGACCGAGTGGGCACAGCCTCTTCCTGGCCTCAACTGCCAAATCCGCACAGAGGACAGCTCCTCTGGAGTTCTTGGCTCCCCTACGCTTCTCAGCCGTGTGGACCATCTCTTGGGTGAAAAGGGTCCCAGGCCTCAACAAGCAGGGAGGACCACCCGGGTGATGGTCACAGCTGGGCTGCTGAGGCATCTAACAATTCCCTGGAATCTGCTTTGCCAAGTGATGGCTGAACTTGGCTGTCCGGGAGAATCTCTGAAAGCCCTGGACAGCAGGGCAGCTAGGGTAAAAGAAGGCATTTGGGTCCAGCTGGCCCTTCACATGACTAGGGAGAAAAAAAGCATGGTGTCTGAGGCTAGGGAGATAGCTCAGTCAGTAAAGTGCCTGCCAGGGATTCAGCCCATCCCTGACACCATTTCAAAAAAGAGGGGGGCTGGGCGGGCCTAGGGAAGCAATTGCAGCAGATCCCAGAGGATCCTGGGACTCTCTGGGCAGACAGTCTAATACTCAGGGAGCTCCAGGTCCAGTGAGACACCCTGGCTCAGAAAGTAAGATGGAGCAGGGAAGATGTCGCAGTGGGTAAAGGTGCCTGCCCCCAAGGCTGTGTTTGATACACAGACCCAACACAATGGAAGAAAAGAACTGAATCCAACGAACTGTTCTCCGACCTCCAAACATGAACAGTGCTGTGTTTGTTACTCCCCTTGCAAGACGTGTGTGTGTGTGTGTTGGAAAGTTATGGAGAAAATTTTCCAATATCAACTTCTAGCTACCACACACATATACACTCACACATGGTGTGGTACACACCTATTTCCCCCCCCTTCTCTCTCTCTCTCTCTCTCTCTCTCTCTCTCTCTCTCTCTCTCTCTCTCTCTCTCTCACACACACACACACACACACACACACACACACACTAAACACAGTGATTGTACCAGAGCTGGGGTAACCCTGAGTGGCAAGCCTGCCTAATCTAACCAGTGAGCTTCAGGTTCAGGTTTAGTGAGAGGCACTGTCGCACAAAACAAGGTGTGGATTACTCCCAAAGAATGACACCTGAGATTGTCCTCTGGGCACTGCATGCATGGACACACACATGTAAATATGCACCCATACAGGAGGAGGGGGAGGGGCAGGGGAGGGGGAGGGGGAGGAAGGGGAAGAGGAAGGGAACAATGAGAAAAGAGCCAATTCCAGCAAGCCAGAAGTCTCCTAGCACAGGCCCTGCATGGAAGATCAGACCAAACCCTGCCTCTCCTGCCCTGCTCACCTGTGGTCTGACCCTCAGTTTTGGATTTGCCTATGGTGCCATTGTCAGAAGTGAGAAGCTAGCTGTAATTATTTCAGCTCAGGTAGGAGAGCCAGCTTGCTTGTGAACCACAGTAGGTGTGTATCAGGAAGAATGGCTCAAAGTGTGAGACAGAGGAATTTGTATCTGGTGTCCTGGGAGAGCACTGCCATCCTAACCCTTGTCTCTTATGCTCTATAAAAGAAGTTGTGTCTGTGTGTGGTGTGTGTGTATGTGTGTATGTGTCTGTGTGTTTATGTGTGTGTGTCTGTGTGTGTGTGTATGTGTATATCTCTCTCTCTCTGTGTCTGTGTGTTAATGTATGTGTGTCTGAGTGTTTGTGTGTGTGTGTCTCTCTCTGTGTCTGTGTGTTGATGTGTGTGTGTCTGTGAGTGTCTCTGTGTATGTGTGTCCCTGTATATGTGTGTGGCGTGTATGTGAGTGTGTGTACGTAAGTTGGTTCCCTGTTGCTGTGATAAGCACCCTGACAAAAGCAACATAAAGGGAAAAGTGTTTGGTTTACAATTACAGGCCATGGTCCATAGCTGTGGGCATCACATGGCATACAATCAAAAGCAGAGAGAAGTGAATACATACTTGCACTCAGCTCATTTGTTTCCCTGTTAAATGGTTAAAGACACCTTGCCTGGGGATTGGCACCACCCACAGTGGGCAGGTCTTCTCACCTCAGTTAGTGACATCAAGACAGTCCCCCACAGATACACCCCCAGACCAACCTGATCTGGACAGTCCCTCCATGTGCCTCTCTTCCAGGGCATTCCAAATTGTGTCGACTTGACGAAGCTATCACAGCATGTATGGTGAGCGGAGAAGTACATGCAGGGATGCTCTGTGTACCAAGGCCAGGAGACAAGCTTTGGTTTTGGAGGTCTGTCACTGAGCTCCTGTGCTATCTGGAAAGCTAGCCCCGTGGTACAGCTTGCCCTGCCTCTCCCGCTCAGGAATACAAACTCCTGCTACCGTTCCCAGCTGTTCATAAAAAGTTCTTTACACCTAACATGGTGGTGCACACCTACAATCCCTCAACTAGGAAAGCTGAAGTAATAGGATTAGAAATTGGAGGTCAGCCTGGATGTTACATTATGAAACCTTGTCTCGAATAAAACACAGCAAAACAAAATCTTTAGGCAGGGAACAAGGAGCAAGCTTCCCTTTACCCATTGGCAAGCTGATTCTGAAACTGGACAGAGCCCCTACCCACTCCCTCAACTTCTCACTGTGGCTTCAGAATTGGAGCTCGTCCCCTTCCTACTTCCAGAGGGGGGATAACTAAGTTCTAAGAATGGTCATCCTTGAGCTCAGCCTCCTGGAATCATACTTCCCACCCAGTCCCCGCCCCACCCCATCCCCACCCACTTCAGCATGGCTCTCCTTCTTAGCTTTTGACCGGTGAATGGTAGGGATGTGATATTCGGGACTCCCAAAGCTAAGTCACAGATAGCTTTACACCTTTTATCAGGCTCATCGGGATCACACACTCTGGAGCAAGCCAGTACCCACGTGAGAAGTCTACTTGCTGAGCCGTAGCCTGAACAAACCTGCATAAAATCAAGACAGTCAATATTCCAGCATGGATGGAAGACATCCACACGGCCAGGAGATGTGGAGAAAGAGCTGTTCCTCTGGCCTCCAAACCCCAGCCATTCCAGCAGAGGCACAGGGGACTTATAAGAAGGAGAATTCCAGGTCTCCAAGCTTTAGGACTCCCATGCCAGCAGTCACAGCCACACCGATAAAACCTTCCAGTGGAGCCCAGTCAATCAAAGTGCTGACTAGTGTTTTGTCAACTTGATAGATGCTAGAGTCATTGGCTTTCCATTGAGAAAATGCCACCGTAAGATTGGCCTGTGGGCAAGTCTATGGGACATTTTCTTGATTAATTCTTGCGGTGGGAGGGTCCAGCCTGTTATGAAATATAATGCAGTAGTGGAAGGGGTAGTTCCTGGTGGGCCCACGCCAAGGTGTCCCCCTGAGAAATCATACCATGTGAGAGACCTGGTTTATCTATAAGGGAGGTTTATTGTGGGGGAAGGGAGGACAGGGAAACCTGGAGAAGGGGTAGGAGCAGATAGACCAGAGCAGAGCTGTGAGGGCAGAGGAGGGGGGACAGAGAAGAGCAGAGAAAGAAAAAGAGAGTGAAGGGGTGGGGAGAGAGAGTGGAGGAGGAAGGGGAAGAAGAGGAGGAAGAAGAAAGAGGAAGGGAGGAAGGAAGAAGAGAAGGAAGGAGGAAGAAGAGGAAGAAGGAAGAAGAGGAAGGAGGAGGAGGCCACACCTGGATCACAATATTTTAAAACCCAAAACACTGCTCAAGATATAGACCTTGGCCACTGAACTTGCTGATCTCTTACAAACCCAGTGGCTTACAACAGCTTGTGATGAAGCTGTTGTGTTGTGTTGGGAGGAGCCTAGTGGAACTGTCTGTAAGCCAACACAGTCTACTACAGATGATGCCTCCCCAGGACAGGTGGTCCTAACGTGAAAGCAGCCTGAGCAAGCCAGTGAGCAGCACTCCTCCTCAGCCGCTGCATCAGCGCCTGCCTCCAGGGTCCTGCTTCCAGTTCCTGCCCTGACTTCCCACAGCCTCTGCATCAGCGCCTGCCTCCAGGCTCCTGCTTCCAGTTCCTGCCCTGACTTCCCACAGCCTCTGCATCAGCGCCTGCCTCCAGGGTCCTGCTTCCAGTTCCTGCCCTGACTTCCTTTGATGATGTGCCATGAATGTGGAAGTGAAAGCTGAAAACAAAACAGAATAAAACAAAAACAAAAACCCAAGCTGCTTTTGGTCTTGTTTTATCACAGCCCCGGAAACCTAAGACAATGCACAAAAAGAACAATTCTAAAAGGCTGTTGTAACCACTGGGTTTGTAAAAGATCGGCAAGTTCAGTGCCAAGGGTCTATATCTTGAGCAGTATTTTCTTTGGGTTTTAAAATACTGTTTATTTATGTTTGGGAATTTTCATGCATGCATATAGTATGCTAATGATATTAAATTTAATATTTTAATAATATTCACCCTTTCTTTCCCCTCTGGCTTCTCCTGGATTCCACACACACGTCTCCCTTCTCAACTTCATGTCCTTAAAAAAAAAACTTATTGGGTCCAGTTAGTGTTCCCTATATATTGATGGGTGTGGGTCCATCCACAGGCAACCTACCTGGGCAACCTACCTGGGACTCCACCCCTACAAGAAGCTGAGTCTTCCTCCCTGGACAGCCTTCATTTGTCCATAGCTCCTCAGCTAGGAGTCAGGACTCTGCTCTGTGCATTCCCTGCAGGAATGATGAACGGCTTGCTCCTGTGATGTCCCCAGTACAGCCACCCTGACATGTCCAGAAGACAGCTCCTGTGATGTCCCCAGTACAGCCACCCTGACATGTCCAGAAGACAGCTCCTGTGATGTCCCCAGTACAGCCACCCTGACATGTCCAGAAGACAGCTCCTGTGATGTCCCCTGTACAGCCACCATGACATGTCCAGAAGACAGCTCCTGTGATGTCCCCTGTATAGCCACCCTGACATGTCCAGAAGACAGCTCCTGTGATGTCCCCTGTATAGCCACCCTGACATGTCCAGAAGACAGCTCCTGTGATGTCCCCAGTACAGCCACCCTGACATGTCCAGAAGACAGCTCCTGTGATGTCCCCAGTACAGCCACCCTGACATGTCCAGAAGACAGCTCCTGTGATGTCCCCTGTACAGCCACCATGACATGTCCAGAAGACAGCTCCTGTGATGTCCCCTGTATAGCCACCCTGACATGTCCAGAAGACAGCTCCTGTGATGTCCCCTGTAGCCACCCTGACATGTCCAGAAGACAGCTCCTGTGATGTCCCCAGTACAGCCACCCTGACATGTCCAGAAGACAGCTCCTGTGATGTTCCCAGTACAGCCACCCTGACATGTCCAGAAGACAGCTCCTGTGATGTCCCCAGTACAGCCACCCTGACATGTCCAGAAGACAGCTCCTGTGATGTCCCCTGTACAGCCACCCTGACATGTCCAGAAGACAGCTCCTGTGATGTCCCCAGTACAGCCACCCTGACATGTCCAGAAGACAGCTCCTGTGATGTCCCCTGTATAGCCACCCTGACATATCCAGAAGACTTTTTGCCCTTTCCTCCCTGATGACCTTGGACTCTTCCACGATAGTCCCCGAGCCTTGGAAGGGATGGGGTGTGGTTGATAAGGCCGTCCTCCTTATGATTGAGCATTCCTCCAATACCTGCCCTGTGCACTTTGGGCAATTGCAAGTCTCTGTGTAAGTTCCTGTGTTCACCTAGCAGTGGTTTTTAATCATAAATAAGGATTTTTGCCCATTGGTCATCCTTGGAACTCTGCTATGGAAAAGGAGCCAAAACTCAGTGCTAACGTTTTGAGGTTGAAGGCCCAGCCAGATTTCCTTCTGCCACAGGCCTGACCTTGGGAAATACAACCAAGAATGGCCTTGAGCTCTTATCCGAGGGCTGGAACGACAGGGCCATCCACTGCCTGTTATGCCATACTGAGAACGGAACCCAGGGCTTCTCCCGTGCCAGACAAGCACTCTGCCCACTCAGCCACATCCCCAGACCTCTCCTATTTGTCCCTGGGAAATGAATGGAGCCCCCAACTTCCAGTCTCCCAGAGTTACAGACCAAATATGCTTCATTAAAATTCTCCTGGTCCCAAAGGCTTATGACCACAGCAACTTGAAGGTTGGACACTCCATGCCACACCTCCCTTTTTTTTTTTTTCAGTGAGTAGAAGAGGACCTGGACTCAGCACATACTTTTCATGTCCTTCTTCCACCAGAGGACACCAAGGCTCACAATCCAGAGAGCTGTTGTAAGAGGACCCAACATCTGTTCTTCAGAGACTCACCACTCTCAAGAGTGGCAGCTCTTGATTCTGCTTGTTGCCCAACTTAGCTTTCTAAACTTTGCTAGAAAAAGCAAGCACAGAGGCTCAATCGGTCTCAGCCAAGTCAGAGCAGGGATTTTACCTGCCTTGGCTAACCCTGACTTCCAGAAGCAAGCCACAGCAAACCTCAGCTTCTCTCTCTCTGTCTCTCTCTCTCTGTCTCTCTCTCTCTCTCTCTCTCTGTGTGTGTGTGTGTGTGTGGTGTATACATGTAAATGTGTGGTTAGAGGTCAAGGTTCAACTCCATGTTTTTCTCAGTCACTCTACACCTTAGTTACTTTTAGTTTTTAAGATTTTGTGTTTGAGAGTATGTGAGTGAGTGTGTGTGTGTGTGTGTGTGTGTGTGTGAAAACACATATTAGGACAACTTTTGGGAGTCGGGTCTCTCCTTCCACCTTGGGGCAGAGTCTCTCTAGTTGTTTCTGCCATGCTATATACTCCAGGCTAGCCCATCCTTGCACTTCAAGCTGATTTGCATGCCTTCACCTTCCTTCCCACCTTGGGAGTGGTTAGATTACAGATGTGTGTGTGACACTGCATTTGACTTTTAATGTGAATTCTGTGGGTCAGACTCAGGGCCTCAGGCTTGCCCTGCGAGCACCTTTGCCCACTGAGAAACCTTTCCACCCCTCAACCTTGATTTACTGACATGGGCTCTGTACTTTTGTGTGGAAATCGGTGCTTCAGCTGGGCTGGCTGGCCAACGAGTCCCAGCTGTCTCATCAGTGCTGAGATTACACGAGTACCCAGGCTACCACACCCAGCCTCTTCCGTGGGTTCTGCGGATGATACTCCGGTCCTTGTGACAAGCACTCTACAGCCTCTTCTTCAGTCTTCACAGGGCAGGGCGGTGCAAAGTTGTCTTCTGAGGGCCTGGGGTATCCTAGGTAATGCTGGAGACAGAGCTGCCCAGGGTACAAGGACAGCCCACAGGCCATAGCTCTCCCCAGGGACAGTGTGTGCTGAATCCATCTCCCGCCCTTCTTGTTCTTATCTCCAAATCCCCCGACTCTGCTTGAACTGAGCACTGCCTCTTCTGAGGGAGACAGCAGATACTTGCATAACAAGCACTTGACTCCTCTCCAAAGCCAAGGTTTGTTCCTATGGCTTTGACTTTCAACCTCCCCGTGTCTCCTTGAAAAGATGAACTGCACTTTTGTACCACAGGACACGCCAGGAATAGCTCCCATGGAGGGATCGTGGGCGGGATGAGCATCAGGAAATGGCCACGCGGTCAGCCCAAGGGCTCCAAGGTACCATTAAGATGATGGGCGCCTTTTCCCACAAAGCCTGCACGAGTCTTTGGCGTCATTAGTCATCTCTTCCACAGGGAGGTCACGAACAGAGAACAGCTGTCCTGTGCTCCTCTTGCTGGCACAGGGACTCGGGAGACCACACTTGCATCCTTGGGAGTAAAGGACATTGGAGAAAGATTCCAGTGTGCTCTGTCCCAGGTCAGGGCTGAGAGCTAAATGCATTTCTGCCTGAAGGTCAAGGGTTCAGCAAGATTGACACAGACCCTACTCAGCCACTGTGATGCGTCTCAGCATCTTCCCACTGTGAAGACCCCCTTCCCCTAAAGTCTCCTAACATCAACCACTGCCCATCAAAGGAAAAGTGTCTGCACATAGCGTGTGAATAATTACAGCATTCACCAATGACACAACCACTCTGTTGACCAAACGGCACCAGGAACATTTACCGCCTACGAGAGAGATTCAGAATGCCCCAAGCAGAGATTCCAAAGAGCTAGAGTCATTGCTCTTGATCACAGTTAGCAGGATTAGAGGTGAGGACTGTGGCTCCAAAGCCAGCCGAGCCCCAGCCGGGATGGGCTGTAGCTCTATTGGCAGAGTGCTTGCCTAACACTGCAGAAGGCCTATGGTTTGGTCCTCAGCACAAGTATAATCCCAGCACTTGGAAGGTAGGGGTAGGAAGATCAGGAGTTCACGATCATCCTCGGCTGTGTAGAGAGGTAGAGGGTAGCCTGGGCTAATAACAAAACAAAACAAACAAAAAAAGGATCCTGATATTTTCCCCATGAGAGCCCCTGCCCACACGAGTCAAGAACACTTTGATGTGACAGAAACAGGAAACTAGCAACAAGGCCCAGGAAGAACCAAGTTAGGCCTGAGCCAAATAGTAGGTTGGTGACCTTTCTGCCTCCCACATGGTGGTTTCGGTTGCTCTCTAGGTTGGAGGGGTGAGAGAGGGGACACAGATCATGGTGGGTCCTTAGGCAACATCAGACCTTCCTCTGTGGTAAGCGGGGAAAGAAGGGGAGAGCTGAACCTTACTCTGTCCTATCTGTCCCTGCAGGTTCTGTGTGATCCTCAGAGGGAGACCTAACCCCCACTTTCCAGATGGGGAAACAGAGTCTCCACAGGGGCATGGCACCCAAGAGATTTCATAGCTGTTGTGGTGGGCCAAGGAATACCTCCCTCTGTTTTCATCCTTTCCCTGTCCAGAAGAGCCAGGCCCCAGTAAGCCTTTACTTCAGCTGGGCATCATGTCTAAGGGATATTGCCCAAACAGTACAGGTTCCCACCTTGTCTGGGAGCCACCATTTGGAGTCAGTGGAGTCATATTTGTGTAATGATTTGTGTGTCATTAAAGACTGACCATTAGCCGAGCGGTGGTGGTGCATGTCTTTAATCCCAGCATTTGGGAGGCAGAGGCAGGTGGATTTCTGAGTTCGAGGACAGCCTGGTCTACAGAGTGAGTTCTAGGACAGCCAGGGCTATACAGAGAAAACCTGTCTCAGTGGGGAAAAAAAGACTGACAATTAAATATTTGAGCTCAGTAGGTAAAGGCGATTGCCTCCAGGCCCCAATTCCCACAGGTTGTCCTTGGGCCTCCTCTATAGATGCACTATAGCATGCATGTCCACACACATGCATGATGCATGTCCACACACATGCATGTTCACATACACATAAATAAAACAGGATTTCAAAGATGGTAATTGAAGCTGGGGAGATGACTCTGAGCCAAGTGCTTGCTGTGTGAGCATCAGGACCAGAGTTTAATTCCCCAGCATCCTTGTAGAACCACGCTCAATAGTGCACATCTGTAATCTCAGTGCTCCTACGGGGTGCGACACAGAGCCGCAAGGATCCCCCGAAGCTGGTGCACTCATAGCCTGTACACAGTGGCCAGTAAGAGGCCCTGCCTCAGAGGAACAACATCCAAATCTGTCCTCTGACTTTCACACAAGCACTGTGGTGCATGTACACACACACATACACACACACACACACACACACACACACACAGATTAAATAAACACTCTCTCGAGTCCCCCAGGGATGGATGGGGCTGGTGGATGTGTTTCCAATTCCTTCTCATCTGCTTTGGAATGTTCAGCCTTCTCCCCTGAAATATTCTAATTATCCTTGTTTACCATATCGACCAGCTTCTTAAGGTCTGTCTGTGTAAACACCACAAAGATAAATTTCAGACAGACTCCCTCTTGATTTATTCAGATCGGGGAAACGCCGAGGGGGGCCTAAGTGAATGGGCTTCAGCTGTGCCTTGGGTCCTGAGAGGAGGAATTCATTACCCCTGACCTTTCTAGAGGAGTGCAGTGGGCAAGCCAGTCCCTGGAAGCTAACAGAATGAGGTTTACTGTACCGTGGGCTGCCTTTGTGGTCTGAAGCTAGCACCGAGCGGGGAGGGGGAGGGTGTACCATTCCTCCAGCAAAGATGAAGACAGAGCAGAGTGACCCGAGTTGGGCAGCCTGACTACAGCTCCAACAGCAGATAGGAAAGGAAGAGAAGAAACAGGAGCAGCTTCGTGAGGCCTCGGAGATTCTCACTGAGCAACACTGACTCCTGAGGGAGACCAGGGACACACAGACACAGAGACACAGAGACACAGAGACACACAGACACACACACACACACACACACACACACACGACGATAACAGGATCACAAAGTCAACAGGAGGGTCAAAGGTTCAAGTCTAAGCTGGAATATAGGTATAGATAATATAGATTAGATATTGATTAGATATAGATATATAGATTAGGCTCCTGCATCAAAACAAACAAACAAACAAACAAAAAACAAGTTTTTCTATGTCAATCAATCATTTAGCATTTTCCATGTTATTGCTACATGGTCTTTCAGTTCTACTTGACTAACTCCTTACATGGATTAGTATTTCCTTAGACAATAGTGCTTATTTCTATGAACTAAAATGCTCATGAGTTTTATTACAGGGTCTGCTGCCTGTGTCACATTCTTCTCTCAATTTAATCCCCTCTCCCTGCCTCTGTCTGTGTCTGTCTGTCTGTGTCTGTGTCTGTGTCTGTGTCTGTGTCTGTGTCTGTGTCTGTGTCTGTGTCTGTGTCTGTGTCTGTCTGTCTGTCTGTCTGTCTCTCTCTCTCTCTCGTGTATGTGTATGTATGTATGTATGTATGTATGTATGTATGTATGTGTGTTACATCTACACACGTATGTGTCTGTCCACTGCTCCTGTATGCACACAGACACCAGACGAGGAGAGGAGAGTGTTGGCTGTCCTGCCTCTCACTCTCTAGCTTGTTCCCTTGAGACAAGGTGTCTCACTGAACCTTGATCTCACAGGTTCATTTAGATTGTTTGGGTAGAGAGTTCCAGAGAGTCTCCTGCCTCTGCCTCCTATGTGCTAGGCTTACAGGTGTACACTGCTGTACTTGGCTTTTTTTCTTTTTTCTTTTTAACACGGACTCTGGAGATCCAACTCAGCCCTTCAATATTGTGTCTGTGGGATCTTTCCAGAGATCACACTGAGATCGTGAGGGCTCTGTCTCTTGATGGAGTCTTTTTATGGTGTGTATTGGGAGGTGATGAGAGGTGGGAGATCCCCAGTTAGAGGGCTGCATCTCCCCTCAGGCCTTTCTACGGCCCCCTTTCCTCTGCCCCCTGTCCTCCAAGAAATGAAACGTGTCCTCCACACATGTTCCAGGTCATCCTAACATTCTGGCCAGCAGCATAGGGACAGTCACCATGGACCGAGTCCATGAAACCAGGAGCCAAAATAAATCCTCACTCTTTCACTGTGCATGTGTTAGATGGTTAGTCCCAGAGAAGAGGGAAGAAGCTAATGTGCCTGGTTGCCCCACTCACTGCTCTGTGTGTGTTCCGCACACACACTTGATTTCTTCAAATAGATTTGATTATACACAAAGTTGTCTGATATTATGCCTCTTTTTCTATTGTCCCTTTTTAGGATTTGTCTTTATTGGGCTCAGAGATTAGGATCACTGGCTGCTCTTTCAAAGATCCTGAGTTCAATTCTCAGCAATGACATGGTGGCTCACAACCATTCTATAGTGAGATCTCGTGCCCTCTTCTTGCAGGCAGGATACTGTATATGTAATAAATAAATAAATAAATAAATAAATCTTTTTAAAAGTATATTTATTTGTGTGGGGGGGGGGCACAGTGAGTATCAGATATCCTGGAGCTGGAGATACAGATAGCTGCAAGCCACTTACTGTGGATGCTGGGAACCAAACCTGGATCCTCTGCAAGAACATTAAGTGCTTTTAAACACAGAGCCATCTCGTCAGCCATTAAAATGTGATAATCCTGTTTATCTTACTGTCTCTTCTTGTTCAATTTTAGATTAGTTCATTTAATTCTAGTTCTTAGATAAAAATTATTTTTTTGATTGATGCTGCTCGTGGCTGTTTTAATTGTGGGAGTCAGAAAAGCCCATGTAGGTGTAAGGAAAAAGGCTAAGAATATTAAGGGGCTAAGAATACGGCTCTGTTGGTAGAGTACTTGCCTAGTGTACAAGACATCTGAGTTTGATCCTTAGTGCCAGATAAACTGGGCATGATGATGTCTTCCTGTAATCCCAAGAGTTGGGAAGTGGGAGCAGGAGGATTTGAGGCTCAAGGCCACCTTTGGCTACAAGCTGAGTTCTAGGCCAGCCTAGACTACGTGACACCTTATTTATAAAAACAAAAACAAACAAACAAACAAAAAACTAAACATGTTCTCTAGTTGGATAGACCTCTGACCTTCCCCTAAACTCTGTCTGGCTACATCAGAGGCCATATCTGAATCCTTCTTCTCTCTTGGAACAAGGGCAAGAGCAACTACCAAAGGGGTCACAGCAAGGAAGAGCAGACGCTCTGATGATTGGTACAGACTCAACTTGACAAGATCTAGAATCACCTAGGAAACAAGGTCCCAGCAAGCTTGTGAGGGAGTTCTAGACCATGGGAGCTGAGGTGGGAAGAACTCACTCTGAGGTGGGCAGCAGCAGCCAGTAGTCTGGGGTCCCACACTGAATGACAAGGAGAACGAGAGCTGAGCACCAACCTTCTCATCTCTCTGCTTGCTGACACTGGATGTGATGTGTGCAGCTGCCTCCCAGTCCTGCTGCTGTGCCCTCCCTGCCGTGCAGTGCACCTCACACTGTGCGTGAAGATAAACCTTTCCCCCTCAAGCTGCTTTGTCAAGTGCTCTTGTCATAGCAAGAAGACAAACAACCAATACATTGACTGTAAAAGAAAACCTGTCACGCTGCCTTCAAAGGGGTTCCTCCTGATCCTGAGAGCTCTCACCATTAGGCAGCTTGGCCTCTGTGTTCCTGCCTCTCAGTGCTCATGAGACCTCATAGGCTCATGGACAACTCTTTCCACAGAGTTATCTCCAAGGTGTCCCTCAACTGGGGGACCAAGTTTGAGCCCCGGTGTGATGCTTTGTGCTTGTAATTGTGAGGGAGGCAGATGCCTGGGGACCACTGGAGAGACACGTGTGCCTGCTTGGTAAACCCTGACTCAGAACATAGAGATGGAGGGCCTATGAGGAGCGACAGCAGAGAGGCTGCACCTACACACACAGACAAACAGCCAACAAAGTCAAAAACCAAAACCGGATTTATGGGCTGGCAGGATGGGCCAGTAGGTAGAGGCACCTGCCATAAAACCTGGCTACCTGAGTTTGAGCACCAAGGCCCACATGGTGGTAGGAAAGAAGTGACTCCTGAAAGCTGTTCTTTGACCTCCACATGTACATCATGGTACATAAAGACACGCACACACACACGCACACACACTATAAAACAAATGAATCAAAATGTCATGAAACCTTTCTATCCCCAGACAGGGTCTAAGTCTGTACCTAGCCTCTGTCTCTTGAGTGTTTGGATGAAAGATGTGCCCATCATATCAAGTTTATAATTTTTTATAAAAAAAAACAAAGAACAATAACAAAAACAAAAAAAACACATTTATTTCTGAATTTTCTCTAATTTTAGCCCGTGTCTTCCTCTAGAGTCATGAATTTGAAAATGTGTAACCCACCTAGGGCTTTGCTGGCTTTTGTCTGTCCACAGTACTCAGTGTTTGAGCATCCCCAGGGCAGAATGTTCTGGGTCTGTATCCCTCTGATCAAATGCCTCTGAGCACCAGCGCCCAGCCATGGCCTCCTCTCAAACAAACCTCTCTGGAGTCACCTCGGCACATTGGCTGTTCCCGGTTTACTCTGACCAACTGCTCACTGTGTGCTGGCACTCCTGCCACTCAAGAGCTGGGGAACCTTAGGAAAGTTCTCCAGTCTGTCCCTGGTGTCCAAGACAACAGATGGAAGTTTATAGAATTTTAAAAATTACAATGTGTGTTTGTGTGCATGTATATGTGTGTGAGTGCATGCCTGTACATGGTACAATGTGTGTGTGCATGTATGTGTGCGTGAGTGCATGCCTGTACATGGTACAATGTGTGTGTGCATGTAAATGTGTGTGAGTGCATGCCTGTGCATGGTACAATGTGGGTGTGCATGTACATGTGTGTGAGTGCATACCTGTGCATGGTACAATGTGTGTGTGCATGTACATATGTGTGAGTGCATACCTGTGCATGGTGCAATGTGTGTGTGTGTGTGTGTGCATGTACATGTGTGTGAGTGCATGCCTGTGCATGGTACAATGTTTGTGTGTGCATGTACATGTGTGTGGGTGCATGCCTGTACATGGTACAGTGTGTGCAGGTGTGCAAGTGTGTGTGCATATGTATGAGTGTGAGTGCATCTATACACATGTGTGTGCCTGTGTGTCCTCAAGTGTGCATGTGTGTGTGCATGAGAAGGCAGTGAACACACACATGTGGATGCCAGAGGATAACTTTCAGGAGTCAGTTTTCTCTTTCTACCATGTGAGTCCCAGGGATGGAACTCAGGCCGTTAGGCTTACTGACAGACACCATGTTGCCAACCTGAGGGGAATTTCTAGAGACTAGGAGTTCATGGCTGGCGACATGACTCTGTTGGTAAAGCACTTATTTTGAAATCATGAGGACTTGGCTTAGACTCCTAAAGCTCACATGAAAAAAATCTGGGTGTAAACCAGGCATGGTGGTGCATGCCTTTAATCCCAGCTCTTAAGAGGCAGAGGTGGGCAGACTTCTGTGAGTTCAAGGCCAGCCTGATCTACAAAGTGAGTTCCATTCCATCTAGGATGGGCAAGGCTGTGTAGAGAGGGTGGCATGGGCTCTTAATAATCCAGGTGTGGCAGAGGGGACTTTTAATCCCAGCAATGAAAAGGTGAAGACAGGTCCTGAGTATAACCCCTCAGACACCACCCACCCTGAGACAGGATCTCTCACTAGCCGGGAATTCATCAGGTAGGCTGGGCTGACTTATAAGTGATCCCTGGGAATCTTCCTGCCTCTGTTTCCCCAGGACGAGGTTTTACGCCTGCGCGGCCATACCTGGCGGTTTTTTTGTTTGTTTGTTTTATTTTGTTTTGTTTTGTTTTTTTTTCAGTTGAGTTTTAGGGGTAGAACTCGTGTCCCCATGCTTGTTGAGTCAGCACTTTACCAACTGAACCACCCCACAGCCCGACCCAGTCTCTCTGACAACTGTTCTACTGATGAATCTGCCCGAGAAAACACAGCCTTGGCATTCAGACCCACTTCTCCAGTACCACTAAGGTATGACTTGAAACATAGACATGGCAGCGAGCTGCTCCTATACACTGAGCCTCAGTTTCTCTGCAAGACCAAGGTGCTGGTGTTCATCCCCAGAGTCAAGGAATGGACAGCGGGGAATAGAGATTCGGACCTCCAATGACACTGTCCCTGTCTTCTGGTTTCTCTCTTACTCCAGGCCTTCCCAGGCCTGGCTGCCAGTCTCCGGGAGACATCTGGTAGCCCACAGCCCTCGGCCTTTGGTCCTCCACAGCCTTGTCCCTTGAATTTCATATCACCTTCTATTTGACCTTTGCCCTCTGGCTTCCACATAAAAATCCCACCACAGGTCCGTTCCTTCAGTTAATTCCTGCCATAGATCTGGATATGGCTGTGGTCCAACTGGTGATGGGAGAAGGGAATCGGGAGCAGGAGACAGAGGCTGGTGATACACAGGAGATGACAGAGGTCACAATGAAGAGATCTGTGGCAGCTGCTCCTTTTCATCTTGAGAGAACATCTGTGGATTGCAATGTTGTCACCAAACAAACACAAGCGAGGCTTAAGTTTCACAATCTGCACGGCTCATTTCGTGCACTTTGACAGTTCTTTCGTGTACCTGACAGTGGCAAGTTTCTCCCCCAGGAAGTTAGAAGCATGTGCCGCACCCCAAGGCCCCCCTCACCTCAATGACGTTATCCTGACACTCCCAGGCTGGTGACACTGTACTATCATCTTTCACGTGTCCCCTTTCAGCAGATGTAGCTTTGTGTGTGCGTGCGGGTGTGTGTACACATGGTGTGTGTATGTGCATATGTGTATGCATGTGTGAGGATGGATGTATGTGCACATGTGTGTGTGCACATGTGTGAATGTGTGTATGCAGGAGGGCATGCACTTGTATGTGTTTCTAGATGGTCGATCCATGTCCCTGACTGCCTCTCCTGCAGGCTCTGTGAGGACCCTTGGATCCTCTGACTCACGTATTCTAAGGTCCACAGTCCCACTCGGCCTCTCCAGGGCACTTTTCCCAGTTTTCAATGAATGTCTTTCTTCCCCCAGGAACCCTTTTCCTGGAGCCTCTGGAAGCATGGCAACCTGCTGGGTAGTCAGTCCTGCACCTCGCAGTCCCCAGTGTGCCCTGAGCTCCTTCCCCCTGCCCATCATTTCTGGGAATACTTCTTTCTGATGTTCCCCCCTCCCCTCCTCTGCTTCTGGCCATAGTCCCTTTTCTTAAAGCTGTGATCAGCCAGCCACTCTAGCATCACAGGGGCAAGAGAGACATGTGCTGGAGTCTGGGCTCAGATCCCACTTACCTGTCTCCTCTGACTCTGGACCTCCCCCTTTTGGGTTTACAACGTGGAGCAGACCCAGGAATAGCAGGCTCAGGAGATAGTTCAGTAGGCAGGCTTCCTTGCCTGAGTTGTGCTCCCTCAACCAATGTAAAAGGCTGGGCATGGCCCCGTGTACCTGTTACCCAAGCACTCAGAAGATGCAGAGACTAGAAGATCTTTGGGGTTTGCTGGCTACCAACCTAGCTCCAAGTTCAGTAGGAGACCTTATCCTAAGAGAATAAGACAGAGTGTGATAGCAAAGGAACCTGGTGTTTGCCTCCAGCTCCAGCACAGACAAGAACACATACACCCCCACAATACATGTGAATACATTATACATGCATGTGCACATGCGTGGGAACACACATATACCCACACTAGCTTTGGGGCCCCCTAAACTCCTGTAACACAGCTTTAGACCCAAATATCAAGCTGGGAGCCTCAGTTTCCCCATGATACCCCTACCAAGATTGAGAAAATGGATGCCAAGTGACCGTGTAGAATATCTTCCCATTCCGTGACAAGGAAACAACATGGCTGCTTGTTGCACAGTTGGTGCTCCCAGCATGAGACCCCAGGTCAAGACCTTCTGTTTTCATCAGAAGACACCATCAAACACTAAGCCTCCAGGTGAAGAAAGGGATTATCAGAGAAGACAAATGACTTGCCCCAATGTCACCAGCTGCCAAGTGGCAGAGCTGGCTGTGATTCCAGATTGGAGTCCCCCCTGCCCTCAGAAACAAGCCATCCTCAACCTTTTTCTTTAGGGAGCACTGGAGGACTGATTGACCCCTTGGGCTCCTTATTCCCTAGTCTTGGTTCCTCTTCAGCCTCTCTGGTCCCCATCCCTCCCAAGCCTCAAGCTCGGAATAGGAGTCTGTCCAGATGGGCATTTGCTTGCCAGCCCCACCTCCAGCCGTGTGACCCTCCTAGTGCCAAGGGCCACCAAACACACAGGGCCCAGAGAAGGTCTCCAGGCAAAACCAGGACAGGAGCCAAACAGTGGCTCTGCCCTTCTCTCACAACGGTGGCTCTGGGCTGGGCACTGCCCTGGGAGCCAGAAGGAGAGGCGGTGCTGTCCCTGGCTGATCCCTGGTGCACAGGTGCTCTCTACAGCCCAGGGAAGGCAGGAGGGGGGCTGGGCAGCAAGGCCGCAGGCGAAGAGCTGTGAAGAACTATCTGTTGTTTCCTCCTCGGGCTCCGGGAACAATTCCCCTTTGAGCTTCTTGGCTGAGCTAGCTGAGAGAGTCTTTCTCCAAGGCTGATCTTGACAGATTGATTTATCTGTTTCGGTAACTTGGCCTTCCTGAGAAAGTGAGGCTCTGAGCCAGGCTGCCTGGGGACCAACCTGGGGAGCTGGAGAGCCTGCTCTTCGGGCTCAAGAGCAGACCCTGGGTTCCTCTCCCTGCCCTTACTGGGACCAAGGAGGTGAGGGGCATCTCCCCAGCTGCAGCCTGGCATCTATAGGCAGGTGGCTCCACCTCAGTTCCCCAGCCCCTGCTCGCACGTGGGTGTCTTTGGTCCCATTTTATACCTGGGAAGACCACTACCCAGGACCATAGGGAATAGAGGTAGAGAACTGGACAGGAACCCAGAGCTCTACTTCCTCCATGTCAATCCTCATCTGCCTCAAAGAGGACCTTAAACGTGAACCTCAGAAGGAAGCTTACCAGCATGGCCTCCCCAGCTGGGGCCCGGCCCTCCTGCCTGCCCTTCCCAACTTTCCCTGACTTAAGCTTCATGCTCCAGCCCAGACTTGCTTTGCCTTAGTGTGCGCGCGCGCGCACACACACACACACACACACACACACACACACACGCCATGCATACCCACTTGCTTGTCTCCCATCACTCTGTCCACACCCCAGGCAAGGCCAGGCACTGAGGGAGGGCTCCTATATGTTTGGGAAAGGAAGGAGGGAGGAAATGAAAGATTGGAAGGAAGGAAAGAGGGTGAGAGAAGAGAGAGGAGGGCAAGGAAAGGTGTGAGGGGAAAGGGGGAGGGAGGGCAGAGAGAGTGCAGGTGACATCCCAGGATCACTGGGCCCACCATGACGTCTGTAACACTGGCTGCCTATAGCTTAAGTATCATGTTTAAGAGACAGGAAAAGAGCCCGATGCTCTCTTGAGTGGCATCCTTGGTCTCTGTCCTGAGTTTGGGCACTGGTGTGAGAACAGGAAGCTGCCGTTTCTCTTTCCTCGGCACACACCCTAGCTGCCCTGGGCTATGGTCTGAAGTCTAGGCAGCCTTAAGTCCGTCCAGCTGAACTGCTGAGCTGAGGTGT
Source organism: Mus caroli (assembly GCF_978045245.1). Classification (NCBI taxonomy): domain Eukaryota; kingdom Metazoa; phylum Chordata; class Mammalia; order Rodentia; family Muridae; genus Mus; species Mus caroli. Next base: position 115,605,912 of record NW_028227256.1, on the reverse strand, counting down.
CACTCTGCCCACTTCCTGTCCGAGCAATGGCATTGCAGGGTCAGGGGCACCTGGGACTGGCTGCCTGCTGTTCTCCTCTCTAATCCCAACCTGAATACGCTGAGATGGTTGTAGCCCCAGTCCTGCTCCAGCCACCTCTGTAGGAATCCACAGTCCCTCCTCAGAGGGGACACACTCATCCACAATGCCCTTTGACTCCATCAGCAGTGAGCTGGGTCCACAGCCACAGGCCTGGCAGAGCCCTCAGGCCCCCAGAACCCGGCTTGCTTGCTTTAACCTCCTGCACAGACCTTAAGCTTTATTTCTGAAAGGGGAGTTCTCTGGGTAGCCAAAGCTGACCTCAAGCTGATATCCTCCTGTTTTTAACCCGGAGTAGTTGCCACGCCAGCTACAGCATGACCAGCTTTTTGGAGGGGTGTATGTGTGTGTGTGTATGTGTGTGTGCCCAAAAACAAAAGCAAAAAATGAACTCTACCAGATGAGCCCACAGCCACGACATGCTCAACGTGGGGATAATTCATATATCAGAAGCTTGCTGTTTTCTGGCCACAGAATCCAGGCCTACATACTAGCTGTGCAGACCCCAGGGTGACCATGCCCCCTCACTCTGGCCTAGGAAAGGCCTGATGGCTGGTTCTGGGTTGCAGCACGTGCCCACTTCCAGCTCCCCAGATGTTACCGAGTGCAGACGAGACCTGTCATGGCCACTCTGCAATCCTACCTCTCAGATACCACAGTGGAAACTTCCGGGCAGACACCAAGTATGGCAATATTCTGCTCTGATCTCCCCATCACCCAGACGAGAAGCATAGGTTCTGAGAGATATCACCCTTCCCAGACTTCAGGTACCCTGAAGGAGTCCAGGTTTGGGGTGTATCATGGGTAGGTTTTACTGAAACTGACTCTGGAGATGGTGGGAGGGAGGGAGGGGTGCATCATACAGACCAACCTAGCTCTGGCTGGCTGAGATCAGCCCATGCCGGGCAGCCCCTACATGGCATGCATGGAAACAGCAGGCCTCACTGAGCTACCATGCACATAGACTCCTTATGCAGGTTTTCACACAGAGAGAGGCTGGGCAAGCAGCTAACACTACCTCCTCCTGGGCACTGTGCAAACCGTAGCACGTGGGCCAGGTCAACACTGACCTCACAGAAGTGACCAGTCCTGCCAACACTTTGGTAAGGACTGTCCCAGGTTGAAGATGGTGGGTAGCGGATAATAATAAGATGAAAACTGGGGTTAGGACTCGGGAGGGGGGGTGCGTTGTGCGTTCTACCTAGCATGTAATAACAATGATAACAAGAATAGCAGCGCTTAGAGAAGACAGCTCAGTTGATGAAGTGCAGGATGTGCAAGCACGAGCACTGGAGTTTGGGTCGCAATGTCTGTATAAAAACCGATGGCTTAGCAGGGAAAGGCACTTGCTTCCAGGCCTGACAAGCTGAGTTTGATCCTCAGACCCACAGGGTGGAAGGAGGGTGATGATCCTACAAGTTGCCCTCTGACAGCCATGTACGTGCCAAGGCAAACACATACACACACACACACACACACACACACACACACACACACACACATACACACATGCACGCATGCACACACACATATACAAAAAGTGTCCATACATATACACATGTGCACATGTAGAAAATATTAAAGCCAGATGAGTGTAGTAACCCACTTGGAATCCTGGCTTTTGAGAGGCAGAGATCCATGGTACAAACTGGTGAGCTGACCTATCTCAAACCTGCAAGCTCTGCACTCAGCAAGAGACTCCATCTCATAAACTAAGTGGAGAGTGAACAAGGAAGAAATGCAATGTCAACCTCTAGCTCCCACGTGCACCCATGTGTGCACACACAAGCACATGTACACTCATGCACACATACACACAACCCTTTTTCTAATCTTTTAAATTTATTTACTATTGTTTATGTGTACATGTGCTCCTATGTGAGTTTATGTGTATCATGTGCCTGCAGTGCCTATGGAGGCCAGAAGAGGGCGTCAGATCCTCTGTTTCTGGAGTTACAGGCAGTTGTGAGCTGCCTGGTGTGGATGCTAGGAACTGAACCCGAGTCTTCTATAAGAGCAGTGTGCATTCGTACTAGCAAGCCATGTCTCCAGTACTGGCCAATGTTTTGTAATATCAGCACTTGTGTTATAGGGTGTGGGGTCATTGAGACAAAGAAGAGGTTATTTGACGCTTTCTATAGAAAACTGATCCTCACCCACCTCACACAGGCTCTGAGCTGTACTCCCAGCTACTCTGGAAAAGAGAACCACAAATCTAAGGCTTGCCTGGGGTCCAGAGTGCGTTTAAAGCCAGTCTAGGCCACTTAGAGAGGCCTTGACTCGTGAAACTTAGGAGCAAGGAGGTAGTCCAGTTGATAGCGTGCCCAGCCCATGTGGAGCCTTGGGCTCAGTCCTCAGAACCCTATGCATGAGGAACGGTAGTGCTAGGCTGCAATTCCTGCACTCCAGAGCTGGAGGTGGGAGAATCAGGAACTCAAGCCCACCCTCAGCTATACAGCAAGGTCAAGGCCAGCTTGGGCTACATGTCTCAATAGCCCAAAACAGGGGTAGAGAGAGAGGTTCTGGGGACATAGCTCAGGAGTGTAGGACCTGCCTACCATACAAGAGGCACTAAATTCAATCCCCAGCTGTGGAAAGGAAAATAAACCACCAGGCCACACAGAGGCACTGGCAAAGTAAAAAGCAATTCCATTCGTGGGTTTTAAACTGTAAGGTGGCTCACCCATTGCCCTTCAAAAGCAAGAAGTTTCTGTTTGCAAACCACAGTCTCATGACCCACCCTAAAGTGTCCCTCAGGTCGGACCTGGGAGAAAATGAGAGAAGAGAAGTGCCTGGAAGAACCAGGACTTGGTTGGTGGTCTCTGTTTTTCGTCCTGCAGTGCTCCCCAGGTCGACCTGAAATGTCCAGTGTGCCATCTTTCACTATCACCTTGACAGCATTTAACCAGTCTCCACGATGTCACTCATTGGGCAGGGATCGGCCAGAGACAGCCTGGTGAGGGGGCAATGCAGGTGTCTGTTGCTTTGTGCAGATAAAGTAACCACAGAGGAAGGACCAGGAAGGGCCAGGACGCCAAGGCCAATTGGTGAGGACAACACCTCCCTCTAGTGGTCCTATCAGACATTGCCGCTAGGCACTGTAGAACAAATGTGTTTTCTCAAGAGGTGAAATCGTTTTTTAAAAGGTGGAAGAGGTTAAGAATATGGACTGCCTGACCCACACGCTATAAGAAAGTTAAGAAATGTGCACTGGGGGAGAGTGCACAGTAGGTAGGGTACTTACTGTAAAAACATGAAGACCTGAGTTCGAGTCCCCAGCACCCAGTCAAAAGTACAGTGTGGATCTGTAACTGGCTTGCTGGGGAGCAGGAGGTGGAGAGAGGAGGATTCCCTAGAGGTCACTGGTCAGCCAGATTAACCAACTGGTGAGTTTCCGGTTCTGTAAGGGACCCAGTCTCCAAAAACAAAGGGAAGAGCAATAGAAGAAAATAGCCAATGTTGCTCCCTGACCTCCACACACACAGGCACTCTTGCATATGTGCTCCACAAACCATCAACACACACACACACACATTGACATTTTTAAATAATAAAATAAACCATGCAAGTTCCCACAATCATTTCAAACTCTGTGGAGCTTCCCCCATGGAGAGAATCATGCATTTTAGGAGAAGACCAGAACTTCCTGTGTGCAAGGAGCCAGCCCAGCCCTGGACAGCATCAGGGTCACACAGAGATGGCCTTGCTGGGCACACAGGCCAGCTTCCCTTCCCGGAGAGCCCTGCAAACCTTGAAGAGACCCTTCAATCCCAAAGCTTAATCAAGCCTCTGTGTGTGTGTGTGTCCAGGTGCACTTTGTTGTGCATAACTCTGTGGAGACCAGAGGTGGATGCCTGGTGTCCTCTATCACTTACTTTTTAGGACAAGGTCTCTCTCTAAACTTGGAGTTCCTTACTTCAGCTCTGCTGGCCAGCCAGTGAGCCTGGGATCCTCATGTTTTGACCCCCTAGTCCCACAGCACTGGGGTTACCCACATATGCCTTTTTGTCAGGCTTTTACATGAGGACTGGGGATTTGAACTCGGGCCCCTAGACTCCCAATGGCAGACACTTTGCCCACTGGGCTATCTCTCCAGCACTCAGAGCTTAGATTTCAGTCTCTAAACAACTGTTCTCACAACAGGAACCAAGTTCTTTAGAGAAATGGCTCATTCTGGTCAAAGAACACTCAAGACGTATCCACTGGGGCTGGAGATCTGGCTCGGTGCATACACACACTGGCTGTTCTTGCAGAGAACCTGGGTTCCGTTTGCAGTACTTACATGGTTCCGTTCCCAGGAGATCCGATGTCCAACCTCTAGCCTCTGAGGGCACTTACAACTGTGGTGTACATGCATACATGCCTATAAGATAAAAACAAATCTTGGAAGGAAAATAAAATTTCATTTCTGGTGGTGGATAAGTGCATAGACTATATCATTTTAGTGAAATCCGTTGTGAAGCCCCACTGCTCCCATCGGATGCTTATCTGACTGTTTAGACGTCCATTGAGTTGTATAGTCTTTGGCTCTGGTTAACTTCTGTGTGTAATGTTTTCATTTGCAATGTTTTTATAACACAGTTTAAAAAGAAATAGAATAAATAAAAAATATCTACGACTTTGTACAGATACCAGCTAGTTAAGGAATAAGTGGATATATTGGAGAAAAAGCCAGACTGGTCCCCAAAGAAGTTTACATAATAAATGTGGAAGGAAGGCTAATTTTCTAACAGTCACTAAACACCTTGAGAATTGTTTCAAACAAGAATCATTAATGGGTCTGCAAAATGGCTCAGTGGGTGAAGGAGCTTGCTGCTAAGACTAGCAACCTGAGTTCGATCCCCAGGACAACACAGTGAAAGGAGAGAACCGATTCCCACAAGCTGTGCTCTGACTTTCACAGATGTGCTGTGGAATGAATGAATAAATAAGTAAGTAAATAAATAAATAAATGTTTTTTAAAAATAATCATCAGGCTGGACAGATGACTCAGCCACTCGAGGCTAGGCTGGCAGCCAAAATGTCAAAAAGGGACCAACAGTGGACATCACTAGACATGAAAGACTGCAAGCAAAAGTATGATAAGCAATTTAGTTTCAAATTTTCTCACCATAGATACTTATTAACTATAAAGGGGGAACACAGTATCTTTATATGAAGAAACTAGACATTCTGTGTCAGGGATTAGCACAAAAAAGTCCCTTTCACAGACTTTCTGCCCAAAGTGCTTGAGCTAAATTGGATTCTCTCTCTCTCTCTCTCTCTCTCTCTCTCTCTCTCTCTCTCTCTCTCTCTCTCTCTCTGTCTCTCTCAAGACAGGGTTTCTCTGTGTAGCAGAGAACTCAGAGATCCGTCTGCCTCTACCTCCAGAGTGCTGGGATTAAAGACATGTGCCAGCACTACCCAGCTATATTGCATTTTAAAAAAAGATTTATTTATTTCTATTTTGGGTGTAGTGTATGCATGCAGATATGTATATGTACCACATATGCACCTGGCACCCAAAGTCAGAAGAGGGCTTCGAACCCCCTAGAACCGAAGTTACAGATAGTTGTTAGCCACCACATAGATGCTGGGAACCAAACTTGGGTCCCCTGCAAGAACAACACATGCTCTTAACTACTGAGCTGTCTCTACAGCCAGGCATAAGCCAAGTTAATCTAGAGGAGACATCATATAAAACCCAACCGAGCATGCACTGTGTAAAATAACTGGCTGGAACACTTTTAAAATAATAACAATGCCCAGCCTGGTGATATAGGCTTTTAATTTCAGAACTCTGAGGACAGAGGCATGCAGATCTCCATGAGTTCAAGGCCAGCTGGGTTTATATAACAAGTTCCTGGTCAGTTAGAGCTACATGGTAAGATCCTGTCTCAAAAAATGGTGATGACAAAGACTATGATGATGATGGTGACTATGATGATGTTGATTATGATGACTATGATGCTGATGATGCTGACAATGATGATGCCCAAGATGATGATGATGATGATGATGATGATGATATAGCATTCCTAAAACTCTAGGCTCCATCCCAGCACGGTATAAACAGGGCATGGTGGTGCACACATGCAGTCTCAACACTCAATGATGAGAAGTTCAAGGTCATCCATGACTACAGAGCTACATAGTGAGGGGAGCCTGCATTACATGAGCTCTTCTCTCAAAAACGATTAAAACTAAAAAATGACGATGATAATAACGATAATAATAACAATAACCCTAACAATACCTGTTTTTAACTATCAAGCAGGACCAACGTTCTCTTCCAGCAGAAAGTGGGAAAGAGCAGGCCAGGCTGAGATACAACCCAAGGATCAGACGCAGTCATCAGTGTTAATTTCCTGGTTTGGATGGTTATGTTGCCGTTACGTAAGATGTTAGCATCCAAAGAATCTGGGCAAAGAGCATACTGGGAATTCTTTGTACAATTTTTGTAACTTTCCTGTAGGTCTGAAGTGATTTCAAAATGAACATTTCGGGGGAGGGGGTGGAAATTTGGAGACTTTGCAGATGCCTCCCTCGGCCACTTGGAGAAAAGTTCGTTTGGATCCAGCTCAAACTGGACACAACATTCTCCTTTCCACAGACAGAACGCCTAAGAGCCAGGGGCCAGCTGCAAGGGAATGTTCTTAGGCCGATGCCTGTGCAAGCAAGCTGAAGGCTGGGGCTGCTTCCCCAGGAGGGGGGCTGAGGCACAGGTGGAGGGGCCCAACCAGGGTCCCCAGTGGGTGCTGCTGAGGGCCAGACAAGGAGCCCTCTGCAATTTTGATTCTACTTGGTCTAGGTTCAAAATTCTCCACTTTATAAAACAATGCCCCAGAAGGCCGGGGAGATGGCCAAGTTGGTAAAGTGCTCAACTCTGCAAGCCCAAGAACTTGAGTTCTACCCCACACGCCCAAGCAAAAGCCAGGCTTGGTGGCGCCTGCTTGTAATCACAGTGCTGGAGCGGTGGAAACTGGAAACGGGTGAACAGTCAGAGCTTTACTGCCACTTCTGCAAACTGGGAAGGCAAGTAAATGTGAGAGACCCTGTCTCAAAACATAAGGTGGAGATGAGGTGAGAGATGACTCAGGGCTTAGGAGTGAAAAAAAAAAAAAGGTGGAAAGAAATTGAGGGAAGACACTCAGGTTGGACCTCTGGACTTAACGCACACATTCACACTCATACTGGACTCACAAACACACATTCACACACACGTACATGCTCACACACGTGCACACACACTCACACCCCCACACACGTTCACACACATTCAACATACACACACAGTTCTTGGGGCAAGGTCTCAGCCTGAACAGGAGGAACCACGGGGAGACGTGGACCCGCCCCCTGACAAGCTCCTCCCACCCTGTCCTCTGCTCTTGCTGTCCATCTGCAGGCCCCGGACCATTTCTGGGCTATCCCAGAGCTCGCCTTGACTTTTTTCCCAACTGGCCCCAGAGCCTCCTAAATGTACACATTGGCTGAGTTCTCAGTCTTCCTATCCACCCTGCTCCCTTGGGATGGAGGACCTCAGGCCTGGGACTGCTTGTGCAAAGTGGTCCTCCAGGCTCCCCCCTCCTCAAGCCAGGATGGACACTGGAGGGTGAAATAAGATTCCTGCTGTCCCTGTAGCCTTCAGGTGGGGGCCCTGTGCACACAAAACCAAAGCCACCTCTTTGCGGTACCGAACCTCCTCTGTAGGGCAAAAGCTAATTCATCCTAAATTCCCAAGACACCCACAATCATGCCCCACCCTGTGGAGCCTCCTTACTGGTCTCCAGTGGCCTTTGTATTCTAGAAGCTGATTGGTGAAAGAACTTGCATGCTCCTGCTTGGATAAAGGAAGAAGGGGAGCTGGAAAATGTTATCAGTGCCTCCTGTCTCCTCGAGGGCTAAGGCCTCAGGGAGGGCTCCACTACCCTGAAGGCCGAGATATTACAGAGTCACAGCAACCATAGGGAGAGCACGGGGACCCTGAGGATCATAGAACTTAGTCAGTGGAAGCTCCACACAGTACCGAGGACCAGACCTTGTCTTGCACCACACACACACACACACACACACACACACTTAGTCTGGCTTTTTTGCCACTGTGCACTAGTACTGAAATCCCTTGAATGATGGCCAACTCCACAAATCAGTGGGGTTCAGAGCACGTGACGCAGACCTTGACATAAAAATGAAAAGACTAATAATAATCAAGGGCCAAGGATGTGGCGCAGTGGGGAGAGCACTGGCCTAGCTTACACAAAGCCCTGGATTGCATCGCTAGCGCCATGTAAAACGAGCATAGTGCTTCATGCCTGTAAGTCCAACACTAGGGAGACAGAGACAAGAGGACAGCAGAATTTAAGATCATTCTTGGATGCATAGTGCGTTATAGGTAAGACTGATTACACAAGACCCCACCTTTTAAAGAGAGAAAGTGCATTCTTAAATGTTTCGGGGGCTCTATGATTGGATTTCTTAGCTTGTTTGTTTGACCATTTTCCTCGTGTATCTTGCCTTCTGTCAGCTACTGTGCAAAGTGAAAAGAAGTGGGGTTTTTTTGTTTTTTGCTTTTTGTTTTTCTATTGAACCAGGCCTGGAGAGAAGGTGCAATGTTTAAGAGCCTGACTGCTCTTCCAGATGACTAGGGTTTAGTCCTCAGCACCCACAGGGCAGCTCACAACTGTCAGTAACTCCAGCCCCACAGATCTGATACTTTGGGCACCAGGCACACACATGATTCATAGACATTCATGCGGACAAAACACTCATACACTTAAAATCATAAAATATATAAATCTCAAGAAAATGAAATATTAAACCAGGCACCCTGTCACACTCTAGGACTTTGGACATGGAAGCAGGAGAAACTAGAGTTGGGGGCTAACCTGGGCTACACGGAGAAATCCCATCTTTTTTAAAAAGTGGCAAATGATAGGAACGTTTTTACTTTTTAAAAATTCTCACAGAAATGGACTGGGGTGTAGTCAGGTAGCAGGTGCTTGCCTCTCACATGGGAGCGCCCCCTTCCCCCCATTGCAATCCCTATTCCAAGAAAGAAGGAAGGATGATAAAGAGAAAGGGGTGAGAAGCAAGGCATTTTCCTGCCCCAGGCCACCTGCACACCTGGGTCCTTACATAAAGTGCCAGTGACTTGAGCAAATGCAGCAACGAGATGACCTTTCAAGAGTGGCTGTGAGCCCAGATAGCCTTTTTGTGGCATTACATCGCCACCTGGTGGATAACATGAACATTACAGTTCCCCTAGGTACACCTGCTCTCTCTCTCTCTCTCTCTCTCTCTCTCTCTCTCTCTCTCTCTCTCTCTCTCTCTCTCTCTCTCTCTCTCTCTCTGTGTGTGTGTGTGTGTGTGTGTGTGTGTCCAGGTGCACTTCATCCTGTATGCCTCTAGAGTGGCCAGAGGTGGACTTCTAGGGTCTTCGTCTATCACTCATTGCTCACTTTTGGGGACAGAATCTCTCTCTGAACTTAAAGTTCCTTATTTCAGCTCTGCTCAGTGAGCCCTGAGATCCTTCTGCTTTGACCCCCAACCCCTCAGCACTGGGGCTACTCAGTGCATCTCCTTATTGGACTTTTACATGAGCACTGGGGAGCTGAACTCAAGTCGTCATGCTTGCATACACGTGTGTATGGTGTATGTATGGAGGCCAGAGCACAGCTTGCAGGAGTCAGTTTTCTCCCTCTATCATGTGGGTCCTGGGAATAAAACTCAGGCCATCACTTGATACAACAAGCTCTCTACCATACTGAAATATCCTCCTGCTCACAAGGGCCCTTTCCTTACCCACAGTCCTGCTCACTGAAAATGAGGGTTGGCAGATCACTGGAGGAGCCCAGGGGAAGTCTGTCTTTGGTAGTGCCAGTGAACTGTTCACTGTTGGACTTTTCCTAGAGAGATGTGACTAATGACAGACCAAAGAGAGAATTCTTCCCAAATCCAGATTAGTGAACCAGTGAGTTTATTGGGCGCACAGAGCATGGGTTACTTTTGAGCATGAGTGACTCAAAGACAGCCTCATCACAAAAAGCCCACCCCAGTGTGGGTGTCAGCTCTGGAGAGCTGCATCCTGAAGCACTTGGGATGGCTCCCTGAGTGACAGGACCTAGTCTCAGAGGACCTTGCAGGCTCCGATTCATTCACAGGAAATGGCCAGAAGATGGGGACAGAGGGAAGAGCTGTGGCTGCCTCAGCCTGGGGAGGGATGGAAAGGATGCTATCAGGGTTGAACCTTGAGTTTCTCTTAGGGTAGTTAAGAGTCTAACGCTCAGACTGGAGAGATGACTCAATAGGTAAAGATGCTTGTTTCGGAGACTGGAGAGATGCTCAGCAGTAATTCCCAGTGGCAGCTGTAACAGAGGACCCAGGTTCCATTTCCTGCACCCATATTGCAGCACACTACATCTGTGATTCCAGTGCCAGGGCATGCATATATATACACATCAGCAAAACACTCACACAGGTGAAATTTTAAAAAAAAATGAAGTCTGTCCCACAAGACTGATGGTTGAGATCAGGGCCAAGAACCAACCACGGAAGAGAACTGGCTGCAGAAAGCTAGTCTCTGAGCTCCACAGGCAAGCCCAGCATGCACATATGCCCCTCCCCCAACAATAGATGATAGATAGATAGATAGATAGATAGATAGATAGACAGACAGATTTAAAGGAACGTTGCAAAACTGCCAGGCATAGTAGTAAATGCTGAGACACACAGGAGGATCAGAAGTTCATGAGACTAAAGCTGACTGTGGAATCAGGACCCAACCATCACGAAATTCCTAAAAGGCATTGTTGTGTGTACTTAAAGAGCAATTAAAGGCCTAGAGAGAGGGCTCCACGGTTAAGAGCGCTTGCTGCTCTTGCAGAGAGGACCAGGGTTCTGTTCCCAGCACCCACGTGATGACACACAACCATCTTTAACTCCAGTTCCAGGGGCTCTGATGCCCTCTTTCAGCCTCCAAGGCACCAGGCACATACAGGGTGCCCATGCAGACACACAGGTCCTCTATTCAGGGTCTTACAGCCGGTCGCCTGTGCACACATCTGGAGCCTCCATGAGTGTCCGGATTAGTTACTTTCTGTTACTGTGATAAAACATCAAGGCCAAAGGCAACTTTAGGAAGAGACGGTTTATTTCAGCTCAGAGATTCAGAGTTCAACCGTAGCCCAGAAGCGTGGCAACAAGAGGCAGACATGGCAGAAGGAGCAGCCGCTGAGTGGTCATAGCCTGAACTGAAAGCAAGAAGCAGAAAGAGTGAAATGCGAATGGTAGAAGGGTGAGCTTGTGTCAAGGGCGTGGCTGGGCGTGGCTGGGCGTGGCGAGTATGTGGTGGGCTAGCGCTGCTCTGGCAGGCCTTGCCAGCTTCTCTTGTCCCCCCTGCCTTGCTAAAATAACATTAGATTGCATCCCTAAAGCTAGCCACCAAGGTCTATTCCCTTATTTGGCCCCTTTCCCCTCCTGAGGCTGACTGCCAAGGTCCAGCTGTTAAAGTACTGAAGTCCAGCAATCAGAAGCCCCCTTTGGCTCACCTAATTAACATGCCCAATTAAATTAAACACCTCATCCTAACGTGGGGTTCCCCACCCTTTACCTTTATAAACTGCCATTTGCCTATAGGCCACCCCTGTCTCCTCTTTATCCAAAGGCAATCTTTTGTCCTCTGGGGCTTTTTAAATTACAGGCAGAGACATGCTCGTTGTATCAAACCTTTCCTGTTATGCAGGTGTCAGTTTCTGATTCCATCTTGCCAAGAGGCATTTTTTAAATTCTCTATTGATCAGACGCAGCTCACCCATTTTTAAAGTCTCTGTTGATCAGACATACCTTCCTCGGAACAGTTAAATAAGCAGTATCCCCACAGGTACTACAGGCAGGCTTGCTCTGTGACTGTAGATGTTTCTCTAGGGACGCATCCCAAACTATCCAAGATTGGTGGTCACATCTGGAGGATCAATAGAGGTAGAGAGAGGAGAGGAGAGGAGAGGAGAGGAGAGGAGAGGAGAGGAGAGGAGAGGAGAGGAGAGGAGAGGAGAGGAGAGGAGAGGAGAGGAGAGGAGAGGAGAGGAAGGTTTTATCCCTCAAAAGAGTATTGAGACAGACACAGAATCATCCCCAGGGCTTTCAGCCTTCAAGGTCCCAGCCTTTCCCATGATCAGCAAAGTGGAACTGAGTATCACTGAGTGTAGACAGCATAGGGCAAGCCAGGAGAGCTCGTAACACACGCAAATCTAGGTACTAAGCATTGAGGCCACCAAATTCACCACAGGTCCTTGCCATGTGGAAGGGGTCTCCGTGGGCCTTGCCACAACAGAGTCCCATCAGTGAGGCACCCACATGCTGTTCCCTACGGATGCTGCATGCCCACCGCCACTGGGGGACCTTAATCTGCCAAACCTCTTTGCAGTTACTTACTCATTCCCAAGTGTGAACTCACCGTACTCCTTCCTGCAGCATCTCAGAACTGGAGTCTCTGCCTTCCTTTCCTAACTCGGGTTGGCCTACGGTGTTCCCTTACTGTAATCCCAACATTCGGGGTGCAGAGGCAAGAGAACCACAAATCCAAAGGTTACCCATGGCTACCCTGGAGACTCTGTTTCAGGAAGTGGGGGGGAGGGGATACTTTCTAAGTAACCTGAAAATCTGAACACGGTTGGAACGGTAGATATTCTTGAGCATGAGGGATGTTATGTGTTAATAAAGCTTGCTCGATGCCTTAGTTCTGGCCGTCGCACTGGGATTACATAGTTCTTATTCCTAGCGGAATGAGAGCTACTGACCACTTACAGAGTGCAATGGCACTCTTTCTACAGCACGCCAACGGCTCCATACTCAATACGCATATGCAAGATTGCCCACAAGCAGTGTCTATGTGTAGCTATATCATATTCAATGAAGGACCTAGAAAACAATACATCAGTACACTGAGAATCACACACACATATGCACACACACTCACTCACTCACACACACATACACATGCATTCATATACATTCATACGTGAAAGTACACACATATGCACACACACACATAAATGCAACAAAGTGTACAGGAAGCAGACACTCCCCCAAGGGAGGCTCCTCATTGCTTTCTTGCCCACCCATCTTTCCTCTGCTGAGGTCCTCCTGGGCTCTGACCACCCAAGACCCACTGGGAAAGGACAGGCCCAAAGCTTCCTGTGCCCACAGCCCTTGGCTTGTCTGTTCCTCTGGAAGCATTGTAGAAGACCTGAAAAACAAAAGGTCCTGCTGAGAGCTCCGGAAATAGCTAAGAGGCTGGTGAAGGGTGGGAACATAGAGAGGCTTCTGTTACCTGCAGACCCTAGAAATCCTGCCCCAGCCCTTTGAGGACACCCACTTCAGTCGACCTTCACTAGTGCCTTTCCAAATTACACCACCAGGGGGCAGAAGAAAACCAAGAATAGTGCCTTCCACAGTGGTCCTCAGGCGCCATCCCTCGAAGTGAGTCTGGACCCTAAACACAGAGAGAACAAAGCAATTGCAGGGGCGAGTTCCATGAAGCATTCTGACTGCTTTATGTAGAAGCAACTAGGAGGTATCCGTGCGGTATCCACAGTACTCCAAGCGGCGCGTTAGGTGGGCGGGGATACAGTTCAGAGGGTAGAAAGCTTGCCTGGTATGCAAGAAGCCTTGGGTTCAGTCCCACCAGACATGGTAGCACACACCTGTTACACTAGCGCTGGGGAGGTAGAGGCAGGATGGGCAGTTCACGGTAATCCTCTGCTACACAGTGGTTTCTAGGCCAGCCTGGGGCCACAGGAAACCCTGATGGAAGTTTCTGAGGTGGGTGGCTCCGTAAGGGTGGAGACAAGATTTCCAGGTCTAACAGGCTATAGAAGCCACCCTATGTCCTCATTCATGAAAGGGGGTGGGGGGAGGAGGGAATACAAGGTGGAAAGAAGGTGGCTCAGCAAGCAAAAGAGCCTTCATGACCTGAGATCCTTCCCCAGAACTAAAGGTAAGAGAAGAAAACCAACTCCATAAAGCTGTCCTCTGACCTCCACATATGCACCATGGTATGCTCTGTCTCTGTCTCTGTCTCTGTGTCTGTCTCTCACACACAATGTAGCCCAGGCTGGACTGGAATTCACAGAGATCTGCCTGCTTCTTCATCCAGAGTTCCGAAATCAAAGGCGAGCATCACCACAAAGCCGGTTTTTGTTGTTGTTGTTGTTGTTGTTGTTGTTGTATTGTGATGATGGAGAAAGCCCAGGTTCCACAGAGGCTAAGTGCTGCCCTCCACTGGGTGGCAGCACTGAGTCAGAATACCAGCTTTCCGGCTCTGTTTTCCCATGTCCCTGGTGCGTTCCTGACCGAGTGTGGGACTTCTTTAGTGGTAGCATAAGGAAGATAGCAAGAGCCCACAGGCGGCAGACAGACAGGAGAGATGAAGGCCAGCTGGAAATGTCACTGGCACTGCGTAAGGGAGTTTGTGATATAAGGAAAGGCTTTCCTTCCGTCTACCAGACCCTTCCTCTTCCCATCCTCTCACTGCCTCCTGCTTCTGGGAAGGGCAATGTGAGCTCCACTGTGCGTGCTTTCTTTTACAACAGCCAGCAGTCAGCAGCCAGATAGTACCACAAAGACCCAGCCATCCCTTCCCTGCTCTGGGCCTGGACCCTGAACTATAGAAGCCATGGGCACAATCTTAAAAGATCTGTTTTTCTGGGGGTGGTGGCACACCTGTGTTTCCAGTTCTTGATAGGTGGAGGACATAGGATGAAAAGTTCAAGGCCAGCCTGGTCAACAACACTGACACAACATCACAAAGTCCTGATTGTTTTGTGTGTTGAGTTTCCAGGTAACTGAACATCAAAGCACATCTGGAAAAGGGTAGCATCCAAAATACAGTCCTCTTTCCCTTCTTGATGCTCCTCTAGCACTCTACCCCCCCCCACACACACACACACACACAGAGTCAGGTATATAAACCTAGGGGCTGATGATATGCCTTGGCTGATACTGTTTGTCTAGCCTGCATGAAGCCATGAGTGAAATCCCAGCATCACACAGAACAAGTGTGTGGTGTAGTGCGTGCCTGTAATTCTAGCACTGGGAAGCAGCGGCTGGAGGGTCAGAAGTTCGCGGCTTTTCTCAGCTAAGAGAGTTGAGGTCACGCTGGGCTACATGAGAGCTTGCCTTAAATCAAAACAAACTTTTGTTTTGCTTTTTTAGAAGAAAGTTGGATGGTAGCACACACTTTTAATCCCTGCACTCAGGAGGCAGAGGCAGGCAAATCTCTGGGAATTCAAAGCCAACCTGGTCTACAAAGGGAGTTCTAAGCGAGTCAGAATTACATAGTAAGACCCTGTCTCAAAGCAACAACAACAACAACAACAACAAACCAGAAATTAAAATTGATGGGGCAGAGGAGAGGCTCAGCCTTAAAATAAGTGCAGGTATTGTTTTGCAGGTATGAGGATTTAAATTTAATACCCAGAATTTATGTAAAGATGTCTGGGCATCAGGGACTGGAGAGATGATAGCTCAGCAGTTAAGAGTGCTTGAAGCTCTTGCAGAGGATCCAGGTTTGGTGCCCTGCCTTGACATGGCAGCTCACACTCTCTGTACCTCCAGTTCTGGCAATCCAATGCTCTCTTATGACTTCTGCAGGCACCATGCTCACATGGTATTGCATACATGTGGGCAAGGCATAAAACATACACACACACATCATGTTTATTATATATTCATTATATATGTCCAGTTATGGTGGCATGTTTTTATAGTCATCACACTGAGGAGGTAGAGACAGGAGATCACGGGGCTCTCTGGCCTATTTGGTAAGTTCCAGAACAATGAGAAACCCTGTGTCAAAAAGACAGACAGCTAGACATGGTGATCACCTTTAATCCCAGCACTAGGGAGGCAGATGCAGGAGGATCTCTGTGAGTTCAAGACCAGCCAGGACTACACAGAGAGTGACATGTTGTTTTTGTCTCAGAAAAGAAAAGCAACAAAAATGTGGGCAGAGTCCTAAGGAACAAAACACAGAGAGCTGACCTTTAGTGAATGCTTATGTGTCTGTGCACATAAACACACAAGACACACATCACACAAGAAAGAAGGGCTGGCAAGATGGCTCAGCAAATAAAGCCACTTGCTGCCAAGACTAATATCCCAAGTAAGATCCTTTTTGTCCCCAAGACCCACATAGTGGAAGAAAATAACAGGATCTCCTATGGCATACATGCTGCTGGTGATGGTGGTGGTGCTGATGATGATGCAAAAACAATTTAAGAATTAAATTTGGAATCTTTCCCAAGATCCAGACTGAGTCACCAAAGAACACTGTAGAACATTCTCTGCTTTGGAAATGTCGAGTTGATAGCTAGCAATAAAGTTGGCTCAAGGTTGAAGGAGGGTGCTTGCTCAGAAAGATGGCGAGAGAGCCAGCGTCCAGTCCTCGTACTAACCTTGGCTCTGTCCGTTGCCTGGTACAGGTGTGTCTTTCTGAGTCAGGACTGCTGTCCCTTGTGTCTCTGTTGAGGAGAGTAGGGGACTAGCCTTAAAGATATCTCTCTGCTGCCTGTTCTGGGCCACAGGGTGCCAGGGTTACAGTGCAGACAGCGGGAGGCAGAGAACACAACAGAAGGGACTAGACTGCATGCTGGAGGACACACCCAGGCAGGTAACCATGGCAGCCCCTCCTGATGCAAAGACCATGGGGAGAAGCTCAGTGCCCTGTGTGGGCATCACTGACTTGGCAGGTAGCTGCTAATGCTGGGGCTAGGGAAGATGAACAGATCCAAACCTTGGCCAGCCAAAGCTCTGGTACTGGTGGAACAATGAAGCAATGGACCAGATAACTTTCTTTATTTTATTGAGACAGAGTCTCATGTAGCTCAGACTGGCCTCACACTCAATATATATATATAGCCAAGGATGACCTTGAACCTCTAATCCTCTTGCCTCCATTTCCTGAGTGCCGTGTTTGCCTACGTATGTGCCATGCTTGGTGTATACAGTGCTGGGGACAGAATCCAGTATTTCCTGCTTCTCTGTCCACGGTGCGCCACCTTCCGCCCTCCCATGGATCTGAGGTGTCCTTGGAACTGACGCCAAGCCATGGCTGCTGTTTATCTCACTTCCAAGTGCCAAGCAAGGCACTAAAAGTTCCTGACTAACACTGCCCCTCCCCCCCACCCCCCACTCTTCTGCCTCTGTCTTAAGCTCTGTGAAAACAGAGGTCCTGCAGGGGAGCCACACTTACCTCTCATCCACAAATAACCCGCCAGCTCTCGCTTCCCGACCACGCAGAGCCATCATCCTGACACCACGGAAGGATTAAGGTAACCGGTGTTCCAAACAGCCCAGGCTCAGAGTCGGGCTGAGTGAGGGACGGATCCTTTATGGACTAACAATTCACAGCGTAATGACCTAGCATCGCTCCTCGGGGAACAACCCAAGAAATATATTTCCTCAGGCAAATAAGAGCCAAGTCTTCGCAGACTAGGACTGAATAAATCTCCCGTCCCGGGAGAATCAGCACCCTGAGACAAAAGCAATCAGTAAGCATTCTGCTGAATGAGAAACCGGATCGCATGGGACTCAGTGCTATGGAGCCCAAGGGAGCCAGCATCCGGTCCCTCTTCACAGCACCTCTTAAGGGGCACAGGACCCCTAATCTGACACCGGAGTGTCACTTGAAGAGCTTGTATGTATGTCAATGAAAATAGGCAAGATCAGTTAGAGTGGCAAGATCAATCAATTTGATTTGGTTCTCTGGTAAACTCCTATTAATCCTTCAAAACTCTGCCTCTGAGTCACCTCCTCAGAGAAGGCCTCCCTGCGTCCTGGCACTGTGTGAAGGTGAATCAGCCTGACCCTCCAGGGTACTGCTCTGCAGCCTGCAAGGTCACTTTTCTCTGTGACTCTCAAGAGGCAATGGGTAGGAGGCTTTCTATCCCCCCCCCCCCCCACACACACACACAGTTACTCGTTTAAGGGAAAGAATTCCTGAGGGGCTGGAGATGTGGGTCAGTTGGTACAATGCATAAAGGAAGTCTTAGGTTCAGACCCCGATATACCCTTGTCCGTGACTCAAGCACCCAGGAGGATCATAAGTTCAAGGTCACCCTTGGCTACACAGTCTGAGGCCTGCTTGAACTACCAGTGATCCTGTCTTAAAAACAAAGAAGATAGTGGGCAAGATGGGTCAAAGGGGAAGGGGCTTGTTGCCAAGGCTGGCAACCTGAGTTTGATTCCAGAAATTCACGGGGTGGAGAGAACCAGATCCCACAAGTTGTCTTTTGACCTCTGTGCATGCGTCATGGCATGCGTCAAACCACACAATAAATAGATAGATAGATAGATAGATAGATAGATAGATAGATAGATAGATAGAAAAATATTACAAATTTTAAGTTTAAAAAATAAGCAAGACAAAACACTGTAGGAAGGGCTGTAGTAAGGAATGAATAAGTGAGGTTAGAAAATACCCCAGAGTTGGTCCTTAAACGCCAAGGTTTTGTTATGCAGCAACCTCAGCTCCCCCACCTACCATCTTTTGAATTCTCTGGGCACCTGCCTCAACCAGTGTCACCCCAAAGGACAGAGCACACCTGAGGTTTGCTCCGTAGGAAATCCTGCAGGTCTGTCAGCAAGACAAAGGGTTTTAAATTAAGCACTAATGGCTTTGGGTCCCCCTCCCCTCAAATTCCTATCTTGGGTGTGCCCCCCCCCCCCAAGGCTTTCTGGATCTGGGAAGATCTAAGAGTTCCAGCAAGAGGAAGAGGGAAGGAGCGGGCAGGGCTCGCTGTAAGACACTGGGGACCGACTTTCCATCCTTCTCACTCTGGCTTTAACTTGAAGTGCCCTCTCACCAACCTATTTATTTCGCTCTCTGCCAGAGGTCTCCTCCTCCTCCTCCTCCTCCTCCTCCTCTTTCCTTCCTTTCTGTCTTGTTCAGGTAGCAGAGGGTGGCCTCAGTTCGATCTAGGTCTGACCTTGAACTTGCGATCCTCCTGACTCCACCTCCTAAATACCAAGATTACGGGAGTGCAGTCAGTTAGTGCTGTGGCCTCCTGCGTGCTAGGTGAGACCCACGAGCTGAGCCACACCCTCAGTTCTGGGCCAGCTTTTCTAAATTAACCCCTGCCTGGGGTATCGGACCCAGCAACGCCTCCACCTTCAGGTCCTGTCCTAAACTATCTTACCACATCTGTGCACCCAAGAATGGGTGTGGTACCATGGGGTACAGCCATGGTACTGTAGCCGTGAAACCCCAGCCCTCGGGAGGCTGAGGCAGGAAGGTTGTCGTTAGTGAGTGCCAGTCCAGCCTGTGCTACAGACTGAGACCTCATTTACACAGAACCTCGAAAGAAAAGTATGTTCTTTGCAAGTGTCTGTATGGCTAAACACGGACGGACGTACCCTAAATACCTCTCCCCAGCAGATTCGTCAAACGCGATGCAGCAGCAAATATATAGCGTTACTGTGGAATTGCCACCAAGGAAAGCTTTTGAGGAAGAAGGAAGTTTTGGAACTATATGCTCAATGGCGTGGGGCTTCTCCGAGAAGGAAGGTGGGAGGGACATTTTAGAGGCAGGGACTTCCTGGAAGGAGTGGCAGATACTTCAGCTGACCCGGGAAGGAGAACACGAGAAAGCAGAGATGGGGCCCCCTAGTGGAGAAGGGGTAAAGAGAGGGGGTCATCACCCTAAGCTGGGAGAGGGAGATAAGGTCTCCAAGGTAACCAGTGACTGGAAAGGTCTGATGATGTGTATGTAATTGACAACCCAGAGCAGACAGACCCAGACAGAGCAGTACCTTCTGCCTCTACCCGGGTCATCAGAAAGAAAGGAGCAGAGAATCATTAGACAATGAAAATAGCACTTTTGGTGAGATTGTCCATAGTGCCCAGCTGCTGCTGCACCATCCTTTAGCCATAGGACTTTTTAGAACATCAAGGAGATCCTGGGTACTGGGCAGCCTTGGGCAGCAATTGTGGATGGCTGCCATCTGCCGCCTTCGTGATACCATAGATGACTTCAGCAGTGGAGCTGGTTAAGAAGCAACAAGAGAAAATGTGTGTAGAGAAGATCACCTGACCAAAACGAAACAAAGAACTAAGTGGGGCTGAGGGTGTGGCTCAGGTGGTAGAATGCTGGCCCAGCACACCCAGATTCGTAAACTAAGCCTGTGGTACAGATGTGTAATCTCCATGTTCTGGAGGTGGAGGCACAAGGATCAGAAGTTCAGGGTCATCCTTGGCTACATAGCAAGTCATATAGCCTGTGCTATGTGAGACTCTGTCAGAAAAGAAAAGGAAAAAAGAAGGGAAAAGAGGAGGAGAAAGGGGAGGAGGACAGGGAGGACTATGGCATGTTTCCTGTCTTGAAATTAGGGAGCCAACAGAAAGACACATCAAGAGATCTTAAAATGCAGTTGAGTGTGTCAGGGACCCATGTGATGACAGGATCTTTGGTAGAGGGTATCCGTCAAGCCACTAGAAGGTTTGTTCTTGTCCAGGAGGGCTTCCTGGAGGAAAGACAGTTTAAGATATCTTCCTGCTTAAAATACTGTGTTTGCTTAATCTCTGTACGTATGAAAAAATACCAGCATGTCACAGGTACTTTATTTGCTACTGTGACAAAATGACAAGAAGAACAACTTAAGGAAGAAAGGAAGGAAGGAAGGAAGGAAGGAAGGAAGGAAGGAAGGAAGGAAGGAAGGAAGGAAGGGTCCTTTGGCTCTCAGTTGAGGGTCTCAGTCCATCCTGGCACAGGAGAACGAGGCAGCTGACCACAGTGCATCTGAAAGTAAGAAGCAGGGAAGTAAATGTGGGTGCTTAGCTCCCCCTTTTAAACTTTGGTCCTGGACTCCAACCCATAGAAGGGTACCACCCACACTTAGCGTCAATGTTTCCACTTCTGTTAACTCAGTCTAGAGACCTCCCACAGAGATTTGTCTCCAAGATGATTCTAGATCCACTTGCCAGTAAACCTTAACAATCACACTTGAGAAAATCAACTTAGAAAAAGTTCAGCCAGTGTGATGGCATCTGTCTGTAATCCCAGAACTCGGGGTGCTGCAGCAGAGTAGGTGTTCCAGGCTAGCCCACGGTACATGATGAGACCTCTCTTAAGAAAGAGAGAGAGAATGGAAGGGAAAAAAGAGGAAGATGATGAGGGTGGGAGTAAGAGAAATAAAGGGGAGAAGAGAGAGGGAAAGATAAATGATAAATAAGCATGATAGATAAACATGATAGATAGATTATTGGTAGATGATAAATGGATATAGATAGATAGACTAAAAGAGAGGGAGGTAGAGAGGAACGGAAGAAGGAACAGATAGAGGCTTATGGTTTTAGTTTATGGTCACTTGAGCCCATGGCTTTGAACCTGTGGTAGGGCAGAGCATCAAGGCTGGAGTACATGATAGAGCAAAACCCACTCACCCCCTCACCAGGGAGCCAAGGGAGCAGGGCATGGAGCTGGACTCCCTTCAAGGACAAGGCTCCAGTGCTTTAATGACTGCTCGTTTGCCCTCATCTCTTAAAAATTCCGGAGGCTTTCCAAAGCACCACCTAGGAGCAAAGCTTTTAGCACGTGAGCCTTAGGAGATACTCAGTATTCTCCTATAGCAGTTAACCAGGTGTGTCTTGGCTCATGTGCTGGGGGCAGGGAGGGGCGGGGGCGGGGAGAGATGGGGGCGGGGAGGGGCACACTGTTAAGGAGACCAATGCCAGAAGAGGAGCATGTGATGGGGAAAGATGTCAAGCAGCAGCCAGCGAGGGGAGGTTGCTCCCTGGTGGGTAAATGGCTTAGTATATTGTTCCCAGAGGAGGCTGAGCACCTAAGTCTTATCCCCAGAGCCCATAAAAAGCCAGGCACTCTATGGTGTGTGTGCGCTTCTAATCCTGGTACTGAAGAGTCAGAGACAGGAGAATCCCCCAGGCTCACTGACTAGCCAGCCTAGACTGCTTGGCGAGCTTCAGACTAATGAGAGACCCTGTCTCAAAACGCAAGGTGGGACTCAGTGGCTAAGACCACTTGCTGCTCTCTCAAAACGGGCAGAGTTCAGTTCCGGGTACCCATATGGGGCAGCTCACAGCTGTCTATAACTCCAGCTCTGGGGAATATGACGGCTTCTTCTGGCCTCTACAAACACCTGCGTGCATCCATGGGCATGTATAGTCATAAACACACACACACAAATAAATAAATAAATAGATAGATAGATAGATAGATAGATAGATAAATAAATAAATAAATAAAATCTTTTTTTAAAAGGTAGACTGAGGCTGCTATGCTGCCAAATCCAAAGACCTGAGTTAGTTTTCCCTAAGACTCACATAGTGAAAAAGAAACAACTCCTACAAGCTGTCCTCTGTCCTCTATGTGAGTAGTGTAACACCCCCTACACACACACACACACACACACACACACACACAAACAAGGAATATCCAGTATGTTGGTATGAACCTAACAGGAGAGCTATCAACTGATGTGTGTGTACATGGACCTGGACAGTTACTGCTTCCGTTTGATACAGAGGGATATCGCGGCTTCAATCAAGAAAGTACCATGAGATTACGCCATAGCTAATAAGTGGCAGAATTGAGCTTCAAATCCCGGCGCCATTGTGTGGACGCCTGTAAAGAGATTGATTCCCTGGTCGTACAGAGGGAGACAACCATTCACGAGAGCTCTGATAGCCTAATGAGCCCCAGAAATGCCTTTCAAGTCTTCCAAAACCTGATCAGCAGATGACAGAGGCTTTAATTGATAGGGACCAGGAGGTGAAAATGGCTTGCATTAGGGTGAGCTCACACTCTCCTCTGGTTCTCTTCTGATGAGGAGATAAGGGGAAATGGCAGGATGTCAAATTCCACCCCAACCACCAAGAATCCATCCCTGTCTCTCATGCCTCCAGGCTCCTACCCATCCGTCCCTGAGCCTGCCTTCACCCCCCACGTTGCCTGGCTCCCACAGACACACCCCTCAGGACCTCCCCAGCCCTCCAGCTCCCCAACTCCAGCCAGCAAGATCTCAGAGAAACGCCTAGAAGACCCTCCCAAACGGATGTGGCAAGAGCTACTGAGTGGAAGACAAGTCTTCAGTCAACTCCTATTTTAAGAACTGGGAAACGCTGAGGCCTGCTTTCTGGGGACTATGGTTCACACCACTGAGCCTTCATACCTGGGATTCTCAGCTTTGGACTCCTGGGCCATCAGTCCTCTCAGACTGTCATAAGGTCAACAAACTGAGCTGCACATCCTTCCATGTAGGTCTGGATTGAAGGGAATGTACAGCTTGAGCTAGGACCTTGGCCAAGTCAGAAAGAAGGGCCATTATGTGTTTAATCATCTCCCTTTGAGGAATATTTGGCTTCCAGAAAGTAACATTATGATTTTTTTTTAACAAAGGCCAAAATTCTCATTTTCCCACGGCTGTACTTGGAGCTTTTTTTTTTCTCCATTTATTTTTATTTTTATTTTTATTTTTTTTGCCAGTGGTCTTGGTTTTATTAACCAGGAATGCTCTCCAGAGACCCTGCTGGAGGCTGGCATGTTGGCTACAGGCCTGGCTTCAGCAGTAGGGGGCTGATTTCTCCATAGGAAGCCCGTAAAAGCCCTACTCTGCAAACATGTGAACCACCATACCCTGATCCTGTCTTGGGAGGTCTGTGAGCGGCCAGCCCTCTTCCTTCGGAAGTTCTGAAGTTCTCCATCAGGGTGCTGGCAGGGTTCGGTCATGCCAGCGAGATGGTTCAGTGGGTAAAGGTGCCTGCTTGCCACTAATCTTGGCAACCTGAGTTTCATCCCTGAGACCCACATGGTGACATGAGAGAATACCATGTGTACCAGGGTGGGCACATACATACGTGTGTACTCACGCACACACATGTAAGTAAACATAAGAGAAAAAAGGTTGATGGAATCTGCCAGCTCCTGGGGTGGTAGTTTTGATGGCCATTCTTAGTTGTCAATTTGACTACATCTGGGATTAACTAAAACCCAAAAATAGAGGGCAGACCTTTGAGGGATTCCTGCTTAATTTGGAGTAGGAAGATCTGCTTTTAATCTGGATCTTTATGGCAGGAAGCCACATTTTAATCCAGATCAATTGGAAGTCTACATAAGGACATCCAAGAAGAAAGCTTTTGCTCTTTGCCTGCATGCCCTCAACTTGCTATCAAGTTCATTCCTTCACTGGCTCTGGTGCCTACTTCTCTGGGATCCCAGCATTTACTAAAGATCAGCTGAGACATCCAACCTTGGGGACTGAACAGCTACTGGATTCTTGGACTTTCTGTTCATAGCCCACTATTGGACTAGTTGAACCTATTGGATTAGTTGATTCTAATAAACCTCCTTTCTTTTTTTTTTGTTTTGTTTGTTTGGTTTTTTTTTTTTTTTTTTTTTTTTTTTTTGGTTTTTTGAGATAAGGTTTCTCTGTGTAGCCCTGACTGTCCTGGAACTCACTCTGTAGACCAGGCTAGCCTCCAACTCAGAAATCTGCCTGCCTCTGCCTCCTAAGTGCTGGGATTAAAGGCATGCACCACCATGCCCGGCTATAAATGCCCTTTCTATATATGTAAAAAAGGAAATTCATTCTATAAGTTCTATTACTCTAGAGAACCCTGACTAATACAGTAGTGTAGCAATCTTTAGTGGTTTTTTAATCCAGATGTGTTGGCAGGGCAGCAAAACAGCTCAGTGGGTAAATATACTTGCTACCAAGCCCGATGACCTGAGCTCGGTGTTTGGAATTCACATGGTGGAAGGAGAGATCTGACTCCCAAAAGGGAACCCTAGGATGTGTGTGTTCTCTCTGTTATACATATATATATGTGTGTGTGTGTGTGTGTATGTGTGTGTGTATATATATATACATATACACATATATACATACACACACATATATATATATACATACATACATATGAAATATATATGTATACATATATCGCATGTATCTCATATGTATGATACATATATGCCACATATTTACATATATGTATATGTAACACACACACATCTCACCTGGAAAAAGATCCTGAAGACATGAGTTCAATGCACAGAATCCAGCTAAAAGTAGGAGGAGAGAAGCAACTCCACAAAGTTGTCCTTTGTCCCTCAATGCCACACTCTTACACACTACGAAGAAACAAAATTAACTTAAAGTCTGGGCATGGGCTGGTGCAGACCATAATACTTGGAAGGCTTTCATAGGAGGATTGTCAATTTCAGGCCATCCTGGACAACATAGGAATTCCAGGCCAGCCAGGGCTACATAGCAAAACCCTGTCTCAAAAGAAGCAAGGCAAAAGCCAGCCAAGAACTTGACTAGCAGCTAAAGAAACTTGGCATGACTGTAAAAACTTGTGCACGTGTCCCATGGAACCCACAGATGACAGCTTACAGGGGTGTTGGTTCTTTCCTATCAAGTGGACCCCACGGATTGGATTTAGGTCTTCAGTCTTAGCTGCAAGCACCTTTACACACTGAGCCACCTTGCAGGTCCCATACATGACTTTCACAAAGTCAAAGCCAGCATGAGGTCAGAGTTCCAGGTCATGTGTCTATAGGTCTGTGTCTGCTTTCTGTTCATAGATTTGGTTTTCCCCCAATTTGCAGCTGAGGAATCCTGGGCTCAGCATTTCCTCAGCCTTGGTCCCTCTCCCTGGAGGTCCGCCCCAACCACAGGGTTCCTTTGCCTCCCTGAAGTCCAGAGAGAGCCAGCCCTCTGTGGCAGTGAGGTCTCTCCTTCTACCATGTGACAAATTCAGATTGTCAGTCTTGGTAGGGAGTCGCTTTACCTGCTCAGCCATCTCTCCCGGCTAGTCCTTTGATTGGCAGTGACACAGCCCGATCTGTGGTGGTGGTGGCCCCCCTCTGAGCTGCCTGCCCTGCTGGTTGGTCGACTGATGTGCATCTGGACAGGTAGAGGTGATTTACCTGTTCACAGATTCAGTCACTCACTGTTTACAATGGGCCCTTTAAAAAGCTTTATGTTATTCCTAATTAACACATAGTAATTATACATATTTATAATTACACATAAAAATTACCCACCATGTTTCCATGTATGTTTTCCATACCTTATGTAATGACCCTACCTGAATAGTTATTACATCCGTCATGTCTGTGATAATGTCCTTTCCTGTAGCTTGCGTGGAATAAACAATTCTTTATTGTTTGAGGTAATAACTACAGAGTGAAGGGACCCCAGGGCTTCCTCTTTGACTCTAATTTTGTATGCAGAGCCTTGACCACCCCACCTTCCTCCCATTTCCCTCCCCAGCTGCTGCCCTCTGATCTAAATCAAACTCCCCACTCCCAATTCACATCTGGGCAAGATCGCACAGTATTTGCCTGTCTGTGCATGGCTCCTTCCAGATGAAACAATGTCTTTCAGGCTCCCCCATGTAGTATGGAAGAACAGGCTTTCATACTTTTAAGGGTTGAATAATATTCCATCGTGTCCACTTACCACATTTTCATTTTTTTGTTTGTTTAACTTTTTATTGGTTCTTTGTGAATTTCATGTCATGCACCCCAATCCCACTCATCCCCCTCCACTCGTACCTGTCCCTACCCTTATAACCTCCACCAATATACATTTTCATTATTGACTCCTCTGCTGAACACTCAAAAGGCTTCTCTTTTTAAAAAAAAATACTTTTTTAAAAAGATTTTTATAAACCTCATTTTATGCATATGGGTATTTTGCCTGCATGCATCTCTGTGTCTCACATGCATGCCTCAGACACCAAAAGAGCTGGGCACAGTTGTGAGCCATCATGAGGATGTTGGGAATTGAACCAGGTCCTCTGGAAGAGCAGCCATCTCTTCAGTCCCTGGCGTCTCTTGTTTCTAGAGCAGTGCAGGTGTAAACAAGGCTTCATATCCCAGTTTCCTTTCCTTATACAGATGTGGCACAGCTGGCTGTACTGAGGAATTTCCAACTCCTTTCTCTACTGACTGTCCACTTTCCATCGTATCAGCATTCTATAAGAATTCCCTCCCCATATCTCCTGAGCTTTGCTGAGCAAGCACTCTGTCATGCAGCTATACTTTTCAAGACAGAGCCTCATGTAGCCCAGGCTATCCTGGACCTTTCTGGTAGCTGAGGATGGCCTTGAACTCTTGATCCTTCTGCTTCTACCTGCCAAGTACTAGAATTATAGGAACACGGCACCATCCCTGGTTTATGCAGTACTAGACAGATCCCTTTGTGTGTGATAGGCAAGCAGTCTATCCGCTGATCCTCGTCCCCAGCCTTTGGTGCTTAGTTCTTTTTGCTTTGTTTTGTTTCATGATTGCTGGACCAATGCTCTGCCACTGGGATTAAGCATAACCCTCTCTGATTTAATGAACATTTCTGGATTCCTGCTTCAAAGCCTGGGATAAGTGCTGAGCACAGAAATGAAGTGGGGACCTTTGTCACCTTTGGGGAGCAGGTCAAACCCAGAAAAGGCTGACAGGCCAGTAGACAGCTCTCTAAGGCAGGATACATGTCGAGAATGACGACATTGTACATGGAGGATGGTAATGGAGCCCACTGGTAGATGTTGGCTTTGTGCATATGAAGCCCTGAGTTCCATCCCCAGCACCACATAAACTGGTGCGATCACTCAGGAGTTAGAGACAAGAGGATTAGGAGTTCAAAGTCATATGGAGTTGAAGGGCTAGGACTTAGGAGAGCAAGACAAAGACAGAGAGACAGAGAGAGAGATGGAGACAGAGAGACAGACAGAGAGACAGAGAGACAGAGAGACAGAGACAGGGAGAAGTATCAAAGACAATGAGGGGTAGGCATAAGGCCCTGGAGACTAGGAAACACTGCCACAGCCTAAATTGGTCTGCACTGAGCTCTCTCAGACTTCATGGATCTCCATACCATCCTGGCCAAGCTGACAGGATACTTGGCAAAGAAAGGCAGAGGCAGGCATAGGAAGGTCTACGGTTCTGCATACTGTTTTCATGTGTGACACCCCCCCACACACACACACACACATACACCACATCATCAGGTATCAGGTACTGCTGTCTTCCTGAGTCTCCAGCTTGGGACAGAAAGCAGCCTGTGCCTACTACATTTCACTAGACCAGAAGGAGATGGGGACACTGGAGTTAACATAGGGTTCCAGGGAAAGGCAAACCCCAGGGACCCAGGTTCTAGTGTTACCTGCTCCTGTTAGATGTAGAAACTAGGGCGAGGGAGAGAACTGTTCTGCTCAAACCTTCCCAACATTGTAACCACTTGGTTAATGTTATAACAAACAATAAGATGTGGCCATTTGTTAACAGTTATTTATAAGATTCGAGGTGCAGACATACTTACTGCTCCTTAGAGATACTCACATAT
The DNA here is from genome assembly GCF_978045245.1 of Mus caroli. NCBI lineage: Eukaryota > Metazoa > Chordata > Mammalia > Rodentia > Muridae > Mus > Mus caroli. The sequence continues at coordinate 115,577,499 of NW_028227256.1, read as the reverse complement.
GAATATGTTGGGTGGGGCAGGGGCTGGAACTGATGGCGGCAGGCTGGCCTAGCATGCACCCAGCCCTGCCTAAACACTGTGTAATGGCACATGCCTATAAATCCAGCATCCTGGAGGTGGAGGTAGGAGGTTAGGAAACCCAAGACAATTCTTGACTACATATCTTGTTCGAGGCCAGCCTAGGCTATTTGAGACCCTGTTTCAAAACCAAATGGAAGGAAAACAGAAATTAAAGACAAAACTATTCTACAACAACCTTCTTTGGTTAAGTGGTATTTACTGTTTGACAAATGGGGAAACTGAGGCTAGGCTTTGGGTAACAAGTTACTTTGCAATGGGACCCAAGCACCAGCAGAGGTTGCCTCAATTTTAGAAGGTGCGGTGCTCAGACAGGGTGGAGAGCCCCAAGCCACAAAGGCCTCCCACATTCCATCCTTGGCTGAGGCCCAGCAACAGGAACAGACAGGGAGCACCCGGGCTTGTCTGCGCTGGATCAAAGCAGAGAGTTAAAGGCTGCAGTGCTGTGGAAGGAGACGAAGCAGTCTTGCTGCCATCCTGACTTCTCGCTCCCGTGACAGGTAGACCCTCTGCCTGGGTGCCCCAGAGGGGAGTCTGTGAAGGTGGGAGCGAAGATGACGAACTACGTAGGCTTCTCCAGAAGCTTCGATTCGTGGCCATAAACCCCACTTTACCCAAGCCTAAGCTTGCAGGAAACTTTTAGGCGGTCTGGGAAAGTCAGGGTGCTCTATACTCACTTCCTGCCCTGAATACCCTCAGGACTCGCATACAGACACAGGCATGCGCAGTTGAGTGAATGGCTCTTCCCCTGCCGCTTCGCTTGACCTCACCCACTCCCTGTAGTCTTTCTGATGAACGCAGTCCGGATCCCGGGCTTTGTAACGAGAAAAAACTTAACTTCCTTGCCAAACTTCAAGGCCAATAAAGTACACACTGGGCAGACAATCAGTGCAAGACGCCAAAAAGGTCTATAACTACATCCGTGGAAGAGGAAGTCCCCAAAAGCTAGTTTCAAGGGCACACAGACACTAGAACCAGACCCGGACCTTGTGTGGAGATCGCGGAGTGTAGGAGTTGATTCCCAGCTTTCATTTCGTGGGTCCGGGGAATGGAACTCCGATTGTTGGTCTTGGCGGCAGGTGCCTTTAATAGTTTAAACCTGAACCAGCCCTAATAGTTTTCCACACGCTCAGTAACAAATAGCCACAGATTTCACGGCTTAAAAGGACACAAATGTGCATCTCTACTGTCTGAGGGTCAGAAGCCGGGTGGAGATCCCACCAGAGTATCTAGTGGAGCAAGCTTGTTTTGAGGTTCCGGTGGAGGACTGCCCCTGGTCCTGGGGCTGCTGGCAGAAGTTGGTTCCTGGCAGTTCCCAGAGAACTTTGTTTTCTTGCTGGCTGTGAAAAAGTGTGGTTTTCAACTTCCAGAAGCTGCTGCATTCCATAGCCCAGGGCCCTTATCCATCTTCAAAGCCGACAATGGGGGTAGGGGAGATGGCTAAATTGGTAATGGTGGCTGTCTCAAAAGCACAAGGACCTCAATTTGATCCCCCGCACTCCCTTAAACAGTTAGATCTGTGACTATAATCCCATTACTGCGGCTGGAGACAGTGGATCCCTGGGAATCTATGGTCAGCTAGGTTAGCCTAATTAATGGGCAAGCCCCAGGTTCTAGTGAGAGACTGTCAAAAACTAAGTCGAGTGGCTCCTGAGGAACACCTTAGGGTGACCTCTGGGGAGCGCGCGCGCACACACACACAGCATGATGCACACAATCCTGAATAGGCAAACACCTAGCACAACCACAGAGAACCAGAACAGTCCTGAGCTTCTAGAAGCTTCTTTAATCCACGGTGCTTTACCCATCTTCAAAGCTAGCAGTGGCTATGGAGACCAGTTCCCTAACCCACTGTTCATCCTTCCCTTCCACTTCAGAGACTGACTGGGCAGACCCAAGATCTGCATTTCAAGACTCTAACTTCATTACAAGGGTAGGGTGCCTTTGCCATAGCAGGAAACTACAAAGCACAGCTTTCCAGTTTCTTTGCCACCACACTGGCTATGCCACCAAAACCAACACAAAAGGTTTCTATGACCAAAGGAGGGGCTCAGCAAATAATTAGTTCTTCAGCAGCCAACCTGGATGGATGCTCTATTATTCAAGTCAGGTGGTGCTCTGTCTGTGTGTCTGTCTATCTTGGTGTGTCTGTGTCTGTCTGTCTGTCTGTCTGTCTGTCTCTGTGTGTCTGTTTCTGTCTCTGTGTGTCTGTTTTTGTCTGTCTGTCTCTGTGTATCTGTCTCTGTCTGTCTTTGAGGCAGAATCTCATGTAGCCCAGGCTAGCCTCAAACCTGCTATGCAGCCAAAGACGACCTGGAACTCCTGATTCTCCTTCCTCTACTTTTCAAGTGCTACGATTATAAGTGTGCACCACCAGTCCTGGTTTATAAAGTGCTGAGGGTGAACCCCAAGGCTCAGAGCACGCTAGCCAAGCACTACCCACTGAGCCACACCTCCAGCCCTCAGGTCAGTTTTCTATTACTTATCTGGAAGCAGTTTCAGGTCCAACAGTTTCAGGGCTCAGCCCACCATGACTGTCCCCTTCACTACAGTCAGAAGTAAACCTGGGCCTCTGGGACTTCCAATTGCCCAGTAAAAGTTGGGGTTCCCTCTCACTGGGTTCAATTCATTTGCTAAAAGAGGGTTGCTTTGGTGGTAAAGCACTGGACCTGGCTTGGGTGGGCCTTGGGTTCCATTCACAGCACAGGAAAAAAAAACCCACATAAAACAAGCAAAGATCAATTTGTAAGAGTGGCTCATAGAACTGTCTGGCATCTTATACACAGGGTACTGGGGGATGTGGCACAGTTGAGAGAGAACAAATCCTCTAGCTTGCAGGATCCCCAGAGCTACACATAGCAGATGTGGTGGCACGCACCTGTAATCCTAGCACTGGAATAGCAGAGGCAGGAGGATCATTCTCAGCTATACAGTGAGTTCAAGTCCAGCCTGGGCTACATGGCTATGTGACAGAAGAGGATGTTTTCTTCCTCCTAGTGAGGGAGAATGAGGAAGGATCAGAGTCTCAGAGTTCCCTGTAGGGGATCTATGGAAGTGTCCCCAGCCATCTGATTCCCATTAGCTCAGACCTCCTATTATTCTACTTTCCCTGACAGAGCCCCAGGCACCTGGATACTTACCCAAACTCTATCAGAGACCTTCTAAAAGACCAGAGTCAATCCTATGGCTTTGAGAATTAAGTTTCGAGACCCAAGGTCGGGCTGTGTAAATGCTCTGCCCACCACAACCGTGTTTGCTCACTGGCTCACAGTTGATTACTAACATTTCGTCATCACTGAGGCACTAGAAGTGCATGATGGTCTTCTCCTTTCTCATCTGCTTAATGCTGCCATTGCTCTCTCATGGGATTTATCCATGCAAAGAAGATACATGGTGTGATGTTCAGCAGTGGCTGCCAGCTGGGCAGGACCTGCTGGACATCACAGGAGTCAAGCCTCTGGACCTGTCTGTGAGGGAGCTTCCAGACCAGGTAACTGAGACCCTAAGTTACAATGACACCATTCTAAGGGTCAGGATACTGGACTAATAAAATAAAATGTAAAAGATCAAAAGGACAAAGGGAACTGTCATGGCCAGTCTTGGTTGTCAACTGGACCACATCTGGAATCGACTAGAACCCAAGTGTTTGGCACATCTCAGAGGGATTTTCCTTTTTTCTTCAGTGTTTTTATTTACTTCTTATTATTTATGTGTGTGGCTGTTTTGCCTACATGTATGTGTGTGCACTGCAGGCATGCCTGGTGCCTACAGAGGTCATAAGAAAACATTAAACTGGAACTGGGGGCAGTTGTGAGCTGCCACATGAGCTCTGGGAAGCCAACTGGGGTCCTCTGGAAGAGCAATCAGTGCTCTTAACCTCTGGGCCATCTATGGCTCCAGCCCTCATAGGGATCTTCTTTTTTGGATCATTTGTGGTAACTCGGGACCACACTTTCTGAGGGCAGCCCACATAAAAGGACGTGGAAGGAAGAAGCTTTCACCTTTTAATTTTACGTGTTCTCGCTTTCATTAGCAAGTTCATCTTCCCTGTTGCTGAGGCCTTCCCTCATTGGTGCTGGTATTAGAACCTACTTCTTCAGGACTCCAACATAGACAGCAGATCAAAAGCTCTCTAGGAATCCTCTTGGCTCCGATACCAGATTGGGGTTGTTGAGACATCCAGCTACCAAATTCTTGGCCTTTCTGTCAGAAGCCATTGTTGGGTTAGCCAACCACATCCTTAAGTCACCCTAAGAGATCCCCCTTTAAGTATATTTATATATATTCTACCTGTTTTGTTCCTTTAGAGAATCCTGACAGATATAGGAGCCAACATCATTTCTCCCTGTTTCTTGATTATGAATACTATGTAACCAGTGGCCCTTAGCTCCCCCACCACAATGGACTGTAGTATGAGCTAAAACATGGTAGCAGAGTGCTTGTCTGGTGTTTGGAAGGCCTGGGGGCGCGCTCTCTCTCTTCCTTCCATGCAAGAACTTGCTAATATCAAACTTTAATTTCCTGAGTAGTTGACAAACCTGCATCACTAGAACCGGGAGGTATTTTGTCTGAAAAGAGAAACTTACTTTTATTGACTCTTTGGTTTATTTGGTCGTTGTTGTTGGTGGTGGTGATGTATGTATGTATGTATGTATGTATATAGTCTATGTGTATGTATAATGGGTATGTATGTGTATAGTGTGGTGTGTGTATAGTATATATGTATGTGTATAGTGTGTGTATGTGTATAGTGTGTGCATGTGTAAAGTGTGTGCGTATGTATAGTGTGTATGCTTCTGAGTGTTGGGATTAAAGGTGTGAGCCACCATCTTGGACCAACTCTTTTGTTATGTTGAGGTGAAGACTAAGTGGGAAAATGGAGCAAGTGATTTTTTTACTTCTTGGTCTTGGAGATGGGACTCAGAACCTTACACATGCTGTGTAAGTGCTGACCGTGAAGGACACCTCTGCTTTGATGCCTGATCCTCTCTACCTCCCCCAGGCCCCCAGCCCCTGCTCTCTCCTTTTTGTTCAGTCTAGAATCCTAAGTCACAGTGCCACCCACATTTAGGGTAGATCTTCCCACCTTAGAGAACCTAACCTAACTCCTTCCCAGACAAGCCCAAAGGCCAACCCAACTCAGGTCATTCTTCACAGCTGTGCCTAAAGGCTTCTTTGGTGATTTTACATCCTCGAAAGCTGACAATAATAGCTTCATGCAAGCCATAGTTAATATATCAATCAATCAATCATCATCATCATCATCATCGGTATTTGGTCTCTGAAATCCAAGGCATATTTTGCATCCAATTCTGATGTTAAATCTTCATCAAATATGTATGACTTGGAGCCAATGAGACGGCTTAGACAATAAAGGGACTCCTACCAAACTTTGAGACCTGTCCTCTGACTTCCATACTGCGCTATACTTGTGAGTAGTCTCTCTCTCTCTCTCTCTCTCTCTCTCTCTCTCTCTCTCTCATACATGCACACACACACACACACACACACACACACACACGTGCACACACAAAATATATAGGGAAAATAGGAGAAGACCTGGTGGCAGCACTACTAAGTGATCTTTCCTGCCCCTGAGGCAATTGAAGGAGAGACAGTTTATTTGGAACCATCTTTTCTGAGGTCGAAGGCTATGTGGCTGCACTGCTTCCAGGTCTGTAACAATGCTGTACATTTGGGCAGCCAGTGTGTCATGGAGGGAATTGTTTGCTTTCTACCTTCTGGGAAGCAAACACCAGAAGCAGAGGTAGGAATCCCAACGTCCCCTCCCAGGGTGTGTGCGCAGCAACCCTTTCTGCTAGGCTCCACCACCTCCCAGGGATGTCACAGGGTGGAAACCAAACACTTTGACACTTGGGCCTTTGATAGACATTTAATACCCAAGATATAACACATGGATTACAATTACCACCACACTATGAGTGAGTCCCATCTAGCCTAAAACCAGAGACCCACAGAGAGCTGCAGGTGGAAGAGATGCAGATGAGGGACCCTGGCCAGCAGCTGGCACAATCTGCAGGTATGTGGTCACCTAAGTCTTGATTATGTCAAGAGGTGCACACTTCTAATCCCAGCAGTCGGGGGCAGGGGGAGGTGGATCTTTGTGAGTTTGAGGCCAGCCTGGCCTACAGACAGAGTTCCAGGACAGCTAGAGCTGTTACACAGAGAAACTCTGTCGCAAAATAACCATAAACAAACAAAAAACCCAAACAACAACAACAACAAAAGAAACTTGTTTACATTTTTATTTTTTAGGTGTTGGAGAGATATGTCAATGATTAAGAGCACTGGCTGCTTTTCTAGAGAACCCAGGTTTCAGTCCTAGCACCCACTTGGCAGCTCACACCTGTCTGTGACTATAGTTCTAGGGAACCCAACACCTTCTTATGGCCTCTGTGGGCACCAGGCACACATATGGTACACAGACATGAATGAAGGCAAAGCACGTACACATAAAATAAAATATTCTATTTAAAATTTTTACTTATGCATTTATTATATTTTTAAACATAGAGCTTTGCTATTTAGTCTTGGCTCTTCTGGAGCTCTCTATGTAGACCAGGCTGTCCAGGAACTCACAGACATTTGCCTGCCTCTGCCTTCTGAGTGCTAGGATTAAGGGTGTGTGTGCCATCTTAAGTAGTTAAGCTTTTTTTTTTTTAGTTGTGTGTGTCAGTGTTGGGGATGTGTGTAAGCGCAGGTACCCACTGAAGTCAGTAGAGAATGTTGAACTCCCTGGAGCTAGAGTTACAGGTGGTCGTGTGCTGCCTGGCGTCGGTGCTGGGGAACCTAACTCAGGTCCTCTGTAAGAGCAGGATGCACTCTTAATTGCTGAACCATCTCTCTAGTCCCTCTGTTGTCTTTATATTGAGAATAATTCATTTCCATCCCTTGGTGCCAGCCAGCCTCAGAGCCTTCTAGCTGAGTCCCCAACACTGTGGAGCAGAACCAAACTCCTGCTTTTCTTGTCCATCTTGTCCGAAGTTGTGTGTTTATGTCATTACGCTCTGGGTGATATGCTTCCTGGTACAGCCGTGTAACTAACTATGATTTGGTAAATGACAGCTGTCTCATAAGACTGCAATGAAGGGCTGGCTGCAGCTTAGCTGGTGGAGTGCTACTGGGAAAGCATGAGGATTCTGGGTTCAAGCCTCAGCTGAATGTAGTAACGTCATAGAACATAGAACATGTAATCTTAACTGCGGGAGCCAGAGACGGGATCCCTGGGGTTTGCTGGCCAGCCAGTCCAGCCTAATGGGTGAGCCCAGGTCTCAGGAAGAGACCCTGATTGAAACCACAAAGGTAAGGGTGGGCCTGAAGAGATGGCTCAGCAGTTGGCACGTTTGTGGCTAGTGGAGAGGGCCAGGTTTCCAGCACTCAATAGCAGCCCACAATCATCTGTAACTGTAGCTCCAAAGGATCCAATACCCTCTTTTGGCCTCCACAGGCACTGCACACATGTGGTACACAGACATACAGGCAGGCAAAACACCCATGCACAGAAAATAAACATAAATAAATCTAAAAGTAACCTCTCAAAACAAACAGCCCCTCCCAAAGTGAAGGTGGATGGCTTCTGAGGAAAAACACTGATGCTGTGTTCTGGCCTCTGTACATACAAACATATGCTCCCTAAAAAGAAAAGAAAAAAGATATATCATTGCCTGACAGTGTCACAGACATTGTAATGCCTTGTTTTGATGTGTTACCTTTGAGTGGTGACAATGGCCTGAAGAAACCACACTGCCAGTCATATAAAAATCTAAGACATATAGTACTGAGCACGTAGCACAGTAGACAGCTAGCCCAGCACTTAGGAAGTACCACATTTCATCCCCTGCATGCATCAAACTGTATAGTTCATGCTGCATACCTAGAACCCCAGCATTCAGAGCTGGAGGAAGAAAATTAGAAGTTCAAGGCTATCCTTGGCTACATAGTGAGTTTGAGAGTAACATGGAATCCTGCCTTCAAAAAAGTTTTTCTTTTAATGTACCCTCTCCCCAAACTCCCACACAAATATGGGGATGGAAACATGGTTCAGAAGGCTCTGAATTGCAGACAGCTCCCTCGGGGAACAGGGTTTCACCCATTCAGATGGTGTCTTAGTCAGTGATCTATTGCTAAGAGGAGACAAAATGACCAGGTAAATTATAAAATAAAGCATTTGATTGGGGCTTGCATAAAGTTTTAGAGGGTTAGTTCATTATCATAATGGCAGGAGCAGGGGTGGGGAGGAGAGGGAAAGAGAAGAGGAGGAAAAGAAGAGGATATTGGTGGGTTTTGAAACCTCAAAGCTCACTCCCAGTGACAGACCTTTTCCTACAAGGCCACACCTCCTAATTCTTCCCAAACAATTCCATTCACTGGCAACTAAGCATTGCAGTGTATGAGACTACAGGGAACATCCTCATTCAAATCACCAAGAAGGACTAGAAAAGCCATTTCCACTTTCTCCATCCCTGTCCATCTTTCTGCACTTCTTCACGTCCCCAGGACAGGCCTCTCTGCCCACAGGCCCCATGCTCTCTCAAAGTGCCTCCCTTGTCTTTTGTCTGTTTGTGGTGACGTACGAGTTTATCGCTATGAAGCATAGGGAAGGAGGGATGCTGTGGGTGCTACTCACCGTGGTGGGTGTCACGACACTAGCACTGGCTACACAGAAAGCTGCAGAAGAAAGCCTGACTTGACTAATGCCCTACACTGAGTACAAGCTCTGGGATGAGCACCCAGTGTCCCAGTGCCTACAAGGACTTCCTCTGCCACAATAATGATGTTGTGTTCCAAAGCCTCTCTTCCTCTGAGGCCCCCAACTTCTGACCATCTGGAGACAGTGGGATGTGCTGTTTTCTCAGCTCCCCTCAAACCCCAAACATTTCCACCTTCATCTCTGCTACCACTGTCTTGCCAAAATAAGCCAGGAAGGTTGGGTGAGGGCCTGGATTCTGGCAAGAGTTGAGCTGGTCCGAGAAGAAAAACAGAGAAAGAGCAATCTCTCCCTCTTTTTCCAGATGCTGATTTGCTTAGATTTCTCCACAAACTTTACAACGCAAAGAAACCCACAGAGACAAGCTGGTAATGAAGTAATCAGCTGACTCCGCTAATATTCCAGCCAGGAGAAAGGAGTCCTGGCTTCACAGGGCCCATATGAATGGCGTCATTAAATGCAGCCAAGGGAGGGAGAGGGTTCACTTTTGCTGTCTATGTTCGGAAAGCTCAGCGGGAGTGAGAAGAAGCAGCCGGGAGGAGTGACCATCTGATGTTCTGACATTTAAAGGAAAAAGCTAGCCTCCTTCAGATATCTCTTTCTGTTTTTCTGGGGTTTGTTTACATGTATTGGGGGCGGGGCTCAAATGTCACAGATGGTACGTAGAGGTCAGAGGACAATCTGCTAGAGTCTGTCCTGACTTTACGTGAGTCCTAGGGATCCAATCAAGTCAGAATAGATCCACAGCAAGTGCCCTGACTTCTGGCCCTTCTCCATGGCCTTTATCCCGCATTTTCCGTACTGACTTCTGTAAGGTTTTATTTTTATTATTATTCTTTTTTTATTTAAAAGACCGGGTCTCATTGTGTGACTCTGGCTGGTCTGGAACTGGCAGTGTAAACCAGGCTAGCTTCTCACCCTCAGAGGTCTGTCTGCCTCTGGAGTCCTAGGACCAAAGGCACTTGCCTAACTTAGGTTTCCTCTGAGATTGAAAGAGAGTCTACCCTACAGGGAAACTCTTTGAACAGGAAGGAAAACAACTCAAAATAGCTTCAGGAAGGCCCTGGAACTTACCAGATTCACTAGGCCCCTCCCTGTCAGCATAAATAATAAAAGTGGAGAGTCTCCCTCACATGAAGAAACTGAGCTGCCAAGGAGATGCTCAGACAAGCCAAAGGGGCAAAGTCTGGACACCAGAGCAGCAGCCTGAAAGAAGCAGACAGCGGCTGAGCTGTCTGGAAAAGGTTTAGCCCCACAGAGGCATGGAGAGCACAGGACACTCTCCAGCCTGTTGAGCTGCCTGGTGCACAGGTTCCCAGCTTGGTAAGCTGTTCCCACACTGGGGTGGGCTTCAGTGTGCAGCTGTCTTTGAGTCATTTCCGTTCCTGTAAGTAACTCCTCGTCCACAGCCTGTAAGTCACAAAACTCATGGGTTCACCAAGTCAGACTGCAGTGGTATCCACACTTTGGACTATTGTGGGTTCCTCCCTGGGTGTGAGGGGCAGAGAAGTAGACACAAGCTGCATCTTCCCAGAAAACGTTCTGTCACACCCCACCATGTATCGCCACACCAGAAAGTTTTCCATTTGAGCACCTTGCCACCTCCCCACCCCCACTCCCCTTGACTTCCAACCCGGGAAGATGACTTTGGGGAAGACAAAGTTAGCATCAAATCCTTGTAGCATTTTCTGCCCTTCCCCACTCTAGATCAAGAAGGAAGGTAACAAGAAATGAAGAATGGGGACACAGCATTTCCCCTTCTGTTAAAAAGTAAAAGTCAAGGCCAGTGCGATGACTAGGCCAATAAAGGTGCTTGCTGCGAGCCTGGGTGGGGTTCTCAGCACCCACATGACAGAAGGAGAGAAACAGCCCCCTCTGCCCTGTCCTCTGACTGCTGCCAGAGGACTGTGACCTCACACCCTGTCCCACAAAATCAATACGTGGAATATAAACTTTAAATGTAAAACTCAGGGTCTTGGAAGTGGACCTCAGAGGGAGAGTATCCATAGCATTTGGACGGCCTTGGGCTATTTTATAAAGTAGATACTGACTTGCAGAAACAAATAAATAAAGTTAAGAGAGAGCCCACGGTGTAAACTGTGCCGTCCACCAGCAGTGATCCGATCAGTGAGTAACATGGGCTGAGAAGGAGCTTTCTCTAAGACAGGGTGGAATTGGTCTGGAGGCTTGGTTCTCTTGCTTTGAGAAGGAGGGGATCGAAAGAGATGTGACCAACATCCTCAACAGGACACCTTTATTTAACTGGATCGACCTTAGATTACTGTGGGCAAGTTTCTAAGCGTCCTCAGGCATCAGTCACCCCACCTTTAAAAGGCCTCGGAGACCCTAAGGCAGGCTAAGCAATACAAAGGAATTAGACCTCAGGAAGAAATATAAAGAAGTCCCGCGGGCAGCTTTCTAGGAGCAGAGCCCAGAAGAGAAAGCTGAGTCCTATGGCTTGGGAGGGCACGGCCATTAGCTGCCTGCTTGCTTCTTGGAGTGGACAGTTCTGGACTGTATGGAAAGCCCAGGGCTACTTAAGCAAATGCTTTCATGAACAGCCTCATCTACACTTTGGCCTGCAACGTCGGTGAGCCTAATTCTTCCTTCTCCCTCTGATTACTTCCATCTGGCTGCAGCAGCTTCAGTGGAGTCTCCGGGATTAAAAAAGAAAGAAAGAAAGAAAGAAAAACCCCTCTCACTGCAAAACATAAGCAGCAAGCCTAAGGTTGGCGTCACTTGTCGCCGGCGTGCTCTCAGATGGCGGCGTGAGCGAGCCGTGGTGAGGGGCGCCTGGGACCCCGGGCACCTGCACTAGCTGCCCGGGCGACGAGGGCCTGCGTGAATCCAGTCTTGCTTCCCAACTCACGTGTCTTCCTTCTGCTACGGCGCACGGAGGATCCGGGAGTTTTGGGAACAACCAGCGGAGGGCTGAGGGGGCTGGGAGGAAAGGGGGAATTCAGATATTGAAACCAGCAGTCGCAGCGCCGGAGCTCCGGAGCTCATCTGACTTGAGTTAGCAACCCCCCACCCCGGCGCCTTAGAAAAAGTGTTTGAGACTGGCGTGTGCTCCTGTAGCTGGAACTTTCTGGTAAGGGTGCTTTATTTCCTCCGAACTGGGTTGGAAGAATCTGCGATAGTCCCAGCTCTTCTCCACCAGAGTGGCGACTGGGTCGTCACCCCCCAACCCCACTCCCTAACTCATGGGTTCTCTGGTCCCCCGCTGGAACTTTCCGAAGGGGTGCTTTCCTTGCTGGAGCTGAGGTGGAGGAGAGTCTGTGTTCGCCCGCTGGCTATCCCCTTCCAGGGTGGTGTCCCCCCACCCCCAGCCTCAGAGGCGGGGTGCACGCGGCGGGGGCGGGCAAGCTAAGGACGCGACGATCAGGGTTTGCCCAAGCTCAGCGCGCGGGGGCGCTGCGCCATCCCAGAGACGCTGATGGATTGCAGGAGTGCCGGCGTTCGCCAGCCGAGGCAGCACGGCTCCGCGGACTTTTTTTCAAACTCCTCTCATCAATGAGACTTCGAGGAGGAGCGGGAGGCGGCGGCGGCGGCGGCTACAGAGGACGCGGAGGAAGGCGAGGAGGAGCCAGAGGAAGGAGCGCGGGTCGTGCGTAGCATCGCAGCCGCTCGGAGCTGCTGGCCTGGTGTCCTTAGGGACTGCCCGGGTCCCCCGCCCGCCTTGGTCCCCTCCTCTGCCTGGCCAGCCCCGCCCCGGCGGCTGGAGCCCCCGCACTCGGCAGCCCCACTCCAGCCAAGTTGGGATGGGGCCCTGCAACCACTGCCCGGCGCCCGAGAGGCCACCTGCATGCTAGAGGCAAACTTTTGTCTCCTCGGTAAAGTTGCATTGGCCTTCCCACCCTCCTTTTTTCTTTTCTTTTCTTTCTTTCTTTCTTTCTCTCTTTTTTTTTTCTCCTCCCCTTACTCTTGGTGGCGAAGCACTTCCTAGCCTGGCCAGCTTCGGCTGAGATGCTGTGGCGGTCTTGGAGTATCTCTCATCCGTTTACCGGAATCGAGATCGTGACACTGATTTTAGGGGGCCGGCCAAAGAGGGCAACCCTGACTAGTGTTCTGGTCCAGCAGCGGCAGGGCTTAAGGAGGATCTTGGGGATCAGAACTCGTGGCCGGGGTTGATTTTATTACCGCTGCCCTCCACTTGAGGGGAAGTGCTTCTTGTTCTTGGGTTGCTCGGGTAGGCCGGTCTTTGACCGGTGGCACCTCTTGGAGCCTGGAACTGTTTGGGGGCGACGTGGGGGCTGGGGTGCGCCGAAGTTCCCTTAGATGGGCAGCTGGGAGCGCGCCTGCGGGACTGTGCGGTGTGCTGCAACCGCTGCCGGCCACTTGGAAACTTGCAACTCTACTTCTCCGCGCTGCGAGTCCGCGTCCAGGAGCCAGTCTTTTCTTTCTTCCTTCTTTCCCCCTCGTTGAACCCTGTTGCCCCTTCCCTCCGCCGCCAGTCTCTGGACCTCGGTTCTGGCTTCCTTACCTTTCTCTCTTATCCTAGGTCTCCAGATCCCCTTGACTTCCCGAATGGATCCACGCGTAATCCTTCGCCGAGGGATCGGTTCCCCCTACTCCTCGCTTTCATCCTAGCCCCCACTTAACGCCCCCCCCCCAGCAATCTCTCAACAAGTATATTTGCTGAGGAATTTGAAAAATCCACTACTGCAACTTGATCTGTGTGTGATGGATGAGGAGCGGCGCGGACAGAGTTGGGCGCCAATCCTATTAAGGGTTTAGAGAGAGGGGAGCGGTTTTTTTTCCTCCGGGATTGGGGGTGGGGGGAGGGACCGTGTGCTTGAGTGAGTTCGAGAGGGCTCCCGCCGCGCCGGGAGCTGGAAGTCCACCCAACTGGGCTCCTTTTCAGCCCGGCAGCAATTGCTCTCATTTCCTAGGAAACCTGACTTTTAGAGCTTGAGGACACTAAGGATGGAGCCCTTGCGCTTCACCTCGAGTGACCTGGCTACAGAGACGCAAGGAGTTTGTGGGGATCCCCCAGGGTGCCTCTCCTTCCAGGCTTTTTGTGTGTGTGCCTCTGTGTGTGTAACTGTCCTGTGATTCCCAGAGCTGATCCCAGTTGGAGCAGGGGTAGGAGAGACGTCTCTTGGTAGTCTCGTCCTTCAGAGACTGGGAAGGGATGGGTTCTGTAACCTCTCTGTTCCCCAGATGGGGCATCCTTCATCTTGCTGTTCGGTGGCCGCAGGATGTCCTGGGCCCCTTGCCCCTCCGCCCTCGCTGGGCGTGTGAAGGTTTAATCCCCACAGCTTCAGATAAAGGGAACAGTTGTAAAACGCTCATATGCTGTTTGCAGACGAGGCTCTGGGGGATGTTGGAGAATTTGAAAGTAAACGTTTCCCTCGCAAGCGGCATAAAATAGTGTTTAAACAAATATTGTATTGGCATGCTCCGGGGGCTCGGTGCCAAAAAAGAAAAGTAAATAAACGGTGAAATCCAAAATATACAGCACGGAGGGATAGCGGGCAGAATAGGCGGGCTTGTCACAAGTCTCCCTGATGTTATCTGTTTGTTCTAGCCACCTATCCTTCGAGCCCCCTCACCGCCCATTTCCTCACCTTGGCTGCGGTTTCCCTTTTTGAGTAGGCTTCCGTGTGTCTGGGGGGCTAGCCCCTTCAATAGCTCAGTTGGTCTGGAATGGGGGAGGGAATACATTGTGTTACTACCTGGATTGGTCTCCCCCAGTAGGAGGAAACATTCCGGATGCTTACTCGCTTTGAGTTTTGAGGCTCTTGCTTTCTCCCAGCTTCTGTTCTATCCTGGGCACTAATCCCAGAATGTCTAATCTAAACCATGCAGACCCCTCCTGCTTAAGGCTTCACTCCTAGAGTCTCTACATCTTGCTTTCGCTTTCTCCAACTTGCTTCTCTCTAGAGGGTTCCAAGAGTTGGGTATGGCCTCTTCAGGATACAGTTTCTACTCAGACGCTGCCTGCTGTATGGAAAGCTCACCTGATGAGTTTTAACATTAATTATGTTTAGGAAGACTTAGGATGCCCCCAAATGTCATGAGGTATTTCCTGATTCTAGGGGGCCTAGAGTCACAACACACAGAAGAAGGTTCTGTGTACTGTGCCCTGTAGGAGATCTGCTCTTGTCTCTGTCCTGTATCTGTGGGAGAGGCTGATGGGAAGCAAGTATCTTCCCACCCGGGGCTGGACTCCTCCATGAACTAACTGGGACTGGGATTGATAGATCTGTTTCTGTGCTTAGGTGGGAACTGAGGTGGTGGAAATATGCACAGAATTCAGACTCACTGAGGTCTCCTCCCAAATTCAAGCCAGGCCTGCTTGGAAGGAGGACCACCTTGAAGTGTATATGGAGTTAGCCACGATGCTTCACTTTCTCAGGATGTTCCTTGAGCCTTGCAGGCTTGGAAGAACATTGAGCACTGAGCAATGAAAGAGGATGTGCTTTTGAGTTGCGTAATTGTAAGAGGGTGTGTTTGTGTGTGCGTGCGTGTGTGTGTGTGTGTGTGTGTGTGTGTGTGTGTGTGTGTGGTTACTGGTCACAGGCTCATTTCCGAGCTGCTGTGGGGGTCTCAGGGGCTGTGTCCTGTAGCTGGCTTGTTTGCACTGCAGCCTGAAAAATACACAAATACTTCACTCTTTTTTTGTACTTCTACAAGAGCCCTGTACACAGTGCAGCCCCTGGGGCTGGATTAGTGAATCCGGGACAGTCTGCAAGCAGGCAGACCAAATTAGATATTTGCCTACACTAAGTCCTCTTCTTCCCTCGGCATTCCACTCCCGGAAAGCTCCAGTGCCCAGACACTAGCAGTTCCCTTTAAATGAGACCATGAGGTTGTTGTATGCACTGTGAATGGGGCTGTGACCCCTCACACCCAGCTGGCTTGTTAAAGCTCAAAAACAGAGTCCTAAAACCTTGTGGGTGCAGCTGGCCTTCGCTGGTGCAAACCACAGGGAACAAGGTGGGGCCGCTTTCCCTGGGTCTTTAGGCTGGGGGTCTTGGGTGGGAGGTCTACCTGTATAGCGCCTGTTAACTGGCACATCAGGGGCCACAAGGCCAGGTGGACTTCTCTGTGGACAGCTGCAGCTGCTGGGCCAGGGCCCTTTGAAAGGGAACCCCAGGGAAGCAACTCCCTCCTTTCTTCTTTTCACTAAGCATCAGAGGCATGGACATGTGAAGAATGCCAACTAAAGACTGTGTTCTCAGATTCTAGAACATCAGGAGGGGCAGAGTCAGTGATTGAGTCGGCAGCCAGGCTACCCAGATACTTAGTGCCCAGTGTGCTCTCGTTTTTTAAAAGAACTTAGGGGAAGAGGATAAACTCTGGTGTCTTTTGCTGATAGGTATGGACTGAGGTTAGCAGCAGTGGCTGTCATCTGACCGATAGGATCCTAGAGTAAAGAAGGCCACCTTCTCTATGATTCTGTGGCTTTCAAGTAAAACACAGCACCATCCATACTCAGCACTAGTCTTTTTTTTTTTTTTTCTTTTCCAATCTGAAGGCTTGTGGAAAACGTAAAGGACTTAGAAAATGAAAACTTTGGCCATTGTTTTTAGATTTTTGAGGGTGTCACTTTTAAAACACACATTTTAAATCCTGGGAAAACCCAGGGAGATGACCCCTCTCTTGGAGGGGCTTATTGTCCTGAATCCTTCCAACAACTGAAGAAGTCTTGTTTCTACTTAGGTTTTCCTTCTGGCTTGTTACGTATCATATACATGATCTGGGAAATAACTCTTTCAAGATGTGACCAGACAGGACCCATTGATTTTTTTTTTCTTTTTTCGAGACTTGGGTTTAAATAGAACGAATTAACGTGGGTTCTTTCTTTCTTTATTTCTTTCTCTCTCTCTTTTTTTTTTTTTTTTTTTTTTTTTTGGTGTGTGTTTCACATGTGTGTCTTTTAAAAAGGCAGGTTTCTGGGCAGTGTGTTTTAACTGAGTACTGGGTTTCAACATTAGCATAAGAAAACCACTTTTAGTGCTTTGGCTTTTGTGTTGAATGAGGAGTTGGTACTAACGGGGAGGCAGGCTGAGAAGGGTGATGGCCCATTGAGATTCTTGCGGCAGCCCCTGCTCCTTTGCTGCCTGCGGATCTGGGATCAGATAACACTTTTATCTTGCCTTTTCCCAATTCTCTGCCCTTTTTGATTCGGGCACTTTTGTCCGAGTTTATTGACTGCTTTCTTCTCTGCGAATCTGTGGAAAATTTAAATGAACCTCAAACCAGCAAATGAAATAAAGAGAACTTTTTAATTTATCAGCCCGGGACTAGGATTGAATCGCCTCTTTGGGTGCAGAGGGTCCCAGTCCTCCAGTGAGAGAACTCAGGAAGGCCAGAGGGTGGTCCTACTACAGACTGGATTCCCACCCAAGGGAATGTAAAACCCGGGGTCTCAGAGGCCGGTGGCCAGTCTTGCTGCAGCCCCCCAGCCTTTTCCTCCAGGATCCAGGCTCTGAGGGGTTGGCATGGGTGGAGGAGAGACAGTCGCACAGCCTGTCTCTGCCCTCTGCTTTCCCTGGGACACAGTTAAGTATCTCCCTACCTCTAGACCTGGCTTTCACCCTGTAATTAGGCAAAGCCCCGGGTGTGATTAAGGCTGCTGACTTGGCAGGGCTTGGAGTCCTTTTTCTGTATGAGGGTGAACTCTTGCTCTTTCCTCATCTTACTCGGCCCTCATACTTCTGGGTTGCTGGGTGTCTCACTTATTCTTTCTTCCCCGTTTATCTCCCTCCCTCCCTCCCTCCTCCTCTCCCTCCCTCCTTACAATCTCTTCTGTCCTTTTCTCCCCTTCCTAACTTCCTCTCTCTTTCCCCCATCGTTCCTTTTCTTCTTCCTGTCTCCACTTTCTTCTCCCCTGCCCCCCTTCCCATACCCTCTTCATCCCTCCTTTCCTCCCCTGCTCCTCTTTGTCTCTCCCTCCTCCGCCCCACCCCCGCCCGTCTGCCCCGCCCCATCCCTTCCCGCCCCGCCCCTCCGAGGTTCCGCCGTCCCCGTGGGGCTGCGCAGGCCGCGTGTCCGGGCGGCGCCAAGCGCGCCCGGTCCGGGGAACATTCCGTGCCCGAGCGCCCGCGGCCTCCCACCTGCGCGCCCGCCCGCTCCGCGCGCGCGAACAATGGCCACATTGTTGCGGCGGGTGGCGGGAGCCGCCGGGGACCCTGCTCGTGGCCCTGCTCGTGGCTGGGAAGGAAGAAGGCCAGAGGGCCAAGTCCTGGCGCCCGCCTGGGGCATAGTGCCCACCTGAGCCTGGGGCCGACACTGTGTCCCTAACCTTCCTGCGCCTGGGTCTCCTTCCTCATGCCTTCCGCAGATGCTCAAGTTTAGAGAATCGGAGCCTTTGATAAGGGGGGGGAAGAGAGAGAGATCCGGTTGCTAAACTTTCAGGGGTGTTTGAAACTTTCCTTAAGACATCTATCTGTAGCGTGTAGCTCGCAAGGCCCCAAAGCTAGGAAGAAACGGGCGCTTCTCGGGGCTATGCCCGTTCTTCCTGACCTCTCAGCTTGCATAAAAAGATCTTTGAACACTTAGGACAGAATGTTTAAAAGAACATCGTGCAGGGCCTCGCATAGGCCCCTTTCAGCCCCTGCTTAACGCCCTGTCTTTGTGCCTTGGACAATGAAATAAGTCAGGCCGACTTTGGAGCCTCATTTATAAGAAACTGTAAGGGCCGCTCAAGTACACTTGTGCTAAGTTGAATTGATTGAGGTTTAATGGCGGTTAGTGGCGATGAATGGTAATGATTTTCCAGCGTATCTTTGGCATACTTGACATTAATAACTGGAGGGAGGGAGTGAGGGAGGGAGAGAGAGAGAGAGAGAGAGAGAGAGAGAGGAGAGGAGAGGAGAGAGAGAGAAACAGGAGGCTAAGTCCGCCTCGAGCCTGCCACACACACACAGGAGGCAGCTGCATTATGCATCTTACTACATGTCAGTCCATTCCTCAGATCCTTTCCCTTCTTGCTAGATTGCAGTTGCTTGAATAATTTACACACAAACACACGCGCACCCACACCCACACCCACCAAAAAAAATGGTAGAAAGGAGGAAAGAAAAATCTTTCTCCATTGACTGTGTACATCATGTCAGCATAAATTTGAGTTCGGGATGTTTTTTCTTCAATTCTTACATAAATCAGCTTCTAATATACAGAATGTGATGAGTTTGTTTTAGATGGCATCATGAATTAATGGTATGCAAATCGAAACTTTGCAGGTGGAATGATTTACTTAATAATTTCAATTTCTAATATTTAGGCTTATTCATTATGCTGGGAGTTTTTTTTAAAAGGTCCATATATTTTAAACCAAAGATGGGGAGATTAGTATGCAAGTGTTTGCAGTGTAGGCAGAGATGGAGGACTGGAAACAGGGCCTTAATTTGTTACTTTTTTTTTTTTTTTTTTTTTTTTGAGAATCTGTAATTGACCAAGCATTGGCCAGAGTAGCTAGGGACAGACCCAGTGTGGTCTAGGGGAAAGACACAGAAACGCACTGGTGTAATCTGAAGTGTGGAGTCCAGGAGTGCGGCTACAGTGATGCTGGGCAGAGGGAGCAGGGTTGTGGTGTGGGTGGGTTCGGATGCCTCTTCGGGGCTCTCCCTTCAAACTGAAGAGTTGCTCATTAAGTACTTGATATGAGGTGGCCATGCTGTGGAACCTGGGGCTGAGGACCACACAGGCAATTCATGGAATTTCTTTTCTTACACAGGGTGTTTTTCTCGGGGACAAGCGGAGGCAGAGAGAAAAGTGGTAGATGGATGGACTTTGTAGAGAGATTAGGTCCAACCATTTGTGTTGCTCTCAGGAAGAGGAGCCCCAGCCGCACCTACCACTGCTTGGTGACTGTGTGCATGCTCCTTTCTTCCTTGCTTCCACCCCATACAAGCAACTGAAGGAAGGGGGCTTTGTTTGGTCCACAGTCCATCCAGGCAGAGAAATCACGGTGACCGGGAGGGTTCGGTAACTCAGCACATGGCACCCACATGTAGGAAGTGGAGAGCAATGAGTGCTGGTACTAAGTTTGGGGTGTTTTTCTTTAGTCTAGAACTCCACCCTGTGGAAACGATGTCACCCACGTTTAGGATGGGCTTTCCTACCTCAGCTACCCTAATCTAGAAAATACCTCACTGACATGTCCAAATGCTTGTCTCTAGGGTGATTTTAGATCTTGTGGATAATCGGTGTCAACCATCATATGGTGAAGGGGGAAGGTTTTGCGACTGCAGCCTGTTCTCCCCAGTAGCCAACATGTCCTGGGCAGTAGGGTCAGTACCCAGAATCAGAGGGAGACAGGGTTGTGGTGGGAGTAACCAGCGTCTGGGAACCTCTGGGGTCTGTGGCAAGGGATTTGCTTTCCCATCATTGATCTCTCTTGCTAGGCAGCTTCAGAATTCAGTGTAGCTATAAGGCATAAGGCTTTCAACCTTCCTAAGGCTGTGACCCTTTGATACAGTTTCTCAACCCCCAACCATAACATTATACTGTTATGAACTGTAAATATCTGATATCCCTTTGGGGAAAGTGTTGATTAACCCTCAAAGGGGTCAAGACCCACAGGTTGAGAACCTCTGCACTAAGGTATAGTGACTGATCAAAGGGGTAGGTAGAGTGGTCATGGGTATCCTGATGGCCACTTGGTCAGAGATGGCCCTTTTACACTCCCCTGAAAGCTGAAGGCAGTTTAGGAAGGGCTGACACATAAATATGTCTCAGATCTTTAAAGATGAAGGCAGCATTTTGATTTAAAAAAAAAATCGAGGTCGCAAACATGCAATGACGGGTTGAAGGCCCATCGCTCAGACACTTCCACAGACAGCCCTGGGCTGTGCCTTTGTGATACATGGTGTGTGTCCAGGCAGGGACAGAATATTTAGGGCTGTCCCTCCTTATCTTCAAGAGATCAAGGAGAGGGGACAGCTCTGATGAGGTTCGAGGGCAAGGTATATGCTCCACGCCTTGTTTATGCCCAAAGAGAGGAAGTCAGCAGATCCACCAAGGCCTCTTAGGTATGCAGATCAGGAATGGAGGGGAGGGAGAAAGTGAGGTGGATGTTTGTCTAGAGAAGATGAAGTGTGTAATAGACATAATATAGGAGGTTACACTGGGAATAGAGTCTGTTCCTGGGCTCTTTGTACTGGTAAATGTGAGGAGAGACGTGTGATCTGTGTATTTATGCAGAAATCCGTTTATATCAGTAAAGCCGTAAGTGCCGGCTCTCTGTGAATTGGATTGTTTTCTGGTTTTAAGATAAACAAGAGATAGGAGTGGAGCTGAGGAAAGTGGCTCAGTTGGTGAAGTATTTGCAACATGAGGTCTTGAGCTTAAAACCCCAGTACCCACAGAAAAGCCAGGCTTGCCCAGGTGTGTCTGTGATCTCAGGTCTGGGGAGGCAGAGACTTGGAGCTTATTGCCCTGCCTGCCTCGCCAAGTTGATGAGCTCGTTGTTTCAAAAAATAAGGTGGAGGCGATGGCTCAGTGGGTAAAAGTGCCAGCTGCCATTCCTGATGACCTGAGTTTGATCCAGGAGACCCACGTAGTTGAAGAAGGAACTGACTCCTGAAAGCTGTCCTCTGACCTCTGCATTCCTGCCCACATGCACATACTTAGTATATATATATATATATATATATATATATATATATATACACACACACACACACACGCACACACACAGACACACACGCCAAATACATTCATCATCATCATAAAATTGAGGAAGTCACTTGCCATTGAGCTCTGGCCTTTTCATGTATATGTGCAATGTACACTTACATGAGCTAGTACATATAACACATACACACACGCACACACACAGACACACACGCCAAATACATTCATCATCATCATAAAATTGAGGAAGTCACACACACACCTCACAAAGTAAGTGAGCAGCGGCAGAGCTGAGGCTGACCGGCATAGATTGTCTCCAAGTGGGGCTCCTGGTTCACTCAGGTGCGGTTCAGGTGGGAAGCCCATTAAATATGCAGATTCTCAGCCCCCCTGGGGGGGGGAATCCATGCATGAGGTTTGCCTCAGTGGGTGCCTTTATTAGGGTGGATGATGGAAGACCAAACTTTTTGTTTTAAGACAGGGTCTCATATGTCTCAGGCTGTCCTCAAACTAAATACATAGCTAAGATAACCTTGAACTTTTCTGATGTCCCAGCATTACCTTCCAAGAGCTGAGAATTATCGGGGTGTTGCTGCATTGCCAGATCTATGCAGTGCTAGAGAAGGAACCTAGGTCTTTGGGTAACTTAGTATTCTACCAACTGGGGCTTTATTCCTGGTTATTGTCACTTATTTTTTTTTTTAAAGATTTATTTATTGATTATATGTAAGTACACTGTAGCTGTCTTCAGACACTCCAGAAGAGGGTGCCAGATCTTGTTACGGATGGTTGTGAGCCACCATGTGGCTGCTGGGATTTGAACTCTGGACCTTCGGAAGAGCAGTCGGGTGCTCTTACCCACTGAGCCATCTCACCAGCCCTATTGTCACTTATTTATTTAAGATTATGATGGCCCTTAGATTCAGGACAGTCCAGGACTCCTTTATCAGCAGATTGGAAGACTTTCACCTGCTTTGTCCACTGTTGCTGGACTGGGTGTAATAGTCAAGCAGATTAAGTGAGGACTGAGTTGTTTCTGGACCAA
The DNA here is from genome assembly GCF_978045245.1 of Mus caroli. NCBI lineage: Eukaryota > Metazoa > Chordata > Mammalia > Rodentia > Muridae > Mus > Mus caroli. The sequence continues at coordinate 115,555,060 of NW_028227256.1, read as the reverse complement.
AATAGCACAGAGAAATGATCTCTAGGGCTTGCAGGATAAAGGCAAGACTGGAAGATCAGTCTGGTACTCAGCATGGTCCATCTGAGGGTTAGGATCCTTAGAATGGTGGCCTTATTGGTCACTGCAGTCCTGATGGCTGTAGAGAGGGGGTGTTCTCATAACTTCATTTCCGTTGCTGCAAATATTCTGATGAAAGTTGACTCGGGAAAAATGTCTATCTATTTGGATTATAATTTTGACTTCCAGCCCATTACTGTGGGGAGGTCAAGGAGATGGGGAACTTGAAACAGTTTGTCACATCACATTACAGTCAAGAGGTGAGAGAAATAAATGCATAGAAGGTGCTTGCTTGCATACTTATCTGTTACCCAGTTACAGAGTTCCTACCTAAGAAATGGTACCACCCACAGTGGGCTTCATCCTCTAACAACAAGTAACAATTAAAACAATCCCCAACAGACATGCCCTCAGGCCACCTGGATCTGCATAATTCATCAATTAAGACTTTCTCTCCAAGTGCTTATATGTATGTCAAACTGACAGCTAAAGACTGACCATCACAGAGTTTTAAATATCTGAGGGTCTGCCCATGTGGGCTAGCCTTCGGTGCTCTGACACATAACATAGCTGTGTGTTTGCGTATGTGTGTTCCTGAGATTAGCCTTAGCTGCTTCTCTCAGATACTGTCCAATTTACTTTTTGAGATGGGCTCCCTCACTAGCCTGTAGCTTTTCAAGTATGCTAGACTGGCTGGCCAGCAAATCCCAAGGACCCACCTGTCTCATTTCCTTAGCACTGGGACTGTAAGCTTGTATCACCCATACATGGCTTTAGATTTTAATGATATTTATCTATTTATTTTGTATGTGTTGGGCGTAGGATGCCATAAATGCCACTGTAAGGATGTGGAAGTCAGAGGACTACTTGTGGGAGTCGGTTATCATCTTTCATCATTTTGGGAGTGGGGATGTCTCAGGAATCAAACTCAGTTTGGCAGGCTTGGCTACAGCGCCTTTCCTAATGAGCCATCTTGCTTTCTCCACACCCAGATATTTATGTGGGATCCGGAGATGGAATTCAGGTCCTCATGCTTATAAAGTGAGTACTTTATTGCCTGAGTTACCTCCTCAACCCAAGGAAAAACTATTTATTTGATAGGCTGAATTTGTGATGTACAGGCCAGTCCTCATCCTTGGTCAGAGGATGGCCATAGGGAGGGCCTAGTGCATCTGAGAGCAGGATTCTCACCTGACTGCGTTTATGGACTATTTATGGACTTAGGCTCCCCTAAGGGTAGATTTTTAAAGGAGGCAGAGAAACAGAGACAGGAGTAACAAGTGTTTAAGGTCATCCTTTTCTCTAAAGGGAGTTTGAAGCCAGCCTGGGCTAATGAGACCCTGCCTTAAAACAACAGCAAAAAGGGCAGAGGTTTGTATACATATGTCTCCATCTATTCACCCTCCCTCCACCCATTTACCCCTTATCTTCTCCATTTATATACACGATGTGAATTAAAAATCCGAGGCAAGGCCTGAATGGTTCACTCAAAGCAAATGGTCGGAAGGCTGGAGCCAGATCTTCTGGACATGTCTCAGGAGGCATTTTGGCACAGCCGGCTAGGTTGATAGTATCAAATGGTCAGAGACCATGACAAGAGACTATCCAGCCTGAATGTCACAATGTCAAAGTGCTGCTAATGGGGGAATCTCTATGGGTGATGGTCACAAGCAGAGCCTGCCGTGGTGTGCCTGATGACTGACATCCAAGATGCTGCTGTGAGGTAGGTATCTAGGGGTCCCTAGTGTGGAGTGTGACAGCAGGCACAGCTTTTTACATAATCTGTCCTCACCTGTAAGCTGTGTCTTTTCTGTGCCCTGTGTTTGAAATGGTTTGGCCCAAGCCATCAAAAGGAGTTCCTTGTGTCATCCATCAGTCAATCAGCTGATACTGGAACATCTGTTAGGTGCCCTGTGCTGATTAAACTTCAGCACCACAGACATCCCTTGCTAGCCTGGTTTAGCATCCAGAAGCTGAAATCCCAGCTTCTCTAAGTCTAGCAGGGGAGCTGAGCTATGATGGAAAAGCTAGAGGTCATTGTGAAAGATGACTTTAGGAGACATTGCTCAGCAGGGAGTCCCCTACACTGTTGTCCCAGGGAAGCAGAATGGGGTTGTTTTACTGGCTACAGACTGGCAAAGTCCCTAGAGCATAACAGATTTCGGATGGGTGGTCCCTGGGAGCTCTTAGGTAGGGAAAGCAAGACCTGAGCCTTAGCCAGCGGCTCCTTTTTGCAAATATTTTTTAAAAATATCATTACTACTATGTATGTATGTATGTATGTATGTATGTATATATGCATGCATGCATAGTGTGTGTGCATGTACTCATGCCTTGAAGTGATGATGTGATCAGAGGACTGCTTATAGGAGCTAGTTCTCTCTTCATACTATGTCGGTCCCTAGGATAGAATTCAAGTCAGTCAGGGTAGTGGACAAGCACCTTTACCCACTGAGCCATCTTACCCACAGCCTTATCCTTTGGTTTTTATTTATTTGTTTGTTTCTACCATTTCACGATGTAGCCCTAGCTGGTCTGAGACCACTATATAGACCAGATAGGCCAAGAGATTTTCTTTCCTCTGCCAACCATGTGCTGGGATGATGTGTATATGCCATTGTGCTTAGCTGGCGAATGCTTCTTTACCTAATTCAACAGTGGTGCTGAGCAGTCGGGGAAGGCTTCTTCCCACAGAGCACCAACCTGGGGCTGTCCAGTAGAGTGAAAGAGAACAAGGATAGCTTGGGTAGAATAGTCCTCAGGGACAGAAGCCGAGCAGGAAGTAGCCTTCTGGGGTGTGTGTGTGTGTGTGTGTGTGTGTGTGTGTGTGTGTGGTGGTGGTGGTGGTGGTGGGGATTTGCAACTTGTGATGCACCGGGCGTTGCAGATGTGTGATGCCTAGGTGGTAGAGTAGTAATGGCCTGCAAATCTCTGAGACTAGACCCCTGGCAATATTCATGTGCAACAATTGTTTTTCCTTCAAAACAAGGTTTCTCTGGGTAACCCTGGCTGTCCTAGAATTCACTCTGTAGACCAAGTTGACCTCGAACTCACTTAGATCCACCTGCTTCTGCCTCCCGAATGCTGGTATTAAAGGCATGTGCCAGCACATCTGGCTTGATATGTGACTAAATTTAAATTAACCTCCCCATGAACTTTTTATTCTCCCTACCTTGAGTTTGGGCTGGCAGAGTTTGGGTGGGTGGTGGGTTTGATTCATTTATTAGAGGTGGTGTCTCATGTAGCCCAGGCTGGCCTCACACTTGCGGAGGATGACCCTGAACCTCTCATCTTCCTGCCTCCTCTTCAGAGTGCTGTGGTTCCAGGTTGATGTGGTGCTGGGGTTCAAGCCCAGGCTTTTGTGCTTGCTGGGGAAGCACATTCCCTACTGTGCTAACAGTGCCAGCCTCGGGGTGCTTCGGGTCCCCCTTTTTCTTCTGAGTGGGTCCCATACAACTGTAGAAAAGAGGGAATTCCTAGCAAATATGTATGCCAAACCCTGTGTGTAGGTGGGGCTGAGGGGAGGTAGGGAGGGGTTGCCCCTACCTGTTCCTGTGCCTTCCTGGGGAGAGCTCTCCTTGTGATAATCTGTTGGACCAGTTGGAGGGAATGGCTGGTGGGGAAATGGGCTGAAGTTGGTTCTTCAGGAATGGCGTCAGTGGTTTTAGGGCAGTGGTAGTTGTCTATACATCATCTGTTCATCTGTCCATCTGGCACTCATCCTCTGCCCCTCCCACCTACTCATTCTTCCATCATCCACTTCTTCGTCCTTTGCCCAGCCTCTATCTACTCTTGCCTACATCCACTGTCCACCCATCCATCTATCCTTCCATTCTCCCTCCATCATCCCCTATTTTTCTCCCACTTGTTCATCTCCCACTCACCTTTGTGTATCCATCCATTACTCATTCATCTGCCTTTCTACCCATCCACCTATCCACCCACCCATCTACCTGTCCATCCACCCTCACCCATCCATCTACCCATCCATCATCCATCCACCATCTATCCATTCATCTACCCACCCATCCATCCATCCATCCATCTACCCACTAATCCATCCATCCACTCATCATCATCCATCCATCATCTACCATCCATCCATCTGTCCATCCACCCATTCATCCATCCACCTATCCACCCACCCATCCACCTGTCCATCCACTCACCTGTCCATCCACCCCCACCCATCCATCTACCCATCCATCATCCATCCATCCACCATCCATCCATCCATCCACCATCCATCCATCCATCCATCCACCCATCCATCCATCATCCATCCATCCATCCATCTACCCATTAATCTATCCATCCACTCATCCATCCACTCATCATCATCCATCCATCATCTACCACCCACCCATCCATCATCCATTCATCCATCCATCCATCATCCACCATTCATCCATCTGTCCATCCACCCATTCATCCATCCATCATCCATCCATCATCCACCATCCATCCCTCCCTCCATCCACACATCCATTCACCCATCCACCCATCCATTCTTCCATCCTTCCATTCTCCATCCAGCCTTCCGCCATCCACCCATCATCCTTGCTTCCATTATCCATCTATTTTTATTTATTTATCCATCCTTGCATTCTGCCTCCATTCTTTAGTCATCCACTTTTGATGATAGGGAATGGCCCTTGTGTTGATGCTCAGTGTGCCCTCTTTTCCCCACTGATGAAGCCAACAGTCACTTCTTCTGTGGAGTCCTCCTATTTTAGCCCTAGGCTTTCAAGCTTCACTGAGGTTTCCTTTCTTAAGAGCATGAATTAATGTTGTCTTTTTATAATCTGTTTATTTGTACTTAGTGTTTGATGTGTGTGTGTGTGTGTGTGTGTGTCTGTGTGTGTGTGTGTGAAGAGGGAATATTTTTCAATGAGGGAAATGGTTATGCATTTCCTTTGGTGTTTGTCTTAAGAAATCTAAGATAACCAGGCAGAATCCAGGTTGTAATTTTCATCATCTAAGCTTGTGCTACAGTTTGTTGGGCCCCCCACACAATCAGTATGGGATGGGAAGCAGCTGTTTGGATTCTGTTGTGATGGGCAGAAGAAACTAGAGTTGGAGACTGGTTTTGCATTTGAGCCACTACTTACAGGCAGGCCTCTCTCTCTCTCTCTCTCTCTCTCTCTCTCTCTCTCTCTCTCTCTCTCTCTCTCTGCCACATGTATTTATTTATTTTGTTGTGTATCAGTATGTAGGAACACCTATTCTATGAAACACCATGAAGGTCTGGGTATCTAACTCAGATCCTCAGGCTTGGTGCCAGCACCTTTACCTGTTGTGCCACCTCTCCAGCCCATCTCTGTCACTCTTTTAAGTTGTCACATTCGATGCCTGGATTTCTCTGTCTGTGATAGAAAGGGTTGTGCTCATTGAATCTCATTTTACATTGCCTTTGGTTACCTGATGGAAAGTGCCACGCCCTTGGATGCTAAGCACTTCCAGGATGGAAGTCGCCTTGGAGATCTGGCTGGCCCTAGGCCATGTATGGCATGCCTTCTGGTGCCTGGTTGTGAGCCTGTGGATTTTACACATGCCACTGGGTCTTTGTGGTATTGCTGGCTTTGCTCAAGTTCCAAAACATAAAATGTCAGTGCATAACTCCCTCCTTCTCTGGGGTTCAGCTCTGCCATATTCTTCTGGGGAAGAGGTGGGGGGGGCGGTGAGGAGACAAGAGAGTGGAGGGATGAAGTCAGTAGAAGGGTACAGCTTGATCTGGGCAGGGAAGATTCCAGAAATCCAGAATGTGGTTCTGTGGTCACAGTTAGTCAAGTTCCTTTACTGCTTGCTCCAAGAGGAAGCCCACCCACTTGTCCCTGCTGCGGTCACTGGCTCTCTGAAGAGAGGCTTATAAGCATTTCCTTTGAGCTTCCCCTGACTGTCTCCCCTAGACTAGGCTACAACATGGTCAAGTCTATGAGTATCCTCTCGTTCAGTGACTTCACCAAAAGGGATTGTCCAGATAGGAAGGGTGCTTCAGCTGGGACATGCCACTGGGGGTGGGTTTGGCTCAGAGCAGGCCCTGCAGACAGATTATGAAGCAAAATGAGGGCACCTGGAGGGCTGGCATTGTCATTTTGTTGGGGGAACGCTTGCTTATCATGCAGAAAGCCCTAGGTTCAGTCCTAAGCTCCACATAAGCCAGTGGAGGTGACTCACACTTGTAACCCCCACACTTGGAGGCAGAGGCAGGAGGATCAGAAATTTGAGATCAAGCTGGGGAGATCACTTGCAAGTATGAAGACCTGAGTTCAAATCCCCAGTACCCAAAAAGTTGGGCATGGCCACGTGCACACATCCCATACTCATACACCCCACATCTCCCCTCCCCACACATGGAAGCTTTTTGTTGGTGATGAGACAGTCTCTCTATTATGTAGTTCTGGCTACCTGAAACTTAATATGTAAACCAGGCTGGCCTCAAACTCACAGAGATCCACTTGCCTTGATGTCCCTAGTTCTGGGACTAAAGGCGTGTGCCATCATGTCTGGTCCACAAAAGAGCCTTAGTACCATTTTTTTTTTAATTTTAGAGTTCACCATTTTTCTCAGCTATATAGAAGTTTGAGGCCGGTGCGGGCTACGTGAGACCCTGTCTTAGCCTTTCTCAAACGAGACGAACAAACAGGGATGAGTGTGGCTCTGTCTCACAGAGGGTATGAAAGAGTTAATATGTGTCAAGTGCCCGGTGCATAGTAAACCTGTAAATCTTGGTGATTATTATTTAGAAGGCAGCCTGAGTAGCCCTGGGGCCTCTGTCAGCCATATCATACTGGTGGCTCACTTACACTACAGTTAGTTAAGTGCAATCCTCGCTCTCCAGGGCTTGAGCTGCCGGTGCACACCAGGCTTCCTGCCTTCCTGGGCCTTCAGAGCTCAATTGCTGCTAAAAGTTATCTTGGCAGTGAGTGGAGCCGCCCTTACCGCACCCACACCAGAATGCTGTATGCCTTTCTTTCTCTCCAGGAGAGGTCAAGCCTTGGCAGGCAGGGTTTCTTCTTTCCCGGATTTACTTTCTTTCCTACCTCCTTCCCCTCTTTTGAGACAAGGTGTCTAAGGATTTCTCTTGCTGTGATAAAAACACCATGACCATAAGCAACCTGGAGAGAAAAGGGTTTTTAGTTCATCTTATAGCTCGTAGTCCACCATCCAGGGAAGTCAGGATAGGAACTCAGAGCAGGAACCCGGAGGCAGGAGCTGATGCAGAGGCCATGGAGGAGTGCTGTTTACTGGCTTGTAAGCCAGGACCACCAACCAGCCCAGGGATGTCCCCACCCACAATGGGCTAGACCCTCCCACATCAATCACTAAACAAGAAGATGTCTAATGGACTTGCCCATGGGGCCAATCTGTTTGTAACACTTTCTCAATTAAGGTTCTTTCTTCCAAAATGACTCTTAGGTTGTGTCAATACGACCTAAAACTAGCCAGCACACAAGCTCTCATGTGGCCCAGGCTGGCCTCAAACTTAATACGAAGCAGACAATGGCCTTTAGCTGGAGATCCTCGCCTGCCTCCTCCTTTTGAGAGCAGGGCTCGCAGGCATGTGACACTGCCTGATTTCTGCTGTGCTGCAGCTGCGACTCAGGGCCTCGTGCATGGCCAGCAGGCTCACTCTCTGTTGAGCCACCCCCATGGCCTCCTTTACTGTTCATGCTCCAATTGCGTTTTCAATACTTTACGTTGGTCTGTTTTGTGTGTGTGTGCATGTGAGTACATACTTGCCGTAGCATGCACGAGAAGAAGGTCAGAGGACAACTTGGGGAAGTCAGTTCTCTTCTGCCATGTGGGTCTCTGTGATCAAACTCACCTTGGTGACAAGTGCCTTTATGTGCTGAACCATCTCTCCAGACCCTGGGCTGCTTTGAAGATTGTCTATGTTTCTAGTTTTCAAACTGATTTTGGGAGGAGGGGCAAAAATGGCAGTTATCTCCCTAGTTCTTCCTTCTCCCCTCCTGCTGTGCTGGGGACTCAGTTACATGTGTGTTGGAGAGTGTTTCATCTCTTTCACAGTAGATGGACAGAGGCTCTCGCCATCCCTAAGCGTTCGAATCCACCACAGGTCACACTGGGTCCAGCCCTGAAAGTTTGACAGGTCTTCTTATGTCTCCTGAGTTCCCTCTTCAGTTCTGGAACATGTGGTTTACGGTTAGCGCAGCTTCACATTCTTGTCAGCTCCCGTTAACAGCTGGGTCTTCTCTGGCTCAGGGATGGTTTACGTATTTCTTTATTCAGTATAGATTACATTTTCCTGCCGCCTTTTGGTGGGGATCCCATGCCAGAGAATCTTGGTAGATTCTTGATGCTGTAATTTTCTGCTATTAATTGGTTAACATTTTTTGCTTTCCTGAAAATTTTATGTTTTCTCTGAGATGTGGTTAATTTGCTGGCTAGGGAAGGTTAATATTTTTGTGGGGGAGAATAGGGGAGAGCAGGGTCTCTTGTGGCCCAGGCTGATCCTTAGCTATGTAGCCGAGGATCACCGAGGATCATCTTTAACGTGTGATCCCTGCCAAGTGCCGGTATGACAAGTGTGAGTCGCCATGCCTGACTTATGTGGCGCTGAGGATTGAATCCAGGGCTTCCTGAGTGGGAGGCCGGCCCCCTACCTCCTACCTGTACCTCCAGCTCAAAAGTGTCATCTCTGACGTTGTGTTAGTTGGGATGGGGGTGGGAGCTGCTTACAGGTATTGATTCGTCTACGTCCAGGCATACTGCTTCTGAGCTCCGTGCTTTCTAGGGCCTGGCTGATGGGTCTAAGCACCAGTCCTTAAATGTGCATCAAGCACCGTTCTCTGGCAGCCTTAAGCCTGCTTCCTTCTCGGTACCCTGGGAAGAACAGAACCTAATTGAGTATATTCTACAGGGTCTCCAGACCCTCACATCTCCTCTGTGATACCAGCTCGAATCTTCCCTCTTTGAAGTTGTCATGAAAACTCTGGCACCCTTGGGACTCTTCAGGCGCTTACTGTCTCCTCCACCCAGCAATCTGCTGATCTGCTTGGTCTGCACTGGAACTGCAAACTCTCTCCAGACAGTAAGCTGGGCCTCCTCGTAGGGCTCACCTCCCTTCACTGCCTGGCGTGCTTTAAATGTTTTGTCTGGTTTTTTGGTGGTTTCGGGTGGGAGCCTAAATCTGGTCCCTGTTATTCCATCTCGGCCAGCAGCGGGACATTTAATTTGCATTTTTTCTCACGAGGAGGGCTGTTATCATTTTAAACAGTGGAAAGTATTCCACGGTCCTGCGGTCCTCACCCCTGAGTGTGTCTGTGGAGGGTGTGAGGCGCTTACAGCTGGGAGGGCCAGGGACACCTCACCTCCGTCCCTGAAGCAGAGGCCTCAGAGAACATGTGTGGGCTGGAGCTTCGTGTTTTGCCCTGAGTACCATAGGCAACCTCAGCAGCTTGTCCAAGGGCTGTGTGCACAGCTGAGCGTGGGAGCCTCCTCAGAACTACAAAACCCCAGAGTGCTTGGGCTTGCCAGCGAAGGCACTGGTTCAAGATGTTGTCATGGGGAGAAAGGGGAAAGAGGAAGTGGGAAGGGCCTGGTGTGAATGGTGCTGGCTGGGAGGCCTGGCTTGCTCCCCCTGACTGGGCCTCTCAGGCCTGGCTGCAAGACCCTGGGCTTTGTCTCTTCCTTCCCTGTGACAGAGAGCTGGGGCCTAGGCACAGATGTTGTGCCTGAGACCCTCGCCTGCCTAGAAGCTCAGGAGAGAGGAAGCAGGGCTCTCTGGAATGTCTGCATTCAGCTGTGGAGATGGAAAATATCTGCTCAGCCTGTGGCCTTGAGATGGATGGCTGAAGAGGCTGTAAATCATCTGTAGTCTGGGAGAGCTGCCTGTGGCCCTCTGTGGCCTGAAGAGAGGGCTGTGGGTGGGCCCTGGGGAGCCCACTGTCCAAATGCCAGGCTAGGAGCCGGAAACTCTGAGAGCCAGAGTGAGGGTCAGTGGGCTCTGGGGACCTGCATCTCCAGAGCTCTGGTTGGCCACAAGGAAATGGAGTTGGGATGATTTGTCTGGGGATGTCCAGGCTGACCCAAGGCTGAAGGCCAGCTGGCCTGCCCTCCTTGCCCAGAGAAAAGGAGAGGCAAGGAGAGGCTGGGGACTGAGCCAGCAGTACTCTGCTTAATTTTGTGTATGTGTGCGAGCCTGCATATGCGTGTGTATATGTGTATATGTGTAAGTGTGGTGTGTGTGTGTGTGTGTGCATACAGGTACAAGATGTGTTGTGGATGTCATATGGCAGCCTCGGGCGAGGAGTTTTGCCTTCTATTTGAAACACACTCTTGTCTGCCACTGTGTGTATGTGCGCAGGCATGGAGAGACACAGCATGCCTGTGGAGGTCAGAGGCCCACTTGTAGGAGTCTAGTTAGCCTGTGGGCTTCGGGGCATTCTTCCATCTCACCCCACTCTGTAGGAGCACGGGGATTACAGATGCAGGCTACTTCACCTGAAATCCTAACACACAGGTCAGCATGCTTGTGCTGTAAGGCCTTTGCCCACTGATGCTTCTCCCAGCCCCTCCAAGCCCCAAGGTTTTATCATCAAGGGGTCTGGTTTTTTCTTCCCATACTCTGACTGTCTGGCTTTTCCAAGGTTATCCTAAGGGATGATTGCATACTTGTGTGTTTGAATGAAAGAGGTGTGTGTTTGTCTGTCTGTGTCTGTGTGTCTGTGTGTGTGTGTGTGTGTGCACATGTATGTATGTGTGTGGTGTGCTCTCTGGGTGGGTGAGGAGAGCATCAGGTGTCCTGTGCTATCACTCTCAGCCTATTCCTTTGAGACAGTCTCTCACTGAATCTGGAACAAGCAAATCCCAGCAATCCATCTGGACTCCCTGCACCCCACCCACACACACTTGGGTTACAGGCAAACCTGCTTGTTTTGATAGATTCTGGGGACTCAAACTTAGGTCCTCACGCTTGTAGCGAGCACACTCACCCACTGAGCCATCTCCCTAGACCTTCCTGTGTCTAATACTGCATGAGTTTTCTCGGTGTCCTACTACACATAGCTGGTAGCTTTCTCTTTGCTTGTAGGAACATGTGTATGAGGTCATGTGATCCTAAGGACAGCCCAGAGCTGGACAGTCCAGTCTATGTCCCCAGTTGAGAGACCCTGAAGAACATTACATGTTCCAGGGACTTTAGTCAGAGGCTTCTGTAGTTAGATGCCCTACAGAGAGCAAAGAGCTGTGCCTGAGCAGGTGTTGTCCCCGGCTCTGGCACTTGGGGCAGCACCTGTTGCAGGTGAGATGGTTTAGCTGTGCGACCTCGGGCAAGGTCTTTGTTATCTCTGTCCTATGGAAGGGACGTGCCACCTGGTACTAGAACCTGTCCCAACCTTAGACCTTCTTAGAGGCTCGTTCACTCTGGGATTGAGTCCTTCTTGGGTGCCAATTCCGAGATGCAGTGAGTGAGATGCAGACAGTGAGCTCTGAAATGGCTGAGCCTACCCACTGGGCATCACAGTGTTTTTAGGGTGTGCCCGGAGATCAGGTCATCTCTGATTTCCTGAGGCTGTGTTAAGAGTCTGAGGTGACTTTCCTTTACTTGTGCATGAAGGTCTAGTTGCAGGGTTATGCAGGAGTGGTAACCACATTTTAATTGTCACCTGATGATGTAGCTGGAGATAGGGCTTAGCTGGTGTTTGCTGAGCATGCATGAAGCCCTGGGTCCCATCCCCAGAACTGAATGTACAGTTCAGTGGTGGGGCTCACCTGTAACCCCAGCAGGATGGTAGATGCAGGAGGAGCAGGAATCCAACGTTGTCTGTGGCTACATAGAGAAGCTGAGGCCAGCCTGGGCTACAGGAGACTTCTTTTTAATTTTTTATTTCAAATCATTATCTGAGCTCCTTGGGTACTAGTCTCCTTGAGACCCCGCTAAGCAGACCAGCCAGAGCACCTTCTGTCTGTCCAGCACCCCAATTATTGTTGCTGGACCCCTGTGGTCAACCTATTCCTCACCAAGCTCCACCATCTCTTTTTATTCCCTCCTTCTTCCCGAAGTTCCGTGTCTTCTTTCTTGCAAAAACCAAACCAAAACTTGCTGCTGGAATGTTGCCTCTTCATTCCTGTTTGTTAGGCATGCCTTCCCCAGCTCAGTCTGTCCTGGGAAGGTTGTCTGACCCTGGATGCCCTCTTGTGCAATTCTGCTGGGTGGTGAATAGGCTGTGGAGATGGATCTGCCTGCACGGGGCCAGGAGGCCCATGGAAAGGAAGAGGGGGTAAAGGCTGTCCTGGGCCACACCTTGAGGTCGCTGTGGGAAGGTGGTACCTATTTCTCCGTGCCTTCCTTACACTTGTGGGGCTTTTCCTCCTGCTTCTGCACAACCACACCCTGTCCCTCCCTTCCCCATGCATTCTTTCCTGTATTTGTTCTTTTATGTATCTATCCATGCATCACACATCATATATCCACCTACCCACTCGTGCATCCATTCATCCATCCATCTACCTGCTCACTCTTCTTCCCCTTCCACTCCTTCCCTCCTCCCCTCCCTCCCTCTTTCTATTCATTCATCTTCCCACCTGCCCATCTGTCTATCTTGTCTGTCCATCTCATCTAAACCATCCACCCTTCCATCAGTTCACCATCATTCAGTCAACAAACATTTGTGGAGCACCCTTGAGAACCAGCCTTTAGCTGAAATTAAGGCTGCGTGCTTGAACAAGAGCTTGGATGGGAGGATGGATTTTTTTTTAAGGGGTAGAGTCATCCTGAAGTAGACAAGCTTTTCCATGGTGAGGGTGTGGGTGCCATGGCTAATTTAGAATCATCTCCAATATTCAAGTGCCCAGTACCCTGTTCATTAAAGGACAGCCTGTGAAATGGGGTCTTTGGTGGCTTTTCTACCTTTAGTGATACTGGAGAGACACCCCAAGGACTCTTGGCTCTGGCACAACTCTTAAATGGGGAGGATGGCTCCTTCCACTGAGGACTGGGTGGGACATTGAGGACAAAATTAATGTTTGGTAAGACAGAGGGCAGGAGGCGTTCCAGAAGGGAACTGCAGGTTCTGGGGCCTGGCATGCTATGCCTGAAGGCATAACTCTTCATCTTTCTAGCCATGACCTGGTATCACCTTTTGTGAGGTAGGTTGTCATTACATTGACTGATTTGCGGGGTCCCACATCTATATATGCTATGTTTGCCAGAAAAAGTCATTGGTGTACATCGGCCAATCTCAGATTTTAATGAATGAGTGAATGAGTGAGTGAATGAGTGAGTGAATGAGTGAGTGAATGAATGAGACTTTTTGGGTGAGGGGTCTCATGAAGGCCTTGAACGACTGGGCTGTAAATAGGGAAGTCTTGGAGTGGGAAAAGGTCTTGGCATGCTTGTTCTGCTGGACAAGCTTTTGGGTAATGATCATGGCCAAGTGCCCAAGTTGGGTCTTTGGCCCTGGGAGTGCTCCAAGACACCCTGGGCTGTGGGTTAGCCTTCCACCCCAGCAGGTAGAGAGACTTTGTCTAGGTATGACCTTCTTGTCAGAGCGAGAGAGTATGAATACTCCGTCATGTCAGCTGTGGGGCTTGCATTACCTTGTTCCCCCAGGAAATTCAGTGGGCTCTGGGGACACTGTGCTAAAGAATGGAACTAGGTTTCTCATGTCAGTAACATGGCTGCAGGGTGGGGCTATGGAAGGCAAGCTGGGATAAGGCCCCAAGCCTTTTGTTGGTGTATGTTTGTGTATGTGTGTGTGTGTGCTTTGGTGTAGTCACAGGTCCTCAGGCCACTGGCCAAGGGCCTCAGGGGGAAGCTCCCAGAACTTTGAAAGCATGAGTTGTGTGCAGTTGTCCTGGTGACAGGGACCCAGCTTTTGCCTTCTACGATGTCCAGTGTGGGGTTCTTACTTTTGACAAAAATATTCTAAATAATTTTGCTAATGGTGGAACATTATTGAGTGCTAGCTCAAATCTCTCTTTCCCTTTTTCTTTATATTTTACCTTTTAAAGCTAGAAAATATTTTATGTGTACAAATGTTTTGTTTGTGTATATATGTCTGTATATACATGCATTCCTGGTGTCCAAGGAGGACATAAAGGGGTTTTAGATGGCTGTGAGAGCCACCATGTGAGTACTGGGAATTCCACTTGCATCCTCTGAGTGAAAATCCAGTGTCTTTAACTACTGAGCCATCCCTTTTACTTGCTTTTTAAAGGAACTGGCAGCTTTTAGGAATACAGTTTTTCATATTTACGTATTGGTGTGTGTATATGTGCAAGCATGAGGGTGCCATGGCATACCTAAGGAGGCCAGAGGACACCTTGTAGGAATCAGTTTTTCCTTCTATGGTGTGGGATGAGGGCTTGAACTCAGGTCATCAGGTTCGGTGGGAAGTGCCTTTATGTTCTGTGCAATCTTGTTCTGTGTTGTTCTCCGAGATAGGCTCTCTTGTGGCCCAGGCTGGTTTTAAACTCCCTATGTAGCAAAAGAATAACCTTGAGCGTCTGATCCTCCTGCCTCTCTCTACCTCTTGAGTGCTACGATCTAGGCATGGACCTAGCCACCTGGCTTTTACTGTGCTGGGGATCAAACCCAGACCTTGAGCATTCGAGGCAAGCACTTCACCAATTGAGCTAAATTCCTATCGTTCATTAGTGTGTTAGTAAGAAGGGCTCTGATGCCAGGTCTGGTAGTGTATGACTTTAATCCCAGCCCTTGGGAGGCAGAGGCAGGCAGATCTCTATGAGTTCAAAGCCAGCCTGGTCTACAAATGGAGTTCCAGGACATCCAGGAGTCCACAGAGCAGGGCTCCATACTATGTTACACCTCCAACAGAGGCTGTTGATGGCAAGCATGCTCCGGTTTCCTGCCCCTAGAGTCATGGGTCGAATATGTCTCATTCTTCACAGACCTCTTTGTTGCAGGTGTCCGTCCCATCCTCCTGCCTAAGACATCTATTAGTCACCTTTTTATTGCTGTGATAAAGCATCATAATGAAGGCTACTTCTAAGAGAAATTGTTTAATTGGGCTTACAGTTTCAGAGGGTTAGAGTCTGCGATAGTGGAGGGAAAGCATGGTGGCTGGAACAGCTGAGAGTTCACATCATCATCATGAGCGTAAGCAGGAAGGAGAGGTGCGGGGAGAGAACGCACTTAAAAGAGTACAAGTCTCTTGAAACCTCAAAGCCTGTTCCTAATAATGTACTTCCTCCAGCAAGGCCGTACCTAATCCTCCCCAACAGCCACCAACTGGGGACCAAGTGTTCAGATCTCACTTAAAGCACTGTAACCCACCCCCGCCCACCTCCACCCCCGTCTATCAACTCTACTATTTCTAGGGACATCTCTGGGACCATAAACACTCTTTGGGGTTGTTAGGGGATGGCAGAGGGGACCTCAGGATGCTCTGGGGTCACAGCTGCGCTGTGATTCTGGTACCTGCTTGTGGTGGTATCTTCTTCTAACTTTGAGGGAGGCCAGCCTCTGGGTGCTCAGACAAATGGCTAACAGGAGCATCAGCCATCAAAGTGGAACTGTTACGCACATTGGCAGAGACAAAGCAGTTATTGGTGGGAGTGGCTAGAGGTGGATGGAGGGGCCTCGTGCCCGCTGCTCTGATGCTCTGATAATGTAACCTTGACCAAAAACAAGTGTAACTGCCAGGCATGGTGGCACATAAGTTACATCTACTCAAAAGATAGAGCAGGTGGATCTTTATGAATTATGAGTTCAAGGCCAGCTTGGTCTACATAGCTCTCTAGGCCGTCCAAGGCTACAGAACGGGACCCTGTCTCAAAAACAATAAAAGGAAGCAAAACACATCTGAGAGGAGAAAGGGTTTATTTGGCTTGCAGTTCACTCCTAGCTGATGATAGCACTCTCCCCTGAAGCCCATCCTTTCTCCTGCTATCGGTGTGCAGCTGGAGATGCCTCCCACCATCATGGCCTGTTCTCACTCGTCTGGGGTACAGGTTCGAGGGTGACAGGAGACTCAGAGCAGGATGGTCCCCTTGAACTTACTGAAGTCAGGAGGAAGGTAGGAGTTTGCAGCCTGCTGTCAACCTGAGTTTTAGAAGTCTGCAGCCCAGTTCCTTTGCATCTGACTTAGCTGGCACTGACCCAGGAGATGCACAGGGGAGTGTGTTATGGGCTGTGGATGGGGGAGAAGTCTGGGAGGGGGATGGGATGCCTTAGTGGGTAAATGGAAGTCCAAGGACTAAAGCTTGGATCCCCAGCGCCTCTGTGAAAAGCTGCTGCACCGTTAATCCCACCACAGGAGAGGCACAGTTGGGTCTTGCTAGCCACCCAATTTGCCTGAATTTTCAAGCTCCAGGTTCGATGAGAGACCTGTCTCAAAAAAAAAAAATAGTGTGAAGAGCTATTGAGGAAGACACCTAATTCCAACCTCTGGCTGCTACAGTTACATACACCTGCTCACACAAGTACATATGAGGGCAAGCATGGACACATACACACACACACACACACGAACACACAAAACAAGAACAAACTGGTTAGTGTGAGTTTTGGAAGCCTGCCACCTGATTTCCTTTGGGCCTGTGCTCAGTACTGGTGCAGGAGACACACAGGGGTGTGTAACAGAGCTGGGAAGTCTGTTGATGTGAGGACAGAGTCTGGAAATGAAAGAGCAGCAGAAAACTTCCCTCTGATCTCAGACAGCCTGCTTTCCCAAACAAAAGTCCCTTCTGTTGATCAGATCTCAGGGCTGTCTGGGTCCCTGGCCTGAACCCACCCTCTCTCGCTCGCGTGGCTGGGTTCAGGGGTTCGTGCCAGCGGGAGGGGAGGGGGGTTGATCTACCCCTGCTGTCCCTAGGCTTGTCTGGAGCTGGCTGACCCTCTGTGACCTCATAGCCTTTGGCCCAGCTGTGGCGCCTCAGCATAGATGGATGTATTAACCTGCCCAGGAAGCATGGCTTCAGTACATCCCGTGTCCCTCCAGGCAGTGTGAAGAGAAGCCAATGTGCCTTCATGATGGACAGACGTGTGCTTGTCCAACTGGCTGCAGGAGGACTCGAGTTCTGCTGTTCTGCTCCTAAGTCCCCCAGCTGTGGAGGAAAGGAGCTGCCCCCAGATCTTTCTCATTGGTCTTAGAGGGATGTAGGTGGAGCCTTGGGTTGGAAGAAGGGGGCACTGTACTGCACTGGGCAAAGAAGAAAGCATGGTGTTCGGGAGGGATCTCGCCTCAGCAGTGGGAGAAATCAGTCCCTCTGTGGCTCAAGATTCTGTGTTCACTGGAATTAGGAGAGGTTTGGTGAGGTTGTGAGGGCAGCAAGCAACAGCAGGGACATGTCCAGGACGGTTGGAGTCTGCTGGCTCTGCTGTTAGGTTTATCTTTGCTCTGTTTCTATATTGGTAAAATGGCACCATAATGTATGCTTACAGGGGGTGGGGAGAGAGGGGGAGGTACTGTGAGTGTGCAGGTGTGTGCAGGTGAAAACCAAAGGCCAATCTCAACAAGTATCATCTCCTGAAATGCTGTCCACTTCCTTCGAGACTGGGTTTCTCACTGGCCTGGAATTTACCCGTTTGGCATGCTTGGTGTTTGTTCTCACATGGGTTCTGAGGATTGGGCTCAGATCCTCGTGCTTGCAAGACAAGTACTTTCCTGATAAAAACCCTGACCCTCAAGATTGATTTTTTTTTTTATGGTCGATGAGAGAAAATGTGGTGTGATAGATGAGCTGACATCTGAACCAATTGGAACTTCATCATTGTTATTATATGAACTGAGTTCAGAAAGTTCTAGCACAGTTCTTGGGGCAATCCTGGGGCACTGGCTATGTAGAGTCTGTCTCCTGGTCTGGGATGTCACCAGGCAGCCCTGATAAAGGATGGATCTCTGTGAAAAGATGGAAAGAAGTTGGGGAAATGATGCCCTTTCTAGAGTGGAATGGCTTCAGGGCGTTTGGACACTTGGCCTTCAATCCCCCAGCCTCTGGGTGTGGTTTTGTGAGCTCAAGGCACAAAACCACCCAGCTGAGGATGGAATCCTTCCTTAAGAGGACTTCCTCTCTTTCTCTCAAAGACAGGATGGGTTTGCCCATCTCCAGAGCAAGGAAAGGGCCCTGTAAAGCCATGCCCTTGCCTCAGAGGGGCCAAGCTGGTTCAGGGTTGACATTTTCCTGAGGGCTACTGCCGGGGGCTCCTGAAGCCACAACTGGATCACCAGCTCAGAGCACAGATGATTCTCACCCCCTTTCTCCTCCCACCCCTCTCCTCTCCCTGTTTCTTCTCCCCTTCTTCTCTCATCCCCTCCCCTCCCCTCCCCTCTGTCATCTCTCCTGCTTTTTCCTCTCCCTTCCTTCCATCTTTCCTCTTCCACTCTACCCCCCAACATCTTTCTTTACACATATGCTGTGGAGGTAAGAGGACACCTGTGATGTCATTCCTTTGCCACATTCCACCTTTTGTTTGAGTCAGGGTCTCTCATTGACTTAGGACTTCTCCCAGTGGGTTAGGTTAGCTGACCAATGAGCTTCCAAGGATCCTGCTTGTCTCCTCCCTCCTCATCTCACCACAATCTTTTATGGGGGTGCTGAGGTTTGCACTCATCCCTGCCACCCAGGCTTGGAAGGCAAGTGTTTTACCTACAGAGACATCCCCCACCCCTCCCTCATGGCTTTTTCAAGGACAGGACAGAGTATAAGGAAGGTCTTTTGGGTTTACTGAGTAGGGTGCCAGGGCTCAGGGTGAGACTGTCAGGTGCCTGGGGGCAGGCACGTGCAACAGAGATGTTCTTATTCCCGCCTGGTCTCTGGAGAGCCAACCCCCGCCCCCTCCTCAGTGAGAAGGTCAAACAATTACAGGGCTCCTAATTTTCAAGCCAATTGGGAAATTAAATCGTGTCTCCGTCAGAGTGCTATTAGGAATTTTCAAGAAAGAGGTAATTGAAAAGAAACTTTTTAATACACTCACCAAATTGGCAAGGGGGCACAGGAGTGCTGGAGCCTCTCCCAGCTTCTCCTTCCCACTGGCTCAAGTGGCCATGTCTGCTTGCCCTAACCCTACTCACTCATGGGGTCCCTGTCCTGGCAGTGAAGGCCAATATGGCTACACCTCCTGGACTTCGAATGTGGAACCCTGTTTAAGTTCTTCTCCATGCTATATTTCTTGGTTGTCACTTAGGAAAGGACACTTGGGAGAATAACATGGGGTCTGGGGCCTACTGGGCCACCATCAATCACTGTGGCTGAAACTCAGGTAATAACCATTGCTGTCACTACTATAGCCAGCACTGTGTAGAATGTTCTTTGCCTCTCTCTGGAACCTTGCCTCTGCATCTAGAAGCCTTGTTTTTGGCATGGTGTGACATCTGCTTTGTGGCGTGACCATGAGCACTTCTGATCATAGGCCCTCGACTGTCCCCAGTCACATTCTGTGCCAGGCTCAGTATGCCATGCAACCTGTGTGTGCAATGTTTTATTGAGGTGCACTCTCATTTTATAGGGCAGGAGATAGATGCAGACAGGTAAAGGAACCCCAGAGCCAGGATTCAGGTGGAGCTTGCAGGGACTCATGGGGATAGGATGGCGCTGTGGGTGGGCGTGTTTAAGTGCAGATGGCAAGACATGTTTCTGTCCAGCTGGCATGCAGACTGGTCAATGGCCTAGGGCAGAGATTATAACACCGCTGTTGCTGTGAACACAGGGTGTGCACTGTCAGGAACTATGGTGTCTGATTTACTAAGCCTGACTTAGTGTAACTTCGTGTGTCTCAGACTCTTCCCCTCTCCTTATCCCCATGTTCTGCTGCCTGATACAGCTGGCGTGGAGTCCCAGCAGCCTTCTGTTAGCACCTCCACCTTCTTCCTTCCAGAAGGTCCCCAGGCTGTCTGAAAGGAGAGGGGAAGCCAGCCTACATGTGGCTGCTTTTGCTCTCTCTCCTCTCTTGTGTCCCTGGAAGTCTCTCGAGGAGCCAGCCACATGTCTAACAGACGACGCACATATTTGATGCCTCTGGAGCTTGGGTTTTTACAGTTGTAGCCTGATGGGGCCTCTTTGCTGCCAGGCTGCCCTCATTTCCAGAGGGATCCTTTCCAGAAAGATCCTGTGTCAAACGCTGTGTGGTCCTGCCACTCCCTGACACAGACTTCCGGTTACCTCCCACATAGATGGAGATTAATGCAGGAAACTTTTTTTATATCTGTGTTAGGACTGTCTGATTGGTGCAAACTATTCCATCTCTAAGAGAGAAGACCCAAGGATAGCTGGAGGAAAGGGCTGTGGCGGATTAGTGATTGTGAGTCCCAAGCCAACCTGCGGCTAGGAGCCAAATTCTTGGGTGTCATGGAAAGATTTTCTCACTCTCCTTGGCCTCTGCCACACTCAGAGTCCTCATCTATAAATCATTACTGGCCTTACTGAGTTCGAAGGTACAAAGCACAGTCATTTTGCTATCCAATGGGATGGGGTTGGGCTTGATACTCAGGGAGAACTCTATAAGTGATAGAGTAACTGGCTCTTTCAAATTAAGTTTATTTATGGATTTCTATGTGTATGAGTGGTTTGCCTGCATGTGTGTCTGTGCACTATGTGCATGCAGTTCCCATAGAGGCCAGAGGAGGGTGTCATATCCCAGGGACTACAGTTATAGATAGCTGTGAGCTTCTGTATGAGGATCTGAGGAACCGAAGCCAGGTCTGCTATAGTTCACCAGGCCTTCCAGTGGACACTTGGTGCTTGCTGGGTGGGGGATTTAGTATCCTTTACTATAGGTAGATGTTTTAGGATCTGTTGTGTGTGTGGATGTGTGTTCATGTTTGTGAGTGCAAGGTGGACATTTTAGTGCAGGTAGACATTCATTGTGTGTGGGCATGGCTTTGGAGGCCAGTGGTCAGCTAGCCTGGAACTCACTACGTAGACTGACCTCAAACTCAGAGACCCACCTGCCTCCACCTCTATGGTTCTGGAATTAAAGGCTTGGACCACCATGCCTAAACACACTGTCCACTTTTTAAAGAATTATTATTTGTGTGTGTGCGCATGGATGGGGTGGGGTGTGCGTGTGTGCGTGTGTGTGTGTTTGCATGTACCAGAGCGTGCCTGTGGGGGTAAGAAGACAACCTTGTGGAATTGGTTCTCTTTTACAATGACATAGGTTCTGGGGATGGAGCTCAGGTGATCAGACTTGCATAGAAAGCCCTTCCCCCCCTCCCCCCTTCTGGACCAGGTGTCCAGGACACACTTTGTTTTTGGAACAGTCTCTGTTGCTCACCTGCTGTGTCCACCAGGTTAGCTAGGTTGTCCTTTATCCCCCTCCCATGGCTTCACAGGAGCACTGGTTCTAAGGAGGGCTTTTACATGCATTCTGGAGATTTGAACTTAGGTCCTCATGATTGCATGGCAATCTCTTCTACCCAATAGGCCATCTCCCCAGCACCCCTCCCCCCCCACACTTAGCAGTCTTTTCAGTCTGTTAGACTTCCCTGTGACAAATAGCCCTGTTGCGACGGCTTTTGAGGTCTCTCTGTGGGGTCTCTTGCCCCGACTGGAATACAGAGGGCAGAGCTAAGGCTTACAGAAAGTGTTTCAAGGCACTTCGGGTTATTGTGGGACAAAACTTTTCCTGGGGAAATGCAATGTACAGATCTACTCACTCACATAGGAACCCATCACAGTCTAAAGTATGGATACAACTGAAGTTCAACTTGGTGAACCAATAAGGTTTATTGGGATTGCTTACAGGAATATGGGTGAAGGGTTATTTACGTGATCATGGGCGAGAAATTACTCAGAGGATCAAAAATGACTCAAAGACAGCAGTATCACCAAGGTCCACTCTGGGATGGGTGATAGCTCACAAGGCTGGGAAGCTGGGGCACACTGAATAGCTACAGGCAGCTCAACAACTAAGAGAGTGTTCTTTCCAAAGGGCTCCAGTCTAAACCTCTTCCAGGTAGCTCAGCTTGTCTCTGCTTCTCTCAGGCAGCTGGTCTGATCTCATAGTCTTCTTTGCAACTCACCTTCCCTTCTTCTGAGGTGGGTTCTCAGTTTTTATGGTATTCTCTGGCAGGGAGGGCCCTAGTGAATCTGGTCAGTTTCAGGAACTTCCTGAAGCTGTTTTGGAGTTGTTTACCTTCCTGCTTAAGGAGCTTCTCTACAAGATGGAATTTGTTTCAATCTTGGAGAAATTAATATACAACAGGTGACCAGGATAAGAATTTGGAACTGCTCTCACATTGTCTATAGAGTCATGACAGGGTTAAGACCCTGGTGTGTGAATGGTGTGACATTCTGGGGCTGCCTTTCTAAGGAGTCTTCTCTTGCTGCTCAAGAACAGACTCCTTAGGAAGGACTCCTGCCTATGTGTCACCTATATGGTGGCAGCTTGGGTGGGCGGGAGGACTGGAAGGCTGTTGGTAGATCCTCCTTTAGGCTGCTTAATATCCTCCCAGACATGCTGCCAAGCCCATAGTATTCCTGATGGTACTAGGCCATGTGTTAGTTGGCACTAAAGAGCGATGACAGATGCCACTTGCCTGTTGTGGGTCCCCTGAGAATTGCCCACGCCAACCACAGTGGCAGTTTGCAGCTTGGCACTGCCTTCAGGCAGCTAGCTCCCTCCTAGCCAAGATGATAGAGGTATTGGAGAGAGTGTTGGGTGAGGCGTGGCTTTAGGGCTCCTAAAGATTAGGGTGAGCAAGAGGCTCTGCAGGGAGGGAAGAAAAGATGAACTTAGACAGTGTTGAGTGTTCCTCTTTCCTTACCCCTCCCATCATCACTACCCACCACTCACAGCCTCTCTTTTTAAATTTTTTGGTTTGTGTGTGCGTGTGTGTGTGTGTGTGTGTGTGTGTGTGTGTGTGTGCGTGTGTGTGCGTGTGTGTTCATGTGCACGTGTGCAGGTGTGCATGTGTGCATGCATGTACATGGGTGCACACATGTGTGTGCACTGTGTGCGTGTGTGCATGCATGTATACATCCATATGTTCATGCATGTATGTATGCATGCATGTGAGTACATACATGTGTGTCCATGTGTGCATACATGTGTATGTGTGTGTGCTTGTGTGTATGTGGTTGCGCACATGAGCATGTGTTTTTTTGTGGAGGGCAGAGGCCACTGTTGATATCTTCTTCTATTGTTTTCCATCTTGTTTTTTGAGACAAGGTGTTTCTCTTTGAGCTATCAAGCCTCAGGGATCTGCCTACTCCTGCTTCCCCAGTGCTGGGGTTATGGGCAGTGCTGTTGTTTGTTTCTTTTGTTTTTTAAGTAGCATTTGTGGGGTCCAAACCCAAATCTCTACACTTGTGTGGCAAGCATTTTACTGACTGAGCCATCTCTCTAGCCCCTATGTCTTGATTTTGAGGTAAAGAGTGGCTTTCCTGAAACAACCTGACAATTTAGAACGTCATAAGCCTCTGTCCCACTGACCCAGAGTCTGCCTGTGTTGCTCTCAGCACACAGCGAAAGCTAAGTGCAGAGAGGCACCCAGGAGGTAACCAGAAGCTGCTGGGGAGGGGAACAACCATCTCTCTCACTTCAGCTATTTTGCTTACTATGACATTAAAAATTATTATTTATTTTGTGTGTGTACGTGTATGTATATGTGTGTGAGTGTACGTGTATATATGTGTGTGTGAGTGTGTCTAAAGGCCAACAGGAGACCCTGTCTTTAAAAGTAAAAGTTCCTGAGATACAGCACTCAAGGTTGTCCTCTGATCTGCATAGGATCACACACACTTGCATATGCACACACACATGGATTCATGAATGCATGCACACATGCAAACACATCTATCTATTGCCTACACAAATGGATAACTCAGGGCTCAGAGATCTATCCTCTGTTCAGGCAACTTAAATTAACTTCAGTGTCTGATTGGGGCTTATCTGGTCTTGGAAGACTGGCAACTTTTCCTGGGTCTGGCAATCCTTTTACCGTGACCCTCACTGGGCCCTGTTGCTTCCAACCCAACTCTCTGCCTGACTCTGTAGACTTGGAATGGAGAGTTCTTGTTCTAGGCCTTTGTCCCCTCTCCTGGTGGCTCATTTCCAGCTGGTTCTGACCTCTGTGCCTCAGCTACTAGTCCTTTCTGTTGTCCACCCACTGTCACTTTGGTTTCCTACCCACCTCTTGTCTAGCTTTGAACCTCTGTTCCAAAGGGTGGTTCTACAAGGCCAGGACAGTAACCACATCTAATTCCAACTCTGTTAACGTCTTCCCTTGTTAGGGCTGGCAAATACCAGGATATGTGTGTGTGTGTGTGTGTGTGTGTGTGTGCGCTGGAATTCGCTCTCCTGCTTGCTTCCCTGGCTACCCCTTCCCATCTATGACACCTCCTGTAATCTAGAGAAATTTAAGCTTTGTGTGGCTATGAGTTTGACCGGCACTACAAACAGTTTAGCCTGCTGTGGTTGAGGCTGTGGCAATTACATTTTAATTGAGACATGGACTCCTTAAGCAGACACAAGACAGCCACAGTGACTGCTAATTAATTTTCTTCCAAACTGATAACATTTAATAATTACTCTCCATGACGGTGTGTTATGTGTATATAGCCTTCCTGGCCCTGGTTCCTGCCAGTGGTACCCATTCAGGTGAAGTTAGTTGGTGGTGCCTGCCTTGCTGCCAAGTGAGAAATCCCTTCGGGCATTTGAAGGAGCCTGCTGGCATTGCATTGGAAGGCGGAGGAAGGGCATTGCTTGTTTTTAGATCTAAACAGAGAGCCAAGGGCTTTGCACTCGATTCCTGCTTCCAACATAGTTGGAGGAACCTGGTTCCTTTAGCTAGGAAATGAGCTTTTCACGTAAAAGATCTGTTCTGTATAGCTAGGAGAGTCCATTGAAGGAAACTCTGGGATCTGGAACATTCTGTGGACTTGGCTTTGTGTGCATACCTGGATGTATGGTGTGTGCATGCATGCATATGAGTGTGTATGGTTATGTGTGTGTGATGTCCATGTGTCATATGTGTGGGGCCTGCAGATATATGTGGGATGTGAGTATGTGTGTATTTGGGAATGTCTGTGCATGTGTGTGATGTAGATATGGGTGTGTTATATGTGTGTGGCATATAGATATGTGTGCATGTGGAGTATGTATGTGAGTCTGCCTATTTATCTTAACAAAGGCCAGAGGAGGACAGTGAGGGCCCAGCTCTACTATTCTCCACTGTTCCCTTGGGACAGGGTCTCTCAATGAACTTGGCAGTAGGCTGAGAGCAGCAAGCTCCAGCAATCCTGTGCTGTCTCTCTCCAGGCACGTGTGTGAGCGTGGGCTATGTTTCACATGGGTGCTGGATATCCAAATGCGGGTACTCATGCCTGGCAACAAGTGCCAGCCTGCACTTTTAGGTGCGAGCACAGGCTTCACCACTCTAGCTTTTCCTGTGAGATGGAAGGAGCCATTCCTCCCTCAAGGGTGTTTCATGTGAGGGAACCACTGGTGTACGGCTGGCACACACTGCCTGTCAGAGGCCTCCAGTTGTGGAGTCAGTCCTTTCCCTGTGTCCAGTCACTTTGGGTTCTATGTCCTTGGTTGCTGGGGTTCCTAGTCAGCCCTTTCCTGGCTGGACTTAGTACTGTCTGGTGCCGAGGCAAGTGTTGGCACATCCTCTGAATACCCATTTGTCTCCAGTGGCGGCCCTTAGAATCAATTATGCCCAGCCGGAAATTGGTAGAAGAGCGGTGAGTTCTGGGTCCCCTGAAGCCCATGTTTAGTTTTTTTATTGATGGTTATATAATTTTCTCTTCCAGATAGGAACCTGAGGTTCATGGCTTAAAGGAGGTACTGCTAGCTTTGGGTCATGCTTTGTCCAGGTCTCACCTGCCCCCTTCCAGCTCTCAGATTTCAAGAGGAGCCCTGAGCGATCTTGGGAGGCTACAGAGACTGAGGACTGAGTTGAGGGGCCAGTATCCGGGCAGCTGAACCCTCTAGGGAGGGCAAAAGAGGGAGGGGAGTGAGGGACAGGTCCAGCTCAGGTTTGGACCATTTCTGGGCCAACCTGTGTGTGGAGGGATGGAGTGGACATGGGAACTTCACGGGGGAGTGAGACAGCCAGGACTTCTTGCGCTGCAAACCCTCCTCTCCCAGATGGGCACTCCTGAAGGACCCTGTTGTGTCACTGTCCTCATAGTGAGCCGTGGAGGGTATGTGTCTACAGGAGAGCACAAGCCAGTGTGACTGTATTATTTTTGTTGCTGTGACAAAATGCTTGGCAGAAACAGCTTCTGGGAGGAGTTTATTTTGGCTCACAGTTGGAGAGTGTAGCTTGTTGTGCAGGAGAAGGCATAGCAGAGGTGGTGTGAAGCAGCTGCCCCCACTGTGTCTGCACTCAAATCTGAGAGAGAGAGAGAGAGAGAGAGAGAGAGAGAGAGAGAGAGAGAGAGAGAGAGAGAGAGAGAGAGAGAGAGAGAGAGAGAGAGAGAGGCTGTGCTCAGCTCTCTCTATTTCCCAAGTCTGGGACCCAGCTCCTATAATGATGCTGTCTATGTGTAGGAGTCTTCCCATCTCACAATCCAGTCTAGAGACTCCCTCACAGGCAGGCATAGGTGTTTGTTCTCTAATAAGCATAGGGAACTCGTAAACTTGCCAGTTTTAACCATCACAGTGACCTTGAGCATGGATTGTGTTTGCTTTGGTGGGTGTGAGTGAATCCGTGATGTGAACAGCCGTGTGAACAGAGATGTACATGTAAGTATGAGCCAGTGCATGCCAGCATGCGTGTATGTGGGTGTGTATGAGGGAACCTTAGTGAGTCTGACTGAAACAGGCCAAGGGGTTCCATGAGAGATGGATGGATGGGAGCTGTAGCCGGCATCCATGTTGCCTGGGCCAGGCATGGATGTAGGGAATGGCGTGTAGACCCACTGGGTGTTCTCACCTCTCTGCCTGCATTTCCCTTTCCTATTTGTGTGTTTGTGTGTGTTATGTATATGTATGTATGAATGTTTTGTATGTGATGTGGGTGGAGGCCAAGGTTGATGTTGGAAATCATCCTCTATTGATCTTCTGTTTTATTCAAAATCTCAGGCAAACCCAGAGCTTGCCCATATGGCCAGTCTTGTTAGGCAACTTGTTCTGTAGAATCCCTGGTCTTCCATGCTTTGGGGCTAGAATTCTAGGTAAGCCACGCACAACCAACATTTATGTAGATTCTGAAGATGTTTACTGAGGTCTCCACTCTTGTGAAACAAGCACTTTAACCACTAGACCATCTCCCCTACACCTTTCTACTGACCCTCTCGTACTTTTCTTGAATGGGCCTAAGGTTGGTTTAGGGGCCAAGAGGCCATACAAGTACACCCATGTGTGCCCAGATCATCTCGGGGCTCAGTGCAGCTGGGAGCAGAATCAGGTGCCAAGATTCAATGGTGGAGTCTTGGCCGACATTTCCTCTAGGATATCCATTTTGGGGAGACAATGGTTCGTGGCCCATGGGCGTCTAATACCTAAGACCTGACTGTGAAGCTGTGCATCTGGAGTATAGGCTATGAGAACCCAAGTCAGGGTGGGGTATAGTACAAAGCCCAGGGTGGAGAAGACAGAGAACCTAAGGAGTGTGACAGTTGCTGGGGTCTGCATCCCAAGCTGGTAGATGTAGGGCCCAGTTATAGTGGCATTGAACTTAGGCAGACTGGCAGTTGGGAGGGTCAGGGCTTGTTCGTAGTAAGGTAGAAAGTACTAAATGCAAAAGAGCCACTGCCACCCCCTTGGTGGTCCTCCTGTGGCCTTGTAACCTCCAGAGCTAATGGCCACAAGAGCCAGGGGTAGCCTGGCCTGGGGTAGCTGGGGCTGTGCCTTGCCTCCTCTGTTTGCTGAGAGGAACAGCTGATTGTTTCTCTGGCAGCCCAGAGCTGGCAGCTAAGACTCCTTATAGGTTCTTCCTCACCTGTGACTCAAAACTCCCCTCCTCCCCTCCTAATTCAGTCCCCGAGGCCCATGCCATCACCCACACAGCCAGAGAAGGTAATTAGGGGAGCTGAGAGGGCGACCTGCCAGGTTCCCAGGGCAGGTGACGCAGGGCTGAGCCAAGCTCTGCATTCTGTGACAGACATGTAAACAGCATGCTCTGGCTGGCTCAGTGCTGTCTGTGGGACAGGTGGGTGACGCTTCGGAGTCTGCTCAGAGCTCCTCTGTTAGGATGATGAAGTCACCTCAGGAGCCATCTTCCTTGTTTAATGGATGGACAGCAGGGTGAGGGGTGTGTCCAGGTAGCCAGGCAGGTGGTTGGCTGGAGAGCCTAGTGCTGCTCACTGTAGGCACTCGCTCGGGGTCTCTTCTGCTTGCATGAGCTGTGACAGGGATGTCACCTGGTTGGCTTGGGAAGACGGAAGTTTTGTGAATGTCAAAGTGATTTAAAAGTTATTTTTAATTACATTTTGTGTGTGTGTGTGTGTGTGTGTGCGCGCACTCGCATGCCACGATACATATGTTGTAGTCAGAAGAGAACCTACTGGAGTCAGTTCGTTCCTTCCACCAAGTGGATCCTGGAGATTGGACTTAGGCTTTCAGGTCTGAGCCACTTCCCCGGGCATGCTCCTGAGTTTGCCACTGGAAGTGCTGGGTGGAGTCGGAGATATTTCAGGCTGGGTTCAGCCTACAAGTGTTCTTGTCTGGTGGACTCAGGTGGAAATGTGTGAGGGGAGGGGAGAAGGCATGGTAGAGGCCTCAGGAGCCAGGCTGTGAGTCTCCAGTAGCCCAGGCTGGCTTCAAACTTACTTTGTAACTGGGGAGGATCTTGATCTGCAAATCCTTCTGCCTCTACCCCTCCCCCCCCCCCCCCCCCCCCCCCGCTAGGATCACTGGCGCAACCCATCCTGTCTGGTTTATGCCATGCTGGGGATTGGATTCAGGGCTTTGTGCATGCTAGGCAGTGCTCTGTTAATGGAGCCACACCCCTAGCCCCTGATGCTCCCGCACATTGTCTGAGCACTGCCAAGGCTGGACAGTGGGACTGTACCACCTGTGGTTTGCTCCTGGCTTCTCTGCTTCAGCCCTGGAAACCACAGAGGTTGAAACAAGAGGAAGAAAGGTCTCTGTGGAGAAGGAACTGGTGTGCCTCAGTGTGCAACAGAAGCTGGGAAATGGCAGCCATTGCCAGTGGGGTCTGTGCCTAATGTGTCTTCATTTTCTCTGCCCTACAAGAGGATGTGGACTCTCCTGGTTGGATAATAATCACAAGTGACATTCATAGTGGGATTTGTCTACGAGGCATACCGTATCCATTGTTCAAGGTACTCTTTACAGAGGGAAGCTGAGGCACACCAATCCCTAGTTTGGGTTAGAGATGTAGTAATAGCTTGAGCTAGGGGTGCATTCATAGTTGGTAGAGTGCTTGTCTATCATGCAGGAAGTCCTGGGTTTTATCCTCAGTATGCCATAAATTGGATGTGGCGGTGCACACCTGTTATCACAGCACTTTAGATGTGGAGGCAGGAGGGTCAGAAGTCCAAGGTCTTCCTTGGCTACGTACGAGTTTGAGGACCCTTTGTCAAAGGGAAGTAGGGGAAAGGATGAAAAACAACTTGCCCTAGGGCACACAGCAGATTAAAACTGAGGAGCACAGGTAGCCTTGCTCAGGGAGTCTAGACATCTAAGCCTGGCTCCTAACTGGTGCCTGTCAGGACTGTTTACCCTGGCTGGCCTGCTTTCTTTTTCAAACCTAGGGAGGAGGAGGTTGGAACTGTCTAGGTGTGTGTGTGTGTGTGTGTGTGTGTGTGTGTGTGTGTGTGTGTTTGAAGCCATCTAGGCATTCTCTGTGTGTGTATATATGTGTGTGTATGTGCATGTACTCATTCATGTCTGTGTATATGTGTCATTGGTGTTTATGTTTATGTAATTGGGAAAGAAAACAGCTTGCTCATCCTTCTGCAGCACAGACATCACTCATGGTGAAGGAATGTGAGTTCCCTGCAGGTTGGTTCTTGGTAAAAGCATAAACATCCCTGGTCTCTGATTCCAGAAGGCATGGATCCTTCGGCTCTTACTTAACAGGTCTTTGTGGAAAGAGAAGCATAATGCGAGTACACAGAAACACACACACACACACA
Source organism: Mus caroli (assembly GCF_978045245.1). Lineage (NCBI taxonomy): Eukaryota > Metazoa > Chordata > Mammalia > Rodentia > Muridae > Mus > Mus caroli. The sequence goes on along the minus strand of NW_028227256.1, from coordinate 115,525,021 downwards.
CACTTTGTATTTTGATGCTGGAAAGTGACTCTGAGTACGTACAGAGGCCAGGAAGGTATGTTAATGGCTGATCCTGGCGTGGGATGGCTCCTTTCTTCCTTCCTGAGGAGCACACAGCTACCTCCCAGAAGAAGTGCTGGCCTAGCACTGGCTAAGAAGCGGGAAAGAGGGAGGGAAAGATGGAAAGTAATAAGAAAGAGACAGAGACAGGAAGAGACGAAGAGGAATGGAAACACCAGCAGCAGTCTGTTTGAGGGACCCCTCCTTACTTACCCATAAAAACTTGCATGCCTTTAAAAACAAACAAACAAACAAACAAACAAACAAAATCCCCAGCAGTAGTTCAGAGAGTTAAATCTGTTATCAGTGCCCCTTGCTAAGTGGCAAGGCCAGGTCCAGGCCTCTCAGCCTGGCCCTGGGTAAGCTGTGCTTCACTGTCCCAGGGGTTGGACGCCCTTCCCCTGGTCCAGGCTTCCATTACCTTACCCTCTCTGTGAGCCATTTCACTCCATCACATCTACTACCTTCTCGGGGTTTAGAAACTGCAGTCAGGAGTCTGCTTGGCCAGCTAGAGGAAAATCAAGGTCTTGTACAGGTCTGTAAACTCCTAAAGAGCAGCTGTACAACGGTGCAAGTTCACATTGTGTAAACTACATGTTGAGTGCATTATTTCTGGTTTGATATTCTTCTATGGTCCCTAGGACCTTCAGTCAGAGTGTAGGCATGTACATGTATGACACATATAAGCAGATTCCCATTGAGACCAGAAGAGGATGCTGGATTCCCCTGTACAGGAGGTTGTAAGTCTCATGAAATGGATGCTGGGAACCGAACCCAGGTCCTCTGCAAGAAGTTGGGTACTCTTAAGGACTGGGCTGTCTCTCCAGCCCTGCTCTCCCTAATCACACCCCCTCCAGGGCCTTCAGAATCCAGTCTAGACTCTGGCTCTCTTCTCATAGCTCCCCAGTTTTCTCCTCTGGATCATGCAGGCCTCTTGTCATAGCATTGTTATAGTCGAGGACCAGGGTCCCAGGGTCATCTGATGGGCTTTTCTGGCTCTTGTGCTCCACAACAAATAATTGGACCAGGAACACATGGGTAGTGGTAGAAATAGAGGTGATTTACTGGGAGAGAGAGCTCTTCCAGGCAAGGCAGTAGTCCAGGGAGCTATGAAAGGTTAGAGGCTTGCTGGTGCCAGTCGTTATGGTATAGATCTGTAAGGATCGCTTACACAGTCCTCACCTTCTCAGCTTGTATACCATGCATGCTGTCTCTTGCTTACAGTCCTTGCTAATGGGGAAGAGGGTCTAGTCTTTTTCTGGATCACTGATTTTTTTTTTTTTTTTTTTTACTGATATGAGTGTGTGTAGAGACAGAGAGATCATTTTCTGGTGTTACTATTACCTGAGACATCTCTATCTTGTGTGTGTGTGTGTGTTTTGTTCATTTTGTTCGTTTTGTTTTGTTTTGTTTTGTTTTTGCCAGTCTCTCAGTGGCAGGGAACTTGATTTGGCTAGGCTGGCTGGCCAGTCCATCCCAGGCATTCTCGTGTATACCTCCAGGCCTGCCTGTCTTTACAGTAGGTTTTGGGACTTGAACTCATGTCCTCATGGTTGGAAAGCAAGAGTTTTACTAATTTGAGCCATCCCCCAGGGGATGGGACTTAAGGCCAGAGGGTCAAGGCACCCAGAGGCACCAAGTGAGAATGCAGTGAAGATATGCAGCCTGGATAGGAGGTGACATGGCCTGTACTTTTTTTCAAGTTGGTGCCATGGTGGGATAGGTGTTCGGACAAGGGTTGTGAGCAAAGAGGTGAGAGTTCATGCTTGGATCTGCCTTTGTGGTTCTCTGCTGGCCTGACCTGCTCTTTCTTGACATTGTTTATTAAGGGCCTTTTCCTCCCAAGGCTTCTCTGCCTAGCCTTCAGCCTTCCTCCTCCAGGTCAATACTGGCCTGCCATTCTTTGCCTCCCCTCATGGAGGCTGGGGCTGAATGCCCTGACATAGTTGCAGGTGCTGCACAGTAGGATCCTGGAATCTTGTGTTATTCTGAGTCTTGAAGCAGATATACCTTTCTTTCCTTACCCTCTTGTTTGGGCAGGTGGGTGCCAGGCTGCAGCTGAGCTGTGGGCCGGAGTGGACATCGGAACTCCAGGCAGGAGCCTGGACTTGATGTGTTGATTTAGGGAGCGAGGGTTGAGAGGGAGGCCAGTGGGGTCCTGAACATGGAGGATGATAGGATTGGGAAGCCTGGATTGGGCAGGGTCCAGGCTCACCTGGAACTGAATGGCAGGCTGGCCTGGGGTCATAGTCACAGCCTCCTGGAGGGAGATCCTACCCAGTGAGATCCTGCTAGTTTTATTATAATAAAAAGATATGCTTGGTGAAGGCAGTGCCCGTGCAGAGGCACACACTGGTGGTGCCTGTGAGGTGTGGGGAGGCCTCCAGCTTGGCAAGTCAGAGCAGCAGCCGAATTTGGAGATGCCAGGGCCACACACGGACTGAGATTGGGTCTCTCTAGAGCCCTGAGGCGGGAGAGCCCCACCCTACACCTGCAGTCAGAGATCTCCCAACCCTGCCCTCTTCCCTGTGACCTCAGGCCTAGAAGCCTCGCTGGTGGGACCCTCCCTTCCACATAGAGTAGCTGGTTCACAACTCCGGTGGCTTGGATCCTGTCTGCACCCTGCCATGTGCCCAGTTCCTTTTTCCACCTAACTGTGGCCTCGTACATACTCCCTGGGGCTCCAGCCTGCCGATCTCACATTGGGCCTAAGAGTTGGGAGTGGCACCCACCCTGTCAGTCTGGTTTGGGAGATGATGTAGCTGACAGCCGGCTATGCTGTAAATGAGAACTATCTGTGATAGTTCCTTTTGCAAGAGCTACTGGGGAGCCGGAGTGGGGGGTGGGGGAAAGGGGATACGATTGGAGGCCATGGTCAACACCTGTCTCTAGGGTTGGAGGGAGAAGGACAAGAGGAATTGGGTCTAGGGATGGCTCCGTCCCAGGCAGCCTCAAATTTTGCCCAGCTGTGTAGTAGCATGCTACTGAGATGCTAGGCAAAACACTTACTGGTGTAACAGCAGTGTGATTGTTATGGGGATAACAAACTGATTTTTTTTTAAACTTGGATTTGAGTCTGAAGGAAAGAACGCATGTGTGGTACTGTAAACCTGGTCAGAAGTCTGTAAATTTGCCCTGGGTCTACACCTCCCCAAGCCCTGCAGCCTCTCGCCTCCACCCACTGTGAGAACCCGGGCCTTGCTTGTCCCTGACTCTAAAGTGCCATCCTCAGTATGCGTTTCACTGGAGAGAATTGCTTTAATAGTTTAAAACCTCTTGGTTGGTTGGTTGGTTGGTTGGTTTGCTTGTTTTTGTTTTTTAAGAACAGGGTCTCTTCACATAGCCCTGGCTATCCTGGAAATTACTATATAGACCAGGCTAGCCCCTAGTTCCCAGAGATCTGCCTCTCAAGTGCCGAGATTAAAGATGTGTGCCACCATGCCCAGCAAGCTCCTTGCTTTTTTAATTGATAAAGTTACTTTATTATACATCACAAGAACTACTGTGTGCCCCAGAACATAGTAGGTGCTCCGCAGATATGAAGGTTCTGCACTAATCTCTTTGCATAGTGAAGTCTTACTTCACTATGTGAGTTAGGATTAAGGGAAGGTAAGCATTCTTTTTATTATTATTATTAATTTAATTCTTTTTTTTTTTACTTATTCACTTTTTACATCCCACTCATTGCCCCCCTGCTCCTTTCAGGTCACCTCTTCCCACAATCCTTCCCTCATCTCCCCCTCCCTTTCTCCTCTGATTAGGTCCCCCACCCCCACTGGCTATCCCCCCCCTACTCTGGCACTTCAAGTCTCTGCAAGGCTATGTGCTTCCTCTCTCACTGAGGTCAGACAAGGCAGCCCAGCTAGAAGAACATATTTCACTTGCAGGCAACAGCTTTTGGGATTACCACCATTCCAATTGTTAGGGACCCACATGAAGACTTTATGTAAGCTGGTTTCCCCTTGTTAACCTAGTGTCAATAGCACTGGCCACAACAGACATTACCAGTTAAATACTGCATCTTCCATGGCAGACATTGTAAGTTAATGATTACATCAACTTGTATAAGGCCTAGCATAATAGTTTGATGCTGCCCTCAACCCAGCACTCATCAGAGGGTTGTCAGTGGGTCACAGAAGCTGAGACCTGCTGGCTGCTCTGTTCTTGTTAGAACTAAGTCTTGAGGTGATACTAGGAGGAGAAAGGGGTGCTTGCTGAGTGCCCTGAGAACATTCCTGTGTTTAGTTACACTCTGTGTCAGTCATCAAATGTTGACTCAGCCTGTGCCCAGGCGAACAGAAAGAGTAACAGATAAACAAGCAGGGCAGGGGAGCCATCATTTTAGGGGTCATAGGAACAAGCCAGAAAACCTAGCCTAGCCTAGCCTAGCCTAGCATCCTAGCCTGGCATCCTAGCATGGCATCCTAGCCTAGCATCCTAGCCTGGCATCCTAGCCTAGCATCCTAGCCTGGCATCCTAGCCTAGCATTCTAGCCTGGCATCCTAGCCTGGCATCCTAGCCTGGCATCCTAGCCTAGCATCCTAGCCTGGCATCCTAGCCTAGCATCCTAACCTGGCATCCTAGCCTAGCATTCTAGCCTGGCATCCTAGCCTAGCATCCTAGCCTAGCATCCTAGCCTGGCATCCTAGCCTAGCATCCTAGCCTGGCATCCTAGCCTAGCATCCTAGCCTAGCATCCTAGCCTAGCATCCTAGCCTAGCATCCTAGCCTAGCATTCTAGCCTGGCATCCTAGCCTGGCATCCTAGCCTGGCATCCTAGCCTAGCATCCTAGCCTGGCATCCTAGCCTAGCATCCTAACCTGGCATCCTAGCCTAGCATTCTAGCCTGGCATCCTAGCCTAGCATCCTAGCCTAGCATCCTAGCCTGGCATCCTAGCCTGGCATCCTAGCCTAGCATCCTAGCCTAGCATTCTGATAGAGGAACCAGCATGGCCACTCACAATAGTGACAAGCTCAAGCTTAGGATGGGATGGGACAGCGAGCTTGATCTAAATCTGGAAGTGGGGCCTTGGTGCCGCCAAGGGATGCAAACTCTGTTCTCAGAGCGCACCATGGTACTCTGATGACCTTTGGTCCTTGCTGCTCAGCTTGTTCTCAGAGGAAGTAGCCTTGGTCTGTCCCTGGCATCTTTGTAAGGTGCCTGCTAAGGACTGTCCTAAGGAGTCTGTTTTCTCTTCCCAGGGCAGAAGCCAGCCTTGTTTTCCCTTCCAGCTTCAGAAATACACAACACTGTGGTAGCCCATCTGCCCGTGTAGGTCTGGCAGGCAGGTGACACAGTGCATCCTTGTTTGCTTGCCGATGTGGCCTCATAGTGTGGTCCAGTCCTCAGCTGGAAGGGGTACCAGGGAGAGATTGTGGCCCTTTGGGCATCAAGCCCCTGGAGAGGAAGGGGACCTGACAGTGGGGTAGGGATGGGAGGTTGGGACCTAGGAAGATTCTATCTTATAAAATGCTGCTATACTGTGTTGTATTCTCAGGATCTAACAGGGGAGACTGAGGCTGGTCCATTGTCAGAAGGAGCCTCAGTAGAACTCTGCTATCCAGTCCTAGACAGTCTCTCTTGTGGCTACGGGGACTCTGCCTGCCCAGCTTGAGAGAAAGACTCTGCCCCTCTGTTTTACAGATGGGGAAACTGAGACTTGGACTTTGTCCAAATGCATGCTCCATCTCTGGTGTCCACAGTCACTGTCCTTCCTGTAATGGTGTCACTTGCTTGCCTGGGCTTCTGGGACTGTGAATTAGGTCCCTTGGTGTAGGGTTCTGGGTCTTAAAGTCCACGGTGTTAGTGGGACAGAAAGTCTGAATGATCAGGTAAGGAAGCCAAGACAGGAAGTGGAATCAGCCTGTGTTCTCAGAGAATAGATCGGAGTGTGAGACAGTGGGGACTGGGATGCTTTCTGGAGCCTGAGCTAGAAGCCTTTCTGATACTCATCTCAGGAAGGAGGCCTACCCATCATGCCCTTGGGGCCCAACCCCTGCCCAGCCAGTCAGTGAATTAGGGTTAATTACCACTTTTCCTAACACCAGCTCTCTAGCTCAGGGGCCTTGCAAATCCAGGAGCTTTTGTACTTGGAGAAAGAAATTCAAGGGGCTAGAAAAGGGGCAGGTGCATTGCCTTGGGGCTGATTTTTGCATGATGTGGCTGTGACCTGCTGCAATGGGTCATTTTGTAACCTGTAGGTTTCTGGGAAAAGCTTGAGCCTAGGGGACCAGAAGCCAGACTGGCCAAGGCGGGCTGACACCCAAGGGAGTCACAGGCCTGCTTATGCTTCTGACATGTCTGTCTTCTCCAGAGCCCTGCTTGCTCTGACACTTTCAGCCTCGGCACTGTGTGATTATTTCCAACCTGCTCACTATGCTGCATTGCTACCCCCTTCTACTCCAGCAATGTTCATGGTTTATATAATTGGATAGTAAAATCAAGTAGGGATGGGCATGCGTGCACAAAGCCCTAGGGTGGATCCCCAGCACCGCACAGTGCTGAGGCGTGGTGCTGCCCTTGGGAGGTGAAGGAAGGAGGATTAGAAGTTCAAGATCATCCTGGGTTGCATAGTGACTTCCAGGCCAGCCTGTGCTCTTTAAGAAAGAAACATGCAGAGAAGATGTCCTGCTGATAAGATGGCTCATTAGAGAAAAGCACTTGCCACCAAGCCTGATGATCTGAGTTCAATTCCTGGAGCCTATGATGGTCAGAGAGAACTGACCCCATAAGTTGTCCTCGGACTTCCACAGATGTGCATGTGTGTGCACATACATTAAATAAATGCATGAAAAAAATGTCTGCAATCAAGGCAGGGTAGGTTTTCAATAGCTCTTGCATGTATGTGTGCCTATCTGATCTGTATGTGTCTTTGCACATGCATTGTGGATGCATGAGTGCATGTGCGTGCAATTCCTTCTGACAACATATATGTGATAGGTGTATGCAGTAGCACTGTTTGTGTTAAATGAGACCATGAGTGCATGAACATGTATGTATGTATGACTGTGTACTTGCACACACGGATACCTTCGTACACAAATAGTGCAGCGTATGTTCTATATGCTGTGCCCATGCATTCCCATGTGCTCATGTATGTAAGTCGGGACAGGCATGCTGCCTGGCTGAGATCAGAAAGGATGCGAGTGTGCCAGAGCCTGTGGTGGGTGGCTATGTTGGCTGGGAGGCCAGCTCCTGCCTCCCTCCTGGAGGTTGATTTCACCCCAGGAAGTGCTTATGTGTATGACTCACTCACAGAGGAGTTCAAAGCAGCCAGGTGGTGGTGGGTCCCCAGGAGTTCGGAGTTCCTCATTCTGAGTATCAGTGTACTCATGCCACTCCTGTAAGGCTCCTTACCCTGGCCTGTGCTGTGGACCCTGTAACACCTGCTGTGATTATCATTCACCGGCGTGCCGTAAATGATGGAACAGAAAGTGTGACTCACAAAAGACCCCACTTTCCATCAAGTGCAGCAGCTTCACAGGCACCATGCTTGTGATACGGTAACACTTGGGCTTTCTCACTGCAGGCCAAGTGCAGGGTTGGAGGTGCAGTAGGAAGCCACCGTGCACAGAGCTGGTATTCAGTGCCATGGAGGATGAGGGTCCCGAGTATCAAACTCAGGCCCTCGGGCTTCATGGCGAAGGCTTTCCCCACAGATTCACTTTTTCCCCCTCTGGCTTAGTGAAATATTTAGTCCATAAAGTCTTGTTTTAAGTGTTGCTTAGAAATTACTTGGAGACAAACAACAGGGAGTGATAGACACTTCCCTCGCCGTCCTGTCCTGTGCATGCTCGCAGAACACAACCCTTGAAGAGCTTTCTCCTTCTGATCTGTATGAAACAGGATCTTTGCATATGCCCCAGGGTGACTGTGAATGCTTGGACCTCTTAACTTCCAGGCTTTGGTTCCATGCCTAGGTTTATAGGCATGTTCTGCTAAGTCCTGCACTCATGGAGTGTCTTTAAAATGCGGAGAGCTGGGGAGATGGCTTAGTTGGCAAACTGCTTGCCACACAAATGTAAGGGCCTCGGTTTGGATTTGGTTTGCCTGAAACCAGGCAGGGGATCCCTGGTGCTTACACACCAACAGTCAGTTTATCCAAATCTGTGAGCTCCAGGTTCACCAAGAGACCCTACTTCAAAGTCATCATCTTCATCAAACCATCGAGTGGCTGAAGGTATCAATGTTGACATAGGGCCTCCACATGCACTGCCCTCCCCCAATACCTGTGAATACACACCAAAACATGCAGTGTTTTCTTTGCACATTTTGTGGGTTCTCCAGCCATATGTCTGGATGAGAGGTCTCATGGAAAAGCCCCAGAGGGCCTGAGACCTGGGGAAAATCTCTAATGGAAAGGGGCGCCTCCCCAGGGCAGGCCCAGGCTCCCCTTGGTGTAGCAGATTCCTGTGGAATGTGTGGGCACTTCCAGAGCTGTAAAAGAAAGTGGGGTGTTGACTCTCCTCCCCTGGAGTGTCCTGTGGCTCTCAGACCCTTCTTTGAAGAAGCTTTTGTGTTGCCTGTGGGAATCAACCCACATAGACACTCACTCACCCAGCCAGTACCCTCGAAGCTGTGCACAGACCCCTCCCTGCTGTCCCCAGGTGGTGGGGGATGGGGTCGCACAAGGATGCAGGTACAGTGGTGACTGGCTGTCCCCAGGAGTGAATTTATCTGCTTGGGACCCAGGGTGCTTGGTGTTTACCCAGAAATTGAGCTAATCCCACTAATTCCTGTGAATTATGAAGACTCTTGGCTCTGTCTCCTGCCTTCCTCTCCTTTGGCAGAGGTAAGGGGGGAGGGGGACCGTGGTGGCACTGACTTGCACAGTGGGGAGGGGTGCCCCCCTGAATCCCTGGTTCTTCTGTGTGCAGCTGTTCCTTTTACTCAGAATCTGCTGCCACAGCCAAAGTGCTGAAGCCCCTGGCAATTTTGTGCTTAAGCCCTCAGGACGCTTTTCATTGGGTGGCTGTTCCCCCCAGGGCTTCTAGGTAACACGTCAGTAGACTACCAAACTGGACACCATGCTCTGCTGCCTCTGTGGGAAGTGGTCCCCCGGCAGCTCATTCCCAGTGGAATCCTGTCCTCAGTGAATTGGGGGTTACCAGGATGCTGCCACTTGTTAAGGTAGGACAGAGGGGGCTGAGCTGCCACTGCCAAGTCAGTGCCTGGGAGTAAGGGAACAAAAGAGGTTCCTTTCTCACTGCTCTCTCTTCTACTCACTCCTCCCTACTCTTTAGACCTCCAGACCCTTGTCAACAGGAGCCTGGTCCTCTTGCCAAGGAAGATAAGGGATGCACAGGGAGCCAGCCTCTCCCTCTGCTAGAGGCTTAGGACCAGGACCCAGCAAGAGGAGCTCCAGATGATTCAGTGGTTTAAGAATGTTTGCTGCTCTGCTGTTCTTTCAAAGGAGTTCAGTTCCCAACCACTGTGGCTATGCCCAGCAGCCTGTAATTCCAGCTCCACGGGGGTCTTACACCTCTGGCCTCTGAGGACACCTACACTCATTCTATGCAGACTCCTGTGCATATGCATAATTTAACATATTCAAAGTAAAGAGCTAAAAAGGACCCAGCAGGATACTAGAGGAGCTCTAGCCTAGGGGAGAGGGAGCAGGCCAGTTGCATTTGTTTGTTTGTTTGTTTGTTTATTGATAGGGTCTCTCTGTGTAGGGAGTACATCAATTACATCTGTCTGTCTGTCTGTCTGTCTGTCTGTCTGTCTGTCTGTCTGTCTACCTACCTACCTACCTACCTACCGACCTACCTAGAGACAGGGCTTCTCTGTGTAGTCGCCCTGGACCTTAACTATGTAGATTGTGGCCTTAGATTCACAGAGACCGCCCAGCCTCTGCCTCTCGAGGGTTGGGGTTAAAGGCAGGTGCCACCATTCCAGATAATTCTACTGGTTAAACTTGATAAAAAAAAACCCAGTGGGATTTAAAATCACCTAGGAGACAATGGGCATAGCTGTGAGAACATGCTGGTGTGGAGTGTCAGGTAGACTCATAATCTGGCTGATGTAGGGTTCCAACCGTGGACTGTCCAGAGCAGGGGGCTTCCTGGGGAAGGTGGCATCTTAATGGGGTTTTGCAGGCAAAAGTGAAGTGTAATCTTGGAGAGGCACCACTGGCTGCTGGGCTACTTGCTCCTGGTGCAGCCGTGACAGTCACAGCCCTAATAAGAGCAGCTGATAGGGTGATGCCAGGCTAAGGGACAGTGTAAGAAAAGGAGGCTTTAGCAGGTGGCTGGTGACTATTCTCATGACAGAACCCCATAGTAGCAGATGCTATTACTATTATGATGATGATGATGATGATATGCACGTGGCTTGCATGTAGTGACATGCACGTGCTGTCTGACTCCCTGAAGTCAGTTCTCTCCTCCCACCTTTATAGGGGGTTTCTTTGAATAAACTCAGGTTGTCACCCTGGTGCAGCAAGATACCTTTACCTGCTGAGCCATACTGCTGGCTCTAAAGTGATGGATTTTAAAGATAGCTTAAACCAGGCTTAATGCTATACACTTATAATACAAGCATTGAAGAGTCGGAGATAGGAGGCTCAGGGGCTCGGGGGCTCAAGGTCATCCTTGGATGAGCTTTAGGCTAGCCTGGGCTATGTGAGCCCTGATAGCAGCAGTTCTTGTGGTGACCCTCAATCATAAAATTGTTTTCATTGCTACTTCATAACTGTAATTTTGCTATGTGAATTGTAATGTAAATATGTTTTCAAATGGTCTTAGGTGACCCGTGAAAGCGTCCTTCCACCCCCACAGGGGTCCACAAGACGATGACAGTTAGTGATATGAATATTGACTGACTGACTGACTGAATGAATGAACATCCATATGAGTCAGCCAATGAAGGAAGCGCAGAGGCAAAGCGGTTTGGGGCCGTTCTTGGAGAAGTCTGTTGTATTTCTGGTTTTTTCCTAGACTTTGGGCTCTCTGTCCCGGTTTTGTTTCTCCGGGTCAGGTGGTTCTCTGCTCCTGAATGTTTTCATAATTAAGAAGTTGTTGCTGTTTTGTTTTGTTTTTAAAATTCAGGTTAAACAATAAACAAACTAAAATGTTCAGCAGACCCATCGTTTCTCAGGATGACTATGTCAAAATTATCTAGGCCTTCCCTCCTGGAGACTGAGTGTGAACTTTGGTGCTGTAGGCCTGTGTGGTGTGGACCTGGGCTGGTATTTCCTGGATGGGTTCGGGGTGCAATGTCGTGGCTGAATGTCTGTGTCCTTTCCTCCAGGGTCCGCCACCAAAGAGTATGAGCCTCTGAGATGGAGACTTCTGCCCCAGCCCCTGCACTGGAGAAGAAAGAAGCCAAGAGTGGTCTCTTGGAGGACAGCAGCTTCCCCGACCCAGGGAAAAAGGCCTGTCCTCTGGCGGTGGCCGCAGCGGCCGCAGCTGTAGCCGCCCAAGGAGGTACACTTTCTGTTTTGCACGCCCAGAGAGCGGCAGGGGTGTTTTTCACGAGGTCATTAGGATTTAATGAGTGCGCTGGCCCCTGTCATCTGGGAGGCACGCTGGGTTTATGGAGGGCAGTGCCTCTGCCCTAGGAATCCCAGTCCCCAAGAAGGTGGCTTGCAGCTTTCTTTGGAGAGCTGGCTCTCCCAGTCTGGTGGCTGAGGCTTGAGCAGGGAGTGGGGGTGGGGGGGAGAGTCTTACTGGGCAGCTGCCTGGCTACCCTGGGGTGTGTTCAGCTGGCACCAGGGAGATGAATCCTGAGAGCTTCTTGCCTCTTGCCCGCTGCGGACTATTTCAGAAAGCAATCGTCTGCCAATGCCTGCTGGCTGTAATTAGAGGGTCAGGTATGGAATTTACTATCTTAGGTGAATTTCTGGCCAACTTAATTACAACAGAAGGGACTCCACGAGCCACGGTCTCTCATTTCACTGTCCCTAAGAGAGATGTTCTCCGGTTTCCACGGTCCGTGCCAGCATCCTAGTTGGGTAGTTTGGCGGGAAGGTGAGACCTCCCTTGTCACTGGGCTGTCCATCTGGAGGCCACACAACTATTCTGTCTCAGAGCAAAGGAACAGATTTATTTTCGATCCCTTTTAATTCAAACACATTTAGTTGTGCTCTGATGCTTGCTTGTCCAGGCCAAATACCCGAGGGGCCATGCACAAGGGAAGGGCTTTGTTTGTCTCTCTCTGCCCCTGAGTGAGGCTGTGTATATGGTCTGTGGACTGTGCTTAGAGTAGCATCAGGGGTTTGAACTCGTGACATGGAGCCACCCTTGAGTCACACAGGTTGTTGACACTGCATTGGTTTTCTTCTCTCCCCACGATTCTAAGTTGAAGGTAATTAATTATCAAGTCACAAGTGGGAGATGTGAGTGAGGTCAGCCTTGCGCACCTCTGGGGACAGGCTCTGAGTTTGTGGGCCTGGTGTGGAGGCTTAACTCTTAGGTCTGGAAAGAGGAGCCACAGCCCAATATGTCATCCAGCCAGGGAGGTATAAATGGAGGCACAGCACAGTGGAGTGAATTCCTGGGCAGTGGTGGTCCTTAGATCTCCCCTGCCCCATTCTTTGAGGCTGAGAGAGTTCCCAGGAGCTTTCTCCCACCTGTCCTGAGGGAAACGCCCTGATTTAGCCTTCCTCTCTCAAACAAACAGAGCCATTCCCTGCCCTGTCACAACAACAGAGAGTAGACTTAGGCAGTAATTAGACAGTAATTAGGACATAATTGAGGGGAGAGGGGCCCTGTGGCATCAGACCCAGTTGTCACTGTTGAGGCCAGTGACAGCAAATGCTTGAGGGGTTATCTACTGGGAAAGGGGGAAAAGCATGGAGCACAGCCACTGCAGAGGAGCACCAGCCCCACATGTTGTGTGGAGCACAGCCACTGCAGAGGAGCACCAGCCCCACACGTCGCCTACTCCATGCCCTCTCAGGTGCCCTTCATTAGGGAGTTGGGCTGATGAGGGTTTCACACATCAGACATTTGTCACATAAGCAGGTAGTTTATGGCCTGCGGAAGTCTCAGGCCAGGTGCATGCCCTCAGGAGACAGGGGTACCCAGGAATGTCTTCTTCCACTGAAATGTGCTGTACCAGCTCTCTGAACAGCTAATCTGGAAGGCTGTCCAGGAGTCTGGGAAGAGTGGCTGTGCCTGTGTTAAAGGGGACCCATGTGATCTGTCTCTACTGAAGATGGGCTAAAAGGCAGGGGCAAGGAAGCCCAGAGGTGCAACCCAGAGGATATTGCTGGGACTTGACTTCTATGTTAGCTGCGGTCCTTAAGATCTTAAAACCAAGTTGGCAAGATGCCTCTCCAGGTAGAGGTGCTTGCTGCTAACTCAGATTCCGTCACTGGGAGCCATGTGATGTGGTGGAAAATGAGAACCAGCTCCTGCAGGTAGCCATCTGACTCTCATACATGCATGCATGTGTCCCCTTAAATGAGTGTAATTCAAACCTAAGAAAATATTTTAAGATGCCACTCTTGCTTAAACTCTCCGTGACAGAGCAAAGGTTCCTCAAAAAACACCTCTTGTGCTCAGACCCCCAAGGGCCAGTATGCCCCAGACCAGTGGTTCTCAATCTGTAGGTCATGGCCCTTTGCTGGGGCTCGGGGGCGGCGTTGAATGACCCTTCCACAGGGTCACATATCAGATATCCCACATGTCAGTTATTTACATTATGATTCATAACAGTAGCAAAATTACAGTTATGAAATAGCAAAAAAATAATTTTATAGTTGGAGGGGTGGTCACAGCACTGGGAAGGTTGAGAGCCACTGCTCTGTAGCGTCAGATATGGGCTAGCTAACTTCCCAGGAGTGTGCTCTATGTCAGGAGATGAATGTAAGAAGCAGGAGCCAGTCATTGGAAGCTGCCATGGGCTTCCTTGGGGTAAAGATCTCTGGGATCATCTCTAGGCCTGGTCGAGGTTCAGCGTGGGGGCCCAGCAGGAGGGTTGTAAGGATATCTTCAAACATAAGCAGTGAAGGGAGACATGTATGATCAATAAAGAGTCCAGCCACAGAGGCTGGCTGCTGGGAACCAGCCACATTTGCTTAGCCTCTGAGGCATTTCGCTCATGCCGCTCTCAGCTTGCAACCATATGTGCGTATCTGTCGTGAGAATGCATGGGACACAGAGGCCTGGCGGGTAGAAAATGCTGCAGGTGGGGGTGGTGCTGGAGCCCATATGTGGACTGAAGAAGTGTGTGCTATGTGTCTGTAGGGCATCAGGTACATGATGAACTGCAGGTATATGTGGGGCCACAGGTGTGTGCTGGACTGCGGGTGTATGTAGGGCAGTGCAGGAATATGCTAGAAAGTGTGTGTGTGTGTGTGTGTGTGTGTGTGTGTGTGTGTGCTTAGCTGCAGGTGCATGCCGGACTACAGGTGTCTGACTGTTAGTGTGTGGACTGCAGGTGTGGGCTAGGCTGCAGGTGTAGGGATGTAGCTGCAGATGCATGCTAGGCTTCAGGTTAGAGGCCTGCAGGTGCAGTACATCCAGGGAGACCTACACTAATCATTGAAGACCCCCTTTGCAGAGTTGTTTCTAGATATCCTGATGTGAGACAGCTAGGGCAGGATTGTTGCAGAGTTGATTCCCAGAGCTAGACAGTCAGGTAATCGCTTATTCCTTCAGAGCATGAGACATGGTTCACATGGTCTGTGCCAGGACCTGTAGTCATCTGGCAGGAAGAGTGGTTTACATGGGCCTAGGATGTCCTGCCTTTTACACATCTGTGGAGGGCTGTGGTAGTGGGTCTTGCCTGCTCATGGCAGGGGGCACAATGGCAAGATAGGGGCAGTTATGACCAAAACACTTAGTCCTACATCCTGTCAATGACTGTGTTGCTGGATGCATCTGTGGATTCTGGATGATGTCACACGTGGCAGGCTCTAAATTCAATCTCATTATCAGAAAAAAAAAATCCAGACATGTTCAGAACACTCAACTCTCCAAATACTTTGTGTCTTTGGTAAGTTATATCTGTCAGGCAGAGAGCCCTCATATACAGAGAGCTGAACTCTTGTTTGCTTCTAGATCATTGCTTTAGATTGCTTGGGTATGACTAGAGCCATAATTTTGCCCCTACTATAATCTGAGTGTCAGCCTTGGAAAGGCCTCCTGTATGTCCGTCCCCGTGTCTCATCATCCTCCTCTGCCCCAAGGCTGACAGCTCTTGATCCCTTGCAGAGGGCTGGATGCATGGGGTCTCTTGTTTGCTTCTAAAGGAGTCCACAAGGCTAAGGGCTGGCAGTCCTAAAGTATGTGTTAGAGCACCTTCTCTGGGCTGGGGAGAAGGCTCCGTTGGTAAAATGCACGAGCCTGAAAATCTGAGTTCCATCCCTGTGAAAAAGCTGGGTGTCCTGGTGCCTGCTTGTAGTCCCATAGCTAGAGGTGGGACAGCTGGAGCCCTGGAGCTTGATGCCAGCCAGAGTCATCAGTGAGCTCCAGGTAAAAGAGAGAGACCATGTCTCATGAGAATAATCAAGAAAGCACCTGGGGATAGCCTCTGATGCTGACTTTTCACCTCTGAGTATATGCGTGTGCGCGCGCGCACACACACACACACACACAGACACACACACACACACACGGGGTGGGAAAAGAGAGAGGGAAGAGAGGGAGAGAGGAAGAGAGGAAGAGAGAGGAAGGGAGAGAGAGAGGCATGTGTGCAGGTATGCACTGCACACAACAAGCTGACAAAGCCTGGCTTCAGGATCAAGTAGGAGGCTTCCCAAAAGCCCAAGCAGAAGCCTGGGTGGCTCTTTCACAGCCTCTTCGGTTGTTGAGCTAACACTCTGGAGGCCATAAATCTTTAAAAATACATTTTGGCCCAGGGTCCCCCCACCCTCTAATTTTTAAAATGGTGTAATTTGCAAAGCAATTTAAGTCAGATGTTTCTTGGTGCTTTCCACTGAGTCTGTCCAAATGCTGTTGTATTTTCCTGTCTGCCACGGGTTCTTTTCCAAAAATATTTCTGAGCTGTCTCATGTGCTTCCATGGGTACTGGACCATTCTAGAAGCCTTGGGGACAGCCTTGAAACTTAGAGCTGGGGTTGAGTCTCCTGGGCTGGAATCAAGCACCAAGTCCCGTTTCAGGACCCGGAGGTCCAATGCCCAACTCTTGACAGTGACGTTCTCTCTGTGAGACAAAGCCAGGTGGCTAGCCATCATGGTCCTTCCTCTCCCGCAGCATCAGCACCCCCTTAAGAGCTGGAAGTGAATGGAACTGTTAGCCTGTTGTATGCTAAGTTATCAGTGTACACTGAGCTGTTTCTAAGGCCCTGAAAGTGAGAATTCATTCTCTCTCTCTCTCTCTCTCTCTCTCTCTCTCTCTCTCTCTCTCTCTCTCTCTCGCTCTCACTCTTCCTCCCTCCCAGTGCCCTCCCCCTCCCTCCTCTCCTCCCCCTTCCTGTCTATCTCCCTTTTTATTTTCTCTCTTCCCTCTTTTCTCCCTCCTGTTGAGCTTGGAACCCAAGGGCTCTTGTTTTAGGCTTTCCTAGTGTCATGGAGCCACACCCCAGCCCTGAGACTCTCTTATGCCTATTCCTCTTACACTCTGGCTTCCTGGGGGGAAGGGGAGTCCTTCCTTTATGCTAGGCAGTGGCTGTTCCCAAGCAGCTGCCAGTGGCTCTCACCTGTCCCATGGTGCTTCATTGGCACTGGCAACAGTGTGCAGACAGTGGAGTTGGGCTCTCTGAACTAGTAGTTTATGCCCCCTTGATCTCAGGAAGCCTGTGCCTCAGTTTTCTCATCTGTAAAATGGATGCAATAATGGTAGATGTTCTGCAGTGCTGTTGAATGCTATCTGAGTTAGATGCGGGGCATGCTTAGCACAGAGGGGCACAGTTTGTATGGGTCACAAGGGATGTCTTTCCTGTTTATTATTACTGTTCTTTTTTGTTTGTTTGTTTGTTTGTTTGTTTGTTTGTTTTTGTTTTTCGAGACAGGGTTTCTCTCTGTATAGCCCTGGCTGTCCTGGAACTCACTTTGTAGACCAGGCTGGCCTCGAACTCAGAAATCTGCCTGCCTCTGCCTCCCGAGTGCTGGGATTAAAGGCGTGCGCCACCACGTCCGGCTTTTTTTTTTTTTTATTATTATTACTGTTCTTGTTAGAGTTCTTTCCTCAATGTTTGATGAGTCAGCATGACCTAGACAATGTCCCTTCCATTGGTCACTCTTGCCTACAGCCTCCTGTCCCCCAGAGGCATAGCAGCTTCTACAAGAAGCCTTGCTTTCTGATATTCTCATTCTCCAGGGCAGCATGGACGAGCCCCTGTCCTGATGTGCTGGGCTGTCCTAAGCAGGCCCCTTGCCTCTGACTCAGTCATCACCCCTGTACACTGAAGAGTGCAACCAGACCAAGGTGACCTAAGACTGAAAGTGGGGCTCCAGGTCAGGGCTTCAAAATTGCTTCCAATAGACCTTTCTAGTTTCTCAGTGTGGTTGCCCAAAAGGGAGAACAGCTGGGGATGTAGCTGATCAGCCGACTGCTTCCTAACATGCCAGAAGTCTTGGGTCCTGCTCCCAGCACTGCAGAAACCCAACCTGGTAGCCCATGTATGTAAGCCCAGCACTCCAAGGATGGAGTCAGGACAGTGAGAAGTTCAAGATCACAGCCAGTTTGAGGCCAGCCTGGGCTACGTGAGTTTTGAGAGGATCAGGCTAGCTTCATATGGCCAGGAAGAAGATTCTGTGCCACCTTCCCATTGTAACCCCCTTGTCTTATTCATTGGCCTGGTTGGCTTTCTGGAAAGCATCTTTGAGACAGTTTGGCTTGGAGTATGTGGATACATCTCTTCTGTGTTGGAATGCTGTATAATACTAGGAGACCTTCCCTCTAGTGTCTGTCTCTGTGTCTGTCTGTCTGTCTGTCTGTCTCTCTCTCTCTCTGTCTCTCTCTCTGTCTCTCTATCTGTCTCTCTATCTGTCTCTCTATCTATGGTCTTATATAGTCCAGGCTGGCCTCAAACATGATTATGTAGCTGAGGATGGCCTTGAACGTCTAATCTTCCTACCTACCTCCCTAGTAACTGGATTACAGGAGTGTGCCTACTTTATGCTTGGCTCTTGTGGTGCTAAGGATGGAACCAAAGCTTGATGCAGATTAGGTAAGCACTCTATCCCCAGCCCACCGGGAAGAATATTTAAGCCACTCAGACCTACAGTCTCTCTCTGCATCTGCAGTGCTTCCATTTTTACTACCTTGCCATAGTCAGGGATCTGTGAGACATCCTTCTACCCATCTACTGCTCAGAGTCCTCTGTCTGTCCTCTGTCTTTATGCCTTCCCCTTGCCTCTTGGATGCCTACTGTCCTTATGATGTTTTATCATTACTGTCCACCACTGTCACCAGTACAACAACCATTCCTCCAACAATTGTCTGCCGAGCAACCCCATCACTTCAGGTGTGTGCCAAGAGGGCTGTCATGGACAGCTGCTCCTGCTGGCCTGAGCTTCCAGGCTGTGACAGTCAGTTGATGCTGGCCCCTGTCCTGTGCTATCCTACATCCCTCGGTCCCCAGGCCTTGTGGACAGCAGGGAAATTGCGGAGCATCCAGCCTTCCCTCCTTACCTGCCTTTCTCTGTGGGGCCACACACAGGCTGGGATGCACTCAGGTGTGACTAAGTGGGCAATTATTCTTACTTAAGTGATGTTCAGGATTGCTGCTGAAACTGCACAGAGGCTGGTTTTATGGCCCAGCCACATGGAACAGCTTGTTCCCATCAGACTCTTTCCAGGGAGTATAATGCTACTGTCCCTAGCAGCTTGGCTTGCCATGAAACTGGAGATAGTACCCCCTGCTACACACACATGGGTTCTGAACATTCTGGAGTATTGGGGCGCCCAATATGGGGAAGAGGTGATGGAGGTTCCTCCCTGTCTAAAGCAGTGTCTGTTGGTTAGAACAAGGCTGGTTTGGGGTCACTTAGGCTGGGTCTCAAACAGACAGCCCCAAACCCTATGGATGATATGATTTAGCCTATCCACACCTATCCATGAGCTTAATTAATTAATTTAGGAAACACAGCCAGTGTTAGTTACTACACTCACTACTCCACCAAGGTATCCGACCAAAGCAACTTAAAGAAGGAAGAGTATTACAGTTTGAGAGGCTCCTGCAACTTTTTGTTCCCTGGGCTTTGACTATGCTGAGTGGACACACATCCATCATCCTGCCGTCCGTCCTTCCTTCCCTCCTTCTTTCCTTCCTCCCTCCCACCCCCATTCTCTCTCTTCTGTCCTCCCTCCTCCTCCTCCTTTTTATCTTAGGGTTTCTGTTGCTGTGATAAAATGCTGTGATGTAGAGAGAACCAAGATACTTGCTACTTCCTAACCTTAGTGTAAACACACAGCTGTTTGCTGGCTGAGTCACAGCGTGCTCGCTGTGGTAAATGACCACAGACAACCCACAGCTCATAATCTATCACTGAGGGAAGTCAGGGCAGGAACTCAAGGCAGGACTCTGCAGGCAGGAACGGACACAGAAGCCGTGGAGAAATGTGGCTTACTGACTTGCTCCCTGTGGCTTTCTCAGCCTGCTTTTTTATACCTCCCAAGATCATGCGTCTAGGAGGGACACCATCCACAGTGAGTCGAGCTCTCCCATACATGAAAGTGCTGTCCAGCACTGTCTGTGGAGCCGTGGTTCTCAACCTTTCCAATGCCATGACCCTGTAATACAGCTCCTCGTGTTGTGGTGACCCCCAACCATAAAATTATTTTCATTGCTACTTCAAAATTGTAATTTAGCTAATGTTGGGAATTGTAATGCAAACACGTGTGTTTTCTGATAGTTTAAGTAAAACCTGTGAAAGGTCCTTTAACCCGCTCCCCAAAGGGGTCTCAACTGACAGGCTGAGAACTACTGCTCTAGAGCGTGTTCTTCATTAAGATACCCTCTTCTCAGATAGGTCTACGTTTGTTTCAAGTTGACAAAGCCAGTCAGCACAATTGACTCCTTATCAGCCCAACATACAAAATGTCACTTATTAAACCACAACCTTTTTCTTTTTTGCTTAACTCCAAGATCTCATTATTAATATACTATAACTTTTAAAGTACCCCAATTTTAAAAAAGATAATTTAAAAGCCCAAGTTTTCTTTAAAAATCAAACATCTCTTTAGAAGATCTCTCCACTGCAAATTAAAAAATAAGTTATATACTTTCTAACCCCACGAGGGAAGAAGCCCCAGGCACAGTTACATTTAAATCAGAGCAACACGAAGTCTGCATCAGAGCTCTGGGACCCACGATCTCTTGGACTCTTGAAGACCTCTCTGGATCTGCCATCCACAGCACATATAACATGTCTCACAGGCTTAGGCCGCTCCACTCCACAGCGGTTATCCCATGGTACCCTCATCTCCAAGATACTAGCTAGGTCTCCTTGGCTCTCTTCTGGAACTCTAAACCTCTAAACCATGATGCCAAGCCTCAACTCCTCTCCATGACCCCTTCAATCCTAGGGTTTATCAACTTCAGCCGAGGTGGGACATTCGTCAATGGTCTCTTCTGGTCTCTTCCAGGGCCAAGACTCAGCTGTTCTCCATAATGCCTTAGTGCTTTCAAAACCTGAGAACCCTGTAGAAACACACGGCAGAGGATTTGGCCTGAGTGACTCTGGTCTCTTCAAAATCACAGCTGACGCTTCAGCCCTTGCTGACCAGTATTTCCGCAGCAAAGCAAAGTTTTAATTTTAGTGGTTCTGATCCTTTGTTAATCACAGCTGATTCTTGAGCCCCAGTTGACCAGGAACACAGATTATTAATTCAAAATATCAAAATAATAATCCAAAAAGAGTCTTTGAGGGACTGTCAAACTTCCTCCTGGACCATCACAAGCCCAGCCTCCATTGCCTTCACTGCTTTCAGCTTTATTAAGTGTCCCCCACAGTTCATTAAGCTCTGAACATCCAATGCCTTTTCTGCCCCAAGGCTCTCCCACAATCCTCCCCAAACAACATGGCATCAGGCATGTCTCAGCATAACCCAGGAACCTGGTACCAATTTTGCTTTAGGGTTTCTGTTCCTGTGATAAAACACCGTGACTGAGGGAAGTCAGGGGAGGGACCTTCAGGCAGAGGCAGAGGCAGAGGCAGAGGCAGAGGCAGAGGCAGAGGCAGAGGCAGAGGCAGAGGCAGAGGCAGAGGCAGAGGCAGAGGCAGAGGCAGAGGCAGAGGCAGAGGCAGAGGCAGAGGCAGAGGCAGAGGCAGAGGCTGAGGCAGGTGAATCTCTGTGAGTTAGAGCCCAGCTTGGTCTACAAGGACAACCAGGACTGTATACTGAGGCCTTGTCACAGCCAAGCAAGCAAACAAACAAACATTTCCTCTTCGAAAGAAATGTGTAGGTTTGAGTCAGGTTGACAAAAGCTAGCCAGCACACTACTCCTTCTCCTCTGTCCCCTTTGTTCCAGTTTAAAATGCTTGGCAATTTCATAAGATATGCCTGTTATATAATATATCTTGACTGTATCCACTTTCTCACCCTCTCCCTCTCCCTCTGAACCCCTTCTTTCCAGCAAGCTCCCCACTACTTGCATGTCTTTTTGCACGTTTGATTTGTTGAGTTAAGTTAGGGTCGCTTGCTGAGCATGGGTGGGGTTAGTCACTGATGCACACATGCCTCCTCCCAGGCAGCCCCCACCTGCCAGTAGCTCCATTCTTGTATCTTACTATGGATATTAAATGGACTTGGGAGCTGTGCATGTTTGAAGTCATTTCTAGTTACAGAATGAGAAAAAAAAATACAAAAAGATCAAACAGTTCAAACTGCTCATGATACAGATTTGGAAACTGAGGTCCTGAGACCAGGCATGTTAGTGGCCACATGGTCATATCATTAGTCCTGGAAAAGGGCATACTAGAAAGTCTCACTGGGTTGGGGACAACTGTCCCTCAGCCTGGGACCCAAACCTCACCTCCCCAAATTGACAGTGTTCATGTGGTGGACGATTTTCTGACATTTGGTTCTGTCAGGACTAATTTTAGCATTTCTAAAGCTTGGTGGAAATACAGCCTCATTACTCTGGTGCCAGTGTGTAGTTTACTATTCGTATATTCTGAGGTTTATCATTTTAGTCATGTTTAACACGGCTGCACCAGGCATGCTCTATTAAATCCTGCTTCTTTTACATTCCTGTCCGGAATTATTTATTCGGAACAATTTCCACCCTATCAAAAGACACAGCTAATGCTGTGTTTTAATGTGTTATTTACACACAAAATAACCTATTTACAACTCAGTGTGCGCCAGAGGGAGAATGGATGGGCCCGTTCCCTGCATTCTGTTCTATCGGGCTTTAACAATCTGGAAAGCTAATAGAACCATTTATCATGGGTGGGGAGGGGTCGGATAATTTACTCTGTGCTTGTGGCCAGGTCCCACTGCCTCTAATCTGGGGAACATTTGGAGGATAATGAAGTCGAGCCTGGCATCTGAATGGGTGTAAGGGAGGCTTGCGTGTGTTTGTGGGGTATGGCCTGGATGTGGTGATGGGGGTGACCCTGCTTCCACCCTCTAAGCGGTTTTCCATTGGAGGTGACTCCCAGGGCATGGTGATGAATCCCATATGGGGTGGCAGGGGTGGGGTCTCGACAGGAGGGACAGTGTCTGGGCTGAGTGTCCCTAGCTGGAAAGAAAGAGGGGTGACCCCCAGAGCAGCTTCTTGAGAGCTCATGGACTTGACAATAACCAGTGGACTCACATAACTCCTTGGTCAGGGTGTGACCTAGAGAACAAGCTCTAAACAGAGTTAAGCATATGACCCTCAATTATCCATATTTATTTATTTAATATTATGTATTCTTTCATTAATTTTGTATGTGTAGCACATGTAGATATTTGTGTGTGGTGTATATGTATACACATTTGTGTATGTGCATCTGTGTGGTGATGTTTTGTGCATGTATGTATATGTGTGCACATGTTTGCATGTGTGTGTGGAGGGACGGGGGATGCACATGCTTGTGGAAGCCAAAGGTTGACACTGGGTGTCTTCCTCTATTGCTTTCCTCTTTAGTTTTGTCAGGTTTGTTTTCTCACTGAGTTTGGAGCTCACTAACTCGGGAAGACCAGCTGACTACCCAGCCCTGGGATCTTCCTGCCTCTGCCTCCTCAGTACTGTGATTAAGGCACATGCTGCTATGCCTAGTTTTTATGTGTTTGCTGAACATAGAACCTGGGTCCCCATGCTTGTGGGGTGAGTGCTTTACTGTCGTTCCAACTCTCCAGCCCCTGGGTGGTCGTCGAATGGATGCTGATGGATGAATGGAAAAATTAGTCCATCAATGTCTGTATGTGAGGACCAGGGTGCAGAAGGGGGATCCAGGAAGCAGAGTCCCTGTTCTCTGTCCCCAAGAACTTACAGTAGCCACAAAGAAAGGCAAGACTCCCCTTCGTCTGGCAGATATGGGCATCATCCACTGCAGTGTGGCCTTGGAAAACAGCAACGAGGCTTGGGGGACACTGTCACCTGCTGTCCCCTACCCTCTTTGTAGGAGGCCTACACACTCTGACCAATTAATCACTGTGGTGATTAATCTTGATGGTCAACTTGACAGGATCTAGAAGCATCTAGGAGACAAATCTCTGGACGTGTCTGTGAAAGTGTCTGTATTGAGTGAACTGAGGTGGGAAGACCCGCCCCAGTTGTGGATCTCCCCATTTCACGGCTGGAGTGAGTTCCTGAGCACCTGCGTGCACTGATTTCCACTTCCTGACTTCGGATGCAATGTGAGCAGCCACCTCCTGCTCCCACCACCTCACCTTCCCCCACTGCCACTGTGTTGGTCTCTACCCTTGGGATGTGGGCCAAAGTGCACCCTGCCTCCCTTTCTGACATTACCTTCATTCAGTATTTGTCAGAGACACAAGTACAGTAGGGTTTATGAAGTGTGGCCGGCACATGCTCCCTGAGGGACAGTGAAGCTGGAAGCCTAGGCTTGAACCTTCTCCCAGACCTTCTACCTTGGGGACCTGCCATCATCATCTCAGACACCTGCTACCATGGAGGGCTAGGATTTATACATAAGGAGCATAATGTGTCTGGGCAGCTCCCCGGCACATGGTGGATGTACGATGGACAGCCGTTGCTGCTCAAAGCGCTGCTGTTCTCACTGGCCTGTGGTTATTAATTCAAGAACTGTTTCCTCGGAGTATCATGTATGTTACTGATAAGTATTTGAGAGCGAATGAAGCTGAGTCTTCGTTGTGAGTAGCAGTTCACACATGGTGTATTGTGACACGTAACCCAAGGAATGGCGTGGGCAAATGTCCTGGGGTCTGTATGTGTTCCAGGGTGTCTGAGTCCAAAGAGCCCAGTAAAGACTACTAGCGAAGAAGCTGGTTTTACAGTCCTATTGCAAGGGTTCTCTTTGCTGCTGACCCTGGCACAAGCTTCCGTCAGAGGCCGTGTCTAGTGGTCCTTCCTGGATCCATCTTCCAGCTGGGGCCAGCTGGCCCCCTCTGCCTCCCAGGCTGAGGAGTCCTGTCTTAGAGCACTGTCCTTGGCTGGTTTCCTGTGAACAAGGATGCTGGCAGGCCCTCCCTGCTTGTAGGTGATAAAGAAGCTGTTGTGTCTGGGGGGAGGGGCTGGGAAGTCTGTGACCCTGGCAGTTAGTGTGTCTTCCTCTGCCACCTGACCCCCACCCCCATCGCTGTTTCCCAGTCAACGTTTGAGCTAAGCACATCCAGCCCTCAACCTTTTGGGCCACAGGTACCCCTGAATAGCTGTGAATATGAACTGATACTGAAGATATCACGAGGTTTTTTTTTTTTTTTCTTTATGATTTCATTTGTGTGGCTCGATTGAGCAGTGTGAACTTTGTAGGTGACAGTGAAGTGGGTGCTTGGGATTTGAACTCAGGACCTCATACATATGCAGCAAGCACTTTTGCTCCAAGAGCCATTTTCCTAGCTTGTTCCTTTCCCCGCTGGGCCTTTTAGAATGAACGAGACCCCAGATACCCCGGTCCTGGGGATAAGCCTGATTTATAAGCAGTCACAGAAAATATACATGGGGAGACAGACATGCAATGTGGCTGTTGTAAAGATAAGTAACGGCGGTTTCCAAGCCACTTAAACCCTTCCCTTTGGGGTATGAAGGGGTCTCTGCAGACGGTAAGTCTTTATCGAGAAATGTTTACTCATAAACAGACACCGAGAAGCCAGGGAAAGAAAGCAGTCAGCCTTTTATGGACCAACCGAGGCTTCTCTGTAGTGGGAGCTGCAAATCACCTGCCCGGCATCCATCCATCCTGTCCAAAAGTTGTGGGTAGATGGAGCATCAAGCCAGACTGCAGACAGTGATGTGCATCCCACTTCCCCTTCCTCCACCCATGCAGGGATCTTATTGCCCTGTCGCTATCTCAGCCATCTGCTGTGGCTCCCAGGTATCTGAGTTCTTTATTCCCATGTGTCACTAGCCTATGACTTCAAGCCTCCTATTGTACCTCCAACAGGATTTCTTTGTTGGTGTGTGTGTGTGTGTCACAGGTGATTGAAGGTGCACGTGTGCAATCACGCATTTGGAAGATAAGAGATTGACAGTGGGTGTCTTCCCCCGACCCCCTCTCTTTCACTGAACTTGGAGCTCACTTGTCTGGTTAGGCTAGCTGGCCAGTGAGCCCCAGGGATCCCTGGTTCCGCTGTGCCAGGATGAGGATTGCTGGTGTGTGCCAGCATGCCTGGATTTTTCTGTGAGCGCTTGGAACTGAACTGGGGTCTTCCTGCTTGCCCATCAGGCCTTGTATCCATAGAGCCTTGGTTCCCCGCGTGGCCCTCTTGTTACCTCCGCACTTTTCGCAGTGCTCCCCAAGTGTCTTGTTCCTCTGCTCCCGGGAGAGTTGTCCAGACACCCCCTATGATACTGTTACTGTACTTGACATTGTGGGGTGCAGACTTTACACCCCCTCCCAATGTGGCCACTCTGAGTAAGTCTCCTCTTTCTGCTTTTGATTATTAATTTGGCAGTTTTAATGGGTTTCTCCAGGACAGATGGCAGACTTGCCTTCAGGGATAAGCTGGAGCCTGCGAGGACACTTGGAGGTTGTGTCAGTTTCCCTGAAGGTCTTCATAGTACTTCCCAGTGGCTCCCCTAGAGAACTGCTTCTCAACCCGTGGGTCATAGCCCCTTTGGGGATGAACGCCCCTTTCACAGGAGTCACCTAAGACTATCAGAAAACACAGATCCGTAATTATGATTCATAACAGTAGCAAAATCACAGTTATGAAGAAGCAGCAAATATAACTTTATGGTTGGGGCCACCACACGATGTATTAAAGGGTAACAGCATCAGCGTTTGAGAACCACTGCCCAAGAGCCTTTCCTGGATCTCCCAGTGCCTCCCTGGGGTCTCTTGCTATGCTCTCTATGCTCTGACTTTACATTGCTGCATTGCTGGAAGTGGCTATTTGAGTTTCTTGTCACCCCACCCACACCTTATAGGCCATAACTAACCCAAATGACTCCCTGAGGTCCCTGAGGGCCATTGGAATGGCCTGCCATTGTTACATTTTCATCAGCCATTTCCTACCTAACACGGCACCCCTCCCCCTCTTCAGCCCACTCTTCCTCTACTGAGTCTTTGGGCTCTGTCCCCAGGACTCTGTCTTAGGCCTCTGCCACAGATCTTGGATTCACACCTACTCCTCTGGACACCTAGGCCCTCTCGCCTGTCTGACACCCCCTTGCTCTTGGCCTGGATGGACCTGTGGCTAGATACTAAATGCTTCGTTTCCATCCTAAGGAGTGGGGCCACCAGTCACTTGTCAGTCTGTATAGAGCAAACTGAAGAGTCCTATGCACCAGCCAGGCCCAAGTCTATCAGAGCCCCCTCTTACCTCCTGAAGACTCATCCTCTGATTGTCTGGACGGCTGGTGTAGGAGAAGGAATGGGAGCCGGGTCTGATGGGGTCTCCTCTTGAATCCCGTGTTCTTCCACTTCCACCCTACCATGACCCTGTGCCCTACTAGTCTCATGTGTGCCTCTACCCTTCAGAATTGCCCAAACTCCAGTGCCTGACCTCTTACAGAGAAATCTTGAGAAAAGCTAAAACTTCAAGGAACCCCAGATCCATCCTTTGGGGGAGTAATTTCTCTGTAAGCTTAGGTTTATGCATGTCTGAATTAGTCAAGTTCTCTAAAGGAATGGATGGGTAAAGTTGCCCAACCTTAGTTGTCTCCTGCTGGAAAGGCCAAGGGTGCATCAGTTGTTCGGTCCACAAGACTGGATGTCTCAGCAGGCCTAGTCTGGTGCTCCAGTCCCAGGGAAGTCCTGGAGCTCTTCTTTGAATTCTGAAGAAGTAGGTTCTAGCACCAAGGAAGGACAGGACAGACGAACTTGGCCTCAGGAGCAAGGGCAAGCAGGCAAAAGGCAGAAGTTTTCTTTTTGCACGGCCTTTTATGTGGGCTGCCAGCAGAAGGTGTGGCCCAGATTTAGGGTGGGTCTTCTGACCTCAGATGATCTGGATTTAGGGTGGGTCTAAATTCCAGCCCAAATGATCCGACTAAGAAAAATCCCACACAGGTGTGCCCAGCTGCCTGAGTTTTAGTTAATTTCAGATGGTGTCAGTTGACAACCAAGACTAGCTATCACAGAGCTGGGAACTCTGCCCTGGAAGTGATGAGCTAAATCTGACTCTGTGATGGATTTAGGGAAGTTGGTTCTTCATTCAAGAAAGAGAGTCATTTCTGCCACTCTAAGGGGCTGGTAAGGAGTGTAGAGATGGCAGGGGTCTGTGTGTCTATTCTCTCTGCTCTCTGTCCAAAGGAGGCTCTGATGCTACATTCAGTGAGCCAGACCAGGCTTTGGCATCCTAACAGTATAGGATTGATGGCACAGCAGACAGGGAGAAAATTGGGCCTCTGGATGTAGGACCTGCAACTTCCCTCTTACTTCTCAAACCTGCCTGACACTTTACCTTGAGCTTCTAACCATCCTAGAAAGAATGAAGATATTCCAAAGAAAGAGATCCCTGTACTCTTGGCTATCAGACTATTCAAACAATGGACCTCAAGCAATTGGAATTCTCCACAGAGTTTCATGGCAGGAAAAGGAAAAGGCCAAGTGCCTGCCAGGTGGAAACCTCGTCTCCCAGGATGAGATTTCATACAGTTCTGACAACTTATGCAACCACTTTGCGGGGGAGAAGGGAGCTGAGGCAGAGAAGTCAGAGGACAGCCTTCCATTCTCTGCTTCTCACTATGACTGGTTTGTCTAATTGGCCTACTGAGGACTTGTTAGCGTTGGGAGGGCCCAGCCTTATAAAGAGCTCACTTAGTCCCAGCA
Source organism: Mus caroli (assembly GCF_978045245.1). Lineage (NCBI taxonomy): Eukaryota > Metazoa > Chordata > Mammalia > Rodentia > Muridae > Mus > Mus caroli. The sequence continues at coordinate 115,496,699 of NW_028227256.1, read as the reverse complement.
GATCTGAGCTAAAAGGATCCTCTGCCTTCGGTGTCTCCCGGCAGACACTCTGCCTCTTCCCATCCCCTGGTTCCTTCCAGGCCAGATCTGATTTGTCAACTGTGCTTAATTCAAAAGGCGTTTGGATGTTTGTGGAAGGCTGCTGGTTAGCATTGCTGCCAAGGCCACCCGGTCACTAAGTGCTTTAGTCAGGACTTGAACTTGAGTCAGCCTGAACCCTCTAGGGAATGCCTTCTTCCTTCGGGTCCCACTGCCATCCTACTTCCTATGGCAAACTGTTTCTGTAGAGTGGCCGTAAGCCCTACCCTCTGTCACTTCTCATTCCCCTGTATGTTGGGGACACATGCAGCTGGGTTACTGCTGAGTGATGTGCCCTGAGTGAGGCCTAGGACATTCATCTATTATTCAAGGCCCTTGGGGCATGGAGTTTAGGGCCCCAGGATGCTTTTTAAAATGTGTTTTAACTAATTAATTAGCTAATGAATGGAGGGTTATGCAGTGTGCTCATCATGTACATGTGCTGCATGTACATGTGTGTGAGTGTGTGTGAGTGTGTGTGCTTGTGTGGCTAGCTGGCTGGCCTGTCAGTGAACCCAGCTTTGGGGATGCAGGCATCCCCTGCCATACTTGGCTTTTTACTTTTATACATGATGATGAGCTTCAGGTCCTAATGCTGACCAACTGATCTGTAACCCCAGCCCCATTTTGTCCTTTGAGATAAGGTCTCTTACATTGCCTTGGCTGCTTGGAACTCAGTATGTAGATGAAGCCTTCTAGAAGGGTGGTTCTTCTGCCCCCCACCCCGCTCGAATGCTAGGATTATCAGCATGTGCCCCGCTCCTGGCTCTAAGGTTGTTTTGTTCTTTCTCCCCCTACCCCCCATGTGTTTGGAGGCATCAAGCAGCCCCCCAGGTAGAAAGTTGCTCTCTAGAGCTGAGTGACCTTCAGGGAGTGCTTTCTCCTTGAGATCTATGAGGTTCGAGGGACAGAGGTGGTTTCACATTTTCTGTCTGCCTCTCTTCTCTCTTTGCCATTTTTGCCAGCAGCTGAATCCCAGTGCCAGGTACAGAGGAGCCCATGCTGTGACCTTTGCTCTCTGTCCTAAGCAACCTGAGGCATTCACATCAGACTTTCATAGTGACTATATTCATTATTTTCCCCCCATCTCCATCTCTCAGTGAGCCTGTCAGGTTGGAAGACAGACTGGGAAGCATGGGGAGAAGGCTTTGGTGTGGTTAGTGCTAGGAGAGGAGAGAAGTCATTTCTAGCTGCTGCTTTTCCTGCTTCTGGAAAGAGAGGCCGGGAAGTCTTCTGGACTAGGTGGGCCTGTCTGAGCTGAGTCTGGAGGATGAAGAGGCGATTAGGATTTCTGTTTCGGTGATAAAACGCCATGACCAGAAGCAACCTGGGGAGGAACAGGTTACAACCCTCAGGCCACATGCCATCATTGAGGAAGACAGTGGAGGAACAGAAGGAGAGGCCTCAGAACACTTCGTAGGGCTTGCTCTTCATGGCCTGCTCTGTTAGCTTTCTTAAACATCCTAGGACCTCCCACCCTGGACTGACATCGCCTGCTGTGAGCTGGGCCCTCCCACATCAGTCATTAATCAAGAAAGCATCCCACAGGTTTGCCTAAGGCCGACCCAATGGAGGGATTTTCTCCACTGTGCTTCCTGCTTCTCAGATAGCTCTAGCTTGTGTCAAGTTGACAAAAAACCCAACCAGGACGAGTTCATTAGGCTGGAAAGTGGGGCATATGGAACTGTATGTGGGCAGAGGCAGAGAGCTTGGGGGCACTTGGGACTGTTGGCTATTTTGCTGGAGTGGCAGACAAGAAAAGGCCTTTCAATCCTCTACATTTGTCTTAGTGTGTCCTGAGCTCTCTTTGGCTCTCCTTGGCTCCTTTAGGATCCAGCGGAGTGAGTGTGGATTTGGGTCAGTTCCTGCCCCCATCTCAACCCCCAGACTGTACATTACCGCTTCAGCCAAGCCTTCAGCTGCTGTTTGCAGTGAGCCATTCACTGGGGGCCCCTGTTAGGGAGACTGCGCGCGCTTTCAGCCTGGTTGGCTGCCAAACTCCCTGGAAGCTGAGAGGGTTAAAGCACCAAGCCAGCTGGTGAACATTAGTTCCCCTCTGCGTCACGTCACTGGCTGATGGAGAGGCAGAGAGTGAGCTGGTGGCCAGCACTGGAGGGAGCTGCCCCTCCTCGGCTCTCCCGTTGGGGGGCACGTGGCCTGGTGCCCAGACTGAAACCCCAGGTAGGCTGGCTGTGGATGCAGGACCCTGAGGTAGATGTGATATCTCATGGTGTGTGTGTGTGTGTGTGTGTGTGTGTCCACGCATGCTTGTCTTTTGAAAGAGTTCTGTGCTGGCCAGAACTTCATGGAAAAAGAAAGGGCGTGGGGGCCGGCGAGTGGAGAGAAAGAGAGGGAGTGGCTCTCCCCAGAGAGCTGGGAAAGGCTGACTTTTTCTTAAACCTTCAAGTGTCCCAACAACTTCCTAGGGACAGCTTTCTCTAAGGTGGTACCCCATCCCCCTCTTCCCAGGACATACAAGTCCCGAGAGGCCAGGGAACAATTTGCTGAGGTGGCTTAAGTACATGTTTTCTCCATCTGTTTTTGTGACCAAGAGGCGTTTCAAAGGGGTTGCCATGTGCCGAGTCAGTAGCTAGTGTGTGGCCGCCCTGTGGTTTCAGATGGCTCGCCAAGACCAGGGCTTCCCCTCCCCAGAGAAATGCAACAAGAGCTTTTCAGGGGCCTGAGGACCACGTTACAGTGACCTGCCCCTGTGAGACTGGCAGGCTGTTTTACTATGCCTCACTGATGTCTTGGCCACCAGCATGTGATGGGACAGTGTTGTGGGGAGGGCTTCTGAGCAGAGGTTACAAAAGTGCAGATGTGTGCAGAAGGCTTCATTGTCCCCTGGGCTTCATGGATGGCGCTAGGAAGCCTAGCTTGAGATGTGTGTTTTCCTAGTTTGCTTGGAGGTCAGGAGGGGAAAAAATGTCCAAATTAGGAATGGGCTTGTGGCTTAGCTGAGCGGAGTGCAGAGAAGAGTCTAATTAGACTCTGAGGTCTCGGGGACACTTCTGGCCAAAGAGGCGGGGGAGAGGGGACCTCTCACTCTGGCCTGGGCAGCCAACCAGTGTCCAGTGTCCGATGCTTCATGTCTGAGACTGCTGTAGGGGGTCTCTACACTTTAAGGGGACACCTGGCCAATTCTTCTCCTAGCCCTATTTTTCCCTGCCTCCATTTTTCAACTCTTTGAGTTCAGGTCGTCCTGGAACTTGCTGTGTAGCCAAGGATGAGCTTGAACCTGTAACGTTCATGCCTCTACCCCCTGGGTGCTGGGATTGCACCTGGGCAACACCAGGCTGTTTATGTGTCGCTCTGGATCCGACCTACAGTGGCTGTAACTCGAGCTCTGGCACAAGAGACAGGCAAATGAGCTTATACCAGACCTTTACGTGTTCTAACTAATGGAGGAGTAGGAGGCCTACTTAGAGAGGCCATCGCCTTGGGCACAACCTCTTTCTGCTTTGCCCCAGCCAACCCTTTGTGAGGTTGTGTGAGCCAACACTGACTCCCCTAAGCAAGTGCAGTGTCCTTATTACAGATGGGAAAGCTGAGATGACCGGTTTGGCCCACCCAAGTGGGTGGTTCTGGTGTTGGGAGTCACAGTTCCCAACTTCATTGCACTCAACCAGCCTCAACCTGGGTTGGGCTACCTTCTGTGGTATGCAGTAGGTGTTCCCGTAAGCCTTTAACTCCACTGGGTCAGAGCACAGTGGCCTGGGCAGCCGTTGCTTCTTCGTGGTCTTTTGCTGGGTCCCACGTCTCTGACTTGGAGATGAGGCTTTGATGGTTAAGCTGGGCAGGGAGCCAAGTTCATGTTCTCACTGTGCCAGCGATGCCTGGACAAAAACATCAGTGTCCTGTCCCAGAGTAGGGTGAAAGGATTATCTCAGGGACAGACTGAGCTGTTGGCAATGGGACACTTCTCGAGGTGCTCAGAGGGCCACAAAGTCACAGTTACGGTGACTGTGATGGTTAACAGGGTCTGGAATCTCCCAGGAGACAAACCTTTGGGCATGTCTGTGAGTGAACTGAGATTAGCTTAATTGGTGTGGGAAGACCCAACCTGCTTGTGGGCAGCACCATCTCATGGACTGGAGTCCTGGACCGAATAAAACAAAGAAAGTGAGCTAGAACAAACACTCAACCCTCTGCTCTCAACTGTGGATGATGTACGACCAGCAGATGCCTCTCGCTCCTGCTGCCGTGCCCTCCCCGCCATGATGGCCTGAGTCCTCAGACTGTGAGCCAGCACAAACCTTTCCTCTCTCAGCCTCAGATAGCTGCAGGCCTTTCGCAGATGCTCTGCCCAACACAGCGGATGCTCAGGGCAGCCCACTGGAGGGGTCTTAGTTATGACAGAAAGCAAAAGGACAGGATTGTCCTTGGTGCCGCAGAAGGCGTGAGAATCCAGATGTCTGACCTTCCTGAGGGCTCCTTGTGGGAAGTCATCATGGTTAATACCTTCAGTCCTCAGCAGAAGCTCATCAGGGCAGTATCCTCAAACCACACTTTCTGTTCACTGAAGTATTAAGAAGTTGATGTGGGGGGTACTGGTTAGTTCATATTGTTGTTCCACCTATAGGGTTGCAGATCCCTTTAGCTCCTTGGGTACTTTCTCTAGCTGCATATGTATCAGAAGATGTCCTAGTCGGCCATCAGTGGAAAGAGAGAGCCATTGGTCGTGCAAACTCTATATGCTTCAGTATAGGGGAACTCCAGGGCCAAGAAGTGGGAGTGGGTGGTTAGGGGAGTGGGAAGGGGAGGGTATTGGGGACTTTTGGGATACCACTGGAAATGTAAATGAAAAAAAATACCTAAAAAAAAAAAAAAAGAAGTTGATGCGGACTGGCGTATAGATGACTTGCCCAGCTTGTAAGAAACCTTGGGTTCCACCAACCCAGCAACCCATAAGTCAGGTACGATGGCATGTGTCTCTAATTCTAGTACTGACAGGGTAGACACAGGAGGGTCAGGAGTTTGAGGACATCCTTGGCTTCATAGCAAGTTTGAGGCTAGCTTAGGCTGTATGACACCTTGTACCACCACCACCACCAACAACAACAACAACAATGGATGAATGCTAAAGAGCACAGGCCACCCTCAGAGTGACCTCTCTTCTTGCCTTCCAAGGGTAGGTAGGCTTTGTAAGCCAGAGCACATTTCTTTCCTTCCTTCCTTTCCCAACTCGCTTCCTCCCTCCCTTTTGCCTACTTCCTTTCCCTCTCCTAGTTACTTCCCTTTTTCCTTCCTCCCCTCCCTTCTTTCATCTCTCTAGTTCAGCCTGCCTTGTTGATCTCTCTGTGTTGGAGGATGACCTTGAGTTCCTCATCTTCCTGCCTCCGTCTTTTCTTTCTATTCAGGACTTAACTTTGCCAGGATAGTTCTGAAATTGACAACAAAAATACACACACACACACACACACACACACACACACACACACACACACACACAGAGAGAGAGAGAGAGAGTTAATTCCTAAAGCATGGGATTCCTGTTTTCATCCACAATGCAGTCCGAGGTCTTCCCTAGTGGAGATTTTCACTGCACAGCCCGGGTATGGTGGATCCCAGAAGCTCTCATCTGAGATGCTGAGCAGGTTGAGTTCATGATGAGAGAAAGGCTTTGGGTTGATTGGGTGAGCCCCCCCCCTTTGCTCTGTTCCTTTATCTTGCTTCTAGAGCCAAGCATGTAAGAAGGGCAGTGGCCACACCCCTCCTCTGGTCCCAATTATAGCAAGCTCTGCAAGGATGCTATCTCATAGCCAAAGATCATTTATTTGAATCACTTTTTAATTTCTGTCGTGGGAACCGCCCCTGGTCTTGCATAATGTAACAACCTACAGCAGTGCTAAACCTATAAACCCAACTTCTCTGTTGGGGTGAAGGAGCTGGAGTCAGGAACAGATAGGGAGACCCCCGTTAGCATTTCTAGGGACAGTGCCCGCGTACTCAATAGGCATGAAAGAGAATGAGGTCAGCAGATACTGAAATCTGTTTCTGTGCTTCAATGGGAAGAGTCAGATGCACACTTTTGGGGGGGGGGGGGGCGGGGTTTCGAGACAGGGTTTCTCTGTATAGCCCTGGCTGTCCTGGAACTCACTTTGTAGAGCAGGCTGGCCTCAAACTCAGAAATCCGCCTGCCTCTGCCTCCCAAGTGCTGGTATTAAAGGCGTGCACCACCACTGCCGGCTCTTGCTGGTGTCTCTTGTAGAGAACGCTGATTTCCCTGACTTTGGCTGAAAAAGGAGAGCTGCCCTGCTTAGGACTCAGAGGATGAGGCTAGGTAGAGGGAGAGATGCTTGTGGGATTCTGACAGGCTGAGACCACAGGGACAGTGCCAATCATTCAGTCTGAGAGGGGCTGCCCTTTCTGTCCCCACAGAAGGATTTACATATGTGGCAGCCCTTGGCCCCATTCCTATAAAACTAGGCACAGATCAAAACTATTTATGCTTTATGGGCCAAAAGCGGTGTGTTGGCCTGGGGTGTAGCTTCGTTCCTATGGTGCTTGTTGAGCGAGTTCGAGGCCCTGGGTGCCATCCCCAGCCCTGCAGAAACTGGGCATAGTGATGTGTGCCTGTAATTCCTGTGTTGGGAGAAGATAAGGCTTATCCTCCCCTGCATATAGTTTGAAGTTCTCTAGACCACATGAGACCCTGTCTCCAAAACAAACCAACCACAAATCCGCGATTCATTAATTAATGGAGTTCTGTAGCAAGTTAACTTTATTTGAGACATGAGAAAAAGACTTTTCTGACTTGTTGGCTCTGGAAGTCAAAGCGGCCAGTACTCGCTGGGTTGTCGTTGGGGTGCCTTCTTAAAACACACACGTGCACATATAGTTAGTGAGTGTGAGCACCTATGTGTGGGGGGTCAGAGAGAACATTTGGGAGTCAGTTCTCCTGCCTTGTTGAGGCAGGTCTCACTTCTCATGGTTGTGAAGTCCAGGCTAGCTGGCCTGTGAGCGTCCACAGATTGATTCTCTGGATTACAGATGTGTACAGATGCATCTTACTTCCTATATGGGTTCGTGGGATTGAACTCAGGTCCTTAGGCTTATGCTTCAAGTGCCTCTACTCACTGAACCATATGCCTGGCCTTGAGCTATCTTCTTAGCAGTGGAAACAGCAGTAAAAATTAAGTTCAGAGAGGTTAAGCCATTTGTTCTTGGTCACACAGCATATGTGAAGGAGACAGAACAAGCAAACAAGCCTGTGAGGTCTTTCAGTTGGGGAAGGTGATTAGGTCTACAGTGAGGAAATAGAATATGTCTTTCCCCTGACCTGGGGGAAAGAAATAGAATATGTCTTTCCCCTGACCTGACGTTAACTCCTTACCGTCTTTATCATTTAGTTCCTAGGGTACTTGCCTAGTGTACTTGAGGCCCTGGGTCCCATCCCCAGCCCTGCATAAACTGGGTGTGGTTGTTGCATGCCTGTGATTCCAGGTGTCAGGAGAATCTGGATGTTCCTTGTTCACACCATCTCCTCCAGACAGAATCATCCATTTCAGGTGTAGCCCAGCAGTATCCTATGTCCTGCAAAGTGTGTGGAGCCTCTGCCTCACTCAGGAGCAGTGCCCACCTCTCTAGGAACCTGCTGGTCCTGCTGCCGCCAGCTCCAGAATGCTGAGATTTCAGGTGTGTTCCATACGCCTGACTTATGCTGGGTGAACAGGCCCAGGGCTCTGTGCTTGTGAAGCAAGAACCCCAGCCCCCTGTAGTCAGCTCCGATAACTTGTCTCCCCATCCAGCTTGCTGCCTTCTGCCCTCCAGGCCCATCCTCCCTGCCACCAGCAGTCGGATGTTTGGATAAACTGGGCATAACTGGGTGGGTGATCACAGGGACCCTGCTTCCGCCCATGTCTGCTGGTTGACAGATGTCTGTACGTGAGCCTGAGCTGTTTAGAGCCTTGTGTGTCAGCTGTGGTCCAGCAGCGTCCCAGTGTGGGACAGAACACCAGGAGTGAGGCTCCCCTAAGCCCTCACAGCTGGACACACTGGGAGACTATCCCGTGATGACTCTGCTGTGAGGGAGCAGAGCCTTGGGTGGCAGCCAGGTTCTGTCTGGAGACAGCTAGGTTGCTTGTAGCACACATCCCACTGAGTGAGTCAGAGAGAGGAGACCATGATGGGTTCTGGGAAGCTGCCAGCAGAGGCAAGCCATGCTGGTCAGCCTCCATTACTTCACATTCATGATCACCGTCAAGTAAGCTTTCTTTAGTCACACGGTGGGCCTTTCTGTCTAGCATTTCCATGCAGCCTGTTTCTGGGTTTCCATCCACACAGTCTGTGTGTGTACCAGAGTCAGTGCACACTTTCCATTGGCCTTGGCTAGGGAGGTAGTGGGGATGCCCTAGAGAACAGAGACTCCTCAGCTAGGCCTACTTTCTCTTGACTGGGCCTCACTTGAGGATTTTAACAGATCTCTGGTAGGAACTTCCAAAGGCAGGGTTTCTCTGTGTTCTTTCCTGTTTTCCAGATTAGGGACCTGTGATCTGAGTACTCCTGGTCACATAGGTGGGGAATGGATTTGAAGCTAAGCCCATGATCAGCAAAGCTGTTGCTTGTTTTTTGGTTTGTGGTTTTGTTTTGTTTTGTTTTGTTTTGTTTTTCTATGTAGCCCTGGCTGTCCTGGAATTCACTCTGTAGACCAAGCTGGCCTTGAACTCAGAAATCCACCCAAGTACTGGGATTAAAGGCATGCGCCACTACTGCCTGGCTGCTTTTTTTAATCTAGACCACCCTGGGCAATGACCAAAGAAGGAGTAGCTCATCTCTTGGCAGTGTTGCCCAGGGATAACTGAGGATCCATTGGGAATCAATCTGAGTGTCCACTGATGGGCAAGTGGGTGTCTTAGTTAGGATTTTACTGCTATGAACAGACACCATGACCGAGGCAACAATATAAAGACAATATTTAATTGGGGCTGGCTCAGAGGTTCAGTCCATTACCATCAAGGCAGGAACATGACAGCATCCAGGCAGGCATGGTGCAGGAGGAGCTGAGAGTTCTGCATCTTCATCTGAAGGCTGCTAGTGGAAGACTGACTTCTAGGCAGCTAGGAGTAGGAAGCTCACACCCACATTGACACAACTACTCCAACAAGACTATACCTCCTAATAGTGCCACTCCCTGGCCCAAGCATATACAAACCATCACAGTGAGTGAGCAAAGTGTAGTCTGTAGATTGGGTGGAGTATCAGTCAGCTTTGAAGAGGGAGGAACCCTGACTCATGCTATAAGCTCAAACCATGGAGATATGGTGCCGAGTGCAATATGCCAGTTACAAGGAGATATATAGTGTTTGATTCTTTTTCTTTTCTTTTCTTTTCTTTTCTTTTCTTTTCTTTTCTTTTCTTTTCTTTTCATGTGTGTGAGTGTTTTGTGTGCATATGTATATGTGCATTACATGCATGCCTGGTACCCACAGATATGAGAGGAGGTTCTATGATCCCCTAGAACTGGAGTTATGGATAGTTGTGAACCCCTGTGTGGGTGTTAGGAACTGAACCTATGTCCCCTGCAAGAGCAACAGATTCTCTTAACTGTTGAGCCATCCTGCACCCCACATGTGATTCTTGAGCAGTGCCCTGTGCCTTCCCAATTGTAGTCAGTCTACTCATAGAGGAAGAAAGTAAACAGAGGTGAATGAAAGGAAGGGGTGGGTACGTCATGGATGATGGCAAAGAAGGTTCTGGAGGTGGTGCTGAGATCACGCAGGAGAAACCACACCACTGGGCTGGTGGTAAAGATGGCTATAGTGGAGGCCAGTATAACCAACACGACTCAGCCAACAGGGCTCAGTGGGCACCAAACCTGATAATCGGAGCTGTCCCTGGGCCTCACGTGGCAGAAGATGAGAACCTGCTTCTAGAGGTTGTCCTCTGTCCTCCATGTGCTCAGTTGCATGGGTGCCTCCTTCCCAGTGAGAAAATAAATACAAGTTAAACAACGTGTAGGGGACTTTTGGGATAGCATTGGAAATGTAAATGAAATAATACCTAATTAAAAAAACAAAACAAAATAAACTCAGAATAAGAAAGAAAAAAAAGATTATAATGGGAAATTTAACTTTTTTTATAGTTTACTAGCATTTTTTGGAGACAGGGTCTCATGTAGCCCAGGTTGGCCTCAAAGTAATTATGATGCCAACGATGAGCTTGAAGTGCTGGTCCTGTGGCCTCTACTGCCCAGGTGTCAGCATTACAGATGTGCACTGTCACACCTGGCTCAGGTAGTGCTGGGGATAGAATCTAGAGCCCTGTGCATACAAGGTAAATGCTCTGCTAACAGAGATTCAGCCCCAGCCCTTTCAACACATTAAAAAAAAAAAAAAAAAAAACGAAAGAAAGAAATACTTTAAAAGAATCTGTATAGAGCTTGTTCAAAGACTCATGGATTTTTAAAGCTTTCAGACCTTATACCCTGGTTTGACCCCATGTTGTTTTATTTGTGAGGAAGGCCTGCTGGGGTCGGGAGCCAGCTGGCTGTTCTGAGGAAATGCTGCTGTAGATGAAGATGGAGTAACTGTGAAGCCAGCCTCTTGTTGGAGTCTGGTCTCCCTTGCCTGGAGATGTCTATATCATTAGAGCTGTCAACCCCAAAGAGATGCTAAGGCTTCCGGGTTAGGAACACAAAGACTTTAGATATTTAAGTGATTCCTGTTTCTGTTTGGGAAGGGAGCTAAGAACCCACGCGTTACAGTGGCTGAGGTGATTTTGGGAAGCAGCAATTAAAGGTGAGTTCGCCTCTTCCCTGCCCTGGCTGTGTGTCCAGCCCCTAGGGTTATTGTGCCTTCGCCAGGCCATTTTTTTTAACCCTGCCCTCTGTCTTCTCCAGGTCTGGACCCTGGAAAGAAATGAAAGTTAAATTCCCATTCATCACAGCCCCAGGCACACAGAGAACACTTGTTGGTGGTATTGGCCATGAAGGTGAAAGTGTACTTCTAAACAAAATGTGAACAAAGCAGAAGTCAGGGTGTATTTGGTTGGATGCTGGAGTTTACTGAATCATTCCATTTTCCTCCTGCAGATTACACGTCTGTGCAGCGGGGCAGGGTGGCTGCATGCCACACTGTATGTGCGGAGTCCTTTCTCCTTCCCGTTGTCGTGGGGCTTGGCAGCGAGCAGCCTTGCCTCTGAGCCCCCTTGACGGCCTCACTCCATTTCTCCTGATATTAAAAGGGATACTATACTGCTGTTCTCTGTGACAACCAGCTTCCTTAAATGATTGCCCATAGTCATTGTTCCTTACAACCATTCCAAAGGTGTCCCCAGATCACCAGGCTGGGCTGGACCACATACTTCATGTGCTTGCATGCTCCACACCAGAGACATGCACAGCCATCTCACAGACCTACTTGTCAAACACAATCTGCATGCATACGTTCCCCATCCTTAGCCAAAACCTACGTACCACACATACATGTACACTTGTGCACCAACTATTATCACACACATGCACCCCCTGAATCCTTCACACACATTGGCAGTCACATATGCATGCACATGTGTGCAACCTTGTCATCCACATACATGTACTTTCACACCTGTACACACCCCTCACACATCGGAACATGTGCATACACACGGTCCTTACGTCCCTCCCACACTTAACACACATGCACTCATGTGTCCAGAGAGCCACATCAGCTCTGCCAGATGAACAGCACCCAGTTGCCAAGGAGTTTACCACAGTAGTCTATGTGGAGCTGCCACCTCTGCCTATAGCTGTGTCTCTGGGGAGCCATCTTTGTCCCAATTTGGGAATCAGGGTTGTGTTAGCTACTTTACTCGGTGCTATGACAAGATACCCAGCAAAGCAACTCAAGGAGAGGTTTGTTTTGGCTCACAGTCTAAGGGTACACAGTGCGCGGTGGCAGAGAAAACATGGTGGCAGGAACTTGGCGCTGCTGGTGATCTTGCCTCTGTAGTCACAGAGAAATAAGTGTTCGTGCTCAGTTTGTTCCCCACCCCGTCTTTTATGTATTTTAGGACCCAGCCTAGAAAACATAACCACCCACAGTAAGGGTGGGCCTTCCCACCTCAGTCAGCCCAATCTAGAAAGATCCTCACAGACTAGGAGGCTTGTCTCCTAGATAGGCTGTTGACCCTACCAAGTTGACAGTTAGCGTGTTAAGCATTGCAGCCTGCTAGGGTGTGCTTGACTCCTAAATAAGATGAACATCAGTGCCTCTCCCAGGATCTTACCCTCATTGGCCCACATTAGCATTCCATAATAGGGTGCCTCACCACTTTCCCAAGTGTCTGCTAGGTAGGGAAGTGTGGGCAAGCTTGGTAGGAGACCCTAGGTCTTTAGTGTGGGGTAGGGGGTCTGTATGAGCTCTCCAGGCCTCTTGCTTCTGTCACTTCCACTTCTGACTCACTAAGAGCATTTCTTGAGGTCTTTGGGTGCTCAGAGACCAGAGTGGGGTGACATTTGTAAACCTATATGCAGGTTTCACAGCAGGGTTCCACCCCTGTTAGCTAGTTGTGGGCAGCGTATACATGCTTGCGTGTGTCTGACTATGCACGCACTGTGTGTAAGACTGCTTACAGGTCACTGATGGGTGAAGGGGCTTTGCCTGACAGTCTGGGTTGTTGGGGGTATAGTGTTCGCTGCTGACTAGGTTGTAGTTGAGCTGTGCTGGACGATGGACTTTCTATTTATGCACTGGTCCTTAGGTGTGAGCCTATATCTTGCTTCTAGTCTGAGCATGTACTACCCAGACTGAACCCGAGTGTGCAGTGCTACTGCTGGATGCATCATGTGTTCTTCCTTGCCTCCTGAGGTCATTTCAACAGCTCAGCTCCTTCTGCCCTCAGAGGGTTCCTATCTCCTCCCTGACTTCCGCACGGTCTCTGAGCCCCAGCAGCACTCAGGCACTTAGGAGCCTTCAGCCAGGGTGAGGAGGAATGAGAATGAGCCCAGGCTTCCCTGATGGACCTGGATAGATGGACACAGCACAGATGTGCACAGGTGTGTGCCAAGCCCCATGTATGACTGTAGGCTGGGCTGCAGGGTCCTGGGAACATGGTCCCCATAGCAGTGGCCCTTGGAGGCCCGGGAGAGAGACTAAGCGTAAGGAAAAGGTAATGGGGCTCTTCCTTGGGGGCTCTGACAGGGAAGCACTTAGCATGATGAAGGGGGCTGGAGAGATGGCTCAGTGGCCAAGAGCATTGCTGCTCATCCAGAGGATATGTATGTATGTATGTATGTATGTGTGCATGTGTGTATACTATAACTCCATTTCCAGGGGACCTGACATCTACCATCTATGGGCATCAGGAACACAGGTGGTGCACAAACAACATAAATACTGGCAAACACCCACACACATAAAATAATACAATAATTTTTAAGAAGATGAAGAAGGGGATGTGGATGCACAGGCCATCATAGGGGAACAGAGCAGGGCCCCTCTGTATAGAGTTTCTTTCCTTTTTGCCTGACCCCATCTTACCCTCTTTGCTCTCTATGCTGGCTCTATTTGCTGTCTTTCCTTCTGTCTGTCTCCTTGTCTGTCTGTCTGTCCCTTTCACTCTGCCTTGGTGTCCATGTCCTCTCTGTTCCTTGGCTGATTCCTGCCTCCCCGCACCCCTTCAACTCCCTTTCCACCCTGTCTTTTCATCCCTCTCCTTTTCTTTCTGCCTCTCTGCCTCTCTTTTTTTCCTCCTTCCTTGTCTCTCTGTCCCTTTGTCTGTCTGTCTGAACCTTGAGCCCACACCATCTCGATGCCTGATGCTCAGTCCACCTTCCCCAAGGAACTGTCATCCCAGCATTGATGCAGAACACAGGACGTTGGCTAGCACTCCTCCCATGGAAAAAAACTTCACAGCCCAAAAGCCCAGGCCACAGCTACTGGACCTCCCTGGAGACGGGCAGTGCCTGTGGTGTGGGGACAGGTGTCCTGGGACAGCCAAGTGCCCACAAGGACACTGACGTCAGACAGGGAGGCACCTGTGTTTCCTGGAGGGTTAAGCCACAGGCATTTAAGTCAGGGGAGTAAGAGCCAAGCCTGAGGTGTTCAGGTTCGTTTTCTTGGTTGGGAGTGGTCAGTTAAGTGCAGTTAGCCACCGTCTCCCCGGGTTCTTTGCCTGAGGACTGAGCCAAGAGTGTGTGTGTTCATGCATGTGCTTGCTGAGCAGGTACAGGGCCACAGTATTCATGTTGTCTTCGGTACCAGAGGCAATCTTTGATGATGTAAGTATAAGGATATGCACAGGCAACATGGAAATTCCCTCTCTCTCTTCCTCTCTCTGTCTCTCTCATTCATTCCTTTCTTTACCCCTCCTCCTTTCTTCGTGTGCATGTGGTGTATGTGTGTGTGACCATGTACATATGTGGTGTGGTGTGTGTGTGTATGTGTGTAGACATGCTCAGGGAAGCCAGAGACCGAGATCAGGCATCTTCCTCCCTTGCCTTACACCTTAATCTCTCTAAGGATTTATTTCTGGTTAGTTATGTGCCTGTGCACATGAGTGCAGGTGCCTGTGGGGACCAGAAGAGGGCACTGGATCCCCTGCATCTGGAGTCACTGGTGACTGTGAGCTGCACAGTGTGGGTGCTGGGACTCAAACCCCATCCCTGCAAGAAAGCAAGGACTTTAACTGATGCTCTACCTCTTTAGCCCCTCTATCTTGTTTTTTTTCTTTGTTTGTTTGCTTGCTTTTGGTTTTTTGTTTGTTTGTTTTGGTAGTGGTGGGTTTTTGTCTTTGTTTTTGTTTTTGTTTTTTTGAGATAGGAGTTCTTCACTAACTCCAGAGCTTACTGAGATAAGCTAGCTGGCCAGGGGGCCTGCCAGCATCCTCCTGGCTCTGCCTTCCTGGTGCTGGGATTGAACGTGCATGTCTCTAGGACCAGCCTTTCTTGAGGTTTCTGGGGATGTAGCTCAGTTCCTGGAACTTGACAAGGCAAGCATGTCACTGACTGACAATAAGGCCCAGGACCAGGTTTTCATTGTCAACCATAAGCAGGACAGTGGGGATGTGTGCCTCATTCCTTGAAGCAGAATTACAGTGGCTTGGTTCTCAGTCTGGCTCTGCCTGCTCCAGGCTGTGGCAGCATGTCCCTGGAGGGTGTTGGAGACCACGGCTCTTGCACATGATGTCTGTGAACCTTGAGAGCATGTGAGTGGTGCATTTGTGCCCTGGGCACCTCTGCCAAGTGGCGAGACTGACATCAAGTACAGAAGATTAAATCTCCCTCTTGGATCCAGGATGACAGGAAGTGGCTGCTGGAGACTGGGTGGTCTGGGCAGGCCCTGTGGCCATGAGGGCTAGGCTGAGCCTCTCTCGTGAAGCCTGAGGCTGGTGCCAGGGCAGATGGGTGGTGAGTACTAAGTAGCTTGCATCTCAGTTACCTTCTTCATGATCGTTCCTCTGGGAGACATCCCCACACCTTCCCGAGTGCCCTGAAAAACAGTGGCTCTTCTGGTTCCAGCCAGCCCTGAGCTGCAGCCCTCATTGGCTGCTGCTTTTCTTTTCCCAATGTGAAGCTAGCTCTCCAATGGACAGGTAGGGGCCTCTGAAGCCGATGACTTTTCCTTCCTCCTTGCTGATCTGTGACCAGATCACTTTATCTCCAAACCCCTAGACTGCTGAGCTCCTGGTGGGTGGGTGGGGGGGTCACATGGGCTGTATTAGACAAGCCAGGCCTGGGAGAGGGGGACCTGGGGGCTGTGCTTGCCCCTTGTCTCTCAGCCATCCTTCTCTGCCATGTTGGTGGCTACTTCTGTCACCCTCGAATGTGCTGGTTGGGGACACTGCACAGGCTTGTTTCCCTGGGATGGTGATGTCATGGTGTGTGCACAGGACTGATGAGGGAGATTGAGGTTGGGAGCCCTGTGAGCAGGCTATACCTGCTCTATCCTTCCAACCTGGATGGTGCGGGACTCTTCCTCCCCCAGCCTCGCATGAAACCTCTACAGTCCCCTTCCCCTTTGTCTCTCTGTTCGCACTGTCCCTGTGAACTTCCCCCTTTTCCATTTCTTCTTGTTCCTCCATGGCTAGGAGACTCTCTCTCTCTCTCTCTCTCTCTCTCTCTCTCTCTCTCTCTCTCTCTCTCTCTCTCTCTCTCTCTCTCCCTCCCTCCCTCCCTCCCTCCCTCCCTCCCTCCCTCCCTCCCTCCTGGAATGGAGTTCCAAGTCTGTAGAAGCAGCATGGCTGGAGCCCCAGGCCCAGAGAAGACCTTAAGTGCTAATGGCTCACGGGTGCCAGCTCTGTGCATTCATAGTCCAAGAATACCTCCCATATCTGTTCCTTGGCTGTGTGACCTTAGACAAGTCACTGTCCCTTTCTGAGACCTGCTTTCCCACCTAGACCAGCCAGAGAAACTGAGCTTAATATGAGGGTGGATTGGAAGTTTCAACCCCTAACCTTGGATGAGCAGACCCCTCCAGCACTCTGATGAGCGCAGCCACTTCCCACTGTGCCCCACCCCTGTGGTAACAAACATAGCTGAGAAGTGCCAAGAGTCCTGGGCCTAGATATCCCTTTAGCTCCCCAAACCTCCTCCCTGGCAGCTGGAACACAGGCGGGCCATTTAGGGACACTTGGACTTTGGATTTAAGATTCTCTTTCATAAGAATCCACAAACCAACGTTTAAAATTCAACTGGAAGTCAATGCCAGGCCTTCTGAAGGCAGCTGAGGGCAGTCCTTAAACACGCAGGTAGCTAGCTGCTCAGTGGATATGGAGTAGACGCTGCTAGCCAGAGGTCAGCCTGACTTGGAATTTATCATCATCATCATCATCACCACTACCACCACCACCATCATCATCATCATCATTGTAGTCAGTGTATGTGCATGTATGTATACCTGGCTATGCATGCACACATGACCAGTGGGCACTGGTGTCATGTGTAATTCTCACCAAATAGACTAGACCTTACTGGTCATTGAGCCCCAGGAATCTTTTTACCACCCCCCTTCCTGGTGTGACTGTTATGACACACAGCACACCTATCCTTTTATGTGATTCTGGCACAGGTTCTCATGACAAGCACTTTCCTGACAGACATATCTTCACCTCATGGAAAGCATCTTTCCCAGACATTTATTCAGTGTGTAGAACTTGTGAACTTGAATCTGTTGACGAAGACCTCTGCAAACAGGGATGCTTCATCCACAGTTAGACTTGACTGGATAAATTTAAATATTTAATACTTCAAGCACACAGAAAAAGACTAAACTGGGTTTCCTAAGTTGCTCACCAGTGTTTATTGTTGCACATGTGGTTGCCGTGGATGGAGGGCCTCCCCCACATCCACAGAGAGGGAGCTTTTGAGGACAGGAGGTTGTGAAATCAGTTTTGGGCTTAGTGGACTTTGTGTGTGTGTGTGTGTGTGTGTGTGTGTGTGTAGTTTTGGAGTATGTGCATGTATGTTTATATGTGTGCTTGTAGCATGTACGTGTGTGTTTACATACGTATTTGTAATATATGCGTGTGTGAGTGTTTATGTGTGCGCACACTTTAGTGTATGTATATGCTTATGTGTGGAGGTCAGAGGTTAATCCCAGGTGTCATCTTCAGTAACCTTCGGCTACTCCTGAACTTTTTTTCTTGAGACAGTGGCTCTCATTGAACCCAGAATCTTCTCACCCCCTCCCCCACCAGAGCTGGGATTACACGTGTGAGCTACCATACCTAGCTTTTTCTCTGAACTCAGATATTTTTATATTTTATATTTTTGCCAATCCAATCAGTATGACTGATGCTTCTGTAATTTGTAATCTCCTTATTTCTGATGCACTGGACATGTGTGTTCCTTCTTTATTTGCATATTTGTTTCCTTTCCTCAGTTTCCTTTCCTGGAAAGAAAGTTGTTTAAAGAGATGCTAACCATGTCTTGTTAATACGCTTTCTAAGTAATTATTTTCCATCTTTTGTTACTCAGGAACTTAGTGCATGGCTTGGTTTTGGTTAGGGCAGCAACTGAATGTTATAATTTCTTAGGTTTATATTTGTGTGTGTGTGTGTGTGTGTGTGTGTGTGTGTGTGTGTGTGTGTGAGAGAGAGAGAGAGAGAGAGAGAGAGAGAGAGAGAGAGAGAGAGCAGAAGCCAGAAATTGACATTGGGGGTTTTTCATAAATTGATCTCTGATTTATTTTTGAGAAAAGGTCTCTCCCTGAACCTGAAGGATTTGACTGAGCTTGGTTGGCCTGCAAGCTCAGGGCTCCTTCTGTCTCTGCCTCCCTAGCACAGCACTGGGATGGTAGACACTGTCCCTGGGGATCCAAGCAGAGCTCTGGGTGCTCGTGCTTGAATGGCAAGCACTTTGCCAACTGAACTAAGCCCCTGTCCCTCATCCATCTTTGCTCCTCCTGTAAATGGCATATGTTTAAAAGTCACAGTTCCAAATCTCTCAGTGCTGGCATTTAGTAGTCTTATGTGTCCCCTGCCAGTCACCAACAAGGCTTCAAAGAGTTAAAGTGACAATCTCACTCCACCCTATCTCTAACACCAAACCTCAGAAAGGATTTAAAACTGATCCCACATCTGCATGGCTCCTGAAGACCTGGCTGTTAAAATCCCATTGATTTCCTAGATATTTTATTTAATTAGGTCGCTTGTAAGGCCAAACCTTTCGTTTCCTTCTCAATTTTAAGTCCTATTTCCATTTTGAATCTTTCTGTGTTCTCTAGATTCTCCAATAGAAATTGAATGCATGCCATGTTTAATTAAAATGTTCTAGCAACTGCATTTAAAAAGATAGAAATAGGTGAGGTCAGCTTTAGTAATATGGGGCTAACAAGGTGGCTCACTGGGTAAAGTCCACTTGTTGCCAAGTGTGATGACCTAAGTTTGATGCCAGGGTTCACATGGTAGAAGTAAAGAACTCTCAAAAATTGTGGCACAGCATGCAGAAGAGTACATGTGTGTACGTGCACACAGGCACACACACACACACACACACACACACACACACAGAGTCTATGCTCAAATACACACAAGAAACTTTCCTCTTTCAATATGCAAATGTTTGTATGTGTTAATGATTGTCTTTGGGTAAATGTAGGTTGATAGACTTGTATATGGTAAGGATTGGATTCCATGTTTGCATATGCCCAGGATTACCCAGCTCTCCAGGGTTTGATAAAATCCAAACTGTAAACATGCTACAGCCTAGATCAGTTGGGTAGAGTTAGCATCTCTTCCTTCTCTTTCACTCCTCCTTTTCCCTCTCTTCTCCCCACCTCTATTTCATTCCATTTCCTTTTCCTGCCCCACCCCCTTTACCTTGCTTCCTTTTCCTGCCCCACTCCCTTTTTTCTGCTTTTTGAGGAATTGGGGATCAGCTCCACTTTCTATTTCTTTTTGAGTTGTTTGCAGTTCACTCCATCTCTCTCCAGGAATACATTCTTGTCTCATTTGTTATCAGCAACTTATTTGCAATATCCATATTTGTCATTTCTCACGTACCCTTTCTGCTTCTTGATTGATGGCTGCTTCATGTGCCTTAAGGAGCTGGGGACAGTACCTACATTTTTCTGAGCACTGCGATAGGTATTGAGCCAGAGTTTTATAATCTGTAGTGTAAGGAGCCATGGAGCTTCCTCCAGCTCTTTCGTAAGTCATGCAAGTCTTGGGTCCCAAGTACCTGCCAACCACTATCTCCTCCCTCCGAATCATGCCTCTCGTCTGTTCTCTTGCCTTTCTCCTTCTGTGACGTTCCCCCTCCGAGTCATGCCTCTCGTCTGTTCTCTTGCCTTTCTCCTTCTGTGATGTCCCCCTCCGAGTCATGCCCCTTCACCTCGTCTCTCTGTTACCCATCACTTTTCCCTTAGACCCTTTTAATCCTTTTTTAAGCTGACTCAATAGGCTCTTTCTGCTCTCTGCTGACTCTTGCCCATGAGCGTGCTTGCATGTACTTTGTAATTTGGGGTAATGAGTAGAGATTGAGCTGTGGGAAATTTGCCTGACCTGAGTGATCCTTCCAAAGTGGTCTTCTGGATGCTTGCCAGGTGTTTCAAGTTTAAAAAAAAACCCACCCCACACTTTTTTATTTGTTGATATGTATGCATGAAATGTTTGTGTGTGTGTGTGTTTGTGCATGTACTCAAATGCCATAGAGTGGGTGTGGAGGTCAGAGGACAGTTTGCAGGGTTTGGGTCCTGGGGCTCGAACTCAGGTGGGTAGACTAGGCAGCAAGCACCTTTACCCACTTAGGCATCTCAACAGCCCGATTACCAGATCTTTGGAGGCAGCACAGATGTGGGATCAGTTTTAAATCCTTCCTGAGGCTTGGTGTTAAAGGTGGGGTGAGATTGTCAGACTGACTCTTTACCCAGTGAGGCCCAAACCTGTGACTGCCACCCTTCGGGAGGGACCTCATTAACCTGCACCCCTTTCCCAAGAAGAGGAAGAGACATCACAGCGTCGATGGTACCCCAGCGCTACTGGGCATGGAAGAGCAGCCGCCGGTGTTCTGGGCTCTCTTAGATCGGGTGTCAGTTGCTGTGATAAACATCATGACCATGAGTCACTTGGGGAATAGAAGGTTTCTTTCTTCTCACAGTCTTCAAGTCATACTCCGTTACCAAAGGAAGTCAGAGCAGGGACTCAAGGCAGGAACCTGGAAGCAGGAACTGACTCAGATGTCATGATGGAGTGCTGCTTACTGGCCTGCTCCTCCTGACTTGCTCAGCCTGCTTTCTTACACAACCCAGGACCACCGTTCCAGGGGTGACACTGCCCAGGGTGGGCTGGGCTCCCCCACAGATAGCATTAACCAAGAAAATGCACACTATTGACTGTGTACAAGCAATCGGGTGGAGGCAACATCTCAATCATGGTTCCTTATCCCAGGTAATGCTAGCTTGGGTCAGGTTGACAATAATCAACAGGACAGTGAGAGACCCTGTTCCAAGGGTGGAGAGGGATAGACCAGGACACCCCATATCTCCTTTGACCTTCACAGGTTTGTGTGTGTGTGAACTCCCACAGACACATATGCACTCCCACCCACCCCCTCCTCCATGACACGGGCTTATTGTGACCCCTGAGACACCAGCTCCATCTCAGGGTGTCCTGCTGACCCTGGCCCCCTGTCTTCCACCTGCAGGTGGCTGCTTTACTCACTAGCCCTGTGCACGTCTGGGCAGGTGTTCCTCATCCTCTGTCTGGAAGGCTTTCAGTCTCCCCATAAGTGAACAGTCATTCTTCTCTCTCCCAAGGCAGATTAAAGGTAGAGGATGAGAGGAAGGTAGAACCCCGTATTTTGGGGAAGAATGGTAATTATTATCCACTCCCAAGCCAAAGTCCTGTGAAGTGGTCGGTGTTCTGGGGAGGAAGTGTTTAGCCTCTGCCTTCTTCTAAAACCCATGCTTCAGCCACTTTCTGCTGGCAGGATGGGGACCAAGGCTTTTACAGCCTCAATAAAGATGTAGGTCGCCAGAGGCCAGCTTCTTCTCACTGAAGTCTAACCTGTGCCCTTCTTTCAGGTCATATGACTATCTTATGGATAAACTGACACCTTTGCAAGGGCAGTCCCCTCCCCCCACCTTCCTACTTAGTACAGAGATTTATACATGTATGTGTATGTATGTATGTATAATATATATGCATATATATATGTATATATATACATACTATGTAGATAAAAATGACCTTGAACTTCTGGTCCACCTCCTGAGTGCTGAAGTTATAGGCTGTACCTGATTTATGCAGTGCAAGGGATGGAACCCAGGACCTCGTGCATGCTAGGTAAGCACTCCACCAACTGGGATCTGAGGGATTTCTGTTTGTATTGCTTAAAGACAGCATGTCACTTGTCTCCTGGGCTAGGCTGGAACTTAGAGACATTTTCCTTTTCGCTCCTCTTCTCTAGTTCTGGGGTTACCGTTGTAAGTGATCGTGTCAGGATCTGACTTCTTCACTTGATCTTAACCAAAAGGCCGAGAGGCAGTGGGCTGTGACTTCTTAACCTTCCTGGATTCTCCATCTCCTCAGTTGGCCTGCACTGTCTGCGCTGGGCACTGTTTTAATTATTTTGGTGTATCATGTGTTAGAAAGTTAAAGGAAAACTAGTCTCCTTTAGTCTGGCCCGGCTATGTGTGTGTAGGATAGAGGGTCATCCCAGCACTCCACTCCCAGTGCAGACCCAAACATGGGGTCAGGTAGGGTACATAAGTCCTACATGGGAGTGGTCCATGGTATATTCAGTCTGGAAAGTGTGGGTGGGGTGTGTATGTGTATACATTTGTGTGCATGAGTTTGCTGCTGCTGCTGCGGCGGCGGCGGTCTTAAAACTCTAAGTATTGGCATAGAGTATTTGGTTTCTTATTAAATTTTTTTTATTTTGGTATTTTATTTCATTGTCTACATATATGTGCATGTGTGTGTGTGTGTGTGTGTGAGTATGGAGGCCAGAAGACAACCTTGCATGCTGCATCTTAGGTACCATCTACCTTCTTGATCTGGAACTCAACAAGTAGGCCAGATGTCTAGCCAGTGAGACCCAGAGATCTAGCTGTCTTTGTCCCCCCAGTTCTGGAATAACAAACATAGGCTGCCATACCTGCCTTCTTTATGTGGGTTCTGGGACTTGAACTCTGGTCCTTAAACACTCTACTGACAGAGACATCTCTTCACTGCTACCTAATCTTTAAATAGAGTAGCTTGCTTGACTCTTTATTCAGTTGACACAGAGTATTCCTCATACAAAATGCTGGAGAGTATGAATCTTTTTGAGCAGGAACAAGACACCACCCATGGAGAATTATACATTCTGAGGCTTTGCTTCAAGCACTACAGTTGAAGGCTTCAACATATAGGCTATATGTTGAATCTGAATCGTATGCTTTGGTTGAGTCTCAAGACCTGTGCACATACAAATATTCTGAAATCCAAAACATTCCAAATCCCATAATGTGTAGAGCATTGTCTCAGACACTTTTAGGTAAAGGGCATTCAACCTGTAGGGAGCTATTGTCGACTAAAGCACAGTGTTGGGGACTGGGAAGATGGCTTGGTTGAGAAAACATTTCCTGTACAAGTGTGAGGACCTGAGATAGTTTCCCCAGAACCTGTGTAAAAACTCAAACACACGCAGCACATGTCTGTAACTCCAGCACATGGAAGGCAGTGATAGGTGGCAGGAATGCCCAGTCAGTCCAGCTAAACTAGTGAGCTTCGGATTCAGTGAGAGATGCTGTCTCACAAACAAGGTAGAGATTTCCGAGGAAAACACTGGGATTAACCTCTGGCTTCTGAATCACATGTCCACATGTGGACACGTTCACCCCCCCCCCCCTCACACACACTCACACATGCAAAGCTGCTCATTTAATGAGGGTTTGTAATGGCAGAAAATGAATTCAACAGTGGCAAAAGGCTGCCAGCTGAGAGCCCTGCCTCCCAGGCTCAGCTCCCAAGCAGCCAACTGGCTTCCCTCCCTAGAGGCACCAGTGTTACCTGTTAACCACACATCCGTGGTGAGATATTCTGGATGTGCACATGTAACCCGTACATAATTTTGCAATATTTATGTGTGTGTGCTTATCTATAAATTGTATACATACATGCATATATACACATATATATTTCCTAATGCAATTGTCGGCGTCTCTCTCGCTTTCCCTGTCAATGCATCTTGCAAATTGTTCCACACCAGAAAGAAATGCTTCTTCATTCTTTTTATGGCTGACTGCTATTCCGTTATACAGACAGGCTGTAATTTATTTAACAAGGCCCCTTTCTGATGAGTGTTTAGATTGCCAAGTTCTGCCATTTCCATACTGTGCCGTATGAAGGCACCCTGTGCGTGAGTTACTCACCTATTAGAGAGTTTACGTGGAGAACTCAGGGCAGAGCTCATGAGGAACTCCAGCTTTGCTGCAGAGATAATCAGTGCTTCATGGCCAAGGTTTCCTGGCTAGTGAGGGCTGCCCTTGGCCTTTGGGCTTCTTGCCCACCACTCCTGTAGTCCTAGGAATTTGCCTACTATCTTTACCTACAATTGCATAGCTGGAGTTTCTGTCTTTGACTTTTCTCTTTTTCTTTTCTTTTCTCTTCTTTTCTTTTCTTTTCTTTTCTTTTCTCTTCTCTTCTCTTCTCTTCTCTTCTTTTCTCATCTCTTCTCTTCTTTCCTTTCCTTTTCTTTTCTTTTCTTTTCTTTTCTTTTCTTTTCTTTTCTTTTCTTTTCTTTCATCTTCTCTTCTCTTCTCTTCTTTTCTTTTCTTTTTAGTTTTAGGCACTGTGTAGCTCTGGCTTGTATTTGACCAGGTTGTATGTTGACTAAGTTGTATGTAGACAGGCAGTGGTCTGCCTGTCTCTGCCTCCTAAGTGCTGGGAAATAAGGCATATGCCACTACACCTGACCTCCAATATAGTTTCTGAAGGAATGACACTAGGTAGACTTCAGAGACTCTGTCTGTAAACCAAATACACAGGAAGTAAATGTATTGGTCCATTTATAGGTTGTTTGGCAATCAACTCAAAGAAGTGTTTTTAAAAGTGTGTGTGTGTGTGTGTGTATACACTCACTCGTGCGTGCATGTGTGCACACATGTGCACAGGTACATATATACTCGTGCACACCTGTATGCTACAGCATGATTGTGAAGATCAGAGGACAGCCTGTAAGAGTCTCTCCTCTCCTTAACCCTGTGGGTCGCAGAGATCAGGCTCTGAGTAAGCACCTTTCCCTGCTAAGTCATTTTGTTGACCCTAACATTAAAACAGAAGTTCATACAAGTATATCTTGTTCTAGTAAGTATAGTTTCCCTTGTCCTCTCTGCCTGTTGTATGAAAACAACCTGAAAATAATCACTAAGGCAGGAAGTTAATTTTGGCTCACAGTTTGAGGTTATAGGCTATCTGGCAGGGGAGTCACAGTAGTGGGAGTTCAGGTCAGCTGCTTACATTGCATTCCAGATTCAAAAGCCAGGTGGATCCTTGCCTCAGTCAGCTTTCTACTTTCTGTAAAGTCCACGATTCCAGCCGAGGGAATGGTGCCACCCACAGTGGGCAGGACTTTCTCCTTCATTAACCACAATAATCTCTCTCAGGCATGCTGGGGGCCATCACTCAGATGATTTTCTCTGTTATTAGTTGACCATTGAGATTAACCACCATACCCCCTACCCCCTCTTTCTTACCCCTTCTTTATTCTATTTGTCTCCTCTGTCCATAGATGGCTCCACATATTCTTTTATATCTTATATGTCACACTGGCTAGTTTATGTCAACTTGACCCAGGCTAGAGTCATTTTAGAAAAATGTTCCACCAGGCTGGCCTGTTGGCAAGCCTGCAGTGCACAGTCTTCATTGGTATTTGATGTGGAAGGGCCCAGACTACTGAGGGCAGTGCTACCCACTGGCTAGTGGCCCTGCATTGTATAAGAAAGCAGGCTGAACAAGAAACTATAGAGAGCCAACCAGTAAACAATGTTCCTCCATCAGCCTCTGTCTCCAGGATCCTGTCTTGAATTCATGCCCTGACCTCCCTCAGTGATGGAGTGTGACCTATTAACTATAAACTAAAATAAACTCTCTCTTCCTCATCTGCTTTTGGCCATGGTGTCTTATCATAATGATAGAATGCCTAACTTAAGACACACACACATGATTTTGTGTATCTGTATAAAATCTAGAAATCACAAAAGAGAGATATTCCTCAAAAACTGAAAATAAGTCTACCAAGTGACCTAATAGCTATACTGCTCCAGGTATCTCCCCAAAGGACTCCACATGGGCACCTTAAAGGAATACTTGCACACTCTGTTATTGTAGTACAAACCACTACAGCTATGTTATGGAACCAGCGTAGGTGTCCAACAGTGGACTGGATAAGAACACTTGGATTATATGGAATATTGTGGCTGCAGAGAACAAAGTTAGGTTGTTTGCAGGAAGATGGATGCTGAGACTCTAAGTTGTTCAAACCAGTCTCACACAGAAGGGTTTTTACTAGATTTTGAAACACAAACAACTGAGATCCATCTGTTGATCCACATGAACATCTGGTTAGATGCTTAAATTAGGGTCAAGGGGAGATTCCACCACACTAATGTACCAAGAGAGGCACGGTTGGGGTGGGGAGTGGAGCTTAGTTGGTAGAGCATTTATCTAGCACATGCCGAGGTCCCCAGCCCCCAGCACTACATAAATAGAATGTGGTGGTTCAAGTGTTACCTCTGCACTCTGGAGGTGGAGGCAGGAGTTTAAGGGCATCCTTAGCCACACAAAGACCTCAAGGCCAGTCTGTGCTGTAGGAGATCCTGTGTCTCAAAGAAAAAGAAACCATTTTGGTTCAACATGATAAGGTGTTACCTTTCTAAGTGGCTGTGTATCTTAGGACTTGTCTTAGTCAGAGTTTCTATTCCTGCACAAACATCATGACCAAGAAGCAAGTTGGGGAGGAAAGGGTTTATTCGGCTTACACTTCCATACTGCTGTTCATCACCAAGGAAGTCAGGACTGGAACTCAAGCAGGTCAGAAAGCAGGAGCTGATGCAGAGGCCATGGAGGGATGTTCTTTACTGGCTTGCTCAGCCTGCTCTCTTATAGAACCCAAGACTACCAGCCCAGAGATGGTCCCACCCACAAGGGGCCTTTCCCCCTTGATCACTAATTGAGAAAATGCCTTACAGTTGGATCTCATGGAGGCATCTCCTCAACTGAAACTCCTTTCTCTGTGATAACTCCAGTTGTGTCAAGTTGACACAAAACTAGCCAGTACAGGACTCTTCTCTGGGTAAAGTCCTGTTGTGTTTAGGGATATATAGACAGTGCCTTGGCAGCCATCTTTTACTGAGTTTTGTACTGTTGGATAGCCTGGTTCCTCTCCTCCTTCTGGAAACCTTCAGACTCCTATGACTCGTGCCCAAGGTCACTCACCTGGATTCCTGCTAGGTCCTTGTTCCAGGCATAACTATCCAGGCACCTTGGAACTTAGACACACGGTCGAGTGGTAAGCCCAAGGCAGCAGGTTTTAATAGGGATTGTTGTATATGGACCACACCAGCTGCTCATGATGGTTTAGTTGACCCATTCATTCACAGGAGAGAGTGCCTCTATCTTATTTTTGAGACAGGGTGTCTCGTTGACCTTGAACTAATTGATTAGGCTAGGCTGCTTGGGCCCCAGGAATTCAACTGTCTCTGTCTCTCCAGCATTAGGATTATAAGCGTGTATCACCATGCATGGTGCTTTCACATGTAGGGGTAGAACTTGGGTCTCACATTTGAGTGGCCAGCAGTTTACTGACTGAGCCAACTCCCTGGCTTCTTGCGTTTTCTGCTTAACTTAGATTTTCAGCTGACAATGGGTTTACAGAGGATGCAAGTATTGTGCCCAGAGGGTTTTCAGCCATAGTCCTAAATCCATAACAATCAAACCACAGTGGTGAGAGCCAGATGAAGACACTGCATCTTTCCCAGCTCTGCCAGAGAATTTTAGAGAGGACAGCAGCTACTCATACTCATTTTCTTTTTATATTTTATTTATTCATTTTAAGTATATGAGTGATCTGTCTTCACACACACACCAGAAGCAGGAATCAGATCCCATTATAGCCACCATGTTGACTCACATGTTGCTGGGAAATGAATTCAGGAACTCCGGAAGAGCAGCCAGTGCTCTAAACCGCTGAGCCATCTCTCCAGCCCCCATTCATACTCTTTCTGGTTACAGCTCCATATAAGAAGGTTACTTTCACATAGTCTTAGATTGTCAAGGGCTTTTGACTAGAGAGGTGTTGGGGGTGGTCTGTGCCAGACCTCTCCTTCTTCTGGCCAATCTCATTTCCTTTTCAGCTCATGGCATAAGGTCTTCTCTGGTGCTCCAGAGCATCCTGGTTCTTTGTGCATATATCTGTGTGCATATATCTGTGTGTTGATTTGTCCACACATGTAGAATCCAAAGGTCAGTGCTGCATGCAGTCATTCAGCACCTTGCCTTTTGAGTGTGGATCTCTTAATTGAACTTGGGGTTCACCATTTGTCAATGGCTCACTGGCCAGTGAGCTCCAGAAATCCTCTTGTTTCTGTTCCCATCCTTATTCCCCACCCACCTCTGTGCTGGGGTTACAGGTGTATAGGACTGTGGCCTGATTTAACGTTGGTGATGGGGACCCACACTCAGGTCATCATGTCATGTAGCAGTTGCCTTACAGATTGAGATGCCTCCTCTGGTCTAGCCCCAGGTTTGGTAGCATGTGCTGGACAGTCCCTGTGTCCACAGCAGCAGTCTGTGTCCTGCTCTGCAGAAGGCCATAGGCAGGTCTTTCTCCTTCGAGGCCACACACACAGGGTCTTAGTCATAGCTGCTTGCTATGGAGAGTGACACAGAAAGTATGTGATGATCCGGTAGGACTGCGTGACATTAATGCAAGCAGGGGGCAGATGTGGCTCTGAGTTTTAGTCTGCTAGTTTTTCTTCTAGCTGACTAAGGGCTTTAAGCTGAATCTGCTTAAGAATGAATGACTCTAGCCTCACTTGGGTATAAACCCCATTTCCTGGATCTGAGGAGATAGGTTAGTCATTGTAGTGCTTGCTAGGATGACCTAAGCTGGTTTCCAGAATCTATGAGAAAAAAGCCAAACAAAGAGGCACATGCTTGTAGTCCTTTCTCCAGGGGGAATGAAGACAGTAAGATCCCTGGGTCCTGATGGACAGTTAGCCTAGCCTCCTTGATGAGCTGAGCCCCAGACCATTGGGACCTGCTTATAAAAACCAGGTGAGGACCAACACCCCAAGTTGTCCTTGACCTTTACACTCCTACACACACACACATACACACACACACACCATCTCTTTTATGTTTATTGGTGAGTGAGGCTCAGAGAGTCTCTGCTCCATGCTTCCAGGTGTCATTACCAAGTGTAGTGGCAAAGCCCTGACTAAAGACCCTGGAGACCACCTGCTCCCCTTTTCTGATATCCCCAAAGTCTTTTGTAGCCAGGGCCTGATGGGGTGGCTCCTGGGAGAGCCAGAAAGCAATGTGCAGAGCATCCAGGCACCTCAGGTTTGTTCTGGTTTAGCCTATTCTGTCACTAGGGAATTTAGGGCCTTTATTGGCTTTCTGGGGCCTTGGCTTCCTGATGGGATCCGGTGAGTGGGTGGGTACACGGGTGTGCAGATTTTCCCTGGTGTACAGTCTGCTTTCTGTGGCAGATCCTTCACCCGCGATATTCTTTGCTGGTTAGGTTCCAGGCAGAGTCCTTGGACAACGTAGCTCATGTGACAGGTTGTTTTCTGGATTTTTCCTTATTGTTAGAGTTCAGGCTGAGTGATTCAGTGTGGTCCCTGACATGGTTCTGTAATCCTCTCTGTGTTACAGGGGGAAATCAGAGGCTTAGGGAGACTATCTGAGACCAGATGGTCAGAGATACACCAGGAATCCAGGTAGACACAGGGTCTCCAGCCCTGTATCCCTGCTGTTTCCTCATGGTGCTTTGGCTTCTCTGAAGGTGTGTGTGTGTGTGTGTGTGTGTGTGTGTGTGTGTGTGTGTGTGTGTTTTATGCGCATGTGCATGCACACAAGCCTACCTGCCGGTCTGCATGTGTAGACTGGTGATGGTAATTTGATTTTGACTGTTCTAAGCATAGATGGGAAGACCGGTGGAGGTGGCTAGCTGATCCAGTTTGCTGAGCACAGAGGGCATTCCTGGGGCAGTTTTGTGCACATCTGGCTGAGTCAACCACTCAGGCTCAGGCTGGCCCTGGGGATCCTGCAAGCAAAACAGTGTCTGCACTGTTAGGCTCTGTAGGCTTACCCAGAAGCAAATGAGAAGCCAGCACAGAAGCTTGTCACTCACCTTTATAGACTATTGTCTCTGTGTGTGTGTGTGTTGTAGATGTGCATGCACATGTGTGCACTTGTGCATGGAGACCAGAGGACAACTTTGTGCCATTCCATGGGCACTGCCACTCTTTCTCCAGGGAGCATCTCTTGCTGACCTGGTGCTCACCTAGGCTTTTGCCATTGAGTTCCAGGGGCTACCTGTCTACACCCCTCAGCTCTTGGGAGTTTAAACCCTACACTATTGTACCTGCTTTGCCATGTGGTTTCTGGGGCTCAGACTCAGGTCCTCCTTCTTGAAAAGCAAGCACTATACCCACTGAGCTATCTCCTTAGCCTGTAAAATGTCATTTTTAATGTGTCTGTGGAGGAAGGGACACACAGGAATACAAACTCTGGGATCAGCTCTGAGGAAGATATGCATAGCTGACCATTCAGGGAACTGGGAAGAAGAGATGGGTCACTGGTTACCCAAGGAGAGGGTGGTGGGCCCAGAGCTGGAGGAGGCAGGGGACCCTTCCATCCTCCAGTAAGAGGAGGGAGGCAGAGCCTTGGCAGTTCCTGAGCCTGGCAAGCCCTAAGAATTCCAGTGAGGGTGATGACAAGCTGATGAGCTCTCAGGGTGGGAAGCCCTGTACCACTCTGATGGCCCTCCGGGAGTGAGCTGGGAGACCCTGCCTCTCAGATGTGCCTACTGGGCCACGTGGGGGCAAGAAATGGCAGTGGTGTGTTCCTGTTTCTAAGCCAGGTGGCTGATTTAATCCAGCTGAGGCCAGGGCCTCTTCATGGAGGCTTAGAAGACAGCTGGGTCTCTGCCAAGTCCTCCTCCCTACCACATGGGGCTACAAAGCCCAGAAAGGGGGGAGATCTGCTTGGGGGGGTATGTAGCAGATGTCACCATGGTGAACGCTTCTTGTTTATCTTTTATTAATGGCAGGCGCTTAGGCTCATGCAGGGGCAGTGCTCAGAGCAGCCCTTTGGAGCAAGCAAGCAGACCGCTCCACCAAGGCGGTCTCCCTCAGAAGCTGGGGAGGAGAGAGCAGGCATGAATAATACAGGCTGTATCTTGACGGAGCTTGCTGGGCTGCTGTGCACACCTGAGCCAGCGCTATGGATGCTTTTGGCTCCTGAACTCGAGAATGGTTTTCTCACCTCCTGGGATGGGGTGGGATGGGACAGAATGGGTGTGGCCAGCTGAAACCCTGCTCTGGCCTGGGCTTTACCAGTAGCCTGGACTCTGCACTCCCCTGTTCAGAACTGTGTAGCACCGTTCTCTGTCTCATCAGACCTGTAGATGTGTACCCAGAGAGGGAGGGCGCAGTAGCTGTGTAAGTTATCTGTAAGGAAGTGCTGGCCTTCTGCTGAGTGGCTCTGCTCCCAGGTACTAGTCCTTCTACGCTATTGTTCAAAACTGAGTGTGCCAGGCTAAGCTGGCTCACAAACTGATGGGTATTCTCCTGTCTCCAAGTTCCATTTGGCATTGCAGACACCTGCTATTGTATCTGGCTTTATATAGGTTCCAAGGATCTGAACTTGGGTCATCTGCCCTGTCACAC
The DNA here is from genome assembly GCF_978045245.1 of Mus caroli. NCBI lineage: Eukaryota > Metazoa > Chordata > Mammalia > Rodentia > Muridae > Mus > Mus caroli. Next base: position 115,465,317 of record NW_028227256.1, on the reverse strand, counting down.
CTTTCTCAGTCCTTGGGTAGAGGTAGAGTATTCAGACAAGAACATGAACACTGGAACCTGTTTCCCATCTCTTGTTCTGTCCTGAAAAAGGATCTTGCAGCAAGGGCTGCTGGGGAGGGAATGGGTAGAGAAAGTTATCTCCTTGCTTTTTTGGCCTTTTCCTGCTACAAATGGTGATGACTTTAAGTTCCTATGGAGAATAGCTAGTCATTGGCCAAGAAGGCCACCTGTGCCAATGAAGATAAATGTACTGTAACCCTGGGAAAAAGTGACAGGAAGAGAGAAGGAAGGAAAGGAAGAGGGAGCCCGGGTGTCACCTCTGAGCTGCTGTTTGGCCATCTGACTTGTCAGAGCAGTGATGGGAGTACAGGATTGCCAGGTGTTGTTCTCAGTCACTTTGAGGTGGAATGAGCGATGTGGGAGGGAATAAGCAAAGGCCACCGTGTGATCGAGTAGTGGAATATCACTCAGTCCGAAAAATGAGGCGACCCCACACTGCAACATGAAGGGTGCACAGTGAAACAAACCAGTCTCAAAAGCATAGGCACTGAATGACCTGACCCTCAACTATTCATATTCCGAAAGTAGGAAGAGCATGATTGTTGGCAAGAGTTGGAGAAAGAAGGAGATCGGGGTCTCTGAGAAGCCCAGACAAATGGGCTATCTGTGGCTTTGTCTCAAAACAAACAAACAAACCCAAACAACAACAGGGAAATTAAATCATTAACATTGATATCCCCCAGGAGATACTAGAAGCATTACGTGTCTGAAATAAGAACAGGGTGCTACTAAGTAAGAGTGTATAAAAACAACAACTTTTAAATAAAAGGATGCTGATTGAAATTAAAAGCTCATTAAACAAGTGGAAGGTGAGATTTCATGGAGAGCCTGCAGCAGAAGAACAAAAAGACAGAGGAAGATCTGAAAGGAGCGTTGGGAAAGGCAGAACTTGAAAGCAAGTCATGAATCCGTGACTCATAGGAGTCTGAGTTACTGAAACACAAAACAGACGGAAGAAGATTATGAAAGAATTTTTACAAGAGAATTGACCATAACAGAATGATAAAAATCTCTGCATTGAAATAGCTCTGACTCCCCCCAGTATTTTAAAAGGAACAGGGGAACAGTCTGACTTAAGCAATTTAATTGTGAAATTTCAATAACCAAGAATAAAACAATGTTTTGAAGAACTTCTAAAGGAAAGGAGAACAAACAGAAGACAGAAGTTTTCTATAGGGGCGGAAGGCTCAGCTGGGAAGTAGCACTGGACAGATCAGGCTGTGGACTTGGGGCTGGGGACCTGAGTTTGGTCCTCAGAATTCACATAAAAAGCCAAGGGCAGCACCATATACCTGTAATCTCAGGACTGTAGCGGCAGAGGCAGGAAGATCCCTGGGGCTCACCCACCACCATTCTTCCTAAACTCATGAGCAACAAGTTCGGTGAGTAACCCTGCCTCAGAAAATAGGATGGAGATTGATAGAAAAAGACACTCAAGGCCAGCCTTTGACCTACACACACACACATACACACACACACACACACACACACACACACACACACTCACACGGGGGGTGGGGGGCAGGTGCACACACATGCAGGCATGCATGCCTATAGACATCATTTCCATACACACTTATATGCACTTGAACACATACAGGGGATGTGTGTTGGGCAGGAGATGGGGATGGTAGAACTTGCTCTCCAAAGGGTAGGGAAGGGAGAACCTGCCAGTCCTACTACTTGCCAAACCCAGTCAATCTACCAGGCCAAGTAATAGATAGGGAAGCTCTCAGAGATGCACAGTGGAATTAAACTTTGTTGGCACACATCTTTCTTACCCACTCCCTAATGCTCTCTCATGTAAAGTAGGGGGAGGGGCAGCGATTACAAGTGAGCAGTATCCCAGCCTGGAGAACCTGGGGTAGGGAGCAGTGGCCAGGCCTAACCTCCAGACAGTACAAAGACCACCAGATGTGAGGGAGTCCAGGGCTAGCTTGGGGAAAGCACCAGCTGTAATCCTGTAAGTGTGGGATGCAGGGAGGAGTCAGGACAATGTCAAGCTCAAGAAAGAAAACATACGCTATTAAACAGTATTCCTTACACAGATCAGATGCTGCGGGCGGAATTAAGTGTGGGAAATCTGTAAGAAGTGGTTGCCTTGAGGGTGTTGGGGAGGAACTATTGCTTTCATTTATAAGTCCTGCTGTGCTGTTTGATTTCTTTTAAATCATATGTGGGATGGATAAGATTTATTTTTAAAGCCCAAAAACATTACGAAAATTCAAAGGAAACAACTTGAAAAGCCCTAGTTTGCAACCACTTGTTGGGGGCTGGGCTGAAGGCTCCATCAGTGAAGGGCTTGCTGAGCAAGCACGAGGACCCCAGTTTGAATCTGTAGCAGCCGTACAGACAGCACAGCGGGCTTAGCAGGGCTTCTCTGGAGTCCCAGACCTGAAGAGGTGGAGATTGGAGGATTCCAGGCAGTTCCTGGTCAATCATGCGCAGTCTATGGACTCCAGGTTCAACTTGAGACTTTGTCTCAAAAGTAAGGTGACTGGGGAAGATGGTGTATGTCAAACTCAGACCTGGGCACGCACATCCTCCTTTGCATGGGCAGACTCCACACATGCGCATGATTGTACATGCCTGCCCCCGACCACGCACTTGAGAGACGTGGGTGAGGAAGCCTTATTGGAGTGGTCTTGAGGACACCTGAGTGCTCTGAGTTTTAACTGGCTCCTGGTGTTCTTGTCACCACAGCCATCTTCAGGAAGCTCAGCCGGGCCAGACTGTTGGATGGCCTCTCAAGTGAGAAGTACTCAATGCTGTTCTTTCGCTTTCTTAGGTTTTATTTATTTTATATTTGAACGACCAGATGAACCTTCTCCAGAGCCTAAGGGTGCATAGGCACTGTTGGTGCTGAGATGTCTCGAAGACTATGACTTAGATCTGACAACTGCCCTTGAAATCTGTTGTCTTGTCTGTTCCACCTTATGACCCATGGTGAAAGAAAAGGCCTGTATAGGGTCCCCAAGCAAGGGGAGGACAGCAAACTACCAGCTGGACATTGGACACTGGACTATATACTACTGCTGTCTCTGCTTTCAGAATAATCATCTGTATTGACCTGATGTTCACAGTGGATGTGTTTTTAGTGAAAGGTGTGTGGAGGGAAACTAACAGAGCTAGGTGTGGGAGAGCTGTCAGGAACACTGCTGAAGTGTGGAAGCCTCATGGGCTGGCATGGAGGTTTTCTGAGGAAGTGTGGCAGTTTTACCTGGCAACTTGACACAATATCAAGTCAATACTTTGAAAAGAGCCTTAGTGGGGGATGGTCTGGACCCACTTGGCCTCTGTGCATGTCATCCTGGTTGTGGTAGCTGATGTGAGAAAACCCAGCCCCCTGTGGGTGGCACCACTCTGTGAGTTTGGGTCCTAAATTGTATAAGACTAGAGAGATGAGATGAGTGGTAGATGTGTATGCCTGCCTTTCTCTCCACTCCTGACTGAAGCAGATTTGGCTAGCCACCTTATCCTTTTGCTGCCTGGGTGGACTATAACTTGGGAGTTTTGAGCTAAAACAAACCCTATTTCCCTTAGGTTGTTTTTTTGTAAGGGCATCCTATTACAGCAATAGAAATGCTGTGAGGGTAATCAGGAATTCAAGAGTCACCAAGATTGTCCAGTTGGAGGGGGAGGAAAGTACAGTGGTTAGTAAAGGTGATCCAGCTGTGGCAAGATATCTATAGGGGATGGAAACTTTTAACTCCCTGCTCAGGGGAGCAGCTGAGGCCTAGAGGGAAACATCCATTCTGTGAGACTGTTTGCAAGGCTTGGGCTTAGAGTACCAGTGTCTTGGAGCCTTGAGGGAATCTGCTGTATAGAGGGAACTTGGAGGCAGATCCTGAGCTTGAGTTTCTGTAGGGAGTCCAGAGAGAAGGAGGGACTGGAGCTTGGAGAATTTCTGTTGAGACCTTGGAAAATCACAGAGACACTTGAAAGCTGGACCCCAGGCCTCCTAAGTCTTCTTGGTGAAGTCGAACCAGGGTGAGACCATGTCAGACTAGAAAAGGTGCTGGTACATGTACAACCTCCTCCTCAGGTCCCCAGACTCCCATGACACTTGTGAGACAAGCAGACGTAGACAGGACTGAGGGATGAGTGCTTATGAGGTACCACTCAGAACCAGGGCCAGCAGCAAGCTGTCCATGCTTGGACAGAGCAGGCAAGTCTTCCTGCCACTGGCTTGAGCAAGGCTTCTCTGCCCACAGGTACCTCTTTTGCCTCCTCAGCCCATTTGGAGGCGAAGCCTAGAATTCCACTATATGTGCACATTCCTTTGGCTTGGAATACCAGTGACACCATTATAGCCACCAAATACCTCTGATTTAAACTGTAGATACTGTGAGTCTTGAGTTGTTACCAGTTCTAAGTCTTCTCTATGCCTTGATAGGTCAGCAGGACCATCTTCTATCAACTGAACAGCCAATCAGCATTCACTCATTGTGCCCTATGTCCTGGAGGTTGTCCTAGCTCTTGGAGGCAATGATGGTCTATATCCTGCCCCCTACTTTCTTGGGGGTGAAGGAAATTAGGAAAGATGATATGGTAGAGTCTGTGAAACTGCCAAGGGAAGAAACACAGGGACATGGGTAGTGTCATGTGTCCTTGGGCAAGCTACTCTTAGCAAAGACTGTGCAGGTCTGATGCCAGCTCTCAGAGGTGCTTGGTACAGGCTTCCCCAAGTGGAAACGGGGACTGTCTGGGGCTAAAAAGCTGCCGGGTAGAAAGCATGAGAGTGAGCTCAGGCTACCAAGAGCAGGGCAGCCTGACCAGGCCAGATCCTGGAGACATGAGCATGGAAAATGAATGCTTTCTGGCTGCAGTGACTAAGACCTGGGAAAGACAGAGAAGAAGAGGTGAGATCTCAGAGGGACAACTCCATGTCTCCATGCCGCTCTGGCTCTTGGTGTGTATTGGTTTCACTCTGCTCTTGACTGTGGATGGGCTATGACCAGCTCCCTTGATTTCCTGCAGTGATGGACTGGAACCTGGAATTGTAAACTAAGTTAAACCCTGAGTTGCATGTGGAGGCAAAAGTGGGTGTCTTCCTTGGTTACTTTTCACCTTGATTTTCAAGCTAGTAGTATCTTCCACTGGACCCAGAGCTCCTTTATTATGCTAGTGTGGATGGTTAGCAAGCCAAAGGTATCTGTCTCCACTAGGGATTAAAAATGTGCACCACCATGTCTGATTTTTTGCATGGGTTCTGGGGATCAAAAGACAGAGCCTCATGCTTTAGGGTGTGCTGGTTAGTTTTAACTGGAGTTGAGCAATTCTCTAGAACATGTTAGCCTATGGGCATGTCTGTGGGGGATTATCTTGCTTGCTAATTGATGTAAGAAGACCCAGCCAATTGTGGGCGGTACCATTCCCTGTTTAGGGGCCTTGTACTGTGTAAGAGCAGAGAGGGCTGACTGAGTAGTAAGCAGGCAGCATGCGTGTATTGGTTTCGTTCTGCTCTTCACTGTGGATGAGCTATGACCAGCTCCCTTGATTTCCTGCAGTGATGGACTGGAACCTGGAATTGAAAGCTTAGTTGCTTTTGGTCAGGATGTTTTATCACAGGAGCCTGAAGGAAGCTAGTACACATGGCCAGTGCTTTACCCATTCAGCTTTCATCCCAACCCAAGGCTTAGTGACACAAGGCTTGTGCTGCATCCTGACTCAGGACCAGGACCAGGCAAGTTTGTGTTTTCTGCCAACTTTAGATGCTGCTGATACTGCTTGACATTGTTGGTGCTTGACCAGTTGGGAAAAGTCTGAGATTCAGTGGGGAGAGTGTGGGCCAGGCAGGGCTAGCTTGGGGCCAGACTGTTTCATGAGCAGGGTGGAGCAATGCTGCTCACTCACACAGAACAAGATCCCCATGAGGCCATCTGGGGAAGACCCACAATCCCTCAAATATCGTCTGAGAGGCCATCTATGCCGAATCATTGGTAACCCAGCAGACAAGCAGAGATGCACAACCTACAAGGTACGCCAGCTCACCAGAAGAGCTGACAGCTTTCACTGGAGTGACTGACAGCGTAAAGGTGCCCAGGGCTGCTCTAACAGGGAAGACTCAGTGAAGATGGTTCTCTTAGAAGAGCGAAGGCCTCTCAGCTGTGGGCTGATTCTGGAGGTGCCAGAGGCTGTGCATTGCTTGCTTGCTTTTTTTTTTTCCTGTTTCTTTTCTTTTTGAAACAGGGTATCACTATGCAACTCTTGGTCTTTCTCTCTTTCTCTTTGTAAAATTACATTATTCATTCATGGGGGCAGCTGTGTGTGCACAAAAAGGCAGCAGGCAGAGAAGGTGTGGAGTCTCCTAGATGTGGAAATGGAAATGGATGTGGAAAACTGGGAGAAGTGATGAGGGGGATGCAGCTAAGTGAAAGAGTGATCTTCCAGCATGCACAAACCCCTTGGGGTATTCCACCCCAACACCACATAAACCTGGTGTGGTAGCCTATGCGTCTTATCCCCTCACTGAGAAAGTAGAGGCAGGAGGATCAGGGGTTCAAGGTCTATATAGGGAGTTTGAGACCATCTTAATCTACATGAAACCCTGCCTCAAAAAACCAAAGGAATACTGGAAGTTGGTCTTTCGTCTGCTTATTCTATCCTTCTGGTAGGTCTAGAAAACAATCCCATGGTGCCTCACTGGACAGATTGGAAAAGGAAAGCTAGAGAGGTTATATGCCCAACTTCAGGTTCCACTGATACCGAGCTGAAGAATCACTACCCTCGCCATGGCTGTCTGCCCCTAGATGGCTGTCCTCAGCTACTGTCTGAATCACTCGTTAAGGCACATGCAGGACCTAAAATGTGTTCAGGAAAGGCAAGTGTATTGTTTAAACGCTGGCAAGTACTACTTGCATAGTGCCTGCTTTGAGCCAGGCAGCTGAGGTTTCTTCTGGCCATTTGCTAATAGCATGGCCATTGTGCTTGCCTGTTTGCAAAGGGGATGTCAACAGGCGGGGAGTGTAGCTCAGTGCGTAGTGCCCATTGAGAATAAATGATGCCTTGGGTTTGATCCACAGCATTGCATATAAACCAGGTACAGTGGTGCATGTGGAAATTCTAGCACTCAGGAGACCAGGCAAAAGAATCAGTTCAAGGTCACTCTGGGCTTTGTAGTAGTGACTTCTAGGCCACCCTGGGATACTTAACCTGGAGACCTGTCTGAAGGGAGAGGGGGCAGATCAAAGCTCAGAGAGGCATGCTACCTATGCAGGCTGGTGTCACTGGAGCTTGACCTAGGTCACTCACCTGAGAGCCTGTGTCCTTCCTGACTTCTTTGCTGCTTTGCGGACCCGCCAGAGGCACTGGAGGTCTTTACCCATCTTGTTCCCTGTGGCCTGTGGGCTTCCTGCACTCAAAGCCTGGAATGCTCTTAACTCACTCTCCACTGGAGATCCAACCAGAGCTCATATGCAGGGGCGCAGGCTGGAGGATAGGTTGGGCTGAGAGCTTCTCGGGGTAGGCAGTACAGCTTACATAGAGAGATCGTGATGGAGGCTGGAGCTGTGGGCTACTTTCTACTGTGGTTCACCCATGTTCCAGCTTTCACATGCCTGTCGATGGGACTGGGCCCACATTGGCCTAGGACCATGTACTTGTGTCAAGGAACAAGCTCAGATGCCCATGACATCTCTAGAGCCTCAGAACCCTCAGGATCTCAGAGTCCTATGGATTGCCATCCTAAGCACATGTCCTAAGCACCTGCCTGACACTCCCAATCCCAACCCCGCTTCAAGATCACCCTGCTTTCTAGAGGGAAACTGAAATGCAAGTGCATGGACCACTGATGGATTGTGGGTGCGTTTGGCTCACACTCAGGCCTGGAGGGAGCGGGCATGCTCTGATAGAACTGGGCCCAGAGGCCCTTTGATTTCTATCAAGGTAAGTGCTGCCTGAACAGGCAAGGCTAATAACGGCGTAGGCTGGGGGCCTGGAAAAGTCAGCAGGGGAGAGCCAGAATCAGAAGTTATCCTTCTAGGCCCCAACTCTGCTAGTCTAGAGCCCAGAGGGGTACATGGCATACTCCAGTGTGATGACACTGTGGAACAGGGTCTTCCAAGCCATTTTCCCTCCTCTCAGTGCTCCTACAGGAGACCAGGGAAGCCTGAGGTGAAAGGGCTATGCAAAAGGAAAGAGGGCTGAGGTGGGAACAAGGTAGAGACACAAGAAGGAAAATGCTACACTAGAAAGTTCTGTCTGTCTGTGTGTCTGTCTGTCTATCTATCCATTCTCAGGCAGTCACCCATCACCCTTACTTCTTATCCAGCCAGTCATCCATCATAGGTATAAAGCTCTGTCTGTCTGTCTGTCTGTCTATCCACACTCAGCCAGTCATCCGACACACATACACCCATCTCCTTACTCATTTACCCATCAGCTCCCCCATACTCACCTGCCCACGCATCCACTAATGCACCATTTCTCCATCCTTTTACCACCCACTGATCCATCCATCCACCCTCTCACCCATCTACCCATTTTTCCAACCATCCACTGACCCACACACACATTTTCCCATTTTCAATCCACCCACCCACCAACCCTTCCACCCTCTCATCTTCCCATCCACTCACTGATCTAATGCATTTTGTTGTTGTTGTTAACGACCTTCTTTGTTATTGCCATTTTCATCCAGGTTGTATTGCAGGGTAGTTTCTAGCATGCTGGCCACCCCTCCTTTCTTCCCCTGCTCTTTCCCTGAATGCTAGGATTGCAGGTGAGGGCCACCATGCCTGACATCTACTCATTTTTTCCTGATCTCTGTTCCCTTCCCCTCTCCCTCCCTGTCTTTCTCGCGCGCGTGCGCGCGCGCACACACACACACACACACACACACACAGATACTGGCTCCTAGCCCTTCAGACTACTTTCTTGTGATTCTTCTTGTCCCTCTTTGTGACCCACCTAAGACTGAGAGCTCGTTTACTGTGATCACAGCTGCTTCTAACTCCCTGTGTCTTTCTGAAAACGTGACTTGAAGAAGTCACTCTGGACATCTTTCTCCGGTCCGTGGGAAAGTTAGTAGTGAATGTCTGACATGAGTCTACGGTGGGGAAAACAGGGGTGCATGTGATACAGCCAAGCAAGAGTAGGATTGACTCCTGGGGCTGATGCCATCTGTGTGGGTTGGGAACAATCACCTGACCTGAACCTCGGTGCCTCTGTTGGTCATGAAACAGCACACAAACCTCTCTGCACGGTGCAGTGCCCTGGTGGATGCTCCTGTGGTACCTGGCATGTGGTTGGTCAGTACTTGATGGTCTCCCCTCCCCTCTGCTCACACCCATTGGTGTGAAGGTGCATCAGGGCCACCGTGTTTAGGAGGACTCAGCAGAGCTACACAATTCTTGCTGAGGCCAAGGTCACCCAAGCCAGGATCAAGCAGGTGAGCAGAAAAAAAAAAAAAAAAAACATCTTCTGGTTTCTGGCTCCCGTTCTCCCATAGCTCACCTCATAGGTCACTGGGCTCCAAGTCCCCAGGAAAAGACAACATAAAAGACAAGCTATTGAGTTATAGGTAGGCAGCCTGCTAGGTGCCTTGCTGTGGCCCTGTTGGCTTGGTTCTGTAGCCTAGTGACCAGGTAGCTTGATTTTAGCACACAAGGCTTGTGACGGTCAGCTGAGCACGAGGAGTTACCAGGAGGTGGGTGACAGCAGGGTGGAATCCAGGGAGTGTGCACGGTGCTAGGGGCCACAGGCATTTAGTCAACTGAATTCTCACTGCCATCTCCCCAACTGCGTTTATTACCTATTAAATAATTATCTCATTTGGAAAGCGTTTCTTAATCTAGGGCAGACTCCACCCCTGGGGCCCAGGTTTTGCAATGTGCTGTCTCCTGCCTGAGCCAACCAGACTTCGGCAGGACTGTGGTGTGCTTGCCCTGGCCAGGGGCCTAACCCTAAACCAGGCCTTCTGGAAGCACCCCGGGGCTGGGCATGCCTCTCTGCACCTGAGAAATCCTGGCTAAGGCACATCACTAAGATTTTATCTTCTCCTCTCCTCTTCCTTTCCCCACCTCCTCTCTTCTCCTCTCGCCTCCCCTTCCTCCCTCCTACTCCCCTCCTCTCATTGTGTCTTATAGCCTAGAGTGGACTCAAAATGTAGCCAAGGATGACCTTGAACTTCTGATTCTCTTGATTCTACTTCCCAAGTGGTAGAATTATATTCCTTAACAAGATTATTGTCTCACGTAGCCAAGGCTGGCTCCAAATTCTTTACTTAACTAAGCATGGACGTCTGATCCTCCCTCCCCCAGACCCTCCAGTGTTGAGAATACAAGCAGGTGTGATTATGCCCATTTTCTAAGACTGAACTTAGGCTGACACTACCCACTGAGCTACTTCGAAGCTCTGGACTTTCGAGGTCGTCTTCTGAAGGAAACCATCCAGGGCTCTGTTTCTGGTGATTCCTGTCTAGACCTTGACCACAGGATTCCCCAAATGCCCAAGTAGGGGCGAGGGATGGCAGGGGCTTTGGCACAGGCTGGGGCTCTGCATTCAGATCTGCCTACTGTTTCATTTCTGTCTTGTGACATCAAAGGCATCCACACTGGCCCTTTCCCTTGTAGAAGGGATTCCAGAACAAGAAAGCTGTGTTGAATGAGTACAGCTCAGCCTTACAGTGCTCCTACCTACAGGTGAGCCCTCCTCTGTCACTAGAAGGTTTTAGGAGCTGGCTTTTTAGGTAAAGGCACTTGGTGCCAAGCCCAAGCACCTGAATGAGAGTCCCAGGCTCCATATGGTAGGAGGAGGGAACCTGCAAGTGTCCTCTGACCTTCGTATTACTCCATGGCATTCATACCCCTTCCAAATAAATAACTGTGATAAAGTTCCCTTTAGTAAGGCACTTATATGTCATCCAAGCACTTGGGCGGTGAGGCAGGAGCGGGGGGATAGCTGAATGTTTGAGGACAAACTGGACTATGTAGTCCAGGTCAGCCAGGGCTATGAGACAAGACCTTGTCTTTAAAAGGAGCTGGACCAGCCACATGGCTCAGCAGGGAAAACGGAGACAACACATCACAGCAGGAAAAACACATCCAGTAAGGCAATGGCCTGAGTTCTGTTCCCAGAACCACCTGAAGGTTAGAAAGAAAACTCCAAAGACCGGTCCTGTGACCTCCACAGTGCATGTCACATGCCCATCCCATCAAACAGTGAACATAAACAATAGTAAACTTAAAAGTAATTTCAAGTGTATCGTCTTTGTACCACTCAGGCAAACAGTACCGAACTCGCAGAGATACTCTTTGCCCTATCTTGTCTGTTCCTGTTGGTCCACCAGTTCCTAATTTACCTAACACGGGGCCTTTCCTCTGCATCTCCAGATGCCCTTTCTCTGTGTCATTGCCACTTCTGAAATAAGCTCAATCCAGGCTCCAAAGCTGCCTGCACTCCAGCCGGCTCCCAGTCCCCATTTCAGAAGCTCCAAGAGTCACTAGAACAGTGGTTTTTGATCTCTGGGTTTTGACCCCCTTGGGGTCGTGTATCAGATATCCTGCATACCAGATGTTTACTTACATTACTATTCATAACAGTAGAAAAATTACAAAGTAGCAATGAAATAATTTTATGGTTGGTGGGTCACCACACCATGAGGGACTGCATTAAAGGGCTGCAGCATTAGGAAGGTTGAGGACCACTGCCCTAGACAGTTGGCTATTAGCATCTTGAGAGTCCGTCTTCATCAGTAGCCAAAGTGGCTTGGCTACCCTCAGGGACTACTGAAGAAGCCCCCTATGTGGAATAGCACTACGTAAGCAGGGCTTATTTTATTAGGGCAGCCTGGTCCTGGCTTCCCTGGCAATAGGGAGCTGTAAAAGGCTGTGGGGCAGCACAGATGGACTTAATGAGGTGGGAATGAGTCTGGCTCAGCTACCCCGATCACTCTGCTTCACCTGGGCTAGGAGTTAGCCTAGCTGCCCACGAGACTGAGACGTTCGGGTAGCGCACCACGGCTTCCTCTGCAACACCTGCGGACAACTGCGAGGGTGGTGATGGACTAGATCAAAGAGCGTGTTGATGCGGCGGAGGCATTACCACCAGGCCTTTAAAGGAGCAAGTCTTATCGAAAGTGTCCGTTATTGTGCAATCACATGGTTAGGGCTTCTCCATTAGGGAGGCCTCCATATCCATTTACAAGCATCCAGAAAGGCAGAGGGAAAAGCCGAAAGTCCATCAAGGGCTGTCTGTCCTCTTGCAATGCGGTACTGAACAAGTTGGGCAAGGCAGTGCGGTGTCTGTTGGGTGAAACCTGACAGGCTCCTTGTGGCTCCATGGAGGTGCCTGTTGGGACATTGCTATTGGCCAGGCCTTCCTTTCCCAGGTACTGGGGAGCAGAAGCTAGGTCTTAACGCTGGCCTCTCGCGTGTAGAGGTCAGAGGGCAGCCTCTGGTGTCCATCTGAGGCCGGGTCTCTTGTCCATGGCTGTGGATGCCAGCACAGTGGCTTCTGTGGGCTCCCTTTGTTTCTGCTTCCCATCCTGCTATAGGAACACTGGGAAACAGTTGTGCGATATCACATCTGGCTTTCTTTGGGTTCCGGAGATCCGAACTCTGGTCCTTACACTTTCAGGGCAGGGCAAGCAATTTATCCACCATCTCCTCAGCCGCCTTTGCTCATTCTTTCAAACAAAAAGGAAATACTGAAGTGAGTCTAGCCTGCGCTTGGCCCTCCTTGGTTGTTTGGATGTAGTGGTTCTCGCTGGCTGACTGTCCCAGCAAGAATGAGTTTATCAAAGCTGGGACCTTCCTCCTGCCTTCCTGACCTCCCCAGGCCTAGGCCTGCTGAGCCAAGCTCCTTTGTTAAAACAGATGAAAAAGGCCTCTCTCTTTCTCTCTCTCTCTCTCTCTCTCTCTCTCTCTCTCTCTCTCTCTCTCTCTCTCTCTCTCTCTGCTAGACCTGCAGGCCAGGGGCCACCCGCTGAGGAAAGGTGGCTTCCCGCCTGCTCAGTAAGCACTGGGCTTTGCGCTCTCTGGCTCTTCTCCTGGATTCATTACCACCTGACCAAGGGGGAACTGCAGAGCTGAGCAGGGATGTATCTGCAGGCGCTCGCTCGGCAGATTTCAATGAAGACGATAGCTTGTCATTTTTTATTAATGAGCAAGTGCCTGATTCATTATACATCTGAGGGGTGAGTCACCCCAGATGGGGAGGAGGGACACAGAAGTGTGCAGCCGCCAAGGAAGGGGTGACTCTGTCTCCATGTGGGAGTCTTTAATTCCTCTTGCTTCCCATTGGGAACAGACAAGCTGAAGAAGGCACCTGGGCTAGACAGGCAGGGTTCTGGTGACCTGCTGCAGGGGCATGGAATCTTTGGACATCGAGACACCAACCCTGACATCTACAGAGTTCAGAGCTGTTTGAGATCTGCCCAATTGAGTTTTAAAATAATTTAGGGCTAGAGAGACGACTCAGTGGGTAAAGAGCCTGCTATTCAAGTGTAGAGGCCTGAATTTGGATCCCCTGCACCCACATGAGAAGCCAGGTGTGATGGTGCATGCCTGTAACCTCACAGCTAGAGGGCAGAGAGGGCAGAGACAAGAGGACTGGCCTCAGCCTAGCCAACAGGAGAGCTCCAGGCTCAATGAGAGATACTGTCTAAAAACATAAGGTGGAGAAGAAGCTGGTGAAAGAAGACACCTGATAGCAAATTCTCATCGCCACATGCATACAGACAGACAGACAGACAGACACACACACACACATGTGATTCCAATCATCCTTGTATCCTAATCTGTATACTATGCAGGTTTCTGTGTACCATTCTGCCTTCTCTGTACTTAATACACAGGTGGAATTGTGTGTCTGTCTGTCTGTCTGTCTGTCTCTCTCTCTCTGTGTGTGTGTGTGTGTGTGGTGTGTGTGTGTGTGTGTGACACATGTGAGGGAAAGAGAGACAGAGAGCTCTCTCCTTCTACCACGTGGGTCCTGGGATCCAGCTCAAGTCGCCATGGGTAAAGGCATTTGTTGCCAAGCCTCATTCTCATCACCACATGCAGACAGACAGACAGACACACACACACACACACATGTGATTCCAATCATCCCTGTATCCTAATCTGTATACTATGCAGGTTTCTGTGTACCATTCTGCCTTCTCTGTACTTAATACACAGGTGGAATTGTGTGTCTTTACCCAACAAATGCCTTTAGCCATGGTGCCACTTTGCCAGCCCAAGGAACTTTTTTCAACAGTCCAGTGGAGCAGAAGGCTGGCTCAGTTCAGAGAAGGTTGCTGTCAACCTTCAAGCAGATACCCCGCTCAAGCCGAGAAAGCCTGCTGTAAACTGTTTTTATTGTACACTGTTTCTGGCTCTTTGGTAACATGAAGGTACGTTTTGTCTCCCCTCTGATCCCATGTGGAGGGAAGCAGCCCTCTCCCCCCAACTCCTTGTCAGCACCTACCCGATGTTAAGCTGGGAGAGTGGCCTGAGGCAGCCCCGTGGCTGCTGTTGGCTCTGCCTTTTTTTTTTTTTTAAACTGAGAAAATTTGAGTCTTGGACTTCCAACTATGTTAAAATCATCTGCTTTGTAGGATAATCCTAGATTAGAACATTGGTCTATTGGAGGATGCAGCTTAGACCACTTATAAGTTGTCCTTATTAAAAATAAGGGGTTCTTCTTGCCTTGGGCCGTTAGGAGATGGTGGTTCTGTTGATGGTTTTGGAGAAGCCTGTGAGAGCCCTGGAGGTAAAGACTTGCACTGAGTTCCCTTGAGTACAGGTTCTGAATATTTCTCTGGCATAACCGACTGCTTCCAGAGCCTGCAGCCCACCTTGTTCTAGAGAGTGCCCGCATCGGCTCTAGCCTAGGACTGTCTGACCCAATCAGTGTGCCTCCTCCTTCCTGGCAGTGTCCTCACCTGACCCCTTAGGTCACATTTTTCATTATGGTCATTTTGTACCTGGACATGGCTTGAACAAAGTCTGGCTTATTGGGGTACACCCAAATACTCAAGCATGTCCTGTCTGCATAATGACTGGTACTATATTATTTATGTGACTATGTATATAGTACATAGACATGTGAGTGTGTTCACATGGGAGGGAGAGGCTGAGAAGGGGAGCCAAGAGAAGGTATGGCCTGGGGGAGGGTAGAGTCCAGCGATGGGCAGGGCCAGGCTGGGAGGGATGAGAGAGGAAGCCAGTTTGGTGGTAAAGTGGCCTGGTATGGGGCAGCTGGGAGGCAGATAGGCCTCAACTACAGCAGTCTGTAGCCCTGGATGTTATTCCTTGGGTTTTGGTGGCAGCAGAGAGAGTTTTAGGTGTAAGAGGAGACCCTGTGAGGGCTGGTGTGGGAATGCTGTTGGCTGCAGGTCTCCTGGGAGACTAATTTTGTTCCATAGCATGTTTCCAGGACCAAAGTCAATGCGAGACCCACTCACCAGCTTCAGGCTGAAGAGTCCTGTCAGGAACAAGGGTGTCTTGGGGCCCAGTTATGGGACTCAGACAGCCATCCTGGAGGGTGGCTTCCACGATGTTTACCAGGATGGGCCTTGGATCTGGTTTGGCTTTTTTTCAAGCCTATCCAAAGACAGCTAGCTCAGAGTTGGTGCTGTGCACAGGGGCCTGGCCTGGCTGTAAATGTTTTGAGAAGGCACATCCCTGAGATTGACAGGGGCTCACTGAGAGCCCTTGCTGTGGAACGTTACTCACTGAGGTGGGGTGGGTCTGGGGAACCTACCTTACTTTTAAACCATTACATTTATTTGTTATTTATGTGGTAGAGCACACATGTACCAGGGTGGACATGTGGAGGCCAGAAGACAGCTTGTAGGAGTCATTTCTCTCCTTCCATCATGTGGGTCCTGGGGATGGAACTCAGATCCCCAGGCTTAGTGGCTAGTGCCCCTATCCTCTGAGCCATCTCAATGGCCTCTTGCCATTCGGTAAAACCTTCTGACCCTGATGTTTCCCAAGGAACTCTATAGAAGTATTATAGGGGGTGTGCACCAAATACGTGAGGGTCGGACTTCTGGTCACCGTGCACCTTGCATGGAGCTGGGTTTCCCTGGGGAAGCTGCTGAGTGGATGTTTGCTGGGCCTATACATACATGTCTGTGTGCACCTCCCGCAATGCCACATGCTCATTCCCAAGGGAAGGGATTGAAGCCCCCTGACCTGTCAGCCTCCGTCCCAGAGGGACTTCACTCTCCCTGTGAGGTTGCAGGGTTTGCTTGCCATCTCTTGTTTTCTTTCTGCGGCTCTGCCATGCCATTCTAAGCTGAACCACCCAAGAAGGGATCTGTTCTTTCGATTTGCTGAGCTGGGTACTTTGGAGTTGAGGTTTTCCTGTAACAGACCAAAGCAGACCCCTTGACCCCTTTGCAACCCCACAGCCCTGCAGCCGTGTCTGGCTTGGCTGTCCCTCCGCCTCATTTGGCCTGGGAGACACTGTGAGTCACTCAGGCCCTAGCTGCTGCTGTGTGATAACCAGGAGCCCCTGCCCAGGTTCTAGGGCAGAGTGTTTCTCTAGGTCCTTTATGTGGGGTTCCTACTATGTCAGGGATCAGACTCCACTCTGGAGCCCAGATGTCCTTGTCAAAGAAGGCACAAAATGGTGGCCAAGCAGGCTATTTCTAGCCCAAAGCCTTGTGTCTCCGGCAGTGTACCCTGAACGATGCTGGAGATGTATTTGGCATTGATAGAGCAGCTTCTCTGCTCCTTTTGAGAGATGGCCACCAGTCTCCTCTTACTATGTGTGTGTCTGAGTTCCTATGTATGTCTCTGTGTGTCTGTATCTCTGTGTGTGTATCCATATGTATGCATATGTTTGTGTCTGTGTGTCTGTGTGTATCCATGTGTATATTTGCATGTATCTGTGTGTATCCATATGCACATGTGTGTGTGTATCTGTGCATCTGTGTGTCTGTGTGTGTCCATGTATATATGTATGTCCATGTGTGTCATTGTGTGTGTCCATATGCATGTATGTGTGTCTGTTTGTTCATGGGTTTGTCCATGTTTGTGTGTGTTACAGGTTACATGTGGGTATATGCATGTGTGCAAAGAAATCAGAGGTTAATATCGAGTGCTTTTCTTAATAGCTTTCCACCATGTTTTTGTTTGCTTGTTTGTTTTTAAGACAGGGTCTTTCACTTTCCTAGAACTCAGTGATTCCAGTAAGCTGGCTGGCCAGGGAGCCTCAGGAACGACCTGTCTCCACTTCCCCAGAACTGAGATGACACGAGTGTGCCACCATACCTGAGTTCTCACACCCAGACCCTCATGCCGGCAAGGCATGGCACTTTACTGACCGAGCCATCTTCCCAGAGTCCTAGCTACTGCTGTAGCTTATGAAGGGGCTCTGCTCACTTTGCAGGAAGTGTGTCTTGTTATATAGAACCTGGAGGAGTGTGTGCTAGAGTGTCCCACATGGTAGGGCTCAGAGGGCTTCACATGAGAACATGGAGTCAAGGGTCTCTAAAGAAGGCTTGGGCAGGACAGTATGGTTCAGGACTCAGGGAGAGCCTTGAACTCCTAGTCCTGAGAAGGCAAGGACAGAAAGATCTCTGGTCAGCCACTCTAGCCAAAATGCCATGTTCCAGGTTTAGTGTGAGACCCTGCCTCAAGAATAAAGAGAAGGGCTAGGGGGGTGGCTCAGAGGACAGAAGTTACGGATTCCTCTTACAAAACACCTGGAGCCTCAGCACCAGCCCTGGGCAGCTCACAACTGCGGGGATTGATTCAGGAGATCACGAGTTGTCCATGAGTACCTGCATCTCTGTGTGTATCTCACACACAGATACACATAAAAATTAAATACATTTTGTTTTGTTTTGTTTTGTTTTGTTTTTGTTTTTGATTTTTCCGCTTGCCTCTGCCTCCCGAGTGCAGGGATTAAAGGCGTGCGCCACCACGCCCGGCTAAATAAATATTTTTAAAAACCAAAAATCAAGGTAGAAGGCTACTGAAGAAGATACCTGGCATGAACCTGTGCTCTCCATGTGCATGTACACACATGTCTACATCATACGTACACAAGTTGGGGCAGTGACCTTGGCCTGTTCTGTATCTTCTGCAACCTTGCTGTAAATAAGTCACTTTCTCTTCTTGGGTCTCAATTTCCCCTTATCCAATAGGCTTTCTGTGTCTAATATCACCTACAGTCCCTCCCAGATTTCTCTCTCTCTCTCTCTCTCTCTCCTCTCGCTCGCTCACTTGCCCTCGCTCTCGATCTCTCCGTGCAGAGTCAAGAATTTGAGCCTCTCTTCCTACCTCCTATTTCTTGACCGTTGTGTTGGCCTCAGCCTCTGTCTCAGGAAGCTTTGCCCCTGCTGGAAGCTAGCCTGCAGAGGCCCACACAGTGGGAGGAATGCCGGCTGTTCCAGCAGTGCTGAGACCCAGGTCCTGCATGCAGTGTCCTCTGATGTGACCTGCTTCAAGCTCTCCACCTCCCTCCCAGGTCCATGGAAGTCACTGCTGCAGAGTGGCTATGCCTGCTTAGTGTCCCTTGCTGGCTCATTGCCAACACCCCTGGCCATATCCCAACCGTGCTGGGTAAGCAAGAGGTGGACAGCTTTTCTTGAGACCATTCAAGTATAAGCAAGGAGGCAGTCACTGTGTTTGTACAGGCTTGGCGTGCAACTCAGTCTCTGCCTCCTTGTCTGGGCCTGGTGCACTCCAAGTTTGAAGCCAGCTACTGAGGCAGGAAGAACTGTGTAGACTAGCCAGCCTCTGAGGCAGGGGGAGCTGTGTGGGCCGGGTACACCAGAGTTAGGGATGGGAGCTACAGAGGAGGAAAAAAAAATCCCAGCAGACAGATCTGGAGGAAGGATATGAGACTCCAAAGAAAAACCTGAAACAAGAAAGTTATGTGGCTCTGGCCAAAGGTGTCAGGGAGAGCTGAGGAGGGCAATAGACAGGGTTCCAACCCCCCGCCTCCCCCATGGATGCTGGGGAGAACTTTGAACCTTCTGAGCCCCAGAAGAGCCTGGCTTCTAAGCACTGCGACTTCACCACCTCAATCCCCTGGTGGCCTGAGCAGCCAGGAGGGCTTGCAGACAGGAATCTTTATTGTCTGCAGCAAGCCACGGCTCCAAGTTCCTTAGAAAAAATGTGTGCGTTAAAACCAAGCAAGTTTCCCCAGGGACGGGGCTGTCTGTGCATGAGGAATGAATTGGGAGGAAAGTTCAATTTCAGAGAGAAGGAAACAGAGTCACATTGGCAAAGGAATGTTCTAGAGACTCAGAAAAAAATGAGGAGATTCTTTTTAACATCCCTTTGAGTTTCCTCTTTGGGCTTTCGGAAAGCACCACCCAGCACTGCCTGCAGGGCCCCGAGGGGACTAAGAGTGGGGGTTGTCTTGTTCCGTTGGGAAGGTAATATACTAGTAAGTTCTTGTGAGTTGTTCCCTGGTGCAGTGGGAACCCCACATGTTGTGGGGTGGACAAGCAGAGGTGGTGAGGTCACTTATCCATCCCCCCACCACCTTGATTGTGCAGGCCCTGAGACATTCAGAAATAGACCTAGGTAAGGAGGTTAGACCTTTCTGGTGTCAGATAAACCAAGTCAGATTATGTCTGCGAGAAGGAAAAAGGTTGGGGAAGGCTGTCTGGAAGCCCAGGTAGCAGCAGGTCGGGGAAATGGGGATGAGAGCCGGAATGGTCACCTATAAAGGTACCCAGTTTACACCTCTCTATGCAAGGGAGATGCTAACTCCAAGAGGAGGAAGTGGTCACTGTCCCCAGACCCTGGCAGGGAGCAGTAGGCATGCCATTAGAAACAGCAGGGTTGGGATCTTTATCCTTAAGGGAAGGATGTGTGGGTGACAAGGCTAGAGAGCCAAGCCAGGAAGATGGGAGGCCGCAAAGGTACCACATCCAAGCCTGGAACTGAGGAGAGACGCTGGTTGCTGTGGAGCCTGGGAGGGGTCTGGATCTTGGTGTGACCGGAGAGGTCTGTGGTCAGGGACTCATCCCTGGGGCCACAGTTGGGCACAAACTGCTACTTGGTATCATGAACATAGCTCTATCTTGGTAGTTTGTGGTTTTTAAACAAATCATGGTGGTACACCTTCTAAACAATTTAGCTTTTTTTTTTTTTTTTTTTTTTTTTTTAGTCCCTCTCCCCTTAGCCGGTCCCATCACAAACTTTTGAAGCATGAAATGAATTTTGCTGGGCCCCGCCAATAGGATCCTTCCTCTAGATAATGGATTTGATGAAATGGCTATAATCTTCCTAGGTAATGAGTGAAAGTTACGCCCTCCAGTTGGGCCCAGCATCCCTCTTCTTGATTTATGATAGATGGGTTAAAATAGTAAACTGATAGCAGTTGCAAAAATCTCCATCAATCACCGAGGTGTGTTGCTTAAACTGTAGAAAGGCTTCTAGACGGGAGCTGCTGGGAGCCAGTGAAGAAACAATTGGCAGCCCTGGAGCCATAAAGCAGCAGTAAAAGAAAATTTCTGTATTTGTATTCTGGACACAGAGGTGTGGAACAGCTCGGGCTACTTAAGAAAGAAAGACTATACCAGCAAAACCATGCCCTAAGGACAAGACATGTCCCCCTCCCAGGGCTCTGGACTACAGAGTCTTACAGCTGTTTCTTGATCCCATAGTATTTCGGAACTCTTTCTAGACAGTGTTGGGAAGTTTTTCAGATTCTATCATGTGGAAAGATGTTGAGCTAGGGGCTCAGATTGCATGATGCTCTTGCAGGGGACCCTCTTTGGGTGACTCACAACTGCCTGTAATTCAGCTCCAGGGAGTTCTGTGTCCTTTTCAGGTCTTTGTGGGTGCACACACCCACACACAGACGTACTAATAAACACATGATTTGAAAATTGTTGTTGAGCTAACCATGTGGCAATAGATACTTATATTTATGTGGTATTTGTGGGGGTTGGGCTTTGATTTTTGTGTTTAGTTTGTTATTGAGATAGGATCTCACCATGTATCCGGGACTGGCCTAGAACATACTTTGTTTCAGAACTCACTGAGACCCGCCTGCCTCCGCCTCCTGAGGGGTGAAACTAAAGGTGTGCACCACCACACACAGTAGGTGATAAATTTTAAGGCAGTTTGCCAAAGATCTAAAAGAGTTGGAGCCCAAATCCCTCATGTCTAAGCTACAAAGGTGCTTATTGTGTAAGAATGACAACCCGAGCTCAGATCCTCAGGAACCTCCAAAAAAGGCCAACAGCTTGGACCTGTACTCCCAGAGCCAGGCACGTGAGAGTGCATTGGCTGACCAGACTGCCTAAACCTGAACCAGAGCTCCAGATTCAATGAGAGACCCTGTCTCAAAATATAAAATGAAGACAGCATGGTCCATAGCCTCCATAAAGACACACATGCAGGCACAAATGCAGAAAACACATACACACACACAAATGCAGAAAGCACATGCACACACACACAAATGCAGAAAATACATGCACACAGCTCTCAAGTTTAATTGTTTCTGTATACTCTATAGTTTTTAATGAAAAAATAATGCAAATCCCAGCATTGCTCCCCTGGAATATCCAAGGGTGCATGGGTACCATCTTCATGTAGCATTTGTTTAAAAGGAAACATTTCCTTCATTGGATGAATGAATGAGTGATGAATGAATGGCAAGAAGCCCTTATAGAAATCCTGTTTAGCATCTAGTCAATAACCTCATTTTGCCAGTAGAGAAATTAAGTCCCATGAGAACACAGTAAGCTTGTTCCAGAGCTTGTGGGAAACTGGAAGTCTAGAGAAGTCCTGGCTTTGATGGTGTCTACTATACTTGAGCTTCGCCGGTCACATTGAATCACATCTGAATCTGTGGACATAGTGCTTATCTTGGGAATGCAGGTTGTAGAGTCAACAGCCTTTGACACTGTGGTGAAATGAGTGGGTGTTCAAGTCCCTCCAGGTGATCTAAGCTGTCCTAATTCCTTCAAGTAGCTATGGCATGAGCCAGTCCTCTTCCTTCCAGGGTGTATATCCTGACTCTCAGATGGAGTCCAGTACCTGAGATATAGCTGCTGTTCCCCACAGTCTGTGTGTTTGTGATTTTCCACAAGCCATAGAACTGAGTCCCCCCGGGACCTCATCTTTCCTGCCTGTGGCATAAGTCACTGTAGATATAGAGCCCACAGACAGCAAGAAGATCTGCCTGCAACCTCAAATGGTCACCTTCAGTTAAGAAGAGCACCATGGCGTGCCCACTCAGGACCAAATCCCTGTATAGTAACCCAGGCAAGAGACAGATGGGTTGGCAGTAACCAGTGAGGACAAGATTGGTGTCAAATCGATTAGAGATGACATGGGTCAACCTCAGAGTCCTGGCTTGAGGCAGGTGAATCCCAGGACTCAAATCAGTTGGAAAAAACCCATGGGCTTGTGGGTCTGCAAAACAGCATGGTAAAACCAGAAGCTGTCTGCTACTCAACACTTGCTTCTCTTGGCCAGGGTTCGGTGTCCACAGGCACTGTCTTCAAACATCCACGCCAAGGCAGGACTGGGCTCCCAGCCGAAGCCATGATTTCCCCATAAAGACTGGGCAAAAGGCTGCATGGTGGCTAAGCTAGTAATGTGTTGCTGTGTGTTCTAGCTTCCTTTTCTGTTGTTGTGATTAAAAACTGAATAAAGGCAAGTTGGAGAAGAAAGGGTCATGTTTCATTTTACAAATTACAGTCTATTTTTCAGGGAGGTCAGGGCAGAAGCCATAGAGGAATGCTGCTTATTGGTAGGCTCACTGCCTCATGCTCAGCCAGTTTTAGCCCAGGCTCACCTGCCTAGGAATAGCACTGCCCACAGTGGGCTGGGCCTTCCCACATCAACTATCATCAATCAGGATACTCTTTCACAGACATGGCCACAGACTAATCTGATAGATTTTTTTCAGTTGAGGTTCCTTCTTTCTAGATGACTGTAGTGTGTTGAAAATAAAATCTAATCAGGATACCATGCAAGCATGAGGACCTT
Organism: Mus caroli; assembly: GCF_978045245.1. Classification (NCBI taxonomy): domain Eukaryota; kingdom Metazoa; phylum Chordata; class Mammalia; order Rodentia; family Muridae; genus Mus; species Mus caroli. The sequence continues at coordinate 115,442,350 of NW_028227256.1, read as the reverse complement.
GGTCCCTGTCTCTAGCATTCATAACAAAAAGGCCAGGCAGAGCAGAATGCACCAGTAATCCCAGCACTGTGAGGTGGAGGTAGGCCGGTCTCTGTGGCTTGCTGACCAGCCAAGCCAGTCAGTCTAGCCAAATTAGTGAGTCCCTGATATATTGAGAGACCCTGTCTCAAAATGAATGAATGAATGAATGAATGAATGAATGGTGAGGCTGAAAAGATGGCTCAGATGTTAAGAGCACTTGCTGCTCATGCAGAAGATGGGAGTTTGGTTGCCAGCAGCTGCATCAGGTGGCTCCCAAACTGTAGTAACTCCAGCTCTAGGGGACTCTATAGCTGCACACATATGGCATACAGAAATAAAAGTAAGATTGGAGAAAATAACGTAAGACGTAAGATTGAGAGTGTAGAGGAAGACACTTGAGGTTAACCTCTGGTCTCCCCATGTGTGCTTGCATGTAGAGGTAGGCTGTAAGTTCCTGCACACAAGTCCTGCTTGCCCTGACCCTGTGGCCAATGCTCTAGGCTTCTCTGCTCACCAGGCAAAACAGAGACCTTCAGTCTTGGAGGGTGGGGCTTGGAACTTAAGAACATGCCCAGGTCTCCTCTGGTCCATGCCCTTTACTTCTCTGTCCCAACACCTTGCCTGCCACACCCCACCAAGAACTTTTCTTTCCAGTGGAGGCTTTGGACCATATGTGCTAATCACAGGCCGATCTGTGCTCTCTAGGTGTGGGTTTGCAAAGGACGTCTTTTGTTCTTGTTAGAGTAGCTAACCTCTAAATCTATTTAATATCCCTTCCCAGGTTGTCCATCATTGTGACACATGGTTTTTCAAAGGATTTACTATTAGTTAGCGGCACAGGGCTTTCTCCCAGGGGTACCAGCTACTCGCAGTGAAGAAAATGCATGTTCAATGTAGCAATTTGTCTTTTTTTATATATTTATTATAAGAGTAAATGAGTTATTGTTGGCGACTTCAATATTATTGCAAATTAGGTGCTTCAAAAGGAGCCTGGCCCATTTATTATGTTTCTTAACTCCCCTAGCCAGCACACCAGTTTGGAAACAGGCTAAGGGTTCCAGCCCTTCGCTGAGTGAGGTGGGGGGATCCCCAAAGGGTCTACCTGTGATGATGACAACTTCACATTGTGCCTGAGACGAGAGAGACCAGGAATCACCTGCACAGGCTACAGGGGAACACGTGTTCAAAGTTTATTATTGTGCTACACAGTCAGTGGTGTGTGCTGATGGTGGGGTCTGAGCTAGAGGAGACAGTGGGCTCCTGGGATGTACCATGCATGCTCTCCACCTGTTCCAGGCTTTCTCAGTCATGATCTCAAAAGTTGATATGGGATGGTTTAATTGTGTCCTCAAAAGTCCTATAGCTAAGACCTTACTTCCAGGGTGTTGTAGCCCAGCCCCACAGGTGGAGACTTGATAATGATTTGAGTGTGCCCCATGAGAGGAGTCTGTCAGCCCATAGTAGACTTCTCTAGGGACTTCATCCTTAAAGGCCTTCTGCTGTGTAGTTGTGCCCCTTAGCCATCTTCTCAGAGCACAGATAGACACAGAGGCTCAGCTTACATAGACTACTTGGACCCAGGACAGGTGAACTCTGTGCACAACATACATCAGCTACACTGGAGGACCCCAAGCCCCCATCTTAGTTAGGATTACTATTGCTGTGACAAAACACCATGACCCCAAATAAGCAAGTTGGGGAGGACAAGCTTATTTGGATTATAAATCCATATTGCTGTTCAACACCAACAGAAGTCAGGACAGGAACTCAAACAGGGCAGGAACCCAGAGGCAGGAGCTGATGCAGAGGTCATGGAAGGATGCTGCTTACTGGCTTGCTCAATCTGCTTTCTTGTAGAACCCAGGACCACCAGCCTGGGCATGACTCCACCCAAAGGGACTGACTAGACTCTCCCCCCATCAATCACTGATTAAGAAAATGCCTTACAGCTATATTTTATGGAGGCATTCCTCAATTAAGATTCCCTCCTTTCAGAGTGCTCTATTGTGTGTGTTAAGACCCTTCAGCACCCCCCCCCCTCATTACAGAGTTGCTCTCTCAGGCCACACAGAACACCTGGTCCAGAGTCTGGGAGTGCAGCTTTCTGGTGATAGAAAAGGGTCTTGCTTCTGGAGCACCTAGCTGTCACATGACTGTGGACCTCAGCTTCACTGTAGCCTGACTCCTGCTTCTAAATGGCACTGATGATGGGAGATGATCTAGTGTGATACAGGTCCTGGTGTCCTTGATAACAGCCTGCACTGCCCTGGTTCACAAAGCTCCTCTGAGTGGGATGAGATAAAGAGAGCAGTCATCAGCCCTTCGTGTGACAGCAATAGTCACAGGTGTAAGTAGCAAAGCCCAGGAATCTCCCACTCATAAAGGCCCACAAAGGTTTTAGAATAACGCTCCTGCTGTCTTCTCTCCTTGTGTGTCGTACACACTGTGACTGGAGCTCATGTCCTCTCCCCTTTCCAGAAGGGAGTCAGATTCTATTACTGTCTTGGGAAGTCTTCTACTCTTGCCCCTCAGCTGCCTCTGCTTGTCAAAGCCCTCCTTCAGTGGCATTCCCAAACTTCAAGTTCAGGGCGTCTTTCTCAAGGGATAGTGCTGGGAGTGTCAGTGGGTTTGGGGAGTTTGCCCCTTACTCCTTTTTTTTTTTTTTTTTGACAGAGTGTCATGGCACCTGAGCTCTGCTCCTTATGTAGCTAGGATAACCTTGAATTTGTGCCTCCACCTTCTGAGTGCTGGGATTCTAGACACGAGCCACCCAGTGTGCCTGGCTGGAGCCTTCATTTTGACAGTGCATGTTTGTTGATATTTTTACCATCTGAGAAATCAAAAATGAGACATTTAAATCTTAAATTCAATTTTCTGTTGTTGAGTGAACTGATCTCCATGGACAGTTTGCTTTTTATATTTTTATTACATACGTATTTGTGTGTGTCTGTGTGTGTGTGCACATGGGTATATGTGGGGGGTACACCTATGCCACACTGCACTTGTGAAGGTAGAAGGCTCCTTACAGGAGTTGAGTCTTTCCTTCACCATGGGAAATCGAACTCAGACTGTCAGTTTTGAGCACCTTTGACTGCTGAAGCATTTTGCTGACAATTGCCTGGGGACCTCTGGCAGGTCACTTACTTTGTCCAGTAGAGAGGTTTTTTTTTTAAACATTTTGAAGGCTGGGGTGATACTCAGCCAATAAAGTGCTTGCCTTGTGTGTCTAAGGACCCATCTTGGGTGCCTAGAACCAACATGAGAAAGACGAACACTGTGGCACATGCTTGTCGTCCCCACACTGAGAATGGAGGCAGGCGCTTCCTGTGACTGCCTGGCTGGCCAGTGAACTGACTCCAGTGCAATGAGAGACCCCACCTCAAAACTCTGCTAGGTGGCACCTTAGCCCAACATCCAAGGTTGTTCTCTGTCTTACACTCATTCATCCATGCACACACACACACACACACACACACACACACACACAGAGCAAATAAGAAAAAGTGACTTCACAGACATTGAGACACCTTCAGACACTACTAAAGACTCTTTTATTAAGCCCACAGGATGTTTTTGACGTTCCTGCTCGAGGCTGGGCCAGGAGCATGCCTCTGGTAACCACAGGCACCTTGGGCCTCCTCATCTGACCACACTCACATCCATAGACACGTGGCCTCCCCACCCCCTTGCTCAGAAAAGGCCCCAACGTAACAGCCAGTTGTTTACACCATTCAGTTCACACCACTGAGAGCGTTTCAGGGTCTTTCTCGTGGTTGGGGAGGACAAAGCCCCTGTGTCCCTGGAGTCCACAGCAGGCTTGGCTCGCAGCAGGTACTATTGCCAGATTCGCAGGAACATGCTCTGGGAAAGAGTTCTGGTCCCCAAGGTCTGAGGTCTGTTCTGGGGGTTGAACTTATTCTATGGAGCTTTGGCCACAGGGAACCACTGTCTCCTGCCTTGTCCTCCCAAGACAGCTCCCAGCTGCATGCAGCCTTGGGCCCCAGTGGCTAGAGCAACTCCACTCCACAGGACCGTGTAGATGACAGAGCATGGTCTGTGATATTACATAGTCTGCACCAGAGCGCCTGTTTATTTGTCTTGGCCTTGGCTTGTCTTCTCAACTGGCTGGCCAGCTCTCTGCAAAATGTGTTTGGTGTGTTTTGAAACTCTATTTTCTTTTCTCTCATCCATTCATTCGTGTGTGTGTGTGTGTGTGTGTGTGTGTGTGTGTGTGTGTGTGTGTGCATGTGTGCATAGGTATTCTCATGTATGTAGGTACACATGTGCCTGGGTGTACATGTGTGTATGTACATGTGGAAGGTAGACACTGACATTGGGTGTTTTCTCCAGTCATTCTCTATCTACATTGTTTCTTGAAACAGGGTCTCTCCCTTCAACCTAGCACTTGCTGATTTGGCTAGCCTGGCTACCTAGTTTGTTCCAGGGATCCCATGTCTCTGTCTCCCAGGAGCTAGGTTACAGGTGTGCTGCCATTCCTGCCTGGCATTTATGTGCATGCCGAAGGCCAGTCCTCTAGTTATGCTTCAAGCACTTTGCCCACTGACCCATCTCCCCAAGCCCTAAACTTGATTTTCCAAAGAGAAAGTTTCCTGGACCTGTTTGGAGTATTAGAAAGTCATCACAAAACACTGCCAAATGCCCACCAGGAGAAAGGTTCCTGGAGCTTGGGTGGGAAGCCCAGCTTGTGCAGACTTCTCCCTGTGTCAGCATTTGGGGAAGACAGATGTGCCCAGCAACAGGCCTTGCTCCTGTAACCTGCATTGAACCACCCATGGCATCTATCATCCATGACCTGCAACAGTCCTACTTGTTTATGGCCTCTGGGCATGCATTGTTTTCTCGGAACTGAAATACGGCACGCTAATGAGCCATCTCTGCTTTGGAGGATGCAGGCAGTTTTGAAAGATGCTTCAGCAGTGCACTGGCTATAGTTTGTCGACAGCTGGATGCGGTGGCAGCTGTTGTCCTGAGGAAGAAATGGCATGAGAGATGTTGATGGCAAAGCAGCTGGTGGCGTCTGGGTTTGCTGAGAACCTTGGCAAGGACAAGGATCTCCCCTGCAAGTGACTTGGTGTCAGAGATATTTGCTTCTCTAGCCTTCAGCCTGACACCAGTCACTACTGGTAGGAATGTAGCCCAGGGTGTGTGAGCTAACCTGGGTTAGGGTTAGATATTTTCTACCTGCCTTTTTATCTATAAAGTGAAGAAGCCAGTGGCTTGGGTCTTGCTGGGTTTTTAGTGATTAGGAGCTTCTTGGCAATGCCGGTGCCTGGTATGGAGCCACGTGTGAACCTGCTGGGCCAGTGAGCCCCTTACACCTCCCCGTACACAGTGCCTGGAAAGAGTGGAACAGGGAGTAGTGTCTCCCCATCCTTCCTTTTCCCTTCTATTGAGACGGGGTCTCAAGTAGCACAGGCTGGTTTCAAGATCATTATGCAGTCAAGGATGGTCATGATTCCTGATGTTTGCCTCCAATCAAATATCTGTTTTCTGTGCTATGGGGGATCCAACCCAGAGTTTCATCCATGCTGAGACAAAACTGTACCAACTGAGCTGTATCTGGAGCGCCTGGAGCAGCGTCTCTAGTTGGCTTGCATGATACCAAGTGTGCCGTGTACGCAGAGCTTGGAAGAGTGGACCATATCAAGAAGGGAAGCTCAAACATAGCCTGAGTCTGAACCTGAGACTCATCCTGGGTGCAGGAAGTCTGAAGTCATGCTTGATGGGGAGGGCTGAAGAAGCCAAATCCTTTATGTTGGAGAAATAGTTCTGAAGCAGACGGGGAAAAGGAAGGGTTTTCAGGAAATGCCTCAGTAGACGTGATGTGTCCTGGTGACCAGGTCCTGCTCATAGCCATAGCAACGTGGTGGTAGTTACCCTCCATCCGCAGTCCAGACTCCTGTGTGCTCCATCTCTCCTCTTTTGCCAGAATTCATCCACGTGAGGCTGGGGGAGATGATGGCTCAGTCAATAAACTGGTCACAGTGCAAGCGTGAAGGCCTGACTGGATCCCCAGTACACACATTAGAATAAGCTGGGAGTTGTGATGTGCTCTTGTAATTCTAGCACTGGGAGTAGGGATGGAGGTGGAGATGGGTGGACATGCCGTGTGGCCAGCCAGGTCAGTCATATGAGCTCCAGGTAAAGTCACAGGCTCTGTATCACAAATGATGGGCGGTGCCTGCAGATGGACTCTAAAGGCTGATCCCCCCGACCCCCGCCTCTGCCCCCAACCACACCCACATGCACACATATACAAATATGCTTATACTTGTGGTCACACACAAATATTTGTGTGATTCGTATTTGTTTAATTTGTATTTGTATTGTATTTGTATTATTACCTATAGACTTCAGTATTTTGATCACTGTGTTGGCTTCCTTTCTGTCGCTGTGATAAATACCGTGACCGAAAGCTATTTATGAAAGAAAGCATTTATTTTGACTTACGGTTCCATCCGAGTCTGTAACTTTGGAGAAGGCCTGGCAGCAGGTGGTTAGATCAAGAAGCTGGCCAGGCACATCTCATCGGCACACCAAAAAGCAGAGGCTAGTGGGGTAAGGCTAACTCTCAAAGCCTGTCCCTAGGGACATCCTTCCTCCAGCATAACTGTACCTCCTAAAAGCTCTATAACCTCCCCAAACAGTGTGACTGACAGGTGACCAGCTGGGCAGATACATGTGACTGTGGGGGACAGTTCTTATTTAAGCCATCACAATCACCATATAACTCTCGGGAGAGTTCTTCCAAATCTACACGAAATAACCATAGAGACAAACTATTCTTTGATGACGGTGGGGATGGAATGACCTATGGCCATGCCAGAAGTTTCACTCGATGGTTTCTAAGTCATGGAGCAAAGTCATGGTGACTAATACAAGGAACCGTGGTAGAACAGAGTCCAACAAGATGTGATAGCCCATGTGGTTGGTTGATCAGAGTCTCATGTAGTTCAGGCCAGCCTCAGACCCCTGAGTGCTGACATGACAGGTATATGCCACCACTCCTAGTTTATGTGCTGCTGGCGAGCGAACCCAAGGCTTCCCGCATGCCATGTCACATCTACTGACTGAGCAACATCCCCAGACCCTTTGCCTGTCTTTTCTCAAAAAGGTTACATTTTTATTTATGTGTATGTGTTTGTGTCTGTGCATGTAGGTGTCTGTGGAGGCTAGAAAAAGGAATCAGATCCATTGGAACTGGGAGTTAGGGACAGTTGTGAGCCATCGGTGTGGGTGCTAGGAAGTACCCTGTGTCCTCTGGAAGAGAAGCAGACACTCTTAACTTCTGAGCCATCTTCCCAGCCCCTTAACCTATTTGCAATAGGGATGGCTGTTCTGCTGCTGTTACAGAATGCCAGGGACTAGGCAGTTGATACAGAAAAGCAGTGGGTCTGGGATAGAGTCGGTCAGAGTGTTCACCTGGCATTTATGGAGCCTGTGTTCAGTCCTTAGCACCACATAAGCCAAGCACAAGATACACAGCAAGCATGAAAGACTGACTATCTCAAAAACAAAATCTCTCATTTTTAATGTCTTGGAGAACCTGTTCAGACTGAGATGGATAGCTGAAGTGCTGGCTGAGCCTGGGTCCCTGATGACAAAGGGAAGAATAATGAATTTCAGAGAAGCAGGACTAGAGAGGGGTTGGGGCTGGGGACGTGTTTCTAATACAGGCTCACTCACTTACCCAGCCTTCTTCCAGCCACAGATATTTACTGGGTGCACACTGGAAACAAATGTGCCTGTTCTTAATGCTAACACACTCAAGCACAGTAGCTATTTCTTGCTGCTGGAAATGGCCATTAACGAGAAGTCCGTTGCTTTATACAAATAATTAGGTCCGGAGGAGCTGCCTGTGCAGAATCATGGCTGTAGTAAAAGCACGTTATGGTGTTTAAGGACTTGGTTGAGTAAGAGTGAAGGTTTAAATAAATTAATGCCCAGCTTTGGATGAAGATACTATGAACCCGCTAATAAGATATTTATCAAAAATCTGTATGGCATACCACAAGACTACAAGGGAAGAGGACCAAATTCTGTACACAGTATAAAATGTATTTCTAAAACTCCTATCTTATAGCCCAATTTCAGAGCCAGACTTTCAGAGGTTTTAGTTTAAATTTTCTTCTGTGTGCAGCCTGACAAGCTCACCCCTGTATTTGCTCCTTGGAGTCCCTGAGGGGCACTGAGTGTCTTCATGTTGCACTGTGGGTTCACGGGTACAGCTGGCTGCCTGGTCCTTGACTTAGCATCGATTTTAGAGATGGGTCTGTTTCCTGGCCCGGACAGGGCAGGACCTTGATTTTCAAGCACCAGTTTCTCTTCCACCTAGCTTGAATGTCCCATGGCAGGCTGTGGCTTTGGGGAACGCTGTCAGCTGTCACTGCCAGGGGAACCCCATTGGCTGTGGGGAAGTGGGTAAAGACCTGGCACCTGGGGTTCTGGGTATCAGGTTAGATATCATCAGTATCACTGAGGTACAGAGGGTGGGTCACTTTGGATCATGGAGTTGATGAGTAGCTTGGGACTCAGGTTGGTGGTTGGAGGAGGTGGGTGGTGTGTGGTGTATAGTGTGTGTGTGTGTGTGTGTGTGTGTGTGTGTGTGTTGGTAGGTGGGTAGGTAGATGGGTATGTGCACACACACCATGAATGTGAGTGTGAAGCTAGACAACACCCTCAGATTTTGTTTTCTTCCCCCAACCCACCCCCAATGACTCAATCTGTCTTAGACCTAGAGCTCACTAAGCAGCCTTGGCCGACTGACCAGTGAGCCCCGGTCTCCGCCTCTCTGGGGATGGACCATAGCTCAGCAGTGAAGAGTTCTTGCTGTTTTTGCAGAAGACCCAGTTTTGGTTCCCAGTTACATAATGGCTCATAACCATCTGTAACTCCAGTTTGGGGGATTCAATTCTCCTTTCTGACCTTCATGGATGCCAGATATACTCATGACACACCTACATACATACACAGGCAAAACACTTATACACATAAAAATGAATAAGTTAGAAAAATTAAATTCCATGTGTGTGTGTGTGCCTGTGCATGTGTGCGTGTGTTTTCATGCCAAGCCCCTCATGTTGTTGTCAGAAGACAACTTTCAGGAGTCACTTCTCTCACTATCACGGGGATTCCAAGGATCAAATGCCAGTAGTCATTCTTGAGGGCAGGCGCCTTAAGTGGCTAAGCACATCTCACCCAGGGCTTTTCATATTAGGGCTATAGGGATGGAGCTGGGTTCTTATGCTTGCAAGCACTTTATTGGCTGAGGTACTTACAGAGCCCTGGAGGCCTGGAGCAGCTACTGTGACCTACTAGGCAACTAAGCTTCTTGCCAGGTTGAGCCAAGTGACTGATCCAAGGTGGTGACTCTGCTGGTGCCTGGGAACAGATGCCATTAGCAGGCCCTTGTAGGTGACTGACATGCAGAATCCCAGCCAGGCCCCACAGGCTAAATAGATGTTCACATGGTGCCCAGCCACTCACCTGCCTTTGGCTTCAGCCCAGTGTGAACCTAAGCTTGCAGTCACTTGATGGCCGGGCTAACCCATAATTACTATTTAGAAGTTTGTGGATGCAGACCAGTAGATTCTAGCTCGCCGTGTTAAACTCCATTTGCATATCCTGTTCTAATAATCCCTCAGCATTGCTAACAGAGCTTCTGGCCTGGGGAGGCGCACCCCATAGCCAGTGAGTGCAGGGATCGTTTCCTCCACCACCAGCTCTGTTTCAGCATTGAGAGCTTTAAGTGCTGGTTCAAAGGCCTGTGTGGAGCACTTGTACTTTTGTATGTATTATGCATAATCAGGGCAGACCGAGGGACCTCTCAAGCCCTTGTCTCCCACCCCTGTGCTCACTACTGATCTGTAACATGGGTCTGACTTCTCAACCTCCATCCTGCGGGGAGCAGCAAGGTTTTGTTTAAGGACCTCAGGGTTGGGTGGAAAAGCAGACTGCCTTTCTCCTGCAGCAGCTGCTGCGCCCCCTGGCACTGTCATTGGTGGCTGCCATCTTTGAATGCACCTTCTAGAGATTTCTTTCCTCTCTGGGTTTTGCATGAGTTTTTAGTGCTAGCTTTGGCCACTTGAGCATTTAAGTTAGGGAACTGACCAGTTTAATTACTTTGCAGACATATTTAAATCAGGGGACTAAAAAGTCCTAGTGTGGGCCCTATTTCATGTTTTACACGTCTGTGGTTTTGCGTGTGCTGTGTATGTGTTGACCAGAGGACAACTTGTAAGAGCAGTTTCTGTCATCCTCTCATGTGGATGTCAGGGATCAGATCCCAGGTAGTCAGACTTGGGTGGCAGGCACCTTTACCTGCAGAGCTGGCTCGTGAGTTCTATATAGCCAGCATTCCTCACATTTTACTGGACCAGGAGGCAGAGACTGGGTAGAAAGCCAGGCCCAGCTGTAAACCTCAAACTTCCCCTGCCCCCAGTTCTTAGTCCCTTCCCTGACAAAGATCTCACTGGATCCTCAACAACCAGGTGAGTACCACGCATTTCAATTCCATGTGCCTGAGGGGGTGCTTCACATTCAAGCCTTAATCGTTACTTAGTAGGATTAAGTGAATCTGTGTGAAGCATATATCTGTGTGTGCCTGTAAAGTTAGCCAAGACCTTGAATGTGGATGATTTAAGACAGGCGACTCAAGCTCAGGGTTCTGGGCTCTGCTCCCAAAAACTCTGAAGGTGCCTGTGTCACACTCTGAACCATGGAGGTGCCTGTCCGCCTGGACCCTACCTGCGGGTCATGCTGAATGTCAGGACGCATTCATTATTTCTCCCATTTCTGTGACGGAACTCTACCTGGCCAAAGGGACTGGAGATACCGCTCTGCATTTCCTGTTCTTACTTCTGGGTCTTCGGACCCAGGTTCCTTTCCCAATCTTTACAGCAGCAGCAGCAGCCAATCACCTGTAACTCCCATTCTAGAAGACCCGATGCCCTCTTCTGGGCACTGCCCTCACATGGTGCATACATACATTCAGGCAAAACGTTCATGTGTGTTAAAGAAAAAAAAAAAACTGACGAAAGCAACTAAAGAGGAGGAGGGCTTTGTTTTGACTTAGTGTTTTAGGGGACAGTCAATCATAGCAGGAAGTCATAGATCCATAAGCGCAAGGTGTCTGCTCACATCACAGTCAGGAAGCAGAGAGAGATGGGTGCTGGTGCTCAGCCCAGAACCCTGGCTGCAGAATCATACCACCCACTTTTAGGTTAGGCCTTCCTACTTCAAACTCTGTCTGGAGACTCCTCACAGCTGTGCCCAGTGGTCTGTTTCCTAGGTGACTGTAAATCACGACAAGTGGACAGGAGCCAAGAATGCTTTGGTCCTTGTTTCCCAACACTAGGATTACAGGTGCACACCACCACATCTCTGTGTATGTGCATGTGCATGCATGAGTTCACATGCTTACACTTATGCCTGTGTGTGAATGCACATACTATACTGGTGTGCACATACACATACTTTTGTGTGCGTCTGGAGGTCAAAGGGACAATCTTATGTGTCAGTCCTCACCTTTTACCTTGTTTAAGATAAAGTCTCTTTGCTGTTAGCCACTGTGTACACCAAGCTAACCTACTGATCCGCTTTTGAGGACTCTCTGGAGTCTACCTCTCATCTCTCTGTAGGAGCTCCAGGATTACAGAGGAATGCCACCACATTTGGCTTTGCATGGACTCCACTCTGAGGATTCACACTCGGGTCCTCACACTTGCACAATAAGCACTTTGCCCTTCGAGCTACCATCTCAGACCAACATCTCAGCTTTTTGTCTCTTTGTTTCAGCATGTGTCCAGGCCCCATGTGTGCTAGACAAGGATTTTACTGACTGACCTTTCTCCTCAACCCCTCTCTTTCCTGCTTCTTCAGTGAGTTCCTTATCTTCACCTCTGGCTCAGAAAGCCAGTCTGAGCTCACATCTGGTTTTCATTGAGTCTAATTTTTTTCTTTTTTCTTTTTCTTTTTAAAATATTTATTTAATGCATGTGAGTACACTGTATCTGATACCAGAAGGGGGCATTGGACCCCATTACAGATGGTTGTGAGCCACCATGTGGTTGCTGGGAATTGAACTCAGTACCTCTGGAAGAGTAGTCAGTGCTCTTAACCACCGAGCCATCTCTCCAGCCCCCACTTTTTAAGTTGTGTTTTATAATTTACTTTAGTGTGGGTATGTGAGTCTGTATGTGCACCTTGTGCATCCAGGTGTCCTCAGATACCAGAAGAGGCAGTGCATTCCTCAAAACTGCCGTTGAACATTGTGAGCTGTCAGATATGAGTGCTAGGAATTGAACCCCGGTCCTCTCCAAGTGTTGAGTCCCTTTTCCGACATGTCTTCCCCCACCCCTATTTTAAAGTTCCTTTATTAAAGTGCAAGATTTATTCAGCCAAATATACCCTTAAGAGGTGTAAAGTTGTGAATAAACAAATTAATAGCAAATTCTGACACATCTACACAAGTGCAGAACCCTCATTACTGGCAAGGTACAGGCTACTTCCCTCTCTCCAAAATGTCCACCTTGTCCTCTGCGTGTCCCCACAGCCCCTGGCAGCCTGGACTGAATCCTGTCCCTACCCTTTGACCTTTTCCAGAATGTCATATAAATAGCCCCATAAAGCAGGTTCAACTGGGACTTTTGAGGGACAAAGATCAGGGTCCCTCCTAGCATGAGAAGGGATTAGCACTCTCCCTGAGCCTGCTCTGAGGAAAGTTCTCTCCCTCTCCTACCCACACCCCTGTCCCCCGTGCGCCCCGGGCCTTGGGGAGGTGAGCTGCTGTCCAGGAGCCAGGATATTAGCTGGTGTTTGCTGGGCATTTTTTTCTGGACCCAACATGTTCTTACAGCAGCTTCATGAGGGTAAGACCTCTGTAATCCCATTGAACCAGTGAGAAAACTGGGGATCAGAGTTGTTCAGCAATTCCCAATGTTGCACAGCTAGGATCTGATCTCTGATTTGACCATCCTCTCTATTCTGTGGGATTCTTGAGTTGAGGAAAGGTGATTCTTGCTGGTGACTAGCAAGACTCTGGTTTCAAGGTGAGAAGTAGGAGGGTGGCATCCTTTATCTATGCTTTCAGTCCCTGTCACTAGGGGCTGTATTCTATATTGTAGGTTTTGTTGCAGTGAAATACATCATGACCAAAAGCAACTTAGAGGAGGAGAGAGTTTGCTTGGTTTACATTTCTGGTACAGTCCATTGGTGGAGAAAATCGGGATAGGAACTCAAGCAGGAGCTTGAAGTAGAAACCACAGCCACAGAGAAATGCTGCTGGCTGGCTCAGTCCCTAATTTTCTTTCTTATACAACACTAGACCTCCTGCCTAGGGATGGCACTGCCCACAGTGGGCTGGGCCCTCCGACATCAAGACAATCCTTCACAGCCATGCCTACAAACCAATCTCATTCATCTAATTCCCCGACTGAGGCTGCTTTCTCATCTGACTCTGGGCTGTGTGGAGTGGACAGTTAAAGGTAACTAGGACAGGATCCTTTTTGCAAAAAATAGTAAGCTCTTCTGATTCTCCCTTGGAGATATCTTGAACCATTCTGCAAATCTGTCACCTGACCTGAGGGCAGCCCAGCACGTGGGGGATAGTGGCTCACACTTAGCCTATGCCCACTGGGTAGGGACAGGAGCACCCAGTTCAGGAAACAGAGTGTGTGAAGCTTGTAGTCCCTATCCCTGGCCTGGCCTTCAGGAAGAGTGAGTCTGTCTGAGCAGATGGTGACCAGGAAAGAGGCCAAGGGGCTCCTGGATGCCATGTGTGTTGATCAAGGGGAGAGATTGGGTAAAGGACAATATTGCAGTCTTGGACCCAAGTGCCTCTAAACCTGTGGGTAATGGGTTTTTCATCCCCAGAGTAATAGGAGACACCAAAGAATGAGGACATTACTTAGTGAGTCCCTCACCTCCTTGGCCCTGTTCGGCAAACCAGAGGAAGGACATTGCCCGGCACCGAGCCGTCTGTGGATTTAATGGGGCTTCCAGCTGAACCTTCCATCAAATTTACGACGCTGCCTGTCTCCTGACCTTCCCCCTCTCTCACATTCCTCTCAGAAATGAAGCAGTGTGCAGGCTGTGAGGTGTAGCTTCCCCCACCTCAGAGATATACAGCTTGGGTCTGTGTTGAGATGGTAGATTTAATCAGACCAGGTCCCCAAAGTTCATTTACCCCCTAAGCCCAGTGACATTAGGACACTGCTGGGATCCAGCTACAATGGGCGACACAGTTGCCAGATGCCTGTCCTGTTGGCCACGCTGGCCAGAACTTGCCTCTACTTCCCTCTCGCTGCTAGAGATGCTGCCCCCTGACCTGATGACTTTCGTTCTTCTCTATGTCCCTGGCTTTCCTCCTTGAAGATGCTAAGTTGTTTCCTTGAATCCAATTCTTGCCCCCAATCAATGTCTGGCTGAAATGGTATACAGCCTTCAGAGGCCTTCCTTGATTCTCTTTGCCCCAAAAGGAGAGACATCACATCTGGTTAGCCCCTAAACAGACAACTGATTCTCTAGGCCCTCTAGAGTAAGTCTTCCTTTACGTGTGTGTGTGTGTGTGTGTGTGTGTGTGTGTGTGTGTGTGTGTGTGCGCGCGGACTCTAAGGACTAAGTTAGGTGTTTGAGCTTGCAAGGCAAGCACTTTACCAACTGAGCCACACACCTCTCGACCCCTCCCCCATCCTGAAAACTCTTTATATGTCCAGTCGCTCTTGGGCTTCTAGCGATTAGCAGTCATTACAAGGTCGCTCTGCCGACTCCTCACTCCAGATGGTGAGGATGGCTGACTTCACGTCCCCTGCCACAAATGAGGCAATGCCAGTCTCTCACGACTGCCCCCACTCTGCAATGCCAGCCTTTGCATGGGTGCTGGAAACGTCCATGAAACCCCATCCTGCCTCCCACCACACCATGCAGGTGGCTTCTGTTTCCCTCATTTCTCCTCTGAGGCAGCTGTGTATTCAGGCCCTTCCCTTCCTGACTCTGTGTTTTCTCACTGGCTGCCAGAGCTCTGTGGGGAAGGCTGTGGCAATATGCTGCTGGCAGCCAACGTATGCTGGACAGACGGCCTGTACAACCCCCTAGGTGACAGCGAGCATCTGGGAGGTGCTGGGGTGAGTCAGGCTCAGGACACTGTACTGACTGAAAGTAAAATCTCTTCAGTTCCCTGAATCTGAAGGTCTTGATACCCTGAGTCAAAGGGGGAGCCAGACATGGCGTGAGGGGGGAAGAATCTTGCAGTACTAAGCTTGGTTCACAAGCTACCACAGTCATTGACATTTCTCTCTCTGCTCTTTCTGTGGCTCTAAGAAGCCAAGAAAGAAGAATAATGCCTGCTGTTAACTGGAGTTACCTCCTTGTTTATACTAAATGAAGCAACAGCAACAGTAACAACAAAGGCAGGCAGGAAGGGTAGGCAGCCTGCCACTAAGACAGGCAACCTGAGTTCAATTCCCAGGTCACATGGTGGAAGGACTCCTGAAAGCTGTCCTTTAACCTCCCCACATACATACCCTTTGGAACTCAGGAGCCTACACACACACACATACACTTAGATGCGTGCACGCATGCTCGCACACATGAACACATATACACAAAGTGAGTGTGATAAAAATTGAGAAATACAAAACTTGTACGTTTTGTGTGACTCTTCTGAGTAGGGTGAGGAAATTTCACAGTATCTTGTCGGTTTATCTAACTTTTACCATTCGTTTGTTTAGAGCAGTGCCTTGTGTGGCTCAGGCTAGCCTTGTGTGGCTCAGGCTAGCTTCTGACATAGTGAGTAGATGAAGATGACCTTGAACTTCTGATTATTTCATCTCTACCTTCCAAGTCATGGGGTCACAGGCGTGCCTCATCCTTCCCAATTCACACAGTGCTGGGGCTCGAACCCAAGGCTTCCAGCAAGCTAGGCAAGGACTCCAGGGCCTGAGCTACAGCTCTAGTTCCAAATCTCACATGTGAGTGACCTCTTGGTTCATTGTATTCTCACTATGGATCTTACCTTCCCATTAACCACTGCTTTGCTTTCTAGTATCCCATTCTAAGAATCCTTACTTTACCTAAAAATGGCCCAAAGGCCCAGAGGGGCAATACTGGCTATTCTGTTACAATGTAGCATCACTGTTTACCCTTACTGTGCCTGATTTATAAATTGAACCTTATTATAAGTATGCCATGAATAGGAAAATATAGCGTACACATACACATACTAAATACATATATATTTGCATGTCAGCCTCATCCTGACCAGATAAGGTAAGGGCAGGCATGGAAGGTTTTTTCAGGAGTGTGAGAGGACAGGGATAAAGAATGCCTAGGATGCAGGAGACATCACTGCTGCTCATGCTCAGGGCTGAGCCTGCTGTGTGACTTTGGACAAGACAGTGGTGCCTGGATGGCAGGAGCCTCACCAAGATAAGCGGTATCAGAGGAGTAGGCACCAGGATGTGGGGCTTGGGTGTGGTAGAAGCTGCCAGTGTGTATCTGTTAAATAGGGGATGCCCAGGGCACCCAGAGCTCATATAAGGGATGTACAGGAATTCAGTACTCTAAATATGTAAGATGCAGAAGACCATAGGAAGTTATCTTCCTCCAAACTTACATGCTTTCTCTGGAGGTACTAGGATACTAAAGGGAGATACCCAGCATCACAAATAGATCTTAGCAGCTGGTTCTCCATGAACACCTGCAGTTGTTGAGAGCAGGTGGTCAGATGCACTGGTGAAAAACTCCCACCTGGGAAGTCACAGACATTACAAGATACAGAGGACTCTCACCACATGCATTTGGCCCTCACCTGCAAAGGATATAGCTCAAGGTTGGTCTCTTAGTCTCCTCTTCCTGAGCCTAGATAGATACTCCCAATGTAGTCTCCAACCTGTGATTAACATTCTGTGTGTGTGTGTATGTGTGTATACTCACACCTGTGCAAAGGTATGAACAGTTTCAACTTTACATGTGTTTACATGTGTATGTGAAGGTCCAAGGTCCATATCGGAGCCTCCCTCAGTCCTTCCCTACCTGTCTGCCCTGTGCCTCTGCCTCCCAAGTACTGGGATCGAATAATGTCCCTTGATGAGCCTGGAGCTCCCTGATCCTGGCCATGGGGTCTCTAGCACTGGGATTACAGGCAAGTGCCTCTGTGCCTGTTTTTGCTTTTTTTTTTTAATGTGGGTTCTGGGGACCTTAATTCAGGTCCTTGTCCTTGTATAGCAAGTGCTTTACTAACTGAGTCGTTTCCCCTAGGACCCCCACCTCTCAGCATTTCTTTTCCCAGGGCCCAGGCCTGTGCTGTTTCTAAAAGACCAAGCTCAGGAAAGCCACTGTTTGAGGTTAGCCTTGAGTCAACTTGTTCTGAGCACTTGGGAGCCTTTCAAAAGAGGCGAGTGTGCACACAAATCATGATGAGGCTAATCAGAAGTTGGGGTACTTAGCGAAATGTGTACACAACAGTGCCGCACGCGCCCTTCTCCTGTGAGGGCCGTTATGTGGAGAGGGGTGCTGTTTGCCTGGTTTTTGTCCTGGACAGATTTGCATCCACTTGATGGATTGCTAGGGTTGGGGGAGGGGGGTCTCCTCCTTGGGAAGCTGTGGAGTGTCTGCTCAGTGCAGTGGAGAAGCGCTGCCCAGTGTTTGCCCAGGTCCTTGAGATGCCAGGAGCCTTACATGGTGCTAGATCAATATGAGACGCTCGGGGGCAGCTCTCATGAGCCCTTTTCATGGTGAGTGTCCTTCTAGGACACAGCAAAAGAGGCAACTTTGCTCTGATGGTGCCTGGAGCCTCTTGTTTGTTTTACCAGCCATGGTGGCCTCTTGAGTTTGCCAAAGTGATTTGGAGTGGCCCTTCCTGCTGCAGCCCTGCATGGGCCCTCTTAAGCCCTTGCCCTATAGGCTGCCTTCTCTCTGACTGGATGGATGCTGAAAAGAAGCCTCACTAGGAACAGCCAGTGGGCTAAAGAGGGCTCTCACGGGGAAGGGCTGCTTGCTCCTAATAAACATTTTCTGCTGCCAAAGTGCCCTGCAGCTTGGCCTCGTGGCTGTCTGTTTTGGCAGGATGGGAGATGTTTTTGGTTTTATTGGGGGTGTTTTTCTGGGACATTTGCGACACCTGTTGATTCTGTTTGTTCGTTCCTTTTGATGGCTGAGCCTGAAGATCCAAGCTCAGTAGTTCTGAGTCTTCCCCCTTTTGAATGTCATCCCCAGTGCGTTTATACATTTACCTTCTTAACTAAAGGGCTTGTTTTCTTCTGCACACACAAAAGACCCTATGCATGTGGCCCAGGGAAGGGGTAGACAACAGCTATAGGCATGCAGACTGGAAGCGGTGTTGGGGGAGGTGGGGGTGGGGTGGGGTTAGGAGCACTGCTCTGCCAGTTTGTGTTTGGGATGGTGAGGCATGGTGAGCGCTCACTCCCCCCCCCATCCCCGAGACATCTGTGCTTACTCTATTGTGACAGGCTACAGGGTCTTAGAAATGAGTGTGTGCACATGCGCGCGCACACACCAAGAATCAGCTTCACGGAGCTGGAGCCAGGTGGTGGGGAGGAGCCAGGACAAGCATCTTCTGCCTGTCTTAGCCACTTCCACTCACTTCTTGGAGTTGTTTTTTTTTTTTTTTTTTTTTCTGAACAGTTCCCAGTATTGTGTCTGTTTTTCATTCTCTGTCCAGTCCACTTATCAACAAAATTTCTTGGGCACCCACTGGGCACAAGGCAAATGAAAAAGTAGGTTTTGGGCACCTGCCAGTGTGGGTAGAGCAGACGAGATGAGTGTAAGTGATGCCCAATCAGGTGCTGTGACAGGTCACAGGTGAATTTCACCCAACAGTGAGTGCTGAGGTGAGGCCAAGGTAGGGGAAGAGAAAGCCAGGGAGCCTTCCTGGAGGAAGGGCTGCTTGGCTTGCCTGTGGAACAGCACACTGGTATAGAGCAGAGAAGGTGTTCCTGGGGAGGTGTATCAACAGAGTTGTGCGGGATGGTCTGAGCTTGAACTCCATCTCCGCTTAAAGAAGGGCAGGGCAGGGGAAGGGACGGGAGATTTGGTGTCTTTGTTCAAGTCCTCTAGTTGTCCCCCTCTTGGTTTATGATCTCATGAAGGTTCTCTGGTTCCACAGAGCGAGGTTTTCTCAGGAAAGGGATGTGTGAATGGAGGGATTGGGGTCCCAGGTCTGGAGGTAGTGAGGAACCTTAAGGTAACACAGTTAGTGTCCCTGCTGGACACACAAGTAGGAGGACAGTGTCCAGACCTCTGTTTGCCCTTGGGAACATGGGTGTATAATCCACACTCTGTCCATCCTGCTACACAGTTGCTGTGGCTCCTGCTGCTTGCCTGTCTGTCACCTGAGCTATCCCCCCCTTTCTGGCCTGCTGTCAGGGTGTCTGGTACACACAGTATGGCCCAACAGGCATGCTTCCCATAGATAACAGATGTCAGCTGATGCCCCCTTACCTTCCCTGACCACTTGTCCCCAATGTCCTGGAGGTGTCCCACTGTCTCCAAAGCAAGTCACTCTTACTAATGTCCCTATCTTGGGATCATATTGGGGACATGATGAGGTAGGCTTCCTGCAGCTTTGAATCAGTGGATTTGAAATCTAGAGGGCCATAGAGTGTTCCTCTACAAAACTACTTCCCTGTGACATGGGGCCAGTGGTGTGCTTAGGAGTATACACCATCATTCCATTATAGACTGAGGTGACTTTCTGAGCTATTAAAGCAACTTAGCATGTCCTCAAGTGGTTTGGGAGAGTGGCTAGGTTACCGTGGGTTGTCAGTGCTTTTGTTTCTTCTAGTTTTTAAATTTTGTGTTTATTATTGTAATGTGTGCATTCGTGGTACATGTGTGTCGGGGGTCAGGGGTTATGGATGTGCTTAAGTGTATGTGTAGAGGTCAAAAGACAGCTCTGTGGAGTCAGTTCTCACCTTCTACCTTTACAGGGATTGGAGGGATTAAACTCTCCAGTCACTGGATCATGAAGCTTGTGCAGAAAGCACCTTTATGGACTGAGTCATCTTGCCAGTCCACTGTTTCTCGTTTCTATTGGTGTGTGTGTGTGTGTGTGTGTGTGTGTGTGTGTGTGTGTGTGTGTGTATGTACGTGCTGGCTGACATCTACCTAAGCCTGGCGGGTTTTTTTTTTTTTTTTTTGCTCTTAGTATTGGATGGAGAAGGGAGGGAGGGCCCTAGGTAAGCATTCAAACCCAACCCCCAAAGAGGGTTCATTTTCAAAAGTAGGTGGCCCCAAGATCCCCCTCATCCCCTCCCCCTCTGGGCCTGTGTGTGGCTCCCTGACAATGGAGATTCCTGCTGGGCGCCTGCAGCCCAGCAGCTGAGCCGTCTTGAAGGATCTTCTGAGAACTGGTTCTATTCAGAGCATTGCGAAGCAGTTACTTCTGGCTCAGCTCCCCCATAGAAAACTAGGAATTGTAAGTCTTGCGTACCCTAAAAAAGAAAGTGACAGGAGTTGGTCTGAGCCCTACAAGAACAAGTGAGTCCGTATTCAGGGCAGTGTCTTAGAAGGAATTACCACAGGGAAAAAGAAAAGAAAGATGAAGAAACTTTCAGAAGCAGGCCACTAAAAAGATGGACAGGCCTCTGAGCTCCATCCCTGCAGGGCAGCTGAGTGGTGGTCTCCCTCGGATTGCGCCTCCTTAGGCCTTTGTGGAGCTGGCTCTGGGGAATACTGGGCAAAGCTGTTTCTTCTGCATCAGCCCTAGTACTGACCAAGCCTGAGGGGAGCAAGATTGTATATGGCAGACAGCCTCCCGATTCTGGGAAGAGCCACCTGACCTTCTCCCCCTTCCCACTGGCAGAAGGAAGGCTTTCCTCTCAGCCGACTGCATATTAATCACTGCCTAGGAGAGGCCTGTTGTGGTGACTGTCTGGGAATTGCCAGGGTTTTGTGGTGGCTCCAGCTGAGTTTAGGGGCATTTGCAATTCATGTTGCTTGCTGCCTGACAATCCCACTTATTGCTTACTGTGGACACTTTATTTTTTTAGTGTTTTATTTTCAGGTGTGTGTGTGTGTGTGTGTGTAGCATATGTGTGTCAGTGTCCCTAGAGATCAGAAGAGGGCATTGGACCACCTTAAAGCTAGAATTACAAGTGACTGGATGTCAGCTGCCTGATGTGGGTGCTGGGATTTGAACTCTGGTCCTCTGGAAGAGCAGCAAGTGCTCTTACCTGTTGAGCTGTCTCTTCAGCATCACTGCCAAGTTTTAATGTGGGATGTAATTGGTTTCTCCAGATGTTTGCCCAGTCTCTGAGATCTCAACAAAACTTATTTACTTTTTACCTTGTTTTATTTTATTATTCATGTCTTTGTGTGTTCATACAGGTGCGAGTTCGTGTGTGTGTTTGTGTGTGTGTGTGTGTGTGTGTGTGTGTATGTGTGTAGGCCAAATGATAAAATGGACATCATGCTCAGGAAAGCTGTCCACCTCTTTTGAGACAGGGTCTCTTATTGACCTCAAACCCACCAATCAGATGGCCAGCTTTTTGAGCCCCAGCTATCCTTCTGTCTCTACCTCTCTAGAGTTGGAATTCTAACCTTGCTCCACATTTAGACACTGGTTACAGGGGATCAGGCTCAGGTCTTCACGACTGCTTTCCCAACTGAGCCGTCTCCTCAGCTTGGCTTAGTTTTACCGTGGGCTTTTTGTAACAGATGCATATGTTGTCACAAAGAAGGGCTACTTGGAGCCCTCATGCCCCTAGGTTGACAGATTTGTGGTCTGTAGCTCTCAGCAGCCCTGGTCTTGTTCCTCCTATGCATTCTCTTCCCCTCTTGTTCCTTCTAGACTGCTCCTGGTCAGTCCTTATGCTAAGGTCACACCTCAGACCTATTTGGTGGATCTATAGCTGTGTTCTGGAGGGGACTCAAGGGGGGAGAAGTGTGGGATGCCAAAAATGGGGTGGCATCTCTTGTTTCAAGCAGTTGTGGACAAAACCGTGCTTCCCATCTTGATCCTTTACTCAGAAGTGGAATACTTTCCCTGCCTGTACCTGTAGGAACCTCTGTAAAGACCTGCTGGGTGTGGTGGTTAGTCATTGACTTTCAACTTGACAGGATGTAGAGTCACCTAGGAGACAAGCTGGAAGGCACCTGGGGGCTGGATTGGGCTGTAGAGAACCATGTGGGGTGTGTGACAGCTCTTGAGAAAGTCCCCACACACACCATCCCAGAACTCCAGCATGGTGTTGTCTTCCTTCCTTGGGCCATTGAGAAGGACAGCTCCCATCTTGCTTCTCGCTGAGGCCCCAGAGGGTCACATCAGGTAACAGATGGAAAGCGCCTTGGAAATGAGGTCTGCCCAGTTAGAACAAATGCGGCTGTTTCCTCAAGCTGGCATCCAACCCAGGTGTGGGTCTGCAGGAGAATTTAAATGACTTTACCAGTGGACAAGGGTCCTTTGTAGGAGCCCCTCCCCCCAGAGTGAGGGCTCCCTTCCCAAGGACCTTGCTGCTGTGGGGCTTGCCAACATTTCTCACTCTGAGGTTGTGAGGTGCTAGTCTCTTGCGTTTCTGACTTTCCCACCCAACCCCAGGGAACTAGGAGGTTGCTGACTCAGGAACAATAGACAAAGTGCTGTGGGAAGTTTACTGGGATCCAGGTTCTGAGTCCGTTCCTGTCTTCCACCTTGTTTGAGGCAAGGTCTTTTATTCACCATGGGGTTCTGGGTAAGTCTCCTGACTGTTTCCCATCTCACTGTAGGAGTCCTGGGCTCAACTATGCTGAATTTCGATTTATTACTGCATCTCCGTTTGTATGGGTTCTGGGAGCCTGAAGTCAAATCCCTCAGGCTTCTGAAGCAAGCGCTTTACCCACTGAGCCATTTCCCCAACCGTGGCATCTGTCGTCATGGAAGTCTCTCCAACTGACTTGGCCACACTAGGTAGGGGTCATTGCAGCCTCAGTTTCCTTGGTACATCAAGATGACTGTGTAAACAAACTTAAATGATCCTTTTAGATCCAGCTAAACACAATTCACTTTTCCCTGACTGTTATTTATGGCCCCTGCCCCTGGATAAAATAGTCAAGTGACTCATGTGGTCAGAGCTCTATTCAAGCTGCAGAAGTATGACTGTTGAATGTTTTGTTGAATGGAGAAGCTGGGGATGACCCCTTGGCCACCAAGTTCAAGGGCAGATATTAAGGCTGAGACTGAGGCCAGACATCCTCCAGAGAGTCTTCGTGGTGCCTCACTTCACGTTGAGTTTTCACAGATTGGAAATCGTCTCTTTCAGGTTAGAGACATGGCTGTGGTTGTGACAGCAGCCACACAAGCATAAAGACCTAACTTTCGGTTCACAGCACCCACGTAAAAACTGGGCATAGTATACTCTGTCACACCAGTGCTCGGGGTGGGGGGTAGACATAATAGATCCCTCAAGCTCAGTCTAGCCGGCTTCCTGTGCTGCAGGGTTAGTGAGAATTCCTGTCTCAAAAGTAAAGTGGAGAGCAGTAGAGGAAAAAGCCTGAAGTTAACCATACATACCAGCACACATGTGAACACATAACATGTGTACCTACACATGCACACATATGTATACACATGTACATATACACACATACATGCTCACACATGAACATACATCACACATGCATGCACACACATATATGCATATGCATACACATACACACATAAACAAATACCAAGCACCCACACATACATGCTCACATGTAAATACACGCACAGTTATCTCTCTGAGTAAAAAGAGGAAAACGGAGCCCTTTTCCTGATGAGTACAAATCTTAGCTTTGGGGTTTGTTTACACCCACATATGTTCTTTCTCACACACCCACAAGCTTATCCTCGTTCTGACTCGACTCTGTAAACATCTCTGAAATGTGTATTTTCTTTCAAACTAAAACCACTCAAGTTTTACCCAGACGGGCCTTTGACATGGAATTCACATTTGGCAAACCTCTGTTCCGTGTGTTTTACTGAGTGTGGACTGTTATAGATGAAGCCAAGCCACTGTGGTGTGGTTCTCCCACACTCCAACTCTCTTTCTTCCAAATGGTTATGGAAGTAGAGCTGTTCCCAAGTAAAAGATAAATTATAGCAGGATCTAAAAAAGCATCATTTAAAAAGTGTCAGGATACAATTGGGTTCTTACAAAGCACACAGGCTGCTAAATTCACAGGAAAATTGAGTGGATCAGGTTGGCGGGGTGACAGTGTCCTTGCCGTTGATTTATCCTGTCAGTCTGGCTGTGCTGGAGAAGTAGTGTCTGCTGCGGAAGGTGATAGTCGGTAGGCCCTTCGACTCTTCGTGGCTCCAGTTATTATCTCTGGGAAGGACCCTGGGACTTAGGAGCCAGCATGGACCCATTCGAGAAAGAGGACAGTGAGCTGTCCTTTATATAAAATTAACCTGTTCTAGTCCATTTTCTGAAGAAAGAACAAAATAGCTAAGGTCAATAATTTACTTACTATTTATTTAGTGGGGAGGGGGGCAGTGGTTGGGTGCCCCAGAGCTTCAGTTGGAAGTGGTTGTGAGCTATGCTTTTAACCACTGAGCTAAATTTGCAGCCCCCAAGGCCAGTAATTTATAAAGAAAAGTAATCTGGGGGTTGGGAAGATGGCTCAGTTAGCAATGCACTTTTGTGCAAGCGTGAAGCCTTGAGTTTGGATCCCCAGCACTTAGGTAAGAAGCCAGGTGTGTGGTTGTCTACATCTATAACCTCACTACAGGAGGGGCAGAGACAGGGGGGTCCCTAGGGGCTTGCTAGCTAGGTAGTCCAAAGGAACTGGTGAGTTCAGGTTCAGTGAGAGATCTGATTGTGTGTGATTGACAAGGACACCAGTTGAAGACTTCCAGCCTACATATGCATACACATACCTGTACACACATATGCATATCACACACACACACACACACACACACACACATACAAATGTGCAGCATGCTCACAATCTGAGGCTAGACGCCCACTGTCTGAAGCTGCAGCTCTGTGCTGCCCCTTGAAAGGTGGAGACAAAAGGACAAGTGTACGCACAGGGACAGAGAACAAGACAGAAACTGCTCAGTGTTTCAGTATCACGGCATTGGCAGTTCATCCTCTTTTGGGAATCTATTTATTTTTTGTATCGTGTATATACATGGACCTGCTTGTTTGCATGAGTACCAGCCACATATGTGCAGTGAGTTCTGATGCCAACAGAAGCTGTTGGAGCCCCTGGGACATTATTCATGTAGAATTCTTAAAGAATTGGTCTAGACGTCACCTAATCACTTGCCCTTGGCAGAACTTTTGGGTTGTATCCAGTTATTTCATTAGTTAGTTCTAATTTCCTAACTAGGACTAAAAGTTCTAGCCAGGCAGTACTGGTGCACCACTTTAATCCCACCACTCAGGAGACAGAGGTGGGCAGATCCCTTGTGAGTTCAAGACCAGACTGGTCTACAGATCAAGTTCCAGTACAACCAGGGCCACACTGAGAAACCCTTTCTCAAAATACACATACACGCGCGCGCGCGCGCGCACACACACACACACACACACAAATAAAAGCTCTACTGTATGCTAACACTTTTCACCCCTTCATAACCCATGAGAAGTGTGTGTGTGTAGAGGGTAAAGAAGAGTTTGGGGTACAGTCTCACCTGTTCTTTTGAGACAGGGTCTCAGTGGCCTGGAGCTTACCACATATGTTAAGCTGACTGGCTAGTGAGCTTTAGGAACCTGCCTGTGTCCGTCTTCCAGCAGGATTACAAACACACCATGCTTAGCCTTTTGTACATGTTTTGGGGATCAAGCTCCAATCCTCATGTTTGCAAGGGCCATCTCTGCCTGTACTTGCCAATTCATTTCTAACAGTATGCTCTATGGTGTTTTTTTATGTGCATTGGATATGCTCATCTAAAAAGTTAAATTTTTAGGCAGAAATTGTCTAAATGAATTTTCAAGTACTCTGTTTGCAAAGGAAAAGAATGGGTCCTTGTTCAAGAGAGCACAAGTGTTGCCAGAAAGCCGCTGCTTCGCAGCTGAGCTGACTCTTAGCTGCTCTCAGGAGCGCACTTTTCTGTCTCCAAAGCCAGTGGCCTCTCTTGATGACTTGAAACCTGCTACTGTGCCAACATTTAGACCCTGGTAATGAGCAGACAAGCCTGGTTTCCACATCCCTCTTCCTACAAGAGAGCTGGCTGCTGACGTTCATCAGCACCCCTATGGCCACTTAACTGGCTTAGAGTGCTAAAGGAACAACAGTTAATATCAAAGTCCATTGGAGACATGCAAATGAGGCAGCTGGTATTTCCAGGAAGCCCATGCTAGGGTGTTTGAGACATCCTCGTGAAGGGGTAAAAAATAGGGGGTCTTGGAGTCTGGCATGCTCGTAGGGCTGATTCTCTCTCCCTGTTGCAGTCAGGACTGCGATTAAATTCCAGATGGTGCTAGTCTTTGACATGAGCCAGAGCCCCTGGAAAGTCCATGCTGCCCGCTCAGATGCTGCCCTGGCCAATCCCTCCCAGGCCATGAGTTGCCATGGCAGAATGCTCTCACCTCCAAGCTTGAGCATCTGGTTCCTGTTGCAGTCTCAGGGTCAGAGTTCACATCATGCCAGAGTTTCAAAGGAAGTGCTTCTTTGTCCCTCTGGGCTGGGCTTGTTTCATCTCCGAGGAGAAATGAGTTGTGTTGTCTTGATGGATGGAGGAGGGCCAGCAGAGCTTGTAAGTGTACTGGGGCCCTTGCTACATTGTTCATTTTAAGACTGTAGTAAATAGATTGATTATGTTGAGGCAGGGAGGGAAGTAAGGCTCAAGAAATTCATGGTAGAGAGATGTTCGCTGAGGTCAGGTCATAGTAGACCACTAACGGGGTTTAAATTAAGGTTTTAAAAAGAGGGAGCTTCGGGGGAGACAGACAAGAGCTTACAGGAAACCATTTAATTAGGGCTGGCTTACAGTTCAGGGGTTTAGTCCACTATCATCACGGCAGGGAGCATGGTCATATGCAGGCAGATATGGCGCTGGAGAGGTAGCTGAGAGTTCTACACCCAGAGGACAGGCAGCAGGAAGAGAGAGTGACACTGGGCCTGGTGTGAGCTTCTGAAACCTCAAAGCCCATCCCCAGTGACAAAGTTCCTCCTACAAGGCCTCTCCCTATGGGCCTATGGGGGGCTATTTTCATTCAAACTCTCTGGCCCCTATAGGCCACTCAAAGTCAGAGATCCACCTGGCTCTGCCTCCTGAATGCCAGGATTAAAGGCTTGCGGCACCATCACTTGGCTTTTCTTAAAAACGATGAAAATGGAAACATTTTATACACAGAGAATGTGCGTGGCACTTGAGGACTGTGATGCAGATTGAACCACAAAACAAATGGTTGCTTCCCCTCCCTGGCCCCCATAGGCTTGTAGCCATATCATAATGCAAAATGCATTAACTTAGTCCAACTTCAAAAGTGCCCGTAGTCTATCACAGTCTCGACAGTGTTTAAAAGTGTGAAGTCTCTTCATAGACCCTTGCAGTCTCCTCATTGTAACCCCACTGTACAATCACAGTGAAAAAGCAGATCGCATACTTCCGACATACAACGGCACATGCATTGCCATTCTCAGAGGCAGGAAAGGGAGCCAAGTGAGGAAACACTGGACCAAAGCAAGGCCGAACTCCATCTGGACAAACTCCAGACTGCATCTCCATGTCTGATGTCATGGTGATTTTTTAGACCCCAATTCCTTTCAGCTTTGCTAATTGCAGCGCACTTCTTTCTCTTGGGCTGGTTCCACTCCCTCTGAGCAGCTCTCCTCAGCAGCTGTCCCCTGACATCTCCACCATCTCGGGGTCTCCAAGGCAAGCCAGGCTTCACTTTCACAGCTTCACACGATAGTCTCTCTAGGCCTCCATGCAGGGATACCCCTGTCACATGCCTGACCTCAGTGGCTTTCCTCATCCATGGGGTGGGGGAGGTGGGGGGGAGAAGACTCCAGAACTCTTCTATCCTCAACTCTAAAGCCCGAACCACGTGTCTGATCCGCCAGGTTCTGCTGCTTGCTGGGGCTAGAACATAGCTCCCTCATTGGAATACATTCTTCACCGGCTTTGCTTTTGATGGTCTTCTTCACTGCCTAAGCTTGACTGCCCTGGACCTGTCTTTGTAGGCCAGGCTGTCCTTGACCTCAGAGATCTGCCTGCCTCTACCTCCCAGTGCAGGGATTAAAGGTGTGTGATACCACAGCCAGCCCTTAACTTTTCTGTATTTTCACAGGTTGGAAGCTTGGCTGGGTGCTTCTGGCCCTGAGGTCACCACTCCCTTTATTCCTCTTGGCTTCAGGCTTGTCAATAATAATAATAATAATAATAATAATAATAATAATAAAAATTTACACTCCCCGGTACCCCTTTACTCCTCCAACCATACATTTTGTATTTTTTCTTGCTCCTTTTCATTATAGATTCACATAAGTATGACCACTAATAACCAAGCAATACGGTCAATACTAGACTGTCTGGAAAGTTCTGTTAATGCCGTCAACCAAAACTCTTCAATTCAGCCTCAGGCAGTTTGTTTGTTTGTTTGTTTGTTTTTTAAAAAGGATCGAAAACAGCCACATTCTTTGACAAAATATCATAAGATGATCTCCAGGCCACATACTGCTAGTCTTCTCCTCTTGAGCCAGGCCTCCACAGTTCAAATCACCCTCAGCACCACTGTCTTCCATGCGCCTACTAGGATGGCCCATTAAGTCGCACTTAAGATGTCCAATCGATTTCCTAGTCCAGTGTCTCAAAGTGTCCCCATATTCCTCCAAACAAAAACATGGACTGCCCTATCGCAGCAATGCCCCAGTCCCTGGTACCGACTTCTGTCTTAGTTTTCATGGCACCACACGACGCAAGCGTGAAGATCTGAGTTGGATCCCCAGAACATCTGTTAAAGCTAGGTGCAAGTTGACAAAAAACACCCTTATAACTTGCAAAAACTCAGTCATAAATAAATTTTTTAATCTCTTAAAAAGTAAGGTGGAGAGTGATTGCTGAAGATAGTGTCAAAGCTCTGCCTCTACACACATACGTGCACACTCATGAGCAAACACACACGTGTGCACATATACAGGGAGCGGCACCTTGGTTTCTGCCACTGGAGCTGAGCTGGGAACCAGTGTTTGTTAACTCCCCAGTGGCCTTGTGCAACAGAGTTGAAGGCTCCTGGGGTTGAGATGGCTGTACTGTGCCTCCCTCTGGCCCAGCAGGGAGAGTGGAGGAGGGAAGCCTGCTGCCTGGGCCAGGAGGCGGGAAGGACAGAGAGCCTCAGGCTTCCCTGGGCCATTAAAGTTTATCGTTTGCCACAGCAGTGATTGAAAAAGGCTTTTTGCAGGACTGAAATGTGAGCAGTGAAACCTGCCAGTTGATACGGAGGCTAGGGTGCTTATCCCATAAAAATACCCTCTGTGTCAAAGGGTTTCAGTAAATGTGCCTGGGAGTATTAGCAGTCATTTCTGCCAGCCTGGGGCTCTTGATGGGGGGTGTGGGAGGGAGGCGGTAAGGGGCTGTAAAAGGGAGCTGCAGTTCCTGCCAAGACGGAGGACAAGGAGGAGAGGACAGAACCACCAGCAGCTCCTGGCTAGATCCCGATGCAGCATCCAAAAAGCTCAAATGGGGCTGTGCCTTGGGTATCCCCACCTACCACTTGAATGGGAGAGGGCTAACAGCCTAGCTAGGCACACGCACAATCTGGTGACCTTTGTGTGTCTTCACTGTAGGGTCCCAGGGACAGTCAGAGAATTACATGGGGCAGGTTCCTAGGACTCAGGGAGGTTGTGGTGTGCATGGGGTACTCCTCTGAGCTGATCTGTAAAATGGGGGTTGTGATAGTAATCACGGGACCCCAGGTGGCATGAAAGGCCAATCCTGATCTGTATGAGGCTGTCATGTGCTGGCAGAATAGAGAGGCTTTGCCACTTCCTTTCAGGAGACGTTTACAGAGAGGGTATCAGTAATGCATCAGGCATGGGCAGGAACTTCTGTGATCAGTGCAGGTGTGGTCTGCCCTGTTCTTGGTGAGAGGTGTGGATAGCATTCCAAGACTTTGTGTTCAGACAGGACCCTGTATGCCAGTTACTGATCTGCCCTGTGTCATGCTGGGGGCAGCAGAGCTGTAATAAGCGGGATGTCAGGTTGAGGTTTTTCTGTCACCTGTCATCCTTTGGTGCTGGGGGCTATGTACTTGGCTTGAGTGGCATGGGGTAACCAGGGCTGTGCAAGACCATTCAGAGCATGGAACTTGTGTGTTGAGTGTGGTGGGAAAGAGAATTTTCCACTGTCCCTCTAGCCAGTAGTCACAGGAGACATCTTGTGGGCCCTGGCTGTGTCCAGGCTGTCATTTTCAGAGCCCGTGCTCTGCCCCCTGAAGGCATGTGTCCTCTCTGGGCATCAGAAAGCAGAAAAGAAGCCGAGGGCTCTGGGTGGAGAAATGAAGCTGTGAGCCCTGTCGCCCATCTAGAAGGTGGGAGAGGGCATCGTGTACCCTTGGGCACGGCCCCAGCATCCACCGATGGGCCACACAGGCTTCTTCTCTAAAGCTGTGGTTTGGAGGAAATCAACTGTTATGGAACAGTTCCCAGCTCTGCTGCTGGTTCTGCTGGGAGGAGTTTGGGTGGCTGGCTTGGTTTGGGAATCATATTTTCATAGAAAGGAAAGGGGGAAATCCCCCACCTGGCCTGGGCAGCAGGCAGGCCGAGGGAGGAACTTCACTAGGGCAGGTCAGTGGCTAGACCCACACTTCATCCCGGAACCCATTTTATAAGAGGAGCATCCTCAGTCATCCAGGGCCACCAGCTGTGCCCATAGTCTTGGCTACAGCAGGGCCTTCACAAGCCTTGGTATGCAGTCTTTTTTTGCACTTTCTTTATTTAGCACTTACCAATTACACTTAGTCATGAGTTCATACTGTATGTAATGTATTTTGATCATGTTCACTTTCTATCACTACCCTTTGCCCCACCCCACCCCACACACCGAGATTCCTTCCTTGTCCCTCTTTTGGGTTCATGATGTTTGGGTTTGTTTCTTGTTTTTGTTTGTTTGTGGCCTAAGGAGTTCCACTGGGTTGCTTAAAGAAGCTTAGGTGAGGGTTCGTGTATAAGAGTGTGGATTTCTTACCAGTGGCTTCATCACAAAATGTGTGTCCCTCCCCATCACCTACTAACTGCCTATATACCCTCACGGGGTATATTTCCATCCCTTGTGATGTATTTCTAAGTTCCTGAGTCTGTGAGAGCTTTCTCACTTGTGAGGGCATTCTGGGCTGTGTGCGAGCCTACTAGCCACGATCAGGGTCGTTGGTCCTCTTTCCCTGTGTTCCCACACTTTCCCTGTGCAGCGACTTCCCCTCCCCATGTCCTGTCCCAAACTCCTTTTCCCTGGGGTTCTGGTCACCTCTCCCAATGAGACGTGGTGCATCCCAGAGGCTTACAACACCCTTGTGCTCTTGGAGTCTCCCAGTAGCTACCGTATCCTCAAACTTGGCCACCCTGTCCCCAGATCTGTCCAGAACTTCTCACCCAAATCAAAATCTGTGTGATAATTTATGCAAATGAAGGAGGGCTGGTGGTGGCCAGAGTCACAGACATCCATCACCCCATGTCCCAGCACAGTCATCCTTCATCAGGCCCTTAAAAGATAGTACAGTTTTTGTTTAAGGCAATTACTTAATCTTGACAAACTCCTGTGTTAAGCAGGGCTATTAATGGGGCCCACCATTAATCAGTGCGAACCCAGGTGGGTGCTTTCTCTGAACCTCCATCACTCTTGGGGACCCAAGGTGGGCCCTTTGCCATCCTCAATGCCCTAATTACACAAGCAGCATGCTAACCACAAGCATCCCACGTGGACGGCAGGGGCACCCAGCCACGGACAGGAAAGAGGCCCATTTTTAATGCCAGGCAGAAGGTTTTCTGAGCCAAGCAGGATGATCCATGGAGGTTATTAGTAGGGACCAGGAGCACAGCTGGGGAGAACAGATAACTCCTCTCCCGAGAGACTCTCCTGCTCTTAGCACCCACGTTGTCGCCTACCTGGCGGCCTGCAGAAGGATTGCACAAGTACCTTACGTTGGCCAGTTACGTTTATGTTTGGATGACCAGGAAGGAGGCGGAAGTACCAAGCCTCACCCTGTGTCTGTTTGGCATCATCATCTCTGACACCCCATAAAGGAGCTGGGTATCAGAGTGCTCCTCTTCATCCAACTCCCACGTGTGGCCCTGTCACACTGACACCTGCCCAAGGGTGTCAGAGGGGAGCTGGGCCCTACAGGAGAACCCGTAGTGAATGGAATAGAGACAGAGCCCAGAACCTGGATCTCCCTCAAGGAGTTCATTTCTGTTTGGATCAGAGCAGAACAAAACAGAGAACTACTTAGGAAAGACGGGGGTTCATTTCAGCTTGCCATTACAAGTTACAGTCTATCGTTGTAGGGAAGTGGAGGCAGGAACTGTAAACAGCTGGTCACCCCCACAGTTAAGAGCAGAAATAAATATGTACTTGCTTGCTTGTGTGCAAGTAGATTTCTTCACTCTTATACCATTCAAGGCCATCTGCCTAAGGAATGATGCTGCCCACAGGCCAACCCACTGTTGGCATCTCTCATTGAGACTCTTCCCAGGTGGTTTTAGGTTGTACCAAGATGACAAAGCTAACCATCACAATGGTCACCGAAGAAATGTCACTATCTTATCCCACCAGTGAGGATGGACCGGAATCAGTGTGGGTGGGTGCGAGGCCAGACTGTGACACTAATTATGCATTACTAGGGGCAAGTCACCATGTTTCTCCATGCCTCTGTTTCCCCTTCTGTAAAATGGGGTAGAAGATAACGGATTCCTGCTTGAGGGCTTCAGGTATCAATATGTTAAGAATGGGACACACTCAGGAGAGTCCTTCCTGTGACAGTCAGGCTGTCAGAAGCCCTCTGAGAGGGAAGTACAGTTCTGATCACTCCACCAGCCCCCAGGCCAAGTGTGTGGGGAGTTTTTCCCTGGATGTTGAGCCCTGTTTATTTTATAGGAAGTCAGCTTCATCTGCTTTTAATTCACACACTTAGCTCATCAAAATGTTGTTTTGCAAGAGGCCTTTTGGTGTCCAGGAAGCCTTTGGAATGGCTCCTCTTTATATAGTCTTATTCCAGGAAAAAGATTCTAGAAACCACTTTGTTTGATAGGTTGACTCATGTTTTTCTTTTTCTTCTTCTTCTTTTTTTTTTAAATCACACTTATTTATTTGTATGTGTCTATGAGAACATACATGGGTTTGTGTGTGTCACGGGTCACATATGGAGGTCAGAGGACAATT
Source organism: Mus caroli (assembly GCF_978045245.1). Taxonomy (NCBI): domain Eukaryota; kingdom Metazoa; phylum Chordata; class Mammalia; order Rodentia; family Muridae; genus Mus; species Mus caroli. The sequence continues at coordinate 115,409,001 of NW_028227256.1, read as the reverse complement.
TGTGGAAGTTGGTTCTCACCCTGAGCCGTATGAGTTCTGGGGATGAAACTCAGGTCATCGAGCTTGGCCACACACCCCGTTACCTACAGCCAGATTTCCACATCTTAGTTTCTTCATGCAGGGACAAAGGATTTGTGGAACAGCCTTTAGAGTTGCCGGTAGACCCCACATCATCCTGCTCAAGGGAGCCACCGTTTCTGTCAGTGGCAGTGTGAGTGGGTAAGAAGAAACATGGGACAGCTCGGTGGGAACAGGACACACTAGAAGTGTCCTTCAATTCATAGTGTGGTGCAGATGGGAGTCAAGCTCCAACACACATTCCCTGGCTTGGTGGTGCAGCTGCACACCCCTGCTCCCTTCCCACTCAGAATCCTCTTTCTGACTTTGCATCCTGAGGACCCTCTTATTCATCAGAAGGCTTCGGAATGGGTCCACGTACCCATTGACTATTTTTGTGCACACCCCCAGCTTGCCAGAAAGGCAGCAGGTGATGATCTAGGCCAGGCTGGAGGCAGGCTGCACTGACCAGCACAGCTCTGACCCAGCCAAGGGGATAGGAAGTTATAAGGAGTGTCACAACACCACTCGGTGACCTCACAGGGACCTGGGTGACCCTGTGAATTCAGTGAACGGGAAGATGGGAGGAAGGAAGGAAAGATATCGTAACCATTTGCTGTGTTTGTTAAGTGGCATAACTTAACTAAGCTAAGATGTGGAAGAGGGGAAGGACTGAGGGGTGGGTGATTCTCATTTCCGTGTTTTATGTGTCAGGAGGCCTATGATTAGCCTGGGCTAGAGCTCAATCAGTGTGCAAAGACGGTGACAATGACTACTTAGTCCAGAGCTGTTAGACATGGCAGCCACAGCTGCCTGTCACCATGCAGTTGAGCAATCGTCCCAGTAAGCTACACAAAAGGGAAGGATCTGCACCAGATTTTGAAGATTTCATGGAACAAAGAACACAAAATATTTTATTAACAGTTTTTATACTGCATTCATGCTGAAGTTTTAATTATGTGTATATATGTGTGCTTGTTCATATATGTGTGAGAACATGTATGTGTAGGCATGTGAACTCATCTGTCTGGTGGTAAGAAGACAGTCTTGGGTGTGAGTCCTCAGGATCTGTCCACCGTTTTGTCTTGTTTCATTTTGCTTTTGCTTTTTTTTTTTTGACAGTTTCTCAGAACCCAGAACTCATTGAAGAGCCTGGGTTGTCTGGTCAGCTAGTGAGCTCCAGGTGTCTCCCTGTCTCCTTCTCTCAGCCTCCTCCCATGGGAGCTGAGCATCAATTGCAAATACTGTGGACCATAGGGACCTGATAGTGGAGTGTCACAGGTGTCCCTCTAAAAGGAGCCAGTACCTCTGAGACTCTGACCACACAGCCTGGAAGCTGCCAGATGGTGGGGTGGCAGGGGAGTCAGTCAGAGGGGCAAGGGAGCCTATCAAAAGATAGCACGGTTTGGGGACCACATCTTCTCCAAGGTAGTTCATCTAGCTCCATCCCTACAATGGGTGCAAGGAGCATGGGGACCCAGGTACCAATTGCTGGCTGCTCTTATCGCCAAGTCCATGAACTTGGCCTAGATTTGTTCTTTTCCCTTCCCTCCCTCTTTCTCCCTCCTTATATGTGTGTGTGTATGTGTGTTCCCTTCATGTGCATCTGTGTATGCCCATGTTGTATGCATGTATGTAGAAGTCAGAGGACACCTTCAAGTGTCATTTCTCAGGAGCTGTGTCTGTCTTCCATTTTGGATGACAAGGTCTTTCTCTAGCCTGGAGTTCACCAGCTGGGCTAGACTGGCAGGCCAGCAAGCCCTGGGCATCTGCCTGACTTTGCCTCCCCAGCTACAGGATTGCAAACACACCACTGTGCCTGGCTTTTCTTATGTGGGTTCTATTCTACGGATCAAACTCTGGTCCTTGTGTTTATAAAACAGGCCCTTCAGCAACGGGGCCCCTAGAGTCACACTTTCTGCAAGATCTCCGAGTCCCTAGAACTAAAATCCTCTGTGTTTCAAATCCTTTGATTGTTTTGGGGGCCATCCCACAACTTTCTAGAAAACAGATTTTGTGACCGAGACTATTGTCCCCTTTAGTCTGGATTGATCTTCCTCATGTTTCTTCTGACCGATTCCCTAACCTGGGGCTGAGGAGACAGGTCTATTGGCAAAGAGCTGGTCCACTAGAACTGGTGAACAGCCCCTGCTGTTCCCCATAATGGGTGGTGGGGGCTTCCTTGGGGTCCTGTGAAACTCCCCTCTGTGTCCCCACCCCTGCTGAAGAGGAGGGAGCCCAGCAGAGCTGGCAGTAGAGACAGCCACACTGGTTCTCTTGCTCTCTGTATTGTCTCACACACTCTGTGTCCCTTGGCCCTGTCACTGCCCTCATTTCACACTTGGGAAAACTGAGGCACAGAATAACTCATTGAGACAGCCACTTCAGCACTACCTGTCACATCCCAAGCCTCTGGGATGGCCCCTAGTCTGTTCCTGCCAGGTACATCATTTAAAGGGGCAGATTGCCTGGTCCAGTCTCCCTGAGGCTTCAGTTGGCCTCTTCCATGGCATTTTCTGGAGTACTCTCTTGGAGTGTCCTTTCTCTTCTCTCTTGCCTTCCCAACCTTGAGCTCAGTCTCAGGGCGCTGTCCATACGGAGTAGCTCACACTGGCTCCAGCCCAGCCCTGTGCACTCTTCCAACAACTGTTTTGTCAGTAATTCCTTGACTGGGATAGGCCAGGGGATGGTCCAGCTGCTCATTCAGCCTGCTGGACAACAGTCAGCTTATGCTGTTTGAATGTTGGGCCTGATTTTAAGCCCCGCTTCCAACGGAGACTGTAACACTTCTCAGTCACATGCTGTGAAGTAACTACTCTGGATATCATAGTTATTAAAAAGCATCCTTGTGAGGCAGTCGCTCCCACAGGGGCCTCCAAAGTCAGCCTGTCCTGCGGCTGGTTACTGGGAACACATGCCATTTGTGCAGGGCCCTGAAGACAGGCATGCTCAGTCTGGAGGACTGAGGTGTTTTGGCTTCTAGGCTGTTTTAATGCCAGCTATTCTAGCTCTGAGGCACGGGCATCAGGCACTTGGTTTCCTGACTCCACCTGACTGACAGGCCAGCCTTGGAAGCTGTCCCAGCTCCCATTTGGGCTGAGGACAAGCCCAGCTCAGAGAGGGCTCCCTAGCTCTGGTCCACTCCTTCATCTTTACACCAGTGGAAAGTCTAGGTGACCTAATAATTCCAGGAGCACCTGTTTAGACATCTTGCACGTTCCCTTGTTCTGTGTGTCCTGTATACCGGAAGCTCGTGTGGAATAGCCAGGCTGGGCTTCCTGGGGTTTGTACCTGAGGATGTGATGAGAAGCCAGAAGAATCCATTTGTCAAAGCCCTTTTCTACAAAGCTGTGACTCCTGTCCTTTGCGTCTGGGTTTGTTTGTTTGTTTGTTTGTTTTAAGACACTGCCTCATTAACCTGGTTGATTGATTCATCTAGACTGGCTGGATACTGGCTGGATAGTGGAGCCGCAGGAATCCACAGAACTCTGAACTTCAGCCAGCCGCTCATCCTTGGCCTGGTCACCCTGAAGGTTGCACTTATATATGCTTGAGCCTTAGCACAACATCCTGTTGTCTTACTTAATTTTCTTGTGGCTGGGACAAAATACTGACGAGTGAAAATGACTTAAGTAATCTTCCAAGAAAGGAAGGACCTGGTCATGGTGGGAGGGCACAGATGCAGGAAGTCTGGTCATTTTGCTTCTGTACTTGGAAAGCAGAAAGAGGTGAATTCTGACACTCAGCTTGCTTTCTCCTTTGTATTCCATCCAGAACTCCAGCCTACCTGTGGTGTTTAAATGAGATGTCATCCCCCCTCCCCCAACCCCTGCATAGTTTGAGCATTTGAGTACTTGGTTCCCAGTTGGTGGTTCAGGGCAATTTGGGAGTTTGGGGAAGGTGTGGCCTTGTTAGGAGAATCATGTCACAGGAAGTGAAGATTAAAGACTCACATCAGTTGGAGTCTGCTCTCCCTACTTTGTGTTTTCTGTTTTAAGATGTGAGCCCTCAGCTTCTGCTCCAGCTGTGGTGCGTGCCACCTGCTGCCATGTCTCACTGTCACAATAACCTATTCCTATGGACCTGGAAACCAAACCAACCCTTCCTTCAATAGATGGTATTGCTCATAGTGTTTATCGTAGCAACAGAAAAGAAACTAATACACCATTCTACACTCAGGGCGGGTCTTCCCCGCTCAGGTAAACCTTTCTGGAAACACCTTGGTACACTCAGGAGTATATTCCATGGTGGTTATAAATCCCATCCCACTGACAATTCAATTAACAGCAACCAGCACACCACCTGCACTGTACAAAATCACTTGTCCTGGAGTTGCTTGTCTCCACTGGCTATTGTTAAATACCTGGGCAGCAGGGCTTCTCAAAGAAACCCACTTCTCTGGTCCCACTCACAGAGGACACATGTCCTCCAAGCTGATTCCATCTTGTAGTTATAATTGAAAAGGCAGGAAGCTCTGGAGAACCACATTCTGCAGAGACTGGACATCCTAGAAGGCTGTGGTGTCTCCACAATGTCCCATATGTGGGTCATGGCCACCGAGAAGTCTGTTGAGCACCTCTCTAGGCAGTGTCTAGGATATGGCCACATGTGACTATCTCATAACACTCTGTCAGCTGATGTGACTTCAAGACGTGTTTTCATGACCCAGATGTTCTGCATTCTTCCTGTAAGAACCCCTTTTCATTCACCACTGTGGTCATGATGGGGCTTTAACTTGAGCTCAGCCTCCAAGGAAAGCCTGTCCCTTATCTCCTTTCAACGTCTTCCTCATACACAGCAAAATGGTTACCTCAGGACCCTGTCACACAAATGGCTCCTCACCAGACCCTACCAGTCAGGGAACATTTGGTGTTTCAGTTAGCACACAAAAATTCTGGACTTTTCATGGCAGCTGCCTCCTCTTCACTTCCTCAGGGACTTTCTGTGCAAGATCAAAAACAAATGTGCAAAATGTGCATTTTTCTAGGGACAGGGCGTGGTTGCCAAGCCTTCTCCACTTTGAGCTTCTCCCTCAGAAACTTAAAAAGGGAGACATTTCTTTGAAATGGCATATGGGGTGTGTGTGTGTGTGTGTGTGTGTGTGTGTGTGCCCTTTCTGCCGGAGGACATGATTTAATTTAGATTTCCTTAAAAAAAAAAAACCCCACAATGAAAACATTGTGTGGAATGATCAAATTCAATATGTCGGCTGGGGTGGCTGTTTTTTTGTATGTGGGTCTGAGTGTGTGTGAGAAGTATATATGGGTAAAGAGGTGTGTGTGTGTGTGTGTGTGTGTGTGTGTGTGTGTGTGTGTGTATCTCTGGTGCATTTGCGTGTGTGTGCAGGTGCACATGCAGTCGTAAAGACCAGAGCAGGGCATCGCTGTCTTCCGTTATCACTTGCCTTATTCCTCTGGGCAGGGTTTCCCACTGAATCTGGAGCTAGGTTGGCAGCTAGCAGGCCCTCAGTGACTTTCTGTGCTTGTCCCCACAGCTCTGGATCACAGGTGGCCATGCCCAGCTGTGTGCATAGGTGCCGGGGATTAGAACTCGGCTCCTTGTGCACACACAGCAAGCGCACTTACCCACTGAGCTGTCTACCAGCCGAAGGTAGCTCTTGCTTCCTCTGTTTCTCTTTGCATTCTTCAGCTGCTGCTGGGGCCTCTGTATGGGAGGTTATTTCTCTCAGAAGCTAAAATTTCCTCACTGAGAGCTTTGAGCAAGCACTTATTTCTGGAAGCCCCTACTGAGCTGAAATGTCTGACTTCAGATGAGCTGGTTCCAGCCTGCATCCCTTCACTTACCTGTATGAAAACTTGGTCTGGGATGATTGTGTGGTGAATCTGTGAGTGGGAGAGTGAGTGGGAATGAATGAGTGTGTGCTATCCTGTTACAGCGGGGCTCCCGTCACTGGGCTGAATGGTTCAGCAGCTTAGTATAGGTTGTGCTCCTGCAGAGAACCTGAGCTCAGCTCTCAGTACGGCTCTCAGTTCAGCTCTCATATCGTGCGGCTCACAACTGCCTGATGTGGCTCCAGCTCTGGGGCATCTGATGTCTATTTCTAGTTTCTAAGGTCCCAGAGCTTTTCTTTTTAAAGCTGAGGTTGGGGGACTTTTTTTAGAAAAGCTTTTTTTTTTTTTTTTAAAGCTTGCAAGTGGCTCAGTGGGTAAGAACACTGCCTTCTTTGGCAGAGGACATACATATGCAGCATACGTTCACACATGCACACACACACACACAATAATGCAGCATACGTTCACATGTGTGCACATACACAATACAAACCAGTATTTTTGTTTTGTTTGGTTTGGTTTGGTTGGTTTGGTTTTTCGAGATAGGGTTTCTCTGTACAGCCCTGGCTGTCCTGGAACTCACTTTGTAGACCAGGCTGACCTCAAACTCAGAAATCCACCTGCCTCTGCCTCCTGAGTGCTGGGATTAAAGGCACGCGCCACCTCATTGAGAATTGTTAACATTAAAGCCAGTTGGGTAGCTCATACTATAATCTCAGTACTCAGAAGATGAATACAAAATGATTGTCATCTGTTCAAGGCCAGCTTGGGCTACAATGTGAGACTCTGTCTCTCACTCTCCTCAAAATTGATAGCACTAAATCCAAATGCCTATCAACAGTGTAACAGACAAACAAAATGTGGTATATCTGAACAATGGAGCAACAGTCAGCCTTCAAAGGAGAGGAATTACTGATGAACCTCACGAACATATGCTGAGAGAAGTAAGCCAGACACAAAAGGACAAGTCCTATACTAATAAACTTGTTATCAAGTTCACAAAGACAGAATGCAGAGGGACTGTTGTCAGTGACAGGGACTAGTGGACTGATAGTGTTTAGTGGTGTTCCCCCTTAACACACTGAAAAGTCCTGTGGGTGGAGGTGTTGACAGCCTTGTGCCATGACTATGACACTGCTGCTCAACTCTCTACTTACAACTGTGAAAATAGTAAATGTTTGTGAGCATGCTCATAAGTGGGAGGTGCATGTGTTGTGCTGGTGCATGCACACACACACACACACACACACACACACACACACACACACACATGTATGGAGGCCAGAGGCTATTTCTGCTCATTCTTCAAGTGCTGCCTGCCTTGTTTTTTGAGACATGGTCTTTCACTAGGACCTGGTTCCCAACAATTGCTTTAAGCTGTCTTGTCAGAGAGCTGCAGGGATCCTCCTGCCTCCGCCTCCTCACTTCTGGGTTTATGAGTGTGCACCACCTTGACTGTCTTTTCATGTGGGTTCTGGGCTTTGAACTTGAGTCCACTAAGCTATCTTCACAGCCCCGGCTCTCCACTCTTGATATTAACTACCAGCCCTTTGGTGCTGGTGGTGCCTCCAGAACTGAAAACACCAACACGTGTGTGTCAGTTCGGAGCTGAGTCAGCCCCTGTCTGTGCTTGGCCTGCGCTCAACAAATCAACATGGTAATTGCAGGATGCTCTTTGCTTATTGAAAGAAAATGCCTGGGTGCCCCAGAGGCAAACATAATTATAGGCTTTAGGAAAACAGGGCCTTTTAACAAGTAGGCTGGGAAAAGGCTAAGGGCTGGGGCATTCCTCATTCCTCTGTGGACTCTTCCCTTAGTCAGAAGGCCACTGGCCTAGGGAAGTAGGGCCTAGTCTATCTGCCTCATCCGCCATATCATCAGGGCTGCTGACAGCTTAGGTGTGCCTTGATCGATTCACCGAAATAAGGCTATTCTTTGTAAACAGAAACTTCTCTTCTATGGCACTATGGTGAAAATTAAATTTACCATGGTTGGGGGCTGGGGTGGTAGTAACTCTTGCTGCACAAGCATGAGAGCCCAGTCACCACCATAAATGTCAGAAGCCTGGTGTGGGGACATGTGCCTTCTACCCCGGCATTGGGAAGGCAGAGACAGGAGGATCTGGGACTTGCTAGCCAGCCAGCCTAGCTGAATCAGAGACTGCGAAATCACAGTGAGAGATCCTGCCTTATAAAACAGTGTGGATAGTTGGATAGTACCTGAAGATGAACAACACCTGAGGTTGTCCTATGGTCTCCACATGCTTGTGAACATATGTGCACACATACCACACACAGGTGCTCATGCACACATGTGTACTCAAGCACATGCATGCACGCACACACCTGTGCAGGCATGCATGCGGGCATGCACGCACATACACATAGAGTAGGGAATTAGCTACCTAAGCAGATTCCCCCCAAGCTTCGCCTGGCCTTGCTTCACAGACGGTTCTAGGTAAATATGTGCAGCCTGTGTGCACAGCGGATCTGAGGCTGGTACCTGATGCTACTGAAGCCACACACAGCCAAGCCGGGGTGGGCAGAAGCTGGTGCGAGTCAGAGTCTGTCAGCACTGTCAGTCCTGATTTGTGGCCAAGCTGGGTTCCCCAAGTTCAAAGAGCATGGAGCTGCTTGTCTTTGTCAAGAGCACGGCTGGGGATCTTTTATGTGGAAGATGTAGGATTCTCAGACTGGCTTTGATTATTTATTCATCCCCCTTCGTGGGTGTGTGATAGCACAGGCATCATGGAGCCCCTTGTCCTGGCCACTCTTGCTCAGGAATTCACGGAGCTTAAAGCCTTTTGAAAATTGTTTTTCCAGGGAGGGGGAAAGTGTTTGAAGTCCTCTCTCTCTCTCTCTCCCTCCCTCTCCACAGTTCCTCAGCAGCTCCTGCCGGCTTTCCACGCGCCTTTGCCGATTGACATGAGACACCAGGAGGGAAGGTACCATTATGACCCTCACTCTGTCCACAGTGTACACGGGTAAGTGTTGGCTTCCATACACTGCTCCTGCTGTGCAGCTGCCTGCCTCTGTCCTTTTAGGTCACAAAAGTGCTGTGACTGTGAACCCATGAGCAGGTGACAGTGCACACTAGCCCCAAGTAGCAGGCTTGGATCATGTGTCTCCGTGGATCACCGTGGTCCACAGCTCTAGGCTTCCTTATTGGTCCCTACAATGTAATCTTAAGTACAGGCTGCCCTGGGGTAGTGGTTTGGAGTCCCCTCCCCCTTTTACAACTAGCTCAGAGTGAGCCTTTAGGTCTCTTCCTGCTTCCCACCTTGAGGTCCCCAAGGATGTGATTTGAGTCAGCATTTCCCCGGGGGAAGGGAGACCTCCAGCCCTGTCTGGTGTTCATTCTCTTGGCATTTGCTCCTTTCTGAGCCCCGCCCCCTCCTGCACCACCTGGTCCCCTCCAGAGGAGAGACCAGTTATTTTCATCATTGCAGTGATAAAGTAGCTGACCAAAGCAACAAAGGAAGGAATGTTTATTTTGGTTCATGGTTTGAGGGTCCATTGCAGTGAAGTCATGACAGCTGATCACATGGCATCCACATTCAGGGCGCTGGGAGAGATGGATGCTCGGTTGCCCTACCTCTCTTTCTCTTTCAGTGTGGGACCCCAGCCCAGTTAATAGTGCCACCACAGCTGGGGTAGTTCTTCCCCAGATAACCTAATCTAGAAAGCCCTTACAGGGATATAATATGTCTCCTATGAGGTTCTAGATTGTCAGGTTGAACAACAGAATTAACCATCACAGAGGCTTGGGCCTTGGCTGTTCATTCAGCCCTCCATGCATGGGAAGTGAGTCCCTCTGTCTGTCGCCTTCCCCTCCCACCCTTCTCAAACCTCCTCACTTGTCCACATCAAATTGCTGTCTGCGGTGCTGAATCATAGTCCCTGTCACTTGTCGGGATGACCGGCACCTGTTGCCTGCCCAGTCTGAACTCCCTCAGCTTGAGATCCAGCTCCCGAGGAGAATGGAATGCCCCACCCTGAGTGGGACCCAGCTCTCAATTCCAACACCATTGCCAGATCAGAGCAAGGGCACATAACTCTGAGATCTCCTTAGGCTGCTGTACCTACAGTGGCAGGTGCATAGTAGGTACGCAGAGAGTGCTGAGCAGAGAGTCCCCACCTATGAGATTCTAACTCCCACTAGAATAAAATTAGTCAGCATAGCTGAGTGCCCAGATGTTCAAAGCATTGTGCCTCTGTTGTCTGCCAGCCAGCTGTCCAGTGACACCTGTTTCAGGACACCTCCTGCCTACTAGACAGCCAGCCTGGGACTGTGGCTTTCATTTAAGACAAATTTTAAGTTTAACATTGGGGGAATGACAAGATGGTTCCATGAGTAAAAGTGTTTGCAGTGAGGTCAATCCCGGAACCCTGTATAATGGTAGAAGAAGAGAAGCAACCCCAAAGTTGTCCTCTGATCCACATGTGTCTCATGGCACACATAACACCAATATGCAAAGGTAATACACAAGGTGCATACACAATAACCTTCAAATAAATTAATTAAATTTTGAAATAAATTCAGGCATGCAAGAGCTGTAATAATTGAACAAGATAAACCACATGCCCTCCACCCAGCTATTCAGACATTAACATCCTGTATCATCTAATACCAATATAGTGAACTAATCCACATATCTGATATTAATGTGGATAGTTTTCTCATAAGCCTTTATTTCCTTGTTCAGGATCCTGTGTGTTTGCGTGTGTGTGTGTGTGTGTTTGTATGTGTGTGTGTGTGTGCATGTGTGTGTAAGCCAGAGGAGGACATCTGATGTCCTTCTCCATCACTTCCCTTACTCCCTAGAGACAGGTTTGTCCCTGAACCTGAAGCTAGGCTGACAGCCAATAAGCTCCTGTAATCCTCTTGTCTCTGTTCTCCCACAGTGGACTTTGAGATCCACAAGTCATGCCCGTTGCTAAGTGAGTGCTGGGGATTAGAACACAGGTCCACATCTTGCACAGCAAGTGCTGTTCTCCACTGAGCCCTCTCCCTAGCTCCTTAGGCACGAGAATTACCATGCTGTTCACTGACTTCCATACCCTTTGCACTGAATACCTTGAGGAATGTGTGGTCATTTCCTGTGGCTATCACAGATAGTCAACTCTGTGGCTTAAGGCAGCACAAGTGTATTTTCAGACAGTTCTGGAGGCCAGAGACCAGAAGGAAGTCTTACGTAGTGTGGACAGGACTTACTTCTGGAAGGAACGTGCATTTGTCCTTCCCCATTTCTGGAAGACTCCTGCATCTTTTGACTTACAACCCCAACCTCACACCATTGCGCCTTTCCCCTGGACCTGACCCCATGTCAGTCTCCTCTCCTGCTCCAATGTTCTCTCTGACTATTTCATCAAAGACAGTTGCTATTGCTTTTCAAGACAATCCAGCTGGGTCCAGAATCATCTCTACATCCCAACATCTTCTCCCAGCCCCCTACTCTGATGCAGATGAGATTAATATGCATGCCTTCTTAGGAGCTTTATCATTTGATATCACTAAGCCCCGGTGTAAAGCCTGGGAGATGGGCCCACATGCTTCTGTGAGGTCTAGGGGACCAGACTGTGGGGCATAGCCTAGGAGGGTGCTGTTTGTCATCCCCACCGCCAGGAAGCAGCTTCTAGGACCTGTGCTCTGCTGAGGCAGGCCTTGACAAGCTCAGGATAGTATGTCTCCACCAAGAAGATCAAGAAGGGACATGATAAGAGCTTCCGGGCTGAGAGGCATAACTCCTCGTCCCCATACTCCCCTTATCCCAGGTGAGAGCTAGACAAACCCTGGAAGAAAAATGGCCCCATAGTTCCAGCTTCAGTGATTAATGTGGTCCGAGCCTGGTGAAGTCCCCAATCCATCAAGCCTATGTTGTAGGCTGCCAGCTACCACCAATGTGTCTAATTACACACGCGGCATGCAGCAAATGAGGCACCGTGTCATCTCTTGTCAGAAGAGTCTAGGCCACTGCCTGCCCCCTTGGAACCACAAGGCCCTCTGCTTGCTGCTGGATGCACCTGCTGCTCTTGCCCCACACTACCAGAACACTCAGATCCCTGCCTGTGGCTCTTAGGATCCTGATAGGTCCCAGGAGTGGAGGATCCCAGAGTGCAGGCTCTAAGTCTAGTGACCCCTGTTGTGCTCACAGGACTCCTTCGGTCTTACCCAAAGATCTGCTGTTGTCTCGGACCCTCAAGGGGGTGGGGGGACTGCCACATGTCTGCCAGTGCACAATAGGTCTCTTGTGAATGGGCAAGCCTCATCTTTTCATCTATGAAGCAAACATATCTACTGAGTGTTAGGTTTCAGACCAGAGGCTAGTGAAGCCATGCTGACCTCCAGTCACCTCTTCTAGCTGCTGTGACAGGAATGGCAAGCCCCCACCAATAGCTGGTCTGCAGATCTTCAACCTCATTCCTCACAGACCCCGCTAAGTGCTGGAAAGTGTTCCAGGAGAGTGACAGGTGCCATTCTCAGGTCCTCCAGGAAGTTTACAGGCCTCAGGTTGCAGACTCTGGGACCTGAGAACAGCAGCACTATGGGTGTAACTGGCACACTTCACCTAGATGCACCGCTCCGCCCCATCCTTGGAGCCGCACACCCCATCACCAAATGCAGACCCACACTGGACCACCCATCAGATGTGGCAGAAAATCTCCCTGTTCCTCCGAGGCCTAGAAGAAGGGAACCCCCTCTCTGCCTTGTGGTCCCGAGCACTCCTCAGAGCTTTTGCTATGTTGTCATCTGTCTGTCGGTCCGTGTTGCTAACTGATAATTCTTCTCATACATCTCCTCTACCCCTCAAATCTACCTTAGTATCCCCTTGAATGCCAAACTCAAAACCTTTCCATGATCTTAATAGCAGAATCCACCAAGTTGTCGTTTTGTAACAGTCACAGGCCTAACAATTGTGTGGCTATGTGGTGTGTGCCATGGGTGAGTGCTCACATGAGCAGAGCCAGAAAACAACCTCTGCTGTTGTTTCTTGGGAGCTCTTGTTTTACCTTGTTTTTTAACATAGTATCTCTCACTGGCTGGGAATATCCCCAGTAAACTATTACAGCTAGCCAATGAGGCCTGTGGCTCTGCTGTGTGTCTTTCTAGCACTGGGATAAAAATGCATGCTATGGATTTTCCTCCTGTATGGTTCTGCACGTTATCATCATTATCACCATCATCATCACCATCACCATCACCATCATTCTTTTGAGACAAGGTCTCTAACTGAACCCAGAGTTTACCAATACAGCTAGGCTGACTGGCCAGCCAGTTTCTAGGATCTGCCTGTTTCTGTCCCCAACATTGGACTTACAGACACTTGCCACCACATCCTAATTTTATGTGGGCATCAGGGAAATCTAAATTCAAGTGCTTGGGTTTGCTCAATAAGCACTCCCTGGTCCCTCAGCTCTATTTTAGGGGTGGTGCTGGGGGAATTGAGACTGAGTCTTACTGTGTTGCTCTGCCTTGAACTCAGAGACCTGTCTGCCTCTGCCTTCCAAGTGCTGAGACTATAGGTGGGCACCACCACCACCCCTTTTTTGCTTAACATTGGTTCTGGGGCTCAGGCTGGGTCCTTGTGCTTGAAGGGGACAACACTTTCCTGGCAAAGCCATCTCACCAGCCCCTTCGTTGTTCTGAGAATGAGATCGGATATTGCAGGGAAGAGGGTAGAAAAGTTTAGGATATCCTGCTAGAGTTTATTGTTGCTGTGGCTCTCCCAGTTACCTGTTTCAGAAGAGGCTTCACCACAGACCAGACGACAAATATGGCTTGCCATTAGAAGAGGATGGGGGCTGGGGTGCAGATCAGATGAGCATAAAGAAGGAGGGAGACTTTCTCTCAGTGGAGGAGTTTGGATGTCAGTGTCCCTAAAGCCCCAGAGTCAGAGATGATGGGCAGATTTATCAGGGGACCTAGGAGGATGGAACCATGGTGAGGCCTGCCTGGGTCTTTGCTGGCTAGCTTTATGTTTTATGTCAGATAACAGCTAAAGTTATCTGAGAGAGGGAACTTCAATTGAGAAAACATCTCTATATGATCTGGCTGTAGACAAGTCTGTAAGGCATCAATTAGTGATCAATCCAGCTCGTTGTAGGTGGGGCCATTCCTGAGCTGGAGGTCTTGGGTTCTAGAAGAAACCCAGGTTGAGCAAGCCATGATGAGCAAGCCAGTAAGCAGCACCCCCTCCATGGCCTCTGCATCAGCTCCTGCCTCTGGGTTCCTGCCCTGCTTGAGTTCCTGTCCTTTGATGATGAACTGTGATGTGGAAGCACAAACCAGATAAACCCTTTCCATACCAACTTGCCTTTGCTCATAGTGTTTCATTGAAGCAACAGCAACCCTAAAAAGACAGTGTCCTAACAGCCTTATTTGGGACTGAACACCCTGCCCCCAAAGAGCTGCTGGGCACAGCTTTCAGCATGGGAATATCTTGCTGCCCAGCCAATTAGATGACTTCCCAGAAACACCCTCTTCCCACCTCCTTGTAGGGAGATTATTTCTTGATCAGCATCAAAACAAGATTCACACTGAAAACTAGGGCTTTAGTTTAGCGGTTGTCTTAGTCAGGGTTTCTATTCCTGCACAAACATCATGACCAAGAAGCAAATTGGGGAGGAAAGGGTTTATTCAGCTTACACTTCCACACTGCTGTTCATCACCAAGGAAGTCAGGACTGGAACTCAAGCAGGTCAGGAAGCAGGAGCTGATGCAGAGGCCATGGAGGGATGTTCCTTACTGGCTTGCTTCCCCTGGCTTGCTCAGCCTGCTCTCTTATAGAACCAAGACTACCAGCCCAGAGATAGTCCCACTCACAAGGGACCTTTCCCCCTGATCACTAATTGAGAAAATGCCTTGCAGTTGTATCTCATGGAGGCATTTTCACAACTGAAGCTCCTTTCTCTGTGATAACTCCAGCTGTGTCAAGTTGACACAAAACTAGCCAGTACAGCGGTAGAAGGTTCACCTCCAGTACATGAGTTCATAGTACTGCAAAGAAGAAAATCACGTTGCTTCCTGATGCTCGAGTGGCAGTGTTGCTCACAGTGCTAATGTGCAATGGTGCTGTCCCTGAACTTGAAGTGCAACGTCTTGGGTCTATGGAAAATGCAAGGAGACACATCAGTCAGGGGTTCTCTCTGACCCCTGTGAGGACATGCTCCTGAGATCCCAAAGGAAGAAGAAAAAGCCAGTTGAGAGTGGAAACAACCCGACCTGCAGTGTCTGTCCGGGAGGAGAGGAGCACCTTGCTTTCCGCTGGGCTTCTGCTCTTAAAAGAGTCTGGCAGGGTGCTAGAGGGAGGGTGGTAGAGTGTGGTGGGGCTGGTCCCCAGAAAAGAACGAGGACTTTGGTACACATTGGGCCAAGAGTACTTTGTGTCCCTGAGTGGAAGCTATGGAGTCCATGCCACTGGTTCAGGAGGCTCTGCCTTCAGTCTGTGTTGTTTGTGGGCTCCAGCTTTGATCTGTTCTGTCCTGGCATTTCGGAGGCGGTTGGAACTACCTCTGGCTGAGAAGAACTGGGAGGAACTCCTCAGTGTAGCAGATCCCCATCTGAGCAGTCTGGCAGTTCTGTTTTTTGAGACAAGGTCTCATGAAGCTCAGGCTAGCCTCAAACTCGCTCTGTAGCTGAGAGCTTCTTTCTAGTCCTCCTGCTTCTACCTCCAGAGTGCTGAAATTACAGATGTGCACCACCACACCTGGCTTATATCACGTTAGGGATGAAACCCAGGACGGTGTATCTGCCAGGTACCACATGACAAACTGGGCTCCATCTCCAGCCCCTTTCACCCTACACCCATGTCTTAAAGATGCTTGCTCCTAACACTTAGTCCAAATATTCTGATTTTTCCAAGTCCGGGATGAGGCCTGGGGATCGCCTTAATTCTAAGCTTACACAGACCAGTTTTTAGGGACCTTCCTATTTCTTTGACAACCAGGAAAGAAGCACAGAGTATTAACTTTCTGGAATCATGGAGTCAGCTACACTCTCAACAACAGCAATGCTACCTCAGAAATGGGGGCATTAAAGTCCCCTGTGCTTCTTGCCCTCCCACTCATAGCTGAGGTTCTCCTGGTTGGCCTAAACCCATCCATATCTGAGCTTGCAGGAGGCATGGACCATGTACTGGGGAGAGACCGTGACCTCTCAGCCACAGAGACCAGTGTCCTGCTGTCCTTTCTTGTCTGGCACCAGGCCTGACCACCATGATTTCCACCCAGCCCACCTTCTGTGTCTGACTACAGCTAATGGCTCCCAGAAGATCACTTGGTGCTGGGTTGCACTTAGTTAGTATTTATGGCAAGGTCACACTCTCCACAGAGGGCAGAAAGGCTCTGTGGGGACAGATGGCTCTGGGGTATAGCTCTCAGCTCATGGAAAGTCAACACACTGGACTGGGGTGTTAAGGAAGGAGAAGGGATACCAGGTGGTGGGCACACCTTACCCAAAGTTCCCCCAAGGGAACCATTTTACACATATAAGTCTCTGCCTGTCCCCAGCAGGAATGTACAAATGGAGATGTCAGCCCGTAAATTGGCACACTGTCACTTAAAATGGTCGTTTCGTTGCTGTGACTGTGCTCAGGTAGCTAACTTTCTAGTCTGTGGGATTTGAAGATAGCTCTTCCAAGGTCATGGTTGTTGAAAAACATGCCACCTGGTGACTTACTAGCGTGATTCTGGGGCCTGTGACAGTCTTCAACCATTCCCCAAGGGCAGCAGCTGGGCAGACAAAAGTTTATCTGGTTTCTTCTGAATTCTTAGCTCTGTACCCCAGTTTTAGCTTTGTTTGTGCATCTTAAAGAATCATCTTCTCCCTCAGCAAGTGTGTGTGTGCTCCTTTTTAAAGCCTGGTGAGTGGAGACTTGGGAAGGGCATGTCTGCCTGCTTCCTAGGCTGAGGTGCTAGATGGGCTCAGGCCACCTACCAGAAGCCTTGTCCCTTCTCCTGACATGACTTCATCCCCACCATGTTGTTCTCTGTCATTGGGACTCTCTCTCTCTCTGTAAAACCTGCCATGACTGACAACTTTCTACCTCTGATGGACTGGTCAGCAGACAGAAGGAGAGCACACAGCCTGGAGCAGGCTGCCCACACAGCCTGCCCTTGATGGAGGGACCCTTAGACAAGGAGACTCCTGCTTCCCTCGAGGCCAGCCCAGCCGTTGAGCAGTCAAGACTGCTGCCCTGCAAACATGGTGATGCTGTCCCTCCTGCTCATAAGAGGGAAACCGAGGCACTGGACAGCAACCTGCCCCTTCCTTGGCATAACTTGTGTTAGACTATCTCTTGTTGGGATAGGTAACGGAGAGAATAACTTGAGGGGAGATTTATTTGAGCTCAGATTTCGTGGACTTCAGTCCATGTCCTCCGGCTCCATAGCCATAAGCCCATGGTGAGGCAGAGACGCTCACCATGTCTCTTGGTGGCAGAATCTTGTGACAGAGGAGGCTGCTCATTACATGGCATCCAGGAAACAGAGAATTAAGAGGGATCCAGAGGTAAAACACACCCCTTTAGAGTTGGGAAGATGCCTCAGTCGGTCCTGTGCCAGCCGAGGACCTGACTTCAGTCCCCTAGGATGCACTTGAAAAAGCCAGTCATGGTGGTGAACACTTGTAAGCCTGGTGCCAGGGTGGCAGGTCACTGGGGCTTACTAGGCAGCTGTCTGCTGAAGTGAGAGATACTGTCCCAAGAAATAAGTGGAAAGCAACTAAGGAAGCCACCTGATGCGGACCTCTGGCTTTCACAGGTTCATGGACATGCCTGAACAACTCTCCCCCTTCCCTCTCCCTCCCTTCTCCCCTCTCTGTATCCCTCTTCCTCTCCCTCCTTCCCTCTTTCTCTCCCTCTCTCTTCCTTCCCCTCCCTCTTCTTCTACCTCCCTTTTCTCTCCCTCTCCCCCTCCTCTTCTCCCTCCTCCTCTCTCTCCCTCTCTTTTCCTCTCCCCTTTCCCCCTCCCTCTCTCTTTCTTTCTCTCTACCTTTCTCTCCCTCCCCCTCCCCCGCTGTCCTTCTCCCCCTCTCTCTCCCCTTTCTCTCTCTCTTCTCTTCTCTTCTCTTCTCTTCTCTTCTCTTCTCTTCTCTTCTCTTCTCTTCTCTTCTCTTCTCTTCTCTTCTCTTCTCTCTCTCTCTCTCTCTCTCTCTCTCTCTCTCTCTCTCTCTCTCTCTCCTTCCCCCAAAGGCATGCCTGTAATGACCTACTTCCTCCAACCAGGCTCAGTTCCCAATAATGTCATCAATTATGTATCTATCCATGGGTTGATTCCTTGATGGTTCATTAATCTGTTAATGAAAAGCAGAGTCCTTATGATCCAGTCACTTCCCAGGATGCTGCCCTCCAGCTCTCAGGCAGGCCTTTAAGACGCTTCAGAGTTAAACTATAACACATTCCCAGCCATGGCACAGGTAGGATTTGAACTCCAGGCAGCCCGATTCCTGCCGCATCTCCCCCTACTCTGAGAACATAAGATTCTCAGCCCAGACACGTGCTCTGTGGCATGGGGCAGACAGCTCATTTATAATGGAGCCTGGCCCATAAAAGTTTAATGAGGAGCTTGTCTGATAAGATGCCTAGTGTTTGATCTTTGTGAATGCCAGCTGCTCATGTAAGAGGCGCTTCCTGGCCGTGACTCTGGGGAGCATTGATGGGGTCAGCTGGGGGCAGCAGTCAGTGGGGAGTGAAGATGTAGTTAGTCCTGTAGAGAAGGGCTGCATGGGGAGCCCTGTGTTCTCAGAAGCTGCAGGGGCAGGCTTCTGACCAGGATTTCCTACAACATCAGGAAGTGACCCTCTGATTCCTCTCCTGTCCCTTGGGGTTCTGTTGGACATTCGCCCCCTCTGCACTCTAAGGATGAAGGCAGAGCTGGGTAGGGCTGGGATGTAAATCTTACTATATACTCTCAGTACATACAAGGGCTGGCTGATTAACCACCACATGCCTCAGTTTCTCCTTCTCTAAAATGGGGGTGTGTTTGTATCCTTGTAATGGTTGATACTGTCAACTTGACAGTATATAGAGTCACCTAGGAGAGAAACCTCTAGTCCTGCTGTGGGGCAGTGCTAGATTAGGTAAAGATGAGAAGACCCACTCCCATCGTGAGTGGCATCCTTCAGTGGGTTGGGTCCTGGACTAAAAGGCAAAGCTTTCAGAGCACCAACATTTATCTCTCTGCTTCCTGACTAAATGCGATGTGACCGGCCACCACATAGACCATCCCAGCCATGACGGACTGTACCATTAAAAACTGTGGGCCTCAATAAACCTTCCTTCCTTAAGTGACTTTTTGTCAGGCATTTTGCCACAGCAGTGAGAAAAGGAGCCAACGCAGCACGGATAGGGTTGATGAGAGGGTAAGGTGAGTTGTTACATATCATTACATACCGTGTGTGCTGTCGTGGGAGTCTGGATTAGAAGTCCCCCCAAAAGCCCCTGTCCACGGATTTGCGGGAGGAAGTTAAGTCATGGGGGTGTTGCTCCTGGAAGAGATACTGGGACCCTGGCCTCCTGTGAGATAGAGAAGCTGGCCCGACCACCTTCCCTTGTCCTCCCTGTAATGTTCTCTGCCAACCCCAGGTCAAATCCCACCCCAGCACTCAAGGACTTGGTGCTTGTGACTTTCAGAACTGAGAGCCAAAACAAACCATGTGTGTGTGTGTGTGTGTGTGTGTGTGTGTGTGTGTGAGCGAGCGCGTGTGCATTGTATGTATATGCATGTGCACATGGAGGCCTGAGGTCAATTCCTCTATCACCCTCCACCTTGGTTTTTGAAACAGGATCTCTTACATGCTTAGAACTCACTGGTGGCTGAGCTGCCCTGGGAATCCTATTTCTTCCAAATACTGGGATTACAAGGGTACACCACCTCACCCTGTTTTTATCTTATTAAATTAGTTCAGAGAGTCAAACTCAGGTCTTCATTCTTGACTGGTAAACACTTCACAGTTGGGCTGTCTTCCCAGCCCCAGCCGTCCTTCTTTCTGAGTTGATTTATCTCACATATTTGCAAAGCTCAGTGACACCGTGTGTGCAGAAGCATGACACTCCCACAGCATCCTGAGCACACATCCCACACACAGAGAAAAGAAAGATAGAAAAGAAGGAGGGAGGGAGGAGCAGATTGTAGGGTGACAGGCTTAAAGGATTGTGGGCTAACAGGCTGGAAGGAAGGAGATGTGGAACCTCACACATGAAAAGGGGGCCAGTGTTTATCAGCAGAAGGGCCTGCCTCTTCTCTGTAAGCCAGCCCACAGAGACTGTCTAGATACAGTGCTGCTGAGGAGAGAACCTTCCCCAGGCACGCACTAGCCAGTACTACCTTTGAGAGTTTATTTGAGCCCAGGATTAACCTGTCTAGCTTTGATGGGCCAGCAGGACATTCCACACAGATCTTGGCAAGGCTAAGCTGTCAAGTCCGCCATGTTTGTCTGCCATCCCTACAGACTCTTCTTTCCTGAAGGCATCCTCCTCTTCTTCATACCCCTCTACCTCTGAGACCAGTATCTATCTGCCTATTCCTATCCAGGGCTTCAAGGCATTGACTTTCTAGAAGATTCCATTCAGTTGTGCTCAGCCAAGGGTGGGTTATACTATAGACCAAGACTTCACATCCCCAGCGGTAACCAGTGTCCAGGTCCCCCAGAGAGGGTCTCATTTTGACAAGGCGCTCCTGGCCTTTCCCCTGGCCCAGCTGTGTTCCTGGCCTTACTTCTTACCTGGAGCAAGTCCGAGGCTATCTTAAGCCTGTATCCCAGCACCTGTTCGCCTGAACAACAAGCACTCTGCTAGCTCTTATCGTTGAACCTTTGTTTTTTTCTGAAGCAAGATCTCATGTAGCCCAGGCCAGCATCTAATTCATCATGTAGCCAAGGATGGTTTTGGATGCCTGGTCCTCCTACCTCCACTTCCACAGTGCTAGAATTGTAGGCATGAACTACCACATCTGCTTTATTTATTCCATGCTAAGGATGGAGCCGGGTCTTCGTGCATGCTAAGCAAGCCCTCTACCAACTGAGCTGTGTCCCCAGGCCCTTCCTATGTTCTTGAACACATCTGGAACTAGGCGTGTGAAATAGCAGTGCCTTCCTCCCCTTCTGGCTCTCAGGGAACTGAGATAAAGAAGGAGTGTGTGGGCGTGACCAAACCTCTGTTAACTGCTGCAGCTGGGGCTTTTAGAACCACTCTGTATGGCCTCTGTGGCCTCCGTTTTATGACCTCATTTCCCTACGCAAACATCAGTGTTTACTTAGTGAGATATCTCCAAATCTAAATACTGATTACTCTTCAAGAATCTGTTGAGGGATGAGGGCAAAAACCCAGAGCTCAGCTGGGTCTGGTGAACACAGGCTCTGTAGCAGGCCTGGGGAACTGCAGGGCCCAATGTAGATACAAGTGCATCTGTCAAAATGAATCCACCAGATAGGCCTAGGGCTGGCCAGTAGGGATACTGAGCAGCAGATGTTATCCACAGCTCTGATGGAACACCAGGGTGACAGAGGGACACGCCTGAAATGCTTTCTAGTAGCTTCCATAATTTCTTCACTACAGGCTCCAATTCTCCATTCCAGGGACCTCAGCCATTCAGCCAACCTCACCAGAGGCCTGGATCCCTGCAGCCATCCTTTCTCTAAAATCTGGGTCTGCTAAATATCAAAAACAAGTGGTTCAGTGAAGCCTCACGGAGACAGATCAGCCAGCATGACCGAGGCACTCTCATGCTGTGCCCAGCCTGGGTGTTACGAGAGAGGGTCTGAGTCCCAGGGAATCCACTGAGGCATCTAAGTTCTTGTATTCCAGGTTAGACTGGGGGCTAGACATACAAATAGAGTTTTTGAGAAAGGAAAGGCATCCTAGAGAATGAGAATGGGTAAGGTTCTCATGGCTGTTACTAAGATAAAATAGTATGATGGAAGCAACTTGGGGGACAAAGGATTTATCGGGCTCCAGGTTATAATTCATCATTGGGGTTCAGGGAAAGTCAAGGAGTTAGGAACTTGAAGCCACTGGTCACGTTACATCTACAGTCAGAAGAAGAGACCAACAAATGCATCCAGACAGGTCAGGATCCCTTGCCTAGGGAATGATGCCACCCACAGTAGGTGGGTGTTGACAATCAGATACTGCAATCAAGACAGGTTCCCCAAAGACATGACCACTGAGTGGCTCAATCTTGATAATCCTTCACTGAAAATTTTCTCAGGTGATTCTAGATTGTGTCAAGTTGACAATTAAAACCAACCACCACAACTAGTCCTTAGAGATAAGCCCTCAAAGCACTGGCCAGGAGCCACATGACCCTTTGTAGGTCATTTATGTAGCACCTAACTCACACACATTTACCTACTGTGAGCTTTTCTTGTTCTGTGTGTTGTATGAAGTCCAGGCAACTAAGTGTTTCTAGTTTTTTCCTACCACTGGCTTATTTTATATATTATTATTGATGTGGTTTTTTTTTTTCTAGTCCTATGTACTTCTTCCAGTGTAGTCAAGAGTGACCTTGAACTCCTGATGTTCATGCCTCTACCTCTGGAGTTCCAAAATGGCACTGGGGATGAGCCAGGACTTTGGGAGCCCCATGTTCCCATCTTCCTGCCCTAGGTCTCTCACTTCTCTGTTATCTACAATTATGAGTTCTTCATCCCCAATTTCCATGACAATTTCTCTTTGGCACATATCCTTAATAGTGTTATTGGCCTGGATGAGCATTTTATATATTATGGCTACCCATTTCCCTAATGATGTATTGCTTAGTTTTGCTTTGTGGCTCTTTCTATAAATAATGCAATTGCAGGTATTTTCTTGGGGAACTTGGATCTCATGCTTTATAGTCAGTGTTTTATCTTCTCTGCCTTTATTCCTTCCTTCATCTGTTTGATGTTATTAGCTCATTCTTTCCTGCTGCGCTACAGCAATCTGAATCTCCAGGCATCTGGGGTGCACTTGTGCCCTTCATCACGGGGGACTCCCATGTCCTGTCCTCTGGGCTCCTTGTGTGTGGTGGGTTCTGTAATTAACCCCAGGGGGTTGGAATTTCCAAGTCACAGGGATTTCATATTCTTGTCATCCAGTATGCTGAGATTTTTGCTCCATAACTTTGCCAACGGAAGATCCCACCCATAGGGTTGAGCAGCTGAGCCACAGCAGGACAGTACTGACTGGGGAGATGGATCAGTTAGGAAGTATGATTCCCAGAACACACACTGAAAAGGAGAGGAGGAAATGCTGGGTGTGGTAGCACACCCTGGTAATCCCAGGACTGGAGAGGTAAACACTAGTGGATCCAGCTCCCTGACGAACCTGCTGCCCAGTCTGTGAATTCCAGACCAGAGAGAGACACTGTCTCAAAACATCAAGCTGGATGATGCATGAAGAATAATAACTGAGGTCATCCTCTAGTGTGTGCGCACAAACACCCCCACACACACAAACTTTTGGTTTTGAGACAGGATCTCAAATTATAGCTCTGGCTGGCCTAGAACTCTCTTTGTTAACTAGGCTGGCCTCAGACTCATAGGGATCTTCCTGTCTCTACCTCTGCCTCTTGAGTGCTGAAATTAAAGGAATGCACCACCACTATCCTTAGAAGTATACACATTTTTAAAAAAAAGTTTTCATTCTTTTTGGGGTTTTTTTTGTTTTTTTTTATTTTAATTTGAAGTATATTTTGTTAGTTATTAGAATAGCTATACCAGCTTGCTTCTTGTTTTCTTTTTTTTTATTACGTATTTTCCTCAATTACATTTCCAATGCTATCCCAAAAGTCCCCCATACCACCCCCCCACTTCCCTACCCACCCATTCCCATTCTTTTGGCCCTGGCATTCCCCTGTATTGGGGCATATAAAGTTTGCAAGTCCAATGGGCCTCTCTTTCCAGTGATGGCCGACTAGGCCATCTTTCGATACATATGCAGCTAGAGACAAGAGCTCTGGGGTACTGGTTAGTTCATAATGTTGTTCCAACTATAGGGTTGCAGATCCCTTTAGCTCCTTGGGTACTTTCTCTAGCTTCTCCATTGGGAGCCCTGTGATCCATCCAATAGCTGACAGTGAGCATCCACTTCTGTGTTTGTTTGGCCCCGGCATAGTTTCACAAGAGAGAGCTATATTTGGGTCCTTTCAGCAAAATCTTGCTAGTGTATGCAATGGTGTCAGCGTTTGGAAGCTGATTATGGGATGGATCCCTAGATAAAAGTTTTCATTCTTTTCTGGGCCAGGAATATATTCCAGAGTAGAGGAATTGCTAAGGGCCCATGAAGAGATGGGCCCAGTATCACCCAAAACAAATAACAAACCTGCTGACTTTCTGAAAGTACAATTGCCCCGAGTACATGGTTTTTTTTTAATATGATTTTTGGAATTTTCCAAGTAGATGTATAGAGAACATAATGAACAAGCTTGCCAATATCGAATTTCCTAGACAGAACAAAGCAAAGAAACCCAACAAAACCCCAAGCAACAAAGGGCCATCAGGAGTTCTGGTGAGCCTGCAGGGAACTTTCTGGGTGCTGGGATAGCCTGCCTACTCTACAAGAACAGACACAGGCCTGCCCACTTCAGCAGAGGGGAAAAGAGAGAGCCCAAGCTTCAAGGTCTGTGAATACAGTTCCCTCCCTGGCAGGTCAGTGGGCCCAGCCTGGGGCAGAAGGAGAACAGAAAACTCCATGGAGCTAGTAACCACTGACTCCCGGCAGCTTAGCCATGGCACGAGGGCACGGGTTCCCCAGTTCTGTCATTGCATTGTGATCCTGGTGGGTGGCAGGCATCTTGGGATGAAGTATGCGGTCCAGCCTTCCTCAGAGCCTAAGGGCTTTGTGTGTCATGCCAAGTGGTTTCTGCTATGGGGAATCAATGACCGTGTAATCCCGGTGGCGGCAGAAAATCACGATCTGGAGCCCTGAAGAGCACAGGATGGAACGTGGAGGGTGGCACCTCCTGCCCCTCAAGGGCTGACCCCACCCCTAGACAGGATCTTTACCAACCAGAAAGTGGGGGCTTAAACCAGTGGAAATGTATTCTTTCCTGATTCTGGAGATAGGAAGTCACAGGGCAGCCTCACCAGGCCTATGGCAAGACAAGACTGTGCCCTAGTGGCTCACAGAGATGCTTCTCTCTCCCTCTGCTAGCCTCTGCTGGTGACTAGCATTCCTCAGCTTAGGGCTGCCTCAGTGTGATCTCTGCCTCGAGGTCACATGGCCCTCTCTGTTTGAGCCCTGTGTTCCTTTAGGACTTTTGAGAACCCTGTGATGACACTTAGACCTGGCTACTCGGGTCATTGCAAATGTCACCTTGGTTATGTCTGCCATGTCCTTTGTTGTCTAGATTCAGTTGACCATAGGTTTCAGGAATTTAGGCAATGTCACCAGCTTCCTTCATGTATTCTGCAATCATTTTTCTTCACACCTGATCCACAGAATCACTGCTGTGGTTGCTTTTTGCTCATGAAGAGACAGGCACAAAGAGGGGCACACAGTTTTCTTCCAACCACATAGCTCAGAGTAAACTGAACTGAGCTGAAGTGGAACCCAGGTCTTTTGCTATTATGCCTGCTATTCTCACTGGGTGTTCATCATCCATCCATCCATCCATCCATCCATCCATCCATCCATCCATCCATCCATCCATCTTCCATTCATTTGACATACTAGAATGCTCAAACCTCTTAGTGGGCATAGGCTTAGAACTTGGCAAGCAGACTTAGTTGGTACCTGCTCCTGGGCCTGTCCACCCACTGGGGAGATAGGAGCATGTCACTACTTGTAGTTCCTCCCAAGGGAGCCCAGTCATCTGCTAAACTCAAACTGAGGAAGGCTCTGTCTTCCACAGCAGTGCCTCTCGAGAGATCTGACCTTGACCTGGGACTGGAGGAGGAGGGACACTTCTTTGGCAAGGGGCTTCTAATGACAGTCTTAGGAGAGGAATAGAGGTAGCTGAGAGGATACAGATGGGAAAGCAGGAGCTGGGGTCAGAGTTGTAGCCACAGGTCACCCCAGAATCCAGCCCAGGAGATGTGTAGGCTGACAGTCAAAAATGTCGGGTCTAACCTTTCCCATCTTCAGAGGCCCCTAAACCAGGCTAGGGACCATCAACTCATAGTGTTACAACTTATTGCCATGCCAGTGTCTCTTTGGGTCTCAGTAGTTCTGTCTGTGAGATGGGACACAGGCTGCTGCCTGACTCTGGCCTCATGGTCCTGTCTCAGCTGCTCAGGTCTGGTCTTTCTACTCTCTCCCTTCCCTGGTTGGAGATCAGGGCCCACCCTGGTGCTCAGGCTGAGTCTGGGTGAGTCAGCATGCTGTTCACTTTCCCAGACAGGCATCGCTGGGTGGGGCTCAGGGGCCTCAACCCTCCCTCCCCCTGCTTTCTTTCCCTCCTCTCACTCCATTAGGAAGGAACACGTCCATTCCTGCCCCAGGGCTGTTCCATGCTACAAAGCCCACGCCCTCCCTTCATGTCCCCATCTGTGAGAGCCTTGCTCATACTCCCAGCCGGCATCACCCTCATAGCTCCCCTCCAGGAAGACATGGCTCCCGTCATTCTAGCTCACCAGGGACCCATTACCAAGGCTCTGGGCATGCTAGCTCAGGCCCGGTCTTGGTGCTAGGGTGCACGTGGGATTCTCATCACCTCACCCTCTCCTTTTGTCTCCTGCCAGAACTCCTGTGCTGACATGTGAGAAGGGGGCATGAGTTGGGGTGTCAGGAGGGTGAGCGGGGTATGCTTCCCTGCTGAGCTCTTCTGTTCTGTTGTTATATGAGAAGGGGGAGCGCTGGCTGAGCACCTACTAAGGACCCAGTACAGTTACTCCACACACTTCTCGTACATCCTTCTTCTGTCTACACCTGCTCATCCATCTACTCTCTCACCAGCCAGCAGGTGAAGGATGCGTGGCTCTACCAGGTCACACACGAGTCGCAGCACTGAGACTTAGTCTTAGTCTATTCCATCTGTCTACCTCCAAAGTTCAAACTCCACCTACAACATGTACAGTGGCCTCTCAGACACCACCACCCCAGGGTGAGATGGAGACCAACTGAGTGATGCCCCAGAGGGACTGCCAGGCAGAATTTCTGGGGAGGGCACCAGTGAGGATTTGTCGAGGGGAAGCTTGTACCTTAGTGAACTGGAAATATCAGCATGTCCAATGTCCTCCTGAGAGCAGAGGCTGGCTTTTTTTCATTCTGGCTCTTGGGTAAGGCTCGTGACATTCTTATACATATTTGAGGGAAGGTATGCATGGGTACATGTTTGAGTGTGTGCAAATGTCTATGCATGTGTGCACATAGACATGTGGAGGCCGGAGGATCACTCTTCCTTACTTTTTGAACCTGGAGTCCCCCATTCAGCTAGCCCATGGGCCCCAGAGACCTCTTCTCTCTGCCTCTCCACTGCTAGAACTTTAGGTGCACACTGTTATGCCTAGCATTTTTCATGGATGCTGTCGACCTAAACTCCTCCTCATGCCTGCACAGTCAGCGCTACCCACCAAGATATCCTGTCTTCAGCCCACTTCTCCACTTCCTACTCTTTGTCCCATTTCATCCTTGGCTTTTTTTTTTTCAAGTCCCCCAACCTCTCACAGCACAGGTGTGCATAAGCATACTCTCATACTCCCAGGCTATGATCAAGTAGCTGACATAGCTGGCCCTTCTTGTCTTCTTCCCCTGGTCCAACCTGGAGCTCTTCTGAACTTGACCCTCTAAGAGTTCAGAAGTGGATAGCATGTGTCTTGATTTGACTCCCAGGGCCAGATCCAGCCATGCACCCACAATCTAGTACCCTCCCAAATTGAGTCCTAATTTCAGCATTCCCAGAAAAACCTTCAGGGCTACTCATTGCCCCCATGGCTCCAGGGCCCAGATCCTACTGTTGCAGGCCCAATCTGCCAACTATCTGGCATGAGGGAAGAGTAAAGACTTGTTCCCCAGGCTTTTGATCAAATCTTTTATCAGGGAATGGCCAATCACCCCACTGTACCCTGGTAAACTTGTTTGGGGAAGCTGTCATAGCTTCTCTGGGTGTCTTACCCATGGCCACCAGCGGACTGAAAGTCCTCAAGGACTGTTCTCTAATAGAGTTGAGCAGCCCCAGAGACTGGAACACCATCCAGTGTGCAAGCTCTGCTCTGGCACACTCCCAGTTACCTCCCAGCTGTGGGCATGAGGCAAGAAAGCATGACCCCCACCCCCTCTCTGGACCCATGTCCTCCTTAGGGCTACTTGCTGTACAGGAGTTGGTAGCAATGCATCTTCCTTGATGACCACCATAACAAGGTGTCCAGGGCCCTGCAGGGAGCTTCTGTGTGTTCCACAGAGCTTGGGGCTGAGAAGAAGGAAGGCAGTGCCTGGGCAGAAATCCCTTGGTGATGGAGGCAGTCTCTGGGGAAGGGAAGCAGCATGCCTCTTCCCCTACAGGGCATCACCTACTCTCTGAAGACAGCCTCTTCCTCTGTGTGGGACACAGACACCACCCTGAGCACTTTACTTCCCTTACAGAGTGGCCCTATTTTTGAGTGCATGTCAAAATACCTCAACAATATTTACTCCTGACTCCTGCCCCAGAGTCCAGAGGGATCTGGGTCACATCAAACAGCCTACCTGGGACTGCTGGGTAGTCTCAGCCTGGTGGTAGACATCTCATGTCATCACTGACTGTCTTGGGGTCCTAGCTAAGCTAGACCACACTGCCAGCTTAATGCCAATGAGGCCCCACTCCTGGGTTTGGGGCCACTTACAGCCACCACTTTCTGTATTCTTGTCATTTCTGTCGCTGTGATAAAATACACTGACAAAAGGCACCTTGGAGAAGGGTACAGGAACCAAAAGCAGCTGGTTACATCACAGCTACAGTCAAGAGCACAGAGAGAATAAATTCATACATGCATGCTTTCTTGCATCTAGCCTGTTCTCTATATTATGTCAAAATACAGCCAGAAATCCCCACTTGAAGAATGGTTCTGCTCACAGTGGGTTAGGTCTTTTCACATCAACTAACAACCAAGGTATGCCCACAGACCAGCCTGGACTAGATGGCCCCTCACTGAGATTTTTCTCCTGAATGATGCTAGCTTGTGTCAAATTAACAATGAAAACTAAGAGTCTTCAAACCCCAGCCTGCTGCCCATAGCACACCGACCTTCCCCTGCAGGGCACTCAGCTTCCAACACTCCATTAACCTCTCAGGCTTATCCCTCAGGTTCTGCCTGAGTCTCCTCTTCCCAAAAGTGCCTGTGTGCAACAGGAACACAAATGTCCATCCTGTCATAGTCACAGCGAGAGCCACTTAGCCTGACGTCCATCAGCCAGCCCTGCTTCTCCTCCCTTGGGACACACAGCAACCTCTTCACAGCAAGGCCACAATCAAGCCTCAAAATAGTGAAGTTCTGCATAGGTGGATCCCCTCCGTAGCTGGCTTGAGCATGACAGCAGTTCAAAGTGACTTGTGACTTCTGCCATAGGCTCTCCTCTGCCCATGAGCTTGTAGTCCACTGGGGAAATGCCTCTGTTACGCCTTCAGAACTCTATTCCTGGGCAGATATGCATGTTCAAAAGGTGCCTGGATATGCAATGCTACTGGGCAGAACCGGGTCTCTAAGATACCAACCTAAGACCCTACTGGTATTCTTTGGTAGGGGTGCAAAATACATTTGTGAAGGAGCTTCAGGAAGGGAGTTACCCCAGGGGTCCCTCAGTGTCCAGGTTTCAGATACAAGAAGAGATTTGCATGAGATAGAAAATGCAGGAAGGAAGGCATCTCGGGCTGTGGAAAAACCACAAGGGCTGCTCGAGGCTAGATAAGCTCATTGGGCTTGCAAGACCAAGGCTCCTACATCACAGATGCTGAAGAGTGATATAGTTGAAAGCTTCCTTCTGGATCAATGGATTGATATTTGTAAAGCTCAGATGTGAGTGCATCTGGCCATCACCTGCCTGTCATACCTTGTGCTATGTTGTGAAGCAGGCTAGTTTTCATGCACAGTTGGACACACTGAATCATCACATCTGGTTTTCTCAGTAGCCACACTGTCCACTGTAGTAGCCAATCAGAATGGAACCCCACACAGCTTCACCAATCTGGGGCGCTGCTGTGGTGCCTTTCCAGGCTTCACACTCTACTTCTAACTTATACTGTGGCTCATGCATACTTTGGATGCGGGTCATTGTCCTAGTTTCATTTCCTATTGCTGTGATGATACTTCAACAAAAAGCAATAAGGGAGAAGGAGTTGATTTTAACTCATAGATTCCAGGTTACTGTCCATTGTTGTGAAGAAGTCATGACACAAACTTGAAATAGTCCCATCATACCATCACTCCCAGACTCAAAAGCATAGAGAAATAAATGCACATATGCTTACTTGAATGGCTTTTTTTCTTCTCTTGCTTAGCTCAATTTGACCACTCTCACAGTTTAGGACTGCCTAGGCAATGGTGCCACCCGGAGTAGACCTTTTTTTTCTACACCAATTAACTTAAGACAATCAGTCCCCCCCAAAGACTTGCCCATAGGTCAGCCTACTGTAGACAATACCTCATTAAGACTCTCTTCCCAGCTGATTCTAAGTTATACCAAATTGACAATTAAAATGAATCACAGTTGGTGAGAATGGATTTTGGAGTAGGTGTCTCCAAAACCTGGAGGCCCTAGGTCAGGTGGCCAAGGGTTCTAAAAGACTCATTAAATGTTGAGTAGAGTCATAGCCTCCAATGCATATAGATGATTGCAGTCATCCCAAGCAATGAAAACCAAGCCAAGTGCCCACGTGACTGCTGAGGGTATTCAAGTCAGGGGACTGTGAATGGAAAGCATCACCACATAGAGAGCTAGAACAATATTCTGTATTTTAGTTCAGCTCACCAGCTTGAACACCATTCTTGGGCAGTTGCATGTAACTCAGTTGGTAAAGTTTTTGCTTTCCAAGGCAGTAAGACTCACCCTCAGAACCCACATAAAAGATCTGAGCATGGTGTCATGGTATGTACTTAAAATCCCAAACCTATGGAGACAAAGACAGGTGGATCACAGCTCACTAGCTAGCTAGCCTAGCCTCTTTGGGTTCCACGCTGGTGACAGACATGATATTTAAAATAGAATTCAAAAAGCCAACAAGGGAGATGGATTGCATCTGAGAACCAACAGCTCAGATTGACCTTCGACCTCCAACGTATGTGTATGTGTACACACACGTATGTGTATGTGTACACACGCTACACCTCACACAGAAAGATTTACCTTGAATCGTGAACTTTTCCTTCAGCTGCTTCCGAATCCTAGTGTTCTGACTGAAGCTGAACATCTGTCCTTTTCTACAGCTTTTTGCTCAGTCTGATAGCAATGAGCTCTTAGGACCTTATTCCTGGATTTAGTGTGGCCAAGGTCCTATGTACTGTCCATGTTCTAGTATTCATGCATGTGCCCATGCATTGACCTGTATAGGCACACGGGAGCAGGGCTGCAACCCAAACATGTGGTCAGCTGAGCTCAGGCCCAGCAAACCTGAAGGAGGTATCCAGAGTTTCAATACAAGGATTCTTGTGATACAGGGTCACTACATAGCCTTCTTTCTGTGGGTGTGAACAAATAATGGAGGTCAGAGCACAACTTCTAAGTGTCACTCCTCAGGTGCCATCCAGTTTTTGTGGTCTCTATTGTCCTTGACCTTTGCCAAGCAGCTAGACTAGCTAGCCAGTGTGCTCTGCCTGTCTCTTTCTCCATCTCAATGTGGCTGGAATTACACGTCCATAGCTACCTCTCCCTGTTTTTACAGTCACCTCTGGGGATGGAACTCAGATCCTCGGGCTTCCAAGGCAGACACTTTACCCACTAAGCCATCTCTCAAACCCCTTTGGAGCTTCCAGTCTGGGTCCACTGACTGATTCTTTCAAGGTCTGACTCTAAGCTAGAGCTGACAAGGAGTTTGGCATAGAAAATTAAAATGGCAAGCTTCTGAATGAAGTCTGTGGGTGTCTGCACACGTCAATGGCTACTCCTGTGGTTTGGGGTTCTTAGTGAGGTATTTGTGCCCCGTGGGTCTTCTTTCTGAGAATATCACCTTTTGCCTCCACAGGCCTCCCACCCTAAGTGGCAGCCCTGTCATCTCAGATATCTCCTTGATACGACTTTCTCCACACCCTGCTGGCCCTGGAGAATCACCCTTCAGCGCCCACCACCCCTACGTGAACCCCCATATGGAGCACTACCTCCGGTCTGTGCACAGCAGCCCCACACTCTCAATGATCTCTGCCGCCAGGGGCCTCAGCCCTGCTGATGGTAAGTAGTGCTGGAGCAGAGGCAGCAGGGACATTGGGGGTGGTGCTAGGGGTGACTCAGTCCACACAGCCACTTTGATCATCTTCCAATTACACATCAAATTAAATTTTCATCAATAGATATAGCTGTTGGTTAGGTCAAAGCCCTCATGATTCAGTCAGTTCCCCAGAGCACCACCTCTGTACATTGCAATGGGGACCCAAGCTTTTAACACATGAGCCACTGAGAGATGTTTCATATCCAGACCATAGCAGCCACATCATAGGGACAGACTACTGCTTGCAACACGCCAAAGGCTGCGGAAGCCAGTGTTAAGTAAGAGATTGTGTGGGAATATCTCCTTGAAGTCAGCATCAAAAGGGAGGCAGAGCAGAGCTGGCTGCTGCCTGAGTCTGTTTTCTGTCCCTGTGATGGTCAGCACAGATGGCCTCTCAAGTCCCAGGAATCCCCTGGAGGTGGAGTTACAGGCAGCTGGCGCCCCATCCCCCAGGGATAGACCAATAACTTTGAGTAGGCTCAGCTGCTTGAGAAAGTGGACCAGCCCACTGGAACAGGTTGATTTGAACCAGAGGTGAGTAGAATCACATAACATAGTTACTTTCTCAGATCTAAATTTTTCCTTGGGGCTGAAGAGACAGGTCAGTTGGTAGGTATAAAATCAGTCCTCCAGAACCCAGGATTTTTAAAAAGAAAGTAATCAATAAACAGGGCCCAGTGGCAAGCAGTTGAAATCCCAGCACTGGGGAGGCAGGGACCGAGGTTCACTTGTGAGCCAGTCTGGTGGAATCAGTGAGGTCCCTTTTCAAGGAGAGGCCCTGTCTCAAAGACAGTGGGGAGCAACTGAAGAAGGCACCCAGTGTTGATCTCTGGTCTCCACGTGAGCACAGAAGGTGATGGATGGGCTAGGAGGTCAAGCGTTGAGACCCCAGACCAAAGGTGAATTATTTTTCCTTCTTTAAACAGTAATTTTTTAAAAAGATTTTATTTATATATTTTCATTTTATGTGGGTGTGCATGCATGTTTACATAGGTTCCCCTAGAAGCCAGAAACAAGTATTGGACCCACTGGAGCTGGAGTTAGGGGTGGTAGGGAGCCACCCAGCATGGGAGCTGGGAAGTGAACACGGGCTCTCTACAGTAGCAGTATGTGCTCTTAACTGCTGAGCCACCCCTTGGACAGTAGATTCTGATGGCTCCTTTCTCTTGCCTTCTGTGACAGTGGCCCACGAACATCTGAAAGAGAGGGGACTCTTTAGCCTCGCTGCCCCAGGCACCAACCCTTCAGACTATTACCACCAGATGACCCTCATGGCAAGCCACCCCACCCCCTATGGGGACCTTCTAATGCAGAGCGGGGGTGCTGCTAGCGCACCCCATCTCCACGACTACCTCAACCCTGTGGATGGTGAGTACCAGAGGGTGTAACATGGGGTGGGGGTCAGGGATGATGCGGATGAGGGTGACTGACTGACAGTCATAGAAAACAGGTCTGCCCTCCCTTTGGAGGTGAGAGACACAAAGAGAAGTCTGCACTGCGTCCCAGCACTGTCTATACTACCAGACATGGGGACTGAGCCCAAGTAATAGGATGGGTGGCCAAGAACCCTGTGGTCATCACAAAGAATGGGATGCACTCACTTAACTTTTGGGAAGAATCTAGTAGGAAGTACAGACACCACCCACCACTGGGGGTTGGTAAGCTAAGAGGGAATGAGGTAAGCAAAATAGGAATGGAGACGCATATTAGGGTAGTGGGATGCAGTTTTAAGGCATAGAGAGTCAAGGTATCCCTCACTAAGGTGTGGTGGATGCTATTCCAGCACAGAACTGAAGGGCCAACCCACCAGCTGGCTTGGAGAAGAGCAGTCCCAGCAAAGGGCCTGTGTTCCTGCTGGGAGCCCAGTGTGATCTGAGCTTGAGAGACCAGTGTGATCAGCAGACATCAGGTGAAAGACAGGAGTGCTAACTGGGGTCAGTGTTCCAGGCCAGGCTGTGCCAACGAGTTGGGACTTGACTAAGGCTTTGCACATTGCTGGAGTGAGATGAGGCTGTGGAACCATTTTGGGGAGGATGTGCAGAGAAGTAAAGAGCTCTGATGTTCCATTTGAAAGTATCTTGTTCATGCTGGTCTTAGAACCAAGTCGGAGCGACGAGCAGCAGTAGGACCCCATTGGTGAGCTGTAGATGAATCCAGTTAAGGGAACTGCCTGGGTAGAGATGTATGACACATTCCCAGCACAGGTGTGGTGTGCACGGAAGGAGGAGGCCATTACTTAGTGTGCTCTGGCTATGACCAAGTATCTAACCTCTCACTCCCCCCAGGAAACAAATCCTGATGAAAGCAGCTTAGGCAGGCTTGTTGGTTGTGGCTCACACTTTAAAGAGATCCTGTCCATCATCGTGGAGATGACACGGTGGCAGGAGTGTATGACATCCATAGTCACGAAGCAGAGAAAGGGCATTTTCTCCTTTGTATTCAGTCTGGAACCCCAGCACATAGAATAACCCATGTTCAGGGTACGTCTCAGTCAGCGCATTCTAGAAAATCCTCCGCACATGTGTCTCCTAGATAATGATCTCTCCAAGTTAACAATTGTTATAAACCATCATAAAGAGTCAAGGGCAAAGCCAGGATCGAGGGACCAAGTGATAGGGTGGGCTTCACTGATCCAGGCGGTGCATATGCTAGACTGCTTTGCAGAATAGGAGGTTAGAAGTCTTGGATCAAGGAGGTCCTAAGTGCCCATCAGACGCCAAGCCCTCTCTTCCTTCTCACTAGAAGCAGTCCTGGTGACTGTTTTCACGGGGTGTCTTAGCCCCCTGACTATGAGATCCTGGGTCAGCATACAACCCCTGTCATGAGAAGGAAACTGAAGCTCGGTGCTGTTGCCCGCCCCCCTCCAACTAGATTCCACTCCACCTGGCAACCCTAGAGCTGTCCAAGGATGCCTGGTATGTGGGCTGAGTAGAGGCGTGGGGAACCACCACCAAACTCTAGGCTGGTGCCACCTTCTGGCTGCTGTCTTCTAGTCCTGCCGGGAACAGCATCTTCATGCCACAGAGGTGGGAGGAGACAGACCTGCAGAGAGGCCATCTGGTCCTGCGGGGTAGCAGGTTGGAAATGGGCTGTGGCAGCTGTTAAGAGGCCGCCGAGGGTGCAAGATTCAGGGTGGGCCCATATCATCCAGGCCTCGGCTCACATCATAGGCCCCATTCCTGGGTTTCCTGCCACAACCACCACTGCAGCTCTGCTCAGGGGCCTTGCTCCAGTTGAGCTATCTCTCCACAGAGGCAGAAACAAGAGTGCTCCTTCTCCAGGAAGTCTGTCTAGATGCTTCCTGCCTCCTCTGGTTCATCCTGCCTCTCTGAGTTTTAAAGAACCACCCCACCACAAACACAAGGTCAAGTTGCTCTGCTCATCACTGCCATTCCCTGATGGGAGGCTCCTGAGTGACAAAGCAGTGTCCCCAACACTCAGCTGAGTGTCTCTCCCTCCCTAGGAGGATGCTGGGTCCAGGATTCAGCACAGCATGGTATTAAGTCCCATCCTTGCCTCTGACACAGTGAGATCAGGGACTAGGGAGGGTGCATCCTGGACACGGTGTAAACCCAGCCACAACTACACAGCAGGAGAGGAATATGGAGATCCAGAGCAGAGTCATGCCCACATGCCAGCTTCTGCCACACTGGGAAGCCCCCCTCCAAAGCCCAGAGCCCGACCGTGGACATCACTGGCAAGTAGACAGACTTGTTGATGCCATGGCTAGGGGACCAAGTTGAGCAGGTGGCCCACACAGCAGGAGAGGCAGAACTGGGCAGACAGGAGTTATCCTGTGACAGCCATCTTGAGTGCTTGACTGGGCATGCATCTCCATGCAGTGCCATACATGTGACAGAGAGAGGAATGACAGCGAGCATTTCTCCTATGGCTGGAGTTAGGACGAGCAAACAAGTCCCCAGGCCTCTAGGCGGGGTTCCAAGCCTTGCTCTAGCTGGGCCATACCATCCATTGCCAGTTCCTGAGCTCTACCCTCCAGAAGACGGCAAGGCTGCTGGGTCTGGATCCAGCAGAGAGCAGCAGGGCAGGATGCAAAGGGGGCCAGTATGCAAACTAGTGAGGGGACACCAGAGAGGACAGTGAGTGGGACACAGGGAATGTGAAGTTGGCTGAAGGAGAATGCAGTAAAGGTAGAATGAAGGTAAATGTTGTCTACATAATCTACTTAATGTAGACTGGGTGCTCAATTAATGCTGGTGTGACCTCTCACTGCCAGTATCCCACTCGGATCCGCCCTGATCACTGGGGACCCATAGTTGTCCCCAGTTGTATCACCTCATGCTTCCTCCCAGGCCATGGACCACTCTGGGCATCATGTCCTCTTCATCTCCCCATCCATTGTCCCTGGGCATGCTGTGTGTGGCTTGTCCCCTCTCTCCCTTGCACTGTTGTTACCAGCGTGGCAGCAATAACAAACCAGGCTCAGCAGCCCATCCTCAATGGGCCAGTTAAACGAAGCAGAAGTAGAGAAAAGTGTGTTTTGGTGGAGGGGGCGGGGGGGAGGTGCCTATTCATTGTGGCCACACGGGGAAGAGGAACAGAGAGCTTTATGTTTAAGTTTACATGGAAGGCAAGAGTCACACGCGGCTAAGCAGTCCTGATCAAGGTGTGGTCTAGCCATCAAATGCTCCCTGCAAAGTGGTCTGGCAAGTTATCACAACTGTGGTAAATCTCTTTGGAAGACAAGCTCCCCCTCCCCCTCCAGCAGCACCAGGTTTCAGCCCTGTCCTTCTCCCAGCATGAGTCTCCTGGGGGAAGTTCCATTTTGTTTGTTTGTTTGTTTGTTTGTTTGTTTGTTTGTTTGTTTAGCATCCATTGTCAGTTAACCAATGGGATGGACACAGGTGTTTCTTTAGAATGTCTTCTCAGCAGCCTCATTGCTGGCTCCCAGAGCAGATCCCCTCATGCTTCCTGCTCTGCCTGTCTGCTGCTCTGCCATGCCTGAGGGCTTAAGGGCTATGCAGCACCAAAGGCATCATGGACATCAAGTCCTGGGCACCTGAGGCACCATGGGAATTCCAGGCACCCAATTCTAGCCGACCTGGATTTCTTTCACCTAAGACAGCCAGTTCTGCTGCTATACCAGGTGGCTCACAGCCTGTAAGACCTGATGTGTCAGGAGTGGCCAACACAGAAGACCAGGGAGAGAAAGATGCAGCACAGAACAGAAACCACTGGAATGGACAAGGGAGCTGCTGGCAGCTACGAGTGGGCTAGAAGGGACTGGGGACAGCTCCGTTCCCCAGAACATCCAACATTGACTGCACCTGTCTAAGAAACAGGAAGGCCCCGGGCAGGAGGAGTCCATGGGCCGGTGGAATACCCACCTCCAAGGGTGAGACTGGTGACCACTTGGTGGATAACTTAACACAGCCACCTCCTCTCTCCACTTCTATATTCAGATCAGTAGATTCCCACACACCTGAGCAGCACTGGGATGGCAGGCAGTGACGGGGGACGGCTGGGGACTGGTTTTATAAACCCAAGAAAACCATACCAATCCATAGCAGTCTTCTATTTCTCCTCTTGGTGCTTCTCAGCAGAAGTTTTCCAGGCAGACTCACTGTTCGGTTTTTCTCTCAGGTTGGAACCTAGAGTCTCTCACACACTATGTGTGATTACTTAACCACGGAGCGAGGCCCAGACTTTTCTTTCTTTTTTCTTACATTCTACATTTTATTTATTTATTGTGCCTGTGTAAGCATGCATGCCACGGTGCTCGCATGGGAACTGGTTTTCTCCTTACACCATGTGGGACTGGGGAATGGAACTCAGGTCATCAGACTCGGCAGCAAGTACCACCATCAGCCATCTCAGATCTACCCAGCTCTTTCCAAACCAGTGGAAGGCAGAGCTTCAAACTTGGCTTCAGATTTTTAAAAGTATTTGGGGGCATTTCCACCCAATTTAGGTACCTGTGCAGATACCCAATCTGCTGTGTTTCTGCAAAAGATGCTAAATGCTAAATAAGGCTGGGCCCTGCCCAACCTGCCTCCAGAGCATTGCCCCTTCCTCCTTCTGCACTTAAGTAGAGCACGTGAGCCAGGGAAGCCCCTGCCAACTGCTGCATTTTCTGCAGCCCACCCCCATAGGATGCTTCAGTCCCCTCATGGAAAACTTAGATCTTTTTTTTTTTTTTTTTTACCAAGTTCCCTTTTACTCTGACAGAAGAAATGGTGCGCACACTCATTCACTACCTGCTTACTCAGCGTGCGTCCCAGTTAGGTTTCACTGTTGCTGTGATAAAGCGCTGGTCAAAACCAACTTGTTGGAGACAGGATTTATTTCCCTTTACAATGTCCAGGGGACAGTCCATCACTGAAGGAAGCCAGGGTTGGAGCCAAGGCAGGATCCTGGTGGCAAGAACTGAAGCAGAGACCACAGGAACACTGCAGGCTGACTTGCTCCCTATGGCTTGCTCGGTTGGCTTTTTTGTACAACCCAGGACCACCTGCCAAGGGGTGCCACCACCCACAGTGATCCAGGCCTTCCCTGAATCAATCATCAATCAAGAAAATGCTGCCACAGACTTGCCGACAGCCAAGCTGGTGGAGACAATCTCACAGTCTTCTTCTCTCATCTTCCCAGATGAGTCTAGTTTGTGGCAAGTTCACAACACAAACACACACACACACAAGTAAACATGCCAGGCCAATTCTAGGCACTAAGCAAGAGGCTGAACACCACATCAAGTTCTCAGTCTGTCTGGCCAGGCACCAGGCGTCTTTTTGGTAAGCACCCTGATGCAGGTCCTGACCTGACCCGACCTGACCTCTGACTGCCCCCTTTCTCAGCACCTACCTTCATGTCTTGAGACAGGAACACCCAGCAGAGAAGAGAATGTTTCAAAGGCTTTGTGTGTCCAATAGAGGCACAGAGGTAGTAGGATCTGTCAAATGTGAGGTGGCCTGAGCAGAAGGCTGGTGGGCAAGGCCCTCGGATCCTTCTCCAACTCAATGACATATATGAGTCAAGGACCCAGTGCACAATAGTGCGTGTAGCATTCATAACTGGCTTCACTTTGGGGATTAAATGAATGCTTCTTAAAAAGTGGTCTTAGTTAGGGTTTTACTACTCTTGAAGAGACACCATGACCAAGGCAATTTTTTTTTTTTGGTTTTTCGAGACAGGGTTTCTCTGTGTAGCCCTGGCTGTCCTGGAACTCACTCTGTAGACCAGGCTGGCCTCGAACTCAGAAATGTGCCTGCTTCTGCCTCCCAAGTGCTGGGATTAAAGGCATGTGCCACCATGCCCGGCTGACCAAGGCAACTCTTATAAGGACATTTAATTGGGGCTGGCTTACGGGTTCAGAGTAGAGTCCATTAACCTCAAGGTGGGAGTGTTCAGGCAGGCATGGTTCTACCTCCTCATCTGAAGGCTGCTAGGAGAAGACCGCTTCCAGGCAGCTAGGACGAGGGTCTCAAAGCCTATGCCCACAGTGTCGCACCTATTCCAACAAGGCCACACCTCCTAATAGTACCACCCCCTGGGCCATGCACATAAAGCCCATCACAAAATGGAACTTTTTAAAGATAGGGACTCATGTAATTAAGGCTAGACTTGAACTTACTATGTAGCTGATCCTTCTGCCTCTACTTTTCAAGTGCTAAAATTATAGGCCTGCACCGTTATGGCGATTTATGTGTTGCTGGGTTTGGAGGCCAGGGCTTCATACATGATAGACTCTACCAAGTGGCTATATCCCCATCCCTAGAACTTTCCTTTTTCTTCCCAAAGGGGCAAACTTAACCGTAACAGAAGGGGATGTCTCTGAGAACCACAAGAATATCTCCTGAACTTTGTGTACACCCCACATGTGGGACACATTAGATGGGTCAGAAAGACAGCAAGGCCTATGACAGGTCCAGACACCAATGCCATCATCCACCTTGGTCCAAAAGGAGGCTAACCTGAGGCTCTGATACAGGCTCGCCTCTCCCTCCATGTCCTTTCTTCTTCTCTTGCCTGATTTTCAGCAGGAAGACCAGAAGCTGAGCCATGAAAAAGAAAACAGAACCAGTCAGAAGCCCAAGGTCATCCACTCCTCTGCTGGTGGCTCTG
This sequence comes from Mus caroli, assembly GCF_978045245.1. NCBI lineage: Eukaryota > Metazoa > Chordata > Mammalia > Rodentia > Muridae > Mus > Mus caroli. The sequence goes on along the minus strand of NW_028227256.1, from coordinate 115,368,761 downwards.
TGGAGAGCGAGGAGTTCACTGCTTGTCACCAGTCCCTAGCAAGGGACATTCTCAAACTAGGCTGTTGATGCTGGCAGTGTAACTGCAGGGCCCCAGCAGCCACAGCCTACCCCCACCCCCCATCCCTCCTGAGAAGATTGAAATGTCCTGATTGAAGTACTGTCTGCTCACAGCCCTATAACTCCTACCAGCTGTGTGTTTTATTGTCATATTGACACTAATGTGCCTCGGATGTCACCTCCATCCTGATGCTCATTCTTTATGCAGGGTGGGGAGGCTCAGAAACCGATGGCATTGATCTCACAGGGGAGAGGCAGACATCGCTGGGGTCTCAGGGGACTGCTTCAGGCAGGAATCCAGGCCCATCCTGGCACAGAGGGGAGACTGAGGCAGAGGAGAACAACCATGGGTCCCACAGACTGCTGAGCACAGGCTGGGAATGAGCTGGGGAAGGGAGGCCCTTTGGTGAATTTGAGTTGACCAGGATACGATTCTACTTCCTCAGTTGGAGAACTCAAAGCCCAGGCCTTGGCTTTCTCTGCCCTCGGGACATGACTGAAAAATGGGGCCACTGGCCTCTAAGTCCCCAGCTCAGTAGCCTCGCCATGGAGGCTCCCCCATGAGGAGAATGGGGGCTTGAGTCCGTGGAGTATAGATGAGTAAAATACTTGGGCTGAATTCCTCAGAACACAACTTGAGAGTGAGTATAGAAAAGACCTGGGCCAACTGCAGTGGATTATACCTGTAATCTCAGCACTGGGAAGGGGTTAAGTGGTTAAGTGGAAGAGTCAGGAGTTCAAGGCCATCCTCCACTACACCAAGTCCTGTCTCAAAAAAGTAAAAGAAAAAACAATGGGGTGAGATGAGGAAGATTTGACCAGTTCATAAAGGGCTTGGCCTGGAAAGCATGAGAACAGGAGTTCAAATCCCCAGAATCCACGTGGAAAGCAGCAGGGTGACCCGCACCCGTCATCCCAGTGGTGGAAAGATGGAAGGCAGATACACCAGAATCCCTGTAAACTTGGAGGGTAGCCAGCCTAGCTGAATCAGTGTGCCCAGGCCAGAGAGGCCTGGGAGGAGGGAGGGGAGGGGAGGGGAGGGGAGGGGAGGGGAGGGGAGGGGAGGGGAGGGGAAAGAGAACTAACAGATGAGACAGAGTCAGAGATACGTAGGAGGAACAGGCCACATCAGGCATCCTCTGAGGGACGATAGGCAAGTGGCTGGTCACTCGCTGGCCAGTGTTAGGACAGGCAGCAACCACAGATGGATGGTGGCTGTGAATGCTCGAGTCCCCGAACATAAATCACAGGAAAAGCACAGGAAATGAGTGCCAGGCTTTTCTTCCTATTTAGTGATTTATCAAGGGAAGAGGCGCGTTAATAAACACATTTCCCTCGAGGGCCAGGAATAACGGAGATGAATACTACTGTCAGTTTGAGCCTGCTTCCTCTTGTTAGGGGCACCCGAGAGGGTGGGAGTCAGAGTGTTAGCAGCAGAATCTCTTTCTGAAAAATATATGACGATGGGCTGTGGTGATAGCTCACTCAAGAAAGTGCTTGCCTTGCAAGCCTGGGGCCCTGGGTTCCCTAGGATCGCTGGGGAAAAAATGGTGTGCTAGGGCACCCACTGAGGAGGTGGAGACTCGTGAATCCCCGAGACTCAGCGACCACCCAGCCTAGCTTCCTTGGTGAGTTCTATCTGAGTAAGAGACCCTGTCTAAACAAGAAGCTGGACGGTTCCTGAGGAACCGCACCTGGGAATGTCTTCTGGCCTCCACGTGTGCATGCGTGCACACAAACAGACACATAAACACACATACCCAAAGAAAATATGTATACCAAAGGCATGGATAAGTCATACTTTAGTGGATGCTAGAATCTTCGTGTCCCCCTCATTTCATAACACGGAGTCTGTAGGAGAACCCCATGAGATAAGGATTATCAAGACATGAAATTAAGGTGTCAGAGAGGAGAGGACGCCCAGATGGAGGCCTGTCGGGCAAAGTGCTGTAGCTCACTGTTCCGGGATCAGTCATCTTTTCTAGACTTTGGGCCTTTCCTTTATCCTAAACTGCAGGTCCACTCTGCCCATCTGCACCCCTCAAAGAAGCCCTGGGAATTAGACAGCTCACACAGACATGTGGACAGGGTCATAGGCACCATCCTCGGAACTCTGTATGACTTCACAGCAAGTATGCACAATACAGCATGTTGCCTGGATTGGAGGGGAGCTGGGGATGTCTGTATGATGTCCTGTCCAGCATTTGGGCAGGACCAGGACTGCTTATAGGCAGCATCTGCAGCCAACACATATATATGAAGGCCCAGAGGTTCCAGAGGGAGGCCAGAAAGGCAGGGCAGCCATTTCTCCTTGTAGGTTTCTAGAAGGCAAAGACACATCTCAGCATTCACCTTAATTTGCTACAGTTCAGGCCACCCATCACCTAACTTGACGTCTTATGGCAGCCCTGAAGGGTACTGCTACCATAAGACCCCTGCTGTAAAGTGTGAGCTGAGGCAGTGAAGAAGCAATAGGGACTACAGTCATCTAGTGATGTCAGACCACTTCTAGGACACTTTGTCTAAAGGAGAGATCCAGAATTCCTAGGAGGGTGGGGGGGTAATGATGATGGGGAAAAGAACAGAGTGTGTTTGTGTGTGTGTGTGTGTGTGTTTGTGTGTGCATGGTTCAGGTGTGTTAGGGTTCTCTAGAGTCACAGAACTTATGCAATGTCTCTATATTGAGAGATTGAGGGAATTTATTGTCATAGCTTACAGTCTGTAGTCCAACTAACCCAGCAATGGGCAGCTGTGGATGGGAAGTCCAAGGATCTCGTAGTCGCTCAGGCCTATGAGGCTAATTGTTTCAGCTGGTCTTCTGTAGAAGTAGGTTCCAACAGATGTGCTGGCAAGTAAATGCAAGCAGTCAAAGAGTGAATCTTCCTTCTTCCGATGACCTTACCTTCCAGCAGAAGGTGTGGCCCAAATTAAAGGTGTGTTCCACCATACCTGGATTTGGGATTTGCTTTGTCCCAAACTGACCTTGAACGCAGAGATCTCCTTGCCTTAGTCTCCTGGGATTAAAGGGCGTGTACTACCTTGCCTGGGCCTAAGCTCTCCATGGCCACTGTGCCTTGAGATCTCCATGCCAAGATCCAGGTCAGAAACTTGTGTCCTCCAGCCTCAAGATCTGGATCACAGGTGTGTCCTCCATTCTGGATTGTAGTTCATTCCAGATATAGTCAAGTTGACAACCATGAATAGCCATTGTAGTGCATATGTGTGTGTACCTACATGCAGGGCTATATGCATGCATAATCATGAGGTGTACACATTTAAGACAACACATTCCCACCACTCAGTAGCCCAGACCTGAGGGTCTCCAAGTGTGAGCACATCTGTGTGTCACATGGCCTCTCCCTGCTGCTCCTCTTTTGCCTCCCTGGTCTCTCATGGTAGCCTTCTCAGTAGGTTCTGCGGAGCAGCCAGTCTACAATGTGGAATTGGAGGGCTCACCTGTGATCCAGATCTTGAGGCTGGGAGACACAAGTTTCTGACCTGGATCTTGCCATGGAGATCTCAAGGCACAGTGTCCATGGAGAGCTTAGGCCCAGGCAAGGTAGTACACACCTTTAATCCTAGGAGACTAAGTCTCAGCCAGGAGCCCAGCATCACACACAGCTCTGCTTAGTAAGTTTCCTTCAAGGGGTTCAGATGTGAACCCCCCTGGGGAGGTGTTTCTGGTGTGACCACCATTGCAACAAAGCTCATGGTCCTGTGACTTGTAACCCTGTTCAGTCTGCTCCTCGTGAGATTCTCTTCAGTTATGGAAAGGGCCCATCACCACCACCATGCAGTGGCATGGAGAAATCATGAATATTCATGATGTGTAGAGTGGGGAGAATCTATGATACTAACAAGCCTTCCGTTGGCTGTCTCCCAGCATCACGATTCTCTAGTCCACGTGTGACCCCGCGACTGAGCCGCAAGCGGGCTCTATCCATCTCCCCGCTCTCAGATGCCAGCCTCGACCTACAACGCATGATTCGGACCTCTCCCAATTCGCTGGTAGCTTACATCAACAACTCCAGGAGCAGCTCAGCAGCCAGTGGCTCTTATGGACATCTGTCTGCCGGTGCCCTCAGGTGAGCCCCAACAGTAAGCAGTGGGCTGAGAACTGGGAGCCGGTCTGGGGCCACGTGGCAGGGTGGGGCTTTACACTGGAGAATACAGAACTTAATACTAGTGCCTCAACATGCTAGCAACTGTATTGGTAGTTCAAAAGCAATAATGAGGGTGGGGATGTGGCTCTTTGGTACAGTCCTTGACTGGGATGCAGGGTTCTGTGATCCATTCCCAGCATTGTATAAAATCAGGCATGGTGACAAATTCCAGTCATCGTAGCACCTAGTGAGTCTGAGGACAGCGGGATACATGAGAGTCATTCTGTAAAGAACAACAGCAAAGCCATCGTGACACAGGGAGCTCACACTCACACCAACACCAGAGTACATCCTTAGGTAGTAAGTCTGCCACCAGGGGCTCCGTCATGATGTCAGAGGTAGCCAAGGTCAAAAGTGGCCTCCTTGGGAGCTGGGGAGACTATGTGGTGGGTAGAAACACTAGGCGTGTGAGAATAAAGACCTGAGTTTGAATCCTCAGAACTCCCATCAATGTCCAGGCATAGCACAAGTATCCAGAGCCCAGCACTTCTTTGGGCTGAAGGAGGTGGCGACAGGAGAGTCCTGCAAGCTCAAGGTTGCATTCAAGGAGCTAGGTGTGATCAGCAAGGCTAAGGACATCCGTTTGCAAGGCATGTTTGCCATCTTGAGCCTCAGAATACGGTCCTCTCTGCCAAGGATATTGGTTTGGTGGTGAACCCAATCCTTCCCCAATCCTCTCGTTCTCCATTGCAGCCCAGCCTTCACTTTCCCCCACCCCATCAATCCCGTGGCCTACCAGCAGATCCTGAACCAGCAGCGGGGCCTGGGCTCAGCCTTTGGACACACACCACCCCTGATCCAGCCTTCACCCACCTTCTTGGCCCAGCAGCCTATGACTCTCACCTCCATCAGCACCATGCCTACCCAACTCAGCAGCAGTAGCAGCAACTGTCTAAATGATGCCAACCAGGTAGGTGGGTGCAGGAAACTGGGGTGGGTCCTCACTGCTCACCCCATCCCCAAGGGCGGTTCATGCTAGGAACTGGTAGAGATCTCTGCACTTTAGCCTGACTGGTTGGTTGCTTTTAGGACAGAGATCACATGATGGCAAGGGCCTTAAACTGGGCCAGAAGCCCTGGCCTGGGCCCATGGTAAGCTCCTAGTCACTCAGTTCTGTCTTCTGTCCAAAAAGCTAAAAGGGATGGAGAAACCCTCTCATGCAGGGGTGCTGCATGGAGACACTACATACATCATGGGAACCAAAGTGCCTTCCCTTTCCCCTACCCCTCACCCCGCATCCCCCACCCCCCACTCCTATCTTGGCTGGCCCTGGTTGGAGGACCAATCTAAGAGACTCAGTTTTTGATGTTTCAAACTACAGAAGGGAGGAAATGCTAGGGAGATAATAAGTCAGTGGCTGACGAGATGCTTTGCAAACATGAGAACCTGAGTTTGACTCCCAGCATCCATATTCAAAAAGCCAGGCATTGCCAGGCAGTGGGGACACACGCCTTTAATCCTAGCACTCAAAAGGCAGAGGCAGGCCCAATTTCTGAGTTCAAGGCCAGCCTGGTCTACATAGTAAGTTCCAGAGCAGCCAGGGCTACACAAAAAGGCCCTGTCTCAGAAATAAGGAAGTAAAAAAGAAAAAGAAAATCCAGGCGTGTTGATGCATGCTTGTAATCGTGGCTCTGAGGAGGTAGAGACAGGTGGATCTCTGGGCTTACAGGTCATCCAGCTTAGCCTAATTGTCGAGTCCCAGGTCCCAGTAAGAGACCCTCAAAAAGTGGATGCTGACTAAGGAACACACTTGAGAGGAACCTCTTATCTCTACGTATGTGCATGCACATACACACAGATATACAGTGTACTTCACACATATGAGCATGCATGTATATGTTTACACATACACATAAATGGTGGTCTATGTGAGTAAACTGTAGAGCCACGGCCCATAGAATTTGGGGGTCCTCTGTCTTGTGCCTATGTGACAGACTGTCCTCTGCCGTCTCCCTCAGAACAAGCAGAACAGCGAGTCAGCTGTGAGCAGCACCGTGAACCCCATCACCATTCATAAGCGGAGCAAGGTCAAGACTGAGGCTGAGGGCCTGCGTCCAGCCTCTCCGCTTGGGCTGACACAGGTAACCTGCTGCTCAGTGCCGTTGTCCTTGGGCTGGGACCAGGCTGGATCTCCTGGTTTGGCTGTTGAGCACCTAGTGGTTAATGGATGGGGGAGGAGGTAGCAGTGGATGGATGAATGGATGCATGCATTCATACAAGGATGGATGGATGGATGGATAGGTGGATGGATGGATGGATGGATGGATGGATGGATGGATGAATGCATGCATGCATTCATACAAGGATGGATGGATGGATGGATGATAGGTAGATGGATGGATGGATGGATAGATAGATGGATGAATGGATGCATGCATTCATACAAGGATGGATGGATGGATGGATGGGTGGATGGATAGATGGACGGATGGATGGAAAATAGAATGGGTAAGTGGATTGATGGCCATCTGCAGAACTTAGAGAGTTAGTGTGGGCGAGCTCACAGATGTCCTGCACAGTTCCTCTTGCCTTAGCATATATCATTTTTATCTAATATAAGTGAGTAAATGAATGAACAAATGATCTACCCTTCCATCTTACTATATGTATGACTGAATTAATGAATGAGTACTAACGTTTTCTTCCCTTCCACTTCCTTCAGACTTCAACTATCCACACATACAGCCTCAGCCTTGAGTCTGAGCTTCTCACGTTCCCCTGAGTGGCTCTGGTTCTCAAGGCTGCCCCCTCTCCTGGAGCCCACTGCTCACACTAGATCCTTTAGTGCTGGTGCTCCCGGGTAAGGCGACTTGAGGAACTTAAATGCCAGCTGCTGGGTCACTTCAGGTGGGAAGAAGGATAACTCCTGATAGTAAGGGAGTCAGCATGACTGGGCCCAGCCTCTATGGAGGGGCCCTTGGAAGTCCTACTACTCACTCTGTTCCTAGGAGGACACACAGGCCATTGCTACTCTTAGAGCAGGGTTCTGGCATTCGAAAGGCTTAGCCGCTGCTGACCTTGGCTTTAAAGCTCTGAGCCCTATGCCCTCACAGTGGTATAGTCTCCATCTGTTAGTCCACAATGCAGTCACCAAGGATACTCATGCCTCCCTCCAGTCCCTGGCTCCCAGCATCTGCTGGCCTATCCTTTATCAAGACTGTAAACCATCAGGCATGCTCTAGGCACTTAATTTTCATGAAATATTAGGTCCTCTTATTGTCAGGCAAACAGAGGGGTTGATGACAAATTCCTCTCCCCTCACTGACACCGGCACTAGTCAGAACATGATGCATAGTTTCCACGAGGCTGGCCATCACGGGGAGGGGTGTGTGCTGAAATTGATGAGGACAGCACACATCCAGGAAGATAAACATGCAGAAATGTTGAGGACAGGGAGGGGCACTATGGTGGGTGCTTGCTAAGTACCTTGGAGTCTCACCATGCATGGGTGGGGCCTCGTTACTGCCCTATGCTCTAGGAAAGCCACCCAGAGGACTTCTTCTTGCCTGTGCCCACAGCACTTAGGAAGGAAGAGGGAGGGAGGGAGGGAGGAGAGAGAGAGAGAGAGAGAGAGAGAGAGAGAGAGAGAGAGAGAGAGAGAGAGAGAGAGAGAGAGAGAGGAAAGAACTTTTACAAGGGCTGGGAAGATCCAGTCAGTAAAGTGCTTGCCATACAAGTGTGAGGACCTGAGTTCGAATCCCTAGCATCCATGTAAAAAGCTGGACCCAGGGACATGGGCCTTGTTGGTCAACCAGTCTAACCGCATCAGCAAGCTCTGGCATTTGTACATGCCACTAATCCCAGCACTTGGGAGACTGAGGCAGGCGGATTTCTGAGTTCAAGGCCAGCCTGGTCTACAGAGTGAGTTCTAGGACAGCCAGGGCTACACAGAGAAACCCTGTCTAAAAAAAAAAAACAAAACAAAAACAAACAAACAAAAACAAAGTAGGTAGTGAAGAATGATAGCTAAGGCTGTCCTCTGGCCCTCAATTCATGTACAATAGTGTACCTGAAAACAAACACACACACACACACACACACACACACACACTTGCATAAGAACAGTTTCGTATAAGTGCATAAGGCAGTTCAAGCATATTCTCCCCATAGCCTAGTTCCCTCTACCCTCACTATCACCCCACCCCACCCTCACCCCTAGCCCCTCCCCCACTCCCCTTGATGGCCTTGTTACTCTCATGTCACCTGTGCAGATAGGGTTCTATGCACCTATAAAGTCAAGGTCTCATAGGTAAGAGACAGAATGCAGTATTTGTCTTTCTGAGATCGATTAATTAATTTCCTTACTGTGATTAGTTTGTAACATTCATCCGACATGATACTAGATGAAACTATAATCAGGAAGACAAGGGTGTCCGCTTTCCCCACACTTGTTCAACACAGTGCTTAGAGTTTCAGTCAGCACATGAGATTATGGCATGGGGAACACATGAGATACAAATAGGAAGGGGAGGGGTCAGAACATCCTTATTTGCAGATGACATGGATGAGACCCTAAAGACTCCCCTGGAAAACTCTCTAAGTTGAAAACCACTTGCAGCAAAATGACAGGCTACAGAATGAGCACACAGAAGTCAGTCATGTTCCTGTGTACCAGGAACATGCAGAGAAAGAAACTATGAAAGCAAACTGGGCATGGTGGTACATTCCTGGGATCCCAGCCCTGAAGGAGGAGGCAGGAGGACTGGGGATTAAGGCCAGCCTTGGCAGCATAGTATTGCCAGGCTGGCTCTCTGTGAATCCCTCTCTCAGATAAGTAAGGGATGGGAGCCCGGGAAGGCAGTCCACTCACAGGCACTGCAGAAGGTCTTCCCTCAGAGTCGGGTCCATATCGTTCCATGTGTGGTTCACTTGCCTCCCTTTTGGCAGAAAGGATAGAGTGGTAATGGTGCTTTCTGCTGAAGCCCTCAAATTGCAGACTGGGAGGATTCTTGCCTTGGCCTTGGGGCAGCCCACTGCTAGTCCAGCTGGCCTGCAGTGTATGTGTAGTGAAGATAATCCCAGATGTTCTTCTGTTGCCCTGTGGGCACTAGGAGACCTCTCTACATTGTCATCTCAATAGCACTGGCTGCTGGACACCCGGAAGTAAGGTGTTCTGACTGACCTCAGTGCAGAGGTTGCTTACATCGACATAATAGTAGCATTGTTCTCTGTACAGCCAGGGCACTTGTTCAGAGGGTCCCTGATGGTGAACCCGGGGTCCCTTTTGGAAGAGGTTGTAGCAATATCAGAGAGTGCCTGTGTCTGTGGCCCACTGTGGGAAATGTGGCCGTTCTGAGATGAGCTTGCTATTCATGAGTGACTGTGCCAGTGGACACTCCGGTCCTTAACCTGGCAAAGAGCTTGTCCCTGTTAGCCAGCACTGTCCTTGTTCCCCCGAAGCTCTTCCTTGTGTCTGTTTTCCTGTTTTGCAGCACAGGGGATCAAACCTGGTGTCTTATGTGTGTTAGGCTTGATCTAAAGCCACAACCCAGGAGAGTCAGGATACATTCCTGCTGTTTTTAAAAATAAGTTGAACATGGCCAGGTGGCATATGCCTTTAATCCCAGCCTGGTCTATACAGTGAGGTACATGATAGCCAGGATTATACAGAGAAACTGTCTCAAAAAACTTAAAAAAAAAAAAGCGGGGGGTGGCGGGGGGGGGGGGGCTGTCTTTGTAACATTGCTTCTGGCGGGGGGGGGGTGGCGGGGGGGCTGTCTTTGTAACATTGCTTCTGGCGGGGGGGTGGCGGGGGGGGCTGTCTTTGTAACATTGCTTCTGGCCTTACTTTGTCTCCCAGGATGCCTGGGAGACCTGTTAAACTCTGGATTGATCTCACTAGACTTCATGAGCCCTCCCTGGACCTTGCCTCCCAGCCTGGAGAACGCATCCCTGGTCATGACCCCCATTCCAGACAGGTCCACTGTGACATGAGGCTGGTTCTTTAAGTTTCATCTTTGAAATAGCCTCATAACACTAATGTGGTCAAAAGAGTGCTCCATTTCCGTGACATCACTGTAATAAGATACTCTGACCAAAAGCAAGTAGGAGAGAAAGGGGTTTGTTGCCTTACACGTCCAAGTTAGGTCCATCTCCAAGGCAAGCCAAGACAGGAACTCAAGGCAGAAGCCATGGAGGGCGTTGCCTACTGGTTCATGCTCAGCTAGCTTTCCTATGGAGCATGGTGCCACCCACAGGTCCTGCTGCATCAATTAACAATCAAGACAATCCCCCAAACTGGCCCACAGGCCATTCCAATCTAGACAGTCCCTCCATTGAGGGTCCCTTAATAGGAACGGAGACACAAGTCCATATCTAAACTACTCCAGTCCCCATATCAGCCATGGAGAGGAGAAGCCACATCTCCTTGAGCTTCAGATTCCCTAACTGTGATACAAGAGTGAAGAAGGGCTGAGGCAGGGAAGCATGCCTAAGGGTCTAAGGGGTGTGTGTTCTCTCTGCAGAGCACTTGGCAGATGCTGGCACTGTGCTGATGTGAGCCGAGTGGCCATAGTGCACTTGAGAAAGAAGAAACAGTATGACAAAAAATATTTAGAAGGAAAAGGACTTAGAGGGGGGAGGCAGTTCTCCAGGCAGGAACCTCACACACTTAATGGAGTTTCCATCTCCACATCGCCAGTGATTGTGGGGCTCGCCTCAGATACCCACAACAGAAACCAAACCCACATTCCTTTCTTCCACTTGCAAATGAGGGGTGGGGTGGGGGGGAGCAGTGCTGGTTAGAATCTCTTCATGATGACCAGAGAGCAGGAAGGGCCCAGGACAGTTGCCTGCAACAAGGGGTTCCCTTATGCTGAGCTGAGGAAAGAGACAAAGGCTGTGGAGTGTGACTCTGTGTGCCTATTTTGTTTGTGTACAGACGTATGCATGCATTGTGTACATATGTGTGTGTGTGTATGCACAAGTACATATATTGTATGTGTGCATGTGTGTCCACATTTGTGCAGCCTTGGGCCCTTGGTATGAACCCTTGAGTTTCATCTCAACCTAGCCTTAGGACCAGGCTACCAGGCATGGCTCATGTGGATGTGGTCTTCCCTATCCTAGGAGCAGCTGGCCGATCTCAAGGAAGACCTGGACAGGGATGACTGTAAGCAGGAGGCCGAGGTGGTCATCTATGAGACCAACTGCCACTGGGCAGACTGCACCAAGGAGTATGACACACAGGAGCAGCTGGTGCATGTAAGCTCTGTCCCCAGCTCCCACCCAGGGATGCAGAGCCCCAACCACAATAGACCTAGAGCCTTCCAAGGCCTGTGCTTCAAAGGGGTTGAAGGGGGACCCCCCACCCGTAGAAAATGGGAGGTATGGTGACCAGGTGCCTTAGAGGCCCTTCACCCTACCCCAAACACATATGTAGTATACATGAAGATCCAAGAAAATACAGAAGTGTGAGAATAAGGGGAAGGAATAATGAAGATCACACACACACACCCCACAGGAGGTGCACAGCAAAACTGAGTGCTCTGAACTGCAGTCCACATGCACATGAAGTTCATTCTAGAACTTGAATCTATATTTCCAATCTCTTTGCAGCAAGCGAAGGCAGAGATAGCGATCAGAACTGTGCATTGCAGGTTCAAGTACTTAGGTTGGGGAAACGGGGACAATGCTTGGGCTAGGACTGGGCTCAAGCAAAAATACAGAGGTGACAATGTAAAAAGATGTGCTCTATGATTGAGAGACCGCTCAGTGGACAAAGTGCTTGCAAGGCCTGGCTCCAGTTCCTAAGAACCCTTTACAAAGGGGCTGGGGGTGGTGTCAGATGCCTTTAATCCTAGTACTGGTGAGGCGGCCAAGAAAGATGCATACCAACACCCTAGCCGGCCTGATGAGTTACAGACCAGTGAGAGTCTCTGCCTCAGTACCCAGTGGACAGGATCCCCTAGTTAGACTCCTGCTGTGACCTGAGGAGGACTGCTTTAGGGATATCTCTGTGGCCCTAGGGGATCACTCCTACCTGGCCCTGGAAAGCAGGCTGCTCTACAAAGAGGACCTGCCTTTGCCTAGCACTGCCTCTCTGCTCTCTGGGAAGATGGATGGCAAGCCAGACTCCCCGTCCATTATTAACAATTTGTCGCTAAGTAAACCAATAAGAAAAAAAATGAAAGGCGTAGTCAGGAAGCATTTTTCTCATTTGAAAGGCTTTGTGAATGGAAAGGGAGGCTGATAGGAGAAGATTTTTCTGGACGTTCAAAGGGCTGCTGTCTTACAGGCTCCCAAGGTGGTGGTATCTATGCTGACAGTTGGGATGCTGCAAAAGGACATCGGGCCAGTGGCCTTTCCTCTTCTAGGACATAGTGTTACCAGAGCATGTTACTCAGCTCCTGGATAGCAGTGTAGATGGCAAATGTATTTGTCTGGGAGAGACTACAGCTCACAGGTTTACATTTTCCAGGAGTACCTTGTAAAAATCCAGAGGCAGAAGTCAGGCTGTGGCTTTGTGTGACCTTGGCTGACCCGCCTCACTCATCAGGGCTGTTTAGCCCGTGTCAGCAAGGCACTGTGCCTAGAGCCCGAAGCTGAGAGTCAGGATCTGGCTCTAGCCTCTCTCAAAAATGGAGCTGAGGAAGCTCTATTTTCCACTGATTGGATGCCTCCTTTATACATCTCGCAAGCCAGAGGATCAGTATGTCTGCTTCACTGCACACTTAGCTTGTATGTCAGGAGCATCCGCATAGTCACCATGTCCACACAGGTCCGGCCCTGAGCTTCAACTGGATGTGTGGGCTCCTTTAATCATCAGTAAACTTAGAGGAGGAGCCAGAGAGATGGCTCAGTTGACAAGTGCTTGTCATACAAGCCTAAAGACCCGAGTTCGGATCCCCGACAGCCACATAAAAAGCCGAGTGCAGTGTGGTGCATTCCTATAATCCCAGCACTGTGGAGGTGCAGACAGAGGCTCCCTGAATCCCACTGGCTAGTTGATTAATAAACCCAGGAGAACCGAGAAACCCTATCTGAAAGAATCCAGGGGGAAATGGGCAGGGTGACACCCTGTGTTGACCTCTGGCCTCTATGCACACCTGTAGACACAAGCACATACACATACAAACATGCACACACTCATATATCACATAGAAGCATTTGGGAGGGGTTGGATCCAGGGTCTCATGAGTGATAGACAAGCATCCTACCATTAAGCTACACTCCCCCTGTGCCCAGTTGGTCCTGTCCCAGGGGCAGGAGCCATGTCATTCCTCCCCCACCAAGGCCATGAGGGGCTCGGCAGCTGTCCTCAGCCCCATCCACGTATGTGCTGTGCACACATAGAAGAATGCATGCGTACTCAAGCTTGCGCATGTGTGCACACGTAACCCCCATCCCACACACACACAGATACACAGCCACTGCAGTGCTCCTCATCCTCACCAAGGCGGGTGCTACGTAGGCCCCAGGGTAGAGGCTTTAGCACAGGATGATGGTCCCTGAGGGCAGGAGGAGGTCTGTGTGAGGAGGGGCTCTGCATGGGATGGACCCAGCTGAAGAGAGGGAGCCGCGTTCACCTTCCCACCCTGCCTTGTCTTACTGCCCTCCAGCATATCAACAATGAACACATCCACGGGGAGAAGAAGGAGTTCGTGTGCCGCTGGCAGGCCTGTACGAGAGAGCAGAAACCCTTCAAGGCCCAGTACATGCTGGTTGTTCACATGCGCAGACACACGGGTGAGAAGCCACACAAGTGCACGGTGAGCCTCCTCCCCATGCAGAGACACTTGGACACGGCTGGGCCCTGTTTCCCTTGACCCCTTGCTCTTCCTTATGGTCCCGGTTAGTGCTTTCTAATGACCAATAATATTGAACTGGCTATTTGTACACTTAAAAACATCTTAATTACATTTATTTATATGGCAGAGGAGGAGAAAGGGGTGAAATAGAAGTCAGAGAAGAGCTTGTCAGGACCTTTTCTCCTTCTGTCATGTGAGTCCCAGAGACACATCCAGGCATCGGGGTTGACAGCAAGCCCCTTTATCCACAGAGCCGTACCCCCAACCCCTATTTGTACAACTTCTTTGGGAATCAATACTTGTTATTTTGTTGCTTGGTTATAAGAATTATTTTTGTAACCAGGCTCCAGATCATTATCAATCATACAGTTTTTGCAAATATTTTTTTTCACTTTTGTGTGTTGTCTTCACTTTCTTGATAATTTCCTTTGAAGCACAAAAGCTTGATTTAGCAAAATCCAATTTTTAGCTGCCAAATCTAAGAAATGATTACCTAACCCATGGTCACAGTGGCTTAGCCTACCCTCCTGCTTTGGTTCTTATAAGAGTTTGGAAGGAGTCAGGGACAAGCATAGCTCAGATGGTAAGAGTGCTGGCCTGGCATGTGTGAGCCCTGACTTCCATCCCCAGGCCACATACACTGAGGTGGTGGTGCATGCTTATAACCCCAGAGCTTGGGACGTGGAGGCAGAAGGGTCTGACGTTCAAGACCATCCTTAGCCACACTGAGTTTGAGACCAGCCTGGGCTCTATGAGATCCTGTCTCAAAGATTAAAAACAAAACAGGAACTGGAGAGATGGCTCAGCATTTCAGAGCACTCGCTGTTCTTCCCAAGGATCCAGGTTCAATTCCTGGCATCATCATGGTGGCTTCCAACCAGCTGTAACTTCAGGTCCAGAGGACTTCTTTTGGCTCTTTGGACCAGGCACACATGTAATGTGCATACATACATACATACAAACAAACCACCTGTACACATAAAATATAAGATAATAAGACTATAGAGAAATCCAAACATCCATGTGCTTCGGACAGGCGTATAAAATAGTGAAGGACTGGACATCTTATAAATGTGTGCTTTTGTTCATGTAAATATCACAAATACATGCACGCTCCTGTATTTCACAGTAAAGCTCTCCCACCAAGGTCTTTGATGCGTGCAAGTTACTTTTATACTACAACCCTTTCAGTATTTTCTAGAAGAGAGAGTAACTGTCATTACTAAAACACATGCTTTGGGGTGCACAAGTGGGAATGTGTGCCACGGGGGTGGCAGTGGGAGCAGGGAAGGAGATGCAGGGGAGCCCCTGGGTCTGTCTAGCTGCCTGCCATGCATCTGGAGTGTCCTATCTGACCAGTCCACTTCTTTCCAGTTCGAAGGCTGTTCCAAAGCCTACTCTCGCCTGGAGAACCTGAAGACACACCTGCGTTCACACACAGGGGAGAAGCCATATGTGTGTGAACACGAAGGCTGTAACAAAGCCTTCTCCAATGCCTCAGACCGGGCCAAACACCAGAACCGCACTCATTCCAACGAGGTACGCATGGCTGTGATATGCAGAAATGCATGCAGTGGCCCTGGCGTGTGTAAATGCATCACCCTTGACTAGTGGATAACCATGTTCTAGTTTCATTTCTATTGCTGTGGTGAAATACCCTGACAAAAAGCAACTTGGAGAGAAAGAGACTCACTTCAACTTAGAATTCCAAGTTACAGTCTATTGTGGGGAAGTCAGGTCAGGAACTTCAGCTAATCATATTCTTCAAGAGCAAAATGAATGCCTGCATGCTTACTTGCTTGATTTCTTGTACTAGATTCCATTTCTCTTTTCATACAGTTCACAACCTCCTGCCTAGGGAATGATCTGCCCACAGTGGGCTGGGTCTTCCAATATCAATTAGCGTAATTAAGACAATACCCAATAAACTTGTCCACAGGCCAGTCCAAAACAATCTCTCACTGAGACTCTCTGCCCACATGATTCTAACAAGGTAAAGCTAACCATCACAAACCATATGCAGGTGCCCCTCCCCCACTAGCCACAGTTCTGCATGCCAGCGGGTCTCCCTCTATATACCACAGCCTCTCCTCCATTTAGCAGGTGCGCCATAAAGTTCCTTTAGCACACTGACACTCTCTGTACCTCAGTTCCCTCGTGTCTGTAACAATTATAGATGCCACCACAAGGACTGCAGGAACTGAGATAAAAACAGAATGGCCTTAATGCTGGATGTAGTGGTGTGTCCTTTTAATCCCAGTGCTGGGGAGCTGGAGACAGGCAGATCCCTGGGGTTTGCTGGTCAACCAGTCTAGCTTAGCATGATCCCGGACAATGAGAGACCCTTCTCAAAAGTCAAGGTGCATGATGCCAAAAAGAGCTCTGGTCTCAAGGTTCTGAGCATGTCCTAAGAGATACTCTGGACAATATCCCACAGACATGCCCACAGGTCAGTCCAAGACAGACAGTCCCTCACTGAGACTCTCTGCCCACATGATTCTAAATAGATAAAGCTAACCAGCACAAACCACATGCCAGGTGCCCCTCCCCCACCTGCTTCTCTGGCCACTGAATGGATTCTGCTGCAGATAAGGAAACCAGCACTCAGAGGAGACACAACCTTCGGGGGTGTCACAGGCCTACTGGCAGGCCTGCTGGCCACTCTGAAGCTGTGAAACCATCCTTGGCCATTGCTTTACCTACAAGTAGGTATGTGCCTACAGAACAGCTGCCCTAGTGTTATAGGTACATGGCATATGTGGCAGGCAACTCCTGCTGCAGAGGCTAGGCTGCCTGGGATCCACTAGGCCATCATCTGTCTGCCCGGAGCAAGTGGAGCCCCTAGATGGCCCAAGAGAGGGAACTCAACACGACTCCCTAGTCCCTGCTCAGTTATACAATTTCTGTAGTTCAGGCAGACCAAAGATAGAACATTTGTGTGTGTGTGTGTGTGTGTGTGTGTGTGTGTGTGTGTGTGTAAATATTTTGGATCATGCATGTGCCTAGCCAGAAGAGGAAGGTCAGATTCCTTGGAACTAAAGTTGCAGATAGTTGTGAGACACCATATAGGTACTCAGAGTGGGACCCAGGTCCTCTGGAAGAACAATAAATGCTCTAAGTCACTGACCCATCTCTCCAGCCCTGGGAGAAAGAATATTTCTAACAGCTTGGATGTACTTTGTTCCAAAAGAGACCTTGCTTCAGTGCATGTTAGAAGTGAGAGGCATTCCCAAAGGACTCTGGGTACCTTGGGGTCTCTTCAGACTGAAGCCATCCTTGAGGAGGAGTGTGGCTCCTGCAGATAGATATGTGTGCACTTATGCAGGTAGATGATGTGGGGACATGTGTGTATCTATATTCATATGTATAGATGTTGGAGTAAGGTATGTTACATATGCATGAATTAAAAGATTAGCATATGTGTGTGTGTGTGTGTGTGTGTGTGTGTGTGTGTGTGTGTGTGTGTGTGAAAATGGTGCATATGTCAGTGCAGATGAAAGGTGTTCATGTATATAACTACTTTATGCTCATGTAGATATAGGAGCATGTATATATGTCTGGAGGTATTTACATGCATGTGTTGTGCATCTGCATGTGTGTGGTGGGGTGCACATATGTAGTGTATATAGGGCCAAGTGCGGATTTGTGTGGATATGAATGAGGGTGGTTTATATGTGTATGTGCATGTGTGTATGTATGTTATACATGTGTGAAGATATGTGCAGGCTTAGGGACATTAGGTGGTGGTTTGTGTCTGTAGATTTGAGTGTGTGCAAGCCTAGGACAGAAACAAGATGTTCAGATGCTCAGGTGTGCCCCAAGTGGACAGGTGACTTAAAGTTTCCTTGGTCCTATCTGCTAAGGACTAAGAACTGCTAAGGACTATCTGCTAAAGTCTAATGAGACTGACATCCCTGTCTTAGTTCCCGGGAGCACGTGGGTCTTTCCCATACTCTTTCTGATCTATGTAACCAGCCTCTTTGGGCAGTTCTTTTGACACTGTAACCCCCCTGCATGCAAGTGTAGTATACAAGGCAGATGGAAGGCCAGGTTCTTACGGACTTGACCTGGTGCACTCAACCCACAGGCCGTGAATGTGTTAGAGCACTTACCCCTGCTCCAGGGCTGCCAGGGAACACGGAATGACTTCAGAACAGCTATAGCACCCATTCAGAGTTTGTCCTTGGGTCCCCGTCCATAACCCAGGCCTGGCTCTCTTCCTAGAAACCCTACATCTGCAAGATCCCAGGCTGCACCAAGAGGTACACAGACCCCAGCTCACTCCGCAAGCATGTGAAGACCGTCCATGGGCCAGACGCCCATGTCACCAAGAAACAGCGTAATGATGTGCACGTCCGTGCTCCGCTGCTCAAGGAGAATGGGGACAATGAGGCCAGCGCCGAGCCAGGTGGCCGGGGACCTGAGGAGAGTGTGGAGGCCAGTAGCACCAGCCACACTGTGGAAGACTGCCTACATATCAAAGCCATCAAGACAGAGAGCTCCGGGGTAAGACAGAGCTGGGTGCCCAGCTGGCAGAGCTCAGCTCTGCACGAGGCCCAGAAGCCCAACCTCCTCTTGAGGGTCCTGCTAGAGCACCCCCTTCTCAGAACAAAACGATGCCCCATCTCACTGCAGCTCAGCTCTCCTCATTTACCACCTTGCACCCCCTCATGAACCCTGTCTTATTTCCTTCACCTTCTCTGACCCAGCTCCTGCTGGGCAACTGAGGTTGAGGCTGGGAGATGCCCTTCCTCCAGGCCAGTCTGCACAGGATGCATTTGCCTCTTCTCCAGTACCCGGGTGCCACTGTGGGTCCCCAGCCCTCTCTCCCTGTCTGTGTCCTCCCCACTCTAGCCTGTGCTCCTTCTGTTCTAACCACCTGTTCTTTGTCTCCACCTCTTTTTCCCAACTGTACCTCCCCTAAGGATAGACGCTACTGAGGTGAGCAGAAGAATGGGGTAGGGGTGGGAGCATCCAGGGAGAGAGGGTGGGCTGGGTGCTGTTTAGTGCTCCTGGCTGGGCAGAGGTTGAACTGGCTTTTGGAGAGACAGGTATCAGGTGGCACTGTGGGAATAGGTGGATATAGGCAGCAAGAATGAGGCTGGCAGGTATGGGAAAGAAGGGAGGGTAGGGGTGAGGTGTGGAGATCAAGAGAGAGCAGGGATGTGTCTAAACTAGATAGAGCAAAGAATTGTGAAGGGCACCATGATTGTTGGGACTGTCTCCCCTAAACTCAGCGTGTAGCACTATTGCATCTTCCCAAGGAAGAGGGAAATCATCTGACCCAGAGATGAGCCTCAAACTATTGCATACAGAATTTGCTTCCCAACCCAGATCTCAGGCAGCACTGGATGTTGTAGAATTCTGTGGTGTTCCTTATCTGTCTGCCTACCCAAGCCCAGCCCAGCCCAGCCCAGCCCAGCCCAGAGGGAGAGCCAAAGAGTCTAGTTTCATTTCCGTTGCCATGATAAAGACCCTGAGAAAAAGCAAGGCAGGGTAAGCGTGCGATGAGGATTTGAGTTGCAGTTCCACCATTTCTGGGGAAATCAAGGCAGGAACTCAAGCAGCTAGACACATCACATCCACAGTCCCTAGCAAAGAGAATAGATGTGTCATTGTCTGTCTGCTGCTTCGATCAGCTTCACTCTTAAGACAGTCCAGGACACACACAGCCCCTACCACCCACACTCTGCATAGGTCTTCCCACATTCAATTAACAATTAAGACAAACACACACACACACACACACACACACACACACACGCATGCACAAATTCCTTATTAAGGATTTCTTCCCAGGTGAATCTAGCTTGTGACAAGTTGATAGTTAAAGCTAACCAGCATGCCAGCTTGGCGTGGCCATGCAAGCAATGGCCACACCCCAGAGCTCCCAGCTCCTCAAACTCTTTGTCTTCTGCCCCTACCCTCTGCAGCAGAAGGCAGCTGGCCAACAAGTCACCAGAGTTCTGTTATCCCTCACTTCACTGTGGGCACATCAGCCGTGCTGGGTTGAATACCTTCTCTCTAGATGAACTTAGCCACCTTCTACCTACAATATGACAAATCCTTGCACGTGCTGCTACATGGAAGGCAGTCTGGGTCAGACTTATAGTTGGGGAAAAGGGACATGGTTAGACTTAATGACCTTATACAGGCACACAAGGGACGGGCTGCAAGTGCCTCTTTAAAGCGGTTCCCTGCTTCCTCATGTCCCTGCCCAAGCATACAGAGCATGGTAGGAGTGTGGAATGGGTTACAGGACCGGGTGACGTCTCACACCCTCCGACCCTGTGTCTTCTACCTTGTCCCTACAGCTGTGTCAGTCCAGCCCCGGGGCCCAGTCATCCTGCAGCAGTGAGCCCTCTCCCCTGGGCAGTGCCCCCAACAATGACAGTGTCATGGAGATGCCGGGGACAGGGCCCGGGAGTCTGGGAGACCTGACAGCACTGGATGACACATCTCCAGGAGCTGACACCTCAGCCCTGGCTGCACCCTCCACTGGTGGCCTGCAGCTGCGCAAACACATGACCACCATGCATCGCTTTGAGCAGCTGAAGAGAGAGAAGCTCAAGTCACTGAAGGATTCCTGCTCGTGGGCCGGCCCAGCTCCACACACCCGCAACACCAAGCTGCCTCCCCTTCCAGCCAATGGTGAGTGAGGTGTAACAGACCCTGTGGGAGAGAGCCTGGGGCTTTTTCCTCCTGGCTCCACGCACAGTCTGACTAGCTGCCCACAATGGGGCAGCTCAGATGCTTCTAAGTTCTTGGTGTCTTATTCAATCAAAGAGCTGAAGAAGCCCACAAAAATTGCAAAACAGAGAAAAGCTTTATTCAGAATCGAACGAAGCATGAGCACATGCAGGTTTACAAGCTCAAGATTCCTGGGTATTGCCCTAGGCTTCCTCTAGGAAGTCTAGGAAGGGGAGGCGCTGGTTGCTAAGGGCAAGGTGTGGATGATGCTTTGTGTTTGATTGACAGGCTTAGGTGACATAAGCCTTATGTCACTTGTTTGGACATGCCCTAATTTTAACCATATGCACACTCAATCATACACAAGTATAACATGATGAATGGGGGATTCTCCCTAAAAGTTCATTCAAAGGATATAGTTTACGTTACTGCATATGCACCCCAAACAAGTCCAAGCTGGGTCAACCTGGGTTGTAGGTTGTACGTCTGGTCTCCAAAGGTTCCTAAGGGTTGGTAGGGAGGGAGAGATCAAAGTGACTGGGTTCTTTTGTTTGGAGAGGGGTCTGGATGAAGCTCAGTGGAGGGCAAGCTCCTGGCAAAGGGGTATGTGCGCTGTGATCCAAGTGATGCCCAACTACTAAGCCTTCCTTCCACGCACTTGTCTGCTTCAGCCCTACCTTGGAAAGGAAACAGGTTCAGAGAGGTAGAGGCACCTCAATCAAACCCAGCAGTAAGTGAGACTTAGCTCAGGTCTGTGCAGCCCCAATGTGCATGCTGTTCTTCATGCTGCGTGCTGCTGCCAGCCTCTAAACATAGGCTGTGTCTCCTTCATTATCTAACCATTCAGCATTTAGGGTATCAAGGCAAAGACTTAAGGAAAGAAGGGCAGTATGCTTGCTGTCCCAAAGGACCCAGGGTCAGAGTCACATGCAGAGCAAGCCATAGAGCACCAAAGCATCACCGTGCTGGGTTACTGATGTACTGAGGAGGTGCCTTCCATGGGGAACGAGCAGGGGGCTTCTCAGAGGAGGTAAGCTTGTGTTCAGCAGGTTCTTTTATCTCCAAGAGCATCTCTGGAGTGCCGCTGGGCACATAGACACCAGGCTGACCCCCTATGGTGGTGTACATTGGCACACCACCAGCCCCACTGTTAGAAGGATTCCTACCACGAGTCTGTGAACATTGCACGTCTGGAATCTTTTGGATTGCAGACAGCTGCCTGCACTCAGGTCATGACTGTTCATAGGGAAGGTGACCACCTGTCTCAGACCTGAAGTGCTATGAGAGGCCTTGATTGGCCTCTGCAATCTTGGGCTCACTTCTCCTCTGCCTACTCTGAGATCAGTCTATACAGCATAGAGAGACCCTGCCTCAAAACAAACCAAATGCTGGATGCATAGCTCAGTTGGTGGAGTGTTAGCCTCATACACACACAGCCCTAAGTTCCAACTTCAATCCTCATTACCAACTCAACAGCATGTGGTGGTACACACCTGTAACACCGGCACTCTAAAAGTAGAAGCAGGAGGTTCAGAGGTTTAAGGTCATCTTTGGTTGCAGGCCAACCTGGGATACCTAAGACCTTGAGTCTTCAAGCCAGGGCCCTCATGAGCCCTGCTGTCAGTAACCCCATAGGTACAGATGAATTTTATGTATAGCTAAAGAAACTGGGGTGGTTTCTCTGTGCTGCCCTGGCTGTCCTGGAACTCACTTTGTAGACTAGGCTGGGCTCAGAAATCTGCCTGCCTCTGCCTCTGCCTCCCAAGTGCTGGAATTATGTGTGCCACCTCACCTGGTTTTCAGCATCCTTTCTTAAACCCAGAACTCTTCTATCATCGAGTGCCTGCTGTGTACCTGGCCTTGTGATAGGGCTCCAGGATCAGTCTGGTCAAGAGGGGGTGGTAGACGAACTGGTTACTAGTTCTACTACCTCTACTAGACAAGATGTAGATGATCCTTTAGTTTTGGGAAACCGCTCAGGGAATCTGGGTTCTGCGGAGCATAGCCCTTGGCTTCCTGTAACCCCTCTGTTTTTCCCCAGGTTCTGTCCTGGAAAACTTCAACAATACTGGGGGCGGTGGACCAGCAGGACTGCTGCCCGGCCAGCGGCTACCAGAGCTGACCGAAGTGACGATGCTGAGCCAGCTGCAGGAACGAAGAGACAGCTCCACCAGCACCATGAGCTCGGCCTACACTGTGAGCCGCCGCTCCTCTGGCATCTCCCCATACTTCTCCAGCCGTCGCTCCAGCGAGGCTTCGCCTCTCGGTGGCCTACGTCCGCACAACGCCAGCTCAGCAGACTCGTATGACCCCATCTCCACAGATGCCTCTCGGCGCTCCAGTGAAGCCAGCCAGTGCAGTGGCGGTGGCCCAGGGCTGCTCAACCTCACACCTGCGCAGCAGTACAACCTGCGTGCCAAGTACGCAGCGGCCACAGGTGGACCACCGCCCACGCCACTGCCGGGCCTCGATCGTGTAAGCCTTCGTACCCGCCTGGCCTTGCTGGATGCTCCTGAGCGTGCACTGCCTGGCGCCTGCCCACATCCACTGGGGCCACGGCGTGGCAGCGACGGGCCTACCTATAGCCATGGTCATGGCCATGGCTATGTAGGTGCAGCTCCAGCATTCCCCCACGAGGGGCCAAACAGCAGCACGCGGCGGGCCAGCGACCCTGTGCGGCGCCCTGACCCCCTTATTCTGCCTCGAGTGCAGCGTTTCCACAGTACCCACAACATGAATCCAGGTTCACTGCCACCCTGCTCTGATCGGCGTGGCCTGCACGTACAGAGCCACCCCAGCGTAGACAGCAACCTGACCCGCAACGCCTACTCTCCCAGACCCCCTAGCATCAATGAGAACGTGGTGATGGAGGCCGTGGCTGCTGGGGTAGACGGCCCAGGGCTAGAGTGCGACCTGGGGCTGGTGGAAGATGAGCTGGTGCTGCCAGATGATGTGGTACAGTACATCAAGGCTCACACCGGTGGTACCTTGGATGACGGCATTCGGCAGGGGTATCCCACAGAAGGTACTGGCTTCCCCGAGAACTCTAAACTGCCCAGTCCTGGGCTACAAGGCCACCGCAGGCTAGCCGCTGCCGACTCCAACATGGGTCCTTCTGCTCCTGGACTCGGGGGCTGCCAGCTGAGCTACAGCCCCTCCTCCAACCTCAACAAGAGCAACATGCCTGTGCAGTGGAATGAGGTGAGTTCTGGCACCGTGGATGCCCTACCTACCCAGGTGAAGCCACCTCCTTTCCCTCACAGCAACCTGGCGGTGGTCCAACAGAAGCCAGCCTTTGGCCAGTATCCAGGATATAATCCACAATCCGTGCAGAGCAGCTCTGGAGGTCTAGACAGCACCCAGCCACACCTACAGCTTCGAGGAGCCCCCTCTGCATCAAGAGGGAGCTACACGCAACAGCCTCGACAGCCAGCTGCAGGCAGTCAGTGCCTGGGTATGAGTGCGGCCATGAGCCCGCAGACCAGCTACAGCCAAGCCCACCCCCAGCTGAGCCCAAACATTGTCAGCGGATCTCTGAACCAGTTTTCTCCCTCCTGTAGCAATATGGCAGCCAAGCCCAGCCACCTGGGACTCCCTCAGCAAATGGAAGTTGTCCCCAATGCCACCATCATGAATGGCCATCAACGGGAGCTTGGGGTTCCCAATTCATCCCTGGCTGCGGTGTCACAACCTCACCCAGTCCTGAGCTATCCCCAGCAGGACAGCTACCAACAGGGCTCCAACCTTCTGTCATCCCATCAGCCTGGCTTCATGGAGTCCCAGCAGAACACGGGCTTTGGTCTCATGCAGCCTCGGCCACCCCTGGAACCCAACACGGCCAGCCGTCACCGTGGAGTACGTTCTGGGCAACAGCAGTTGTATGCCAGGACCACTGGCCAACCCATGGCCACATCAGCCAACCAAGAGACAGCAGAAGCTATGCCCAAGGGGCCAGCAGGGACCATGGTATCCCTAGCTCCTCAGCCATCTCAGGACACAGGGCAGGCACAAGATCAGAACACGCTATACTACTATGGCCAGATCCACATGTATGAACAGAATGGAGGCTGCCCAGCCGTGCAGCCCCAGCCGCCACAACCACAAGCTTGCTCAGACAGTATCCAGCCTGAGCCTCTGCCTTCACCGGGAGTCAACCAGGTGTCTAGCACCGTGGACTCCCAGCTCCTGGAGCCTCCCCAGATTGACTTTGATGCCATCATGGATGATGGTGATCACTCAAGTTTGTTTTCTGGTGCACTGAGCCCAACCCTTCTCCACAATCTCTCCCAGAATTCCTCACGCCTCACCACACCCCGGAATTCCTTGACACTGCCCTCCATCCCTGCGGGCATCAGCAACATGGCCGTGGGGGACATGAGTTCCATGCTCACCAGCCTGGCTGAAGAGAGCAAGTTTTTAAACATGATGACCTAGAGGCCCTGGCTCCTGGCACAGGAGATCTGAGCAACGTTAGCTCCTTGGAATATGAGGGTCTGGTCTGTTTTCATTGTCCGAAAGTGTTAACTAGGCCTGAGAAGGGTTGGGCAATGGCCAACTCCAAATGACAGCTCTGGGCCATCCATGCCCAGGGATCTTCTTGCAGATGTTTTAAGAAAAGATTAAGGGGCATCCTCTCTGCTGTTTGGCCTATTTGGGGTGGGGGTGGGGGACACCCAAAGTCTTATTCAAAAAGAAACTCGTTCACATGACGCTTGCCAGCCTTTGGTGTTTGTGAGATTCCCAGGTTCTGGCTCCTTTGCCTCTATCATTCAGCTAATGAGAGAGAACTTGGGCCAAGGGCTTTCCAAGTACATGCCCAAAGAGGGGAGGGGAGCCACTCTGGGTTTGAATCTGAGACCATGCTGGATATTCTCTGCTCTGAGAAGATGAGTTTGCCATTCTGCCACCTGCGAGGAAAAGGGATTACTGCTTCCCCTGGATTCTTCCATGAAGCTCATCAAGGTTGCTCACCACGGAGGAGAAAGGCACATCCCCTGGGATATGATGGTCTCCTCAGTTACTTGCTAGCATCTCCATTTCCTTAGGTAGAGTGGGACCAGCAGATTTCCCGAGTGGAGAAGAATTAATAAAACGCGTATTTTACTATGGGGAGGCGCGGGGTCTCTCCTGGCCTGTTTACAGTGTTCTGAGGTATACAGTGAAGCCCTCCCTGGGAAGAAGACTTGTGTCTCCATGCCTTGGGTTGCTGTGGACTAGGAATGGGCAGGGCCTCGAGGTGGAAGAGGCCTTCCCCAGGAAAAGGAAGTCACATGTTTACCCACTCCTATTTCTCCAGTGCACTATCTGACCACTCCCATGGGAGGTCCCAGGGCTCCTCCACACCGGCTGATGGCCAGCAGACAACCCTGAGCGACCACTGCAGCCTCCACACTCTCTGGCCCTGCCCTCTGCCCTCCTCTCCAGGTTATTTGGCATGGACCAGTGATGACATGCATGGTGTTTGTGGTTGAGCCGAAGGTTGAGGGATTGATTCTTGGACTTTGAGGAACTCTTAACTGAATTTGCTTGTTCAGTATGGCCTGGCCCCAGATAAGAAATGGCATGTGGAAACTGACTCCAAAAAGAGTCAGTCAGAGCACACTGCAGGGTGAACCCATGCCTCCACCACCACCACAGACATGTGCGTATCCCAAACCTGTCCCTTTGAGTTAATGGAAACTTTTGCCAACCAAACCTCACCAATCAGAGCTTCCTTCTGGCCATGACCTTGACTGTGGTGAGGAACTTCTTAACAGAGTTTGGACCCTCTGTGTCCCAGGGCAGCAAACTTCTCTGTTTACAATCCAGAGACAGGACCAACTCCAAATGACAGCTCTGGGCCACGCCCCTGGGTCTCTGGCTCTTGTGGTGTGGGCTCATTGCCTGACATAGACCCTAGCTTCCCATTCTGTCTGTATCTATTTTGTGTAGACATCGTCTTGCCTGAATAGACTGTGGGTGAATCCAAATTTGGTCCAGCCAAATTTATATTGCCAAACATTTTTAGCTTTTTCTACATGCTATAAATTGAGATGACATGCTCAACTTGTAAATAAGTCTTTTTGTACATTAAAAGTAATTTTTTCATAATTTATCTTGTTGATCTGCTTTTCCCTTGACAGTAGTTAATGAGAATCCAGGCAGTAAATTTGGTGCATTTGAACAAAAATTAGGCTGTATTTTTTTCATAACAGTGTCAAAACTGACTACCCCACCTTAACCCAGACAGGCTTAATTCAAAATCATTTACTGGCTGTTTGCTTTCTGTCACTTTGGGGCGGGGGCAGACAGTTTACCAAGACTGGGATGCGAGTGAGCTTAGCACATCTGAGTCATGTAGCTGAAGTCCCAGTATGCCAGATCTCAATACAGACCCAGGCACAGTCTGTGGTTTCTGTGGTGATACCCATTTGGAGTTGGGGGTGTTTTGTTTACTTCTTCATACTGTGATCAAATAGCAGACAAAAGCAACTTAATGGAGGGGGAGGGTTTATTTTGGGTCAAAGTCAGTCTGTCCTTGTGGGGAATGTACAACAGCAGGAGCGTAAGGTGCGTGGCCACATGACATCCACAGATAGGAAGCAGAGGAAGATGATGCTGATGGTCAGCTCAATGTCTTTCATTCAGTCTGGGACCCCAACCAGTATGATGGCGCTGCCCATGGTTAAGGTAGGTCTTCCCAGCACAGTTTACCCAATCTAGATTATCTTTCGCTGACATGCCCACAGGCTTGTTCCCTTGTTTCCTGATGATCCTAGAACCCATCAGGTTGAACTTGAGATTAATCACTGAAGGGAGTGAAGAGTGGGAAAGGGGACAGGCCACCAAAGTTGGCAAAAGAGATTGTTAGGCAGGCAAGGGAAGCCCTGGATACATCGCTACCAGCCTTAGGTGAAGGGCCAGGGGAGAGGGGCTGTGACTAGAACCCTGAGCCTAGGAAAGCCTCCTGGCAGAGAGACAGGGAGAACCCTGGATCAGCAAATTGACAAGTCAGCCCTGGGCAGTGATTGGGCAACTTTAGCCTCAGAAGGAGGAAATATAGCTTGGTTGGTTCAAATCCCCAGAACCCAATTAAAAGGTATGCAAGACACAGTAGTAGCATACCTATGGGGAGATGGAATCCAAAACCAGACTCCCCAGCTAGCCTGGCCTATGAAGTGGAAAAGAAATCCAGAGACCCCCTTCTCAAGGTAGAAGGGAAGACCCAACACACAAGGTTGTCCTCGGACCTGCACATCTACACTGGGAGTGTGCATGCCTACACACACACACACACACACACACACACGTGTGGGGAGAGTGCAAGTGCACACAGATTAAAAACAAGCCAAGGGCTGTGATGATAGCTCAGTGATTAAGAGCATTTGTTGCTCTTGAAGGAGACCCTAGTTCAGTTCCCAGCACCCATGTCAAAAGGTTCCCAACCACTGTAACTTTAGCTCTAGGGGGATCTGACATTCTCCTCTGACCTCTAGGTACTGTCATGCATGTGTACATACACAGAGACACGCGGATACGTATAAAGTTAAAATAGAGGGCTGAAGAAATAGACAGATGTAACCATCTCACTCTTGCAGAGGATCCAGGTTGAGTTCCCAGAGCCCACGTAGCGGCTCTCAATCACCCATAACTCCGTTTCCATGGAAACGATGTATTCTTCTGACTTCTTTGAGCACCAGGCATGCACACAAAATACTCAGATACCTGTAGGCAAAATGCTCAGACACCTCCAATAAATATTAAAAGCAAAGAACTTTTTAATAAAACAACATGTAGAGGCCAGAGGACAGCCTAAGCTCTCGTTTCTCAGTCAGTGGTCCACTTCCTGTTTTAGTCCTGGGTCTTTCACTGGCCTGTAGGCTCAGCTGGCTGGCCAGCGAGCCCAGGGTCCACCTGTCTCATCCTCACCAGTGCTGGCATTAGCACAGGCCATCACACACAGCTAGCTATTTATTTATTTATTTTTAATTTTTGTTTGATTGGTTGGTTGGTTTTGTTTCGAGACAGGGTTTTTCTATGTAGCCTGGCTGTCCTGGAACTCACTTCTGTAGACCAGACTAGCCTCAAGCTCAGCAGTCTGCCTTCCGAGTGCTGGAATTAAAGGCATGTGCCACCATGTCTGCCTCTGTTTTTTTAATGTCGGAACTTTGGTCCTAGAATTCACAGGCAAGCACTTTCCTGACAGTCATCTCCCTAGCCCTGAGACTGAGGGTCTCCACCTCCCAATGATCTTGGAACCTTTCAGTCCACAGTGACAATCGCTGACCATGGCTCGCTCTCAAACATCACAGTGGTTTCCCACACACTGGGTCACCCTGTCTCAAAAGCCATACCGAATTTCCTTTGGTGATCTCTCTCTAGAGATATATTTACTTATTTTATCAGCCTGCTACAGACTATGTCTTGAAGGTTTCTAGGCATCCTTCAAGACATCTTTAAAAAAACAAAAAGACAGCGGGGCAGTGGTGGTGCATGCCTTTAATCCTAGCACTTGGGAGGCAGAGGCAGGCAGATTTCTGAGTTGGAAGCCAGCCTGGTCTACAGAGTGAGTTCCAGGACAGCCAGGGCTATACAGAGAAACCCTGTCTCGACCCCCGCCTTCCAAAAAAAAAAAAAAAAACAAGCAAGCAAACAAAAACAAAACAAACAAAATTACCCAGGGACTCCTGGAGCCCAGGATGGCCCCAAATTAACTATCTAGATGAGGATAGCCTTGGATTTCTGATCCCCCTACCTTCCCTTCTAATGCTGGGTTTATAGACAGGTTCCAACAAGCTCAGTTTGTGTAATACTAGGGATCAAACCCATGGTTTCCTGAATACTAAGCAAGAAGTCTACCCAATGAGCTACATTCCTAGCTTATAGACAAATCTTCACCAAGCGTTTCTCCACATGGGACACTATTTTTTCTTGCCCTTTTATAACCATCAGTGAATTTCCTTATTTTTCATTTCCTAGTCTAGGTGTTATATATAAGAATAGTCATCTCCCATTCATGACCATTCTATATATGTGAACCTTAGCCTAATGAGTACTGCCAAATAAAAGCAGTGACCAGCAGGAAGCTCTGATGTGGCTCAGAAGTGGCAGAGTGGGTGGAATTACCTGGGTGGCCACAGAAGACGGCCTGTCTCTGCTCCTGAGGACATCTAATGACAAGGACATTATAACAGGAAAGAGAGAACATGAGAGGCCTCTTCAGGACTGGACCAGGGACCAGAAGCAAATCACAGAGCTGGGCCAGAAAGCAATTGCCTGGGAAACATAGATAAGAATGAGAGCACTGAATATCGGAGGAACCCACCCTTCCATCTTCCCACCAAGCCTTTCTCGTGATAAGACCACAGCATTAGTGACAAACCACCTGATGAAAGCAGCTTAGGAAAGGAAGGGTTGGAAGCAGAAGCAGAAGCTGGTACGTTACATCAGAATCGGGAAGCAGAGAAAGATGAAGGCTCAAGGCTCCTTTTCATTCAGTGCAGGGTTCCAGCCCACTGAGTGATGCCATTCATATTTCGGGTACATCCTCCCTCCTCAACTAACCTAATCTGGAAACTCCCTCCCAGACATGCCCAGAGGTGTGTCTCCTAACTGAGTGTGGATCCTGTCAAGTTGACAGTATTAATAACTATCACATTCTCTAGCATGACCAGGGTGTGGTGATGCATGTCTGTAATCCCATCCCTCAGGAGGCAGAGGCAGGGCATCATCCATAGTTTCGGAGATTCATGGCCTGCATAGTGTGTTCCAGGCTAGCAGGGCTACAAGACTAACTGATATAGCAGCCTCCTTCTATCCTGCGGGACTGTCTCAGTTTATTCTAAGCCTAGAAGACAAAAACAACCAAACACATACATATACAAATTCACACAAATATATAGACAAACACACACATACTTATACCCATATACATACAAATACATACATACATACATACATATATACATACATACATACATACATACACACATATAAACACATACATATACAAACACACATAGTGCAGCACTTCCCAACCAGGTTCTCAATATCTTTAGATGTCATAAGGCAAAAATCACATAAACAGAGGCAGACCTGTGACCCATATGAGGTTACACGGTCACATTGTCTTTGAAATGGTAAAATACGTATTTTTTAGACTGAGAATTCCAGTATGGAGATTGTAATGATGCCTTGTATGATTAGGGAGGGAAGTGACTATTCTGGGGATTCTGGGCAAGAACACAATAGGTAATCGAAATACTAAAAATCATCCAATGAAATTGGTATTGGTGGTGTTCATCCACAATCCCAGCACAGGATGCAGGAGGGCCAAGGTCATCACCGGCTACAGAACAAATCTGAGACCACAGGCTACATGAAACCCTACCTCAGAATAAAAATAAAATCTGCAAATAGCCCGAAGAAGGGAGGACATGGGGAACAAATCGCAATCCAAAACAGAAAAGAAGGAAATAAATTAAGAACAACAGCAAGCGGCACTAAGCGCAGTCCCATCGATAACTACATAAAACACAACAGCCTAAAAGCTTCAATTAAGACACACACAGAGAGCGGGGCCAGAGCCTTAAACATGCAGCTTTAAGACTTCCTATAAAGCAGCCGTCGTCAAGACAGCAGAATTGGAGATGGTAAAATTACAGATGGGTGGCATGGGACAGAAGGTGGTCAGCAGACATCACCAGAGACTAAATAATGGCTGCTCTGAAAGGCTTGTCCAGCCTGGAACCCACAGGCTGCATGCATCCCAGAATAGCTATGATGCACACAATCATAAATTTACCTAAGTCATTAGGAGTGGTGTGTGTGTGTGTGTACTTCATGAGAATGAACTTTGTAGATGATAGAACATTGTAGATGTAGCAATGTCAGAAAGTTAGGCATGGGGTCTGGGACTTAGCTCAGTGCTAGACTGCTTTGTACTAATAACTATCATATGAGTTATCTGGCAAGAACAAAAACCATGGGCTCATTCCTCAGCTCTGTCCATGTAACTCTCTCTCCGTTTATTCATACACCCACCTGTACCTTGTCTATCTGCCCACTTACCTCTCCTCCACCTTCCAGCCACCCGTCACTCACCCGTCCGTTCATGCTTACCAATCTCACATTTAAGCATGTCTTCATCTCTCTCTCTCTCTCTCTCTCTCTCTCTCTCTCTCTCTCTCTGCCTCAGCTTCCCGTCCATCTGTCTCTTATCTCAAAGGGTGTCTCTGCCTAGGATGATGTTTGGGGAAAGGAAAGCGTCTGTGGGGAAGGAACCATTGTGAATGCTTCCAGGTCACAGACACTG
Organism: Mus caroli; assembly: GCF_978045245.1. Lineage (NCBI taxonomy): Eukaryota > Metazoa > Chordata > Mammalia > Rodentia > Muridae > Mus > Mus caroli. The sequence continues at coordinate 115,336,807 of NW_028227256.1, read as the reverse complement.
AACCAACAAGGTCATCTCCTGCCATAGAAAGCTGCTATCAACCCCTCCCAAATTCACAATGACAAACAAGGGACATCTGTCCTCACCAAACAGCAGAGCCTCCAGGCTGGGCTCAGTGGTCCTGTTCTGTGTGTGGTCACCAAGGAGCAGCAGTGACCCAGGCAAGATTCTTCTTATGGTGGTGTCAGAAAACTGAAGACATACAGTGTTTGCAAGATCTCTTAAGGGCCTAGCCTCAGAACTTGTGTGAGCCATGTGGTAACATCCCAGGCAGACTTGACCACATCAGAGTGTGAGAAAGGGTTCTTTGAGGATTCCGTCACTGAGCCTGAGGAATGGGCACACAGAAATGGTGGGTAAGGGCATTCTAGATAAAAGGAACAGTCTGTGTAAATGTCCTGAGGCAGGAGGGAAGGAGCACAGTAGAAGCAAGCCACTGAGGAAAGCTAGCATGGGCTCAGGGAGACAGAGGAGGGGCTGAAGAGAGAGTCATAGCCTATTTAGAGGCTAGGGGAAGTTCAGTGTCCCCCACAGTGTCTTCTGACATTAGAAAGGATTTGTGAACAAGGCCCACATACTGGAAAACTCCATCCAACTTCAGAGAGGAACCAGACATAAAAGACTGCCTCGGGCCACCCCACAGCCCATCTCAGGCTGTCCCAGGCAACTCTACAGCCTGTCACAGGCCACTGCAGGGCCTCAGAAATGGACAGTGGTGATAGGCTGAAGGGTTTACTCAGGGTGAACCCAGCAAGATGCAGTGATGGCTTCTGTAGGAAGAGTCAGGCTGGAGGTGGTCAAGGAGTGTGCTGGTTCCTGTCTCATTGCCCATTAATGTGCTGTGACAACTCACCTGACAAGAGCCAGCTTAAGGAAGGGTTCGTGTGGACTTTTAGTTTGAGGGCACAATCTATCATGGCAGGAAGCCATGGCATGGGTCACACTGTCCATTGTACTACGTTAGGATGTCTGGAACCACAGAGAACATCACTTGGCTGTGTGGGTCCTCAAAGAAGACAGGGGTCTCCAGAGCCTTGAGAAGACCCAGTGTCTGATGGTAGAGTCTAAATATGAGGCCTGAGAGAAGAGGAGAGCAGGGACAGATGGCTCAGGTCAGGAACTTCCACAGGAGGGCAGGAGTCATTAGCCAGAGAGGCTCATTTTATGGAACACAGAAGCCTTGCTTTCCTCTTCCTCCTCTTCCACCACCAACTCATCTTAGCACCTCCTCTCTGTCTGTGTGTGTCTCTCTCTGCCTCTCTCTGTCTCTCTCTGCCTCTCTGTCTCTCTCTGTCTCTGTCTCTCTCTCCCTCTCTTACACACACACACACACATATACACATACACACACCCTCCTCTCCCATCCTAAATCCCGGCCACAGGAAATCTCCATACCTACTCCCGAACCCTTCACACACACCCAGCCTTTGCATCACCCTCCCAGCCTTTGCATCAGCCCCCCAACCCCCGCCCCTAGCTTTTGTATCACCACCCTCACCTCCCAGCCTCTACTCTGTACTTGAGTCTCTCATATAGATTCACAAGCTTGCATCCCTGTGGTACTGTCATGTGCATGGAAATGAAAGTCTTCAATCCAAAATGATGTGATGGAGTTGGTTTACAGAACTCTGTTCACCTTCCCCACCCTGGTCTCGAACCACCATTCTTCCCTGTCAGAGCATCCCTTCAAACACTGTTTCCTGCTTAGTGTCCCCGCCCCAACGAGGTCCCAAGGCTCACTGATCTTTGGTCTTCATCACCTGGCCTCACCTTCTCACTTCATTTGATCTGTATATTCTCGTTACTATGCCAAGTAAATAGCCAGCAATGCTGCCTTGGGGCCTTTGCATGGCCATTCCCATCGTTTGGAACGCTTTCCCCTCAGACAGCCAAACGATTCATACCTTTCTCAGGCTTTTGCTCCCATAACCACCCTACTTAAATGGTTGGGGGCAGTGGGGGTGGGGGGATCCGTGGTAGAGCACTTGCCTGGTGTGTGGAAGGCTCTGGGTTTGATCTCCAGCACCAGAAAGAAATAAACTATTACCTGCTATGCCTTTCCCGAAAGCACAGATGGCCTTCAAAACTGTAATTCACACCTACTGAATGAGCTCACTGGGAATGGGAGCCGGGCAAGCTTGTGTGCAGGCCGGCTGGGAGGAGGGAAATGAAGGCAGCTGGTCACGGAGCTCTCCAGAAGTTTGCCAAGATGCAGAAAGAACAATAGAAGGAGAGGCTTTGATGGTGAGGGTTTGTGTGTTTGTTTTGTATCCTGTGTAGCCAAGGATAACCTAGAACTCCTGATCCTCCTGCTGGAACTGCAGATGGGTGGTGCCACACCTGAGTTAGATCAAGCTGAGGACTGAACCTAGAGTCCTGTGTGTGCAAGACAAGCACTGTACCAACAAAGCCACACTTCCATCCAGCCCTTGGTTATGCGCTTCAAAAGGAAAGAGAAGCATGTGACGATTTCTTAGACTCTCGGTAAGAGGACATAGATCCCAGTAGACAGTGTGAGAGAGAACTGAAGTGCTCACTGGGAGTTAGCAGGAGGGCAGTGTACGGGGAAGCTGCTGGGCAGGATGGGCGTGTCCTGTTGGAACTAGAGATGAAGATAAGAGTACAAGAGGTCAGGCGGTTGGAATTGAGGAGGAAAAAAGCTGGCTGTCCTGTCTCTCAACACAGGAGTCAAAATTGTGTCCCAGGAGAAAGAAGAAGCAGGGGCCCAGAAGAGGCTTTGAGACTGAGACAGCCTAGAAAATGCTGTCCTAGCACAGAGAAGGACACTCATGTGGACGAAAGACAAGGCCCAGCAGGAGCCTTGTTCCAACTGGTATACAGGTCAAGTCGTGGAGGATGTCTGAGGCTTGTGTTATCACTGGCCTGGCTGCAGCCTGAGTATGGGCTGCCGACGGGGCTTTGAACACATGCCAGGCTTGGGAAAAGTCCATCTGCCCGCGTGGGACGATGTCCGGGAACAAGAGATGTCTCTGACTCTTATTTGGGCCTTGTTGGGGAACAAGGTTTCTTTGGGGGAGCTGCCCCACTCCGTGCTTCTCAGTGCAACGTTTTTACTAGGTGTAGGGAGAGCCTCGGGCGACCCGTGGCACAGCCAGCTGCTGCGGCTCAAGGTAATTCCCCAGTGTCCTTTATTGCCTCTACGCGGTGGGGTGACACAGCCTCTGCTTTACGATCTGGCAGTGGCAGCGTAGGCTCAACCAGCACAGTGGCTGTCAATAAGGGCTGTGTTTTATATCACAGGCCGCACGATTTATGGGGGGGCCCAGCACCCTGCAGACAGCCGTTTGGCCAGGGAAGAAAATGACCTAATCCTTAAGAAATTTGGAAGCTAGAAAACAAACGTGTGTATGTTGCGCACCCGCGAGCACGACCGTGGCTGTATGTGCCAGCTTTGTGGACTTGCCAGGCACTGGAAAACAGAAATAGCTGTTAAATACGCTGGCTATAAAACTTAAATGAAATCAAATGACTCACTTCCTGCTGCATAGGGTTTTTGCGTCACACCCAACGAGCAGGGTTTTGGGGATAGGTGGGTCATTTCCTACCAAATCAACCTGCATTCCTTTCTCCCCAGGTAAGCCACTCTCTTTGCAAAACATGGGGTAATGTCTCCACTTGGATATGCCCATCTCAGTACTGAACCACCTGGTTTTGGTCTGTCTCTGAGCATGCCCAACTGTGTGTGTCAGTGTATGGAGTGTGTGTGTGTGTGTGTGGATGTGTGTGTGTGAGCACCTATACACGCATGTGGTGGCCAGAGGGTCATGTTGAGTGGGCTGTTCCATCTCTTTCTACCCTAGCCCTTGAGACAGGGTCTTTCACTGAACCTGGAGCTGGCAGCCAGTAAGCCCCTGCCTCTCTCCTTCCCCACGCAGTGCTAAGGTTACAGGCTAAGCGGTCACTTCTCCACCCGGCCCGGGTCCAGCCTTTTGACAGGGTGACATGATGTGGTTACCTGCAAAGTTCAACTGAAGTCATTTTTTAAAAGTTTCATAATGTTTGAAGTTTGGGTTAGGTAGGTCTCATTCCTAGTTATCTTCGGCCATCTGTGCTCTGCACACTATGGACTGGGAATACCTGGGTCAGGTTTCAGCTTCTGATGAGTGGGTACCAGTCATCTGGCATGGCATCCAGGGCACAACTGCACTGGGGTACCACGGTAGGGGCTCCATCCCTGGCTGTTGAATTAAAACTCAGATCAAGGCATGATGATGCATGTGAATCATCATGTCATATAGGAACTGGAGGCAGGAGGGTCAGAAGTTCAAAGTTATCCTTGGCTTTATATCAAGTTTGAGGCCAGCCTGGGCTACATGAGACTTCTTACATGGGTCCTCGGGATCAAACTCAGGTCCTCATGCTTATAAGGCAAGCGCTTCCTGTCCGAGCCATCTCCCCAGCTCGAGGTTGAGCCCAGCTCCTGCACTTATGCTATCCCATTTAACCCTAGGCAGAGGGAGCTGTGACTGTGCTCCTGCAGCTGAGAAAACAGGCTTCAGGATAAACATTTGCAGCATTGCCTGGGTGGAGACCCCAGACCTGCCCTGGGCCAGACCTCTGTCCTCACCCCGCAGCTCCCCCACCAAGGCCTGAACCAGTTGTGCTGAGACCGACGGTGCATGGACATCCCAATAGCCCTGTAAGATGGCGATCTCCACTCTCAGACAGAACCTTGGGTATGGTAAATCTCAGACTGGTACAAGGCCCTCCATTGAGCCCAGACTAATTGCCATGCTCCTGAAGGGCAGGGTGAGTGGTGAGACAGAACTCACAACCGCACATACTGTTGTTCCTCATGAGCCATCCACATCGGGTTTTGATACCTCATATTAACTATGTATTTAAATATAACACACACATACATATATAATATACACATATAATCACTCAGGTAAAGAAAAAATTCAACATTATAGTACTTACTTAATATTACTTATTATACTACAATATTCTTTACACATACCAACTTTAATTCTTCACCAACTGGCTAAAGTGATACTATTTTAAGCAACTAATTGTCCCATATCCAATACAGGACTTAATAAAACCAAAACATCTGCAAAGTGTCCAGTCTGATTGAGTACTGCCTCTGTCTAATGGTGATGTAATGTGTTACTTTATTAACACAGAGAATATACACTCAGCTTTAAAAGGTCTTTCAGCGAAGCCCGGAACTTACCAAAGGCATTACACCCAACAGTTGGCACCAGGTCAGTTTTCCATTTTCATGGTGATCAACTTCCAAGTTTGAGGACTTCAGCTTTGTGGATAGTTTATTGCTACTGCACCTGGAAGCATGATTGCTCCCAAACAATCCAAATTCCGTGAACCTGCCTGCAGTGAGGCAGTGAGGCAAGGTGTGTGTGTGTGTGTGTGTGTGTGTGTGTGTCTGTGTGTCTGTGTGTCTGTGTGTGTGTCTGTGTATATCTGTATGTGTGTGTCTGTGTGTGCATGTGTGTGTGTATGTGTATGTTTGTGTATGTGTCTATATGTGTCTGTCTGTATGTGTCCGTATGTATGTGTGTTTGTGTGTGTGCTCATGTATGTGTATGCATGTGCATGTACATATTCTCAGATTACCTTCCAAACAATATCCACGCATTATATAAGAGTAACATGAACTGAAGAATTCCAGGACAAGGAGCCTCGGCGATGTCAAACACTGTATTAGGCTGATTGGCTCCACAGACAAATTATTTGAGGGCTGGTTCCTTAAGTAGCCATGTATTGAACACTTTTGTGTGTGATTTAACACCTTTGTGGCTATTTGGTAAGACCTTTGGAATGACTAGCTCACACCAACTGAAAGGTCAAGAATGTCATCAGACAGCATCTGAGACCAAGAGCGGAGGCTTCCCCCACTTAGCTGAAAGCCACCAACTTGATGTTCCCACTAATTATTCAAAAAAAATGACTTGACTTATGACTTCCTTTGTTTCGTAGTAATAAAAACTTCATGCAACCATTGCCACATTGAAATACAGAAGTTTTGTGAACCTAAATCCGTGTTTTCAGGTGAGGGTCACTTGTATTTGAGTCCTGAATAAACTATTTCTTATTCCTTCTGAGATGACAGCTGTAGTTTTTTTCTGTATTAACAATAATTGCTAAAACAGCTCATTTGCAGCTTCCGTGTATTAAAAACATTTTAATTGATTCATTGTCTTTGAGAGAGTCTATCTATGTTACCCTGGCCAGCCTAGAACTTGACATATAAGCCAGGCTGGCCTGGAAATCACAGAGATCTTCCAGCCCTTGCCCTCTGACTGCTGGGATTAAAGGATGCATCATCATACCTAGATATATGACTAATTTTTTAAATCATGTGAGTGGGATTATGTGCACACCAATGCAATACCCATAGAGACCACAAGAGGGTGCCAGATCTCCTGGGATGGGAGTTAGAAGTGGTTATCAGCTGCCCAACCTAGCTGCTGGGAATTGAACACTTGTCCTCTGAAAAATCAGTACAAATTCTTTTTTTTTTAATAATAATTTAATTTAATGTGTATTGCATGTGTATCTGTGCACCACTTGAATTCTTGGTGCTTGTGGAAGCCAGCAGAGGGCATCCGATCCCCTGGAACTGGAGTTACAGTTGTGAGCCACTGTGTGGATGCTGGGAATTGAATCTGGGCTATCTAGAACAGCAAACAGTGCACTTAACCACTACTGAGCCATCTTTCTTGTATGAAAAGAAAAGAAAAGAAAAGAAAAGAAAAGAGAGGAGAGGAGAGGAGAGGAGAGGAGAGGAGAGGAGAGGAGAGGAGAGGAGAGGAGAGGAGAGGAGAGGAGAGAACAAGTTAACTACAGCAATTGTTTAGACCTTAAACCAACAAAATTGGGGGTTTTGTTTATTTGGTTTGTTGGTTGTTTTGTTTTGTTTTGCTTTGTTTTTCACAGAGGAAAATTTTACTGCCAATGCTGTTTGGAATTGCTGGCCCTAGATGCCAGTAAAAAGGGCAACTGGACCATTTGCTTGCTTTATTGTGGCTTTAAGGTAGATTTCTGTCCCTGCTGTTGGTTTTTCTGTTGGTTTTGCAGTTCTGTTGATCATGCCCAGAGCCTTGCATGGTCCCAATGAGCTGTACCTAAGCCCACTGTTTTATTATTTACTTTCATTTGTCCCTTGATCAGTCATTCCCAGACTCTGTTACCTACAATAGACTGTTCTCCAGCTGCTCTTGGAATGAGTTCACCTCTCAGCATAAATGTTAGTAGGGGTAACACGAAAGCAGGGATCCCCTCTCAGTCCTCTACAAATATCAACTTGGCAAGGAAGGGTCTTGGTCCCCACACTAATCCTTCCAGGCCACCCTCCACTTTCCCTTTTACCTAAAGTTTATCTCACTTCAAGATGCCAACACCTTCATCTGTCTCTAACACGGATGGCAAGGACCTTGTTCATCTGTGTTCTACCCACAGCCATTGCCTGTCCAACACCCAAGTGCATCTTGAGAGATGCTCAGCCTCTGGCTCTGTTTGCACTGACACAGCACCAACAGTATGGTATGTCCCGGCAGTTACACAAGGGAGAAGGCAGCAGAAAGGACAGTCAACCCTTAGGAAGGCCAGTGGTGGGTTCCACAAACCAGTGGAAATCCCAGTGCTCTCGAATCTGCCCTTCCAGACTTTCTTTCCAGTGTGTGTGAACTCTTTGCCTGGAAGGTGGGAAGGGGCTAGCCCTCTAGGAGGCCCTAGGACCAACCTAACATCACTTGCCACCGTCTGTTTCCAGCAGCAGGATCCAGAAGGGTGCCAGGAGACACAGCGTCTGCAACCAGCAAACCTTCTACAAGAAAGGCATGGTATCTGATCACAGTGATGACATCCTTGTGGGCCTAGGACATCACAAGGTCTGTGGCACTTGGGGCCTCTTGGGTTGGTGAGCAGGTACCTCTGCTTCTTTCCAAGCCAGCTCTCCTCTTGTGGTTCTTGGTGTGGCTTGTCTCCATTGTGGTGATCACTGTTTTCTCAAGACACTGCTAACTGGCCTCTTGTCATATTTCACTTGGGAGTCAGAGAGAGGGATGGTGTGTTAACTTTTCCTGGGGAGAGGTGATCAAATGTCCACTAACCTCAGATAAGGCCCCTCACAGACAGTATCATCTCACCTGAGTCTAGATTAGTGAAGCAGTAAGTTGGTGGGTGACTTACAGGAACATAGGTGATGCAAGGCCAACTGCATCACAGAACATGAAAGCTGTACCCCTGAAGCTCCTTACAGACTTGTAGGTAACTCCACTCCACAGCAATTAAAAATCTCTATTTTAGCTCATTTATTTATTTTATGTATGTATGTGCATGTATGTATGTGTGTAAGCTTGAGTGTGCTAGAGTGCACATGTAAAAGTCAGATGGTGACTTGTAGGAGTTAGTTCTCTCCTTCAATAATGGAGGTCCCAGGGACTGACCTCTGGTCATCAGTCTTAGCAATACCTGCCTTTACCCACTGTGCTGACTAGTTTTGTGTCAACACAAGCTGGAGTTATCTGAAATGAGGGAGCCTCAATTGAGAAAATGTCTCCATCAGATCTGGCTATAGACAAGCCTGTAGGGTATTTTCTTAATTAGTGACTGATGTGGGAGGTCCCAACCCTTTGTAGGCCAATGCCAGCTATGAGCACACCACGAGGAGCAAGCCAGGGAGCAGCAATCCTCCGTGGCCTCTGAATCAACTTCTGACTCCAGGTTCCCCAACTCTAAGATAAAAATAAACCCTTTCCTACCAAACTTGCTTTTAGCATGGTGTTTTATCACAGCACCATCACCACTAAGTAAAGTATAAATTTTGGTACCAGGAGTTGGGTATTGCTATGACAGAACTGACCGTGTGTTTGGGGAGGATTGTGGTGGTATTTGAACTTTGCCCTGAAAAAAACCTTTGAGTGTTCAGAGCTCAGCAGGCTATTCTGGAAGGTAAGAATGATAAGAACATGCAGACCGTAGAAGTTTAGCCTACACATTTTCAGATGGATGTTTTGAGAGTCTCTTAAAGACTCTACTGGAGCCATTCAGTATGTTGAGATAAGAATCTGTGGTTCTGGATTCTGAAGAATCCGCCATGATAAACAAGAGACCAGAACAATTGAAGTGAAACCTTTGCTTTGCTATGTATCTTAGGGTTTTACTGCTGTGAACAGATACCATCACCAATGCAAGTCTTATAAAGGACAACATGTAATCGGGGCTGGCTTACAGATTCAGATGTTCAGTCCATTATCATCAAGGTAGGAGAGCTGCAGCATCCAGGTAGGAATGGTGCAGACAGATCTGAGAGTCCTACATGTTCACCTGAAGGCTGTTAGAATACTGACTTCCGGGCTGCTAGGACTAGGGTATTAAAGCCCATGCCCACAGTGACACACCTACTCCAACAAGGCCACACCTCCAAATATACAAACCATCACACTGGAACAATCAATACTGGTGAGCCAGAGCTGAAGACTTGGCATCCTTGAGGCCAAATCTCTTACCAAGTTTTTCCTCAGACTCAGCACACAGAAGTTGTGTTCCAGAAGGGCCCAAACCTGTATCTTGTGCTGGCAGCCAACTCAGTAGTAGCTAAGGGTTTCCCAGCTAGAACTGGTTTCCAGGGCATGAAGAGGTCCTAAAGAGCAGCTGAAGCTTGGCACTGTGAGAATCTAGGAGATGCCATGGGTAAGTGCACAGCCTCAGTTGAAATAGAAGACCCAAGACTGAAAGACTCCTGGCACCATGAGGCAGGGACAGAGTTCCTGAAAGAGGTCCTGGGAAAGCCCAGATTCAGCAGAGAACCCTACATTTTGGAGATACCATTAGCATGGCATGACCACCAAAGACAGCAGCAGCCATGGGGTGGAGCTGTCTGAGCCCAGGAGACATACTTTGTGTGCTGTGGTAAGGTCTTTGGAGGCCAGATGATCATAAGTCCCATAAAGCTCTGACGCAGAGCTTTACACAGCTCAACTTTGGTTTTGCTTTGATTTGAATATAGCTATGCTCTGGTCTTTCCCTCTCAGAATAAGAAATGTAAAACTTGCTTTTATTTTATAGGAACCTGCAGTTATGAAACCTTATTTTCTAGAAACTTTAGGATTTTTGAGAAACTTTGGATATGTTAAAGAGACTGAATTTTTAAAGACTGTGGGACTTTAAAAAATGAGATATTTTATATTGTGATGCTCTTATTAATATGAAATATTGGGTATGAAAAGGGAAAAAAAGTCTATGGTTTAACTGTTGGCTCTTCGTGCCACCCAAGCATCAGGAAAGGCCTTCCTTGTCACCATTCCCTTGGTAAACTCTGTATAGTTTGATTACTTTGTAAACCCTCAAGGCAGGATAGTGGCCAGGCTGCAGCCTGAGGAGGTCCAGCAGCTGGACCCCTCCCCCAGGCCTCCTTAATTGTCACACTGGTAATTCCAGCCTCTGTAACTGCCACAAAGGTATCTCTAGCCTCTAAACAGGACCCTCCCCAAATTATGCTAATTTTAGGTGAAAAGTCTGAGCAGGAAAACCCACCAATCCCTGGGCTCCTCCAAACTCAGAACTTGAAATACCACCAATCCTCACCCTGAAAATGCTGCCCATGAAAGCTCCACCCCCTAAGAAACCCTATATAAAGTCCAGGTCTGCTCAGTTTCTTGCTGTCCACTTCCAGGAGCAGAGGCAACCACCCCTGGATTCATCCCTCCATACCCTAGGCCCTCCCAATAAATCTCTTTTATGGGATCTGCTGCCTGGGATGACTCTGTCATCAGAAGAAGCCAAGAAGCAATGAAGGGAAGAAGCAAAGAAATGGAGCAGGGCTGAGGCTCCTCAGCTCCTCAGCTCAGCTGGGGATGTCTTCCCCTACTGAGGTTTCCTCTCAGAGCTGTGTGGTCCCTGACCTCCCATGTCCCAGAATGCACTTCTGTTGGGATACCTTCCCATCTCAGAGATTTGTGGTTCCTGGGCTTCTGAGTTCCAGGACACTTTCATATCTGAGCAGGAAGACCAGCATTAACAGTGACGCGTTTGTGTGTCAACTTGACAAGGGGTCAATTGGGGTAACTTGCTTTCTGTCAACTTGACAGAAACTAGAGTCATTTGGGAAGACAGAACCACAATTGAGAAAAAGACCCCTCCAGATTAGCCTGTGGGCAAGCCTGCTGTACATTTTCTTAATTTATGATTGATGTGGGAGGGCCCAGCCTATTGTTGGTGGTACCACTCCAGAGCAGGCAGTCCTGAGTTGCATAAGATTGTGGTTGAGCAAGCCTTGGGGAGCAGGCCAGTGAGTAGCAGTCCTCCATGGCCTCTGCTTCAGTTTCTGCCTTCAGGTTCCTTGGTGATTGAGCATGACTTGAGAGTTATTAGGTGAAATCAAGACCACAGGTTGCTTTTGGTCATGGTGTTTTAGCACAGAATAGAAACCCCTAACTAAGACACCCACTGAGGTTGCCTTCGGCGATGTTTATACGTACATAATCTTAGGGAGGAGTCTTGCATGTTTCCTTTACTTTCTGAGTCTTATGAGCCAGCAATGCTGCCCAGTTGTCTCACCCAGACCATCCCTGGAGTGGCCAAGGATTGCCAAGGTCAGGTGCTAGAACCAGGCTTGTATATAAATGTGCAATGTAACACGGGAAAATCCTGTCACTGTTATTACAAATGACAACTGGCACCAGAGTCTATTTAAACCCGTGCATGCTGCACATAAAGCCCCATGCCCTCATGGGTTCTCCTGCCTTCCCTGGGCTGGGAACCTGGCCTTGGCAGGCAGCAGTGGATGGCTTCCTGGCCCTGTGCTAGCTGCCTATGGTTACAGACTGCTTCTCCTAAAGACTTATTAAGCTATTTGATGCTGTCAAGGGAAACTCAGTGTGTGTATATATCATCTGTGTTGGCCAAAAATACCTGGAGCGGGATTTTTTGTCTGCTGGGCATTATTATAGCTATTGATTTGAGAATCTGAAAATTCAATAAAGCAGATTAAATCTCCCATGGCTTGAGCACTGGGACCACCAACCTGCCTCACTGCAGGCATGAAAGCTCAGTGGGTGGGAACAAAATGTAAGACAGAGTTAAGCCAAGCAGCCATGAGCACCCAGAGGCTCCAGAACAGCATGAAGCAGTCAGCATTGGCCTGATAGGGCCTCAGCTTGAGGCTTGCCTTGGGGCTTCCAGTGTGTTTGAGGTCACAGGACAAGAACTGAGCACTTGGGAGGCTGAGACAAGAGGATAGGAGTTCAAGACCAACCTTAGCTATGCAGCAAATTCAAAGCCAGCCTGAGGTACAAGGGACCTTGTCTCTAAACAATGAAAGGCAGGCCTGGGTGCAGAAGGTTCATTTGGTAAAGCATTTGCTTGTAAGCATAAGAAGCAAAGTTAGATCCCCAGAACCCACTTGGAAATGTACACTTGTGATCCCAGAGCTGGGGAGGCAGAGACGAGTGGATCCCTGGGTCTTGCCAGCCTAGCCAGCCTAGCCTGCTAGGTGAACTTCAAGCTAATGAAGCCCTGTCTCATGCAAACGTAAGATGGCAGCATCTCAGGAGGCAATGCACTGTGGTGCAAGACGAAGACAGGGGTGTGTGTGTGTGTGTGTGTGTGTGTGTGTGTGTGTGTGTAGAGTTTGAGCCCTGGATCCCATAGTGAAAGGAGAGGACTGAGTCCTGAAAGCTGCCCTTGAATCACTACAAATAAACTGTGGCTGGCACACACATGTGCACACACACATGCATGCACACACACAGGCACACATATGCATGCACACACATGTATGCACACACACAGGCATGTGCATGTGCACACAGACACTAATAAAAATTTTAAAACAATTTTAAGGAGCAAACAAAATGTCTCAGTGAGTAAAGTTAATTGCAGTGAAGCCAGCAAACTGAGTCCAGTCCCCAGAATCTACTGATAAATGGACAGAATCAACTCCTTTAGTTGTCCTCTGACCTCCCCACACATGCTATGGCCAACACCACACACACACACACACACACACACACACACTGTAAAATAATAATACTAATAATAACCACAAAGTGGATAGTGTCTCAGGAATGACATCCAAGGTTATCCTCCTGCCTCTACATGTTCATGCACACATACATACATGCCTGAACCTATGCACCAACCCACAAACATGAGAGAGAGAGATCTCATAAGCAGAGTCATACTGTCTCATATACATGCTAAATTTGCAAGTGGCATTTACCAATAATTTTACGGGATTCCTTCCCATTATGAAGGAGGAGGATTTTAACCCGTGTTCATGGAGCTTGAATCAACCCTAAAATAGAAACACTAAATGCTCTGCTTCCAAGCTTACCGCTTTTGCCAGGCATGGCTCCTGCTGCTGCCCTCCTAAGAAGAGGGGTCTGACACAGGCAAGAAGCAGGAGCAGAAGTAGGATGTGAGGTGAGACAGGAGGGTTGGACAGGTCAGTACTGAGCATGCTACTTCTATGTACTTTAAGATCCTTTCTTTGGACTAGGACGATGGCTCAGTTAGTAAAGTGCATGAGGATCTGAGTTCAACCCCACACACTCATGTTAAAAAAATAAAAGGAGGAGGCATGGATCTCTGGTACTCACTGGCCAGCCAGCCCAGCATACCTCAGGGGTTCCAGGCCAGCAAGAGACTCAGTCAGGAAAGAATAACAAGTAGATAGCACCTAAGGTATGACACTTAACCTCTGGTCTGCACACACACACACACACACACACACACACACACACACACACTCCATTTTACATCCCACACAGCTTTGTTAATATGGCTGAGTCAGTCCTATTAACACTGACAAGTAGCCATATTGACAAGTGGCTGTGGCCAAGGATGAGCAAGGAAACTATGGACTAAGTGTCCTAGTTAGGGTTACTACTGCTGTGGTGAAACGCCATGACAGAAGCAGGAGGAAAGGGTTTATCTGACTTACTTGTTTCCTGTCCATTGAGGGGACGCTAAAGCAGGAACTCAAACCAGGCTGGAACCTAAAAGCAGAACTTGATGCAGAAGCCATGGAGGAGTGTTTATTTGCTTGCTCATTATGGCTTGCTCAACCTGCTTCTGTACAGAATCCAGGACCGCCAACCTAGGGATGGCTCCACGCACAATGGGCTGGGCTCTCCCCCATCAATCACTGATTAAGAAAATGCCTTACAGGCTTGCCTACAGCCTGATCTTATGGAAACATTTTCTACGTTGAGGTTCCCTCCTCTCAAATGACTTTAGCCTGGGTCAGGTTGACATGAAACTAGCCAGCACACTAGGCCTAGAACGTATTGTTGGTTCAGGAAGTGAGGAAGGGTTGAAAAAATTGAAGAGGCTACTATGAGGGCTAGGGGGCACCCTAAAGGGCTCCTGCTTGCCAAATTAGGGACCTGAGCCTGAAAATGAATGAACAAAATCAGAACAAATAAGAATCCTCACATCTTTTTAGGGTACAGTGGCATTGCCCATATTTAGTTTGAACTGGAAAGAAAATAGGCTATTGGCACCCAGGAAGAATAAGAAAGAACTCAGTGACCAGACCATTTCCAAAGCAAAGAACTCTTTGGTTCAAATGTCAGTAGGGGCCAACAAAACAGCTCAATAGGTACAGGTGCTTGCCACACAGGCCTGGCTTCCTGAGTTCGATACCCAGGACTCATGTAAAGGTGAAAGGAGAGAATCAGCTCCCATAAAGTTGGCCTCTGACCTCCACACACGCTCTGTGGTATGTACTTGTGTATATAAACATATAACACACACGCTTACTAGTAAAAATTAACTTTAAAATGTAAATAGGTACAAGGCAAGAAGCCTGATACTTCATGGTTTCTGTAGATAGTAAAAATGCAAACCAATAAGTAACTAAATGGAGGTGAGGGTGTCTTCTCTATAACAGAATGTGTAATGTTGTCTGGAAAAGGCAGGATGTGCGCCTCAGCTGGGAGCCACCACCTCATAACTGCTGTGGTCAAGACTAGTTCAAGCAGAAACAGGATGGGTAGCCAACCCAAGGGAGATTGATTGACTGATTGTGTGTATCTGTGTTTATTACATTTGCCACACTGTGTATGTTGAGGTCCACTTTGTGAAGTAAGTTTTCTATTTCCGCCTGCACACGGGTTCTAGGGATGGAACTCAGGTTGCCAGGCAAGTGCCCTTACCCACTGAGCCATGTCTTCAGGGCTCCATTTTATTTTTTGAGATAAAGTCTCTCACTGAACCTGGAGGTTGTTCATCTGGCTATACTGGCTGGCTGATCGGGATGCCCTGGGGATCCTCCCGTCTCTGCATCCCCAGCACCAGGGTGATAGCTACGTGCTACCATGCCCAGTTTTTACATGGATCCTAGGGCTTGAATTCAGGTCCTCATGCTTATGCTGTGGCAAGCAACTTGCAAACCAAGTGGCCTCCTAAGCCCCTCCCTCATCTCTGTATGTGTGCACCGGTATACACACAGACACCTCCCACTGCCACACAGGTAAGATCACTAGTTATTCTCTCCCAGTCACTCATCTTCTACTCACCAGTGATCATTACCATATGTAAAAGAAGGACTCTGAAACCAGGAATGAGATGTAGGCTTGAAATTCCTGCAGAGACAAGAAGATCCCTGGGACACATTGGCCTACTTGAGGAGCTTCAAGACAATGAGAGACCCTTTGGAGACAGCATCTTGGATTAACTAGATAGGCTGTCGCTGTCCTAACACGCGTCCTTCTGAGAGGAAGGAAGGATGGCAGAGTGAGATGGGGTCTCTGGAGATGGGACAGCAGAAACAAGTCATTGAAGTGATGAGAGAGAGAAGCCTGTGTTAGTCAGTTCTCTGTGACTCTAACAGACACTTGACACAAATCAACTTACAAAGAGAAAAGGTTTGTTTGGGCTCACACGAGCTGTTCAAGCCCATTGTCTGTTGGCTCCATGGCTTTTGCAACTATAGAGAAGCAACCTATATCATGGGAAGAACACAGGCAGAGGAGACACTAAAGCAAAAGAAAGAAACAGCCTGGGATCACACAATCCTATTTAAGAGCTTGCTCCACTGACCTAAAACCTTCCCTAAGGCTCCCACTTCTAAGCTTCCCACCACCTCCCAATAGCATAATTCTAGGAATGCTACAGACCTTTATCACAGCCTTTGGGAGAGGGGGCCATTGAAGGTCTATATTATAGCAGGATCACTGGCCAAAGAAGGAAGGTGGCCTTCAGACAAGGTGAGAACTGTGTTCTTCTCTGGAGCCTTCTAGTTCCTCCAGAAAGAATCAGTCTTGCTGACACATTTAGCCCAGTGAAAATGAGTTCGGACTTCATTAGCCTCCAGGATTAAGAAAATACACACATGAGGTTTGGGGTTGTTTTAGCTGCCTGGGTTTTGTTTGTTTGTTGAGACAAGGTCTCATGTAGCCCAGTCTGTCCTTGAACACCCAATCCTCCTGCCTGTTGTATCTCAAATGTTAGGATGACAAGCATGTCCCACTATGTCCAACTTATGTGTGTGTCATGGGTACACTTGTATGTGTGTGCTTGGGCCTATGTGGAGGGTAGAAGGCAACCTTGGCTGCTTTTCCCCAGGGCTCTCCCACCCTTGTTTTGTTTGTTAACATTTTTTTAAAGATCAAATCTCTCACTGGCTCTCCTCACTGACATTCCTGTTTCACCACCAATACCCATGATGCTTTGGTGGTCCTTTGCCAACGTACACATCAGTGGAAAAAAAAACTTGAATCACAAGAAGAACATGTTTCCTCTTGAAGCAGAACAAGACCCTCTTGTTCGCCTACAAACAAGTATCCTCACAGTTCACTTTTGCATTTTTCTGCTAGCTGTGGTGCTTCAGGTCTTTAAAACAGCCCTGAGTACAGGGCTGTTTAGTGTTCTTCATGCAAAAAGGCTATGCCTGCCTGGTGGACAACATGTAGACATTGGACAGGCTTGTGGAACTTTTGCCCCTGGGTTCACTGAGAATTGATTGATAGTCTACATTGACCACATCTTTAAAAAGAAGCAAGGTTCTGGGTAGACCAGTTGGCAAAAATCTTATGGCCACAGTCTCTTAGGAACTTTATTAGTTATTTTTTGTTCATGCTGCTGTGATAAAATACCCTGACAGGGATAACTTAAAAAAAGAAGAATGGCTTGTTTTGGCTCAAAGTCTAAGGGTACACAGTCATCACGGTGGGAAGGCATGGCAGCGGCAGTGTGAGGCAGCTGGTTACATGACAGTCAGCAAGCAGGAAGAGATGAATGCTGATGTTCAGCAACCTTTCTCCTTTTTATTCAGTCTAGGACCCTAGACCAATGGATGCTGCCACTGACAGCTAATGTGAATCATCCCACCACATTCACTTAATCTAAGTTATTCCTCACAGACATACCCAGAGGGTTGTCTCTTAGAATTCAGGATCTGATCAAGTGGATCCTGGTAACCATCACAGAGCTATGATAAAATATCATGCCCAAGGCAATATATAAAAGAAAGCATCTAATTTGAGGCTTATGATTTCAGAGTGTTAGAGTCTATAATGGTAGAGCAAGATAGTTCACATCTTGATTGGGAATCATGACGCAGAGAGAGAGAGAGAGAGAGAGAGAGAGAGACTGGGAATCGTGTGCATCTTTTGAAACCTCTAAGGTCTCCCCTAGTGACAAACCTTTCCGAACAAGGCCATATGTCCTCATCCTTCCCAAAGAGTTTCACCAACTGTGGACTAAATATTCAAACATATGGGTCTTGGGTTGGCATTCTCATTCAAACTGCCATACAAAGATGAGTGTCAGTGCCTAGCTTATATTCTTCTTTTTATTCTGAGACCTCAGCCCATAGAATGTGCTGTCCACACTTTTTATTTAAATGTTCTTCCATATAACATACTTTGATCATATTCCTTCCCTTCTCTCAATTTCTCTTAAATCATCCCCATCTTCCTACTCACCCAACTTCATTCTCTCTCTCTCTCTCTCTCTCTCTCTCTCTCTCTCTCTCTCTTTCTCAAAACAAAACATGAAGCTATCTGACTGGCAGGTTTCTCAGTTATCATACCTCAAATTAAACATGCATACAAGGAGTTCATAGTTTTCTCCCAACTTATCTCTCTCTGAGTTTTCTTCACTGATAGAAACAGTTCAGTTTACCTAGAGCCCAGTGCTCAAAAGACTGGGAACATTCTCTGGCTTCCATGTTCTGTCGTTATGGTTTCATTTGGTCATTTGCATGCCTTTGCTTCCAGTAGAATTCACTGATGACCAACCATATAGATCTGAAATGTTACATCTGCCATTTGAGGAAGTCTACACCTGTACAACCAATACCTCAAGTAAGATGCAGATTTTTCCATCACTGAAAGTACTCTCATCTTTCTGGTGTGTCATTCAGTTTTTCAAGGGTCAAATGAGTCCTGCCTGCATCCATGGAACCAATTGCTCTCCATCCTGAGTGTCACTGTCTCACCTGCTTCTGCCCTGAATGTGCCAATTGTGTGTCAGACAGGAAAAAACGCACACTGCTGCCAGCACAGGAGGCCCGTTCTCATCTAGAATTTCACTCCTCCCCCTCTTCCTCCTTGTCCTCCTTTTCTCTTCCAACTTTACTTAGAAAACCAGACTCTGGTGCCTCCCTACCCCACCCCCCAAGCCAGAGCCATAATTTAAATAGCTTAGAGACAGAGTGGGAGGGGACAGAACAGAAGGAAGGAAGAATGGAGAAGAGCCCAACACAGACTCTCCAGTGCTCACTTCTTGTCCAACCTTTTCTTGGCTGCCAGCTTCTCATCTTGCTTGCCTGCACACTTCTTGGGATCTTCAGCATTTCCTGGGCCACCCAGGATCATGGGGTCAGTGATACCACTGTAGAGCCTTCCTGTGCAGTGCTATCTGACCCTCATGTATCTGGGGGCCTGGCAGTGTTCCTTCATAGTTTTCCAAAAGCAGGCAGCCGGCCTCCTGGTTGAGTGCAGACACTGCATTAGATGCCTTGCCAGGCTTGGTCAGCAGCACATGTTTGATGCCCAGCTCAGTTGTCCAGTCCTGAGTAGACATGTTGGCACCAATCTCACCACAGGTATGCATGCACATATATGCACAGAGCCTTGTGTCTTGTCATTCCTCAGGTGCTGCTCACCTTACTTTTGAGAGGAGAGATATCTCACTGGTATATAGAACTCAGATTCGGTTCTGCTGGCTGGCCAGAAATCACTAGGGATCTTCCTGTCTCCACCTGCCCAGTGTTGGAATTATAAGCATGTGCCACCATACATGAATTTTTGTTACATGGGTACCTGGGGATTGAACTGAGGTTCTCATGCTTGCATGCCAACCACTTTACCTACTGAACCATCTCCTCAGCTGCTCTGCAGTGTTTTTCCCATAGATCACATTGAGAAAGATGCATCTCTTAGTCACCTCTTGAATTAGGGTCCTAATTCAAAGGGAGGGCCAGTGTAATGGATAAGTGCCCTCCATGACTGGCTGATACAGGCTGAAGGACACAGTAGCTGATCCTGTTCATCAGCACACAGGTGTCTGTGAGGGGGTCTATTATCTCCTCCCCACTGCCTGAAGCTCAGACTCCACAGACATGGTACCTAGAAACACCTGGTCCCCAACACATACCAGCCGCTACCCTTGCATCCAGCACTAGCCTGTGCAAAGGTAGATTTATTCTACCTTCGAGTCCCTCTTGCTGAGAGCTTCCAGAAGCCCCACAGCTGGAGGGATATTCATGTTAACCTCCTAGTTAGAAATTAAGCTCTGATCTGGAAATTAAGGATTGTAATTTAGCATTAGCCCAGACATCAAGATGAAATGAGACACACTGTGGGGGGCGGGGGAGGATATAATTCCATATTGCCAAAGACCCATTTTATTTAGAATAACCAGCCACTCACGTCATGCCAATATTGATGGATCATATGTTTAAATTTTTGATAGCCCATTCATTTCTATAATTACATTTATTTCAAATTAAATAAGTCTTTCACACCCTTAATATACAGAGAGACAAAATTAATTTGTGGATCAGAATTAACATGCCATTCAACCCCTAGAACTGTCCTTCCTGGAAGCCCTTGGAGAGTGGTGAGGGCCATATTAAAGATGATTCCATTTACATATGAGCAAATGTAACCTGGAAGGAGCTGTATCCTTAAGAAGGAGCTTAGAAGGAAGTATCATGGCAGAGATGACTGCAAATTGGCTGGCTTTTGATTGACTCCGCTCAGGAATAGAGCTGAGGCCACTTAGCAGCATAAAAGATCTGCCCAGAAATCAGCAACCTCTTTTTGCAGTGGATGGAAGCTAATCCAGAGAGCCACAAATGATCAAAGTATATAGAATAAGTTACTATGGAGAAGTCATCCCCAAATGAGACATCTGTATCATCAGCCACCTAGACTGTGAAGGAAGAGAGCCCGAGATTGTGAAGGACAGCAGCACAACAGCGTCTTCTGGACATGACAGCAACTGCTCTGATGAGCGCTGAACTGTTATAGGTTGCCTGCACAAGAGCAATCCAGCCAACATTCCAGCATGGGTGGGAGCTCACAAGGCTGCACTCCAAATTGAGAAGATGCAGATAGTCAATGGCAGTTGGGAGAAAGTTGGTTTTTTCAGGGATCTGGACCCTGGTTAGCTATCCATGCTACTACAGAGGACAGCTCAACATACCTATTCACACAGGCAATAATAGCTAAACACAGTAGAACACACACACACACACACACTCACACGTGCGATCCAGAGTAACAGGAAATTTACCATGAGATTGTGTACTCCAGATATGTCAGAGAATACACCCATGAAGACTGGCCAACAGGGCTGCCTAAATAAGACCTGAGCAATGATGACAATGATAGGCAATCCAACATGGAAGCAGGGAAGCTTTGCCCTGGGGAAGAACTATAGCTAACTAGGGAACGCTGAAAGTGGGAGAACTAGGACATGGAGCTGGGACGGGGTGGGGGAAGGGACTCAGGAGGAACTAACTGGCGGTAAAGGAGTAAGAGTAGTTTGATAAAAAATAAAATACATGCATGTGTAAAAGAAAATCGATCAATCAATTAAAAGAATTCAGCAACCACAGCCCCAACCAGGAACCCTGACTTTCAGAAAAACAAATGAGCAGAAAGCTGTTTGACTTTTCCTGGGGTGACATGAACAAATGACTGTTCACCCCAGTTAGAGTCCTAGTAACATACAGAAGAAATGATTATACCAGATCTAGCCTAGCGAACTAGTGAGTTTATCCAGGTACTCGTGGAAATGTGAGTGACTCAAAGGCAGCTGCATCACTGGAAGGTCCACCCCAGTCTGGGTGATGATTCACCCAAACCAGTAGAGACCCTGCATGGCCTGAAGGCGACTCCAGCAAAGACAGTGTCCTCTCCCCAGCAATAGATGCTGTGCCGATAGCTGTGGGAGAATCTTAGCGGTTTCAACTTGCTGGAACTTTTTTTGTCTATGCCTTAGCTGTATGATACTCGCTCCTGATTCAGGATACTTCTGTTACGAGGTAACTGATATACATGTGAGCATTCATGGGCAGGATTCATCCAATCACCCTTCCTGATGCAGGTGGCAGAAATGCCCATGACTGCCTGGTCATCTCTGTCCCTTACTAGGACCCATCTCCTGGCCACCACTGGCTTGTCTGAGAACAGACACACAGATAAATGTGGCTGGCCTTGAAGGCATCTGACCCCTAGACATATGAATGGTGTTGATGGTTTTGAACTGCCCATTTAGCATGGTCAGCCAGATTCAATACCATACACAGTAGGAGAAGCTGGTCCAAAGAGGAACCGTAACTGCTCTACAGAGGTAGGAAGAAGTGAGAGGCCTGTGGACACGGGGCACAATCAGTAAAGTGCTTGCCTTGCAAGCATCAGGACCTGAGTTCAACTTCCAGGCATAGCAGGTACCTGTAATTCCAGTGCTGGGCAAGCAGATTCTCATGACTCAGTTAGTCTAGCCAGCTTAGAAGTCCCCAGCACAGACTCTATCTCTAACAAAAAGATGGAGAGTTTCTGAGGTTGAGGTTGTCCTCTAGCCTCCACAGAAACACATCCATAGGTACATGTGCTCAAACAAGCACAGGCACACACGCACATGCCACCGCAGCCCACATCACACCACACCACCCCACCCCACCCCACCCCACACTACTCCACTCCACACCACAGCACCCCACGCCACACCACACTATACTACACCACACCACACCACACTATACACAACTCTCAGGTGCAAATCCAGAAAAGTACTGTTGGGGAAAATACTTTCTGATAAGCTCCTGCAATGCTCACAGTCACCCCAACACTGGACTTGCTGTCCTGAGTTTACAGAGATGAGGTAGAGCCCACTGTAGTAGTTAACCTGCTCAGAGTCATCAAGTGGAGAAGCTCAAAAGCGCAGTGAAACCAGCTCTTTGTGTCCTTTCTAAACACTCCAGTCCACTTTAAACAACCTTTTTTATTCCTAAATTTTTTTTTTTCAAAACAAGCAAAAAACACCAATCTCTTAAGTCTGTTCTGTGGATGCCTGTATGAAAGTCAGCTCAGATAAAGCTACAATTCCTTGCCTGAGCAAACTCCCCATTGGTTTTGCATAGTTTTTGTGTGTGTGTTTGTTTGTTTGTTTACATCTATGATTCAGATCCTGATGGCTGCCTTCTCCAGCAGTCTCATGCTTTTGGTATTATATTAATATTTCAGACCAGCTGGGCCTGCGGAAGGAAGAGAAAAAGAGTCTCTTGGTGTTTCTGTCTGCAGTGCAAGATCTCGGGAGAGAGGCTCTGGGGTCTTCAGAGCATACACACTCCAGCAAAAGAACAGTGCTTGCGGGTGATTGACCTGGCCCTCTGTTGTGTCACCTTCTGTGGGTGTAGGTGGCTGTGCACACAGGGCTGGCATACCTGAGAAAGTGTGTTGTGACCGTTACTTAGAGGTGACATTTAGGATTCATTTAGGATTGGGGCTGGGGAGCCGGCTCAGCCGGGGAAGAGTTAGCTGTGCCAGCAAGATGATTTGAGCTCAGTCTCCGGAACCTACTGGAAACTTCGGGTACCGTTGTGTGCAGATATAAGCAGCGGAGGTTTGCCTAGTGTTTGGATTTTCCCATCACAACCTTCAAGTGCATGGAAACGCTGCCCATTGTTTGATGCTGGATTTGAAGCTGTTTTATTGATATTTACCTTTAAAATTTTTATTGCTGCTATTAGGGATTAAACCTGGGACTTCCTGCATGCCAGTAAGGTGTTCTCCTACTGAGCCATTTTCAACAGTGAAATCTCCAACTTTAAAAGTCCCTAGAGTTCAGGAGATGCTTCAGCAGGTAGAGTGCTTGGGGGACCGATGTGAGGACCAGAGTTCAGGTTCCCAGAACCCGTTCAAAAGCCAGATGAACATGGCAACACACCTGAAATACCAGAGCATGAGAGAAAGCAGTGGGTTCCCTGAGCAAGCTGGCCAGGGCAGACTAACCAAAGCAGCAAGTTGTTAGAAACCCTGCCTCAACACACATGGTGCAGAGCAATATAGGAAGCCACCTGATGTTAACCTTGGACCTCTGCGTGTATGCTCACATACATGTATCCACACATGTAGTGAGCAAACAGATGCTCACTACACACATGTGTAAGTGGAAATGGGCTTGCAAATATGAAAAAGTTAGCACTGCACAGACTTTGAAAGGGACCACTGCTCACAGTTCTGTCCTGCCGGTCAGAACCAGGAAGCAAAGGGTTACCTTGCTCTGTGGCTCTGCTAGAACCACACCCACAGGGGGGCCTCAGATTTCACCCCTCAATGACTGTGTCTGAAAATGAACACACACACACACACACACCTTGGAGTGATTTGAGGTTCACAAGGAAATCTTAGCAAGTACTTGAATTCACAAGTGCTACTCAACAAATAATAATGACTTGTGAAAAACCAATTAAAGATATATTTGCCAAGCTTCCAGGATTACTTGCAGGCCACTCCACTACTTTGTACCACAGACTTCAGACAACAGCCCACTAGGAAAATACAAGCTAGAACACAGAAATTGAACTCACAGCCAACTCTATGGGCACCCTTTCCCTGCTGGGTTGGGCTAGTAGCCATATGCAGCTAGGAATGACACCGTTCAAGCCATCTATCTCATTTGCCTGGCTGACATGAAATTCCTGGACTCAGCCCTCTGGCTCTTTCATCTGCAGAGGGAACAGTTGCTTTCTAGTGGTGCAAGCCGAGAGAGACCCGCACACTACTCCTCCAGCAGACGCTGCTGGTACTTCCCCAAAGCACCTGCGGCCCTCCTGTCCTAGGGCCCGCTTCAGGGCAGGACTCTTGGAGCAAAGACACTGGACTGTTTGAAAGGGATCATCTACCAAAGCTTCTGTTTATATCTAAGCAAGATACTTATCTCTTGGACAGATTGGCTGCCCGAAACAATCAAAACATCAAACGTCCTCCTTATCTCCTTCCAAGAGAGCTCTGGTCACTTATCTGTCTGTTTTCCCAGGCACAGGAAGGCCAGGAGTGGTAGGGGAGGGTAAGCAGGGGCTCTCGGCATGATCTGGTATTGGCATGGCAAGCCATGGTTATATCACGTGTCAGTTCCTTGCATCTTCATCTGTCTGAGGCCTTTTCTGCCTGACCACTCCAGGCTTGTGTAGGCAGCGTTGTAAGAAATCACACATGAGCCAGATTCATAAGAAATCACACATGTAGGGAGGGGAATCTCCTCAGGCCTTCCCTGGAAACCCCTGTGAAGATTTTTGTCCAGGTAGAAGTGTAGAAGACATGCTAAGTGACACCAAGTCATGCTGACTTGAACCACAGAGATGCACTCCCCTTGCTATCCACAGTTTTGCCTGTCCTCAGAGGCGGGAGGCAGATCATTAGCTCAGCTCTGGCCATCTGACCTGGCAGGTTAAAGTCCTGTGTGGCCTGGTCCTGCTGTTACCTCTCCAGTCATGTTGTCCTCAAAGCTCCCCATAACATCTTGAGGGTCTTTATCTGGGACTCTGGGGTATCCCAGTGCCTTCGTCCTTACTCCCTCTGTGTGTAGCCCTCCTCCTTCACTCTCAGAACAAATATCACACACCCAGACTGTGAATTCTCACAGCAGCCCTACAGAGAATTCATCTTATATCTCCCGGTATGCATCATACCTATTATAATCACATGTCCATGTAAAAATATTTACTTTTTATTATGTGTATGTTATATATGTGTGTGTGTTTGTGTGTGTTTGTGTGTGTTTGTGTGTGTGTGTGTGTGTGTGTGTGTTACCTGAGGAGACTAGAAGAAGAAATCAGATCCCAGAGAACTGGAGTTGCCAATGGCTGTGAACTACCATGTGGGTGCTGGGAACTGAACCTCTGACCTCTGAAGGGCATCAAATGATCCTAATCTCTGAACCTTCTCTCCAGCCCCATGTGTGACCATTGTTACTTTATTTTATTGTTCCCTTAAGATCCAAATTTCTCTTGTAGCCCAGGCTGGTCTCAATGTCACTTTACAGGCAAAGGTGAGTGAGCAGCTGATCCCCTGCCTCTACCTCTAGGTGCTGGGACTACAAGTATGTGTCACCACACCTGGGTTATGCAATGTGTCACCACACCTGGCTTCTGCAGTGCTACAACTGGAACCAGGGTCTCCTGCATGCTCGGTTAGCACTGTACCAACTGGGCTACATGCATATGCAGTTGGCTGCCCATACCTTCAGGTCCTGCTCCCTTTGATTCAACCAACCAGGATATAGAGACAGACAGACAGACATACAGATGACAGACAGACAGACAATAAAACAAAAGTGACTGTCCAGAATGAGCATGCAGAGACTTGGACTTGTGCTTGTCACTGTTCCTGGATATCACAGCATGAGAAGTGTTCCTCTGGCATTCGTGTGTCAGGTACTATAACCTAAGGATGTTCCTAAGTTTTTAAAGCAATCGTTGCACTATTTTCTCTAAGGGACTTGAGACTTGAGCATCTGTGGATGCAGCTACCCACAAGAGGTCCTGAGTCACTCCATTAGACTACCCAAGGTGTGCCTGGATTTTCACATCTGACTATGAGGTCAGAGATCTTACTCATTGGCTGACCCAGAATCCCTAAGCGTCCAGCCCAACACAGACCACCCTAGAGGACTCTCGATAAAAACTGATTGAATTAAAGTTCAGGGAAGTGGCTTAGTCCATGAATCCTGTGCAAGCATGAGGCTATGGTATCAGATCCCCAGAGCCCAGTATAAGCAAGGTGGAGGGAAGGACAGGGTGGGTTCTGAGTGACTCACTCCGTCTTTCCTTTGGAAGGAGACAGGCTTTCTAGTACCCACCTGGAAGGGCTGTGCTGAGATGGGATGGTTCCCAGACATGGTGGAGCACGTTAGGGATGCTACAGAGGATCCACAGGTGCAGCTAGCAGCTGCCCATTAGCTCATCTTCCTTCCTTTGGTGCCTATCCCTCTGCTCCTGAAACTGTCTGTCTGCCTACTCGTAGATTTCTCAGGCACACAGCATCTGTCTCCCAAATGCTGGGTGAAGAAATAATCCAGAAGGGCTCTCCATATGTTTCAGGCTCATCCAACCTGCAGCCTATGGACTTAGGGCTATGGATGAAACCCAATAAAAATTGTAAACTTTCTTAAAACACTATGAAATTACTTTGGATTTTTTTGTGAGTATATGAGTTATCAGCCCGGTTCATTCTTGATTGACTGACTGACTGACTGATGACTGATTGATTGATTTTATAACTTGATGGTTTATTTCTCTTACTATGACCTTTATAGGTGACAAACATTCATGTTTCATATACCTGCCCCAGAAGCCAGCCTGGAGCAAGGCCCAAGCAAGAAACTGACTGAGAAGATGGCCCCAGAAGAAAGAGAAAGAGACCAGTAGGAGGATAAAAGCCATCAGCCTGCTCCCTTGAAGGCTGCTGAAAAGTGTCAACCCCCATCTTCCTCCCACTTCCTGAGAGCCTGGCTGTCTCAGGCTCTAACCACCTAGAAGCAGGGAGCCAGAGAAGTGAGGGTAAAAGGCAGCAGCAGCTGACCATCGGCAAACAGGCCCACTAAAAATATCAACTGATAATCAATGCTGGGAGAGGGGATAGCTGTAAAGCAATTTCTTAGGAATGGAAACATTCCATGCTGGAGGTCTGCTAAGACTCAGGAAATGCCCTAGTTTGCTTTGTGTTCCTGGGATAAGCACCATGGCCAAAACCAATAGCAGTAAGGAAGGGCTTGGGACTCAAGAGATAGTTTCCAGAGGAGCTGGGTTCAGTTCCCAGAACCTACATCAGGCAGCTCACAACTGTCTGTAACTCCAGTTGAGGGGAGGGGTGCCCTCAGGCCTCCAAAGGGACCTGCATGGATGTGGTACACATAAACTTATGTAGGCACACAAGCATACACATAAATAAAAATGAATAAATCATCAAAAAAAAAAAAAGAAAAGGCTGGCCCATCCAGACCACTGAGGGAAGTCAGGAGAGGAACTTCAGGCAGGAACCTGGAGGCAGGAACTGAACAGAGACCATGGAAGATTGCTGCTTACTGGCATGATCTCCATAACTCACGCAGCTTGCTTTTTTTTAAACAACTCCAGACCACCTGTCCAAGGGATGGCACCACTCACAGTGGGCTCTGCCTGCCCACATCAATTGTTAACCAGGAAAATGACCACAGACTGACTTACAGGCCAAGCTGATGGGACACACTTTCCCAGATGAGTTTCTCTCTTTCAGATGGTTCCAGATTGTATCTAGTTGGCAAAAAACAAACACACAAAACAAATAAACAAAAAACCCCAAAAACTAAACACCAAAGGAAATGGACTAATGTTACAAGACTCAGGAAGTTCCTGAGTCTTACAAGACCCACAAATCCCTCCTCAAAGTTACATAAGCACTGGGGAGAGGAGACATCTGACCCCAATCAGTCTGCAACTTATGAAGGGAGCTCTACAGCTTTTGTGAATCTTCACCCATGCTGGCTGGGCTTATTGGTGAAACAACTGCTTTTGAGTCATCTGTGTTCTGGTAGATGACCTCCCCCCCCCACACCATGTTCCAATGAGTAATGCTACAACTAGCTAACTCACTAATGTGGCCTTGGAAAATTCTTCTGTCTGTGCTCAATGTCCTATCTGGAGTCAGTAGGTGTTTGTTCATAAGAAAAGTCATATGACAGGGACCAACAGGACAAGAGGACTCGAAGAAAGAACCTAGGTCAAGCATTACTCTACCCATTATATTCAACAAAGAATCCTCCCTACTGGTCCTAAATTCAAGGTATCTTCTATAACAGCAAAAGGACAGCTCCATACCTGGCATTTTGACAGCTGCCAGTGTGGGTGGTAAGAGAAGGCCTTTCTTGGGGGCTTGGGGTCTAACTCAGCCAGCAGAATTGTTGCTTGCCTGGCACACACGAAACCCTGGGCTGTATCCTTAGCATGGCATATGGAAGGCATGGTTATATATGATGGCATACTCCTGTAATCTCAGCATTTGGGAAGTGGAGGCAGGAGGATCCGGAGTTCAAGGCCATCCCTGGCTGCATAGTGAATCTGAAAACAACCTGGGTTACATGAGACTGTTTCAACACAAAAAGGATAGAAAGAGAAAGGGGTAGGGAGAAGAAGAAGGAGGAGGAGGAGGAAGAGGAGGAGGAGAAGAAGGAGGAGGAGGAGGAGGAGGAGGAGGAGGAGGAGAGAGAGAGAGAGAGAGAGAGAGAGAGAGAGAGAGAGAGAGAGAGATCTTTTTGGCAGTGAGTCTGCCTGATTCCTTCGGGTTCTCTCCCCAGCCCTTGGCAGGTCAGCACAGAGAAACTCAGCTCTCCCCTGCATCCTGGGCAGCATCCATAGTCGCATAGGTCAGATGAAGGCTTGCCAGGCCCTTCTGCAAGGAGAGCATGGAAAAATCCAGCTGGGACCTCTGGAGCTGGCCACTGACTGCTCAAAACATCCCATAAACGTAACAATCAACCTCTGTTCCCTGAAAGGCAGAAGAAAAAAATTGACCCCTCATAAAGGAAAATTGAAGTGTGCCCCAAAATTCCTCAATACTCGCCTGTCTTCCCTCCCCAGGTGCAGGCCAATGTTGTCAGAACATGCCTGCCTCCCTGTTTAAGCGAGGTAATTTGATCCAGGCAATAACCATCATAAATATTCATGGTCTTGCCTTAACATTAGGATAACATCTGTTTCCAAACATCTGCAATCTGTTTTCAATGCTTCAGTAAAATGTAAATTAGCTATAACTAATACAATAAAGCACTAATGGGGGTAATGAGAATGAAAGACGCCCATTAGGGCCGCAGTCCAGCTCCAGCTCCCATGGCGGTGTTTCTAGAGTTCTCCAGAACTTTCCTTCCACTGCCTCCAACTTTCCCCAAATTAAAGAGGCTCTGGAAGGCCTCTGCTGGTCCCCAGATTTGCAGGCATGCCAGTCCTTCCATAAGTACAGTCTCTGCCTTTGTTCTTAATATTTTAAAACTTACATGCTTATTATCTAAAAATTTTAAATTATCTTACTTTTGCTTTTATTTTTGAGTTGGGTTACATGTAACCTTGGCAGGCCTGTGCCTAGTGTACAGCCAAAGATGACTTTGAATTTCTGGTCCCCTGTGTCCTCCTCACCTCCCTGGTCATGAGTTTACAGGTGTGTACTGCAAAGCCCAGTTTATATGGAACCCATGGCTTGATGCCTGCTAGTCATGTGCTGTATAAAATATGCTATATTCCCAACTGCAGTTTTTGTTTGATTGAGATAGTCTCATGTAGCCTAAGCTGGTCTTGAACTAGCTGTATAGCATAGGTTGGCCCTAAGCTCTTGACCCCTGTACCTCTGCATCTGTTTTACTGGAATCACAAATGTAGGCCACTCCATGCAGCTTTTACCCTTACTTGTCCTTACAGCTCAGTTACTGACACCACACAGAGAAAGAATGTCCACAGTACATGGAAAATAAGAAGCAGGCCAACATTTACTTTAGTGTGTGTGTGTGTGTGTATGTGTGTATGTGTGTGTGGGTATGTTCATGTGTCTATGCAGGTGTGCAGGTGGAAAACACCAGGTGTCCCTGTCTATCACTCCACACATTACTCCATTAAGATGGGATCTTTTACTGGATCTATAACCAGGCTAGTGGCTAGCAAGTTTCAGCAATCCTGCCTCCACCTCCATAGTGTTGGAATTACAGGGTTCTGGAGATGGAAGTTCTCATTTGTTTTAAAAAAAAAAAAAAAACTGTGTACACATATTGGGAGAATATATAAGAAAGCATTCTCTGGGGTACAAAGTTGAAAATTTGCCTTGATTTTGTCACTTCCATTTGTTCTAAGGAGCACTGTTTTGACTAGAGGTGTAACATAGTTGGCAGTATGGGGCATTGACCTCTGCTGACATTTCCTGAAGCCCTGAGCCCATCCTTATAAAAACTAACCAATCAGAAATCACATGGAGCTGGACATGTGACTCAGCTAACAGAGAGATTACCTATCATGAAGAAGTCCTTAGGCTCCATCCCTATCACCCCCAAAACTGGGTATAGTGGTGCACACTTGTAAACCCACCACTCGATGCATCGCTCAAGTCCTTTTTCTGGCCCCATCACACTCTCTGACCACTTCATGCTCTCCCAAGCACACATTGGCCCACAGGCTACCCAACAGAACATTCTAGAAAGGTAGAAATGTTTAAGGCTTTGATATGTTAAATATGGATAACTATTGAGCTCTTGGCATAGTTTGAATGGGATGCAGAACTGAGATTCTGTTTGCATTTGATTTTAAACAATTTAATTATAAATTGCCACTTGTGGACACTGATTCTTTTCTGGGAAGGCAACTATTGGAAGTAGAGGTCAGCCATTTTAGGGTGGGTTCAGAAACAGCAGTAGGATAAAGGACACTAATACAACCATGGATGCACAAACACATATGTGTACATGTGTGTATGTTCATATATGTGTGTGGGTACTCACATATGCATGAGTGTGTGAAGGCCAGAGACCAACCTCAGGTGTCATTCCTCAAATGCCATCCACTTTGTGCTTTGTGACAAAGTCTCTTGTTGGCCTGGAATTCACCAAGTTTTCTAGACTGACTGGCGAGTGAGTCCCAGGGATATGCCTGCCTCTATCTTTCCTGCAGTAGAATTACAAGCACCTGAAACTACACCTGTTTTTTTGTTTGTTTTGTTGTTGTTGTTGGGGTTCTTTTCCCAGAGGTTCTGAGAGGTCAAAGTCAGGTCTGTGTTACCAACTGTGACACATCCTCAGTCCAAGAGACATTTCAAATTCTCAAACTCCTGCCCTCGATCAGGTGGAGATCTGGTCCTGCTTCTTAGGTCCTGCTTCTTGCTGTTTTTGTCTGATTCTGCCTACGGTCAACACACACAACCTGGCTTGGTCTGGTTTCTAGTTAAACTGGGCACAGCATCCTGTATTTCCCTCTCTTTACTATTAGGACTCTCTTACCCAGAATAAACATTATACTATTTTTTTTAACTTCGGTTTATGATGGACATTGCCAACCCAGCTCAAGCTTGTGAAACCTCGAGTGAGCTTGAGGTAAAGGTGGATGCATTAGTTACCTTTCTAGCTTCCACAACCAAAACACATAACTATAAGCAACCTAAGTAGGGAATGGTTTACTGTGGCTCACAGTTCAAGTGGATACAGTCCGTCATTGTGGGGAGGCATGGTGGCCAGAGCAGAAGACAAGCTGGTTAAATGGCATGCACAGTCCAGAAGCAGAGAGGAATAGGAAATGGTCTAGGCTGTAAAACCTCAAGTCCAAATGCCAGTGATCCACTTCCTTCAGTGAGTCTCCACCCCTTAAAGGTTCCACATCCTTCCCGAACAGTGCCACCAACTAGAACCAAGTTTTCAAAGGTGTGAACCCATAGGGAACATTTCACATTCAAACCACAACAGTCAGCAAGGTCTACCAACAGAAGGAGAGGGAAGAGTTGCAGATGGTCCCAGAAGGATGAGAAAGCCCAATGGTGCTCAGCTCCCAGCAATCTTTGACATTGTCTTCCAGGTCAGGGAAGCCCCCAGAGTGTAGAGAGCATACTATACTATCATGTGAAGGGCAGACAAGAGGATGGACAAGAGGCTGGAGAGATGGCTCAGTCAAAACAGTGCTTTCCGTGAAAGCATGGGGCCTTGAATTTAATCCCCTCAGAATTCCTATGAAAGAAGCCAGACCCAGAGAGACACACCTGTGATGCCAGCACTGGGATGGTGGAGACAGGCAGATCCTCAGGGATTGCTGATCAGCCCGTCTAATTGTATTGGCGAGCTCCAAATTCAGCGAGAGACAATTTCAAAAATACTAAGTGGAGGGGCTGAGGGCTCAGTGTTTAAATGTGGGTATTACTCTTTCAGAGGACTAGAGTTTGGTTCCCAGCACCCACATCAGGTAACTCCAACAGAGTCTGACCATCCCTTCTGGCATCCACAGCAACAGCATTAACATTCGCATACCCACACATACACATTTAATGAAAAATAATAAAAAAGAAGTACATTTTTAAAATACAGGTAGGGGTAGAGCAATTGATGAAGACACAGGATGTTATCCTCTAGTCTCCATAAGCAATACACATGCACACAACACACACCCCAGAGCGCACGCGCGCACACACACACACAAACAAAGAGGATGGGCAATATGGAAACCGGTAGGCATTTGGGGGAAGTTAAGGAAGAGCCCCAGGAGACCTAGGCTGGAGATCACTGGGTGACAGCATAGTGAGCCCCACCTGGGGGCTCTTGACAGATACATGCTTAGTAGATAGCCCCCACAGAGCAGTGTCGGGGGAGACAGAAGCCTGGTGGAGTCTTAGAGGAGGCCATGCGTGTGCTGGCAAGGTTCCCTCGGGAGCCCAGCAGTGGCCACGGGAGAACAGGCCTGACACTTGCTTGGAACCCTTTGTAGGTTGGGCCAGGGCTTTGAGAATTAGGGAAGCCCCAGTGTGGGCATGGTTCAGCACAGAGGAAACAGATGCCACCATCCCTGGCTTGTTTTTCATTCTGGTGCCACCATAAATCTCCCAGAGCAGCCCCTCCTTCCCTAGCCTCGGCTCTCTAGTCTGGGAGTATCAGTCATGATAAGACATTACTTAAAGCAGCGGTGACAGGTCCTAATCAGTCTTGTGAATTATAGACTTCTCCCTGCACTGCGAGCAGGGCCAGCATTAATACACATTTATGCAAAGCAAGAGCAGGAGCTGTCGGGGGCTAATCTTTACAAGTATGATAAATGATGTTTATTTTCAATGATGGAACGAAACACCCCAGCCGACAGTAATTGTAATAAAAAGGACAGATCAACTTCTATAAAGTGATTGAATTATCCAACGATTGCATTAACGTCCACACTCCAGTATGTCATCAGCCTCCTCAGGGTTCCGAGGACACTGTGCAGGACACGGTCCCCTTCACGTCAACGGCTGCCCTTCATGAGGGCTCCTGGGGCAGAGGTACTGTCAGTTAGGAGGGATGTTGTCCGTCTCCACCATCCTAGTCCCTGCTCTGCTCACACAGATGAAACTGAGGCTGAGCAGCCTTAGTGACAATGAGCCTCGGCTGATGGATGTGTCCAGGTATCACACGGATGGGAGGAGGCTGGGAGGGCAAGAATACATCGCCAGCCTTCGGGAACAGCACACTACGCTCTCTAATTCTCTCCATGACTCTTGGGATGTGTGCTGGGCTTCTTTTCTGTTTCTCTCTCAACCTCCCTGAAGCAGAGAAACAGAGGCCCAGAAAGGTTAAGTAGCTTATCCAAGGTCACACAGCTAGCATGTGTCCCAAATGAGTCTCACTCCAAGAAGCATTTCACGAGTGCCTGATGGGACTCCAAGCTCCTTTGTTGGTGACTATGTGCCTGACCAGTCCTGCAGTGGCCCAGATGACCTCAGAGTCAGGCTGCTTTGTTGTAGAGACCTATAGGATTCTGGCTACTGGGTGGCATTTAACTTTTTTTTGTTTTTGTTGTTGTTGTTGTTGTTTAGTTTTTCAAGACAGGATTTCTCTGTGTAGCCCTGGCTGTCCTGGAACTCACTCTGTAGACCAGGCTGGCCTCAAACTCAGAAATCTGCCTGCCTCTGCCTCCCAAGTGCTGGGATTAAAGGCATGCACCACCATGGCCTGGCTTTAACTTTTTTTTAATTACATCTTCTTTTATTTCCTGTGTGTGCATGTCTGTACTTGAATGTATGTGCACATGCTCACTAGTGTACACACACGTACACACACACACACACACACACACTCACACACACATACACACACCAGGGATCAGATTCACGCTGTCATGCTCAGTGGCAAGTGACTTTACCCACTGAGCCATCTCTTTGGCCCTCGGTGGCACATTTGAACATCTCTGTGTAGGCGAAGCTCCTGGGTTTAGCTGGCAGATATGCTTAGTTTGTATCTTTGAATTTATCCTGCAAAATAGACACAAGAATGTTCATCACACCAGAGAACCGATGGTCAGGCAGAGAGGAGCCCATGGGCATTTAGTAGAGTCCTCTCTCAGGCCTGAGCACCTCTTGGGAGATGAGAGTGACACCAGGCAAAGACGGGTGACACCCTTGACCTATTCTGTCTGCAGAAGCCAAGGAATTTCACCCAAGCAAACTGCTTGTCGCTCACTTGCCTAAGGTGTATATCCCCCACTGAGGGGTGCTATTGAAATTTGAAATCAAATCCCATCTCTCATTACCCACAAAGCAGGGTAGAGTTTTTCCTGGTGTGTGTTCAGACATCCAACTCATGACAGCCCAACTGAGGGGCATTGACTTGATGGGCCTGGGAAAAGAGATCTGTCTGATGAAGTTCTTCATAAAGACATGAGTTCAGATGCCACTAGTACACACACACACACACACACACACACACACATACACACACACACACACACACACACACACAAAGAGAGAGACAGACAGACAGACCGACAGACAGAGACAGAGAGACAGAGACACAGAGAGATTGAGAGTTGAACGAAGTGGCATGTGCCTATAATCTGAGCCCAGAGACAGGAAATCCCTGAGGCTTGCTTGCCAGCTGATCTAGCCAAATTGGTAAGCTCCAGGTTTTGTGAAGTGCCCTGTCTCACAAAATAAGATGGAGGGCTGAGAGCATGACTCAGATGTTAAAGGGCCTGGAACGTGGGCATGAAGACCTGAGTTCAGACCACAAGCCAAGTGTGGTAAGACAGTCATCACTGGCCAGTCATGACCGCGCATGTGTAACTCCAGAGCAGAGTGATGAGCTCCAGAGTCCATGGCAGACCCCACAGAAAAACATAAGGTTACTGGGTGTGGTGGTACCTGCCATTAGTCCCAGCACTTAAGGGTCAGAGGCAGGCAGAGCTCTATAAGGCCTGCGTGGGCCTCATAGTGACTTCCAAGTCAGTCAAGGATACATTATGAGACCCTGCCTCAAAAAAAGCAAAACAAAATAAATGTGAAAACATCATAAACTGATAAGAATTCTGGGAAAACATCCCAGACTAACTTTGTCATGTATACATACAAACAAATACACTCACACATGCACGTGCGCATCCATGAACACACACACACACATAAGGTGGAAAATGATATCTACACTGTATGTAGACATCTGACCACACACGAATGTATTTGCACATGAACACACACACACACTTTTTGACTTTATTATAGCATAAAAGATTTACACCCCACAGTAAATGGGAGTCTGGATCTCCCCTTGCCCTCTTTGAGGTCCTGGGGTGATATTGACCTAAGCTCCCAGGTAGCCCCGCAATCAAAGGGAAGCAATCTGTACTGTAACATGCTGCACTAGCTGGAATGCTCAGCCTGTTGACCTGGTATGTGTGCTGTTTAGGTCTGTACAAGTTGCTTCCAGATTGCAATAGGCTTGTCCCTGAGTAGCCACATTATACGTGTGTGTGCACACACATGCACATAAGCCAAAACAGAAACAGATTCTATGAAAGGGCAGTACTCTCTATCAAGCCTGGTTCTATCTGTTCTTTAGCACTCTCCACTGCACCTCTACAGGAAGGGAACTGAACTTTGAGAGGTGAAAGGACCTGCCATGGCTAGCAGAACTCACTGGTAGAAGAGTCTTCCCAGCCCCAAAGCCCCTCTGACCACTCCCCCTACTTTGTGGAGAAGAGACAGATGACACCTGGAGAAAGACAGCTGAGGTTGCCCTCAAGTCTCCACACATTTGTACTTGAACAAACACACAAGGAACAGTCAAAAAGAAAGCAGAGAACATACATACACAAAGAAAGCACTCACATACTCTCCCGGGAGCTATCTGGATTCTCAAATGGAGCACACACACACACACACACACACACACACACACTCTCATGCCAGTTGATTTTAAAATGCTTTGGCTACCTCTTAGGCTGGGTGCTTCTAATCCTCTGCCTACTACCCTGGGCCCAATAGGTGAAGTGGCCAGTGGCCACTTACCCGAAATCTCATATAGCTCATCTCCTGCAGCTCCTACGTTCATCCATATCCCACTGCTTCATGGTGATTTCTTCCTCTCCTTCTCCTCCCTGTATCCTAACCCACACAACTCTAAGGGTCCCACCCCATGTCCCTTTGCCCAGCCATTGGCCACTGGCATCTTTACTGATCTATCAAAAACCAACTGGGGACAAAGACCTTTAGTGTTTGGGCACATGCATTAGAACCAATCTCCAACAGAGATCTCTACTCCATAAGTTACCCCGAAGACATCACATCTGGGTGCATTCACCAAGTGGAGCATTTTTCTGAGACGTAAAAAGACTTTAAAAAGGCTTGAGGGATGCTCCAGTGGGCAGTTTGCTCTTTGACCTGGACATCCCAACAAATGTGCAGACTTCACAGTCAGGCTGGTTGGTGAAGTCTGAACCACTGGGTTCACCTTGGCCTTCTTGCTCAATAACAAACCTTTCTGTTCTGTGAACCTCTCACTGTCCTGAACTTAGGTGAAACATTCACTTTGCAGCTAAATCTGTGGTCCTGGTTGACACATCTCTTCTTAATCCAAATCAAAATCTTTGTTTTTCCTTTAGCTTCATGTACAGCTTCTCCATCTTCCACCTACCACAAAATCTGGCAACCCCAAAGAATCTAAGATGGATACATGTTGCATACTAGAGTCCCTAAAAGCATCATGTTCCATAGGAAAGCCAGCCATACATTGTAGGATACCGTCAGCGTACAATGTCCAGAAAAGACAACCCACAAAGACAGGAAACAGTGCGACAGATACCACAGGCAGGGAGGATGGGGCCTGGGGACGAGAAGCTCAATAGCTCAGTGTTTTCCTTGGGGATGCCACTTGGGACTAGAGAAAGTGGTTGTTCCCACAGCCTGTGAGTTGTCAAAAAGTGCACACTTTAAAATGACTAGTGTGAAACTGGGTAAAGAACTCACATGAGGACCTGAGTCCAGATCTCTAGCACCCATGTAAATGCTGAGCATGGTGACACCGATCTAGAACTCCAGCAATTGGGAGAGTGGCGACAAGCAAGCCCTCAGAACTCACTCACTGCCAACTTCTCTAACCAACTGGCCAGCTCCAGAGTCAGTGAGAGAACCTGTCTCAAATCACAAGATGAAATACTAAAGAAACACCTGATGTCACCCCCTGGCCTGTGTGTGTATGTGTGTGTGCGCGCGCACACACACGCTCATACGCATACAAATTCACATGAACACACAAAAACAAAGAAAAAAATAAAACTTAAAAAGAGGAAGGAAAAACCCTTATGGTGAGTGTCCAGCCCAGCCTCACCTCTTTGAAGGAGTTCAGGTGCTCCTGAGCCACGCTAGACTCAGTCTAGAGAACTCTAGGAGGTGGCCAGCGATACACCCCAGATGGAGTCCTCTGCCAGCAGGAGGCCTCCAGAGCCCAGGCGAGGGGGTTGAATCTGTACAGAGGGGCCCCTCTTTTGCAGTAACCTTGTTCTGGCTTGTTTAGTCTCCATTTGAGTTCACATCACATGCATCTGTCCGTAGTTTGTTATTTATTTCCATTAGTCTTCATATTTAGCTTTAAAAGGGCTGTCTCTTATATGTGTATTTTTAAAACAGGACGAAATGTTTCTGCAATCATTTGGACCGGGTTGTTCTGTCCTTGTGGCTCAGGAATTTTTTCCTGACCAGGGAGGTCAGAGGCAGGCAGGATGGGGCCCAATGTGGGGGGCTGAGGGTGGCATGTCCCAGAAGATCCCTAGGCCCTATCCTCTGCCTTGAGGTGTCCCCCAGTCCCCAGTTTAACACCAAGAGCTCTGTACAGCACCGTAGACCCTTCCTGCAGCCTGGATCCCTTGGGCACCCTACCGTCCACCCAGGTCCTGCTGAGCTCCATCTACCTGCTCTGCAAGCCATTTCTCCTAGCGAGGTAACAAGCATCAAGTGTTTAAAAGTTTTCTCTGTATCTACTCTCGTCTCTTCATGGTTCCCAACCCTGTGTCCAGCAAATTCAACCATGCTTCTGCTTCCTCCCATGGCAGCAGCAAGCAGCTACCTGGAAAGCTATTGCTCTGACCGCTGCAAAGCTCTCTAGCTCCCTTACCACCACAGCACGTGTCTCCATCGCTTTTTCAGCCCCCAGCTGGCCCCAGGGCCTTTGCCTTGCCAGTTGCCTCTTCTCGAATCTTTAGTTCCATTTCTCCCCAGCCTTGCACTTCATATCTCCCAGCTTCTACTCCAAAAGCCCCTTTAGGGTCAGACCAGACAGACCAGACTTCGTTGTACTTCCCAGCTCTACCCAGTGTACTGCACTGGGTTGTGACTCTATCACTTTGCTTGAATGAGAACAGCCCCCATAGGTTCATGTGTTTGAATGACTGGTCCCCAGTTGGTGGAGTTGTTTGGGAAGGATTAGGGGGTGTGGCCTTGTTGGAGAAATGTGTCATGTGATCAGTATTTGGGGTTTCAAAAAAGCCTAAGGCACTCCCAGTTAGTGTACTATCTAACACTCTCTCCCTGTCCCTGTCTCTCTCTCTCTCTCTCTCTCTCTCTCTCTCTCTCTCTCTCTCTCTCTCTCTGTGTGTGTGTGTGTGTGTGTGTGTGTGGTTTGAATATGGGTGGCCCAGGGAGTGTCACTATTAGGAAGCATGGCCTTGTTGGAGTAGGTGTGGCCTTGTTCGAAGAAGTATCTCACTGTTAGGGGTGGACAATAAGACTCTCCTCTTAACCACATGGGAGCCAGTCTTCTCCTAGCAGCCTTCAGATGAAGATGTAGAACTCTCAGCTTCTCCCACACCATGCCTGCCTGGACTTTGCCATCTCATTTTGATGGTAATGGACTGAACTTCTGAACCTACAAGCCAGCGCCAATTAAATGTTGCCCTTTATAAGAGTTGCCTTGGCCTTGGTATGTCTCTTCACAGCAGTGGAAACCCTAACTAAGACAGGGCCCATTACTGAATCTGGAGATCGCTAATCTGCTTTGGCTGGCTGAACAGAAAGCCCTAGGGATTATCCTGTCTTCTCCTCCAGAGTGATGGGACTGCAAATTCACACCTTCTTGCCTATATGCATGGCTTTCACATTAGTGTTGGAGATCTGAACTTAGTATGTTGCCAACTGAGCCATCCCCATAGCCTTAGACTACATCTGTAGAGTGAGCAATGGCTAACAACAACTAACTGTCTTTGGAAGAGGAGATTGGTAACTAGGCCTGCAATTGTAGCTCAGTTTACAGCTAGAGTTCTGTATCCAATGAGGAGATCAGAAGATGCAAAACCCTGTAGTTTCTGATAGTCCTGTTGACAGCTCACAGTACACATATCAATTTAGTGTAGCCCAGCTATAGGAAAGCCAAGACAGTGATCCCATGACCTCAGAGGTCTAGAAGACTGAACATTTGATACGAGCTGGAGATGGAGAGGAATGTGGGTGCCCAGGGAAGCCAAGTGCTGCCTGGCTGTGAGGCAAAGCATCCAGAGGAAGTGGTCACAGTGCAGGCTCTGGACTATGAGCCACAATGGGGAAGGAAGGGCAGTGGGAAGGAGGATGGCCAGCTACAAAGGTGTAACTTGCTCCTGACCTCCCCAGCAGAGCTCGTAGCCAGCCAAGCTTGGTTTGCAGCTGCAGTGCTTATCAGTCCCTTTTCCCAAAGTCCTTGAACACACAAGCCCCCAGCAGATGCTCATTAACAGGTAGAAACTGGAGGACCATTCTCCTTTGCCAGGGTAGCATGCTTGGAGTATTGGCTGGGGTGTCACTGCAGGACCTAGAGTATTGATTCCAAGCCAGATTGGATGGCAGGAAATGCAAAAGGAGCCTCGTAGCTTGTTCATAATTATTATTGTGGCTTTTTACTAAGGATCCCGGCTGCCTGGACCATAAGGGCTGTGCACCCCCACCTCGGCTGGAGCATAATTAAGGGCAAGCACTGGGGAGGGAAGCTAATGAGGTTGGCTCAGTTTCGGACTGGAAATCAACAGGAGGCCTATGAGGTGGTGCAGAGAGGCTAGGCCACACTTCAGTCAAAAGCAGCCAAGTGTCAGCAGCCCAGCTTCTTATTAATGTGCCCAGTCACCCCTGGGCCTTGGAGGCTGAGAGTATGCAACTTGTCACGATTCCTGGGGCTTTGTCTGGGAGAGCAGGTTGGTGTCCTGGTGCTGGGAACAGAGGTGGGAGAGATGCTGCTCCTAGGGTCAGTTCCCCCAGGGTTGTGTGGGAAGAACAACACCATGGCTGTCTTTGGACATCCTATCCCAAGAATGCCAGTGACACTGTTTTTACTACGTGGCTGACCTCTGGGTAGTGGGCCACGTGGAGCATCACCCTGCCCCGCATAAGCACCTGTCTCGCGGACAGAGACTGATGGCAAGACACATGTCTGCTCTGGTCATCAGGAAACTCTGGTTTCCCACCACTTCCTCCTCCAGGGAGCCTTCCCTGGTAGCACACACATAAATGTCTGCCTCATGTCAGTCTGTCCTGGTAACTGTGAGAACCTGTAGAACAGGTCCAGGGTGGATGAAGGGCCCCCGACTCCCCCACCCCTTGCAGGTTCTCAGTCGATGCTTGATAGGGAGTGTTGACCTGAGTGTGGGAGAAAACATTACCTAATATAGCTGGGAGCGATCATTTGCCCAGAGACAGATTACAGAAGGTGGGCCGGTGCAGAGGAAGAAACTGAAGGCTAGGCAGGCTTTCAGGGTGAGCATGCTGGAGGAAGATCCAGAGTGGAATCAAACAGCATCAGAGATCTGAAGCTGCCTCACTGTGAGCTGCTTCGCATACCTCTGATATGACCTTAGGCAAACTGTGACCAAGCACGTGGGGCAGAGTCCCAAAGAGGCAGAATACATATGCTGACCTGCATACTGCAGGCATACAAGGGCTGCTCTCCCCAGCCAGTTACTGGCGGCTAGAGGGCAAGGCTGGAGAGGCTCGGAAAGAGCTGAGAGTTCCAGGCAGGCACAGGAAAAGCACCTCATAGAGGCAGGCCACAGCTTCCAGAGAACAGGTGCTCTCAAGGATTCCACAGTCGCACCTTCGTAGGACAGACTTGTGGGGAGCACAGAGAATTTCTGAGGCCTGTGTCTTTGTTTTTCAGACATACCCAAGAGATTTCATGTTCCTGGGTCTGTCACTCAGACAACTAAAAAGCTGACTTTCTTTTCCTCTTTACCTCCTGGGATACAAATGAGTGGCAGGACACCCAGGGGAGAGGGAAAACATCCGCTTCGGCTGAGGATAGAACCAGGGGCTCTTTAGAGGAGGGCTGTTTTGACTGCTGGGTGATGTCCACGCATGAGCCTGGACTGCCATCCCCATGTGTGTGCCTGCCTGGTATTGAACATCTTTTGGGGCCCAGCTGAGAATGGTGATCTCCACTGGAAGGTGCTGGGGACCAGCAAGAAGGGATAAGTCAATCAAGGGAGGCTTCCCGGAGGAAGTGTCTTCCTCTGGGGATAGAAGAAGGAAGCAGGTTGGGGCAGGTGAAACTGGCAGCTGGAATTATGCAAGCAGGAGCAAGATGAAGCAAAAGAGTCAGGGAGTGAGGGCCCAGCCTACACCAGCCCCCTCCCACTTCAGGGTGGGACAAGCAAACTCCTGGGTGCTAGGGTTTTCCCATGCTTCTCCCAGACCACTATAAACCCTGCTGTGCCCTGTGGCACCTACCACAAAACAGGCACTGAGGAGCCCAAGCAGCTGGGGGTGTGGGTGGGGAGGGCCTGGGATAAGACCAGGAACATCTTACTCCAACTCCCTCCATTTCAGTGGCTTTGAGGGCTATCCCAAACCCCCAAGCCAGAACCTCCAACCCAAGCTCTTTCCTGTGGGATTCTCAACTTCCTGGTTTCTTGCCTCTTTAATGACTGGTCTCTTATGAGAATCCTGGAGGGTGGCATTACCCTGAGCTGTCAACTCTGCTGTGGTTACTTCCGATTATTTCATGGTCCTCAGTCATTTCGGTGGCAGAGATGGATGTCAGGAGAGTGAGAAAGGAAAAGGAGAGATGGGAACGGTTCCGGGTTAGGACATGATCCCGAGATGTGCCTGGTCTATTGTGTTGAAGGGAACCCAGAAGCCATATCCTGATGACTAGGAGGAAGGGGCTGTAATTAATTAGCAATGTTTGCTGTGGAACAAGGGCTGGAAGTGGTATCATGTAAGCCGTGAATTCCAACATCACAGAACCTAACACAGAGGGCTTATATAGTCTGTGTTATGGAAGGAAACTCAGAAGCGACATCCTGGATAGGCAGGGAAAAAGTGATGCAGTTGTTTAATAATCTTTCCATGCAATCAGAGCTGGAAATGGTACTGTTGTGGGTCATATGTAGCACAGAAAGGCTTATAGACTTACCTGACCTGCTGTGCTGAAGAAAACTAAAGCCCCATCCTGGATTAGTGGTGGAAGAATACTGTAATCAGCTAGTAAGGTCTGCCATGCATCAAGGGCTGAAAGAAGTCTCATGTAAATTATGCATTCCAACATCCCAGAGCCTGGAACTGAAAGCTTAGGATGTACCAGGTCTGTTGTGCTGAGGAGAACACAGAAGCTACATCCTGAGCTAGTAGGGGAGAGAGTGCTGTGATTGATTGATTAGTAATGCCTGCTGTGGAACAAGAGATGGTAGTTACACCATGTAAAACATGTATCCCAGCATCCTCGGAGTTAGCACAGAAGGCTTTAGGCTGCTGGACAAAAGTACTTGGATCCTACATTTTGAGCCCTGGAGGTGGAGATAGCTGTTTTCTTCTCCAATGTGGTATGGGTAAACCCAGACAGAGGGGATGTCACAGAGGCCAGTGTAATGAAAACAAGGTAGATCCAAGACAGTAAGACACAGGAAAAGAGGGGAATGTGGGGAGGGTAAGAGAGATTGAGGTTAACTTCTGGTGCTAAATGTTTCATTGGCTATCAGGGACAAATCCTGTAACCAGGATGCTGGAAGGATGCAGGGAATGATTGAGGCTCAAAAGGACAAAGATAGGCAAGAGGTTGTAGGCAGGGGTCCAAGAGTAAGATGCTCTCTGTCACTCAATGAAACTTTGGACTGCAGGCATAGTTAGATGAGTGGTTCTTGATTGCTTAGTAGTTGAGGGACCTAATTGGGAGCATGGCGTACTGTCTGGCCTCTAGTATGAATGTCAGGAAGGGAAGGGGTGAGGAGTATGTCTCTGTCTCTCTGTCTCTGCCCCACACCTGGCAGTGGCAGCCACACCTGGAAGCTGGTCCTCTGGATTGCTGCTCTCTTCTGGTCCCCTGAAGCCTGGCTTTTTCCATAGAGCTAATTTTCATGATTGGTGTTGGCTCCTTCCCTCCCGTCATTCCTCTCTCTCTCCACTTCTTCCTTCTGCCCTTCTTCTATCTTTTCTTCACTCCCCTTTCCCTACCCTCCCTCTGTTCCTTCCTTCCTTCCTTTCCACTTGCCCTCCTAATTTTTTTCTTCCTCCCTCCCACTCCTTTTTTCCTCCCTCTCTCCCTTTTGACCTTTCTAACTCTAGGATTCCCATCTGTTCATTGCAGAAATGAGAAAACTGTAGCTCATGACTACAAAGAAAAATCCCCATTCGCCCCACACTTGATAGAGAGGCCGACAGGGCTTGGAAATTGCCCCCAGGTGACCCTTTGTTTTCCTTTGTGTGTGGTGAGAAGACCTTTCCAATAGCAGAAAGGACAAACTAGGGTGCCAGAGATGCCCTGGGTTTGAGAAGATAGTGGTTCCAGAATGAAGACAGGAAGCACGGGTGGAGGAGGGCATGGCATAGGGATGATGGAGCTCTAGTCCTGTTAGGTCCACATGACCTTCTGATTCTGGGCACACTGGTAATTGGCATTAGGATGACATGAGCACAACAGACA
This sequence comes from Mus caroli, assembly GCF_978045245.1. Taxonomy (NCBI): domain Eukaryota; kingdom Metazoa; phylum Chordata; class Mammalia; order Rodentia; family Muridae; genus Mus; species Mus caroli. Next base: position 115,292,476 of record NW_028227256.1, on the reverse strand, counting down.
CACTGTTCCCTGCAGGCCCAAGGTGGTAGTCAGTCTAAGTTTGTAAGTGGTTTATGTATGTGTGTGTATGTGTGAGTGTGGTGCATGTGCGTGTATATTTGTGTATATGTTTGTATGTGTATTTATGTGTGAGTATAGGTGTGCATTTGTATATGTGTGAGTGTAGGTATGTGTATGTGTGTACATGTATGTATATGTATGTGTATGTATATGTGTGTATATGCATATGTGTGTATATATGTGTGTATATGTATATGTGTATATATGTGTATATGTATGTGTATGTATGTATATGTGCTATATGTGTGTGTATGTATGTGTGTACATGTGTGTATGTGTGTATGTGTATGTATGTATGTATGAGTGTGTGTATGTGTGTGTGTATGTATATGTATGTGTGTGTTTATGTGTGTGTGCATATATGTGTTAACCACTGCACAGGAAAGCTTCTTTGGTGCGTCTGAGAGCTGCGCCCATCTGCAGTCAGAGAGATGACTTTAGAAGACACTCTGGTACTGTGTCCATCCTAGTTTGCTCTCTGTTGCTGTGATAAAACCATGGCTAAAAATAACTGGTGGGGAAAGAGTTTATTTCATCTCATACTGTCAGGTCACAGTCCATTGTCAAGAGAAGCCAGGTCAGGAATTCAAGCAGGAACTTGGAAGGAGGCAGGGACAGAAGCAGAGACCGTGGAGGAATGCTCCTTACTGCCTTGATCCTCATGGATCATTCATCCTTTTATAAATCCAGTCCAGGACCACCTGGCAGTGGTGGCACTGCCCACAGTGGGCTGGGCCTGCCCACATCAATCATTATAAAGAAAATGCCCTCCACCAAGTCTTGCCTATAGGCCAACCTGATAGAGACATTTTGTCAATTAAAGTTCCCTCTTCTCAGATGACCCTAGTTTGTGTTAACGTGACAAGAAACAAAAACACAAACAAACAGAAACCACACAAGACTAGAGAGCACGATGTCCACTAGCTCACCCCTGGGGCCTGGGGGCTCCCCAGTCATGGGTTCTTGGCCAGATTCCCAGTATCAGGCACTGTCCCCGCCTGTGGAGCAGGCCTTAAATCCAACCAGAAAGCATATGTGCCCAACATCTGTACCACTATGGCATATCTCACCTTGCTGGTCATTACTGCAGTTCTCAGGTTCACAGTGGGTCAGTCTTAACGACTGTTTGTCTCAGCAGCCTGTGTAACACCTAGTACTGGGAAAGCTAGCCAGCAGAGAGAAAGCTCGGTGCTTTTAACTTGATTTGTTTTTGTCCTGCGACAAATGTGTGTAGTATAAAAGATTTTTTAAAACTTCTATGTGTGTGTGCATGTGTACGTGTACATGTGAGTACGGGTGCCCTTAGGGGCCAGAAGAGGTCATCAGATCCCTCGGGGCTGGAGTTACAGGCATTTGTAAGCTGCTTGATATGGGTGCTGGGATCTGAACTCTGGTTCTCATGATTGAGTAATAAGTGCTCACACCAAAGAGCCATTTCTCCAGCCACAATTAACTGAGATCACAGGCTCTCTGCTGAGGCTCGGCTGGCTAACCTGCACATACCTCTCTCAGCCTCCCCAGAGCTAGGATTTATTTCAAGCACGGTACACCATGCTTGGCTTTTTCTTCTTTCTTTCTTTCTTTCTTTCTTTCTTTCTTTCTTTCTTTCTTTCCTTTTTATTAGATATTTTCTTTATTTACATTTCAAATGTTATCCCCTTTCCTAGTTTCCACTCCGAAAATCCCCTATCACCTCCCTCCTCCCCTGCTCTCCAACCCACCCACTCCTGCTTCCTGGCCCTAGCATTGCCCTATACTGGGGCATAGAACCTTCACAGGACCAAGGGCCTCTCCTCCCATTGATGACTGACTAGGCCATCCTCTGATACATATGCAGCTAGAAACATGCTTTCCATCATGTGTTTTCTTTGATTGGTGGCTTAGTCCCAGGGAGCTCTGGGGGTACTGGTTAGTTCATATTGTTGCTCCTCCTATGGGGCTTCAAACCCCCTCAGCTCCTTGGATAATTTCTCTAGCTCCTCTATTGGGGACCCTATGCTCCATCCAATGGATGGCTGTGAGCATCCACTTCTGTATTTGTCAGGCACTGGCAGAGCCTCTCAGGAGACAGCTATATCAGGCTCCTGTCAGCAAGCTCTTGTTGGCATCCACAATAGTGTCTGGTTTGGGTGGTTGTTTATGGGATGGATCCCCAGGTGGGGCAGTCTCTGGATGGTCATTCCTTCAGTATCTGCACCGAACTTTGTCTCTGTAACTCCTTCCATTGATATTTTGTTCCCCCTTCTAAGAAGGATCAAAGTATCAGAAAACCAAATAACCCTATTAAAAAATGGGGCTCAGAGCTAAACAAAGAATTCTCAACTGAGGAATACCAAATGGCTGAGAAGCACCTAAAGAAATGTTCAACGTCTATAGTCATCAGGGAAATGCAAATCAAAACAACTCTGAGATTGTACCTCACACCAGTCAGAATGGCTAAAATAAAAAATGCAGGTGACAGCAGATGCTGGCGAGGATGTGGAGAAAGAGGAACACTCCTCCATTGTTGGTGGGATTGCAAGGTGGTACAACCACTCTGGAAATCAGTCTGGGGGTTCCTCAGAAAATTGGACATAGTACTACCAGAAAATCACCACTCCTGGGCATATACCCAGAAGATGTTCCAACCGGTAAGAAGGACACATGCTCCACTATGTTCATAGCAGCCTTATTTATAACAGCCAGAAGCTGGAAAGAACCCAGATGTCCCTCAACAGAGGAATGGATACAGAAAATGTGGTACATTTATACAATGGAGTACTACACAGCTATTAAAAACAATGAATTTATGAAATTCTTAGACAAATAGATGGATCTGGAGGATATCATCCTGAGTGAGGTAACCCAATCACAAAAGAACACACATGAAATGCACTCACTGATAAGTGGATATTAGCCCAGAAGCTCAGAATACCCAAGATACAATTTGCAAAACACATGAGACTCAAGAATAAGGAAGACCAAAGCATGCCTGGCTTTTTGTGTGAGTTCTGGGCTTCAAACTCAGGTCTTCATGCTTGACACAGGAGCACTGTACAGAGGGAATGTGCTCCCAGCCCCCAACCTGTCCTTCTTCTTACGCTCTTACAGAACATTGCCTCTGCAATGGCCAACGTGAGTGCTGTAAGATCTTCACAGGGTGTGACCACAGGTCATGTGGTCTGTACCTGCCTGCCCCATCACACTCAAAGCAGACCATGATCTATGCACTCACTCTCTGTCACTTCCTCTCTCTGACAATATCCACTTCTTCCCCTTTCTCAGCATACATGTCTCAACTCAAAGGGCAACCCTCACAGCAGGTTATCCTTGTCCCCAGAGCCAAGGATTCCTGTTTCTCTCATTCACCGGCTCCTCGGCTGCCATACCTACATCTCCAGGACAGATCAGCAACACCACACTATACACTTTACACATATTGGGATGGGAGCTTTGTAAAGGTAGGGACATCCTTGACCATGGAGAGAGCTGCCATCTGAGGTAAGGCCAACAAGACCATGAGTCACTGTCAAGCCGCCCCCCACCCCAAAGGAGGAGGAAACAGTTCATAAGCACCAGGACCTGAGTTCAATCCCCCAGAACCCATGTGGGGGTTCTTTGTTTGTTTTTCCCTTTTTTAAAAGCTAGACACAGCAATGCACACTTGTAGTCCCAGCGCTGAAAAAGTAAAGACAGGAGAGTGCCTGGAGCTCATTGGCCAACCAGCCTGGCCTGCTTGGCAAGTGAGAGGCCCTGTCTCCAACACACAAACTGGGTGGACGGCAACTGATGAGTGACAGCTGAGATTGTCCTCTGGGGTCTGTGTGCACATGCACACATGTGCATGAGCACCTGAACACACATGAGCACACACCCTGGCCTGACTTGAACAGCCTTCGGATGCCTCAAACGAGCTGCCCCTCTTGCCTGCTTTGGCTTTGAGCAGGAGTTCTGAAGCAAGACTGAGGAAGCACACAGTGTGGCTGTTCTCTGCCAGCTTCTGAACTGGAGATTCCTGGCAGGGACTAGTCTACGATTACGTTAGTTAGTTAGTTAGTTAGTTAGTTAGTTAGTTAGTTTTTAATTGATTATTTGGGAGTCTTACATCATACACCCCAATTGCTCTGACCTCCCAGTATTTCTATGTCCTCCTCACTCCCCTATGATCTCCCCCCACCCCCAAAAAAAAAGAAGGGAGAAAAAAATTAGCCCAATTTGTGTTGTCCACATACTCACCGGAGCATGATCACATCCCTAGCAGTCAGACACCCAAGGAAGGGAGCCATCACCCACGTCAGAAGCTATCAGCTGAGGAGAGCTGCACTGTGGCCAGAGAAAGGTGGTCAGCTCCCCTGCCTGGGGCGGGGCCACCTCTCCTGGGCCCACAGACATCAACATGGCTTCTGAGGGGAGCCCAGACCACAGACGTTAGCATGGGCTTCGGTGGTAACATGGCCACAGATATCAACATAGCCCTTGGCTATACCAGGAAGGACTTCAGCCACTGCACGGACCATGGGCCTCAGGTGGCCACACATGCTACCCACAACAGCATGCCACCCCCTCCCAAACAGAAAAGCTCAGGGACACCACCAAGACCTCCAAGACCTCCAAGGGATCCAGCAGAGGCACAGAGTGCATACGCCCGCAAGGATCTCAGGTTTCATCCCTGACTGGGGCAGCAGCTGAGACCACAGAAGCCAACACGGCCTCCAGTGGCAGTGGCATCCAGACCGTGGTATCCTTCAAGGAGGTCCAATCCAGAAATGAACCTTTCATCATCTCAGGCTTCCATCATTGGCCAAAGCCAGGCTGATCCTGAGGCCAGGCAGCAGGTTTGGGGGCTGAGTCTGTGTCGCCATACTGCTGACCCTCTGGGCAATGACAGCACGCCAGTCTCAGTCCTCTCAGCTGTCACTGCCACTGCATCTCCAGTTCTCCCACTCTCCACAGCACACACTGGTCCATTTTCCCATCTTCCCTCCTTCCACCACATCTTTTATCATTGTGTCCTCCACGAGGCAGGGTCAGTGCTCTCTGAGTCTTTAAGGTTCACCCTAGGAGTTTGGGCGATGGCTCAATTGATAAAGCTCTTGCTGCCCCAGCATAAACACAGGAACCCACATTAAACAAGCAAACACACACAGCAGAATGTGGTGGCACTTGTCAGAACAAAAGGTCTCAGGCATGGGGGCCTCAGGCGTGACCAGAACAACCAAAGTGTTACAGTTCTCCAAGGAGAACACGGAACAGGATAGACTGCAGGATGTCTTTCATGGCCGCTGCTCCTCCTCCAGAGTTGGTGGCAGGTGGCGAGATACAATGAGCAGCTGGGAGCCAGAGCCAACCCGGAACCACCAAGCAGGGAGTGGCTGCGGTCAAGCATGCCCAGTTTGTTGGGTAGGGTGGAGCGATGAATGCTTCAGGAGAGTAAACTCTTGCCTGGAGTGTGACAGCTCAGTAAGACAGGCACCCTCAGATGATCTTTGATGAAATAACTCATGCACTTAATTCCTTATGGACATGAACCTTATAAATGTTTTGGGGGGTGGGGTGAGATCTAGGGGTAGACCCCTCCCACTGGCCCAGTCTGAGATGTTATAGATTCTCTGTTTTCAAGGATTCTATTTGGGAAGGACTTCAGGTGTTGTCCCTATGTGACTGATTGTCATGGTCCTCCTAGTGGAGTGTCATGGTCACATGCTCCAGGACAGGAACCTGGTCAGGAGCTAGTTTGAACTCCTGTCATTCTCAATTATGAGATTTATTGGAGTTCTGACCTTGTTACAACCTTGCCAGTTTGTCTTAGTTAGGATTTTACTGCTGTGACCAGACACCAAGAACCAAGGCAACCATCATAAGGGTAACATTTAATTGGGGCTGGCTTACAGGTTCAGAGGTTCCGTCCATTATCATCAAGGCGGGAGCATGGCAGCATCCAGGCAGGCATGGTGCAGGAGGAGCTGAGAGTTCTACATCTTCATCTGAAGACTGCTAGGAAAATACTGACTTCCAGGCAACTAGAACTAGGGTATTAAAGCCCATGCCCACAGTGACATTCCTACTTCATCAAGGCCACACCTCCTAATAGTGCCACTCCCTGGCTCAAGTATATACAAACCACTACACAGTTCTTCTGTCTGGTGGCACAGTCCACTGCCCCACAGGTGATGGTGAAGATGATGATGATGGTGACGATGACTTCTTCACTGGCATCAGACCCAGCTTCTTCAATTTTCCAATGTGAAAACTCCCTCCAGGCTCTCAGAACTGGATTGGGAGGGCTGAGCAGCTACAAGTCCTCTGCCTCTGTGGTGACCGGGCAGCCATTGTCCCGTTCCTCTAGAGAACCCCAACTCATAGGCATACTTTTATAGGGATGTGATATCATTCCATGGTGGGGGCTGTGGCACCAGAGAGGCCATTGCTATGTCTGCTCAGAAAGGGCAGCAGCTATGGAGAAGAGACTCCAGACACTAAAGGGATATTATGGGCACATGGAGCTTGACAAACTGAGTCAGAACCACTGGGATCCACTGTCCCACCCTTGAACCTCATCCACAGTGGGGCTCTGGAAGGGCTGTGTGCCGGCTTCCTTGGCACCAGCTCCCATCTAGCCGATTGGTGGTACCTAAGTGTGCTCCCCTTCTGCCCATGCCACAGAGGGCCTGACTGCCATTCTTCTACCTGTTCATGGCATGTGGACTGTCTTGGGCCCTTGGTTGGCTGAGCTAAAACAGGGAAGAGTTCTAGTCACAGCAAGTCTAGCCCTGGGAAGACATTAGGCCAACTCCAGAGCTGTGTCCAGGAAGCCACCTCTCTTGCAAAAGAGCACATGCTAAGGGGCAAAGAACACACCTTGCAGAACGCAATGGGGGAGTATGGACAACAGCCCTGCGCCTGATGGAAGAGCTTGTCCCCAGACAGAACAGCTTGAGGTACACCAGAGATGGTGTGGAAGCTAAGAGGGACTGGCATGACAGGAAGCTAAGAGGGCCTGGTCAGGGGATAGCTGTGTGAAGACTTTGAACCTTCTTATACTTTCGTGTGTGTGTGTGTGTTATGCATGTGTGCATGTGGAGGGGGGGTGTGCATGTGCATGTGTGCACATGTGTGTGCCAATCTGTCTTCATGTGTCTGTGTGTCTGTGTGTACACACACACACACTAACACACACATAAACCTACCATGGTACATGTCAGAGGACAGCTTTGGGTGTGAGTTCTTGCCTATCATCTTGTTTGAGACAGGGTCTCTCTTTTGTTTACTGCTGTGTAAGCCAGGCTAGGAGGCTTGCAAGCATCTAAGGATTCTCCTGGCTCCACCTCCTATCTTGCCCAGACACTGTGTGCTGTTCTGAAGATCCAAGCTCAGGTCTCAACACAGCACGTGCCTTCCTCACTGAGCCATCTCCCCAGCTCTGGGACCTCCATTTCTGAGCCTTTGTGGAGTGGGCTCCCCTTAAGAGGTCAGGCAAAGAGCAGGCTTTGGGTGGGACTGCCCTTAGGGACATGTCTACCCTCTGCCTGCACCTACCCTGCCAGGATTCATACTCCCGCCTGGGAAAAGAGATGGGGAGGGGGGCGCAGGGATTCAATACAAAATTCATACAAAAATCTATGCAAATCTCACAGTGTGCCAGACGCCGCACCCTGAAGTTGGCAGTTTCTAAAATTGATCTTGTTATTGAGTTCTGATAATTCCCAGAGAAAGAAGGGATCTCTTGGTGTGTGCAACTGTTTGACATTATGACAGATGTCATCATCCACAAAGTTCTCTTCTCAAGAACTGTGTCGTTGAGTTTAAACGGGGAGGGGCTGGAGAGTTGGCTCAGCAGATTAGAGCATGCAGGGCTCTTCCAGAGGACGCATGGGCTGGGACCCACAGACTTCTGCAAATCATCCCCTGGCCTGTGCACACAACTCGTAAACATGCCACTTAAAACTCCTCTTAAACATCTCTTTGTGTGGCTGACATGGGGACCTGAGTTCAAGTGCCCAGAACCCATGTTTGAACAAACAAACAATAAACAACACTCTCACACATCTACACCCCGGCACTCCAATACTCAGACTGTCGGTGGAAACAGGAGGAGCCCCAGCAGCTTGCTGGGTGGGAACTAAAAGAGAGACCCAGCCTCAAACCAGGGGGAGGACAAGGTGGTGCACCAGAGCACAGACACCCACGATCACACACATGAATACACACTCACACACTCACACACATATACACACTCATGCACACGCTCACACACTCACACACACACTCATGCACACACACACACACACACTCACACATATACACAGTCACACACTCATACACATTCATACACAGTCCTGCACACTCACTCACTCACTCACTCACACACACACACACACACACACATGTTCACACACACTCACACTCACATCAAACACCACAAAGTTTAAGTAACTACCATTCTGTGGTGGGCTTCATCCGCAGCTATCCCTGGGAGCTCATGGAGCGTGGTGGGACACTCCTCTGTCTTCCCAATTGCCCTTTTCTCTTGAACTTGGGGACTTTGAGGACAGAGTGGGAGGGACCCAAGGCCCGTGGCACTGAGGAAGGCCAGAGAACATCACCCAGGTGTTCAAGGTGTTCAGATCTCCCCCGACCCTGCTCCAGCCCCAGCCAGCCAGCAGCCCCTCAGGGCGGGCAGCCAGCTCCTGCCATCTGCCGTGATTTATTGGAGGGAGTCAGTGATTAATCAGCCAGTCAGCCTGAGAGCAGCCATTTTCCCTTCTTTTCCTGGCCCCTGACCCTCAGCACAGTGCAGGCAGTGCCTGGGCAAGTGTATTAATCACACACTTTAAAAATATTTAAAGGAGGAGCCCAGGCCTGGAGCAGAGTTCCCTCTAATGGACTCTCTGCAGCTGAGGGTGAGTATGCTAATTAGGAGATAAAACAAACGGGGCTGTTTGAAATGCAAATGAGCTGATGGAAGCGCTTCTGGTGCCTTCCTTCCCTGCTGCCTAGGCGGAGGCTAAATCTTCCCTCTTCACACTAACAGGAAAAGATAGTGGCTGATTGTGAAGCTGAGAGGTTCTAGCTCTTGCTTTCGCTACTCTCCTTTAAAAATTACTTTTAATTGTGTGTGTGTGTGTGTGTGTGATGTAAACATATGCCCAAGGGCATGTGGAAGCCAGAGGTCAACCTCTGAAGTTGTTCCTCATCCACAGGCACCTTGGATTTTTGATACCTGTGTGTGTGTGTGTGTGTGTGTGTGTGTGTGTGTGTGTGTGTTATGAGTGCATGTGTGTATTTGGTATGAGCACGTGTGTATGTGGTATGTGAATGTGTATATGTGAATCACAGTAGAATGTCCGGTGTTCTTGTCTGTCATTCTCCACTTCATCCACTTTTGCAACAAGGTCTCTCACTAACTCTGGAGCTCAGGATGCAGCCAGCAAGTGCCATCGATCCTCCTGTGTCCACCTCCTTGTAGTGCTAGGCTTACAGGCACATGTACGAACATGGGCAGCTTTTACATGGGTGCTGGAGATTTGAACTCTGGTCCTCATGTGTAGAAGTACTCCTAACCCCTGAGCAATCTCCTCAGCCTTTTGCAACCCTTTTAACAAAAATCCTTTTTAAATGTTTTCAAGATTGTAATTCCACTATTTTTCTGCCTCCCTTTTCTCTCTTCAGCCCCTCCCATGTACCACGTTCCTATTCTCTCTCATAAAGGTTCTTTTTCTTTTAACAGATGGAATCTTTCACTGATAGAGGTTCTCTGGTCATGCTAGACTAGCTGGCTTGTAAGGCCCAGGGTCTGCCTTTCTCTGCCTGTCCTCTCTCCAGCACTGGGATTCAAGTGTGTACCACCACACTCCGCTATCTTACGTGGGTTCTGAGGACCAAATTCTCTTTCTCCTGCTTGCATGGCAAGCACTTTACCAATGGAGCTGCCTCTGAACCATCCCTCTTTCTTTTTTTTTTTTTTTAAATAAGGATCAAGGAGCCAAGAGAACATCTCCCAAATGCTGACATTCGGGGCTGCTTTTCCATCCTGCCCAGGTCCCTCTCGCCCTCTCTAGCCAAGTCTCTCTGCCCACTCCATTAGCTCCTGCCCTTTGCTTCTATCAATGTCCAGCACTGGGCTGCGGGGTGGCCTCCCTGCCTGCCTCCTATCTACTCAACCCCTGTTCCCTTAGCTGCTGCTGACGGAGCCTCTCAGACACTTCTAAACCTTTCTCAGTTCCAACCTCCCTCCCCTAACCCCACCTGGTCTCTTTGAGCCCCTACTGTTGCATAGGACACTGGTGACACTCAGGTCTCCATCGCTCCCTCAGGGAAATCTTCAGGCTCCTCCTTAGCACCCTCATGTAGTGACAGGGCTTCTGCAAAACTAACCTGCTTTGTCCACATCACCCAAGACACCACCCCTCACTTCACGTGTGGTACCGGAGTTGTCCCTGGTCTCTGTCTGGAGAGTGCTGGACCTATCACCCACTTTGGGTGTAACAATGAGGCTGTGTCTGCAACCTGCCATCCCTGTAGGTGCCTCCTCTGCCTACCATGGCCCAAGGCTGTGCTAGCATTTGCTGAATGTATGTGAAGGATTACACTGACCACAAACTCCTTGAACTCTGTAACCTGCTTGACATCTGCACCAGAGACCTCACAGCCCACATCACCAGCTTTAAAACCTGGCTGGATTTGATTTTGCTTTTGCCGTTGTGACGCTTGTTATCGTCTCTATGTTAAAATACCAAAAATGACCAGTCTGTTGCTTTCTTCCACCCCCAGCGCTTCACAGCAGCTTCTGGCTTTGCAAGGTGTCTGTCTCAGCCAGTGCCGTGGCCTGCTGGAAAGGGTCCGAGTTCTCACTGTCTCCCATCATGTGTCCAGAGACAAGCTTCTGTAGTGACAGGGCTTCTGCAAAACTAACCTGCTTTGTCCACATCACCCAAGACACCACCCCCTCACTTCACGTGTGGTACCGGAGTTGTACCTGGTCTCTGTCTGGAGAGTGCTGGTCAGTGTCTGCTCCTTCTGTCCTGGAGGTCTCCTGCAGTTAATTGTGTGGTCACCAGGAGGATTGAGGACACAGTAGCCCTGAGCTGAGCTGGGCTCATCTTCCAGGGAGCAAACCTAAAGCCAGCAGTCAGCCCCCGCTGGTTAGAGCACTGCAGTGGGTGAGCCACTTGTGCCCAGCCACAGTTTCCTCCCTTTAGGCTAAAATTCTCACCTGAGCTTTCCCAGGGGCAAACCCTAGAACAGGAGGAAGGCGGGAAGCCCTGGGTAGGAACCACTCTGGCTGCCCAGGCATTACTGAAATCTGGTCATCAACATAGGGTAACTCTCGAAGCGAGTTAATGAGGATGATGGGGTTCGGTTGAAGGTGCCTGGCTTAGTGCTGTTAATTGTCATTTTTTAATATCTATATTTCTTGAAGTAAACATTTTAAATAAATGGTGTCATTGTTTAAAAGAAAGAAAGAGAGAGAGAGAGGGAGGGAAGGAAGGAGAGAGAGAGAAAGGAAGGAAGGAAGGAAGGAAGGAAGGAAGGAAGGAAGGAAGGAAGGAAGGAAGGAAGGAAGGAAGGAAGGAAGGAAGGAAGAACGACCTGGCCGGAGAAGGAGAAGCAGAAGGAGCTCTTGGCCCAGGGGCTCCATCCCTGCAGACACACAAGCTCAACCTACAAAAAACAGACCCCAGTTCAATCCCATTAACTAGGTAAGTCCCCTCACAACACCCACTAATGACATATGTCCTTCAGTGTGCTTGGTCTGTTTACAGGGATGCAGATAACCCCATTCTCACAGGAGCAGCCCCACTTCACCCTGTGTGTATGCATGCATGTGTGTGTGCCTGTGCATATGTGTGTGTATGTATGTCAACACATTTGGTGTGTGAACATGGGTACATGTGTATGTATGTATGTATTTAACATGTTTGATGTGTATTATGTGTGTACATGTGTGTGTGCATGTGTATGTGTGTGTGCTTGTGTGTTAACATGTTTGTTGTGTATATGTGTGTGCCTCTGTGTGTGTTAATAGTTTGGTGTGTGTATATATGTGTGCATGCAATGCATGTGGAGGCTAGAGGCTGACATCAAGTGTCTTCCCCTATCACCACCTCTCTCCTTGGTCTTTGAGACAGAGTCTCTCACTGAGCCTGGAACTCACCAATTCAGCCAGTCTGAGCAACCGATGAGTTCCCAGAATCCACCTCTCTCTGTCTCCCCAGCCGGGGCTACAGAAACAGGCTGCCATGAGGGTGCTGGGGATCCCAATTCAGGTCCTCATGCTTGTGAGGCACACACTTTACCCACTGAGTCACCTCCCCAGCCCATGTGTCTCCTCAACATTCCCAAATGCCAGCTGGCCCAAGTCTGACTTCATCTTCCAGCAGCAGAGTCAGTAAGGTGCCCACTAAGGGTATTAAGGCATTAATAGCCAAAACTCTTCTTTAGGAAGGGGGGTGTGTGTGCTCTCTTTGCCTCAGTCCTTACTGATGTTGGCAGTGGGTAGCTGCTGGGAGAGAGAGGATTGTTCTTGTTGGAGGATGTGGCCACTGGTAGGTTTCCCCCACACCACTGGATGGCCTCACAGCCATGTACACACAGGCAGCACCAAGCATTGGACTTAGTAAGATATGTATCTATGTGTGTGTGTGATACAGAGTATATATATATATATATATATATATATATATATATATATATATATGCACACACACACACATATATATGATACATATATCTAAAGTGTGATATATAAATATATGATACAAAGGTAGGAGGAGCATGTTGAAGAGATATAAAGGGGAAACGAGGAGTGGGTGTAACCATATTTCATTTGTATACATGTATAAAATTCTCAAGAATAAAAAAAAATGTAATTTAAAAGAATGTTAAAGTATCTAAGTATGTCTTTATTTAACTCTGTCATTCTTAACCCCAGTCTGAAACACACACACACACACACACCCACACACACACACACACTTCTCTTCTCTGGCACTCTCCCTAGCGCCCCAACTCCGGACAGTGGCTCTTGTTAAACTGCATAAAGATCAGAAGCTGAGAAGAAGTTAAGGCTACCAGGGTTTACTGGGAGATGAAGGACTGTAACCAGTCCTGGACGTAACTGCAGAACCTGTAATTACCAGCAGAGGGCGCAGGAGCACATGGTGTGGAATGGAAGACCTGCCTTGGTGGGCGGTCTGCTTGCTCAGTGTTGGCTGGGGCCACAGCTGAACGGTGTGAGACCTGGCAAGGCTGACTGACGGCCACTGGTTGAGTATCATGCACACAACCTGGCAGCAGTCCTTCCTCAGCCGTGTTCTCCAATCTACTTGGATTCCCCCTGAGAACTGAGCTGAGACAGGGCTTGGGCAGGGAGCAGAGAAGGAAACTAAAAAGGAAATAGAGACAACAAAAAGCTGCGCTGTCAACTCAGCACCCGGTGAGTGGCTGGGAGTGAGGCGTAAATTTCCTGAAGGCGATGAGCTGCTCCTCAGACCACTGGCTCAAACAGCAGTTCTCAAACTGTGGTTTGAGACCCCTTTTGGGGGGGGACACATATCAACTATCCCCTATATCAGACATACGATTAATAGCAGTAGCAAAATTACAGCTATGAGGTAGCAATTAGAGTAATTTTACGGTTGGGATCATCACAATATGAAGAACCGTATCAAAGAGTGGCAGCGTTAGAAAGGCTGAAAAGGGCAGGAGACATTTATCCAGAGGATGGAGAGCTTGCCTGGTGTGTACAAGGCCTTGGGTTCATCCCCAGCACTGAATAAAGCAGCCCTGGTGGCACAAGTCTGGAATCCCAGCATTTGAGAATCGATGGCAAGAGATCAAAAGTCCAAGGCCATCCTTGGCTACATGGAGCCCATATTTCTGGGGCTGTTGTAGGTTCGTTAACACCCCATATCCTTCATGGGTTACTGTCCAAATTCAGATGAGTGAAGTTTGCCCAAGCCATGGGACCAATGACAGCAGACCAAAAGGCTAAAGGGTAACAGGAGTTTGTCTGGGGACCCTACTAAAGTTACGATACCATCATGAACTTCCAAGAGGAGAGTCGGCTAGGATGTATACTCGCAGGTGTGAAGGGCGGGGCCAAATACCTGGTGAGAGCAGCTTGCATAGGAGGGCTAAGCAGGGCTCTCAGTTCGAGGGCACCGAACACTATGGTGAGACGGCTAGTCACATGACATCCAAAGGTGGGAAGCAGAGAGTGGCTGCTGGGGCTTAGCTCACTTTCTCCTTTTTATTCCAACTGGGATCTCGAGTCATGGGATGGTACCATTCACATCAAGGGTGGGTCCTCCCACCACAAGCAACCCAACCTAGAAACTCCCTCACAGACTTGCGCAGAGGTTGGTCTCCTAGGCCGTGCTAGGTCCTGTCAAGTTGACAGCACTGCTATCACAAGTAGAATGTGGAGATGGGAAGGAATGACTCTTTCAGAACTTGGGGACAGGAGTACTTCAGAGCCTCTTCACTCAGGCTGAGCATAGTGAGCCAGACCCCGGGGTGTTCCCCCAGCCTAGGATATGTCTGCCAGGTGGAGCAGCCCAGTGTTTGAGGTCTCAGTGTAGGCAGAACTCCCAGGCGTCTCACTGAGCAATGAGAAGCTGCAGCAGTGCCTAGTCCTGCCTGTGTCCCCGATGTGCTTCAGGCCAATCACAGCTCACTACCTGGTGCCTCTTCCCTCACCTGTGAAGGCATGTGTTGTGCTGGACTAGTCTGTTTCCTTCCTTAGCTTGTCCAGGAGACCAGACTTTAAGCAAAGGCAGCATGACTCAGAGGTGTCTTGGTCGTGTGTGTGTGTGTGTGTGTGCGTGTGTGCGTATACTTGTGTGCATGCATATGTGACACGGGGCATATGTGATGATCAAAGGACAGCTTGCAGGAATCAGTTTTCTCCGTCCACCACGTGTATCTCAGAGATCACATTCTGGTTGCCAGGCTCGCAGCAAGCACCTGACCACTCATCAGTGCACTCAGACTACACCTGGTTTCCCCACTTAGATCCTGGATCTCAAACTCAGGTCTTTATGCTTGGATGGCAATCACGTCGTTACCAACTGAGGCACCTCCCCTGTCTTAGTTCTAATTTTAATCGTGAACTATGTTGACTATGATACCCTGGACCAACTCCCATAATCTAAACAGCTTCCAAAAAAACCCAAACACCAAACAAACAAAAACTCCACAAACCCAAAACAGAATCCTTTGGGTCTGAGGCAGGAGACTGTGACTGCAAAACCCCGACTTGTAAGATTTGGTGAGAAAGTGTCACTCAGAGGAGGGGCCTGGATCCCCTAGCCCCTTGTAGCCACGTGTCCTCGTGCCTGTAGCTCAGCAAAGGCACCAGTTGCAGCTTATCCTCCTGGGGCTGGCATGTGGCAAAACCCAGCATGTGAGCAGTAGGATGAATCTCAACACTGGCGGAGAGTTCAGCTTTGCTCAGTGTTCACTTAATGGAGTTTGCCCCTCCAGTGAGAAGACTGTGCCTGCAATGTGTCGGTTGTCTCTGAGAACTCCCAGTGCCTAGCACGCATGCACACAGTGGAGGCTGGTGACATGTTTTCTGCCAGGTAAAGGATGGCACAGTAGCCAGTGGTGACTTTATGCCAATCCTACGTTCTTCTCTAACCCTCCCCCTTTCTCCCTGTAATCCTCACCGCACACCTTCATCAGGCCTCTGATGAATGGCCAATCCCCTGCAGCAGAAGGAGGGGGCACTTTCAGACTTTCAGGGTACTGCAGGAAGCTGTGTCGGGCCTTGTCCTGCCTGACACCTTTATTAATCGCTTGGCCAGGAAGATAAACAGCTTGTTAATTAAATTTGCAGATGTTGCTAAATTGGGGGGTGTTCTGACCATTTGGTAGTAGGAAGATAGAACGGTCTCAAACTGGGCCTTGGGCAAGGTCAGCCCGGGTAGTAGCCAAGACTGCTGATTTGAGTGTGTGGGTTCCAGTAATGCTAATGATAGCCAGCATTTGTTGAGCACTTACTGTATACCAGGCACTACTGTAAGTGCCCTACAGTGGACAGCCTGCGGTTCTGCTACTAAAATGCCAGGGAACAGAATAATTCCTCTTTCCCACAATGCTTTTGTTTACTCCTCTATGAAGAATGTGGGTCAGTTGGTGGCAGGGTTCCAGAGCTTTAGTGTTATGGCTGTCACCAAGCACAGGCAGGCACCCATCTTCCAGTTCATGGGGTGACCAACACCCAGACCCCTGGCACAAAACTCCCCCAGAGCCTCGGATGAGGATGCTGTGTGACTGAAGGGCACAGATGTTGGCATGGAGACTTGGGGGGCTGGTAGAAGTGGGGTAAGTTGAGCTCAGGGTCTCTAGCTGTGTAGAGTCTAGGAGTCTGGGGAGGTCATGGAAGCCTGATTGCTCTGAAGGGTCTACAAATTATTGGAGTTGTTAGAGCCACCTGCCCTCCATAGGACACTTAAACACACAAGTGATGCTGAAAAGCAGAGAAGAGAGGATCTACTCACTGGGGCTGCACTGGGGAGTGGAACAAATAAAGACATCCACTTCTCCCACTAACTCCATCTTCAGGGCACTGATGAGGTTCAGGTTTAAACAGAGGGCAAGAGCTGTGAATAACTAAGCTGTCCTGGTCAAGGTGTGGTCCTGGCCTCCATCCCTGTCTGGGCTTCCGTCTCTCTTGCAAGGTAGTCTGTCAAGCTGTCAGAACTGTGTGAAATCTCTTTCTGGGAGACAAGCTCCCCCTCTGGCTGGCACCAGCCTTCAGCCATTATCTTCTCCCAACATGAGATTCTTGGGGAAGTTCTCAATTGGGGGGAGGGGTGCATCATCTCAATAGTCTGACAGAGGAGCATGTGTCCTTTTAGAATAGAGTTGTTCCTAACAGGACACTTAGGAGGACTCTGGAAGGATCTGAAGACTGCAGTGTGCAAGGTTTCTGCATCTAGTTGTCTAGGAGTCCAGAGGTAGAGCAGCGAGGGCATGAGCTCTTGACAGGGGCAGGGAAAGCTGCAGGTCATAGGGACCTGGGGATCGAGCGTAAGGGTCTGGGGCTGGGATGGTTTGAGAAGTTAGGGATCTAACATCTGGGGAGTCTGAAGGTGTGGCCCAGAATTTGGGGATGTGAGCATCTAGGAAGACATAGATGTAGGGGTTTTCAATACAGGTGTGCTTGGAGATTGGGGGAGATTACGAGTTCAAAAAATCTGGGGCAGTCCAGAGCATTGGAAGTTTGAAGAGGAAGGAGCTGAAAGTGGCCCAATAGCGCCCCTTAGTGTTCTTTCTCTCCTACTGCAACCAAAAAGGAGCTTGTGTGTGCAACTGCATTTTTGTATCTGGATATGTATTGTATATACTTGTGTGTATAGGCCGGAGAACAACCTGGGATGTTGTTCTTCAAATGTTATCCACCTTGTATTTTTAATCAAGGTCTCTTTGGCCTGGAACTTACCAAGTTGGTTAGGCTGGCTGGCTAGTGAGGCCCAGGGACCTGTCTGTCTCCACAGTGCTGGAATTATAAGTATATCCCACTACAGAAGGCAGTTTTGTCCTCATACCTCCAAGACAAGAATTATACTGACTAAGCCATCTTCCCAACCCCTGGTATCTGTTTACATAGAGCACTGGGTTAGGATTGTAGTGCTGATCTCTGGGGAGCCAGATTCAGATTCAGGCAAGGAGACAAATGGCTTCAGGGCTTCCTTTAGGGGATGGCAGGGGTTGGGGAGGGGGACAAAAAGATCCATGTGTTTATAAAGGAGAAATAAAGACAGAAGATAAAGTTGTCCAGGAGATGTCCCAGAGGGGACAGCTTTTGAGGGGCCACTTGTAAATATAGTCCCTCTTGAGGAAACAAGTGTTACAGTTCTAGCAAAAATAAAGCTATTCTGTAGAGACATCTGCATGCCTCCCTTTGGCTATCAGACTACTGAGACAATGGATCCCACGAGATTGGCATTTCCCCAGGAGTACTGAGAGAGTAGACAGAGATCCTGGTGCTAGCCAGAGGGGAGCTTGTGTCCCAGGAAGAGACCTCACAGGATGTCGATAACTTCTCAGACCACCTTACAGGAGAGAGTGGAAGTGAGACAGGGATAGATCAATGAGGGGCGGGGCCACACCACTGAGGGGTGGGGCCAGATCAGGGAGGGAGGGACAGTGAGGTCAGTGAGGGACTGGACCAAGCTCCTGCAAGGCTTAGCCATACACACCTCTGGCCCTCTATTTAAACCTGAAGGTTGAGTTAAAGGGTCACTTACCTCCATAGCCACTGTGAATAACTCCCCTCCCTCTGCTTTTCACTATTTCTGGTCTAATTAGCCTATTGAGAATGGGCTGCTGAGCATGGCTTGTTAGGGCTGTAGGGCCCAGACCCTAGCAACACCACTAACATTAGCACATAATAGACAGTCGTCTGTATCCTCCTCTCTAGTTTCTATCTCTCTCGTTAGATGGGCTGAGGTAGTTGGTTTAGTGATGAGCAAGGCATTCTGGGGGGCGAATCTGGGGCAGTAGGGAGACTCTGTCAGAGGACGACAGCTCTGATAAGATTCAAATGGCAGGAGACTGGAAGCTGAGTTCCCAGGTAGAGGAGAGGACACTGGCAGCATCTGTAGTCCATGCAGCCACCTCCCACTTAAGGCCTGACTCTGCCACCTAGGTAAGATGACAGGCATACCAAGGCCAGGATTTGTCTAAAGGCCTGTTTAGGAGGTTTCAGTGATTGCTAAAAATGAAGTGTGATCTTCTGGGAAGAAATGGCCATTCCCATGACAGAGTGTTTGCACCTGAGTGGAGTTCCCCCTGAGCCTGTAGCTCATGTCATTCAACTTAGGCACCACTGGGGCTATACATTCCCTGCATAGCACCTCAGTCACTGCCTTCCAAATGCCACAACAAACATAGTGTGTTGCTAGTAGCCACAGAAGAACACAACATTTCACAGGGGTTTAAGGTCATCCTTGGTTACATAGTAAGTTCAATGTCTGCCCAAATTACATGACTCTTTGTCTTAAAATGGGGAGGGGTGCTGAAGAAACGGCTTAGCATTTACTAGTGTTTGCTGTTCTCCCAGAGAACCAGAGTTCAGTTACTGGGCAGCTCACAACTGCCTGTAGCTCCAGGAGACCTAGTGCTCTCTTCTGAGCTCCAGGCACCCACACACATGTGCACAGACAGACAAATGTATTAACTGACAACACAACTGCTCCATAGTATGGTTGAGACAGAAGACTTTTATTAAAGCTATGATGGAGAGAGCAGCCAGAGGCATCTGGAGGAGTGCGCAGCAGAGAGAAAAAGTAGGAGACTGATCGTGGTCAGCAAACTAGATCTGACTGGCCAGGAGAGAAACAGGAACAGAGCAGAAAGAGAGAGGGAGGAGAGAGAGAGAGAGAGAGAGAGAGAGAGAGAGAGAGAGAGAGAGAGAGAGAGAGAGAGAGAGAGAGAGAGAGAGAGAGAGAGAGAGAGAAACAGAGATCAAGGGAGTGAGTGCAAGAGAGCAGAGAATGGGGAGAAGAAAGGCAGAGAGTGACAAAAAACAGAGAGAGAAAGACAAAGGAAGCTATCATGTCTAACATAGGGTTATAAGAGTGAATAGTGAGGTGGGAGGGAACCCTGTGAGCTAGAGAAGCTAGGGTGGGGGAGGAGTGAGAAGAGCCAGGATAAACCCTGAACCCTGTAACAGGCACTTGTGATATGGAGGGAGTCTGGAGGCCAGCCTGCCCTTTGGTGTGCTAATAGATACCACAGACAGCCATTTGTCCCTTCTACCTTTTGGAATTTAGGAAAATTGGGTTTCCTAGGGACCTGAAAACACATACACATACATTTTTTTTCTAAGCTGGATGATGAGGAAGAGGGAGCAAAAGCAGCAGCGGCCATTGCAGCGATCGATCAGTGCTAATGCTGGGAGGGCAAGAGCCCTGACCTTGCTCAGTGTGTTCCCATGACTCTGTGTGCTTATATGGAAGCCCAGAAGGATGGAGGTAAAGCAGTAGGTCCAGTTGGATCCAAACAGCGATATTACATTGTTATAAGCATTCTATTTCCTTTGACCCTGTGAGGCTGGGAGGGGGGAACCAAGGCCTGGGTCTGCTCACCTTTGTCTTCTGCACTTCTCTGGGTGTCCACCATCACAATCAACTCCTTTGTATTTCATTCACAGCCTCCCCCACTCTGGGTCCAGTGGGATGGCCCAGCAGGTAAGGACACACAACAAGTCTGAAGATGGGTTCACTCCCCAGGACCCACTCAGTGGAAGGAGAAGCTGCGTCTGACAGTTGTCCTCTGACCTCCAGAGTGTCCTGTGCTGTGATCCTGCATGCACACGTGTGCTCTCTCTAGTGTGCACATATGTGCACACACTGAAGAGGTGTAATAAAAATGTGTTTTCAAAGGACCCCATTCGCTGAAAGCCAAGACTTCTCAGTTCTCTTCTTCTAACCTGCAGAGAGGCTGTTTTACAGAAAGGAAGGCACAGCCATCTCTCTGGCAGGTGACAGATTGAATGACAATTACATTCCTACAGGTAAAAAGTGCAAGATGCAAGTTTATTTCCTCCAGCAAAAGAATCCTTGACACTTCAACTGATGATGAGTAGGTGCTAAATCCCTCAGGAAGGCAGGAACATGAGCTACGACCAGCCATGCAACAATCAGGTTGGCAAGCTCTGCTGCCTCAGCACTTGGGACCCAGCCAGAACTGGCATCTCAAAGCCACACCACATGGGGGAATCAGCAGGAGGGGCATGCAGGTGCCCACGTGAGGCACAGCAACAAACCATTTCGACACAAGTGTTTGGCGGGGGAGGGGATATCAATTTTAAGAACCTGTCAATGTACGTGACCTGAAAACATCTTGCAAACTACCCCCCCTCCCCCAGGGCTTAGGTGTAGTATGTCAGTTGGTGGTGTGCTTGCCTGGCACGCACAAAAGCCTGGTTTCCATTCCCAGCACTAGACAGATGAGTGTGATGGTACATACCTATAATCCTAACTTTCAGGAGGTAGAGACAGAAGCTCATATCATATAAGCTACATAGAGAACTAGTAGTCTGCCTGGGGTACATGAGACTCTGTCTCAGAAAAGGAGGCAGGCCTGAGAATATAGCTCAATCCATAAGGCATTTGCCTTCCAAGTACAAGGGCCTAAGTTCAACCCCCAGAATACACACACACACACACACACACACACACACACACAGAGTCTGGCCTGGTGGCATGTTCTCATCATCCCAGAAGGGACAAACGGTCCCCCAGGGGCAGAACTGTTCTGGACCCTGGCAGGGCAGCGTTTGTGGCCTGAAGGTGATTGCAAAGGCAGCACCCAGACCCACCTTCCTTCAACCACACAGTAACAAGACAAGAACATGGTACTTGTTAGCATTCTGTCTAAACTCTACCCCACAGTTACCTGGCAACAGCTAGGTAGGCCTGACCCACTATAAAAGGGGCTGCTTGCCCCCTCCTCCCTCTCTTGTTCCTTTCTTGCTCTCTTGGGCTCTTGCTCCCTTGCTTTTCCATTCCCCCCTCTCTCCCCATTCTCTTCCCCCTCTCTCTCCACATGCTCATGGCTGGCCTCTACTTCTCTACTCTCTCTCTCTCTCTCTCTCTCTCTCTCTCTCTCTCTCTCTCTCTCTCTTTCTCTCTCTCTCTCTCTCTCTCTCTCTCTCTCTCTCTCTCTCTCTTTCTCTCTCTCTCTCTCTCTCTCTCTCTCTCTCTCTCTCTCTCTCTCTCTGCCTTCCTCTGCCTCTACTACCCTCATAATTCCCCTCTTCATGCCCTGAATAAACTCTATTCTATACTATACTGTCCGTCCTGTGGCTGGTCCCTTGGGGGAAGGAATGCCTTGGCATGGGCCTGATGAGACACCCCTCCCCCCACACCTCACCACACTCCCATAGAACATATTCTTCCTCTCTTTATCTTTTTATGAACACATCAGTACTAATGCAGATTTGTTTTCAAGATATGAGCCAAAAGATTAGAGAAAATTAACAAAAGCAAACAAACCATGGTCCACAATAAAGAATGTAACTAGACTCAAAAGGAGTATATTTAGCCCTTGGACTCCAGGAGTCTGTCTTTAGACTATGTAAAGCCCTAGAATATCAGGCCTGGGAGCCTTGGGGCACACTGCATAGACAACGGTGTCCCTTAAGACAAAGACTTGTGGGCTGGAGAGAGGGCAGAGTGTGTTCTGCTCTTTCAGAAGACTCAAGTTCAGTTCCCAGCACCCACAGAGCAGCTCACAGTTGTTTGTAACTTCAGAGCCAGGGAAATCTGATGCCCTCTTGTGGCCTCGACAGAACCCACAGCCATGTGCACATGTGATAAAAAAATTTTAATCATTGTTTTTTTTTTTAATAGAGATGACTTCATTAGTTATTTTCCCGATGGTGTGATGAGTTTTTATGTCAACTTGATACATTTGGCTAGAGTCATTTGGCAAGAGAGAATCTCAGTTGAGAAAATGCTCTTAGGCCAACCAGTGGGCATTTTCTTAAATAGTGGCTGATTGGGAGAGTCCTGCCCAATGTGGTTGGTGTCACCCCTGGGCCCATCGTCCTGGGTGATATGAAAAACCAGGCTGGGGTGGGGGGAGATTGCTCACTGGTTAGGTACTCACTGGTTCTTCTGGAAGGCCTGAGTTGGACTCCCTCAGAGGAGCCACTCTGCTCATGGCCTCTGTGCCAGCTCCTGCCTCCACGTTTCTGTCTTGCTTTTTGTCTGGCTCCCTCAGTGATGGGCTGTGATGCAGAAGTGCAAAATCAACTCCCCAAGATGATTTTGGTCATAGTATCTTATTATAGCAAGAGAACCTAAGACACATGGCCATGATAACATACCAGACCAAAGCAACTTGAGGGCAGAAAGGTTTGTGTTGGCTCACAGGTCACAGGCACACCCCGCCATGGTGGGAGGCCTTGGCAGCAGGAACATGAGGCAGGTGCCCACACCAAAGCCACAGTCAGGAAGCAGAGAGATGGATGCTGGTGCTCAGCTCACTGTCTCCTGTTTATTCAGTCCATGGATGCAGGCTGTGGAATGGTGCTGCCATAACTAAGGGTGAGTCTTCCCTCTCCAGTCAAACCATTTTGAAAACACTCTCATTTCTCTCATATATATATATATATATATATATATATATATATATATATATATGAGAGATCTGTTTCCATGATCACAGGACTGTTCACAGAATGACCAGGTAAGTGACATAAAGCCAGACCCTGAACCCTGCAAGGGCTGGAGTTGATGGCTAAGGTCAGTTATGGGGGAATTAGTGGAGCCCAGATGGTGAACCCAATGAAAACTCTGAGCATTAAGGCTCAAGTGTTGACAAGCCTCTTCCGGTCAGAAAAGCACCGGGGTAGCTAGGGCGCAGGGTCAGCTGACACTCGCCAGCTACCCACAACACCCGCCACAGGATCTTAAGACTTCTGGAGAGTGGAACACAGCTTCTGCTCCAATCCAATTGCGCGCGGGACCTGAGACTGCATTAGTTAGGGAAGCAGAAAACCGGCCTGAGTAGGACCACAGGCCTCTTCCGGCTGGACCAGCACCGGGGTACTGCCAGCTACCCACGACCCCCGCCACAGGATTTTGAGACTGCTGGTGAGTGGAACACAGCTTCTGCTCCAATCTTTAAACAGTGACAACGACAACAACTAACCCCAGAGATTACCATATGGCGAAAGGTAAACGTAATAATCTTACTAACAGAAACCAAGACCACTCACCATCATCAGAACCCAGCACTCCCACTTCGCCCAGTCCAGGGCACCCCAACACACCGGAAAAGCTAGACACGGATCTAAAAGCATATCTCCTGATGATGGTAGAGGACTTCAAGAAGGACTTTAATAACACACTTAAAGAAATACAAAGGAACACTGGTAAACAGGTAGAAGACAATAAAGAGGAAGCACAAAAATCCCTTAAAGAATTGCAGGAGAACACTGCTAAAGAGTTACAAATCCTTAAAGAAAAACAGGATAACCTAATCAAACAGGTAGAAGTCCTTAATGAAAAACAGGAAAACACATCCAAACAGATGATGGAAATGAACAAAACCATACTAGACCTAAAAAAGGAAGTAGACACAATAAAGAAAACCCAAAATGAGGCAACACTGGAGATAGAAACCCTAGGAAAGAAATCTGGAACCATAGATACCAGCATCAGCAACAGAATACAAGAGATGGAAGAGAGAATCTCAGGTGCAGAAGATTCCATAGAGAACATCGGCACAACAATCAAGGAAAATGTAAAATGCAAAAAGATCCTAACTCAAAACATCCAAGAAATACAGGACACAATGAGAAGACCAAACCTACGGATAATAGGAGTGGATGAGAATGAAGATTTTCAACTCAAAGGACCAGCAAACATCTTCAACAAAATTATAGAAGAAAACTTCCCAAATCTAAAGAAAGAGATGCCCATGAACATACAAGAAGCCTACAGAACTCCAAATAGACTGGACCAGAAAAGAAATACCTCCCGACACATAATAATCAGAACAACAAATGCTCTAAATAAAGATAGAATACTAAAAGCAGTAAGAGAAAAAGGCCAAGTAACATATAAAGGCAAGCCTATCAGAATTACACCAGATTTTTCACCAGAGACTATGAAAACCAGAAGATCCTGGACGGATGTTATACAGACACTAAAAGAACACAAATTCCAGCCCAGGCTACTATACCCAGCCAAACTCTCAATTAACATAGATGGAGAAACCAAAGTATTCCACGACAAAACCAAATTCACACATTATCTCTCCACAAATCCAGCCCTTCAAAGGATAATAACAGAAAAAAACCAATACAAGGACAGGAACCACGCCCTAGAAACAACAAGAAGGTAATCCCTCAACAAACCTAAAAGAAGACAGCCACAAGAACAGAATGCCAACTTTAACAACAAAAATAACAGGAAACAACAATTACTTTTCCTTAATATCTCTTAATATCAATGGACTCAACTCCCCGATAAAAAGACATAGACTAACAAACTGGCTACACAAACAAGACCCAACATTTTGCTGCTTACAGGAAACTCATCTCAGAGAAAAAGATAGACACTACCTAAGAATGAAAGGTTGGAAAACAATTTTCCAAGCAAATGGTATGAAGAAACAAGCTGGAGTAGCCATTCTAATATCTGATAAGATTGACTTCCAACCCAAAGTCATTAAAAAAAGACAGGGAGGGACACTTCATACTCATCAAAGGTAAAATCCTCCAAGAGGAACTATCAATCCTGAATATCTATGCTCCAAATACAAAGGCAGCCACATTCATTAAAGAAACTTTAGTAAATCTCAAAGCACACATTGCACCTCATACAATAATAGTGGGAGACTTCAACACACCACTTTCACCAATGGACAGATCATGGAAACAGAAACTAAACAGGGACACAGAGAAACTAAGAGAAATTATGAATCAAATGGTTCTGGCAGATATCTACAGAACATTCTATCCTAAAACAAAAGGATATACCTTCTTCTCAGCACCTCATGGTACCTTCTCCAAAATTGACCACATAATTGGTTACAAAACAGGCCTCAACAGATACAAAAATATTGAAATTGTCCCATGCATCCTATCAGATCACCATGGACTAAGGCTGATCTTCAATAACAAAATAAATAATAGAAAGCCAACCTTCACGTGGAAACTGAACAACACTCTTCTCAATGATACCTTGGTCAAGGAAGGAATAAAGAAAGAAATTAAGGACTTTTTTAGAGTTCAATGAAAATGAAGCCACAACATACCCAAACTTATGGGACGCAATGAAAGCATTTCTAAGAGGAAAACTCATAGCTCTGAGTGCCTCCAAAAGGAAACAAGAGAGAGCACACATTAGCTGCTTGACAACACACCTAAAAGCACTAGAACAAAAGGAAGCAAATTCACCCAAGAGGAGTAGACGGCAGGAAATAATCAAACTCAGGGGCGAAATCAACCAAGTGGAAACAAAAAAAACTATTCAAAGAATCAACCAATCAAGGAGCTGGTTCTTTGAGAAAATCAACAAGATAGATAAACCCTTAGCCAGACTCACTAGAGGGCACAGGGAAAGCATCCTAATTAACAAAATCAGAAATGAAAAAGGAGACATAACAACAGATCCTGAAGACATCCAAAACACCATCAGATCCTTCTACCAAAGGCTATACTCAACAAAACTGGAGAACCTGGATGAAATGGAGAAGTTCCTAGACAGATACCAGGTACCAAAGTTGAATCAAGATCAGGTTAATGATCTAAACAGCCCTATATCCCCCAAAGAAATAGAAGCAGTCATTAATAGTCTCCCAACTAAAAAAAGCCCAGGACCAGATGGGTTTAGTGCAGAGTTCTATCAGACCTTCAAAGAAGATCTAATCCCAGTTCTTCACAAACTATTCCACAAAATAGAAACAGAAGGTACTCTACCCAACTCATTCTATGAAGCCACAATTACTCTGATACCTAAACCACAAAAAGACCCAACAAAGATAGAAAACTTCAGACCAATATCCCTTATGAATATTGATGCAAAAATCCTTAATAAAGTTCTTGCTAACCGAATCCAAGAACACATCAAAACAATCATCCATCCTGACCAAGTAGGTATCATCCCAGGGATGCAGGGATGGTTCAATATACGGAAATCCATCAACGTAATCCAGTATATAAACAAACTCAAAGACAAAAACCACATGGTCATCTCGTTAGATGCGGAAAAAGCATTTGACAAGATCCAACACCCATTCATGATAAAAGTCTTGGAAAGATCAGGAATTCAAGGCCCATACCTAAACATGATAAAAGCAATCTACAGCAAACCAGTAGCCAACATCAAAGTAAATGGTGAGAAGCTTGAAGCAATCCCTCTAAAATCAGGGACTAGACAAGGCTGTCCACTTTCTCCATACCTATTCAACATTGTACTTGAAGTCCTAGCCAGAGCTATTCGACAACAAAAGGAGATCAAAGGGATACAAATTGGAAAAGATGAAGTCAAAATATCACTCTTTGCAGATGATATGATAGTATATATAAGTGACCCTAAAAATTCCACCAGAGAACTCCTAAGCCTGATAAACAGCTTCGGTGAAGTAGCTGGATATAAAATTAACTCAAACAAATCAATGGCCTTTCTTTACACAAAGAATAAACAGGCTGAGAAAGAAATTAGGGAAACAACACCCTTCTCAATAGTCACAAATAATATAAAATATCTTGGCGTGACTCTAACTAAGGAAGTGAAAGATCTGTATAATAAAAACTTCAAGGCTCTGAAGAAAGAAATTATAGAAGATCTCAGAAGATGGAAAGATCTCCCATGCTCATGGATTGGCAGGATCAACATTGTAAAAATGGCTATCTTGCCAAAAGCAATCTACAGATTCAATGCAATCCCCATCAACATTCCAAATCAATTCTTCAACGAATTAGAAAGTGCAATCTGCAAATTCATCTGGAATAACAAAAAACCTAGGATAGCAAAAACTCTTCTCAAGGATAAAAGAACCTCTGGTGGAATCACCATGCCGGACCTAAAGCTCTACTACAGAGCAATTTTGATAAAAACTGCATGGTACTGGTATAGTGACAGACAAATAGACCAATGGAATAGAATTGAAGACCCAGAAATGAACCCACACACCTACGGTCACTTAATCTTCGACAAGGGAGCTAAAAACATCCAGTGGAAGAAAGACAGCATTTTCAACAAATGGTGCTGGCACAACTGGTTGTTAACATGTAGAAGAATGCGAATCGATCCATTCCTATCTCCTTGTACTAAGGTCAAGTCTAAGTGGATCAAGGAACTTCACATAAAACCAGAGACACTGAAACTTATAGAGGAGAAAGTGGGGAAAAGCCTTGAAGATATGGGCACAGGGGAAAAATTCCTGAATAGAACAGTAATGGCTTGTGCTGTAAGATCGAGAATTGACAAGTGGGACCTCATGAAACTACAAAGCTTCTGCAAGGCTAAAGACACCATCAATAAGACAAAAAAACCACCAACAGATTGGGAAAGGATCTTCACCTATCCTAAATCAGATAAGGGACTAATATCCAATATATATAAAGAACTCAAGAAGGTGGACTCCAGAAAGTCAAATAACCCCATTAAAAAATGGGGCTCAGAACTGAACAAAGAATTCTCACCTGAGGAATACCGAATGGCAGAGAAGCACCTGAAAAAATGTTCAACATCCTTAATCATCAGGGAAATGCAAATCAAAACAACCCTGAGATTCCACCTCACACCAGTCAGAATGGCTAAGATCAAAAATTCAGGTGACAGCAGATGCTGGCGAGGATGTGGAGAAAGAGGAACACTCCTCCATTGTTGGTGGGATTGCAAGCTTGTACAACCACTCTGGAAATCAGTCTGGCGGTTCCTCAGAAAATTGGACATAGTACTACCGGAGGATCCAGCAATACCTCTCCTGGGCATATATCCAGAAGATGTCCCAACCGGTAAAAAGGACACATGCTCCACTATGTTCATAGCAGCCCTATTTATAATAGCCAGAAGCTGGAAAGAACCCAGATGTCCCTCAACAGAGGAATGGATACAGAAATTATGGTACATTTACACAATGGAGTACTACTCAGCTATTAAAAAGAATGAATTTATGAAATTCCTAGCCAAATGGATGGACCTGGAGGGCATCATCTTGAGTGAAGTAACACAATCAGAAAAGAACTCACACAATATGTATTCACTGATAAGTGGATATTAGCCCAAAACTTAGGATACCCAGGATATAAGATACAATTTGCTAAACGCATGAAACTCAAGAAGAATGAAGACCAAAGTGTGGACACTGTGCACCTTCTTAGAATTGGGAACAAAACACCCAGGGAAGGAGTTACAGAGACAAAGTTCGTAGCTGTGATGAAAGGATGGACCATTTAGAGACTGCCGTATCCAGGGATCCATCCCATAAACAGCTTCTAAACGCTGACACCATTGCATACACTAGCAAGATTTTGCTGAAAGGACCCAAATATAGCTGTCTCTTGTGAGACGATGCCGGGGCCTAGCAAACACAGGAGTGGATGTTCATAGTCAGCTATTGGATGTATCACAGGGCTCCCAATGGAGAAGCTAGAGAAAGTACCCAAGGAGCTAAAGGGATCTGCAACCCTATTGTTGGAACAACATGATGTACTAACCAGAACCCTGGAGCTCTTGTCTCTAGCTGCATATGTATCGAAAGATGACCTAGTCGGCCATCACTGGAAAGAGAGGCCCATTGGACTTGCAAACTTTATATGCCCCAATATAGGGGAATGCCAGGGCCAAAAGAATGGGAATGGGTGGGTAGGGAAGTGGGGGGCGCTATGGGGGACTTTTGGGATAGCATTGGAAATGTAATTGAGGAAAATATGTAATAAAAATATTAAAAATTTTAAAAAAAAGGCTCAAGTGTTTTCCTACTGGTCAGGACTGTGGGGAACTCCAAACCTGTAACGGATGTAAAAGTACTGGTCTTCACCAAAAGGTGACTCAGAAGGTACCTGTTGCCAAGCCTGACAACCTAAGTTCAACACCCAGGACCCACACGGTCGAAGAAAAGAATGGACTGCCAAGGGTTATCCTCTGCCCGCCATACTTGCACTTTGGCATGAGCTCTCATACACGCACACACACCTACATACATACACACAACTACACATGTACACATGTACACACAAGTAAATAAATGTTAAATTAAAAACAGAAACGCTAGCTTTGGGACCCTGGCTCTGCCATTGATATTAGAAGTGAGACTGGCGTCTCACACGGGCTGTGTTCTCCTTGGACCTTTCTGTCCCTTTTTTCCCTTCTAATTTAACCTCAACAACTGATTAAACCCTTTGTGGGTATATTTAAACACTTAATATAAAGTCAGGACTTTCATTTATAGATTAGGCGTACTAAAATAAAATAAGCCTGATTAGAAATACCCAGACATGTTGGGCATAGTGGCACACGCCCTTAATCCCAGCACTTGGCAGGCAGAGGCCAGCCAATCTCTGAGAATTCAGCGTCAGCTTGGTCTACATAGTGAGTTGCAGGACAGTCAGAGCTACATAGTGAGGGTCTGTCTTGAAAAAGAAGAAGAAAGAGGAGGAAGGAGGAGGGGAAAGAGAAAAGAAATATCTAGACACGTTGATTAAAATAAAATAGACATTATTGGCAATAGCCACCTGATTAGGCAAGGTGGCATCTGCCTTCAATCCCAGCACCTGGAGGGGGGGGCAGAGATGGGTGAAATTCTGTAAGTGGATGCTAGCCTGGCCTACATATTGAGTCCCAGGCCAACCACAGCTATATAATCCCCAAAAGAAAGGAAGAAAAGGGAGGGAGAGAGAGATAGAGAGACAGAGAGAAGCAGAGATAGATAGACAGAGAGACAGAGACTACCTGAATGTATATAAGACAAAGGGAAACCAATGAAAGCCAAATGTAGGAAGAGCCCAAAGCCCAGTGGCAAATGATCTCTGAAGCTATTGGCTACCCTGGAAGCATCTGGAGTTATCTGGAACCTATAGTCACTGGCTTTAAGACCCACAGAAGAGAGAAGTTGGGATCAGTGGAGACAATCTAGAAAGAGCTTGCTATGGGTGGTGGTTTGAATGAGAAATGTCTCCCATAGCTTTATGTGTTAGAATACTTGGGCGTCAGCTGGTGGTGCCATTTGGGAAAGTTGCAGAACCTTTAGGAGGCAGGTCACTGGAGGCAGGCTTACAGCCTGCTGTCTATGTGTTTGCAGTTGAAGATGCGATCTCTCAGCTCTGTGCTCCAGCTGCCATCCTGCTGCTGGCTGCAATGCTTCTCATTACGATGGACCCTCTCCTTCTGGAACCGTGAGTCAATCCCGTCCTCTATAAGTGGGTGTGATCGTGGTGTTTCTTCACAGCACTAGGAAAGTTACTGATAAACTCTGAAAGCAGGAGGAGCGGGGTTCAGTCCCCGGCAACTGCATGGAAAGCTGGGTTTTGGGGTCTGAGAGCAATGTTTAAAAGCTGGCTGCTCTTTCAAATAACCCAGTTCAGTTCCCAGCATAGGGGTATCAGGCAGCTCACAATTCCAGTTCCAGGAGATCGAGTGCCCTCTCTGACTTCCACGGGAACATGTACGTATGTGGTATACACATAAGGTCATGAAACTACACACACACACACACACATATAATTAAATAGACACAACTTTTAAGGTGTTTTAAAGGCTTTATTTTTTTAAAAGTCAGATGTGGTGACATGCACATGTAATTTCATGGTCTGATGTGGCAGCCCACCTATAATCCCACAGCTCAGAAGACGAAGACAAGATCCCCAGAGCAAGCTGGCGAGTTTGATGTGCTGAACTGACAAACTCTGGGACCGTGAAGGACCCTGCCTCATATGTAAAGTGAAGAACCATCAAGGAAGATATCTAACCTCAACCTCTCCTTGCTGCTGACACAGGCTGACAAGTACCTGCAAACACATGTACACAAGCAAACGTGGAACACAGACACACAGGCACACACACATCATACACTCATAGAGAGATGCATAAGAAATCCACATCAACCGTACCACCACCATGTGTGTTGTCTTAACAGATGCTCTTGGTACTGTGTAAGAGAAGCAACTGTGGAAATTCCCACAGCTTTCCTTTTGCCCTTACACATAGAACTTGTCTTGCCAGCAGGTGGCAGTAGATGGCCAGAAATGAGGTAGGTGCAAGGAGATTTCAGTTTTGAGAGCTGAGTCTCCCAGGGTAACTGTTCACTTGGATCTCTGCAGCAGCCTGACGGTTTGATGCTCTTGACTTTGTTACTACTCTAGTAACAAAATAACAATATGCTGTTGGTGGGCACAGAGGCATCATCAGGGTTTGTCCTGTCTGACCTAGGAGTAGTGTTGATCACAAAATGAGACCTTAGGAGCAGATGTTTCCTGCTCATCTCTGTGGTTCCAGATCATCACTGGGAAAGGGAGGGTGCTGCGTGGGGCAGATGACTTCCATGTGTTCACCACCTGGAAACAGGGGAAGCAGCTGTAGTATTAATGAGGTCTGGGGGTGGGGCAATGGACTCCTAAGGGAGTCAGCTTGGGGCTGGGTGGTGCAAACCTGTAGCCCTAAGCCTTCAGATCCATCCAATGAGATTTTAATGTTGTCAGTATTATTAATTACTATTGTGTGCACGATGTGTGCATGGGGGGGGTTGTATGCCATGGTAGTAGGTGGGTGTGCACATGTGTACAGACAGATCAGAGGACAGCTTTGTGTAGCTTGCTCTCCCGAATCACTTTTACAGGCTGAGACATCTCTCTGGCGCTCTATCCAATATTTCTAAATTCCCTGAAAATTATACAGATTTATAATAGATTGCATTATGACATTCTCATACAAATATGGACTGAATTTCACACCAATTAAGAAAATCAAGAGACACCCCCCCCCAGGACGCTCCCACAGGCCAACCAGATCTACACAATCTCTCGCTGATACATTCTTCCCAGGGGGACTCTAGGTTGTGCCAACTAAACTAAACCACCATACAGACAAACTTGTGGGCATTCCACAGAGAATATCCAGATCAGGTCAGAGGCGGGAGAATACTCTGCATGTCAGTGGTACTGTCAGGTGGACTGATGCACCTGGTCGGGTGTACAGGAGGAAGTCAGCCTCCTGCTTCCTGACGCTGGCTGCAGTGTGATCAGCCACTTCCTTTCCATGGCCGACTGCATCCGTGCACTGGGAGCCAGAAGAAACCTTTTATCCTTTAAGTTGCCTTTGTCAGGTTCCTGTCACAGAAACCAGTTCAGTGACCTTCAGGACCAACTTCCCATTGCCACCCTGCCACCAGGTACTAGAGAACACTGGGACCTCATGCAACGTCTCCCAGAACCCCTGGCTCATGAGCAGCTGTGGACACTTCTGAAAGTTCCTATTCCCATTATAGGGGCTGGCTGGGCTCTTTCTGAAAAGCTCCTGGAGACTCTTGACGTTGAGTAGATGTTCAGGTAAGCACTCTCTGGGGAGAAGACAAAGGGACAAAGGGATCCTCAGCCCAGGGAGACTGACATCCACACTATAAAACAGGGCGAGGAGAGAAGTCTCAGTGAGCCCAGAAGGCAAAAGGATTCACTGGCTGTATGTTGGCAGTCATTCTCCTGCTTCAGTCCTTGGTTCTTTTGACTGTCACCTGCCACACTTCTCTATTACATCATCTCCTAGTCTGAGAGGAGACCCAGCAAGCCTTGCTCCAAGGACTCTCTGAATCTCTGTGGTCAACTCGATTGCCTGGGGCCTTTTGTTCCTCTCCTAAAGTTGATGCTTAGAGTCAGCAGAACCACGGCCACTTCTCCATGTCCTAATAATCCTCAGACCTGTGACTTTACAGTAAAGTGATAATAGCTGGTGTCTCCAATCTGTCGTCATGGCAAAGGGACATTGGTAGCAATGACAATAACACATGCAAAAACCATACAGTTGACTTAAAGACAAACAGCCAAGAGACCTCAGTAGTGAGCCCTGTGAACTCTTGCCACAGTCTGAGTACAGCTTTCAGACTCAACAGAGACACTTCCTTGTATAGTAGATGATGGTTAACAGGCACCCACACTGGTTAAAGTGCAGAGACTAAGTGTTAGCGGAGTGCTCGACCACAAACAGGACTTCTCTGTCACAGCTCTAACCCCCAAGTTTCAGGGATCATCACTAAAGAAGGGACAGAAAGATTATTACATAGAGCCATTCCAGCAGGAATGGGATGAAGTAGTGTCTTCTGGACATGACAGGACCACTACACTTAAGAACTCCCAGCAGCTGTGGCTACCTGTGTAAGACCTACCTAAGACCAAGCCAGTCAGCATTCCATCATGGACGGGGAGGGGCTCGGGAGCCCCAGGCCTTAGCTGAGGAGCAATTGACAGTTGATGGCTTTGAGAAGATAGAGACAGTTTGCTTTAAAGGTGTGGCCCCTGGAATGTTGACCATGCTCCAGTGAATTACTACAGGGAGCACAAATTCAAGGAGGAAGAGGAAGAGGAGGAGGAGGAGGAGGGACGGCTCAAAGCTGGGAGGGGATGAGGGGGTGGATCGGGGAGGAATTAGCAGAAGAAGGCTGAATATGATCAAAATAAATTGTATGCATGTATGAAACCCTCAATAACAAAATATTACATTTTAAAAAACACCAAAGTGAAACAAAAACCCTGTGGTCTGAGTATAGAGTTCCCGTGGTAGAGTGCTGCCTAGCATGTATGTGGCCCTAGGTTCAATCCCAGCATTGCTTAAACCAAGTGTGATGGTGCACACCTGCAGTCCTAGTACACAGCAGGTGGGGACAGGAGGGTTTCAAGGTCATCGTCAACTACACAGCAAGTTCAAGGTCAGCCTGGGCTCCGTGGAAACATACACACATATGCATCTTGTCGGAAAAGGAAGAGTTTGACTAGGGACCTTAAACCAGGTGGATCAACTGCTCGCGGACAGGTTTGAGGGAAGGGACAAACCTGTCCCTTGCTTAGCTTGCATAAACTCGTGCACATCTCGTCTCACGATGCTGAGACCTGCCCTCTGAGCTCAGAGGTAGGAGGACTGCTCTGTGGTCCCTGTTGGGCCACAGATGGCAGAGGGGAGCATTCCTAAGAGCTCAAAAGGCTTGAGAACTGGGTTGCACCCGGCTGTCCTGGGGCCCTCGGTTGGCCTTGTCCTAAAGGGAGGTTCCAGGCGAACAATTCAGGAATGAGGGGGAATTCCCAAGTTTCCTCCTTCACAAGTACGGAAAGCCCGAGGGAGACAATTAGAGTAAGAAATGGAAGTGAGACTCCACAAGCACCCAGGGCATCTGTCACAGTGGAGCAGGGCATTCTGCTCTCTCTCTATGGGGCCAGGTTCTTATAACTGGGATAATAACTGGGGCTAGGATGAGGGTAGGGAGCACAGGCTAGGGTGCCCTCCCCCCACTTCAGTAGCAGCCAGCCAGCTTAGCCCCTGGATTTGAGGAAACCCTGGCCAGGGTTTGCTCTGGGGGAGACTACAGCTCTGAGGGAAGTGATTTGAAAATCAAATGGGCTTGCTGGAACATTCCATTCCTGAGTGGAGCAGTTTCCAGCACTTAAATGAGCTGTGCGAGCATAATGGCCTTGGGAGCCAGGTTATCTCGGGGCCTTTGCAGGGATCTGCCTAACATTTCCCTGGTACCCTAGGGAAATGACAGGGCCAGCAAGATGGCTCAGAAGGTAATGGCATTGCTGCCATGCCTAAGAACCTCAGTCCAATTCCTAGGTCCCAGATGGTAGAAGGAGAGGATCAGTTCCCACAAGTTGTCCTCTGACCTCCACATGCACACCAAGGCAAGACTGAGACCACACAGCACACACACACACACACACACACACTATCACATCCACCATACATATATACACACACCAAATACATATACACATCACACATACACACATATACATAGACACCATACATACACAGATATACCACATACATGCATATCCACACACCACACATCCACACACCAACATATACACACAGGCACAAACACACACACACACACACATATCCATAGCCACACACCACACATCCACACATACATATAAATACATATCATACATACACACACCACACATCCACAAACACATCCACATACACACATATATATAGACACCATACATACACAGATATACCACATACATGCACATCCACATACCATACATCCATGCACCAACACACACATACACACACACAAAAAAAAACTGTAGGAAGAAAAGAAGCATTTGTGGAGTGCTGATGGTGTCTGGTGGTGTCTGAGTCTGTGTGTGTGTGTGCGTGTGTATGTCTGTGTGTGTGTCTGTGTTTGTGTCTACTTATGTGTCTGTTTGTCTGTGTCTGTGTATATTGTGTGTCTGTATGTGTGTGGCTGTATGTGTCTGTGTGTGTGTGTGTCTGTATGTGTGTCTGTGTCTGTGTGTATCTGTGTGTGTATATCTGTGTGTGTCTGCATGTGTATGTGTGTCTGTGTGTGTATCTGTATCTGTGTGTGTGTATGTCTGTGTCCGTGAGTGTGTCTGTCTGTGTATGTGTGTGTATCTGTGTGTGTATGTATCTGTGTGTCTGTGAGTGTATCTGCACGCATGTGTGTCTGTCTGTGTGTGTGTCTATGTCTGTGTCTGCGTGCATGTCTATATGTGTGTCCATGTATGTATCTGTATGTGTGTGTGTGTCTGTGTGTGTGTGTGTCTGTGTGTGTGTGTGTGTCTGTGTGTGTGTCTGTATGTGTGTGTGTGTGTGTGTGTGTCTGTGTGTTGAGACAAGGTCTCACTGTGTATCCTGGACTATGCTGAAATCCCTGCTGGATCATCTAGCCTCTTTCTCCTGAATGTGGGGGATACAGATGTACTCCACTATGCTTAGCTCTTCAGTTCTACTGTACAGATGAGAGGGGAGACTGAGCTGGGAGGGATGGCTTCATGGGTTAAGTTCCTGCTATGCAAGCGTGAGGACCTGAATTCTGTCCCCAACATCCATATTATAAACAAACAAGGGCTGGCGAGATGGCTCAGCGGGTAAGAACACTGACTACTCTTCCGAAAGTCCTGAGTTCAAATCCCAGCAACCACATGGTGGCTCACAACCATCCGTAATGAGATCTGATGCCCATTTCTGGTGCGTCTGAAGACAGCTACAGTGTACTTACGTATAATAATAAATAAATCTTAAAAAAATAAAAACAAACAAATAAGCAAATGGAAGAGGAGACGAGTGTCTGTGGTCCCACTCTGGAGAAAAGACACCAAGTAGAGGATCCTGGGAACTCGCTGGCTGCCAGCCTAGCCAAGAGAGACCTAGTCTCAAAAAATATGGTGGAAAATGACTGAGGAAGACACCTGCTGTTGACCTTTGCCCTCCACATGCTCAACATGGGCATATGAATCCATACACACACACAACACTCATGCATACGTTACACACATCATGCATTGATGATGATGATGACGACGACGACGATGGTGGTGACGATGGTGACAATGATGATGATGGGAGAGCTGGAGGAAGGCTCATCTTGTTGTTTCATCCCTGGTTTCTTCCTCTTTCAGCACACCCAGATGCCCTTTTCTGTGTGTGTGTCTCTATTGTCCAAGACTCACAGCTTGTGCTCTCATTTCATCATCCCCAACAGACATGAATGAATAAGACCCTGGACTGATTCAAACTCAGAAGCCCCGGTTTCTGCCTTGCAAGCCCTGTGGTTCTGGGAAGTACTCACTATCCCCATGAGAGATTGATCAGACACTTCATCAGCAGAGGGTAACCAGGAATGATGGGCATGTGTCATGCACCACGGATGAACACCTGAATCACAGAGCTAACAGTGGAAATCACACAAAAGGGTGACAGGCAGGACTGTGGGAACTGCCAGCTTCTATGGATGGGGACTTCTTACTCTTACCTAAGATCCAGCTGAGGTGTTCATATGCGCCTTTTTTTTTTCCAGGTTAGTTCACCTTTAAAAACTATGTAGCAGGGGCTAGCCTCAAACTCACAAACTTATGCCTTCACCTCACTAGTAACTGGATTATAAGCAAGAGTTCCTAGCTCTGTTTTGTTTTGTTTTGTTTTGTTTTGTTTTGTTTTGTTTTGTTTTGTTGTTATGTTCTGCTCTGTTGTTGTTGTTGTTGTTGTTGTTGTTGTTGTTGTTGTTGTTGTTGAGGTTGAGGTTGAGACAGGGTTTCTCTTTATAGCTTTGGCTGTCCTGGAACTCACTATGTAGACCAGGCTGGCCACAGACTGTCTCTGCCTCCCAAGTGCTAGGATTAAAGGTGTGTGCCACCACTGCCCAGAGGAGTCACCTCCTCTTTGAGTGACCATTGCATGTGCAATAGCCCAGCAGTAGTTGGGGGTCCCTGAGAAGATGCCCTAGAAAGTGTGCTTGCCCTGTATCCCAGGACAACAGAGGAATAGTCTGAAGTTTCTAATGCACATACGGCTCTGGCTTGTGTGTGTGTGTGTGTGTGTGTGTGTGTGTGTGTGTGTGAGAGAGAGAGAGAGAGAGAGAGAGAGAGAGCATGTATCTGCATATGTGTGGTATGGAAGACAGAGGTTGGTATTACTATTCCACTTTGCTGGGGTATTTTTAACATCTGGAATTTTTAGGTTCATAGTGTGTGTGTGTGTGTGTGTGTGTGTGTGCTTACATATGCACATGTACATACATGCATACATGCATGCAATGCTATATATGTGACAACTTTCAGAAGTTGGCTCTCTCCTTCCATCATGGGTTCTGGAGATGACGTTAGGTTGTCAGGCTTGGGGACAAGGGTCTTCATCAGCTGAGCCATCTCCCATCTCGCTGGCCCTCCTCATTGTGTCACACAAGGTCTCTCACTGAATCTGGAGCTTGCCAATTCGGTGAGTCTAGCTGGCCAGCGAGGCTCAGCAACCCTTCTGTATCTGCCTCCATGGTGTGTGGATCACAGGTCATTCTGCTGCTGGTGGTGACCTTTACATGGGTGGTGAGCGCCTGAGCCCAGGTCCTTATGCTTGCACAGCAAACACTCTACCAACTGAGTCATTTCCACAGCCCCAGGTCTCTTTCTCCTGTGTCCTCACCTGATTGGACACAGCCCTGGACTCTTGCAAGCTCATTCCCACAGCCCAGATGACCAGTGGAGAGTAATCAAAGCTAATCTCTGAACAGAAATGCTTCATACAAACTCATGAGCATCCACACTGTAGCACACTAACCATTGGACCATCTCTCCAGCCCTGTGTATTCCTCGGGTGATTGGGCTAACATACCTCTTTAAAGACGTGATTATCCACCCTGTCCTCAAACTTGTGGGGCAAGCACTTTATCAACTGTCATCTCCTCAGCCTCCTTTTTCTTTTCTTTTTTAAAGACAGGGTCTCTTGTAGCCCAGGCTGGCCTTAAACTCACTATTCAGCCAGGATAACCTTAGACTCCTGGTCTTCCTGCCTCTATCTCTACAGTGCTTGGACAACAGGTAGGAAGGCTTCTGCTTTCTTTGCCTGGTGAAAGACTTAGTAAGTTGTCTGTAGTACCCAATGCCACCTGGAAAAGGTGTCCTGAAACTGAGACTAGGGCAACTGGTCAACTAGCACTTGGAGTTCTTTTCTCCTTCTTTCTTCTCCTTCTTCTCCTTCTTCTCCTTCTTCTCCTTCTCCTTCTTCTCCTTCTTCTCCTTTTTCTCCTTCTCCCTTCTTCTCCTCCTCTTCCTCCTCCTCCTCCTCCTTCTCCTCCTATTCCTTCTTCTCCTCCTCTTCCTCCTCCTCCTCCTTCTCCTCCTATTCCTTCTCCTCCTCCTATTCCTTCTCCTTCTCCTCCTCCTTCACCTCTTCTTTGATGGAAAGAAATTTTGGTCTGGTTTTTCTTTGATTTTGACCTTACCATCCACCAAAATAATGGTGGTGCTAGCTCATAATATTGACAACATCTTGCTTTGCCTATCGCTCAATGCTTATGTTGTGAGCTTATGTTCAAACTTCATCCTGACTCAAAGTCATGGACCATTAATAATGTCTGACTGCAAAACTAAGGAACCACTAAATATTATACTATTTATAAGTAATCTGTTGCCCAAGGCATTGAGCTACTTAATGAAAGTTTGAATTAATGTGTAACTTAAGAAATGGATCGTTCTACAAATATAAGCTACCAAAAGCACAATTTAAGCTGTTCTATTTGCTCCACTACTTGGGTCGGGGCGGGAGCAGTGAATGAATACTGAATACAAATAATAATGAAGTGCAATGGGGCTAGGGATATGACTCAGTTGGTAGAGCACTTGCTCTGCATGCATGGGGTCCCAGGTTCCATTCTCGGTGCTACAGAAAGTGGACATGCTGGTATACGCCAATAATCCCAGCACTTGGGAGGTTGAGATAGGAGGCTTGGAAGTTTAAGGTCATCCTTGGCTACATATTCGGGTCAGCCTGGACTATAAAAAAGAAAAGGAATTATGTAACCGGCCCAGTGCCTTGCAATGAGTTTTAAATGGAGTCTATGTAGGTTTTATAACCCTGGGTGCAACATTTCTAAGGCAGAGTGAAGCAATGGCTGTCACTTAATGTATCTAAATGGCTTGCTCATGTACGCTGCCATGGACTGGCTAAAAAGTGCAATGTCAGCATGAACCTGATGCTGCTTGTACAGCAAGAGCGTCAGGAGAGAGGTGTGGACAGCGAATGAGGGAGACCTGCAGTTTAGGTTCACTGTCTGTGCAGCTCTGAAGGATGCACAAGCCAGACGCTTTAAAACTGTCTTGAAGGCTGAGGAGACAGCTCTGTAGATAAAGAGCTTGTCACAAGTGTGTGAGGACTGAGCTCAGTTCCTTGGAACCACACAATGTTGGATGTGGTAGACACATCTGCAACCCCAGCACTCTTTCAGCAAGATGAGAGGCAGAATCAGGAGAAATCCCAGAAGCTCACAGGCCAGCTTGCCTGGATCAAAAACAGTGGAAGCTTGAGACTGACCCCACCAGACATTACC
The DNA here is from genome assembly GCF_978045245.1 of Mus caroli. Lineage (NCBI taxonomy): Eukaryota > Metazoa > Chordata > Mammalia > Rodentia > Muridae > Mus > Mus caroli. The sequence continues at coordinate 115,251,907 of NW_028227256.1, read as the reverse complement.
CTTTGACCTCCATGTGACCTACACGCATGGGGGGGGGCACAGAGATGGAGACAGAGACAGACAGATGGACATTATCTTTTAAAAACTGTCTTTGGGGGATGCAGTGATAACTCTTTTGGAAAAGTGCTTGCCTTATAAGCGTGAGGATTGAGTTGGATGCCCAGAGCCCATGAAAAATGAAACCACCTACTTGGTAAATAGGAGATAAAATAAAAGAATGAAACAGCAGAGGGGACAGCTCCTGAGGAAACATACCTGAGGTTGCCCTCTGGGCACGCATGTATGTGTATCCATACATACACAAACAGGAACAAGTGGTGGAGGGAGAAGTCTGATCCTGTGAATGCCCTTAGAGAAGCTTACCCCTCCTACCCCACTCCTCCCACAGCTAGGGGTAAATCTGGTAGAAGCTTTATCCTGAGGATGTCTAATAGCTCTAGGTCACTCTTGGCCACCCATGGCCACATACACAGACTGAGTGTGAGTTCTATCTCCTTGATACATAGTTTGAGATCTTGAAAGCAGTAACAGACAGCAGGAGTGTCAGGAGCATCCTTGGTTGATGGGGGGGTAGAAGGCTGTCCTGGCATGAGTGTGTGAGGGAGGTGTAGGGAAGGGCTGTGGCAAGAGCCTAGAGCTCAGCTGGAAGCCCAGCCTTCCTCCAGACACCCAGAACTCTAATCTCACTACCACCTTCTTCTGCAGATCCTGAGCTTGGCGCCCTGACAGTTGCATGGAAGTCAAGATTCAAGACCCCAGCAGAAATGGGAACCATAGTGATTATGTCATTGGCTCAGGGCTTTGGGTGATGAAGGAGCAGGCTGAGAGTCTGGCCCTCATCAATCCTGGCATGTGGTCACTTCTTCTTGGCCAGGCACTTCCCATGTAGCTAGGACTATCTTTGCCTTTCCAAGACTGAACTGAGCTACACAGTTCCCTAAGACAAAGGGAAGACCTTAAGGAGGGCTCCAAAGCACCTGGTTATTACTTGTCTAACATTTTAACTATTATTAGCGTATGTGCATGTGTGTACATGTGGCAGTCAAAGGACAAACTTCAGGAGTCAGGGCTCTCCTTTTACCCTGGGTTTCAGGGATTGAACTTGGGTTGCCAGGCTTGGCCATAAGCAGTTTTTACCTGATGAACCATCTCACTAACCCCAACCTGATTCATTTTATATGTGCATGTATGTACATATATGTATTAGATGCGCAGGTATATACATACTCACACATGTATGTTCATATGCAGGTCAGGGGCAGTCTTGGGTGTCTTTTCACAGGTGCCATCCATGTGTTGTTTGAGACAGGGTTTCTTTTCCTCCTCCTCCTCCTCTTCTTCCTCCTCCTCCTCTTCCTCCTCCTTCTTCTTCCTTTTTAAAGATTTGTTTTATGTATATGAGTGCCCTATCTGCATGCCAGAAGAGGGCATCAAATCACATTATAGAATGTTGTGAGCCACCATGTGGTTGTTAGGAATTGGACTCAGGACCTCCGGAAGAACAGCCAGTGCTTTTAGCAACTGAGCCATCTCTCCAGTCCAAGACAAGGATTCTCACTAGCCTGAAACTTTTCAAAAGAAGCTGGGCTATCTGGAGAGCAAGCTCCAACGATTCTCCTGTCTCTGCTTCCTACTGCCGAGACAGTAAGTACACAGCACTGCACCTGGCTTTCTATGCATGTACTTCATCTATTCACTTACTGTGTTCTATACATGTATTTCATCTATTCACTTAACGTGTGGTGGACACATGCTCCAGCTCATGTGTGGATGTCAGAGATCAGCTTTCAAAAGACAGCTCTCTCCTTCCACTACGTATGTCCTAGGGATTGAAAAGGTCCTCAGGCTTGCAAAGAAGACTAGCCTCCCCAACCCAATGTACCCGATTAATAAGGAGCATCATACTGGATGACCTGGAGCCCCAGATGACTGAGGGCTTCTAGAATCTCAGGTCTGGAAGGAAGAAACAAACTCAGCTAAAAGTGATGGCACCTGCACACTCCTGGAGAAGGTGTGGCCCACCCCATTCTATCTGCAGCTGCCTTCCTGTGAGTACCCTGGGAACTGTCCAGCTATCTCTCTGCTGAATTGCGAACTCCAGCCCACCTGAGTCCTCAGGTTGGCTGAGGGCCTGAGTTAGATAGATGGTCAACTGTACTGGAGGGAGGGCACCAGTCTGCAGCCCTGGAAGGGAGCTCTATACCACTGCTATGTATACCTGTAGACATTTAGATACCTGAAGTTCATGCTTTGTTGGTTTAAAATGAGCCCAGGGCTTAAGGAAGCCATGGCAGGGTGGGAATGTCTCTTTCATAAAACATGAGATTCTAAATTCACTGCTAAAGTAACATAGAAGGGTCAGATCACCATCCAGAACCTTCTGTTTGGTTGGAAATGCCCTCACTTGGTAGCCTGCTTGCCTAGCATATCTGAGAGCCTATGTTCAATCCCCAGTTTCTGCAGCCCCAGCACTCGGGGAGGGGTGGAAGGATCCGAAGTTCAAGGTCATCCTTGGCTGCATTGCACGGTTGAGAGCAGCCTGGCCTATTTGTGATCAATTCCCAAAACAAAGAAAGAACCATTTGTTGTAGGAGAAAACTTGGAGACTGAAAGGGATGGGGCCAAGGTCACAATGCTAGTCATGAGTGTGGCCCAAGTGTGGTCAGATCTTGTCTCAAGTGTGGCCGGTTAGGACCCATTTGGGCTCAAACATGTTTACTGACAGCAGCCAGTGACCTTCATCTTTCTGTGCCTGTACAACACTAGAATAATGTCACCACATGCTCACTACATGACATTCCTGTTGTAAGCACTCCACATACACGTTACATAACAATCTTGATTCTCTCAAAGCTCATGAGAGGACTGGTAACTCTCAAGCCCATTTCCAAGACAGAAGAGAACCTTGGCCCTTGAGGTTGTCGTCTGGCTTCCACATGCATGTACACACATGTGCACATACATCCCCACACATGTTCACCTGCACACTCATATACACACACATTTTAGGGGTTCCCTGAGAGCATGTGGCCACACATATGGTCCCGTGCGCTCACTGGAGATGTTACTCTGAGTTCTGACAGAAAAGTGGAGTCAGAGAAGTGGGGGCAGGGCAGCAACCTCCTTTTCATTTCCTGTCTCGTGTTTGTTTACATTTTCTGAATCACATACGTGGATCCCCTTTGAAAAATGACACACATTCTACCAATCTGTAAAGGTAAAAGACAGGTTAAAAGGTGAAAGGTGGAGCACACGCTAACTAACCCCAGTGCTGGGAAAACAAGACAGATGGGTCTCTGGGGCTCGCTGGTAAATCAGCAAGGCCTTCTTGGTGATTTCAGGGCCAGTGAGAGACCCTATCTCAAAAATAAATAAGGTGGACAGTACTCTGAGGAATGACAGCCATAGTTGACTTCTGGCTTCAACATGGATGTGTGTGTATGCACACACATAGACACACACGTATGCATACACACACACACACACACACACACACACACACACAGACACCAGACAAATCCTAACACAGAGTGAACCAATAAAGAAAGCTAATTCAGTGAAAGATTAGGCAGAGGCAGAAAGAAGCACTGTATGGTTGAGTCACTATATATGGCAAACATTTTAGATATACAAGGCAAAAAAAAAAATTGTGTTATAGTCCTGAACTGACCGAAAGGAAATACACCTCTGCTGTGGAGCTTCAGCTCGGCTCATGATGTGCAGGGAATAGTCACTGGTTTCACCTTCCAGGATAGCAATTTACTGCTGTTTGCCCAACACACAATTCAAATGCCCTTTGACCTGACACTTGCATGCTAAGATAACTTCTGGCTGGAAATACTTTCTCATGTCGCTCATCTCTGCCATTGCAGCAAGAATCCTTTAAGTGGAAAAACAGAACTAGCCTAGCTACCCATCAGTGGGAGACTGATAGCTGCTAATAGAAAGCCTGCACAAACCAAAAGTCACTAAAAGACAGATTGGCATTAGCAGTGCAGAAAGGAACCGAGCTGCACAAAGAGCCCATGTAGCATCCACATGGGGTCCAGTGGCCACCACCAGCTGTCCTCCATTTCCTCATTACCCAGATGGACTTAGATGATGTAGCCACTGAGGTACTGGAGACACAGGAAGAGGGGCAAGGGGGAGGGGAGAGAACAGGAGGATCTGCCTCAGATGGTGCTTGGTAAATGTTTCCTAACTGTATGGGGTTGGGAAGGCGTGGCACGGGAAGTTGGAGGCTCCACAGACCCATCCTCAAAATGAGGTATGGAAGGACAGGAGTCAGAAGAGCAGTCTGTGTTTAGAAAGCAGGGCACGGGGCCAGCTCCCAGAAACCCCCCTGCCCCCAGCCCTGGGCACAGCATGTTATCCTGAAGCATTCCAGTCCTTCAAGTAGGCAGGGTGACTGAGGCAAATGTGGGCATGAGCGGTGCCAGTTAAGCTCTAGAATGTTCTCCAGAGGTCCATGCGTTGAAAGCTTAGTTTCAGTGGGCAGACCATTCAGGAAGTGGTGCTATAAGCAGTTGGCCAGAGCCTTGGCCTGAAAGCTCTCCTAACAAGTCAGGGTCACTCACCATCCTCAGTAGCCCAATTAACATAATTAGCAACAGAAAGCAGAAAGGGGAGATTCAGTCAGTGTGACCACACTGGGAAGAGGAACAAAGAGGTCTATTGCCTCATGGTCCTAACTTGAGGAGGTTCAGGTTTAAATGAAAAGCAAAAGCTGTACACAGCTAAGCATCCCTGGCCACGTGTGGTCCCGCCCATCACTGTCCAGTAGATCTCCGCTCCTGATTCACCTGCAAGGTGGTCTGCTGAGAGGTCAGACTATGTGAACTCTTCCCGGGAGATGAGCTCCGCCTCTGGCTGACACCCAGCTTCAGTCTTCCTTTTCCCAGTGTGAGCCTCCTGGGAAATTCCAATTTCTTGGTGATCTCAATAGTCAAAGGGAGGGGCTCAGTGTATGTAGAACATCCTCATTCCTGCCTGGATGGCCACCGATGAGCTGGGGACAGAGAGAACTTTGCTACCAGACTCAGAAGAAATAGCCTAAAAAGAACAGACACAGAGATTATAGTGACATATCGCAAACCAGGACACACTCTGAGGCCTCCAGAACCTAGGAGAGACAGATAAAACAGACTCCCTTAGAGCGTCCAGAAGGAACCAGCCTGCCCACACCTCAAGGGTTAGACTGCAACCTCCAGAGCCGGAAGGAAGCATAGCCACCCCACCCTTGGTCCTTCCTGCTGCAGTTCACAGAACCTGCGTGGAAAGGCTGAGTGGTCCCCAGGCTGTGTAGGTACATAGAGGCCTCCCGGCTGCTTTCCCCAGGATAGGGTGGTGGTGGAGAGGGCAGAAATTTCTCCTTGGCCAGATTCCAGCCAGATCCTCTCGGCAGTTTCCTGACTAATCACCAGTCTAGGCCCTCGGGGACTTGAATAAGACAGTATCTGTCATCTGTGAAGCCTCCACAGGCCTTCTGGGAATTACAAGGGAAAGAATATTTCCCTCTTGACATTCAAGAGGCTCCCCGTGAGAGGACATTTTCCCTGCCCCATCTCTATAATTTGTAAAATGATGCCCGTGGGGACAGTCCCTAGTCTAGAGAGACATGGGATGGGACAATCTTGGTTTCAGCAGTATTTGTTGTCTGAGATGGAGTCTTGGGCAGCCCATGAGCCCTGGTGCTTGCTCTGTAGCCTGTGATTACCATGAGCCTCCTCTGGGTACTGGGATTACAGTCATGTGGTAGCATGTGCGGTATGTGCAGTGCTGGGATTACAGGCATTATGTGATATGTGTAGTATTAGGATGGAACCTCAGGCTTCATTCATACTGAGTGAGCCTCTGTCAACTGAGCCACATCCTTAGCCCTTCAATGGCTTTAAAAATACTAAATAATAAACACAGGTAAAATACTAAGTAAATAAAAATTTTAAGATAATGCTGATGGGGGAACAACATAATTTACTGTACATTAAAATGCTTTCATTGTTTTTATTTGTGTATGTATCTGTGTATGTGTGTGTGTGCATATGTGTGTCTGTGAGTGTATGTGTGTGTGCATATATGTGTCTGTCTGTGACTGAGACTGTGTGTGTGTGTGTGTGTTTGTGTGTGTGTGTGTGTGCCACATGGGGCCAGGAGATGGTGTTAGATCCTGAGAGCTGGAGTTAAGGAAATTGTGAGCTGTCTGACCTAGGTGCTGGGAATCAAACTCAGGTCCTCTGCAGGAACAACAAGGAGTCATCTCTCCAGTCCCCACATAAATAACTTTAAAACATTTCAAAAGGCATCCAAAAATGCTGGTGGGGAAAGACACTCATCAGGAGACTGGTGGCAGCACATGGGACCTCATATGACACTTCTATCTTGAGCATTGTGAACCTGACCCAAGCTGAAGTCATCTGAAAATGGAATCCCAATTAAGGAAATGCCTCCATAAATTTGAGCTGTAGGCAGACCTGTAAGACATTTACTTAATTAGTAATTAACAAAGGAGGGCCCAGTCCATTATGGGTGTGATGTCTGTGGCAGGTGGCTTTGGGTTCTAGAAAAAAGAAGACTGAGGAGGCCATGAGGAGCAAGCAAGTGAGCAACGCTCGTCCACAACCTCAGCATTAGCGCCTGCCTCCAGGTTTCTGCCCTGTTTGAGTTCCTGTCCTGACTTCCTTCAATGATGAACAATGGTATGGAAATGTAAGCTAAATAAACCCTTTCCTCCCTAGTTTCAATTTTGGTCATGGAGTTTCATTGCAGCAATAAAACCTTAAGACAAGTATATTTTAAATGTTTCATAAAGAAACACTGAAAAAAAAGCCAGGCGGTGGTGGCACACACCTTTAATCCCAGCACTTGGGAGGCAGAGGCAGGAGGATTTCTGAGTTCAAGACCAGCCTGCTCTACAAAGTGAGTTCCAGGACAGTCAGGGCTACACAGGGAAACCCTGACTCAAAAACAAAAACAAAAACAAAAAAATACCACTGAAACATTAGGTGCTTTTCTTGTTGCTGTGACAAAATACCTGATTGGAAACTTAATGAAGGAAAGGTTTGTTTTGGCTCTCAGTCTGAGGGTACACAGTCTATCATGGTGGAGAAGCGTGAGGCAGCTGCTCACATCACAGTCATCCACAGTCAGGAAACAGAAGATGAATTCTGGTGTCCAGCTCGCTTTCTCCTTTTAATTCCGTCCAGAGTCCAAGAGTTCAAAATGGTACCACCCACACTTGGGTTGAGTCTTTCCACCTTAATTAACCTAATTTTAAAACTCCCTGCTGAGATGTGTTCAGAGGTTTGTCTCCTAGGTGACTCAAGATTCTGACAAGTTGGCACACCACATTAATTCTGATTACTGGAATGCTCATTGCCTAAGACAGAACCCAGGACCTTGTAAAGACTAGGTAAAGCCTGTATTGTAGGCATAAATTTTTTGCAACTTACATTTAATAAATGTGCAACCTCCTCTCTTGCCCACCACCCACCAGAAGTGGTGGAAGAGGAAAGTGTTAGGATATGGGGCAAGTGAAGCCATTTAGCAATAGTACTTTGGGGGCAGAGCTCAATCTTTGTCAGCAGTTCAATCCCATAGCAAACACCAAACAAAAACTAGCAGCTTCACTCCAGTTCTCTGAGCAGCAGACACCAGACATGAACCAGCAGCTGTAGTTCAATCCTAAAGAAACTCCAAGGCTTGCCGATCAGCCCAAGGCCACAGAAGAGGCAAGAAGCTGCAGGAACCTCAGTTCTTTGGCAAGTTTCTCTCAGTTGTGGTGTTACAAGTGGAACTTAACAATGCTATGTAAGGCGAACCAATACATATGTGCCGTTAGTGAAGAATAGTGAGACGGAGCAAACCAAACCAATGTTCGGGCTCCCACTGTCTGTGGGGTCATATTTATCCTCCTTCATCACTTGTCCTTGTCTGCTTTAGCAAAACATCCTTTCACCTGTGTGCCCCAGCAAAACATCATTTGACAGAACTGACTTTCCAAAGAAACTAGAAAGTCCCACTTCACTCTACCACTAAACCACATCCCCCAGCACCCAACCTTCCTTGGTGTTTGTTTTATAGTGATGGAAATCAAGCCTAGGTCCCACACATTCAAGACAGTCTACCAACTGAGCTGCATCCTTGCCCCCTTGAAGTACTTTTAAACATCTTTAACAACTAGTGAAGACATTAGTGATAAAATAGTACAGGGAAAAAATGCCTGGTGCAGATGGCTCAGCAGGTAAAGGTGCTTGCCATCCAGCACCCGAGTTAGATCCCCATGACCCACACGGTAGGAGAGATCTGACTCCTAAAAGTTGTCCTCTGACTTCCACGTGCAGCTTTGGTGCTTGCACATGCACACACATACACTACATGTGCACGTACATGCATATGCACATAGACAAGGCCTGAGTAAATCCTAGTGGTACTTGAGTACAGGAACATGTCTCGAAGCATGTGTGGAAATCCAGGATGGATAAATGGTGTCATTCATTTAGCAGTGCTGATCTCTGGTGATGGGGCTTTTTCTTTCTGCTTTCTTCTTTTACTTGGTTTTATTTCTCCACATTTCTAAAATAAAAATATGTTTCTATTGTAGCCAGAGACCCAGGTGACAAAGAAGGGCCTGTGTGACTTGGTTAACTTGTGGGACTGCATAGAACATCCCTGGCCAGTCTCTGGACCCCCACAAAGTTCTACTAAGCTGAGCACTTAGGACAGGAGCTGCTGGGAGTGCTGACTGGATGGGGAGGAGTGGGTAGGACCTTACAGATTCTCTCTTTTGTTTTTTGTTTGTTTGTTTGTTTGTTTGTTTGTTTGTTTTTATACATGGATATGTGGGGTTATATGTGTGTTCACATGTATGTGAGTGGATGTGTTTGCCCATGTATACACATGCATATATGTGTATGTATATGTGTGTTTATGTGTGGAAGTTAGAGGTAGATTGGGGGGGTGGGCTTCCTTGAGCACTCTCACCTTCTGTATTGAGGTAGGCTCTCTCACTTGAGCATGGAGCATATAGAGTCAGCTAGCCTATGTAGCCAGCTTGCTCCAGGATTACTGTCTCTCTGTGTCATAAATTCAGGAATTAATATGGGCCACCATGCTTGCTTGGCATTGCATTTATTTGGGTACTGAATATCTCAACGAGGGTCTTCCCTATTGCACAACAAGCACTTTAACAGATGAGCCATCTCCCCAGACCCCATGCTGATTGTTGGCAGAACCTGGCCAGGCCTGCTCAGGATGGAGAGAAGGTGATGTGCCTGTCTCCTTTGAGGTCTCTGGGCACCAGTCCCAGGAAACCTCACCATCCTACATGCTGCCCAGCCCGGCCCGGCCCAGATACTTTGGCCCTGGCTCAGGGACTGAGTGCCAGAGGAGGTGAGCCAGGTGTCAGGGCTGAAGTCTGCATCTGGAGGTTTGTAGCAGAGAGGCACGTTGTCTCACTTCTCCGGATTGAGATCCGATTTCATCATTTGACCCTGACATGCAGGGTGTTAGAGCAGGGAGAGGGCAGGTGGTGCCAGCCAGGCCCAGCCAGCCAGCTCCTGTCCTTCTGTGGCTGGTGGCAAGCTCATTCATGAACCTGCCAATGTCAGGAGCATCCTATTGTCTGGATGGGGACATGTCTAGGCCCATCCCTGTAGGAGAAGGAGCGGAAGCAAAGATTTCCATGCCCCTAACAGAAGTACCGCAGGGTTCCTTGCTGTCCTCTGTGACCCAGCCTATCCCCATTAGCCTGGCACCCAGTAGGATTCACAGGCCTGCTCTGCCTCTGCCTCTGCCTCTGCCTCTGCCTCTGCCTCTGCCTCTGCCTCTGCCTCTGCCTCTGCCTCTGCCTCTGCCTCTGCCTCTGCCTCTGCCTCTGACTCTGACTCTGACTCTGACTCTGACTCTGACTCTGACTCTGCCTCTGACTCTGCCTCTGCCGCCTCTGCCTCCTCTGCCTCTGCCGCCTCTGCCTCTCTGCCTCTCTGCCTCTCTGCCTCTCTGCCTCTCTGCCTCTCTGCTTCTCTGCCTCTCTCTGCCTCTCTGCCTCTCTGCCTCTCTGCCTCTCTGCCTCTCTGCCTCTCTGCCTCTCTGCCTCTCTGCCTCTCTGCCTCTCTGCCTCTCTGCCTCTCTGCCTCTCTGCCTCTCTGCCTCTCTGCCTCTCTGCCTCTCTGCCTTTCTGCCTCTCTGCCTCTGCCTAGGTCATCTTGCCATTTCAGCTCTGCCTTCATAGCCTTCTCCTCATGTCCTATCTGGAATGCCTTTGCCTCCTCTAGGCACCCTAGGCTCTCCTACTGGTGTGGCAACTCCTACGTAATCAGTGGTCTTTGCATAGCTAATATATTGTGTCATAAGGGTGTCTTCCTGTCATTTACCCATATTGCCCTTGGTGGAGGACTCCCTAAGGCCAGAGACCACCACACAAACTGGTTCTTCCAAGACATTGCAGTCCCATGAATGTCTGTGCAGGATATGACCTGCACAATTGCACAGTGCCTTAATCTGGGTCTCCCTTACCTCTGGGTCATTTAGGCATCTGTGTAGATGGGATGAATGAATGGATGAGGAGAGAAATGAGGGAGGGAGGAGAGGAAGTGGGAAGTTGACCATAGTCTTGTGTTTCTGTTCCAGCCTCCTGTTCTCAGATACTCAGATGAGTATCTCTGAGGCTCAGGTGATGGTAAACATGGTAAAGACAACAGGACTGGCTTGGGAGGCCTGGGAGGTCTGTCCCACTTGCTGTAGACATGAGAACAGACCCTATCCTCTGGGAACCTTGGGGACCCTGAAAGTTGGAAGTGGGTTTCCTGACCAACATAGGCTTCTTGGGAGAGATGTAAAAGAAGATTAAAGAATATAAGCCAAGAGCTAGAATCTGGCACAGTGGTAAAGCACTTGTCATACAAACATGAGGGTTTGTGTTCCCAGAGCCCAAAGAAAAGGTGGCATACACTTGTAATCCCATGCCCACTTGCTAAACAGCCTTGCCTAGTCAGCAAATTCTCCACATCAGAAACACCCTGTCTCAAAAAGTGTGAGCTGAGCCTGGTGGCTCAGCCCTTTGATCCCAGCTCTCAGAAGGCAGAGGTGAGGAGATGGCGTGCTCTTATGGAAGACCTGAATTTAGTTCCCAACATGCATTTTGAGTATCTCAAAACCCCCTGAAAATCCAGTTCCAGGGGATCCAACACCCTCTTCTGGCCTCCACAGATATCTAGACTCAAGTACACATACCCACATACAGATAATTACAAATAAAATAATTTTTTTAAAGATTAAAAAAAAAAAAACAAGGTGGATACCACCTGAGGAGGCATGACACTTGAGGCGTCCTTTGGCCTCTACAGGCAAAGACACATACTCACACACATACATACACAGAATGCAATACAAATCTGTGCAAGATGTAAGGCCCATTACTGTGGTATGAAATGTTAAGTGCTAAGGACCAAACATGAATTCTGTTTTCACCTTAGCTTCTCACTGTCCCCATGGGAAAGTAAGGGTGGCTGTCCCTTCCCTTCCCAGGGCCAGGAAGGCTCAGGGGGCAGCTCTCTGATTCTCCAGAAGAGGGTGTGGAAAGAAGACACGCAGGAGGCCAGGAGACCTGAGCAGAAGCCAACGGTGACCACACAGAGGTGGATCTCATGATGAGACTATCAAAGAGGCTGCGGTGGAATGAGAAGATGGATCTGGGCCAGGCTCCATCTCTATACTCTTTGCCTAGGTGACATCTGTGACTGGCTGAGTGCCTGCCAGCCCCAGGGGTTTGACATGGTAA